>NC_140991.1:73002494-74202494 GCF_052327205.1 Somniosus microcephalus
TGCTTAAAATATTACTTATGAGATATATATACTTAGAGATTAAAAGGGAATACCGCGTCGCTGTAAGACGCTGAATTCACGAAAACCAGCCTATTTCTGCGGGAAACCTCTGAGATGTGCTTTGTCCGCCCTTGGACATTTTGTGCTTCTAACTTTATTCTGATTGAAAACTTCCAAAATGAAATTTATATTTAATCTAGGTATTTGCACACTACTTAAAGCAGCTTACACCACTATGGAGTCGAAAATATACAACTGATTTTCGAGATCGAGAATGAATTCCCTTTGTTTCTCCCTTGCTGCCCACGAACCCAACGGCATGTTTGGAAATGCTTACCTTCTGTGCTTTAAAATCGACAAAAGTGTTTCCATGCATATTAGATCTCACGAAGCTCTTCAGCGGCAGCTATAAATATAGCAATCGGTATTTAATGCACTACATATTTTCCTAATCTTGTTGTTTCTTTAAGGGCTGCCTTGCCGAGCACGTTGTTGCAGTAAGTAGACCCCCGCCTTCTGAATCGGTTACGTTACGACCCTCTAGTCCATCCTAATTCTGCTGCTGCCAGTCGAATTGAATGTCGAACTTTCAAAGGAAGTGGCCTACAACTCCATTAAGAGCCCAGAAAAATATATATTTTTCTTCAAAATTTACTTTTCTTGTGTATCTTTGAGCACTGCTGTTGTTTAAATTTGATTTAAGTCGACGCCTTTTAAACATAAGTTGTAATGAAAAAGAAATCGCAAAGACTCGGTCCCTACGTCCCATTAATATCGTTGCAAAAATGTTTTTTGAGTTTTGAAAGAAATCGTCTTGTTTCTGTTTCTTATCAATCAACAGACTGCATTCAAAAGCCTCAGCAAAGTTTTAATTCTGCATGGAATTGTGAATTCAACCAGGAAAAAGTAAATTGTACTTCCGAGTAAATACTCAGTGTAAATGGTTCGCTCTGCTTTATCAATGTGCTTAAACTGGAGATAGTTTCATATATTCATTACAAATATATATCTGTATAAACACATGACAGGTTTAGAAAGAAGGTTAAATTTGTCTTAGTCATAAACAACGGTCTGTGTTTTTATATGTTGCTAATCGTTGGTTATTGCACAGCCACAAAGTAATTGTTCTCCAAATTGCGCGTTCTAAAAATCCAATTACATGTGAATTTTATAACGTGATTAGGATTTTAAATGATATTTATCAGCACAAGCTAAGTGTTTACAATACAGCTAATAGTAATATAATTTCAACCTTTATTCTTGTCGGTTAGCAAAGCAAAATTGCATAACACAGTGTCTTGACAGTACATGTTTTTATTTCTCAGCGCCTACATTAACGTTCACAGCATATTGTTCGTTTACTACTATCTGAGTCTATTGAAGTACTTGCTGTGTCCCCCTAAATTGATTGGTGAATGCAGCTTTCTGAAGGAATATTTCCGTTTTTTTAAATAGACAACATAGGGCAAGTTCAGTCTTCACCAAATTATAATACTATTTATGACATTGCTGCTTCTTGCCAACTGACTGCGAGTTAACCATTTCTCACGTCATTTGACCGATTTGTACTACATTCAGAATTTGATGCAAGCTCAAACCCTCGGAACTTGCTTGGTTAGATTTTTTTCATCATGATCACTTGGTCCACAAGAAAACTCTAAATTCCTACTTTATTTCTCTTGTTACCTATTACTTGAACATTGATACTTGTGAGAGAGGAATATAGTCCCTCTTTAGCTGCTTTTTCTTGCTTAACCATTATCAGCAAGAAAGGGCGTCCTTTCTTTTTAGCAGAATGCACACTCTTATGGTCTGTCGAGAACAAAGCCTCCCCAGCCCCCCTTTGCATGTTCAATGCTTTGCAAATTTAGAAAGGCTGCATTGAGTTCGGGATAGGTCAGGGGGCAGGAGAGGGGTAGAAAGGTCAACACATTTTGATTATGGGTCAGTAGACAATTGGCATACAGTCTATATGCAAGTAAAATAGAACAAATTCCTGATGGAAATCCATCCTGGACGGTTCAAGTCACAGTTAACATTTATTTTTCAACTTAACTAAAAACAAATTTTGGCATGCTTTCACCTAAAAAGAAAAAAAATCTATTAAAATCGTAATGAATTTGCAGAAAAACGAAACAATATGTAAATATTCAGCACCAACTGAGGCATTTATAAAGTGTCACTTTTCGCAGTGTTTAAAATTTGTCACAAAAGTGATACTGCACCACACACAGTAAGGTTGGTTGTTTTTGTAACAGTATGCCATTCAGGCAAACACAATTACAATAGTTTATAAGTGAACAGGGCTGGTGAAAACTTAGATGTTTCTTGAACAAATATACAATATTAACCCGCATCTTGGTGCCATATAGTTCAAATGGTCCTCTCTTAACCGTCCTTTGTATTCCATCTCACATTAAAATGTACCTTACTATTAATTGTGGATTAACAGATCGTTCTGATGTGATTATTGCTTTGGTACATGTCTGGACTTTTTTTGACTAGAGATATAAAAATCTCATTAATTCGATAAAGTGTGCCATTAAAACGTTTGCTTTTCCATCTTATCAATATAAGTTATATATTGTGGCTGCATAATCTTGTAAACTGTTCTAAATGCTAAATATCATACTTTCTAAAGTACTAGTTTCAACGGTGCAACTGATTGCATGGTTGTAAAAGCTTATTTCGATGAATAAAACGCTTTTTGACCAAGGAGGAAAACAAGAAGTCACTCTGCATATGTGTGTGAGTCGTGTCTCTTTCTGATAGCGGTGAATAAAAATAGACTGGAGCCTCTGACTAAAAACAATCACGATCCATCCCACAATATGAAGTTAAACAGGCCACTAGACTTATTTATTTAGGGGTAAAATTAATAAATAAGATTTGTTGACAAGTGAGATAGAAGCTGTTGATATACAATTTCATCCAAACACAGATGGCAGTTGGGTTTTAAAACAATCACATTAGCTCTACTGTTCTTTGTGATTAAAATATGCTTGTAATTTAATTTAAATAAAGCAACAGTATTTATCTGAATATATATATAAAATACTACAAAATTATACTTTGTGTGGCTGAAAATCACATTTGATTATTTACCCTACTGCTAGAGCACCCATCCCGTTTGACAGTTTTACCTCTGTAACTAATGTTTGTTTCCCATTTGTCCCGACGTACGGAGAATATCCTATTGTAAGAGTGGGTTCTTTTTTGTTAGCTGAATGTCCGAATATAGTAAAGTAGTGCCTCGAAATTATATTTTATGCCACTGCTCCAAATTATATGTATTCAAACTATAAGTTTAATGTCTCAAACGGGGAATCATATTTATCTGCGGGAATCACCTGCTATTGTAATTAGAACAATCAGTGTTGTTCTATGAAGGATGCTGCTGTCGCTGGGATCAAATCATTTACAATGGTCTTATATTTGATTAAAATGACAGGCAGCCACCTTGCTGTGCTGTCTCGCTGTTATCAATTCAGACATCTAGACGTTGGATGAAAATATATGTAAAACCCCTGCGTGTCGTTATATAAATACATTGGTGTATTTTCCCTTATATTTTAATCAAGGATTTTACCCCTGTTAGTCTATGATGCATGTTGGTAGCTAGTGACAAAAAGCAGCTCGCCATGTAAATCCATCCGGAGGCAACCTGCCTTTCGTGTATTTATAGAGGGGCCTCGAAAAGCTTCTCTTCAGATTCAACCCCTTGTTCCTAAACAGCCTTGGATATACGACGTTTAGTGATGTGCAAGAGCGACCTGTCATTTTCTGTCAAATATTGATGGTGACAAAAACAACTGATGGCAGAATTAAACAGCAAAAAATGGTTGTATAAAATGCAAGTAATGACAGTAATTGTTCAGTAATTTTGTGAATTATAAGTAGAAATTATTAAATACGCCTTCGTTGTTCTCATTTTAGCATTTACAGTAGTTCCCCAAATGCCTTGCGTGCCCCAAATGGGCAGCCATTACATGTTTTGCCCTTATGGTCCCCATAAACCAGTTTTATACATTACATCAGCTAGCATAAATTTAAAGCGATTTGATGATCAGTCCATTGTACTGTCTGTGCAGAACATTAAATAATGACAAAAATGGTATGTGCGTAGAATTTCTGTCTATATTTTCTGTTGAGTCTTTTGCAGCATATTGTGCAAATCGTAATCCAGAATTCCTTTAACAACAATCAATATGTCTTTATGGGGCGAAGGCTGGGCTGTAAAGATGACCTATTCTTGGGCGAAGCACAACTATTGTGAATGAGTCTGTGTTTTGACACATTTTATGATACTGTGAACCTAAGAATTCATACAAACCAAGAACCGTTTAAGCAGAAGGCTAATAAAGAAGCATTAAAGATCTGCTTGTCGTCAGCAATAACTGCAATGATGCGTTGTCTAGTGCATTGACCATTAAATGAAGTTTGATTGTAGAAATAACTAGCTCCCTTTCATCGCTTCAGTAACCCATCGCCCCTTTTTGCAGTTTAGTACTGTTGCGTCGCAAATAACGCTTCTGCTCCGCCTAATCTGCACTGGATCGCACTAATTTTCAGACTTTCTCTCGGATTGCTGAAAAGTTTGTGTGTATACCTTTTCTGGCGATCTACAGTGTACCATGTTCGGTTTTTGCACTTTAAGAATAGTGCTTGGCAGTTGTGCACAAGGCTTAATGTATACCTAGTCACAGCGCTCAACTGCCGTGCAAGGTTTTTACATACTGCCAGCAATCGACTCCCTTTATGCTTAACTGCCTGGTCAGAAGAGCTTCAAGGAGCTTAAATTATTAAGATATTCAATCTCTGTTCCGCGTTGCTTTTTCTTCAACGCAGTAAAATATAAAGTTTAACGTTGTTGCGGACGTCTTCATGGCAGTTTCCAGATACCTGCTTCTCCAATAGCGAGGTGGCCATTGTGAAAACGGATTTCTGTGAAAAGCACAAAATACGTGTGATCCATTTACCCTGCTTTCATCCTGTAGCTGAGAGAAACTTGCTAATTTGACTTTAATTTACTATATATATATATATGTCTGTATAGTTACATGGGGCATACAGTGTTATGATATCCATGTTTATGATCCTTGCTGTAGATGTTATGCTAATCTGCTGCATGAACTGCGAGGAAGTTCACTAGTCTCATTCTGCGAGGGACTGTTGCTAGACCATATTTATCACACGGAGATCTTTGTATGTGTGCGGGAGGGGGAATTGCACGCTAGCATTTAACACGGCATCTTTTAAAGACCAATCCTCCCCTTTCGGAATCGTAACGCGATTTTAAAATCAGTATATATTTTTTTTAATGTGAATATATTCTGCAACGGCTCTCGATTCCTAGAATGAGAAAGTTCCAGATAATACGTGGTTCTCTGTTCGTGGCTTCATTCTATGGGCGCAGCTTTATACGTTTTGAAGAATGGGAAAATAAGCGTTGCATTTAGCTAGTTGAAGACGCTCGTCGTTGTAGATGTCGTACGCTGGGCTCAAACAAGGTTGCTAATTCATTCTGCAAATAACAGTTAAACAGGGAAATGTTATATACACGATTACATGCTTTTACAATTCTATTCTATACTGGTATATTCTGTGATTTACCCCCTTCGAATTGTTAAACACGTGTTGATAAACCAATAAGACAATATATAAGAAATAAAATTCTATTTGTCTCCCTAAGAGCGCGAAATCTTCAGCTGCCTTTGATGCAAACTCTACGCTGAACCTGGAAAGGTGATTTTTCCCCTAAGGATGAAATATATTTTATATTAAAACCACAACATATTATTAATATCTCTTTCTTATGAAAGAAGATTGGAACTTTTGACTTAAAGGAATAACTGCCACCGAAAGCCTTTGGTAAAGTGGGAGACTGCCTTTCTTCAAATAAATATACATATAGAATATCTGCATCAAATATTTTGTATCCAGAGCACTGGCTGACTTAAACAACGCGGAAAGTCAAGTATAAAACTATTAAGTGCAGGCTTCTTCTATATACATTTATATCTACAATGTCGGAAGGCATAATAAATAAATGCATAAAATAACCCAGGTAGCTTGCGGCTGCTGGAGCGCTTTTTGGATGATGTTTTGTCTTGGGGGTGGGGGGGGGGTTGTATATATTAAAGATTTGCATACTAACTGTATTTACTTCAGAAAGAGGGTGGGAGTATAAGGGTATGCTAATTAGTGGGGATTTTTGGAAGGGGGTGGAATATCAATTTTTATTGCATCACCTGTCAGTGGCATCCAATCAGAGCTGGCTTTAGGGGAATTAACTGATGAAGGTGTCTCCCGACGAGCTCACTTCACTCTGTCATCTTATTTGTGGGAGAAGCAGCGGCGGGAATAGCAGCTGCATTTCTCTCTCTCTCTCTCTCTTCATTCTCTCTTATACAGTACAGTATATCCATGAGTATTTGGAAAAATTAAAGATTGCAGGTATAGCAATACGCATAAGTTGGAAATTAAGCTGCATATCAATAACACGCGATGCTGCTTATATATATATATACTGTACCATATGTTATGTATTAAATATATCCCAAAGTTTTTTTTTAATCAGCTGTATCAGAAACAATAATTATATGTGTTTTTAAACAGGATGCCATGAGGAATGTCGAATTCCGCAGTCGATGTTTTTTTCCAGCGAATGTGGGCCATAATTTAGGTGGCGAAATGGGAGACTTGGAGTCGGGTTATGAAGAGGTGGATGGCGTGAGACTTGGTTATCTTATAATTAAGGGGAAACAAATGTTTGCGCTTTCCCAAGTATTCACTAATCTGCTGAAAAATATACCCAGGACAACCGTACACAAAAGGATGGACCATCTAAACGTGAAGAAACATCACTGCGATTTGGAAGAATTAAGAAAACTCAAGGCAATAAATTCTATTGCTTTTCATGCAGCTAAATGCACTCTAATTTCTCGGGAAGACGTGGAAGCCCTGTACACTTCGTGCAAAACTGAACGAGTTCTTAAGACCAAGAGGAGAAAAATAAACAGAACCTTATTATCAACCGAACTCAAACAGGAGAAAACCCCCACTGATCGCTACGCAAGTTTTTTGAAAGAGAACAAAGTTTGGTTGAGTTTGAATGGAAAACCCCAGCCTTTGGCTGGAATGAGCAAGGCTTTGCAAGGAGACGGCAGCTCGCTACCGGCCTCCAATCTACCTCAATTCTACAGCAAATTTACCAGCCACAGTTACACTGAAATGGTCCGATCACATTGCAAAACCCCTCAAAACTACGAAACTGCTGAAATATCAAGCAACTGTGTAGCATTTCACACAAATCACTCCTTATTTCGGAGCATGATTTGCAGGCATCCCGTATTTTACCAATCCGCCATCGCTTATTATCCTAAGTCTCCAAACGCTACCGGTTTGACGTATTATTTCAGGCGCAAAAGTTCGTGTGAAATCACTCAAAAACATTTGGGGAGTTCCAGCACCGCCAAACGAGTCTTGCTGGCGGCAGCTGCTCCTAAATCTTGCAAAACTAAAGGAGGGGATCAGTGCTTGAATAAATTTCATCTTGCCAGCGGACTGCATTGTAACCAGGGGCCCTCGCAAGAAAGCTGCAGCAGCGATTCGGAGTCGAGCTCCTTCTCTGATCGCGCTGACAACGACTCGGACTTTGGGTCGAGTTTGTCGAGTTCCAGCAACTCGGTTTCGTCGGACGAAGAAGAGGAGGACTCGGTGTCCGAATCCTCCGACCTAACCTCGGCCAGTGACGAAGACAGCTCGTCCGAATCTGATTCTAGCTCCGTTTCCAGCCAAGTTTCGGTTCAAAGCATACGATTCAGGCGCACCAGTTTCTCGAGCATTTGCAGCAAACCTCTCGTCCTCGCGCAGCCGAGTTTCCACTACCAGTTCCAAGCCAAAAACAATAATGTCGTGTATGAAGCAGCCGGTAGCGATCTCCTAGAAGGCAGAACTTCGCATTGTAATTTAAAGTCCGCGACTATTGTTAAGAGAAACGAGCAGAACTGGACTATCAAGTCACATAACGTGTGCTGCTCAACTGGCTATGGAGGTTGCTTTGCAGAGATAAATAATAATAGGATATCTGAGCTCGCATTCCCACACTCCGAAATTTCACATTATCTAAAGAGGACTGAATCGACAATTAACTGTGCTAAGGAAGGGGGCCCTGCACCTAGCCCAAAGGGAAACACCGAGTTTCCACAACAAAGAACATTAACAGAGTCAAAGAAATGTCTTGGAGCATCTATATCACACTGTGCAGAAGAAAACAATGTGACAATAGTTTCCGAGCCTACAGACAATGATTCTCCATTAGCAGTAAATGTAGAAACAGAATCGAAAATCGGCAATTTCATCGCACTGTCCTCCGCTTTCCAGAGTTTAAACACGGACAGCAGTCAGGGCCCCGCCGACCATATCCAGAGTGACGATGCAGACATGGGGAAAGCAATTATGCACAATATTACAGTAAAATTAGAAGAAAATAGCTGTGAGGAAGAGTACGGATATGTGACTCAACAGCCTAGAAAGAAACTCAAGTATGCGTGCAATGTATCGAAGCAAGCAGTGACCACTTTAAGTGAAAATAAAATACGAGACTGTTTTTCGACAAAAGCAAAGGAAAGCTATGTGTGCACTGAAAAAGCCACCACTTCCCAAAATGCATCCACACCAAGCGAAGACCTTCAACGCACTTTAAACATTCCAGTATTAGAGGACTGCGAATTTCGAAATGGTGCAAGAATAAGAAGGAATTACAGGACTTTAGTGTTGGGGAAACAGCACACTTTACAAAGCTCGTCAGTCAAAACAATTGTGAAATCAGAGAATCCGCGTCTTACAGGTAAAACAGATGTGCATGAAGGAACACTAGAAGAATTTGCTGGTACAAATAAACGTAAACGAGTAGCCAATGGTGTAGCATCCACGGTGAAAAGGCCATTTAATTTCATGGCAAATTTTCCCTCTCCACCGTCACTAATTATTGGCAACGATGGGGATTTGTGCCCTGCGTATTCACTGAACTCTACTAAGGATCTCGAAGCACCTCAAAAGGCCCATCCCGTGTGGAAATGGCAGATGGGTGGTGCTGCAATACCTCTCCCGCCTAGCCATAAATTCAGACGATTTAACTTATGAAAGGGATATTTTGGATAAGGAAACTTCTGTTTGTGCAAATTTATGTTAAAAAAAAGTACTTTCCTGTTTTCTTTGTCATGAGCCATGACCGGATATTAAGTCTCGACATACAACAAAATTTCATATTGGAATAATGTTTTAAAGACCTAAAACCTTTCGTGTGGATTATTCTATTGATTTACCAAACACTGCTATCTACTGACCGAAGCATTCCACAGTACACTTTCTGAACTACTAATGTCACTTTGAGGTTGTTTTACGGTTGTTTTCGAACACTTAAATAAAATTATTTCAATGTTCAAATTATAAGTCAGTACCTACACAAGGTTACTGCATAATGTACGTCAGAAGTCGACATAGTGAAATGTTAGAAATGAGCCATTAAATTTATGCACTACAGTTTTAAATCGCAAATGACTTGATGTTTTGCCTGAGTGATTGATTATACTGTATTGGATCCGTGGCAAAGTATGAATGTGTATTTAACTAAAAAAAGGAAAAATGTACTTTCATCTGAGTCAATATGGCGGTCATTCTATATAAAATAAGCTTTTATCTTGAAAGAGTCCCTATCATTGGTGTTTAGATAGATAAGCGCAAGCAGGTTACTGATTTCAAAGCTTTGTTGTCTTTAGTTCTTAAACGTAAAATAATTGCTTTAAATGCTTACCACTGGAACTCTGAGAATAGCTACAAAATTAACCCTAGTTATAGTGCTAATGTTTCATAAGTGTTTTCATCTGACCTAACTTTATACAGACTTGCACACAAGAAACTAAGATTTTTTTTTAAATCACTAAATAAAGAGTGAATACGAAGCAGAATCAATCAGCAGTCAGGGATCTTTAATTTTGGTGACCATTAGATTTTAACATTTAATTTGAAGACAATGAAGAAATAATACAGGCACGTGGCCCACCATGCAACTTACAGCTTTAGGCCTTACAAAAGAGCAAGAAACTAAACTGATTCTGCATGTGATGTAGATAGCAAACGTTCACCGAACACACCAGGAATACTGCTAATGACAATCAGTCAACCATACTTACATTTACACAAAAAACAGAAACTCGAAAATACAAGCTGCATTGCAAAGATTTGGGTAAGACATCTTTTATTTACTGTAGTCAGGGGCTTACTCAAGAAAGTCTAGAGAGTTTGCACTGTTGATATTATATCATTTAGCCTTGCATTGGAAAGAATCACAAATGATGTAGATGTAGCTTGATTACATTTGTTTCATTTTTCTAGAATCTAATATGTTATTATTTACACAATGCTTGAAGTGCAAGGGGTAAATTTACTTGGCATTTTAATTTAAGAATTACAATTACATGGATTGGCAAACAGTATGTTAATTAGGCATTTTGCACACAATGAGAACGTTTTAGTTCTCTGAGATATGCAAGATAAGTGTGGTTGTTTGAAATAAAGATGTAAACTTTGTAAAACTGAATCAAAGGGAAATACTTAAAGTTAACGATTTAGAAAATATGTTACATTCGTGCTTTGCACACACACGCACACATACAAGTGTCTAGGTCTCTGGAAAGATGGTAATGAGAAAACATGCTGGTGTTCGTGAATTTATTTTTCAGGATGCATAACCAGGTTTGGCAATATAAGAGTATTACAAAAAGACCAACCACGTGAATAACAGAAACATAAAATGAAAGTTCTCATTTTACTTTTGTTGTCACTATCTTCTGTACATCTTTTTATGTACTCTCATGGTTTACACTTAAATATTTATAGAATTGCTACATAAAGTATGAATCAGAACGTACAGAATAAAAGTACACTAGTAACTAACGGTGCTGTTAAGCAGTGTCAGTGGATACCACTTCGAATCCCCCTATCACCACAGACCAGTCCCTTGTTATATCTCCCAAGGTCACTCGATATTCGAACCAGACAGTGGGTAATTTCAGCTTTCAATACTATCCTCTATGCTTCTCATACTCCATTAATGTAGATGTTTTTTAGAAACATTTTACTATAATGGCTAAAGCAGAAGCTCTTACTATAACCTATTGTAATCCACAGCGATCTTATTCCTAATCCATGTTCATAAATAGAGTGAAATTTTCAACCAGCAAAAACGCATGACACATTGCTTATTTAAGTTAATGTGCTGCTAACTGTAGAGCACTTTGCCATTGTTGACATATGTGACTTATTAGCAGTCTATATTGCAATGATTTATCCTAAGAGCCTTGGTTTAAAAAAAGGGTGTTTTCATTGGTCAAGCACTGATTAAAAACCATTTGAAATACTGTAAAATTAGCTATGAAAAAACCATCCTACAAATGTGACTTTCAGCAAAACAACTACATGTTGTGTTATTTACCTTAAAGACTCAGCAATTATTCACCAGGCAGCCATAATTTAATGAAAGCAGGTATCTCTATGTTTGTAAAGAGTTGTTCAGAAGGTCAAACAATGTTTTAAGTATATTCATATGAGTGATGTAGTTAAATGCATTTTGATGTTGAAACAACAACATAGTCTTGTATGAACATTGAATTCACACAGTTGTAACGAGTGATCTCGATTCTTTTCAAAAATGTTAAAATCATTGTTGTTGTCCTCTTCTACGTTATAAAAGTTTTTCTTATTGTTCTGCTAATGCATTTTTTGGTCTGTTTTAACATGTTTCATCTTTGTTTTAGCTCTGTTTTAACTTTGAGGCGGCCTGAAACTAATGCAGTAAAGGCTGGTAAATTTTTGCATGAGGCTCTCACAATAGGGGTTTAGTGGACTGACAGTTTCAAAACAAGGCTGCTTGCCCCTCCAGATGCTTAGGTTTCTCCTCACACCACCCTTTCGTATTTAATTCTCTCCTGCGCATACCTTAGTTTGAAATGTAAAGATTGCAACAGCTGTGTTTGCAAACAAAGGCCATTTTCAGGGTCAGTGCCACTTATTTTATAGTTACTAAAACTGGTATGATCTGCGAAACCGCAAATGCCTATGTTCCACGGCAAATATAATGAATGGGCTACATTGTTTAGCTGGCTAGTTGAAGGGATTACACGTTAACGTAAAGGTTTTGTCTTCCATATAATGATTTATATATATATATATACATAATTACATGTATATAAGTATATATGTCTAAAAGCTGGGTTCAAATAATTGATGATAATTATCCAAAACAAGCTGTTGAAATAAACAAAACAACAGTAGTAGACATTTTCTTATATCCTGTAGGAAATGCTTAAAATTTCCGCCATATTGCTCCACTGATCCCAAGGTCTTTGTTGTTATTCACTTAGAACTAGTGTTTACTGAATTTGTGACTACCTCATTAGTTTAGGCGGAACAGATCTTCCTTTTAGTGTGATTTATAACATACGCTCCTCTGACACTTTACTCCAATAATATTAAGCAGCAGCATGCTAAGGAATAAACTGGAATTAAACTCCATTAAAGATGGCGAATCTGTGTGTAGTTAGCAATTTGCCCTCTCTTTCCTATAGTTCACATGTTAATTTCGCTGTTAAGCAGGATTGTCCAGTTCTCTTTTGTGTTGTTCGCTTGCTGCTCCAAAAAGCACCCCCAAAAAACAGAGCAAATTCAACTAAATCACAGCAATCTAAGTATCAGCAAATGCTCTGGATTCCTCCTGATCGGAGTTAATGAAATTCGACAGTTAATAATAATTCGCCGATTTAAAAAAAACTTTCCATCTTACCGTTTCAAACCCACATGTTTTAATCTTCAAATGGGTTTCTAAAGTTATGGTTAGGCATTGTAATTGAAATAAAAGCTCAATTGGGTGACTGAATAATATGATCTGTACCATAACATGTGTTTAAAACATTTAGATCTGCTAAAGCATTTTTTTAATAACAATTATACTTTTTGATTTAAAAAGTACAGCATCGGAATGTTGTGGGAGGAGTTTGGTTAAAAATAAGAGATGGGGTGACGGTCCAGCTAGAATGCGTGTGCGCCCCCGAAACCCACATTACTTACAAAACGTGTGAAATTACGCACTGCTCTCCTAAAGACTGGATAATTTATCGTAAATAGTCAGCTCTTTGTAAACGACTTTATTATGTTGTTTCTTGTTAATTGTTGAGAGAATCCCTATTGTTAGGTGTGAATAGGTTTATGGGCTAACCTGGTCATTGGGGCAATCAAGAGACAGTAAATGCTCGCGGTGGCGTGCCTTTAAAAAAAACAGGAATCCAAACTGCAAACTGAGCGTCCTGTTCACAAAAAATATTAGGTGCATAGATTCGCTGGGCTATCATGCTTGTCATTGCAATGAAAAAAAAACACAAATACACTGTTGCCAGAACCTGTTAAAATGACAATACTAGTTATATAATCTTTGTAAATTACTAAATTTACAACACAACAATCTGTAAACTGGATTTTCTTTTAAATGACTCCACATTTGTGACACCACGTCCCTTCTTCAGAGTAGAATGAGCCCGGCTTGGATTTCAAGTCAAAAGGCAGAGATAACCCTGCATGCTCATACTTTCCGCCCAGAAAAAGTGGATGGAAGCAAATGATTGAATACAGATTACTGCTTATCTTAGTAGAAAATGTCGTGATTGGATTTTGGCATTGTGTGAAGTTTCTGTTTGTTCATGAAATATAGAAAATTCGTGTTATACTGACGACCTACTAAACACACTGTTTATGGATTCAGAACCAATCCATCAATGAACGTTTGTGAAGCATTTCACAATCAATCAGAAAAATCGTTATACTATCAAATTATCGATTTTATTGGAATCTCACGGTCTAATCTTTAACGCCACTCCTTTATTGTCTTAGTTTTGAGAGGCGGGCTGGAGCCTCAAGTATTCGCAGGTTAAATTTATAGTGTTTTTAAAACTCCAATTTTGAGAACAAACAGGCTAGTTTCATTAATCTGCGATCGGTATTCCCAGAGACAGCAAAGGACCCAGCAGGGGAACAGACGCTAGTGACACGTGGGGTCGGGATATTTTCCAAAGTGGAGGCGTGTTGTTAATTCTTTACTTTCAGCAGTCCTTTACCCGCAGTACTTGTGCTGTAGTCACGCTTTGCCTTTGATTTTTTTTAAATAATGTACTATAGATATACGTACTATAAAACGTTCGGTGGTGCTGATGATTAAACTATGCAATTGCAATAAACTCAATAATTCAGTAGTATTACGATGTTTTATAACACACGTACACAGACAAGCAAGATTTGTCTTTTTTTTAACTGTAGGTGATTGAGACTGCTACAAGAGGAAGCAGAGACAAAGTGAATCTGTGTGTCAGGAAAAGTTGGAATGCTCCTATCTTAAAAAATACAATCTCTGCGGAACCTTAAAACCTGTTTATTGGAAGCATCGGTTGATTAGACAATTAATGTATAATATACAGTTCACGACTTTGCCAAAACTATTACAGCCTTTTGTTGAAGGAAGGCAATTGTTTCTATAAAATGGTGCAGGTCATAATGAAACATCCGTTTTAGACGTGAGAAAAATATTGCAGTTTGTCGTGAAACGTTTCGTGTTCTGCTTAATCACTCAGCGCATATTCCCCCTTGCTTCTGTACCAGTTTGCTATCTTTACTCATGGAAACTTTATTTAACTGTAAACGGATGAGTCCAGCATAATCTATACTGACTTGCTTGGTGCAACTAAAGAGGTGAACCAAGTTTCAATAGAAGGTAAACGAAACCGTTCAGAAAATCTGTTCAGGCCGGATCTCTAAACAAGCCCTTTAACGATCTGTTCGATCTTATCGGCGCCAGTTCTCGGTAACAGTCGATAGAAAGTTTGAATGATTGGTATTCCACTCGGAGAGGAAAACAGGTCCATTGGAAATTTTCAAGGTTTTCTTGCTTTACGTTGAATTAATTGCGGAATTACAACTTTTTAAAATGTCTTTCTTTAATCAAATGTGAGTTTAAAAACATAAAACCATTTGAGTTAGTCCGATGAAAGCAATCAAAGAGACGTTCATCTTGCTCTGTAATTGTCACTCTATCCGCAATAACCTACACTAGCTTTATCTTCTGTAAAAATCTGCATTGTGTGTTTGTTCTATTACATCTCGGTTACACGTAGCACATTGGCTCTTGGTTATGTCTTTCGAGAAATAGGCTCAACCACATACAAATCTAACTTCTGAATTTAAACCTTATATCTGCAAATATAAAAATGATTTTAAAAATTCTATAGGTCATATAGGTAACTTGTTGACGACCTACCCGCTAAACGTAAAATAAAAACCACATAACAGCAAAGAGATCAATTGTCATGCATATTTAAAATCCTATCAAAACAAAATGCAGGTTATACATGCCTAAAATAAAGGATATATTACTTTTTACGGATTCTCAAAAACTAATTAAACTGTAGTAATAAAAAATTAGCTGCTTTTTAAACTATGAAAACAAGAAAGGGGTATCAAGGGGACGGGGGGAGGGGTGGTAATCACAGAAGAGAGAGCACAAGAAAGACCTTCCAATGAATTGGAAAGTTATCGGCGGAATCTAAGGAGATTCCGGGTAAAATCAAGGAAATTACACAGTTTGTGATGGTTTTTTATCCTACACGGAGCTTCTCCCATTGAACATTAATTACATGGTATCAGTGCCATGTGTATGTAAAATTATATCATCTTTCGCCTTTATTCTTTAAACTTTGGGATTTGACAGTTTGTTTTACAATATGCTGATTTGCGAGGTTATAACTACACAATATATTTTTAGTAATTTGTCAAACCTAACAATCATTTTTGTATGTCATGGCAACATTATTCTATGCATAGTTTACCTTTTACAAAGAATATGACACAGGTACATATTAAAATGAAGAGCTAGATGGAAATACATAAGTACAAATTAATTTTCACTTTAAAATATGTTGCTATCAATCATAAGACTGGGCTTTGTAGTCGCTAGTTAGCAGTTTCTGACCAATAACACGACTATAGGATCCAAGGACAAATTGAGGCGATTAAACTGTTCTACGCTAAGGATGAAAATAAGATTTTATGCACCTATCATTTGTGCTAGATGTGGCAGGGATAATCTCGTTTACGACTGATGCTCACAGTTTGTGAACGGCCCAAAGGTTAGAACTGATTGTTCGCCTATATGTTAAAATACTCTTTTGTATTGAAAAAAAATAGGGGATTTAAATATCATCCACAATTATAGGTTTAAAAGAAACCATCAGCTCTCTCCGAAACTCAGCGGTTAGAACAAACAAGCTGGATCTACATCAGTGGTTTTCTCTTTGTTCTGACTCTACACCGAACAGCTGCTTTGGCGAACTCTGCATTTCCACTTCATGTTAGGCGTTAAAGTACTAAGCATAGATCCAATTTTATTCTTATACAGAACTAAACAAAAGGTATAATGTGTGTTTAATAGTCTCAATCATTGCAAAAAATAAACTGGATTTCCCTCTCTTTAGGGTAATGAGAAAGCAAGCAGGTTGGTTTCGAGTACGCTCGGTGCATGTTTCCCCCATGCACTGATAAAACATAACAACATAAAGAAAGCCTGGCACGAGAAAAAGGCATTCGGCCCCCGAGTCCACTCCTTTCCAAATACTGTGTACAATTTGCATTGTCATGGACTCTCCTTGAAATATTAATATCCTGAACAGGACAAATAATTACAGGTAAAACCTTTGAGAGAGAGAGAGCTGACATTTATCCCTGACCACCCACCCCTACCCGGTGGCAGTAATTGTGATATCTTGCGTTAAGAAACGATGTGAGCCCAAACTAAACATACTTTAAGGCACACAGATATGCACATAAGTTTACTGGAATTCATTCAACTTAATTTACTGTAAGTATTCATGATAAGATGTTATGTAAATCATTGCGTTGATATGTCTCCTATTTTAAATACATGTTTTGGAAAAGAAAATATTTTGGCGAAGAAAATATGTTTCCTAAACTATTTTGTAACACTGTTGCCAATTTGAGGAGCAAGATCATTTGACGAGAATCTACTTTCATTTATCAGATGCAAGGCAATGGTATTATACCAAAGCCTCTCAAGCCATCTTTACAGATTCCCTCTGGAGTTTGGAGAAAAGGAAAGGTTAACGTTTGTTTTTGGAGGCAACCCCAACAAATGGGATTAGGAAAATAGCAATAAAATTTCCTGTTTTGCATACATAGAGATTTGTGACAAAGAAGCGTATTCAAATTGGAGGTTAAAGCCGAAAATTAAATTGGAATGACCTTTCTCTGTAACCCACTGTAGTCAATGTCAATTAATGTAATTGCACAGCAAGACGTGGAACTTTTTGCCTATTTTTAAATCTTCTATATATTCATTATAATTCAAGCTCAATAACTCGGCGTTAAAATTGATGTCGTCCTTTTGCAGTCTAAATTTTCCCAACCAAAAATGTAAATAGCTATCTTTAGCAATGGGAAGTGCAAATATGGGGGGAGCAGCAATACTCACGGATTCACCTGTCATCATAGTCACAATCTAGGGTGAATGACAGAACTCCACAATGAATGAAAGAAAAAGGGCACTTAAGGTTCAATGGATTGTGTGATGAACTTTTGTAAACTCGAAATAAACCCGAACTGTGAGGTACGCCAAAATGTGCTGTCGTGTTGACCAGGAGCCAACATTCCTTCAACTTCAGTATTAATGCTCACATTGTGATTAAACGTGGACGACCCCTTTACGTTGTTGTGTATATTGATCTATCTACAGGAAAGATAAACACTTCTGGCATCTGCATGTTCTGACTGTCGGATTTTACTTTCAAATAAAAAAAAAGATTAACGTGCTATCCTATTATAGAACAAATATAGGTAACTCTCCCTAAAGAATTACACCCTGTCTTTCTGGTAGACATTTAACTGCAAGCATAGTTCATGAATGCAGTAGATATTCTGCAGGAAGCCGTAACAGAATGCAACTTGCTACCTCGCCTAAGTGGCGATACTTGGAAAACTTCGGCTTCCCCAGCTTATTTAAGTAGACAAACCTTTCTAGAAAATAATACTGTGACAATAGTTTCCAGCCAGCGTCGTTCAATTATGAACAGAGTTTACTTTTATTTTTCAGCCATCTTTACAAAAATGAGAAACGGACAGAAGAAGCACACGATTTGTCTTGTCCTCACAACCTATTTCACAAGGGCGTATAGCATACTTCGGAATTCTCTCAACACCATTGTATCAGGCACCTTTAACAACTTATTTAAAGGACAACAACCAAAGATGGCGAGTATGTTTGGACTTGTAGCTCTATCTTCTTTGAATGAATTAGTTTGGAAATCTAATAAACCTCCTGAGAAGGCAGCGGCAATGAAAACATATGACAAGGATTCTACCTCAGATAATCAGTAAGTTAATAAAGCTGAATAATAAGAATACACAAAGAGTACACGTAGCAACTGTTGTACCAGAAGAAAACCCCAGTTCGATGTTCAAACCTTTTTGCTACCCTCATATAGAGAAGACCTCTAAAAAGTCATGTTTTAATCCTAAAGGCTGAACAACAGAATCAACTCAAGTTTTTATTTGGAGAAACTTCAATATATTCATCCAGTTTGTAAAACCCTAATTACCGATGTAGCCGGAAAATGCCAGTCATTACAATTTTATATAGTCGATATATAATGAAATCCCACATCTTTCCCAGCATATCAGAGTTTACAAAAAAAGCCACCTTCTTTATATTTGTAACCTTTAAAGAAAACAGAATTAAATATCTGATATAAGGCAGTGGCTCGCATTGCTTTAATGAGATGTGCCATACTGCTTCTACTGGGGTTTCCATCTGCATTCATTGTCCTTTCCAGTGGCTGGATTTAAATAAAACCAGAGTAGTCTAAAAACGTGCTGAGTAAACACGGTTCTGTTTGTAAAGCGTCAGGCAACATCTCTGGCTGAAAGATTGGGACATTTTTTTTTGCTAGGATTTAACAAAATAATGACCTACATTACGAATGAGTGATCAGACGGCCATTTCATTGTAAGTTAATATAAGAGGAAAAGCAGTGACGTTGGATACAAACAATGGCATTCTGAATCAGCTCCTTTGATTGACGTTTAGGCTGCCCGACCTCGGGGAATAGGTTTCATTACCGAGAAACACGCGAACATAGGTAGGATTATTATTTCTGGCCAGCTTTACAGCCCCTAATTTTATTTCAAAATTACACATATCGAAAAACTAAAAGATTGGCGGGTTGCGCAGTAAGAAAAACAAGATTAAATGCACAGGTTTGAACACGCGTTCCTGCCAGATACATTTTAGTTGCGTGTGTTCCAACGGTAAAACAAGACATTATTTATATATATATATATATAATTGTTATTTGTGCTGCAATACTAATTCAATCTTACAGCGTGAACAGACAGTTAAAAGGGCGTAAGCAACCCGTATTTTCTATGACTTAATAAAACAGACGAACGTTAAATTTTCTCTTGATTTACCGTTGAAAAATATAATCAGATTTTGTCTTATTTTTTTGGACAGACGTTTTTGGAATGTAGGTTTGCAAAAGTCAGGGTAAATTCTGTCAGCTGGATCGGTGGGAGTCAGAGATCACTGGGACTCGCTCCTCAACGAGAAATCACAGAGCCGCCAAGTGCGAGAGTCATCTGGAAATCTAAAAAAGTAACAGACAGTTCGCCAAAGCGCCAATTTTTTTTTTTTAACTTTTCCAAGTTCTTTCTCCTAAATAGTGGTCAGTTCAGGGCAGAACAACAACAGGGGTCAATGCAGAAATCTCCCAATATTAGCAGGTATCGCTGGGATCGCGCTGGGGTTTGTGAGCTGGAATCAGACGAAGCTCTTGAGGTCGCGGTCACAGCTTTGCGAATTCGGGGAACCAGCAGCGCGAACAGAGAGAAAGAAAATCCCTGCGGCACAGAACAGTCCCATTCCAACTTTTTTTGTTGTGGTGGTGGTGGGGGCGGGGGTGGGGGTGAGATTCACCGGGATACTTGCACTAATTGTATATATTTTGTTTTTAGAGTTAAACAGCTTGAGACGAGAAGTCTCCGCATGACCTGCATCTGGTTGACATGTAAACACGTTTCGACACATCATTAACTTGGTTGTTCCAAACGGTTTTAAAAATAAAAGTGTTTTTTTTTGGACGGTGGTTCTCGCCTATCGTTATTCGTGGATTCTCTCCCCCCCCCCTCCCCCACCTACCACCATCCCCCGGTCCTTTTCAGTTTTGCTGTGTTATATCCGCTCTAAATCGCAGAACCGTTTAAATAAACACACTTGGGAGAAGCAGAATCGCACGTCTTTTCGGGAGAGCAAACCTGCAGCACCGCGCTCCGGCGAGAAGAGGAACTGTAGTCAGGCGCCTGCAGCAGGCTGGCGACAATTTAACCCTTTCTAATCTCGTACATTTGCCCCAGCTATCAATTTCTGTGCGTCTTTTGGCTGACGGACCGACGTCTAATTTTAAAACCACATTATCAAATTCACATGAATTCGACTTTTTTTGTTGTTGATCGGGTGTATCAATGAAAACACAGGCTTTACATCTGCTAATTTTATATATTATTAATTTGTACTTCTTGTTGACAAAGCCTTAAAACATATTTACAGTTCACAACGGAGTTTCTTCCAAGTTGCTATTCCAATATGCTTATAGCTGCGGCGTCATTTTTAGGTTAAAAAGAGGCATTAATCTAAGATTACAATAAACGTCGAGGCGTGAATAAAGTCGAAATAAAACAAAAAGAACCGAAAGCAGATTGCGATTTAGAGCCCTAGTCCTGTTTTAGGAAGAAGCCCCATTTTTACAGGCTTACGGCATCGTACTGAGAATCTTTAAAGTAACACACACAAATATCTTCTCTATTAAAATCAATAGCCCAAAGTATTTAATTCTATTGATAATTTTAGACAGCAGCTGCACGAATTGTAGAGTGGCAACGAGGTGTAACTCAGATATATAATTATAATTCATCTTTAGTAAGTATTGATTTCTGTTTTATATAAAAATAAAGAATTCGAACACTGGTACAGCTGTTTCAGCCGCAGTTCGGGTGAGCAGAGTCCTTTAGCGATAGGATCAGTGGACACGGTAAGCTTTAAGGGTTGGAGTTAACACCACACAATACTGCTCTACATGGCAGCCCTGTCCACACTTCTAGCATTTGACCCCCATCAACGCACTGTTTATACTTTTACAAGTTTATAATCCAATTATTAACAGAATTATGAACCCGATGGGGTCAAAATGAGAACATTTTGCATTCTAAGCCTGCTTATTAAAGCAATACAATTTTATTACCGTTTTCAACTGCAAGAAGCGAATTTAAAACTGCCAAATGCATGTTCTCCGATGAAAATAAAGCATTTAAAGGTTAATCTTAAAAACAGATTGGAAAGGGGTTTAATATAAGGTGCAGTTGATGGATTAATTTGGCGCAGTAAAGCCAATCACTGCCATCCAACATGTAGAAATCCGTCATCCTTTCTCTTAAATTCCAACAAATCTGGAACAAGGACCCACATGTAGTCTAAAAAGTATATGGAGCCATAGAGGTTTCCCGCACAAAGGGAGGCCATCCTGTCTGCGTCGGCCCTTTGCTGGAGCAATATTTATTAATTAAAACGTATATTACTTGTGGTCAACAATACTGCTTACATAAGTATGTAACATTACATTCAAACAAGTAACTAAGCTCTCAACTTCACACAAACAGGAAAAAAATACTCGTAAATCTGCAATTCTGATGAATTTATCTTGGCGTGTTAAATGCATATAAGTGTATTTAGCGTGGATCACAACCCGTATTTCATTTATAATTTAATGCAAAGTATCATATTTTATTTCTATAACTGCAAAATGTTCTCACTAGGCAATAAAAGGAAATGCGATGTGTGTGTTTTCTTCATTTTATGTGAAGTTGCACAAAATATACAGCGGTGGAGTTGCTGGTTAGTAGATTTGCCAGAATAATGAACTCTAATACCAAAAATGGACCAAACTGGGAGTTTTTTTGAACTATTATTTTTACCTCGGCTTTTAGATGTCGAGATGTGCTAACGTGGATATAAAAGTCAAAAAAGGCACAAGAATTTTAAACACAATTTTAAATAAAAAAAGACCTTAAATAAAAAAAATCTATTCACAAAACACCTGGAGTAAAATTTCCAGTGGTTGCTGTGTGCTGGCAACATCATAAACATAATGGGAAGACTTTCTACCTTTGGTGTTTCTAGCAACATTGTAGAAATAACAATCATAGGAGGTCTTCCCGCCATGTTTATGATTCCACTAACATAGTAATCAGAGGAAATCTGCCCTAAAGTGGCCAAAATTCCTTAAAGAAACAATCAAAATATCTGTTTTTGCGGAGATCAATAAACACAGGCTTTGGGGGAAAAAAGTGCAGGAAATACACAACAGATCAGTCAGCATCTGTACAGAGAAAAGGAAGGTTCTGATGTTTTGGGCATACCCTGCCACAGTCTGAAATGACATAACCTGCCCTTCCTCTGTACAGATGCAGACTGACCTGCTGTGCACTTCCAGCATTTTCTGTTTTTTTTTATTAGCAGTAGTGAAAAACTAGCAGCCAATCACCGTGCATCAAGGATCCTTTAATCTTTCTCAACTAGCTAATGAGGCACTTTATAACTAAATGTTTAGATTATAAAATACTAACTTTTCAAATTGATTGCAGCTGCAGAATACTGTACCAGTTCCTATTTAATGACCCAAGACTTAAGGCTTAAGCCTTTCCCCCACTTTTGTTAATGTTTGTCAATTAATAGATGGTGGGCTGGGAATCCTTAGAGCAGTGCCAAACACAGCTGAATAGTCTGTTAGTGCTTTTCCCCTCCATGTTTTCCAATTACAGTAAGGAACTGTGCAAAGATTTTCAGATAGTTAAATACTTTACATAGAAGATTTATAACAGTTCAGCAGTTTAAATGGCACTTTGCACCTTACAGGGGGAGCTCTTTAAGGTGCAATCATAGAACCATAGAATGATACAGCATACAAACAGAAACCCATCAAGTGTGTGTTTTCTTCACACAGTAATTTAGTATTATCCCACCCTCCTGTTCACTCCCCATAACCTTTAATAGTCATTTTGAAGCAACTATCTCCCTTTTAAAATAATTTATGGTCTCTGCTTCAACAACAGTTTCTGGCAGAGAATTTTGCATGCTAATCATTCTCTGTATAAAGAAATTTCTGAAACTTTATTTTTTTGGTAATGATTTTAAGTTTGTGCCCTCTTGTTACTATTTCACCAACCAGTGGAAACAACTTATCTCTATTTTTCTTACCATAACCCTTCATAATTTTGATGATTTATAACTTCTTTCCCCATTATTACTTCAAAAACATATTACTTCACATTTTCTACATTGAAGTACATCTTCCACACATTAGCTAGTCTACTTCTGTCTTTCTGTAATTCTCATCCCAGTTTACCATTCTCCATATTTGGTGTCAGCAGTAAATTTCAATATTGTTCCCTTAATTTGTAAATTTAGATCATTTATGTATGTAGCAAATAACAATGGGCCTAACACAAACATCTGTGCAACACCACTTACCAGACCTTTCCAGTCCATGATATGTCTCTTTACTCCTACACTTTGCTTCCTGCCCATCAACCATCTCTCCATATGGCCACATACCCCTTAATTACATTAACCTCCTTTTGTACTTTACCAAATACTTTCTGAAAGTCCATATAAATCACATACACCTCAATTCCTTTATCTATCCTCTCTGTTGTTTTAAAAAAAAAGAATTCCTAAAGGTTGGTCAAGCATGACCTGCCCTTTAAGAATCCATGCTGACTGGCCCTGATTAAGTTATGTTTTTCCAAGTGCTTAGCAATTTCATCCTGTGTTATAGACACTAGCAGTTTACCAACAACTCAAATGAAACTAACTGGCCTATAATTTTCTGATTTATCTACGTCTCCTTTCTTGAAGAGGAATATCACATTTGCCACTCTCCAGTCCTCCAGCAACATTTTCCTTTCGACAGAATATTGGAAATTATAGCTGGAGTCTCTACTATTTCTTCACAACCTTCTCTCAGGATCTTTGGGTGTAAAACTTCCCAGTAATTTGTCTACATTAGTATAATTTCTCTTTGAATAATGAACTCCAGAAACAGTTTAATACCTACCTCTGGTGGTTCTACAATCTCAATATCCACCTTCTCTGAGAAAACTGAGGAATAATATTTATTTAGTTATCTGCCACTCCCACTCTATGTTATAAGCCTGCCTCCTGTATCTGTCAGTGGCCCCACCCTACCTTGGCTATACTCTATCAATGTGACTATAGAAAGTGTTTTATTCATTGTCTTTTATGATTTTTGCTCATTTTCTCTGATACTTCTTCGCCTTTCTAATCTCCCTTTTTGTAGCTTTCCTATATGTTTGATAGGATGAAAATGGCGAGTGATTTTAAAATTCTAAAGGCGCTCACCTGTAGGTGGTATTTAAAACAATTGGGCACCACCTAACAGTACATGCCAGTTGAAATGGTATGTTGATTGAATCCTCAAGCTAAGCGGAGAAAGTGGCAGGAGAGAATATATCAAAAGAAGCCAGTTTTTAGTCAGCAAAAAAAAAGCAAGCAAATCCCCATTAAGGAACGCTGTAGGCAGAAGAAAAATGTGCCCACCCCACCTGCTGAGCAAGTTACGACCTCTATTGTATGCCGCATTGAGCAAGTTTTTGCCCTCCTCAATGAGCAAATTTTCTGCTGCCATCCCAACTCTCCGCAGCTGAGCAAGATTTTGTACCCCCCAAGCAGGTTTATGGCCTCTGCTCCCCCTCCACTGAGCAAGTTTTTGACTGCAGTTTCATGGTAGATAAGAGCCGGGCCCGGAGGACAGCCGGTCTAAGCAAGTAGCAATTATGTTAGACACTGAAATTCTGAACAAACAGTGGAATTGGCAGCTTTTGATTAAAAAGAGCAGCAAAGAAAACCCCAAACCATCCACTGGATACCCACATCTCCCCCTCTGACCTAGAGCCCTCCAGCCAAGCAGGAAACATAAACCATACCTACCCCCACCCTGCTGTGCAGAAACTATAGACCTTCTAATGAGCAGTGTCATGAATTGCACTCAAGCAATCCTGAAATTACATACCTTTGAGGGCCTGCTTCTTAATCTCCCTCCTAACTCCTGGAAATCTTTTTCCAGAATCTGAATCTAGCAGGTTTCTCTGGGGTGCATGTGAGCTTTGACAGTGGAATGGATCCGGGCTGTCTCAAGTGCCTGGTTTGTACAGGTGTGGTTTCCTGCTGGTAGCCACTGAGCTATAGGGAAATGGGACCTTGCGGCAAACCCAGCCCAGTTGCCATCACTTGCATGTGACAGGATATGGATGCAGTTGCAAAGAAGACCGACCCTCACAAGGACAGATGAAAATCTTTCCATTTTTTGAGGCGGAGATCTGGCATTGAGCTTTACTGTGTTTTTTTTAACTCGTTTATGGGATGTGGGCATCACTGGCAAGGCCAGCATTTATTGCCCATCCCTAATTGCCCTTGAAAAGGTGGTGGTGAGCCGCCTTCTTGAACTGCTGCAGTCCGTGTGGTGAGGGTACTCCTACAGTGCTGTTAGGTAGGGAATTCCAGGATTTTGACCCAGCGATGATGAAGGATTGGCAATATACTTCTAAGTCAGGATGGTGTGTGACTTGGAGGGTAACTTGGAGGTGGTGGTGTTCCCATGCGCCTGCTGCCCTTGTCCTCCTAGATGGAAGAGGTCACGGGTTTCAGAGGTGCTGCCGAAGAAGCCTTGGCGAGTTGCTGCAGTGCATCTTGTAGATGGTACACACTACAGCCACGGTACGTCGGTGATGGAGGGAGTGAATGTTTAAGGTGGTGGATGGGATGCCAATCAAGCGGGCTGCTTTGTCCTGGATGGTGTTGAGCTTCTTGAGTGTTGTTGGAGCTGCACTCATCTAGGCAAGTGAAGAGTATTCCATCACACTCCTTACTTGTGCCTTGTAGATGGTGGAAAGGCTTTGGGGAGTTAGGAGGTGAGACACTCGCCACAGAATACCTAGCCTCTGACTTTCTCTTGTTGCCACAGTATTTATATGGCTGGTCCAATTAAGTTTCTGGTCAATGGTGACCCCCAGGATGTTGATGGTGGGGGATCCAGCGATGGTAATGCCGTTGAATGTCAAGGGGAGGTGGTTAGACTCTTGCTTGTTGGAGATAGTCATTGCCTGGCACTTCTGTGGCGCGACTGTTACCTGCCACTTATCAGCCCAAGCCTGAACGTCGTCCAGGTCTTGTTGCATGCAGGCATGGACTGCTTCATTATCTGAGGAGTTGTGAATGGCGCTGAACACTGTGCAGTTATCAGCAAACATCCCCATTTCTGACCTTATGTTGGAGGGAAGGTCATTGATGGAGCAGCTGAAGATGCTTGGGCCTAGGACACTGCCCTGAGGAACTCCTGCAGCGATGTCCTGGGGCTGTGATGATTGACCTTCAACCACCACAACCAGCTTCCTATGTATGACTCCAGCCAGTGGAGCGTTTTCCCCCTGATTCCTATTGACTTCAGTTTTACTAGGACTCCTTGATGCCACACTCGGTCAAATGCTGCCTTGATGTCAAGGGCAGTCACTTTCACCTCACCTCTGGAATTCAGCTCCTTTGTCCATGTTTGGACCAAGGCGGTAATGAGGTTGGGAGCTGAGTGGTCTTGGTGGAACCCAAACTGGGCATCAGTGAGCAGGTTATTGGTGAGTAAGTGCCGCTTGATAGCACTGTCGATGATACCTTCCATCACTTTGCTGATGATTGAGAGTAGACTGATGGGGTGGTAATTGGCCGGATTGGATCTGTCCTGCTTTTTGTGGACAGGACATACCTGGGCAGTTTTCCATATTGTCGGTTAGATGCCAGTGTTGTAGCTGTACTGGAACAGCTTGGATAGAGGCACGGCTAGTTCTGGAACACAAGTCTAAGCATGATAGTCGGGATGTTGTCGGGGCCCACAGCCTTTGCTGTATCCAGCGTGCTCAGCCGTTTCTTGATATCACGTGGAGTGAATCGAATTGGCTGAAGACTGGCTTCTGTGATGGTGGGGACCTCAGGAGTAGGCTGATATGGATCATCCACTCGGCACTTCTGGCTGAAGATGGTTGCAAACGACTGATTTGCCTTCGATGCATACTCGGAAATGGGCAGCTAAATGGAGGAAAATCTAAGCCTATATGTGCCCTTTGCTGCTCCTATGCAGCCCACAAAGACAAAGGGCTTTGACACCACTGTCCTAGTTTATTTTAGGTTTTACATGCCAACTTAAAAAACTAGCAAAAGCTGATCAACAGCTTAAAAAAAGCTTACACAGCCCCTAAAAACCTGACAACTGAAGAATGACCCCTGATTATATAACGTGAAAATAAATAGTTACATGGGCATTGTAACTTAAGCTGCAGGTTACTCAACATTCCTTCACCTGTGTTGGAGAAAAAAATTAGACTTACTTCAATTACGTGTAAAATAATGGAATCGATTATCAGGAATAAACCTGAGAATCTTATGTAAAATGCCAATCTAGCAAACAGTCAACATAGATTCAGAAGGGGAAGATTCTGCCTGGTGTACCTGCTTAAATTTTTTTTTTGTCTAATAATACTCCTGTGCAGCGCCTTGGGATGTTTTACTACGTTAAAGGTGCTATATAAATACAAGTTGTTGTTGTTGTTAACAACTATTTGTTAAATTCAACACTGAGGTTTCAGTGTAAACCCTGGGAATAGGTAAGAAATGGGCTAAAAGGTAGGAAACAATGGATACTCATTGGAGAAGTTACGTCAAAAGTGGGGTGGGGGGAGGTAGTACTTAATGGGGTTCCTCAGGGCTTGGTGTTGGGACCACTGCTGTTTCTAATTTACATACATGACCTGGATTCAGAAACTCAAAGCAAAGTAGTCAAATTTGCTCATGATACCAAATTAGGAGGGGCAGTGGAATCAGAAGAGGCAGCACAGGAATTATAGAATATGTTGGACAAAATATGTAAGTGTAAAGATCTACACATAGGAAGGAAAAATAGATGACACATGTACTCCGCGAATGGTGTTGAAATTGCTAAAGATGCAGCTTGAAAGAAACCTAAGAGTCTTGGTAGACTCAATGCTCAATATGTCCAACCAATACAGAGCAGCAATCAACAAAGCCACTAGAATGTTGAACTCTGTAGCCAAAACAATAGTACAAAAATCAGAAGAGATATTGATCAAACTTTATAGCCATTCTGGTCACCAAAAAAGGAGAGATGTTGAATTGTTGGAGGCAGTAAAGTGAAGAGCCCTGCACTGATCCTCAATGTCAGGGGTCTGAATTATGAGGAAAGACTTGAAGAGACTTGGGGGGAGAAATTCAGTATCGCCACGTTTGGGGCGTTATACTCGAGCAGGCGCGAAATTTAGCGCCCGGCGCAAATTATCGCCACCTACTGTTAAATTGACCTGCTTCGCCCCAGGAGGTGCTTGGAGCGCTAAAACAGGCGCTGCATGACTGTCTTAAGGCGCTAAGCCAGAGAAGCGAGGTGCTACCACCGAGGGCGGGCACAGCGCAGGTGCGGCCAGTTAGCGATTGCACGCAGACACGCTGGCACCGGTCAGCTCTTAAAGGGGAGGTTCGATCTTGGATTGCAGCCACACCCTGTGCATCGGAGCCCTGATTCTCGGCCTGGACAGACCTGCTGCCACATTCTTACGCCTAGGACCATGGAGAGGGCCAGGGAGCGAGCGTAGCGGTTCAGTGAGGGGGCCCTGCAGGTTCTGGTTGGCGCAGTGGAGCGCAGGCAATCTATCCTGTTTCCGGACAGTGGCAGGAGGCCGCTGCCCAACGACTATCGCAAAGCTTGGAGGGAGGTGGCTCACAGAGTGACCTCCAGCAGCATGGTGCCTAGGACCCCTGTGCAATGCAGGAAGAAGTTCAACGACCTCACTCGGGTCGTCAGGGTGAGTACCCTTTTCAGTATCCTCTTCATCCCTGCATGTCCACCTAACTTTATGGCCAAAGGGTCCTGAAAGCCCCAATGCCCAGCCCTCATCCAACACCTATGGGCCTTTCATGAAACTCACACGCACATTCAGCACTTTACACACTGTAAGGGCTAATCGACCATGGGAGGCAGTGCAGCAAAGATCAGGGCTTCACACTGTACTCAGAGCCCGTCCTTTCTCTTGCAGGGCAAGCTGGCCCATAACAGGAGGCAGCAGCAACGGACCGGGGGAGGCCGGCCTCACCTTCAAGACCTCAGCGATCTGGAGCAGCGAGTCCTGCGGATTATGGCAGGCCGGATGATTGGCCCCGTCGCCACTGGAGATGCCGACCCCGTTCTGGACAGCAATGGTAAGGTCATCACCTTTTTGACCTCTCTCCTTCCACTTGTGCCTCACACCAGCATCCTTTGCCACTATTGAACCAATACAGTGCATTGCAGCACTCATGCCTCCCTCGCTGCCACCCTGTCCTCATGCTAAAGCAACCCCTGTACCTCCCTGCTTTCAGATGCTGATTCGCCAGGTGAGGAGGCGAGCCCTCAAGCTGCCACTGTGAGTGATTCTGAAGGCGAGGAGGAAGAGGAAGCTGGACCATCAGTGCCACCCTCAGCCGAGGCAGCCCATGGCCATAATGGGGACACGTCTTCCCTGGAGGGGAGCATGGGGGAAGGGTCTGAGGAGGGTGAAGCTCCGGGGCCCAGCGGGCTGCAGCAACATGGGGAGGGGAGGGAAGCTCGGTGGCCTTCTCCCCGGAGGGAGAGTCTGGCCTCCAGTCCTGCT
This sequence comes from Somniosus microcephalus, assembly GCF_052327205.1. NCBI lineage: Eukaryota > Metazoa > Chordata > Chondrichthyes > Squaliformes > Somniosidae > Somniosus > Somniosus microcephalus. The sequence goes on from NC_140991.1 coordinate 73,032,420, forward strand.
ACAGTGAGCACAGAAGAGGTGCGGCCTCTCACTGAAATGGGCGCCCAGGCGGAGCACAGGCACACTGAGCTCATGGCTGCAGTGGCAAGGATGCCCGAATCCATTGAGTCACTGGCAAGGAGCAGGACTTCGGCGCAGCACAGGCAAGGAGTCTGCAGGACTTCGGTGCAGCACAGGCAAGGAGTCTGCAGGACTTCGGTGCAGCACAGGCAAGGAGTCTGCAGGACTTCGGTGCAGCACAGGCAAGGAGTCTGCAGGACTTTGGTGCAGCACAGGCAGCTTCCACGCAAGTGCTTAGTCGTGCCATGCAGTCAGTGGCTGGTCTCATGCAGATGCAGATTGAGGCCACACGAGCACTGACTGCTGCCACCCTCGCTGGATTGGGCACGAATCGCCGGGGCCCTTGCCGTGCCGCAGCAGACCAGCAGTCTGTGCTTCAGCAGATTGCTTCGCATGCTGCAGTGCTGCCCCGTGGGAGTGCCAGTGTGTCGTCCGACCAGGGAGTGGCTGTCCTCTGTCAGGATGGCAGCATTCCTGCTGCCAACACTGTCACTTCTCCACTGCAGCTGCCACCACCTGTAGGACAGACTGCTGCCGCCCATGCAGAGTTGGAGCAGTCAGCAGCTGGGCCCTCCAGGCCCAGAGCTGGTCCAGGCCGTACCTCAAGGGCATCTGCCGACTCAGTTTTTGACACTCAGCAGCCTTCCCCCAGCCTTGCTGCAGCCACTGGGGTCCCATTGCGGAGGAGCTGCAGGGTGGGAAGGGGCCAATCTCGCAAGCGAAGCAGATCACCCTCGAAGGGCAAAAAGTAGGAGGTGTGGCAAAATGCTGTTAATTTTTTTAGTGAAGGCCGAGGATCGCGGTCATTTTTTGTTTACTCTTTTGTTCATTGTCTCCAGGTTGTGAGAGCCAGTTATGTGTCTGACTGCTTTTTTGGGGGTTTCTCTCTATTACTTTGTCATGTGGGAAGGGCACACAGTTTGTTAAATAAAGAAGTGTCTTTATTCAGATTCTGCATGTTTGCTCTTTGAACTATTTGTTGCCTTGACCGGCTCAGGGGTTGCAGAACGGTTCCATTCATGTTCTTTCAATGGCACAAGCCATTCCCTCAGAGGGGGCCTAGAACCGACTTGCAATAAGCCGCTGACGGATGGCCCTTGCACTTTGTGCCTCCCTCCCGTCCTGGTGCTCCTCCTCCTCCTCCTCCTCCTCTGCTGGTGCTCCAATATCTGGTGGCAGTGGCTGAGTCCTGAGGATTGCCAGGTTATGCAGCATGCAGCACACTACAACGAAATGGGAGACTCGCTCAGGTGAGTACTGAAGGGCTCCCCCGGAATGGTCCAGACAGCGGAACCGTTGCTTTAGCACGCTGATTGTGTGCACAATGATGTTCCTGGTCACTTGATGGCTCTCATTGTATCGTTCTTCAGCAGGGGTGCTGGGCGCACGGAGCGGGGTCATCAGCCAGGTGCACAGAGGATAGCCCTTGTCCCCGAGAAGCCAGCCTCCTGGGTGAGCCGGGGCTTCGAAAAGGTCTGCCACAGAAGTCTGGCGCAGGATGAAGGCATCGTGGCTGCTGCTTGGAAAGCGGGCATTGACAGCTAGTATCAGCTGTCTGTGGTCACACACCAACTGGACGTTCAACGAATGGAACCCCTTCCGGTTGCGGTAATCCTCGGCATTCTCTTGCGGCGCCCGCAAAGCCACATGCGTGCAGTCAATGGCACCTGTGGTAAACCACTGTTACCGTTCACAACCGTTCACTATTGTTACACTGTTGTTATCACTGTTTACACTGTTGTTATCACTACACAAGGTTACCTCTTGCCACGCACGCTGTTATACCTAGGCATACCTCAGCTGACTCCGCCCATGGCTCCGCCTGCTTGCCCAGGTTTAAAGGTGACCGCTTGGCTAGTATTCTTCCTTGTTGGAACCGATCACCCACGAGGGTGGGCTCTGTTATTTAGCCAATAAAAACCTATAGTTACTATCTTAACTCATCGCTTTTCATGGAATGAATTGATAGGTATATCAATTTTATTGGCTAAATTTTGAAATGAGTGGATCGGAGCAGCCAAACGACCAGCCAAACGGCCAGCTACAACAGCCCCAGCAGCCGACCTGGCTGCGAGCCCTCCGACCGCCGTACCTGGATCTAAACCCACAGGCAGCGAATTCAGCCCTCGACTTCGAACACTGGCTGAGCTGTTTCGAATCCTACCTGGGAGCCTCCGGCATGCCTCCGGAATCCAAACTAAGAGTCCTGACCGCCCAGGTGAGCCCTAAAGTATTTGCACTCATCCGGGACCTTGCTACATACGAGGACGCCCTCAACCTGCTAAAAGAGCAGTACCGGAGCCCAGTAAATTCAATGTATGCCAGACATCTCCTAAGATCCCGCTCGCAACAGCCAGGAGAGTCTGTAGATGAATTTTTACGGGCGCTACAAACACTCGGCAGGGACTGTGACTTTAAAGCTGTAACGGCTGCAGAAAATACTGAAGGAAATACCTGCGATGCCTTCATGAAAGGCCTTTGGTCCGACTACTCACGGCAAAGACTGCTCGAATCAAAGGACCTCGAATTGAAAACAGCTGCAGCCCTCGCTTGCTCCCTGGAAGTGGCCCATCGGGACCTCGAGGCGTACTCCAGGTACAGTGCTGCGCGACCCTGGGACTCGGGCCCGACTCCGGCCGCAATACCCCTCGCACTGCCGCCCCTGGGACCTACTACAGCGTCAGTGTCCCGGAATCGATCAGGACCACCACCCCCGGGACCTGTTGCGGCAGCAGACCTCCGCGATCGGGCCGCCAGCTGCTTCTTCTGTGGCCAGGCGAGACATCAAAGGGCGCGCTGCCCTGCAAGGAACGCGACCTGCTCTGGCTGCAAAAAGAAAGGCCACTTCGTAAACGCCTGCAGGGGGAAAGCCACAGACGCCAGCAGTGCCTCATGTGAGTTGTGGGGGCGGCCATCTTTGATCAAGGCCACAGATGCCAGCATTGCATCATGTGAGTCGTGGGGGCGGCCATCTTTGATCAAGGCCACAGACGCCAGCAGTGCCTCATGTGAGTTGGGGGGGCGGCCATCTTCTCCGCCATTTTGTCCAACTTCGTGGGGATCCGCGTCATGGGCGCCGCCATTTTGTTCGCCGCACTCAGCCGCCGTTTTGTCTCCAGACCCGACCACCGCCTCACCTGCAGACTACAGCAGCTCACTCAGCCATACACTGGCCTCCGTCACGCTTGACCAAGCTCTCCCGCATCATCTGTCCAAGTCCATGATGGACATTGAAGTAAACGGCCACGCCACGACCTGCCTGTTCGACAGCGGAAGCACGGAGAGTTTTATTCACCCAGACACGGTGAGCTGCTACTCCCTCACTGTCCGGCCAACGCGCCATCGGATCTCGATGGCGGCGAAGTCCCATTCAACAGACATCAGCGGCTACTGTGTGGTGACCCTGTCGGTTAGTGGCATGGAATATAAAAACTTTAAACTTCTCGTCCTGCCCCAGCTCTGCGCTGCCGTCCTACTAGGGCTGGATTTCCAAAGCCACCTTCAAAGTGTCACTTTGGCTTACGGTGGATCCCTCCCCCCACTCACAGTCTGCAACCAGCAAAATTTAAACCGCCCGCCGCGTACCACCTGCGGCCTCTCCACCCTCAAAGTCCCGCCCCCCTCCTTGTTCGCTAACTTCACCCGTGACTGTAAACCCGTCGCTACCAAGAGCAGGCGGTACAGCGCCGGGGACAGAGCTTTTATTAGCTCTGAGGTGCAGCGACTCCTGAAGGAGGGCATCATCGAGGGGAGCACCAGCCCCTGGCGTGCCCAGGTCGTAGTCGTTAAGACCGGCGATAAACACCGCCTGGTCATCGACTACAGCCAAACCATAAACCGGTACACCCAGCTGGACGCATACCCCCTTCCCCGCATATCTGATATGGTCAACCAGATTGCACAGTACCGGGTATTCTCCACCATCGACCTCAAGTCGGCCTATCACCAACTCCCTATCCGCCCTGAGGACCGCCAGTATACCGCCTTCGAGGCGAATGGCCGCCTCTACCACTTCCTTAGGGTTCCCTTCGGCGTCACCAACGGGGTTTTGGTCTTCCAAAGGGAGATGGACCGGATGGTTGACCAGAACGCGCTGCAGGCCACGTTCCCTTATCTAGATAACGTCACCATCTGCGGCCGCGACCAGCAGGACCACGATGTTAATCTGGAGAAATTCCTCCGTACGGCCCAACGGCTGAACCTCACTTACAATAAGGAGAAATGTGTGTTTAACACCTCGCGCCTTGCCATCCTCGGCTGCGTAGTAGAGAACGGAGTCATCGGCCCCGACCCCGAAAGAATGCGCCCCCTCATGGAGCTTCCCCTCCCCCACTGTCCAAAGGCGCTGAAGAGAACCCTGGGGCTCTTCGCTTACTATGCCCAATGGGTGCCCAATTATGCGGACAAAGCCAGACCCCTCATGAAGTCCACCTCCTTCCCCCTGACAGCAGAAGCAGGCGCAGCCTTCTCCCTCATAAAAGGAGACATTGCGAAGGCCACAATGCACGCAGTGGATGAGTCCATCCCTTTCCAAGTGGAAAGCGATGCATCCGACTTCGCCCTAGCTGCAACCCTTAACCAGGCGGGGAGACCTGTGGCCTTCTTCTCAAGGACCCTCCAGGGTCCTGAGATCCGACACGCTTCTGTCGAGAAGGAGGCCCAGGCGATTGTGGAGGTGGTACGACGCTGGAGGCATTACCTGGCAGGCAAACGATTTACCCTCCTCACCGACCAGCGTTCGGTTGCTTTTATGTTTAATAACAAGCTGAAGGGCAAAATCAAGAATGACAAGATCTTGAGGTGGAGAATTGAGCTCTCCACCTACGATTACGATATCTTGTACCGGCCTGGTAAACTCAACGACCCCCCAGATGCTCTATCACGAAGTACATGCGCCAACGCGCAAGTTGATAGACTGCGGACCCTCCACGACGACCTCTGCCACCCCGGGGTCACCAGACTTTACCACTTCATTAAGGCCCGCAACTTGCCCTACTCCATCGAGGAGGTCAGGACCATGACCAGGAACTGCCAAACCTGTGCCGAATGCAAACCGCATTTCTATAGGCCGGACAGAGCAAGCCTGATCAAGGCCACCCGCCCCTTCGAGCGCTTGAGCATCGATTTTAAGGGGCCCCTCCCGTCCTCTGACCGTAATGTGTACTTCCTCAACATTATTGACGAGTACTCCCATTTCCCCTTTGCCATCCCCTGCCCAGACATGACCAGTACCACGGTCATCAAATGCCTGAACAACCTCTTCGCCTTGTTCGGGTTCCCAAACTATATACATAGCGACCGGGGCGCATCCTTCATGAGCGAGGAACTTCGCCAGTTCCTGCTCGCGAGAGGTATTGCTGTGAGCAGGACCACCAGCTACAACCCCCGGGGGAACGGCCAGGTGGAAAGAGAAAACGCGACAGTTTGGAAGGCCGTCCTCTTAGCCCTAAAGTCTAAGGGCCTCCCAACCTCTCGCTGGCAGGAAGTCCTCCCGGCAGCGCTCCACTCCATCCGGTCACTGCTTTGCACTGCCATTAACGCCACCCCCCATGAACGAATGTTTGTTTTCCCCAGGAAGTCGACTACGGGAACCTCGCTACCAACATGGCTGACTTCTCCGGGGCCCGTCCTGCTGTGGAAGCACGTGAGGACCCATAAAATGGACCCCCTGGTCGAGAGGGTGGACCTCCTGCACGCCAACCCCCAGTACACCTATGTGGCATACCCAGACGGGCGGGAGGACAGTGTCTCCTTGCGAGACCTCGCACCCTCGGGCACCCCTGAGATACCACCGTTACCCCCCACCACTCCCCCAAATCCAGCTCCTGTAGACGGCATGCTGGAACCCCAGGAGCCTTCGTCGACCACGCAGACACCAGCATTAACATCGGATACTGCACCACCGCCGCCGCTGCTGCGCCGATCAGAAAGGCTTACGAGGCCTCCTGAGAGACTGACATACACGAACTGGTAGTACACTTCACCCCGCCGGACTCAATTTTAAACAAGGGGTGAATGTGGTAAACCACTGTTACCGCTCACAACCGTTCACTATTGTTACACTGTTGTTATCACTGTTTACACTGTTGTTATCACTACACAAGGTTACCTCTTGCCACGCACGCTGTTATACCTAGGCATACCTCAGCTGACTCCGCCCATGGCTCCGCCTGCTTGCCCAGGTATAAAGGTGACCGCTTGGCTAGTATTCTTCCTTGTTGGAACCGATCACCCACGAGGGTGGGCTCTGTTATTTAGCCAATAAAAACCTATAGTTACTATCTTAACTCGTCGCTTTTCATGGAATGAATTGATAGGTATATCAGCACCCTGGACCATGGGGAAGCCCACTATTCTTGCAAATCCCATTGCGCGCTCTTGCTGCTTGTCCAGGATCATGGGGAAGGAAATGTACTGACGTCTCCTTTTAAAGAGGGCATTCATGACTTGGCGGATGCAGCAATGCACCGCGAACTGGGAGACATTGGCAATGTCCCCAGTAGTGGATTGGAAGGAGCCGGTGGCATAGAAGTTGAGAGCCACTGTCACCTTCACTGCCACCACCATCCTGCTCCTCAGTTGAGGCTGCAGATCTGGCTGAAGCAGGTGGCAGAGCTCAGTGACCAGCTCCCTGCTGAATCGAAGCCTCCGAAAACACTGCTCCTCAGACATGTTGAGGTATGAGAACTGTTGGCGGAATACCCTGGGAGGGTAAGGTCTCCTGTGCCGACGCCTGTTGGCCCTCCTCCGTCTGGCCATGATTGGCACTCTCTCTCGGCGTCTCTGAGCCCTCTCAATGCAATGGAGAAACCCAATGTTTCCACCCATTGCAGCCCCCATAGTATGTGGCCACTCAAGGTTATGCCAGTGAAAAAGCAGACCAACTACAAAGTCCTGGGCCGAAGCCAGAAGTACCTCTGCGAGCACTGACTCAATGCAGAAAGCTCTCTCCCTTTGTCTCTCTGCAAACCTCTCTCTCTCTCACAGAAGGAGTGGTCCAAAAATGGCTACCACAAAGAAGCCAGGAAGAGCACCCTTTAAATAGCGCCCCCCCAGCCCCACAGCGACTGGGAACCGTTCCAGTCAACCAGTCGCTGGGAGCGCCAGGCGGAAAGGAGGGGGGCGCCACTGAAGTTCCGGTTCGGGGCACCCCAAGGGCGTTGCACCATGAAATGACGTCAGGATCTGCGCGCGCAGCTGAGCGGGCGTTGCGGTTTTGCGCCGCCGCTAAATGTCCGCTCAATTTCGCGAGAGGCGCAGGTCTCGCCGCGCCCGGGCGCTAGCCACATCGCGCCCCACTTATCGCCCTCTTAAGGTGCTAACGGGTGGCGCTAACAACTGAATTTCTCCCCCTTGGGCTTTTCAGAATGGAAAGGAGGCGTCTGAGAGCTGATCATAAAGAGGTATATTAAAAAAATGTTTTTCTATTTGTTCATGGGATGTGGGCATCGCTGGCAAGGCCAGCATTTATTGCCCATCCCTAGTTGCCCTTGAGAAGGTGGTGGTGAGCCGGCTTCTTGAACCGCTGCAGTCCGTGTGGTGAAGGTACTCCCACAGTACTATTAGGGAGGGAGTTCCAGGATTTTGACCCAGCAACGATGAAGGAATGGCGATATACTTCCAAGTCAGGATGGTGTGTGACTTGGAGGGGAACTTGGAGGTGTTCCCATGCGCCTGCTGCCCATGTCCTTCTAGGTGGAAGAGGTTGCGGGTTTGGGAGCTGCTGATGGCGAGTTGCTGCAGTGCATCTTGTAGATGGTACACACTGCAGCCACGGTACGCCAATGGTGGATGGATTGAATGTTGAAGGTGGTGGATGGGGTGCCAATCAAGTGGGCTGCTTTGTCCTGGATGGTGTCGAGCTTCTTGAGTGTTGTTGGAGCTGCACTCGTCCAGGCAAGTGGAGAGTATTCCATCACACTCCTGACTTGTGCCTTGTAGATGGTGGAAAGGCTTTGGGGAGTCAGGAGGTGAGACACTCGCCGCAGAATACCTAGCTTCTGGCCTGCACTTGTTGCCACAGTATGACATTGTTAAGGATATAGAAAAAGTTAATCTTGAATATTATTTAAGTGAACCTTTGGGAGCAGAACAAATATTATTTAAGTGAAACTTTGGGAGCAGATCACGGGTTCAACCTAGTAAAGGGTAATTTTAGAACTAATATCAGGAACTTATTCAACTAAAGAGTGATTAACGTGTGGAATAGACTTCCAGAGAGAGTAGTGGAGGCAAAAACCTTGGAATCAATTGTATGCTGCAAGGGGGAACATTAGGAGCGCTCTGGATTGATGAATTAAGATGTGCTGAATGGCATTCCTCATCCATAATTAACTTATGATGTTGTAAAGAAGAAATATAATTGTTAAAGACACAACATTTTGATTGGGGGGGGGGGGAGGCGGATGTCCTGGGCATATTCTTCCAGAAAATTTAGAATTTTTTTCATTATGCATTTTGTTTAATTTTGAAGCAATTTTATGTGTCATAATACATTTCTAATCTAAAAAAAGGAAGAACAATGTGACAAATGCACCTAGATTTTCCTCCATTTGTCACCCATTTTGGGGTAGATTTCAGCCATCTGAGCCATTGTGTCAAATCCCCTGTCCTAATAACCCAATTAAAACTTGCTTCATTGAAGGTAATGAAAATGAAAATCATGGGCGGGTGATCTGATATCGCCCGTTATACACTATCGCCTGAAGTCAAAATTACCCCATAGGAACATGAGGACCAACCTGCATTTGACACCTCCCCTGCTACTTCCCCATCTGCCATTGTTTCCTCCTGCTCCCCATCCCCATAAACACCAGCCCTCAACCCGTCTCTTCGTAGTTTCTCCCCATCTCCTCTACAAGCTTATTTTACCCACAAGACTCACCTAATGATCATTCAATCCCCTTCTCACTGAATTCCTGATCACCCAACTTCCCTTCTTTGCCCCCATCCTAGCTGACATTGTCAATAGTTTCCTTTCCATAGCAATAGTCCTTCTCCCCATCAAAACTGCTGTTATCATCCCCACTCAAAAACTCATCCTTGACTCTTCAGTTTTCATTAATTACAGCCCCATCTCCAACCTCCCTTTCCACTCTAAGAAGAATGGAATCGGAGAGAATGGTGACAGAGGTGGACAAAGGAGGAGAGATGATGGGTCAGGTCATATATCCTGTGTTGAGCATATCGACATTCTCTGGGGCTGCAACCATTGTGAAAGAAGACGGAAAGGTTCCCTGATTGGAAGGCAATGGAGAAGTTGAGGAGGAGGATGTATAAGGCACCACAGTTACAGAGGAAGTTGGTATGATCAAACAGTGTGTGATGTGATCATGAGTTAGGCAATATGAACATTGCAAACGAGCACCGATGGAAGTAATTATCCACTGTTCGTCTTTATGTAGACTGGATTCTATGACATCCAGCTTTTAATAGGGGCATACAAAAGAAAAGACAAAAAAGGAATAAATCACTTTCAGAATTTGATTTTTTCTTTTCGCTTTGTGCTTTTGTTCTGTGCTTTGGCAGTTTCACACACATGGGCATAAGGAAGAGGATTAAGAATATAAGGGGAGATAGTTCATGAATGTCATTCGAACCTGAAGATGGAGTTGTTCCATTCAACTCACACCCTCATTTAAAAAAATATTTTGTACAATGCATACCCTGAATGTTACTCATTTATTGAAGTCTGTTTATTGCGCAGGAGCGTAGAGCTGCTCCTGTATGCTTTTTAAGTTGAAGTTTGCATGTTTTTTGTAAGTCAGAAATGCAGATGAAATTTTGCAAGAAACTTATTTAGCAGAATGAGTAACCAGAAGAAATCCAGAAGTATTTGGCATTTTAATGACACTTCCATGTTTTATTGTTTATAATTATTTTTCCTTTTTCCTGGTTCCTTTGAGCAACACACCAACTGTGGAGGACTCTCATCTGAGCTTCTTGAGAAGTTGAGTGCCTGTCGACCTTCTGTCCTTTCTCAGTTCCATCCCTTCTCAATCAGCATTTGTACTTTGTAGACCAGCTTGCAGCGATTCTCAGGATCTGCTGGAAATCTCTGCTATCCCACTGAAAAACTTCACAGTGACTTTGAAATCCATGACATCATGAATTGCATGGCAAACTTGTAGTGGTTTCTGCTGCAGGTTGGCACACTGTAGTTTTATGCTGGTGACGGTGGTGGCAGGATTGCTTCCAGTTTTCTTCTTTGCCAGTATGAGTGTGTGGACAGCTGCAGCTAAGCAAAGCGCCAAACTTCATCCAATGAAGAGCTGAATGTGACTCCAAGATGTCAGTTGGCCATCCTGGTTTGAGATCATCTGGTCTGTATGACTCAACGATACTCTGTTGTACCAACTGAGCCATTAGTTCTAAAAGAGATAAAGGGACTATGGAAGGAAAGTGGTGAGAAAAAAGTCTGCTGGATGCTGAATATAGTACAGAATTCCTTACTAATGCAAGAGGTATTGAATAATTTAATAAAAACCTAAGAGAGACAGAATGGAATATATTCCTTAAGTATACAGTAGAGCTAGAGAGAAAGAAAAATGGGGTAAAACATGCACTTTAGTATGTTGCAATTTCTTTCTCTTAAAAGGGGGTCAGAGACTTATTTGTCACAAGAATCTAAGGCTCAGGTTGCAGTGCCTGGAGCTGCGAATCTTGAAAAACCCAAGTCACCAGGGACGTACAGATGATTGTACTCTCTGCTCTCATTATTGAAAAGACTCATATTTACAGCATGGAAATTGAACATATCCTCATCAGAAAATATAGGAAAATGCCTTTCTTATTATTCTCAAATTTGGAAAATTGAGTTTATATGGGCATGGGATGTGGATATGTCTTTGCATAGATGTAGGATCCTTCTGAGAAATGCCAGTATGCTGGACCTCAATCCCATGCTTTCCAGAGCTCAATGACAGCAACAGTGACACTGAGCTTGCATGTATTAATTGGAGGAAGTTAGAGGCGCTGTACCTCAACTACTGATGCTGTAAATCTGTGGTAGGGATGTGTTTCAAATGGTCTGTTCCCAGAATCATCTACCTGTGGATTATATTAAATAGCTGGAAAGAAACAGTTTGCTTATGGGAATAGGAAAATCATAATTAATTGGCCATGATGTGACCATTTATGATACTGGTAAGGGTGAAATTTCAAAAAATTACCATAATATTTTCAGACTTCCTTTAGAGTAATGTATTCTAATTAAACTATTAGGGACACTAGCAAGGGACTGCTGCAATATTACATAACTTTTTATTGTGCAACATAATCACAAACATATTCGACATGGACAATACTGGCATAGAACATTTTAGGAAACTCATGACTCAGTCTTTGTCTCTCAAAAGGGGATTGTTCATTGTTTCAGTTACATGGATATACCTCAAACAATAGCAAATACTAACGCGTTCTGACTTCCTAGAACTTGCCACTCTGGAACAATCCAATACCACAAGAGGTTGGGAAAACTTGTTTTCCAGGATGGTCAACAGGAGAATAAGTACAAAAGGAGCCATTTCAGACAGCTGAGTGCATTTGTTTGAGAAGTTGCTTCCAATCATGCACACCGGTGGTTGTGGTCTTGAACCCTCAACCTTCTAACTCAGAAATGAACATGTTACCTCTGAGCCAAGGCTATAAACACAACTCACAATGAATGATGATGGTTAGCCAAAACATAATGATACTAATTCCAGGGAATGATTAACAATGAACACTGAAACACTCCTCAACACAGGACAGAGGAACTTCCACACATTGGGTGCTAGTTTCTTCTGTGCATTGGAGCTAGTGTACATGCTAATTGTGCGTTCATTTTGTGCTTTAGCATTAACGGAACAGGTGCTATTCTTGGACACGCTCTTCAAATTGCTTCCAGGAGTAAATAGCATAATTCATGTTAGCACACAGACAAAGCGTTAACATTTCTTTTGCTTCTGAACTCCTTCTTAAGCAGCAGTTAATGGGAAAAGTGTAAATTTAGTCTGCAGTTACTTGATTTGCACATCTCATTAAATTTACACAATTGAAACTGATCTAAAAGCACCAGAGGGAGCTTGCAGGGTTTGAGGAGTGAGCAGAGTAGGAGATAACTTATGGATAGTGCAGAAATCCCCTGGGGTTGTCTCCCTTAGCAACAGGTTCACCGCCTTAGGTACTGTTGTCGGGGGGGGTGACACATCGGGGGAAGGCACCAGCAGCCAGGCTCATGGCACCATGACTGGCTCTGTTGCAAAGAAGGGAGGGAAAAAGAGTGGCAGGGCTATAGTAATAGGGGATTCGATTGTAAGGGGAATAGATAGGGGTTTCTGTGGTCGCGACCGAGACTCCAGGATGGTATGTTGCCTCCCTGGTGCAAGGGTCAAGGATGTCTCGGCGCGGGTGCAGAACATTCTGGAGGGAGAGGGGGAACAGCCAGTTGTCGTGATACATGTTGGTACCAACGACGTAGCTAAAAAAAGGGAAGAGGTCCTACAAGTAGAATTTCGGGAGTTAGGAGCCAAGCTAAAAAGTAGGACCTCGAAGGTAGTAATCTCTGGATTACTACCAGTGCCACGTGCTAGTAAGAGTACAGAGAACAGGATAGTTAGGCTAAATACGTGGCTTGAGCAGTGGTGTAAGAGGGAGGGTTTTAAATTTTTGAGGCATTGGAACCAGTTTTGTGGTAGGTGTGACCTATACAAAAGGGACGGTCTACACCTGTGCAGAGATGGAACTGATGTTCTCGGGGTAATTTTTGATAAAGCAGTTCGGGAGCATTTAAACTAGTATGGCAGGGGGCTAGAAACCTATGTAGTGAAATAGAGGAAAGTGAAAGGCAGACAGAAATAAATGATAAAAGGGTGAGGAACAAAAAACAAAGGGCCAAACTAATTCATAAAAAATGTGAGCATAAAAAAAGCCTGAGGGTTTTATACCTTAATGCGAGAAGCATCAGGAACAAGGTAGATGAATTAGCTGTGGAAATAGAGGTTAATAATTATGACCTAATTGGGATTACGGAAACATGGTTGCAGGGTGAGCAGGGCTGGGAGCTTAACATACAGGGGTATTCAGTATTTAGGAAGGATCGACAAAAAAGAAAGGGAGGAGGGGTAGCATTGCTAGTAAAAGAGGGGATAAATGCAATTGAAAGGAAGGATATTAACTCAGTTAATACAGAATCTATATGGGTGGAGCTAAGAAATAGCGAGGGGCGAAAAACATTAATAGGAGTGGTATATAGGCCTCCAAATAGTAAAATAGAGGTTAGGGAGGGCATCACGAGGGAAATTAGAGAAGCGTGCAATAAGAGCACAGCTGTCATCATAGGTGACTTTAACTTACATATAGATTGGACTAGCCTAATCAGTAAAAATAATGAGGAGGAGGAATTCCTTGAGTGTTTGAGGGATGGTTATCTGGATCAATATGTCGAGGAACCAACTCGGGAACAGGCTATATTGGACTGGGTACTGTGCAATGAGAAGGGACTAATCAGTAATCTTGTTGTACGGGGACCCTTGGGTCAGAGCGATCATAACATGATCGATTTCTCACTCGAAATGGAGAGCGAAGAAATTGACTCAGAGACTAAGGTCCTGAATTTAAACAAGGGGAATTATGATGCCATGAGACGGGAACTGAGTAGGTCTGATTGGACAACGTTCCTGGGAGGACTGGAGGTAGATAAACAATGGCAAACATTTAAAGATAGAATGACAAAATTGCAAAAATTGTTTATACCAATCTGGCATAAAAGGAAATCTAAAAAGGTGACTCAACCGTGGATAACAGGGGAAATTAGAGACAGCATAAAATCCAAAGATAGGGCGTATAAAATAGCCAAAAAAAGCGCCAGAGCGGAAGATTGGGAACAGTTTAAGATAGAGCAAAGGAGGGCAAAGGGCATAATCAAGAGGGGCAAAATAGCTTACGAAAACAAGCTGGCGGAAAATATAAAAACTAACTCCAAAAGCTTTTATAAGTATATCAAAAGGAAAAGACTGGTGAAAACCAAAGTTGGTCCATTGCAGTCAGATACGGGGGAATATATAATGGGAAATAAGGAAATGGCAGATCAACTAAATGCATACTTTGGGTCAGTCTTTACGAAGGAAGACACAAAAAACCTCCCTGGGATATCGGGAAAAATAGGGACATTGGCAAAGGAGGAACTGACGCAAATCAATATCTCTAAGGATATGGTGTTAAGGAAGCTAAAGGGATTGAAGGTGGACAAATCCCCAGGGCCTGATAACATGCATCCTAGGGTACTGAAGGAGGTGGCCCTAGAGATAGCGGATGCACTAAGGATGATTTTTCAGAATTCATTAGACTCGGGAACAGTGCCGATGGATTGGAGGGTAGCTAACGTTACCCCACTATTCAAAAAGGGGGGTAGGGAAAAAGCAGGTAATTACAGACCTGTAAGCCTTACATCAGTTGTGGGCAAAATGCTGGAGTCCATCATTAAGGATGAAATAGCGGAGCACTTAGCAAATGGGGACAGGATAGGACAGAGTCAACATGGATTTACAAAGGGTAAATCGTGCTTGACTAATCTATTGGAATTTTTTGAGGGAGTAACTGGTAGAATAGATGGGGGAGAGCCAGTAGATGTGGTGTACCTGGACTTCCAAAAGGCCTTCGATAAGGTCCCACATAAAAGATTAGCATGGAAAATTGAGGCTCATGGGATAAAGGGGAAAGTTTTGGCGTGGATAGGGAACTGGCTGTCAGATAGAAAACAGAGAGTTGGAATAAACGGCTCATTTTCTGAATGGCAGGCAGTAACAAGTGGGGTACCACAGGGATCTGTCCTGGGCCCCCAGCTGTTCACAATTTACATTAATGACCTGGATCAGGGAGTCGGATGCAGCATTTCCAAATTTGCAGACGACACTAAACTAGGAGGGGGGGTGGGCTCAGAGGAAGAGACCAGGAAGCTCCAGAGCGATTTGGACAGACTGGGCGATTGGGCGGATAAATGGCAGATGCACTATAATGTGGACAAGTGCGAAGTTATCCACCTTGGGTGCAGGAACGGGAGGGCAAATTATTATTTAAATGGCAATAGATTGGGAGAGGGGGAAGTACAGAGAGACCTGGGTGTTCTTGTACACCAGTCACTGAAGGCGAGCATGCAGGTGCAACAGGCGGTCAAGAAGGCAAACGGTATGCTGGCCTTCATAGCAAAAGGGTTAGAATACAGGAACAGGGATACCTTGCTGCAGCTGTACAGGGCACTGGTGAGACCACACCTCGAGTACTGTGTACAGTTTTGGTCGCCTCATCTGAGGAAGGATGTTCTTGCCATGGAGGGGGTGCAGCGGCGATTCACCAGGCTGATACCAGGAATGGCGGGAATGACCTATGAGGAGAGACTATGTAGTTTAGGGATGTACACACTGGAGTTTAGAAGATTGAGAGGGGACCTCATAGAAGTGTATAAAATTCTGACAGGTCTAGACAGACTGGATGCAGAAGGAATGTTTCCCTTGGCGGGTGAGAACAGAACTAGAGGACATAATTTAAGGATAAGGGCTAAACCATTTAGGACAGAGATGAGGGGGAATTTCTTCACTCAGAGAGTGGTGAACCTGTGGAACTCATTGCCACAGAGGGCAGTGTACGCCAGCTCATTAAATATATTTAAGAGGGAATTAGATATATTTCTACGGGCAAAAGGGGTTAAGGGTTACGGAGAGAAGGCGGGGACGGGATACTGAATTAAAAGATCAGCCATGATCTCATCGAATGGCGGAGCAGGCACGAAGGGCCGAATGGCCTACTCCTGCTCCTATCTTCTATGTATCTATGTATATTGTCAAAGAGAAGCCTTTAGGTAATTACAGCAGCATTGAACATAAGAATATAAGAAATAGGAGCAGGAGTAGGCCATTCGACCCTTCAAGCCTGTACTGCCATTCAATAAAATCATGACTGATCTTCTACCTCAACTCCTCCTTCCCGTACTATTCCCATATCCCTTGGTTCCCTTAGTATCCAAAAATCTATCGATCTCTGTCTTGAATACACTCAACGACTGAACATCCACAGCCCTCTGGAGTAGAGACTTTCAAAGATTTACAACACTTTGAGTGAAAAAAATTCTCCTCATCTCAGCCCTAAATGGCCGACCACTTATTCTGAGACTGTGACCCCTGGTTCTAGACTCCTCAGCCAGGGGAAACATCCTCCCTGCCTCTACCCTGTCACGCCTCTTAAGAATTTTATACGTTTCAATGAGATCACCTCTCATTCTTCTAAACTCCAGAGAATATAGGCCTAGTCTACTCAATATCTCCTCATAGGACAATCTCCCCATCCCAGGAATCAGTCTCATGAACCTTCGTTGCACTCCGTCTAAGACAAGTATATCCTTCCTTAGGCAAGGAAACTAAAACTGTACACACTACTCCAGGTGTGGTCTCACCAAGGCCTGATATAATTGCAGTAAGCCTTATTGGGGGAAAAATTTGGTATTGCCCCATATGGGGCGCCATTATTGGCGGTGCGCAAAGTTTAGCGCCTGGCGCTAATTATCGCCTCCCAAAGCAAACTTGGCTTTTATCGCCCCTGGAGGTGATTGGAGCGCTAAATCAGGCGCTACACACCTCTCTTAAGGCGCTAAGGCCGAGGAGCGAGGTGCTACCTCACAGTGCTGGTGAAGCTCATGTGATGTCAATCAGCAATGGAACACAGACACACTGGCACTGTCCAATTCTTAAAGGGGAGTTCTGACGAATGGTCATCGACCCGAAACGTTAACTCTGTTTCTCTCTTCACAGATGCTGCTTGACCAGCTGAGTTTCTCCTGCATTTTCTGTTTTTATCTTAAAGGGGAGGGTTGATCTTGCTGTCCATCCACATCCTGCTCATTGCAGCCTTGAATCTCGGCCTGAATCTCAGCCTGGAGAGACCTGTACATCAAATCTGCTGGAAAGAACA
Source organism: Somniosus microcephalus (assembly GCF_052327205.1). Taxonomy (NCBI): domain Eukaryota; kingdom Metazoa; phylum Chordata; class Chondrichthyes; order Squaliformes; family Somniosidae; genus Somniosus; species Somniosus microcephalus. The sequence goes on from NC_140991.1 coordinate 73,049,421, forward strand.
ATGGAGAGAACCAGGAAAAGAGCTCAGAGTGCAGACCCCATAGTCTCTTCTAAATCGATACAAGGAAGGGCAAATCAAAATCAACCTGCAAAGTGCTGCTCAGTATCCAAAACTCTTTCACACAGCGTTGAATCTCTCCAGAAGTCTCTCTCTCTCTCAGAATGCGTGGTGCAAAAATGTCACCGACAAAAAAAGGCAGGAAGTGGTCGCCTTTAAATAGCTCTCCCCTAGTCCCTTTCTGACAGCATAACGCTCCCCTCAACCTGTCGTTGCTAGCGGTAGGCTGTAAGGCAGGGGGCGCCACTCAATTTCCGGTCCGGGGCGCTAACGGGGCGTTGCGCACTCGACTGACGTCACGATCTGCTGGCGCAGGAGATCGTGGCGGTAGTGTTTAGCACCGCCACAAAATGTCTAGTTAATTTCGCGAGCGGCGCAAACATCGCTGCGCCCCCCGGGCGCTAGTTGCTTTGCGCCCCACTTGGCACCCTCTTAAGGCGCTAAAGGGAGGCGCAAACAACTGAATTTTTCCTACTCTTAGGCCGGAATTTTCCAGGGTGGTAGCAGGCGTGATCGGTGGCGGGTTGGGTGGGAAAGTTGTTATTTTTGACAGCGGGTCGGGAACCTGCTGTCATCCTGCCCCCACGTGCCTTTCCCCCAGGCGCGCCTGTCATCACGGAGATGACCCGACCGGCAGCGGCGGGCGACCCAATTGAGATGATTAACAGCTAGTTGTCACACCATTAACAGGCTTTTTTAACATACTTTTAAAATTTACCTGCATGGCCACGGCAACCACGCTGCTCGGGAAGCACGTATGTCAACCTGAGGCAGGAGTTCCGTAGCCATTGCTCCAGCTGATTACTTGACGGCTCAGATGTACAGTAAAAGCTCCCACCTGACAGATGATCACTTTCCTCAGGCAGAAGCTGTTGCTCAGTCCATTTCCAGCACAGATTCTGCAGGCTGCAAGTGTTTCCAGCAAAGTCTCCATCCAGCCATACCTCATTGGAAGAACTCTCTCACCATTGACAGAATCCCGACTTCATCTGCCATCTATTCCATCAACAGTGGGGGCCGTTTATACTGTCTCACCTTGGTCCTCAGAATCCGACCATGATCAGCCCCAACATCAGCAGCACCAGACACACCAGCAGCACCAACTTTCTCCACAATCACATGATGCTGCACAGGACAGAGGGCATCAGCACCCGAGCATATTGCTGCCTGGGAGGCATGGGATGGCCTCATCATGGCCAGAATTAGTTAACTTTACGCTGTACACACATATGGCTGCTATATGATGTGCCAGGTTGGCACCACCCCACACCAACACCATAAAGCATCCCTACAATGACCATGCCATTCCTTTCACACTCATCACCATTGTGGGGGGAACCATTATGTCTCACCATTAACTTCAACTCACTAAGCCACTTCCAAAGGTGCACACAAATCTGTCCAAGACCGGAAAGTGTTGAAAATAAAGATTTTACGTTTGACGCCACATTAGCAGAAACTTGACATAAACATTGGATAAAACACCCAAGTGGCTACCTTTTTGTGTTGTTAATTGGTATGATTGCACTAGGAAGAGGGTGAGTGTGAGTGGTGGTGCATGGTCCTGGTGCATGAAACACAAAAGGTTAGTATGCAGATGCAGCAGGTGATCAGGAAGGCCAATGGAATCTTGGCTTTTATTGCAAGGGGGATGGAGTATAAAAACAGGGAAGTCTTGCTGCAGTTATACAGGGTATTGGTGAGGCCACACCTGGAATACTGCGTGCAGTTTTGGTTTCCATATTTAAGAAAAGATATACTTGCTCTCGAGGCGGTTCAGAGAAGGTTCACTCGGTTGATTCCGGAGATGAGGGGGTTGACGTATGAGGAAAGGTTGAGTAGGTTGGGCCTCTACTCATTAGAATTCAGAAGAATGAGAGGCGATCTTATCGAAACATATAAGATTGTGAGAGGGCTTGATCGGGTGGATGCGGGGAGGATGTTTCCACTGATGGGTGAGACTAGAACTAGGGGGCATAATCTAAGAATAAGGGGCTGCCCTTTCAAAACTGAGATGAGGAGAAACTTCTTCACTCAGAGGGTAGTAAATCTATGGAATTTGCTACCTCAGAGAGCTGTGGAAGCTGCAACATTAAATAAATTTAAAATGGAGATAGACAGTTTCCTAGCAGATAAGGGAATTAGGTGTTACGGGGAGAGGGCAGGGAAGTGGACGTGAGTCTAGATTCGGATCAGCCATGATCCTATTGAATGGCGGAGCAGGCCCGAGGGGCCGTATGGCCTACTCCTGCTCCTACTTCTTATGTTCTTATGTTCTTATGAGATGGGGATGTGTTAATGTAGATAGAGAGGGATGGGCGGAGGTGCAAGGTATGTTGGCGTGAGTAAGGATGTGCAGGAGTAGGGTAGGAAAGGGAGAGTGATGGGGATGTGATGAGTGGCACAGCAGGATGAATTTGAGTGTGGCTTTGTACTAACGTTTCCTGATCTAATGAGATAATTGAAATGTTTGCGGCACTGCACCCAGGTCCTCCTGAACACATCCCTGCTTGTGACCTTTTCTGCAATCTGCAACTAGGCTGTTTTGGTCTCCTGGAGAGGTGATTTCCGCCCATTGGAAGGGAAGAGGACCTCCCTCCATAAGCATATGGAGGGAGTCATCGCAGAATCTGGGTGCAGCCCTTTGCCTCTGTGCAGTCATTGTCAGTGTTTGCAGCACTCCAATGCTGCAGTGCACTGACAGCACTATGTTAGATTAAACTTCAAATCCAATGTGGCCATGGTCCCTGTAAAGATCCTGGCTGAAAACACGTCATGAATGACATCACCAGACCCGCTCCATTTAATTGGGCTGGGTAACACGTTGGGTGGGCTTAATTGGCCCTATTAACGTAAGTTCATTTTCAGCAGCGGGATGGAGCCAGCACTGGGGTCGCGACCTGCCATGGCCACCGCCCACACTGGACCCACTGAGGTAGGCAAAATACTCCAATCCTTTTGTAATAAAGGCTAACATTCTATTAGCTTTCCTAATTGCTTGCTGTACCTGCCAGTTATCTTTCAGTGCTTCATGTACATGGTCACCCAGGTCCCTCTGAACACTAACATTTCCCAATCTCTAACAATTTAAAAAATAATCTGCTTTTCTATTTTTCCTACCAGAGTGGATAACTTCACATTTCTCCACATTATATTCTATCTGCCATGTTCTTGCCCACTCACTTAACCTGTCTATATCCCTTTGCAGTCTCTTTGCGTCCTCCTCACAACTTACTTTCTCACCTAGCTTTGTATCGTCAGCAAACTTTGATGCATTACACTCGATACCCTGATCTAAGTCATTGATGTAGATTGTGAATAGCTGAGGCCCAAGCACTGATCCTTGTGGTACCCTACTAGTTACAGCCTGCCAACTCAAAAATTACCCATTTATTTCTACTCTCTGTTTTCTGTCCTTTTCAATCCTCAATCTATGCTAATATATTACCCCCAATCCCATGAGCCCTAATTTTGTGTAATAACTCGTGTGACATCTTTTCGAATGTCTTCTGAAAATCCAAATAAACCACATCCACTGGTTCCCCCTTTTCCACCCTGCTAGTTAAAACCTCAAAAAAGTTTATCAAAACAGATTTATCAAACACAATTTCTTTTTCATAATTCCATGTTGACTCTGCCCAATCATATTATGATTTTCTAAGTGCCCTGTTACCATGTCCCTAATATTAGATTCTAGCATTTTCCCTACTACTGATGTCAGGCTAACTGGTCGCTAGTTCCCTGCTTTCTCTCTCCTTCCTTTCTTGAATAGTGGGGTTACATTTGCTACCTTCCAATTTGCAGGGACCATTCTAGAATCTAAGAAATTCTGGAAGATCAAAAATAATGCATCCACTTTCTCTGTAGCCACTTCTTTTAAAACCCTAGAATGTAGGCCATGAGGTCCTGGGGATTTGTTGGCCTTTAGTCCCATTAATTTCTCCATTACTATTTCTTTACTGATACTAGAATCATAGAATTGTTACAGCATAGAAGGAGGCCATTTGGCCCGTCGAGCCTGCAAGAGCAATTCAGCTAGTCCCACTCCTCTGCCCTTTCCCCGTAGCCCTGCAAATTTTTTTCTTCAGACACTTATCCAATTCCCTTTTGAAAGCCATGATTGAGTCTGCCTCTACCATCCTTTCAGGCAGTGCATTCCAGATCCTAACCACTCGTTGCGTAAAAAAGCTTTTCCTCATGTCGCCTTTGGTTCTTTTGTCAATCACCTTAATCTGTGTCCTCTAGTTCTCGACCCTTCTCCCAATGGGAACAGTTTCTCTCTATCTACTCTTTCTGGGCCCCTCATGATTTTGAATACCTCTATCAAATCTCCTCTCAAACTTCACTGCTCTAAGGAGAACAACCCCAGCTTCTCTAGTCTATCCACGTAACTGAAGTCCCTCATCTCTGGAACCATTCTCGTAAATCTTTTCTGCACCCTCTCTAAGGCCTTCACATCCTTCCTAAAGTGTGGTGCCCAGAATTGGACATGATATTCCAGTTGAGGCTGAACCAGTGTTTTATAAAGGTTCATCATAACTTCCTTGCTTTTGTACTCTATGCCTCCCTCTATTTATGAAGCCCAGGATCCCGTATGCGTTTTTAATCGCTTTCTCAACCTGCCCTGCCACCTTCAACAATTTGTGCACATATATCCCCATGTCTCTCTGTTCATGCACTCTCTTTACGATTGTACCCTTTAGTTTATATTGCCTCTCCTCGTTCTTCCTACCAAAATGTATCATTTCGCACTTTTCTGCGTTAAATTTCATCTGCCATGTGTCCGCCCATTTCACCAGCCTGTCTATATCTTCTTGAAGTCTATCGCTATCCTCCTCACTGTTATCTATACTTCCAAGTTTTATGTCATCTGCAAATTTTGAAATTGTGCCCTTTACACCCAAGTCCAAGTTATTAATAAATATCAAGAAAAGCAGTGGTCCTCGTACTAACCCCCTGGGGAACACCACTGTATACCTTCCTCCAGTCCGAAAAACAACTGTTCACCACTACTCTCTGTTTCCTGTTACTTTGCCAATTTTGTATCCATGCTGCCACTGTCCCTTTTATTCCATGGGCATCAACTTTGCTGGCAAGCCTATTATGTGGTACTTTATCAAACGCCTTTTGGAAGTCCATATACATCACGTCAACCACATTGCCCTCATTTACCCTCTCTGTTACCTCATCAAAAAACTCGATCAAGTTAGTTAAACATGATTTACCTTTAACAAATCCATGTTGGCTTTCTTTAATTAATCCACACTTGCCCAAGTGACTGTTAACTTTGTCCCTGATTATCGTTTCTAAAAGCTTCCCCACTACCGAGGTTAAACTGACTGGCCTGTAGTTGCTAGGTTTATCCTTACACCCTTTTTCGAACAAGGGTGTAACATTTACAATTCTCCAGTCCTCTGGCACCACCCCTGTATCTAAGAAGCATTGAAAGATTATGGCCAGGATCTCCGCGATTTCCTCCTTAACCTCCCTCAGTATCCTAGGATGCATCCCATCCTGGTGACTTATCAACTTTAAGTACAGCCTTTCTAGTACCTCCTCTATCAATTTTTATCTCATCCAGTATCTCCACTACCTCCACTTTCACTTTGACTTTGGTAGCATCTTCTTCCTTAGTGAGGACAGATGCAAAGTATTTATTTAGTACCTCAGCCATGGTCTTTTTTGGTCCCTAATCGGCCCCACCCCTCCTCTTACTACCTGTTTATTATTTATATGTCTATAGAAGACTTTTGAATTCCCTTTTATGTTAACTGCCAATCTATTCTCTCTTTGCCCCTCTTATTTTCTTTTTCCCCTCTGAACTTTTTATATTCAGCCTGATTCTCACTTGTATTCTCAACCTGACATCTGCCATACGCACTCTTTTTCTGCTTCATCTTACTCTCGATCTCTTTCATCATCCAGGGAGCTCTGGCTTTTGTTGCCCTACCTTTCCCCATCGTGGGAATGTACCTTGACTGTACCCAAACCATCTTCTCTTTAAAGGCAGCCCATTGTTTGATTACTAATTTCTTTAATTTCCTCATTCTTACTAGACCCTTAGTTTTTCACTATTTCTGGAATGTTTTTCGTGTCTTGGTCCGTGAAGACAGATACGATGGGCTCGATTTTGCCAGGCCTGAGGAGGCGGATTTGGAGGCATGTGAGGTGTTAAAATCGCAAATATGGCTGGCGGATCCGATCCTGCCTCCAGCTGGCCTCCGAGCAATTTTCCCAAAATCGGTGTTTCAGACCCCGTTTCCATCCCGCCTTCAAGAGGCGGGATAGGCCCTTAACAACCAGTTATTTGCCTCTATAATCCCATTTTGAGAGGCCTTTCTGAATTTAACACTTTTCCCCCATCCTGCACGTCTCCTCTGGAACACGCCAATTAATCCTGGCAGCCTCGCAAGTGGATTGCTTATTAACAGCTGCAGCTCCACCATTAAAAAGGAGTTTTCAGCAATCATCATTTGCAGGTGACAGAACTTTGTTGTCTCAGGTCTGGGGGAACTTTTAGCGGCCTACTCACTGTGGAAGTTTGGAGCCTGAGACCCATCTCCAGTGTAATCTCCTGGGAAACCCCTCTCCCCACCTTGACTGAGCGCTTCCTCAACTGAGGCATATAGCAGAAGAATGGGAACCATTTATTTCCTTTCCTCCTGGACTTCAGATTAGGACGAAGACCGACTGCGGCAGCAGCAGAACCCTGAACAACAGCAGCACCAACAGCAGGAGCAACAACAGGAGCACCAAGCTGCTGCTCACTCACCTGAAGCTGTAAAGGCCAGAAGGCGCCAGCGCATGGAAGCACGTCACCGCAGGAGGTACCCCCAAAACAGGCTTTACAGACAGAGGATGAGCTACCTCAACATGACTGAGCAGCAGTGTTAAAGGAGGCTCTGACTTTCGCGAGACGTAGTGGGTGACATCTGCGCAATGCTGCAGCAAGACCTGGAGCCCAGAGGAGCGGGTGGACACCCCTTACCAGTGGCTGTCAATGTCACCGCCGCACTCAACTTTTTTGCTTCAGGCTCATTCCAGGGATCAACAGCAGACATCAGCGGCATCTCCCAGGCGGCCGCACACACTTGCATCATGCAGGTAACTGATGCCCTCTTTGCCATCGCGCACAATGACATCAACTTCTCCAAGGATCAAGCAAGTGTAACCGCGCGTGAGGTTGGATTTGCTAATCTGGCAGGCTTTCCAAAAGTGTAGGGCATCGTTGACTGCACACATGTGGCCCTTAAGGCACCCCATCAAAATCCAGGCATTTTTGTCAACCGCAAGGTGCAGCTGGTGTGTGACCACAAGAAGGAAATTTTGCATGTTTGCACCAAGTACCCTGGCAGTTGCCATGACTCCTTCATCCTGCACCAGTCTAGTGTGCCTCCGCTCTTCAGTCCGCCAGATCAACTTTTCGGATGGCTACTTGGAGGCAAGGGCTATCCCCTGAAGACGTGGCTAATGACGACTTTGAGGAGCCCATCCAACAAAGCTGAGGAGCGCTACAACTCCAGCCACATTTCCACCAGATCCATAATCGAGCAAACCATCAGCTTGCTGAAGATGCGATTCAGATGCCTTGATAGACCAGCTGGAGCTCTGCAGTACTCAGCAGCCAGGGTCTCCAGAATCGTCGTGGTCAGCTCTGCACTTCACAACATGGCACAGCATCGTGGCTTGCAGATGCCTGAGGTACAAGTGGCTCATCGCATAGCCTCCTCAGATGAGGAGGAGGAGGAGGAGAGTGACAACGAACAGCTTGCGGAGGCGCATCAACCATCGGCAGCAGCACGCGAGCACATTGCTGCCCGGGATGCAAGGTACGCACTCATCTTGGCCAGATTTGCTTAGCCTGCCCAATCAAACACTTTTGCCTCACACCTTCTTACCAGAGCATCGACAGTGGCCAAGAACCTGCGGATTCCTATCACTCTGACCACCATACTGACAATTGCAAGTCGCCCTAAGCCCTCAATGTGGAAGTCCCATTTGCAAAATGACACGGGCCACAACTTGAACAGTTTACCATCACATTTTTTTATCACAACAATTCACGGATGGCATTTCAAAAATAAACACAACAGAACACCCAAGTGACTACCCTTGTGACTACTTGTGCTTTATCTTCCTCTTACGCGTGCTCCTACGTGGTGCTTCCCCTGTGGCTTCAGCAGATGTGGAGGCCCCTTGCTCACTTACTTGTTGCTCCTGTCTCGACACCTTTGGCGGGCGTCCTCTGGGGTTGCGAGCCTGTGAGGGCTCGGCAAGTCTGCTGCTCCTGCGGCTGTGCAGGGGCTGAGACGCCGATCTCAGTTGGGTGAGTACTCTGGTGGGGCTCTGACCAAGGGCTCTGCAGTGGCATGGTCATGTGAGCGCTTGGAGAGGAGCCCCCACTTCCTTGTTCTCTGCCACCAACATCCCTCTCATGGGTCAGCCCCACTTCAGAGCTAGCAAATGGCTTGACAGCACCTTGCTGCACTTCAGGGGGGCCATGAGGACCCACTTCTGCACTGGAAGACCTACTCCAGAGGACTTCCATGAAGGTCTGGTTTCTCTGCTCAATAGCTGACCATCGCTCCTCAAGAGATGTCATTCTATTCTGAACAATGGCCATGTTTTCAAGAAAGCTCCTCCATGGCCGTAGCCATCCTCTCCTCTACCGTAGTCATCCTCTCCTCAACGGTAGCCAGCCTTACCATGGAGGTAGCCATCCTTTCCACGGAGGTTGCCATCCTTTCCGTGGTAATGCGTTCATGCGCCAACGCCTCCACAAAGGCCCTGCTCATGTTAGCGATGGACTCCTCCATTTGCTCCACACTCGCAGCGACCCTGGAGACAAAACCTGCCAGAGACTCCTGCACCTGTTCCTGGAGTTCCAGCACCGCTCTCCTTCTGGATGGACCCGGAGGCACAGGGTCGACCTGCAGCGGAGCTGAGCTGGGAGAGTCCTGCACCCTCCGACGAGGACTCTCCACTGCTGTCCCTGTCTCCACCATCTGCTGATGCTCACATGTGAGCTGTAATACACCAGGTGACAACTCTACTCTATGTCCCGAAGGTCCCACTGAGGTGTGATTGTCTGCGCTGGTGCTGGATGCGCTGAATTCTGCTGACGCTGCGCCCTCAGAGGTTGCAGCTTCCTCTGAGGAGGCGCTCAGGCTGTTCCTCCTGGACAGTGGGGAGGGTGGCTGTCGATGGTCCTGTGGGGGAGTAAAGGAAAGAGTTAGACATGTGAGATAAACGTTACATGCACATTGAATTGAATAAGTCAATCTGTTAGAGCATCAGAATCAATATCAGTCACTCATGCAATGTCAATGAGAGAGATGAAAAACTATTCTGTCACCAGCTTGCTGTGATGCGCCCGTCTGTCCGTCGCCGACTTGCGCATCCTCCTCCACTCCCACGATCTCCAAGGTCGCCTCCTCCCAGGGGGTGAGCTGGGCTATTGAAGGTGGCCCTCCTCCTGTCCTCGCCCTCTCCCTCTTATTGTGAGCTCTCTTTTCCTGCAATGAGGGACACAAGTGGAGTTTGAGTGAGAATGAAGGTGTGAGTGTAGAGAATCCATAGCATAGATGCTTAGAAGGACACAAAGATGGAGTGAGGTGCCAAGGCCAAGAGCCCTCCCTGTGTGTTGTAAGTTGTTGTCATAGCATCACAGTGATAGGGAATGTGAGGGCTACATAGTCGAATAGTTAAGTGAGTGTGAACATACATAGAGAGGGAATGGGTAAGGGTGCAGGGATGTAAGGGTAAAGTGGGATGTGGAGGAGGAGGTTGACAAAGCAGAGGTGATAAGAGGTGATGGGGATCAGATTGAGGGTCATGGGGATGGAATACTCACTTTTCCTGTGCGGAGAAGGTCATGAAACCTCTTTCTGCACTGCAGCCAGGTTCTGCTGCACATTGAAATCGCATTCACCTCCTGTGCCACTTGCAGCCACACAGCTTTGGTCTGTTGTGGAGGCTTTTTCCTCCCTGAGGAAGGAAAGAGCACTTCCTTATTTGCTCTTGCTCCCTCCACCAGAGCTTGGAGGGAGGCCTCATCGAATCTGGGTGCACACTTTGGTCTGGTGCTGGACATAGTTGCAGTAGGAATCCCTCAGAAGTATGTTGATAGAGTTGTAAGGCTGAAAAAGAACCAAGGCTGCTTGCAGGCCTTAAATCCAGCTGCATAGATGTCGTCATCGGAGGTGAGTTTCAGTATCAAAAGACTCATTGGGCCAGGGGTTCCCACACGCTGGAAATCACGTGCCCAATTAGGGCAAAATCGCACTTTTGTCCCGCCTCACATCGGAGGCGGGGTCCTGACACGCCGACCACCTGACACACTCCCAGCCCGCCTCCAATGACAAAATCCAGCCCAAAGTATTTGTTTAATGTCTCTGCCATTTTCTTATTCCCCATTATAATTTCTCCTGTCTCTGCCTGTAAGGAACCCAAATTTACTTTAGCTAATCTTTTCCTTTTTACATACCTATAGAAGCTTTTACAATCTGTTTTTATGTCTCTTGCTAGTTTACTCTCCTATTCTCTTTTCTCTCTCTTTATCAATTTAATGGTCATTCTTTGCTGAATTTAAAAATCCTCCCAATCCTCAGGTATAGTATGAAGTTTTAATTGTTAAACACTTTGGAAGAGGAGCGCAGGAACAGCAGGAGTCCATAACCTAGGAGGCTCACTCTGTACAATTCTGGCCGCCATGTTATAAAAAGGATATAGAGGCACCGGAGAGGGTGTCAAGACGATTTACAAGGATGATACCAGAAATGCGAGGTTATACATATCAGGAAATGATTAACAAGCTGGGTCTCGTTTCTGTTGAAAAGAGAAGGCTGAGGGGTGACCTAATAGCGATCTTTAAAATTATGAAAGGTTTTTGATAGAGTAGACAGAGAGAGAGTGTTTCCATTTTTGGGGAAGAGCAAAACTACAGACCATCAATATAAGATAGTTACCAAGAAATCAAATAGAGAATTCAGAAGAAACTTCTTTACCCAGAGAGTGGTGAGAATGTGAAACTCGCTGCCACAGGGAGTGGTTGAAGTGAGTAGTATAGATGCATTTAAGGGGAGGCCAGATAAGCATATGAGGGTGAAGGGAATGGAGGGTTATGCTGATAGGGTTAGATAAGCAAAGACGGGAGAAGGCTCGGGTGGAGCATAAACACCAGCATGGTTGTGCCGAATGGCCTGTTTCTGTGCTACATATCCTATGCAATAGCACAGTATCCAATTTTCAGGACTCACTACCACCCAAGGCAGCATGAGTACTGTAGGTATATCAACTTCTTGAATAGTTCCAGGGTTTATGCCACCATTACTCTACACGGAAGTCCAAAGATGCTATGTATTGACTGGACCTCAGTGAGGAATAATCTCCACAGAGGTTACTCCTCACTGGGGACATAGGCCGGAATTTTCTTGTTGCCGAGTGTGCAATTTTGGGGTGGGTCGGTAATTAAATTCGCGGAAATTGACAGTGCGCCGGGAACCTTCCGTCATCCTGCCGACTTCCGCAATTAACTCGGGCGCGTTTGGAGGTGCGCCACGGACCCGCTCGGGAGAGGAGGGCGACCTCATTCAAGTACTTACATGCTTGTTGAGAGACCCTTAAGAGGGTTTTTAACAGCAGATTTTGGCTTTAACTTCAGGAGCACGGATTCACGCAGCTCGGGAACCTCGCCTGTGAAGGGGAGGCAGAAGCTCAGTGGCCATTGTGCAAGTGGATTAACTGAGAGCTGGGAAAAACACATAAATACTCCCTCATCAAACCTGATTACTTGGCTAATGGAAAGGTTCTTGCTGACTCCATTTTTTGCAGAGATTTAGCAGTCAGCAGTTTGCAGGTTATTTCTGCAACCTCAGAAGCCACTCTTACCACATTGCTAGTCACTATCAGAACACTGAAGGATTGTGCCTCTGATCTCCACTTTACCTGCCATCTATTGCATCAGCATGGGTGCTGCTTATGCTGTTTCACCTTGGACCTCAGAATCGGACCAAAATGAGCCCCAGCACCAACAACACCAGCCACACCAGCAGCAGCCACAACACCAGCAGCAGCAGCAGCAACCACAACAGCAGCCTTCTCCTCAATGACCTGATGCTTCATAGGAGGGGTTGAGGGGGTGGTCTCCACAGGCCTGCATCATGCCGGAAGTGAAACCCCCAACACAGGGTATACAGGCAGAGGATGAGCTTCCTGGACATGACTGAGCAGCAGTGCTTCAGGAGGCTCAGGCAATCAGGCCAGGTCATTGCAGACATTTGTAGTTTGCTGGAACAAGACCTGCTGCCCAGAGGACCAAGTGGACAAGCCTTACCAATGGCAGTCAAAGTCACCACCGCCCTCAGCTCCTTCGCCTCAGGCTCCTTCCAGGGCAACAGACATTTGCAAGATCTCGCAGTCAACTGTCCACAGATGCATCACCCAGGTGACCAATGCCCTGTTTGATAAGTCAGCCAATTATGTCAACTTTGCTGCTGATGAAGACAGTGTTACTGAGCGGGCGCTCGGCTTTGCAGCTCTGGTTGGCTTCCCACAGGTGCAGTGCATCATCGACTGTACACATGTGGCCATCAAGGCACCCCCTCATCATCCAGGAGTGTTTGTGAACCACAAGGGCTTCCACTCCCTCAATGTGCAGCTTGTCTGCAACCATAAAAAGATCATCATGCATGTGTGCACCAGATTCCCTGGCAGCTGTCATGACTCTTTCGTGCTGCGCCAGTCCACCCTCCCTCAGCTCTTCACACCACCAAACAGACTTACCAGCTGGCTGCTTGGAGACAAGGGCTATCCACTGAAGACGTGGTTCATGACACCCTTGAGGAGGCTGAGGAGCGTTATAATGAGAGCCACATGTCTACCAGATGTCTCATAGAGCAAGCAATAGGTATGCTGAAGATGCGCTTCAGATGCCTTGACAGATCTGGAGGAGCTCTTCAGTACACACCAGCCAGGGGCTCCAGAATCATCGTTGTTTGCTGTGTGCTGCACAACATAGTGCAGCAGCGAGGAGTAAGGTGCAGTGTGCACAGCCTCTTCAGAGGAGGAGGAGGATCAGGTGGAAGACGAGGAGAAGGAAGAGGAGAAAGCTGAGGTGCACATTGCACATTGCTGCCTGGGAGGCCAGGGATGGCCTCATCATGGCGAGATTTACTTAAGTTGCTCCAATGCACACATATGGCTGCCATATCCTGTACTAAGTCCACCCCCCACCCCCCTCGCAAAAACAGTATATAGCATCCCTACAATGACCAAGCCATTCCCGTCACCCTTGAGGTTAAGTAATGTCTCACCATTCACTCCAAATGACAAAGCCACTTACAAGGTAGCAGGCAAAAATGGACAAGTCAGGAAAGTGGTGCAAAGAAATACATTTATCTCTGTCATAAAATTGCTGCAACTTATCACTAACATCTGTGGGAGAGTAAAGAGATGAATTAGAAGTGTTATATTAAGAATGGGAAAGGTTACCATTATGCACATGATGAAATTTCACTGGCTGCTGACATCAGTGACTGCTGTATTTTTTTTATTCGTTTATGGGATGTGGGGGTTGCTGGCAAGGCCAGCATTTATTACCCATCCCTAATTGCCCTTGAGAGAAGGTGGTGGTGAGCCACCTTCTTGAACTGCTGCAGTTCGTGTAGTGAACGTACTCCCATAGTGCTGTTAAGTAGGGAGTTCCAGGATTTTGACCCAGCGACAATGAAGGATCGGCGATATACTAAGTCTGGATGGTGTGTGACTTGGAGAGGAACTTGGAGGTGCTGGTGTTCCCATGCGCCTGCTGCCCTTGCCCTTCTAGGTGGAAGAGGTCGCGGGTTTGGGAGGTGCTACCGAAGAAGCCTTGGTGAGTTGCTGCAGTGCATCCTGTAGATGGTACACACTGCAGCCACGATACACCGGCGGTGGAGGGAATGAATGTTTAAGGTCGTGGATGGGGTGCCAATCAAGCGGGCTGCTTTGTCCTGGATGTTGTTGAGCTTCTTGAGTGTTGTTAGAGCTGCACTCATCCAGTCAAGTGGTAGGTATTCCATCACACTCCTTACTTGTGTCTTGTAGATGGTGGAAAGGCTTTGGGGAGTCAGGAGGTGAGACACTCGCCACAGAATACCTAGCCTCTGACCTGCTTTTGTTGGCACAGTATTTATGCGGCTGGTCCAGTAAAGTTTCTGGTCAACGGTGACCCCCAGGCTGTTGATGGTGGGGGATTCTGCGATGGTAATACCGTTGAATGTCAAGGGGAGGTGGTTAGACTCTCACTTGTTGGAGATAGTTATTGCCTGGCACTTCTGTGGAGCGAATGTTACCTGCCACTTTTCAGCCCAAACCTGAATGTTGTCCAGGTCTTGTTGCATGCAGGCATGGACTGCTTCATTATCTGAGGAGTTGTGAATGGCGCTGAACACTGTGCAGTTATCAGCAAACATCCCCATTTCTGACCTATGTTGGAGGGAAGGTCATTGATGGAGCAGCTGAAGATGGTTGGGCCTAGGACACTGCCCTGAGGAACTCCTGCAGCGATGTCTGGGGCTGGGATTTCCCCCTGATTCCCATTGACTTCAGTTTACTAGGGCTCCTTAATGCCACACTTGGTCAAATGCTGCCTTGATGTCAAGGGCAGTCACTCTCACCTCACCTCTGGAATTCAGCTCTTTTGTCCATGTTTGGACCAAAGCTGTAATGAGGTCGGGAGCCGAGTGGTCTTGGCGGAACCCAAACTGGGCATCAGTGAGCAGGTTTTTGGTGAGTAAGTGCCACTTGATAGCACTGTCGGCGACACCTTCCATCACTTTGCTGATGATTGAGAGTAGACTGATGGGGCGGTAATTGGCCGGATTGGATTTGTCCTGCTTTTTGTGGACAGGACATACCTGGGCAATTTTCCACATTGTCGGGTAGATGCCAATGTTGTACCTGTACTGGAACAGCTTGGCAAGAGGCGCAGCTAGTTCTGGAGCACAGGTTCAGCAGGATAGCCGGGATGTTGTCAGGGCCCATAGCATTTGCTGTATCCAGTGCACTCAGCCGTTTCTTGATATCACGTGGAGTGAATCGAATTGGCTGAAGACTGGCCTCTGTGATGGTGGGACCTCAGGAGTAAGTCGATATGGATCATCCACTCAGCACTTCTGGCTGAAGATGGTTGCAAACACTTCAGCCTTGTCTTTTGCACTCACGTGCTGGGCTCCACCATCATTGAGGATGGTGATATTCATGGAGCCTCCTCCTCCCGTTAGTTGTTTAATGGTCCACCACCATTCATGACTGGATGTGGCAGGACTGCAGAGCTTTGATCTGATCTGTTGATTGTGGGATCGCTTATAGCATGCTGCTTCCACTTTTTAGCATGTATGTAGTCCTGTGTTGCAGCATCCCCAGGTTGGCACCTCATTTTTAGGTATGCCTGGTGCTGCTCCTGGCATGCTCTTTTACACTCCTTATTGAACCAGGGTTGGTCCCCTGGCTTGATGGTAATGGTAGAGTGAGGGATATGCCGGGCCATGAGGTTACAGATTGTGGTGGAATACAATTTCACAGCTGCTGCTGATGACCCACAATGCCTCATGGATGCCCAGTTTTGAGTTGCTAGATCTGTTCTCAATCTATCCATTTAGCACAGTGGTAGTGCCACACAGCACGATGGAGGGTGTCTTCAGTGTGAAAACGGGACTTCATCTCCACAATGACTGTGCGGCGGCCACTGCTACCAATACTGTCATGGACAGATGCATCTGTGACAGGTAGCCTGGTGAGGACGAGGTCAAGTAGGTTTTTCCCTCATGTTGGTTGTCTCACCACCTGTCGCAGGCTATGTCCTTAAGAACTCGGCCAGTAGTGGTGCTACCGAGCCACTCTTGGTGATGGTCATTGAAGTCCCCCATCCAAAGTACATTCTGTTCCCTTGCTACTCTCAGTGTGATGCGCTATCAATTACTCATAAAAGACTGAGAGTTAAGAGAGTAACTAAAGGCTTTTATTAACAAAAGAATGAAGGTCTGCCTCGAGTGGTCGACCGGTCCAGAATACAAAGGGGCTGGGGAGCAGTCACCTTTATACTAGGACTTGTGGGGGGAGTCAGCCGAGGCATGTCCAGGCATGTACACAGTGGAATACAAACAGTGGTTTACCACATTCACCCCTTGTTTAAAATTGAGTCCGGCGGGGTGAAGTGTATTAAAAGTTAGTGTATTGGAGTCTCTCCGGAGGTCTTGTCTGCCGCTGTGATCGGCGTGGTGACGGCAGGGGTAGTGGAGCTTCCGGCGTCGAGTCCCGCGTAGGCTGTGGCACAGGCGTGTCGTCCTCGTAGGTGTCGAGCGGGTCGCTGGGCCCAGGTCTGCCGCCTGCTGGGGCTGGATATCGGATCGTGGGGGGGGGTGGTAGTGAGTAGTGGGTTACTGCGGCCCCCGAGGGTGCAAGGTCTCTTATGGAGACTGTGTCCTCCCGCCCGTCCGGGTATGCAATGTAAGCATACTGGGGGTTGGCGTGGAGGAGGTCGACCCTCTCGACCAGGGGGTCCATTTTATGGGTCCTCACGTGCCTTCTCAGTAGGACCGGCCCTGGGGACGTCAGCCATGGCAGTAGCGATGTCCCCGATGTGGACTTCCTTGGGAAGACAAACATTTTCTCATGAGGGGTGGCGTTAGTGGCAGTGCAGAGCAGTGACCGAATAGAGTGGAGCGCATCGGGGAGCACATCCTGCCAGCGGGAGGTTGGAAGGCCCCTAGATTTTAAGGCTAGCAGGGCGGCCTTCCAAACTGTCGCATTTTCTCTTTCCACCTGTCCGTTCCCCCGGGGGTTGTAACTGGTGGTCCTGCTTGTGGCAATACCCCTAGTTAGCAGGTACTGACGGAGTTCGTCGCTCATAAACGATGAGCCCCGGTCGCTATGGATATAGCTGGGGAAACCGAACAGGGTGAAGAGGTCGTTCAGACATTTAATGACCGTGGCACTGGTCATGTCCGGGCAGGGGATGGCGAACGGGAAACGGGAGTACTCATCAATAATATTGAGGAAGTACACATTGCGGTCGGAGGAGGGGAGAGGCCCTTTAAAATCAACGCTCAGGCGCTCGAAGGGGCGAGTGGCTTTTATCAGGTGGGCCCTGTCTGGTCTATAAAAGTGCGGTTTGCACTCAGCGCAGACTTGGCAGTTCCTGGTCATGGTCCTGACCTCCTCAATAGAGTAAGGCAGGTTGCGGGCCTTGATGAAGTGGAAGAACCTGGTGACCCCCGGGTGGCAGAGGTCATTGTGGAGGGCCCGCAGTCTATCGATCTGCGCGCTGGCGCAGGTGCCACGCGATAGCGCATCCGGGGGTTCATTGAGCTTCCCGGGCCGGTACAAGATCTCGTAATTGTAGGTGGAAAGTTCGATTCTCCACCTCAAGATCTTGTCATTTTTGATTTTGCCCCTCTGCTTGTTGTTAAACATGAAAGCAACTGAACGTTGGTCAGTGAGCAGGGTAAATCGTTTTCCGGCCAGGTAGTGCCTCCAATGACGCACAGCCTCCACAATCGCCTGGGCCTCCTTCTCAACAGTGGAGTGTCTGGTCTCCGGGCCTTGGAGGGTTCGTGAAAAGAAGGCCACGGGTCTCCCCGCCTGATTGAGGGTAGCGGCCAGGGCAAAGTCGGACGCGTCGCTTTCCACCTGGAAGGGGATGGATTCGTCCACTGCGTGCATGGTGGCTTTGGCAATGTCTTCCTTGATACGGTGGAAGGCTAAGCGGGCCTCTGCCGTCAAGGGAAAAGAGGTGGACTTGATCAGCGGATGGGCCTTGTCCGCATAGTAGGGGACCCACTGGGCATAATAGGAGAAAAACCCTAGGCACCTCTTCAGGGCCTTGAGGCAGTGGGGCAGTGGGAGTTCCATAAGGGGACGCATCCGGTCGGGGTCGGGGCCGATGACTCCGTGTTCCACAACACAGCCAAGGATGGCGAGGCGGTTTGTGCGGAATATGCACTTCTCCTTGTTATATGTCAGGTTCAGGAGTTGGGCGGTGCGGAGGAATTTTTCGAGGTTTGCGTCATGGTCCTGCAAGTCACGGCCGCAGATGGTCACATTGTCCAGATATGGGAAAGTGGCCTGCAACGCATTTTGATCTACCATCCGGTCCATCTCCCTTTGGAAGACGGAGACCCCGTTGGTGACGCCAAAGGGAACCCTAAGGAAGTGATAGAGGCGGCCGTTTGCCTCAAAGGCAGTATACTGGCGATCCTCAGGGCGGATAGGAAGCTGGTGGTACGCTGATTTCAGGTCAATGGTCGAGAAGACGCGGTACTGCGCGATCTGGTTGACCATATCAGCTATGCGGGGGAGTGGGTAGGCGTCCAGCAGGGTGTAGCGATTTATTGTCTGGCTGTAGTCGATGACCAGGCGCTGCTTCTCGCCGGTCTTAACGACCACAACCTGGGCTCGCCAGGGGCTGGTGCTGCCCTCAATAATCCCTTCCTTCAGGAGCCGCTCCACTTCGGTTTTAATGAAAACCCTGTCCCCGGCACTGTATCGCCTGCTCTTTGTGGCGATGGGCTTACAGTCGGGGGTGAGGTTAGCAAACAGTGGGGAGGGGGTGACTCTGAGTGTGGAGAGGTTGCACCTGGTGCGCGGCGGGCAATTTGGGAGCTGCTGGCTGCGGACTGTGAGTGGGGGTAGGGGTCCACCGTACGCCATCGTAACACTTTTAAGGTGGCACTGAAAATCTAACCCCAGCAGGACGGCAGCGCAGAGGTCGGGCAGGACCAGAAGTTTAAAGTGATCGTACACGGTCCCGTCTACTACGAGTGTCACTACGCAGCAGCCGCCGATGTCCGCCGACTGGGACTCGGAGGCCATAGAAATCCGCTGGTGCGCAGGCAGGACTGGGAGAGAGCAACGCCGCACCGTGTCGGGGTGGATGAAGCTCTCCGTGCTCCCAGAGTCAAAAAGGCAGATTGTATCGTGGCCATTTACCTTAATGTCCATTGTGGAGCTGGCCAGCTGGTGCGGTCTCGCTTGGTCCAGTGTAACAGATGCCAGCGTAGGGGTCGGTGTGTCGCTGCGGGTATCAGATGAGGCGGTGTTGGGGGCCTGCTGCGTTCCGGCTGTCGTCCAAGATGGCGGCGTCCACGATCCCCATGTGGCTGGAGGCGTCCAAAATGGCTGCTGTACCGGTGGTTCGCACATGGCCGGGGAGGCCCAAGATGGCGGCCCGCATGGCCCACACGCGGCGCTGCTGGGGTTCGGGGTGGCTTTGGCCCTGCAGACGTTAGCGTAGTGTCCCTTCTTCCCGCAGCCCGAGCAGATCGCGTTTTTCGCCGGGCAGTGCGCTCTGGGGTGTTTTGCCTGGCCACAGAAGTAGCATTTCTGGCCTTGGGGCACTGCTGTCTGGCCTTGGGACACTGCTGCGGTAGTTGGGCTGTTGCTGGGGTGTGGCTGGGGTGGCACGGCGCTATGAGGCGGTCCTACCGTGTCCCAGGCTGTCATTCCCCGCGGCGTCCACGGTGCAGAGGAGTAGGCATCCATGCCCCGGTAGGCTGCATCCAGTGACAGTGCGAGTTCAGAGGCCTTGTTGAGGTCGAGGTCACTCTGCTCCAACAGTCGCTGTCGGGTGTAATTGGATCTGTGGCCCGCTACAAAAGCGTCCCGGATAAGTTCCTCTGTGTACACAGCGGCCTTTACATCCTTACAACCACAGGCCCGGCCAAGCACAGACAGTGCCTGAAGGTATTCCATGGTCGATTCCCCAGGTTGTTGTTTACGACTCCCCAGAAGGTGCCTGGCGTACACTTCGTTCACTGGGCGCGTGTACTGGTCCTTGAGGAGCTTGATAGCGTCCGCGTACAAGGTCGCGTCTTGGATGACCGAGTACACTCGGTGGTTCACTTTGGAGGTCAGGACATCCAGTTTGTCCTCGTCCGATTTGATTGCTGCGGAGGCGGTCAGGAATTTTTCGAAACACTTAAGCCAGTGAGTAAACTTGGTGGATGAGTCCGCCTCCCGATGATCTAAGTCCAGGCATGCTGGTGTGAGGATCTTCTCCATTATAAAAATTTTGTTAATAAAATTGATGCACTATCAATTACTCATAAAAGACTGAGAGTTAAGAGAGTAACTAAAGGCTTTTATTAACAAAAGAATGAAGGTCTGCCTCGAGTGGTCGACCGGTCCAGAATACAAAGGGGCTGGGGAGCAGTCACCTTTATACTAGGACTTGTGGGAGGAGTCAGCCGAGGCATGTCCAGGCATGTACACAGTGGAATACAAACAGTGGTTTACCACACAGTGCTTCTTCCAAGTGGTGTTCAACATGGAGGAGTTGCTTGACTAGTCTGTGGGACAGCTCTCCCAAGTCCCCAGATGTTGGTGAAGAGGACTTTGCAGGGTCGACTGGGCTGGGTGTGCCGTTGCCGTGCCCATAACCGGTGCTGAGTGGTCCGTCGTAGCGACTTTTTACAACTGAGTGGCTTGCTGGGCCGTTTCAGAGGGCAGTTAAGAGTCAACGACATTGTTGTGGGTCTGGAGTCACATATAGGTAAGGACGGCAGATTTCCTTCCCTAAAGGACATTAGTGAACCAGATGGGTTTTTAAAAACAATTCTATAGTTTCATGGTTACCATTACTAATGCTAGCTTTTTATTCCAGATGTATTTAATTAACTGAATTTAAATTCCCCAGCTGCCGTGGTGGGATTTGAACTCAGGTTTACTCACACAGTGACATTACCGCTAAGCTACCGTTCCCACTGTATGCCATGTATCTGTATGAGATGTAATTCTGTCACCAGATTGCTGGGATGTCCCCCTCTCCGTCCCCCACTGCCAGCAGCTCTGCAACTCCAGAAATCTCCAGGGCCTCCTCCTCTGCTGGAGTCAATCGAGTGAATATTGGAGGGCCACCTCCAGTTCACTACCTCTCCCGATTGTTCTAGGCTCTCTTCTCCTGCAAGAAGGGAAAGAAGAGAACTTTGAGCGAGGGTGATGGACTGAGTGTAAGGAATGGATAGGTTACATCTGTAGAGGGTGACTATGAGGGAGTAGCATGACATTGCCAAATAGCATCCTTTTGTGCTGTTACTTGCTATGATTGCATTAGGGTGAGGATGAGTTAGTCAGATGGGGATGTGAGTATGTGCATAGACAGAGAGGGATGGGTGGACCTGCAAGGTTGGTTGGTGTGAGGAATGAAGTGCAGGAGTAGGCTTGGGAAGGCAGAGTGATGGGGATGTGGTGACAGGCACATCAGGGTGTAGGTGAGTGTGGCATTGCACTCACCTTTCCTGACCTCATGAGATCATTGAATCTTTTGCGGCACTGGATCCACGTCCTCCTGATCACATCCCTGCTGCTGACCTCCTCTGCGATCTCCAGCCATCCCCTTTTGGCGTCTTTGGGTGGTCTTTTGCGCCTATCGCCAGGGAAGAGGAACTCCCTGCGTGCTCTCACTGCCTGCACTGTCGCTAAATCTTGGTGCGGCCCTCTGTCTTTGTGTATCCATAACCCATATTTTATCAGCTTTGTAACAGTAGTCAGACCTCCTTGAACACTTCTTTATCAACCTTCAAATGAGATGTGTGCAAGGCTGCTTTAAATATCGGTGCTCCAGCCACGAGTGATCGATGACGTCATCAGACCCGCTCCATTTAATTGGGCCAGGAAATGCGCATGACTGGTTTAATTGGGGCCAATAAGTAAAAGTCACAGTGAAGAACACGCTGCTCACAACATCGGGTTTCCCAACCCGCTATGCGGCCCTCACGCATGCAACCTAACTTGACTCCAAGGTAAAGATTCCGGCCATAATCTCTGACCTGTATCAGCTCCTACAATCAGACCTGCAGCTAAGGAGCAACATTCAGTTGACACTCTCTGAGGAAGTGAAAACAACAACACAGCAGGAAACGGGAGAGACACTTTCACACAAGCAGCCCTCACCTGGTTTATCAGGTTCCTCCCAATGTCTTGGTCTGGGCCATAAATCTCTCAGGACCCCATCTCGGGCTTTGAGTCCCTATTTCCCAGTTGCAGGAAATGGAGTGACCAGCCCTACCTTGGGAGTAAGTGGTCAGGGGACAGCTTCTCTTAAAGCTGCTGTGGATAGTGGTGTTAAGCTTTCTCTGAGCAGCAACAAGGCTGCAACTGGCTCAAAAGTGAGGAATTTGATTATGGATGCCCTTGAAAGGCATCCTGGAGAAGACCTCAGTGTGAACTCTATCATTCAATGCTGTTGTCTAATACTCAGACCATAAAAGTTTTGATTAAAGATCTGGGTTGGAGAAAGGGTAGAAACTCATTGTGCTGAGTACACGTAAGGCAATTAGCCGTGAGTGTGGCAGGTTCATGTGTTTGTCTGGGCCCCATCATGACCAACAGAAGCCTAAGGATTCATTCATAAATCTGGCCTCTCTTTTGCTACCTGGAAAACCTTAGGTGGTTAGAAGCCTGAGATTGGACTTTTCCAGTCTCGGCAACTGATCTGTGTTTTTGCCCAACAGGAAATATGCAGAATGCGGACCATCTTGCCAGTTCCATGGTTACTAATTAACTGAAGTACCTATGGACCAACAACAAATGGGGTCTGGGGTGTGATTAATGGACAGGGCGTACTTGCAGTGGCAGTGTCAATAAACCACGTCTGAACAAGCATACTCTTTAAGCGGTTGGAGGCTTGGCTTGTGGAATCCATGCACATTCTTCAGAAGTTGCATGGTGTTGAATGCTGGAAGATCCTCAAGACTGTAGGTATGTCTTTGGATGGCCTTGCAGAATGGTTTCTTTACTGTCCATTACTCCGCATGGGTGACTGGAATATGCCAAGCTTGGAGCTTTAAAAGTATAAATCCTTCTGGGAGAAGAGCTCACCGCTTCCTTTTTGAAGTACACCAATTATATAGCATTGGCATGGGACCCAGAGAGGTACGGCAATTGACTATACAGTTGTTAAAAGCTTGACATATCCTTTGCATTCCAACTGCATTGTTCAATGTCACTGGGAATCCTCGGGCCACTGGCCAGTTACTTTCTTCATAAAGAGAGCAATTCTTAAGTGTCTTGGGTAAGATGCTGGCCTTGAGATAGAGGGTGACTATGAAGTCAGAGCTGCGCGATGAGCCGACCCTACTCCAACCCCCGATCTCCAGCCTGCCCCGCGATCGGTCGACTGCCCCCACCAGCCCCCGACCTCAAGCTGCCTGCCTCATGAACGGCTGAACCGCCCCCCCCCCCCCTGCCCCTTTCCAATCCTCCATATCCAGCCTTCACCGCGATCAGCCGACACCCCCTCCACCAACCCCTTATTTTTCCCTCCCTCACTCTCGATGGCCAGGCTTTACTGCCCAGCAGCTGGCCAGCCTATCAATTTGGCGAGCCGACAGGCGGGAAACAGAATATAAAAATGATACTGAGAACCTGCCATTAGGCAAGACCTCCACGTCCCGGAGATTTCCGGGACCCCCACTACCGCGGTCCTATCATTCCCTCCCCGCTGCCCTGTAAATTTCGGGGCTAATGTGTGGGAAGATAGAGATCAGGAACTGAAGAAAGGACAGTTTGAAAATTAAACAGTAAAATCGTTAGGAGTACATGGTGCTTGCTGTGTGGAGATGGCTCAAATGCATATTTGTTGGTTATCTAAAGACCAGCTAGTCACTATTCTCCTTGGGGAGTGGGGTCTCTTTGTGGTCGAATTGACTCCAAGATGGCATGTCTAGCAGGACATTGGAACCCAGACAATGCTCTGTAGGAGACCTGGTAATCTGATACCTGAGCTAAGTAGGCCTGCAGTGCTCCAGCCGCTGTTGGTAATCGACCAGCCAGTCTGACATGTTAATGGGACCTGGAGGGGTAGACCTGTCACTGAGGTCTGGGATTCTTCTCACTCACTTCTATTTAATCCTGCAGGCCAATGGTCTAATTGATAGGGTGGATCTAGCTGGACAAGCAGTGAGATGCATACCAGCAGCATACCTGATGTAAATTCACACTTTCTCTCTGTAGGGTTTTCTTCTTTAAGCTGTGCAGTTTTTAGCTGGTTAAACCTAGCAGTACCTCTGCATATACTTGGGGTTCCTAAATATTGGTTTGTTCCAAAATGCACCTAGGTTATCTGGGTTTAAGTATGTGGGATGACTCACTACAGGAGAAAGCATACACTCCAAATTAGGCAAACATAACATCTACTATGTAGATTTTCCAATAGCTTCGTTTGTAGACTCTTAAGGATGTTGATGGGTTTCCATGTTTGTCAGATACCTGGATGATCAAAAAATAACTAGATGTCATATCCGAGATGAGGGGCTGGATCTACCATCTGATTTCAGGTTGATTGGGGTGGTCAGAAGTGGGAAATCTGGACATTCTGCCAGCTTCCGGTCCCTCTGAAATTTTCTGCAGGGAGTGATGGTAATTGTTCAATAGGTGAATGTCCACCCATATTTGGGCAGATGTATTCAAATAAAATGTTAATGATACCAATTGTTATTTGCATATTTCCCATTGTTAATGCCTTCACAACACTAGGGCTGCGATTCTCCTCCCAGTGGCAATGTTCTAGCAGGGTGGGACTTCTGCCCAGCCCTCTGACACTGGTAGAACATGGGTTGGGGTACATCACCCATGGATCGGCAGCCATCAAGAGAAAGCTTTCCATTACACAGCTGCAAAGTCCCAGCCAGGTATTTAAAGGGGCAGAAGCGTCCCAACTGGCATGCTGGTAGACTTGAGCAGAGACTGTGGCCTACACAAGAAGGTAAGTGGGGGCTGGATTGGAGGGAGAGGAGGCCACTACAAGACCCTCTACTGTCATGGTGGGATCTCAAGGCCATTACCTCCACTTGCTGGGGCCTACTGCTACCTTCCTCATGGCAACCCCATGGCCAGACAGAACGGAAATCCTCTGGGGATCTGGGCCCCATTCCCCCACACCTCCCCACACCTCCCCCCACCGCCATGTGGGATTGTACTCCTTTCCAGTTTTCACTCTTTCTCTGTCCTGACCCCTCTCACCGACTTGCCCTTTCATTCTATAGGATCCCAGAGACTGGCCCCTACACTCACTAGCAGCACATAATTAGCAGCCCTAAAGTGAAAGCCTGTCCCTGGAGCCAGTGCCTCAATTTCAGTCAGGACCCAAAGACTGGGACATAGAAACATAGAAGATAGGAGCAGGAGTAGGCCATTCGGCCCCTCGAGCCTGCTCCGCCATTCAATGAGATCATGGCTGATCATCCAAATTCAGTACCCTGTCCCTGCTTTCTCCCCATATCCCTTGATCCCTTTAGGAATATATTTAATGAATTGGCCTCAGCTGCCTTCTGTGGTAGAGAATTCCACAGGTTCACCACTCTCTGGGTGAAGAAATTCCTCCTCATCTCAGTCCTAAATGGTTTACCCCTTATCCTTAGACTGTGACCACTGGTTCTGGACTCCCCCGCCATCGGGAACATCCTTCCTGCATTTAGTCTGTCTAGTCCTGTTAGAATTTTATAAGTTTCAATGAGATCCCCTCCCGGGACAGACTCCCCTAACTGCTGCCGCTGAGAGTAAGTGCTTGTGATTATCTTTCCTTTACCAGAGGTATATAGTTTTTTTTTTGTAACAATGTAAAGGAGGACTACCTATTTAATATATGACAACGAACCAGCTGAAAAATTAAATAACCCTCCTGACTGGGCTCGGTGCTATATTGAATGTCAGCGTGTCCCATGGAACGTAGGTATCCTTTCACTGGATCCATCCGGGCCCTTGACTGGCTTGGGCCCTGTGCAATTGCATGGGTTGCAGAGCCTTAACAGCACCCTTGGAGCTTAGAACCACTGTTTTCTTACAAGTAGCTCCAAGATCATTGTGGAGGAGAACTGAGAGAGAATGAAGGCGTTATGCGCAGATCTAGAGTATTAAGTAATGTACATACATAATGTGATTTTTGGCATAGCACATCAACTGCACAGTCAGTTGATGTCTTTTTCAATTGTGCTGATTGGCCTGATCCAGAGGAGTATGTAGTTTGAAATGTATGCATTCAATGATTCCAGTACCCTAGGGAAATCAGCAGTGTCACAGATTGTTGTTGTATTTGTTTTTGCTGCAGGGTTTTAGGGAAACAGATGTGACTCTCTGCTCTCTTACCCCGATGCAGCTGTGACTTGGTGGATATGTTTCCATGTGCTGAAGTGACTGATACTTATGTAATTGGCAAACAAAGCTTGGACGACAACAATGGTGTAGAATGTAAGTGTTGTGGTTACTTTTACTACTACAGGCAACGCTTTGGTAACTACAGACTCAGTAATAAATCCTGCAACTCATATCCAGTGAGTCACCTGGTTGCCTTATCTGCTGATATTGAATCACATGAGACACTGCTGCTCAGAGAGAACCAAGTAGTTACGTCAGGACCTATAGATCTGTTCTGGGGCTTGGGGCCTATAGTCAGCTGTGCAAGACCCATACTTTGGGAACTGGTGGCACTATCACAGGTCTTGTGCAATGTAAAAACAGCAGTATATCATAAAAAAGATGTTGGTTTTATTCTCTAAAGTACAAATTTAGTAGCCTACTCTACAAAATGTGAACTTAATTGACAACTGCAATTGTCTGATGAAGCAAACACACCCAAATGTCATTAAGTTGTCTTTTCTCTTTACAGATGCTGACTGACCACCTGTATTTCCAGCATTTTCTATTTTTATTTAATCTGCTCTTATTGTCTTGTACTAGGTGAGAAATGCTGTATGAAAATAACAATTTTAGCTGCTTATTACTGCTTTTCCACAGATGAACCAAACTTTCTTTTAGCAAAATTACTGTTGCATAAAAGTGCTGGCAGTCTTGGGCTGTGTGAAATATTCTTTGCACTATTTCCTAATTTGCAGATATTGTGCAAGCTATAAAAGTTGAAATTAATTCCCTGGGTTTTGTTGATGTGCATAAGCTACTTGAACAGTGTTCTCATGGTTTAAGATGTCAAACCCTAGAGACTGAAAATACAACTGTGTAACTCCATCCACAGAATTCACTGTATCCTATATCCTTGCCATTACATACATCACCAAGAGAACAGAGAGCAAGCAAAATTTGAAGAAGTAGAATGCAAGTGAAATAATTTTTTTTAAAGATATTTTTGCTCAAAGTAAAATTATTTCTTACTTGGTCTTCGATTTCAGACCAGAAGCTTTTTAAAAAATAATCATAGCATCTTTGGCTCTGAAGATTGCAGAAAAGGTTCAGTTACATCAGTAGGAGTAATTAAAAATACGAAGATCATTTTATTAATGTATGATATTTTTGCATGATTGGTGCTTTAAAATAACGTAACTTTGTTCTATCTACAGACTACTGGCAAAAGCTTTAACAGGACCTAAAACAACACGCCCTGGTGTTCTGGCCAACTGATTCTTTTCTCTGTGATTTTTATGTTGGATTTTGTCCATTTTCCTCAGTTTTTTCTGTTAAGTTTTTCTGAGGAACTTAACTGATTCCAGCTGATTATCAAAAATGCCATTCCAGTCTATTTTTCACCTTTTATGCTGTTGTGTTTCCACTGATTTTCTTCTTTCAATTTACATGCTCACTGTCTCAGATCACCTTTCTTTCCAAATTATTTTCTGGAATGTGGGTTCCACTTCAAAGTAAAAGACCTACTCCACTTTACTGACTGAACTAATAGTGCTCTAGCCCTAATAGGTTTACATAAGGGTGACCACAATCTTGTTTTCTTTTTTTGCCCCAATTCTTTCCAATACTTACTAGCTTTCTCAGGAGAACAGTCCTGTTGCCCCCACCTCACGGCACAAATATTGTATTTGCTCATTTGTGGCACGTGACTGAATCATGTGGGACATCCTCTGTTATCTGAAGCTGGTTGTTGCATATGGTTTGGCCAGGCATTGGGGTAAACTCCATTGTTCTTCAACAAATTCAGAAGAGATGTGCACCAGATCCCACTTGCAAGAATGTCTCTTGAATTCCTGAGATGACATTGTAACCCATCTTATATTGGTATGTAGTGGCACTATACTCTAATTGGCGTTGAAGACTACCTCTTAACAATGTTCCCTTTAAGCTGCGCTGCTGCGCTTTGCAGCTCCCGCACAGCCGGCTCACCGGCTTTTAAATAGGAAAAACTGCACATGTGCGGTATTTTGAATGGGCCGTGCAGCCCCTTAAAGGGGCCGCGCACCCAAAAAAGAATTAAAGGGAACATTGTCTATTACCAGTTCCAAGTTTTGCTACCTACTGGAGCCTACCTAGTGCTGACAATATTCAGCCCATTGTCAGTTAAAACTGGAATTCCCCATCATACCAATCTGTAAATTTCCCTTAACTTTTTTCCACGGCTAACACTGAAGCCTACCCATGTGTGTACCAAACTTACAGGCTATGTGTTGATAGACACTTGTCTTCACTAGCTGCTGATCTTTCGATATCCAGATTTTTTTCTGTGCTTGTTGAAGCTCATCCAACTTCACTTAGCTTCGTGGTTTCTGGCAGTTTGCAGTAGTGGACATAACCTAGCATTGATCCTGAGACATCCCAAAATTCTCAATGTTTCTGGACATTCAGGCCATCAGCCTTTTATTTCACTCATCATAGATTTTTATTGGGCTCAACATATACTTAGATCTCCCTACCTAGCCTGAAAACTCATTCTCCTATACTATTAGGAGCTCTTTAACAACACCAAAAGAAGGAGGAATTCCCTTGCTCTATGCACCATTCTAAATTAAAATCTGCATTTTACCCAACATACTCAGGGACCATTAACATTATAATGTCAAGCTTATATTATAAAAATGCATCTTCACCTAACTCAACATGTTAGGCAGATACCTAGTGACTGCTAGAGGACAAGGACTGGAGAGTGCTCTCGGAATCTGTACGTATGGTTTGTAGTCATAAAACATAGATTCAATATGCAGCAATTTAGATTCTATCATATATTTACCATCTACATAAATTTTATGCTAACATCCCTGATGTATAATACAGAACATTCAAAGCGCTGGAGGCAGTATGGAGATGAGCCACAAGTTTGATCCCCAGTGTCAGGGGTTTGAGCTATGAAGAAAGACTGGATAGACTTAGGGGTCGATTTTAACTGTTCCTGCCGGCGAGAAACAGGTGGTAGCAGGTCAGCCGTCCATTGTACACCCTGCTGGTTTTTCTTTCCATTGCGATCCCTTGCATTCAAATAGACTGCTCATGTTCACTGTCAAAGGTCACATATGAATAATGGCCAATAGGGGGAGGTACTAGAGGGCGCCTGTGAAACAAAGGTCCACTTTCCTCTTCTACATGCTGGAATGGAATGGGCAAGTGAGACCAGGAAACTGGGCAGAGATCCATATCTTCTGGCTGGCTTTTAAGGCTGGAATAAAGTGATCTTGTGTTAAATGTGCAATCTTCACTTAAATATTACAATACACGCTGATGCAAGTATAATGAATGCAAACATTATTCTACAATTTTCTTGTGGGTAATACACCATGTGCTCAATTCACCCCTGTGAAATAGCCAACGAAGGTCAGGCCAACCCAGAGCAGAAAGGAAGTGACTCCTTAAAGGGGAACTAACTGTATTTTTCCCGTGATAATTTCTCAAATTGCAATTTAATAGTGGGGCCTTGATCTTTCTCTGCTATCTCAGCATCCTGACCTTAATTTTTCTCTCCACACCCCTGCTGAGACAGCCACCAATCATCGTACCCCAACAACAGCATATAAATTACGCTGGGGACATGGGGCCCAGCAAGCTGTCCATTTCCTTGCCTTCTGCTGATGATTCCTGTGGCAGTGTCAGAGCCTCTTGATGCCCTTTTGGGGAGAGAGGACCCCTTAGTGGGCACCCTCCCTAACATTAGGCCTCAGTCCATTACCTTTTTAAGCCTTGGTCCTAGCTGAGGCATAAAAACTGTCTTTCTCTGTCATAGTCTGGGTTCTACTGCCCCCCTTCAACTTTGGGTTTCCACCTCTTAGGGTGCTGCAGCGGCAATCTCACTGCAGCACCACTAGAATTTTTCTCGGGGGCAATGGTGGGCTCCAGGTTGTTGGCAGTGTCCTGACTGCATATTTAATGGCTCTTGACACAAAACTGGGCTGGGGTCAAGGTGGCGAATGGAAGTCCTGCTCCAACATTCTTGAAGCAAGTCTTAAGATGTCTGTACAGATAAATGGTGTCTTACAATTCAGCACCATAGGGTATCCAAGCTTATGTTCGTTTGCTGCATACTGCACAACTTCTGCCCATTTTATTGCACAGGTACTGTCAGTTGAGCAAGAGAGGATGGCTGATTCTGATGGTATGTTGTCCCAATCAGCCTATTGCTGCCATGTTCCTGCTGCTGGGCCCTGCCTCAGCATGTCTGGTCATCTGTGGGAGCAGATATCCGACCAGCAATGAGGGCAGCGAAGCCCACCATGTTGAAGCTGAACAAGAAAGACTCTTGGAGATTAGAGCCCAAGTCCTTCATAATAGTAGCATGAGCATTCAAAAGAAATTCCCAAAGTGTGTGAAAGAGCTCCATAACTTGGAGGTCTGATGCAGATGCTTCTGAAATTGCACGTGCTCCACTGTTGATGACATTTCAGATAAGCAGTCATGCACGGCAGTACAGACGTGGGGTAGTGGACTCCTCCACAGTTGCTGCCACATTTTTCATGGTTCTTGGCAGTAAAATGACAGCAAAAAATGTTGGTGCTGATATATCCTTCCTCACTTAAATTGAGGCTCAGTGAGGTCCGAATTCCAAAGCTCTCAGGTGAGGCCGACTAATGTCTCAGCTAGCAGGTTCCTGCTCTGCCACAGCACATGCTCCTGCTCATTTGTGATTTATCTGGTATACCTTATTGAAACATCTGTCTACATCCCTCAGGCTTGATGTATCTGTGTGGGTAGTTGTTATAGATGCAGTGCTGACACAGGATGCTGAGTGATGCTGAGTTTGTTGCCACCAGGAGCAGGTCTGGCTAGTACTTGGGGTTACCTACAGAGACAGATGAGGAACATATGTTAGAATCCTTCCTGCAAGACACTCCTTTCAAACAATGGTTACATAACTAGCATGTGTGTTATGATCATGTGCTGGGTATGAGTGAGTGGATAAAGATTAACTGGATGGTTGTAGCCATCAACTTAAGGGTGGCTTCCAGCTTCATCCTGGCTCACTCTCTCAATGTTCTCCAGCCTCAGTATGTTCAATGTGGGTCTGTTCAAAGGAATTTATGGCTTTCATCCCCTCCTTCTGTTTAGGTTTGTTTCCAACTGTTGTGCCCACATAGAATCCTAGAATGATACAGCACAGAAGGAGGCCATTCGGCCCATTGTACCTATGCTGGCTCTTTGAAAGAGCATCTTTTCCTTCAAGCAGAGAGGCAGTGTTGAGGTAAGTTTGAAGAGCACTCACAATAACACCCTAGTGCCCACCCTGTATCCCAGCTTGTATATGAGTAAATGACTCACCTTTCCAAATGCAAACATGACAACAGTTTCAGTTTAAAATGGCAATCAGGGCTGGCCTTAGGCAAAATGGGCGAACTTGTATTTTGGCACCTTTTCTTTGAGTTTAAGTATATAGTAGTTTTAGCGAAAGTTTCAGAAATAAAGCTGTAACCTCAAAAAATTTTATAATTTAAGTAATAAACAATATAAGTAATAAAAAATAACATTATAGCTAAGTGACCAAATAAACTAAACATTAAATTAAACACTACACTAATAAATAACAATAACAAATAAAAAAATTTGTTCACCAAGATATTTTGAGCCACATCATTCTTGATAGACAGGATGGCCAATGAAGATTGCCTGTCGTCTCCCATGGTCGATCGCAAATTTGTTTTTATGAGCTTCAACTTCGAGAAGCTCCGTTCGCTGCTCGCCACCGATACGGGCATGGTTAACAGGGTCCTGAGTGCTAGCCATGTGTTTGGGAACTTGCTCTTGAAACTTGAAGTTTGCTCTTCTTGATGAGCACTACAG
Source organism: Somniosus microcephalus (assembly GCF_052327205.1). NCBI lineage: Eukaryota > Metazoa > Chordata > Chondrichthyes > Squaliformes > Somniosidae > Somniosus > Somniosus microcephalus. The sequence continues at coordinate 73,081,446 of NC_140991.1, forward strand.
TCCGTTGGAAGCAGACTTTGGAGAAAGCAAAGTTCTTCGCAGAGGCCAACGCCGTTAATGTCAGACGCCTTTGACCATGGCCCCCGCCCCCCCTCCCAACCACGGCGCTCTGGGTGGTCGCCCACATCGCCCATCCGTAAGGCCGACCCTGATGGCAATGATAAAGTGTGCCCTGCTGCAATATAGAATGCAGGTCAAGCTTGCACAGGGATGTTTTCTGAGGGGTTAGCATGTAGCTTCAGCTATGGTGTAAACTTTATGGCCTACATACTCTGCCCATGATATTAGGAAAGACTGCATAGCCTTAATTTGGCAGACTTCCTGAGTCTATTAAACTTTATTTCATCTGTTCCTTTGTCCTTTGGGCATTGGACACATCTTTAACTCATTAGGCCAGATCTTTCCAAGCTGAGTGCACACTTCTCCTGCGGGGAGAGCACTATGGAGACCCTCCTTTCCTGCCCTTCATTCTGAAGCACCTTCATACGGGGTATCAGTGATCTGCAACATTTTGCAGATGTCTCATAAGTGTCATTGTTTGCAACAAATCAAGAAATACACAGCCCTTTAATCAGCAGCCGTAGCCCTTTAAGAACTGCAAAAGTGCACAATTTCCTGACCCGACTGCAGGCAGTGAGCTCCTGCTGACAGGCCCAATCCGGGTAGGGAGTTTCCTATTAGTAAATATGTCAACTTGGGAAATCATGTGAGATTGTCCCTTCCATGATTTCACTAAGTGTAAAGCTCGTTGTGCTCCAGTCCCAATGTTTCAACACTGAGACATATAAAATATAACTGTACATCTCTGCAATAAATCAATCCAAGGCAAATCAGGAGTGCAGAAAATTGGTGAAGATATTTTTTAAAATTACTCATCCAGATATCCAATGAGACAAAGGGCTGGATTTTCCTCCATGGCAGTTTTACCACTATAGAGTCTGTGACCTTGCTCTGACCCTGTTGGATTTCCTGGGTCAGCTTAATTTTAATTTTGAGGACGGGCTCTCAGCACTATTTGCGTCCTCTATTGAGAGCTCATCTCTGCGGGGGAGGGAGGAAAATCCAATGCAGATGCAGCAGCTTAAAAGGCAGGCCGGGCATTTTTTGAGCAAGCAGAAGGCCCTCACATACTCTATTTTGTTCTTAAAGGAGAAATAGTCCGCATTCAAAGAATAGGAACTGCCACAGGTGGTGGACCCCCGATCCTCAGGTCTCTCACTCCTTACAAGGAGAAAGCCCTGGAACTCGGGCAGGCATATGGGGAAGCAGGAAGTGGGGGGATGTAGCAGCGATAGCAAAATACTGCAGATGCTGGAAATCCGAAATAACAACAGAAAATGCTGGAAAAACTCAGCAGGCCAGGCAACATCCGTGGAGAGAAATTAGAGTCGACGTTTCGGGTTGAAACCCTTTTTCAAAACTGGAAAGGAAATGAAATAGATCGAAAGGAGGGCTGGGGAGGGAACAAAAGAAGTGAATAGACATTAAGAGGTATTCAAAACGAGACGAGATGGTGATAGGACTAGTAAAGAGACAAAAGACGGCTTAGATTAGGTGTGAAATGTACTGGCAGAATGAGAGGCAGCTGCCATGTAAAAAAAAAGAGAGGAAAGGGGGGGGGTGGCGGGGAGGGAAAACCCAAAACAAAGGGGTGGGGGAAAAAAAATATATAAGTAAAAATGTAATCGGGGCAGAGGTTATGATCTGAAATTGTTGAACTTGATATTGAGTCCGGAAGCTGTTGGTTGGCCATGAAGCGCCTTCTGTCTTGTCTCTTCAGTTCCTATGGCTCAAATGCAATCTTGCATCATAATATATTGTAAATGTTTAAGCTCTCATCTTGTTCTGAAAGTGCTATGACTAATGAACACCTCAGTTATCCATGCTAACCCCTCTTCTTTTTTTGCCCACATAGCAATAAGCCAACAAAAAAAGCCGAGAAGAACCTAGTCCCTCTGCTTCTGGATCACCCAGCCCCTCTTCAGACCTGCTGCCATTCACTCTCTTGCTACCAAAAACCAGTCAAGAGACAGACACTCAGGGGGAAGTAGTTAATGAGACCGAGGGGTGTGCATATGGTGGCACACTGAGCAAGAGGAGCTGGAGGATGAAGAGGCAGTTATTGCTGGCCATTGGCTCAGGAGACATCAGCCCTTGGCTCAGGTGTCTTAAAACCCAGATCTCAGCGGTCCGGCATTTAAAAGAAGGAAACAACAGTAACTGCCCTGAGGTGCTCCCACGGAAGGAAACATAGAAACATAGAAGATAGGAGCAGGAGTAGGCCATTTGGCCCTTCGAGCCTGCTCCGCCATTCAACGAGATCATGGCTGATCATCCAAACCCTAGCACCCGGTCCCTACACCGACAGCCATCCCACCCAAGCCCTATCCCCGTAACCCCGCGTATTTAATCCCCCCTAACACTAAGGGCCAATTTTTATCATGGCCAATCAACCTAACCCGCACATCTTTGGACTGTGGGAGAAAACCAGAGCACCCGGAGGAAACCCACGCAAACACGGGGAGAATGTGCAAACTCCACACAGACAGTCACCCGAGGCCGGATTTGAACCCAGGTCCCTGGCGCTGTGAGGCAACAGTGCTAACCACTATGCCACCGTGCTGCTTTGTCTCCCTTCATTCTGCCCCCAGTGACTTACTTGTTGAAGCCTCCAGTTTCCACTGAGGTCTTCAGTGGGTCTTTGTTTCAGGACTTTGGGGCACCTCTGCCCCTTTACGGTCCCTTGCTGGATCTTTTGGTGCTGCAGTGGTGTCCCTGGAGTCTCCTCCTTTGCACTGGAAAGCTTGCTCTTGACCGTGGGAATCGTGTTGGGAGCCCGCTGTGCATTCTTAATGAGCCCTGACCCAGGAAAATGGGTCAGGGCTTGGTGGATAAGAAGGCGCATGTAGAAGTCCTGCCCTGTTGAAACTCTGCTCCAAAGAACAGAATTTCTCCCAAAATATTCTGCATGATTACTTTCTCCACAGGGCAGATGTAGGTGATATGCCTTCCCGAAAAAGAGTTAACTAAGACAAAATTAGTGCTTTGATATAAATAAGATGAAGGTCCGAGATAGATCAAAATGAACAAATCTCCAGGGAGGTAGATGGTATTTATCCTAAAATGCTGAGAATATTGGAACAAAATTTATGAGGGTTTGTCCATAGTGAATGACATACCCGCTCCTGAGAAGTCCACATTGAGGGTAGGGGTGGGAGTTGAAAATTTCTTGATCTCACAGTGTCACATGCAGTGAACAGCAAGTACAGGTCTGTGCTGGCAGAATGGCAAAAATCAAAAACTGCTGTTCCCAGTTGCAGAAATTGCGACACTCTTCAGGCTCTGAAACACCTCACTTCCGCCTGTCTTAGTTGTTGTTGACAACAGCGGTACCTTGTAATTCTCAGTCTAAGTTACTTTGAGTGATTTGTGTAAAAGCAGGAAACTCAGAGCTTGAGCACCACTGGCCCTCATTATCATATACTTAAATCAGCTCACTCGGACTTGAAGGGTCAAAAAGCACAAGGGAATTCAATGGGTTAATTTTGGGGCGGTAAATTGCTTTCGCCCCATTTTCCTGTCGCAAACACTTACTTGCTCTGATTACACATTGAAATTATGCTAAATATAGTATGAAAATTCTCCCTCACAGTCTCTATAATTTATTCTAAACTCTAGTTTGTCTGCATACATAAGTGTGATACTCTGCTTCTGCAACAACTCTGAATGCAGAGACAATTCATAAAGGAATTACTACAGAAGGTTGAATTGTGCCAGGATGAATTCGGAAGATTGCGGTCTTGTCAACAGTCATTGTATGAGTTGCAGAATGTGAATCATTGGTATATCAGAGAAAAAAGTGAGGAATGGAGTCTTGAAGCACCTACTGAGGCTGCAGCAACCAGGGAGTCTGAACCAATTGGATTCTCTTTATCAAACTGGTCATTGTCACCCAAGACCTCATTAGGTGTTCCATGTAAGGGAAAAAAAAAGCTTTCATACAATTTATTGCTATTTTGCTGGTGGCGTTATGTAGTGTGCATATCTCCGGGGAAGTTGAGCAGTAGTCAGTAACTACCAAGGAAGAATTACTTCTACTGTCATCTAAACAAATTGGTACGAGCTTTCACTGCAGTGTTAGCTGAGATTTCAGTGGTTTTGCTTATTGGTTTGGCTGATCTATTTTAAGTGGGATGAGCAATTTGCTACCAGTTAAACAACATCTTGATTTATTCTGGGCCAATACATGAGCTTTTATGTTTATTAAAAAAAATTCTTTATGCCATGTCCCCCATGAATCTTTTGCAGCATTTCTTTAAGTAAGCTTTTGGGCATTATGTTCTTCCTTTTGTACATTGTTCCATCTATTACACATTCAGCATATTTCTTTAGCAAAATGCTGCAGATGCTGGAAATCCGAAATAACAACAGAAAATGCTGGAAAAACTCAGCAGGCCAGGCAACATCCGTGGAGAGAAAATAGAGTCAACGTTTCGGGTGAACCTTTGTCAAGACTGAAGGCCAGGCTGGGAGAGAACAAAAGAGAAGTGAAGAGACATTAAGAGGTATTCAAAACGAGACGAGATGGTGATAGGACCAACTATTGAGGATAAGCTTAAATATCCTCAATAGCTTTTTCATTGGATTTTTACAATTCTGCTCCATTGCTCTTTATAACAAATCAGTAGTCTACATAAATCTGCCTGGTCCAGTGCATGTGATACCTTCAGGTCATACATCTGTGGTCATTCTTTGTACTTGCAAATGAAAATCATTCAAAGATTTCACAAATATAGTAATTAGCAGCGTATGGTACATTTCAATACTAATGGTACGCCATACTGATTAAACTTTACAAGCAAATGGAATACATACGAGCTCCTTCTGAATCTGTGCATATCTTATTTCCATGTGCTGCAAATGCAATGCAGCAGTCCTGCCCATAATCCTATTTGTGAAGCATCAGCTGATTTTTTTTATTGATCTTTCAAGATCATAGAACTTCAGAAACAGCTACTGCATCAGCAATCCCTTTATGTTTTCTTGTCTCTTCTCCATTTTGTGTTTCCAGCTCCATTCATTAATAATTTCTAACAATTTTTTTTAAGAGGTAATACTTTGAGAGATTTGGTCTGAATTTGCTTTGGAAATTGACCAGATTCAAGAGTCTCTACATGCTATTCTTTCACTCTGGACATGGCAAATGTTCAATAACTGAGATTTTTATTTTTTCAGGCTTAATGCCTGATGTCAGCTGTGGCTCAGTGGCAGTGCTCTCACATCTGAGTCATTAAAAGCTGTAGGTTCAAGCCCCACTCCAGAAACCTGAGCATATAATTTAAGCTGACACTCCAGTGCAGTACTAAGAGGATGCTGTCTTTCAGGTGAAATGTTAAACCTGTCTGTGCTCTCAAGTTGGCGTAAAAGATCTCGTGGCACTATTCAAAGAAGAGCAGGGGAGTTCTTCTGGTATCCTGATGAACATTTTTCATTCAACCAACATTACTAAAACAGATTATCTGGTCATTGCTGTTTGTGGGACCTTGCTGTGTGCAAATTAGCTGTTGTGTTCCCCTATATTATAACAGTGAGTACACTTCAAAAAATATTTAATTGGCTGTAAAGTGCTTTGGGACATCCTGTGGTTGTGAAAGGAGCTACATAAGTGCAAGTTCTTTCTTTAATGCCTTCAGTAGTGATGATTTTACCAACAAATGTCAGCTCAGTGACTCCACAGACACAGTTGCCTTCATTAAGTGCCTAGCAATTTTGGATACTTCCAAAGTCTTTTGCCATTTTTCCACTTTGCACAAATGTCGGACTATTCAGTCATCCATCAGTATGTTGCCACCATCAATATGCTCATGTATTATCATGCGGGCGGCTTTGTTAAATAGTTCTTAGACACTTCCAGAGTAGAAAAAGTGCCAAAGGGAAGCCATAAGTACATGTATTTCCCATCAGCAGTACTAAATGTGCTTAACTCAGAATTTGATTAATTCGTTTTCAATTGCCAGAAAGTCTGAGGGACATCTAACTTGCTAAAATACATTTCATTAGCAAACTGCACCATTGTTTGCTCATGATTTGGAAACTTGAAATGATACTTATTAATAATCCTATTTCAGTCTCTTGGGTGCAAATGAATTTGCAATTTACCATTTTTTAGCAACAATTACTATTGATTTCTCCAATTCTGTTGGCTCAATTATCTTCTTTATGAATTCTAACTCTTCCATCGTATCAAGTTTTTCTTGCCGTGCAAATGCTTTTTTGCATTGGTGTATTACTGGGATAACCTGTTTATCAATTGTGACCCAATGTTCCCGGCAAACAACCCAATCCTTGAAATAGATCCTTGTGTTGCTGTATAAGTACTCAGATCCAAAATTGTCTAGACAACCTTTGGCTTCACTACAAATGAAAGCTTCTGTTTGGTGTCTTTATATGTGATACTGATATATCTGCTCTTGAATATCCCATCACTTTTATCTTAGCCTCCTGTAGTTTAGGTCTGTTCTGTAATCTCCCGTACTCTAACTCATATATTTATTTATTCTCCTAGAATGTGGAACTTGCTACCACATGGAGCCGTTGAGACGAATAGCATAGATGCATTTAAGGGGAAGCTAGATGCGTACATGAGGGAGAAAGGATAGAAGGATATGTTGATAAGGTAAGACGAAGTAAGGTGGGAGGAGGCTCGTGTGGAGCATAAACACTGGTTTAAACATGCTGGGTCGAATGGCCTGTTTCTATGTGGTAAATTCCATGTAATTTGTATTGTATGACTATTTCATACACTGCTAATGGCAGTATCCGATCAGTTTCACTTGTTTGGCTGGCAGCTACTTTATGTAAAATTCCTCAAATGACTTTCCTTCCTCAGTGTGCACTTGATTTTTACTGCTCTATGACTTACATATTTCAGGCTTTCCCAAAATCTGACACACATAGAAATCCATCACTATGATGAACACCATGGAGATCTGTTAAGCTTCCCAATACTTGTCCATCTAAGAGCATTCTACCTATTAAGGCATTGGCTTGCTGAAGCTATCTGGAGATGATTGGGAAGAATTCCAGCCCCCAATCAGAAGTGTACACCTTGAGCTCACGTTAATTAGCCAGCATGGTTGGTCAACCATCAAGGGCACTCTGGAGTGCACCAGGCTTGTCTGCCTCAGGTATTAGACTACGGAGTCTGCCACAGAGGAATATCTCAGAGGAATGTCAACTTGAAGCCAACTCCACTCCCGCTTCCTCAGAGGATAATCAGCGGTTAGTTATTTTGCTTTTTTTCATTTTTTCCAATAGCTGCTAAATATTTTGCCAGCTACATTTTTGAGTATTCCGCATGACTCCAAGTAAGTTGAATGTGAGGTGAAAGTTGCAATGTATCCATTTTATGGGTTAGAAATTCGCCGGGGCGGTAACTTTTGAAATTTTGAAAAATTAGCACCAGGCGCTAATGATTGTTAGGTTTCAGTAAATTGGCTGCTAGCGCTCCAGGAAAGACATGGAGCGCTAAATCAAGGGCTAATGACCTCAGTAAGGTGCTACAGGGGCACTACCAGCAAAGCGATAATAAATTTCAGGTGCATTTTTGCATTGGTGTATTACTGGGATAACTTGTTTATCAATCGTGACCCAATGTTCCTGACAAACAACCCAATCCTTGAAATAGATCCTTGTGTTGCTGTATAAGTACTCAGATCCAAAATTGTCGAGACCACCTTTGGCTTCACTACAGATGAAAGCTTCTGTTTGGTGTCTTTATATGTGATACTGATATATCTGCTCTTGAATATCCCATCACTTTTATCTTAGCCTCCTGTAGTTTAGGTCTGTTCTGTAATCTCCCGTACTCTAACTCATATGATATTTATTTATTCTCCTAGAATGTGGAACTTGCTACCACATGGAGCCGTTGAGGCGAATAGCATAGATGCATTTAAGGGGAAGCTAGATGCTTATATGAGGGAGAAAGGATAGAAGGATATGTTGATAGGGTGAGATGAAGTAAGGTGGGAGGAGGCTCGTGTGGAGCATAAACACTGGTATAAACATGTTGGGTTCAATGGCCTGTTTCTATGTGGTAAATTCTATGTAATTTGTATTGTATTGTAGGAATGTCTAGTTCCTATCCAAAGACCGAGGTCCACTCAGGCGCTCAAACAAAACGAAGTTTAATGGAAACTAACAGGTTTAAACAAGTAACTACAGGAGAACATCGAGTGTAGGTCTGTTCAGTTCGGAGGTTCCACGAGGACTGCTCGGGCGGTCCCGTGGTTGGCGTCATCACGTTCTTCCCGCCAGTGGGGGATCACGTGATGAACGGCGTTTACCCGCGCTGTTAAAGTAATCACGCTCTGTACAAGTAAACAGTATAAATAAAGATACAGACTCAGGCTGTAGCTAACATGTTGTTAAAGGGAATTATATACAAACGATCTGAGTCCTTTAGTGGCTCCGCCACATGCGCCCCCCCAGAATTGTCTTTAACAGCAAAAGTGAGATGGCGAGGAGGCCTGACGAGCCTGTCCGAGCGACTTCTGTAACCCTGAAGTGGAAGCTGATGGGCGGTGGTCGAGCTGGCGGGCGGTTGTGGTGGATCTGGTACGGCGACTGTGGGCGGACGGCCACGTTTTGGCGGTTGAGCGATCTTGACTGGGCGGCCCAGGTCTAAGTGTGCCGGCTTCAACCGGTCAACCGAAATGTGGTCCGGTTTACCTCCGATATCGACCGAAAAGGTTTTGTCCCCCGGCTCTATGACGCGGAAGGGACCAGTGTAAGGGGTCTTTAGCGGATCCCGATGGGCGTCGTGGCGGATAAACACGTACTCGGCGCTCTTCAGCTCAGCTGGAACATGGGAGCTCTGTAAGCCGTGATGCGACGTAGGCACTGGAGCGAAACATCTGGCTGCCTCCTGGTGGCTGATGTGTTGCTGGGATGCGGACCATGGCTCTCTTGGAGACGGGATGAAATCCCCTGGTACTCGGAGTGGCTGGCCATATACGAGTTCCGCCGAGGACGATTGCAAATCTTCTTTGGGCGCTGTACGAAGACCTAAAAGGACCCATGGAAGTCTGTCCACCCATCCCGCGTTTTGAAGACTGGCCCGCAGAGTGGCTTTGAGCGACCTGTGGAATCGTTCGCATAGGCCGTTCACCTGCCTGTGGATGATAGGCGGCGGTGCGATGTAGTTTGGAGCCGAGCCCCTGAGCCACAGCATTCCAGAGCTCAGAGGAAAATTGCAGTCCACGATCGGAAGAGATGTCCGCCGGTACCCCGAAACGAGCAACCCAAGAGGAGATGAAAGCTCTGGCTACGTCTGTCGAAGTGGTGGAAACCAACGGAACTGCCTCTGGCCATCTAGTGGTGCGGTCCACCATTGTGAGGATGTGTGTAAAACCTTGAGAAGGTGGAAGCGGCCCCACGAGGTCCACATTCACGTGGTCGAACCGATGCTCCGGAACAACGAAAGTGGCCAATGGAGCTTTTACATGACGCTGTACCTTGGCCTTTTGGCAGACCACGCAGGTGTTGGCCCAGTTGCGGACATCCATGTGCATACCCCTCCAGACGAATTTTGACGACATCAGCCTTTGCGAGGCCTTCATGCCAGGGTGTGACAACCCGTGTATGGCGTCGAACACTTTTCGGCGCCAGGCGACTGGTACGATAGGGCGGGGAGCTCCCATGGAGACGTTGCAAAGTAGCGTGGTGCCTGCGGCATGGAATTTGATGTCGGCCGCTTGGAAGCTAGAGGGGCTGGTTCTGTATGATTGGACCTCTGGGTCCGAGGCTTGATCCGCAGCCATTAGGGCATAGTCGATTCCGAGTTGGACTGCGTGCACAGTCGCGCGGGAGAGGCAATCCGCCACCAGGTTGTCCTTACCGGACAAATGCTGAATGTCCGTGGTGAATTCTGAAATGAACGTCAGGTGACGTTGTTGCCGAGCTGACCACGGTTCGGCGGTCTTGGCCATAGCGAGCGTTAGTGGCTTGTGGTCTACAAAAGCCGTGAACGGACATCCCTCTAGCAAGAACCGGAAATGGCGGATGGCTAGAAAAAGGGTCAGCAACTCCCGGTCGAAAGTGCTGTACTTTCTTTCGTTTCGCCGTAGTTGACGGCTGAAAAACGCCAGCGGCTGCCACGTCCCATTCACCCACTGTTCCTGCACTGCGCCGATTGCGTAGTCCGACGCGTCGGTGGTAAGGGCGATGGTGGCACCTGGAAGTGGGTGCACCAGCATGGTTGCGTTGGCCAAGGCGCCTTTGGTGTCGACGAACGCCCGGTCCATCTCGGCCGTCCAGCTGATCGGATCCTTACCGGACTTGGCCTTGAGGGCCTCGTACAAGGGCTGCATAAGCAGGGCCGCCTTAGGGACGAACCGGTGATAAAAATTGACCATCCCGAGGAACTCTTGTAGGGCCTTGATGGTCTGCGGGCGCGGGAAAGATGTAACTGCCTCGACCTTCGTCTGTAAGGGAATTGCGCCGTCTGATGTGATGCGGTGCCCAAGAAATCAATCCGCTGCAGGCCAAACAGGCACTTGGCCGGGTTGATAATCAAACTGTGTTGACTGAGGCGTGTAAAGAGGGTGCGCAAATGGCAGAAGTGCTCCTCTTTGCTAGGGCTGGTGATGAGGATGTCGTCGAGGTAGACGAAGAGGAATTTTAGGTCCCGAAGCACGGAGTCCATCAAGCACTGGAAAGCCTGTGCAGCGTTCTTCAAGCCAAACGGCATCCGCAGAAATTCAAACAGGCCGAATGGGGTGATGACTGCGGTCTTCGGGACGTCTTGCGGGTGCACGGGGACCTGGTGGTAACCACGGACGAGGTCGACTTTTGGGGAAAAAAAAGTATTTCCCGCCAAATGGGCCGAGAAATCTTGAATATGCGGGATCGGGTACCGATCAGGAGTAGTGGCGTCATTCAGGCGGCGATAGTCGCTGCATGGCCGCCAGCTGCCGCCGGGTTTTGGAACAATGTGGAGAGGCGAAGACCAGAGACTATTCGACCGGCGAATAATCCCCAGCCGCTCCATCGTGTCGAACTCCGCTTTCGCCGCCGTGAGCTTGCCGGGTTCGAGTCGTCGGGCCCTTGCGTAAACCAGGGGGCCAGTAGTGGTGATGTGATGTTCTACACCATGTTTCATGGCCTAGGAGGAGAAATTGGGCCTAGTCAGATCTGGGAACTCTCCGAGGAGGTGAGTGAAGTCATCTGGAGGTGGGAACGCGCAGGAGACAGTGCGCGGCACGGTGTTACTGCGGTGGCACGGGATGGAGTGGAACGTGGCCGCATTGATCAACCGGCGGTGCCTGACATCGACCAGGAGGCAGTTGGCGCACAAAAAATCCGCCCCGAGGATGGCCTGCGAGACTTTGGCCGTGATGAATTCCCAGTGGAAGTGCTGGCCACCGAAACACACCTGAACCTGCCGCCTTCCGAAGGTCCGAATGTCCGCGCCATTAGCCGCCACGAGGGAGGGGCCGCGGCCCCCAGTTTGTATATCGAAATTTGACGCAGGTAGGATGCTACACTGTGCCCCGGTGTCGCAAAGGAAACGTCGACCAGATAGGGAATCGGTGATGAAGAGAAGCCTTCCCGAATCTCCGATGGCCATCGCAGCCGTGGGGCGCTCGTTAGATCCGGTCCTCTTTCGCCAGGGCTGCTGTAGATGTTTTTTTTTTTGAGTGAAAAGCTGCAGGGAGGGCGGCAGCATCTTGCTTTCGTGCCAAAACGGGCGTGGTAGAAGCACAACCCCGCTGATTGAGGAGCTGGAGCAGCGTCTGTGGGGGATGGGCACCTCGTGGCAGCGCAGTACTGCTGTGTCACCGCGAAAATCTTGTCCGCTTCGGCAGCAAGCTCCGCGCAGTCTGTGACTTCGGACCTGGCTAGGGCAGCCTGAACTTGCTCCGGTAGTTGGCAGAGGAATAGCTCCCTGAAGAGGAAGCATTCCGGTTCGGAACCGAGGAGCGTGAGCATTTGGCTCATGAGCTCGGAAGGCTTGGAGTGCCCGAGGCCAGGCATAGCGAGCAGCCGGCGGGTGCGCTCCGACTTCGTGAGCCTGAAGACCTGCAGCAACCGCGCCTTTAACGTGTCATACTTGTGATCAGTAGGCGGACGATCCGCGAGGCTGTGGCGCTGTCGAGGGCGGAGACCACGTAATAATAACGGGTCTGATCCGCAACGATGTCCCTGATGGCGAACTGGGCTTCAGCCTGGATGAACCACATGGCTGGTTGTTGCTCCCAGAACTGCGGTAGCTTCAAGGTAACAGCGTTCGTTTCCATGTTGAGTATCTTCTGCGAAAACCGTTCGCAAAAGTCGGGGTCACCAATGTAGGAATGTCTAGTTCCTATCCAAAGACTGAGGTCCACTCAGGCGCTCAAACAAAATGAAGTTTAATGGAAACTAACAGGTTTAAACAAGTAACTACAGGAGAACATCGAGTGTAGGTCTGCTCAGTTCGGAGGTTCCACGAGGACTGCTCGGGCGGTCCCGTGGTTGGCGTCATCACGTTCTTCCCGCCAGTGGGGGATCACGTGATGAACGGCGTGACGTCACCGCGTTTACCCGGGCTGTTAAAGTAATCACGCTCTGTACAAGTTAACAGTATAAATAAAGATACAGACTCAGGCTATAGCTAACATGTTGTTAAAGGGAATTATATACAAACGATCTGAGTCCTTTAGTGGCTCCGCCACAGTATGACTATTTCATACACTGCTAATGGCAGTATCCGATCAGTTTCACTTGTTTGGCTGGCAGCTACTTCATGTAAAATTCCTCAAATGACTTTCCTTCCTCAGTGTGCACTTGATTTTTACTGCTCTATGACTTACATATTTCAGGCTTTCCCAAAATCTGACACACATAGAAATCCATCACTATGATGAACACCATGGAGACCTGGTAAGATTCCCAATACTTGTCCATCTAAGAGCATTCTACCGATTAAGGCATTGGATTGCTGAAGTTATCTGGAGATGATTGGGAAGAATTCCAGCCCCCAATCAGAAGTGTACACCTTGAGCTCACGTTAATCAGCCAGCCTGGCTGGTCAACCATCAAGGGCACTCTGGAGTGCACCAGGCTTGTCTGCCTCCGGTATTAGACTACAGAGTCTAGCACAGAGGAATATCTCAGAGGAATGTCAACTTGAAGCCAACTCCACTCCCGCTTCCTCAGAGGATAATCAGCGGTTAGTTATATTGCTTTTTTTCATTTTTCCAATAGCTGCTAAATATTTTGCCAGCTACATTTTTGAGTATTCCGCATGACTCCAAGTGAGTTGAATATGAGGTGAAAGTTGCAATGTACAGGAAACTTTGGTTTATCCGGAGGTTAACTGTCCAGAATGCTCGAGCCACTGGCAAAATTCAGGAGTCGGTTCAGTAAGTTTTTTTTCTTTTCATTGCTTTTTTTTTTACCAGTCAGGCTCTGCAAGGTCTAGCTAAAGCTGTTGCTTAGCTACAGAGACGCTTGCAAGCTACGGCCGACTGTTTAGAAGCTGTTGCTAAGCAACAGGGTTTGTTGCTAGATACAGAGCTCAAAAGCTTCCGTATGTTTTAACATTAGCGCTGGTTTGTCCGGCAGTTTTGATGGGACGGCAACAGCTCAGTCCCGTTGGTGCCAGATATCATAAAATTTCCTGTATCCATTTTATGGGTTAGAAATTCGCCGGGGCGGTAACTTTTGAAATTTTGAAAAATTAGCACCAGGCGCTAATGATTGTTAGGTTTCAGTAAATTGGCTGTTAGCGCTCCAGGAAAAACCTCAGTAGGGTGCTGTGCTACAGGGGCGCTACCAGCAGAGCAATAATGAATTTCAGGTGCATTGCAATTGGTAATGATTATTCACAGTGGCTCCTTCCAGCTCTTAAAGGGGTGGTTGTATCATTTTGCAGATCCTCATTATCAGCATTGCTGGCTGTGAAGGTGACCTGTAAGAAACTCAATCCCCTGATTGTGATGGCTGATCCCACTCCCAGGGAGAGAGATCGTCGTCTCACGGACGAGGCATTGGAGACATTGGTTGCGGGAGTGGAGCGAAGGAGGGCAGTGCTGTTCCCGACCACTGGAAGGAGGCCATTGCCCCAGGTCTTCAGGGCAATGTGGAGGTAAGTGGCCCAGGAGGTCTCAGCCAGTATGCAGCTGTGGTAAACCACTGTTGTTGTTGTTGTTGTTGTTACACACTTTCCCTTATCTAGACAACGTCACCATCTGCGGCCGCGACCAGCAGGACCATGATGTTAATCTAGAGAAATTCCTCCGTACGGCCCAGCGGCTGAACCTAACATACAACAAGGACAAATGTATGTTTCGTACCAAGCGCCTTGCCATTCTTGGCTGTGTAGTGGAGAACGGAGTCATCGGCCCCGACCCCGACAGGATGCGCCCCCTTATGGAGCTCCCCCTCCCCCACTGCCAAAAAGCACTGAAGAGATGCCTAGGGTTTTTCTCGTACTATGCTCAGTGGGTGCCCAACTATGCGGACAAAGCCAGACCCCTCATCAAGTCCACCTCCTTCCCCCTGACAGCAGAGGCCTGTGCAGCCTTCACTCTCATAAAAGGAGATATTGCAAAGGCCACAATGCACGCAGTGGATGAGTCCATCCCTTTCCAAGTGGAGAGCGACGCATCCGACTTTGCCCTAGCTGCAACCCTTAACCAGGCGGGGAGACCCGTGGCCTTTTTCTCAAGGACCCTCCAGGGCCCCGAGATTCGACACTCCTCTGTCGAAAAGGAGGCCCAGGCCATTGTGGAAGCTGTGCGACATTGGAGGCATTACCTGGCCGGAAAACGATTTACCCTGCTCACTGACCAGCGTTCAGTAGTTTTTATGTTTAATAATAAGCAGAGGGGCAAAATCAAGAACGACAAGATCTTGAGGTGGAGAATCGAACTCTCCACCTACAATTACGATATCTTGTACCGGCCCGGGAAACTCAATGAGCCCCCAGATGCCCTATCACGTGGTACATGCGCCAACGCGCAGGTCGATAGACTGAAGACCCTCCACAATGACCTCTGCCACCCGGGGGTCACCAGGTTTTTTCACTTCATCAAATCCCGTAACCTGCCCTACTCCATCGAGGAGGTCAGGACCATGACCAGGAACTGCCAAATCTGTGCCGAGTGCAAACCGCATTTTTATAGGCCAGACAGAGCAAGCCTGATCAAAGCCACGCGCCCCTTTGAACGGCTGAGCGTCGATTTTAAAGGGCCCCTCCCCTCCTCCGACCGCAACGTGTACTTCCTCAACATAATTGACGAGTACTCCCGTTTCCCGTTTGCCATCCCTTGCTCAGACATGACCAGTACCACGGTCATTAAATGTCTGAATGACCTCTTCGCCTTGTTTGGTTTCCCTAGCTATATTCATAGCGACAGGGGCTCATCCTTTATGAGCGACGAACTCCGGCAGTACCTGCTCTCGAGAGGTATCGCTACAAGCAGGACCACCAGCTACAACCCCCGGGGGAATGGCCAGGTGGAAAGGGAGAATGCGACGGTCTGGAAGGCAGTCCTTTTAAACTTGAAATCTAAGGGCCTTCCGACCTCTCGCTGGTAGGAAGTCCTCCCTGCGGCGCTCCATTCCATTCGGTCACTGCTCTGTACAGCCACCAATGCTACCCCTCACGAGAGAATGTTCTCCTTCCCCAGGAAGTCCACATCGGGGATCTCGTTACCGACATGGCTGACTTCTCCAGGACCCGTCCTACTGCGGAAG
Source organism: Somniosus microcephalus (assembly GCF_052327205.1). Classification (NCBI taxonomy): domain Eukaryota; kingdom Metazoa; phylum Chordata; class Chondrichthyes; order Squaliformes; family Somniosidae; genus Somniosus; species Somniosus microcephalus. The sequence continues at coordinate 73,097,190 of NC_140991.1, forward strand.
CACGTGAGGTCCCATAAGACGGACCCCCTGGTTGAGAGGGTGAGCCTCCTCCATGCCAACCCTCAGTATGCTTACGTGGTGTACCCGGACGGGCGGGAGGACACAGTCTCTATACGAGACCTCGCACCTTCGGGTGCTCCCGAAACACCCCCCTCGCCATCCACCACTACCCACGCCTACCCCCAGTACGCTTACGTAGCGTACCCGGACGGGCGGGAGGACACAGCCCCCACACGAGATCTCGCACCTTTGGGTGCCCCTGAAACACTACCATTGCCATCCACCACTACCCACAACCCAACCCCGCTAGACGGCATGCCGCAGCCCCAGGACCCGTCATTGACCACCCAACCACTCAATGAGACGCCAGATTCAACGTTGGATGCTGCACCATCACCGCCGCCACCACGACGATCAGGACGGCATAAAAGGCCACCTGATAGACTTACTTACACGAACCTTTAGTACACTTCACCCCGCCGGACTCAATTTTAAACAAGGGGTGAATGTGGTAAACCACTGTTGTTGTTGTTGTTGTTGTTACACACTGTTGTACCTATGCATGCCTCAACATGTCTCGGCTGGCTCCACCCACACAGGCCCAGGTATAAAGGTGATTGACCTGCAGCCCCCTGCCTTCTTGGAACCCAGTCAACCACGAGAGGCATGCTCTGTTCTTTGCTAATAAAAGCCTTTAGTTACTCTCTTAACTCTCAGTCTTTTATGAGTAATTGATAGCGCATCAGCAGCCTCACACAGTGCCAGAAGAAATTCAATGACTTCACTCGGGTGGTCAAGGTGAGTACATGCTTCAACCGCTCCTACATACCAGCATCTGAACCTCAGTCTGTACACACTGCACCAACCACCACACCCCCACCACTCACCCACCAAGCATCTGCACCTACTCAAACTCACATCCACATCTCACGCCTTGCTTACAATTACAGCTATTCAACTATGGCATGCATATCTCCCAAACATAAATCTTGACTCTGACTCACACACATTCGTTTCTCTTGCAGGCCAAGATGGCCCACAATAGGAGGGAGCAGCAGAAACAGGCGGGGGTGATGCGCAGCTCCAGCAGCTTACCTAAGGAAGGATATACTTGCCATAGAGGGAGTGCAATGAAGGTTCACCAGACTGGTTCCTGGGATGGGGGGATTGTCCTATGAGGACAGATTGAGTAGTCTAGGCCTATATTCTCTAGAGTTTAGAAGAATGAGAGGTGATATTGAAACATACAAAATTCTTACAGGGCTTGACAGGGTAGATACAGGGAGGATGTTTCCCCTGGCTGGGGCGTCTAGAACCAGGGGTCACAGTCTCAGAATAAGGGGACGGCCATTTAGGACTGAGATGAGGAGAAATTTCTTCACTCAGAGGGTGGTGAATCTTTGGAATTCTCTACCCCAGAGGGCTGTGGATACTCAGTCGTTGAGTATATTCAAGACAGAGATCGATAGATTTTTGAATATTAAGGGAATCAAGGGATATGGGAATAGTGCAGGAAAGTGGAGATGAGGTAGACGATCAGCCATGATCTTACTGAATGGCGGAGCAGGCTCGAAGGGCCAAATGGCCCACTCCTGCTCCTATTTCTTATGTTCTTGTGTTCTTACAGACCTTGAGGAGTGAGTGATGAGATTCATTGGGCAGCAGGTGGTGGGTGCCGTCGGCGACGTCGACCCACTTGGGGACAACAACGGTATGTTCATCCCCTTTCCTTCTCATTCCACTTTCCCCTCACACCACAATCCTTTCTCACTTTCCAGCTCCTGATACTGTCTGCATTCCTGCCCCCCTGCCCTCAGCTTTACACGAGTCTTGTGCCTTTATGCTTTCAGAGAATCAGCAACCAGATGACCAGCCTGTCTCTGAGCCTCCCAGTGAGAGTGAGGCGGGAGAAGAGGAGGAAGAAAGCACTGCATCACTGCATCTCTCACCCGCAGGCACCACCTCAGATAATGGCACTATGCGATCTTTAGAAGCAAGTTTAGTAGAGGGGTCTGCACTGGCTGATGCACTGGGGACGAGCGGACTGCAGCAAGGCCAAGGGGAAAGGGTAGGTCGGGAGCCAGCTCCCCAGAGGGCGAGTCCGTGTGCGAGTTCTGCTGCACAGGACTCAGATGAGGACCTCGATGGGGAGGTGTTCACAAGAAGGGTCATGGGCATGCACTCCGAGATGATAGGCGCAATGGCAAAGGTACCCAAGAGCCTCTCGGCAATGGTAAGGAGCGTGGAGGAGTCCGTCTCCAACATTGCACAGAGCTCTGCGCACATGGAGCCCATCATTTCCACTCTGCAGAGGATACTGAACTCCCAGAGAGACCGTGCGCATCCAGACCTCTGGGTGATGTGGCAGCTTCCATTGCAGCACAGGCGGAAGCGACGCAACATCTTAGTGCTGTAATGCAGTCAATGGTTACTGCCATCGAATCTCAGACTGCTCTCATGCAGTCTCAGCTGGATGCCACGCAAACTCTGACTGCTGCCATCATTGCTGGGTCCACCACAGTCCACCGGGGATCTCACGGTGTTGCAGCAGGCCAGCAATCTGTGCTCCAGTAGATTGGTAGGGATGCTGAGGTGCTGCCCCCGGGGAGTGGCAGTGGGTCAGTGGAGCAGAAACCTGCTGTCCTCTCTCAGGATGACCGCATTCCTGATCCCAGCACTGCCAGTCCGCCATTGCAATTGTCGCTGCCTGTCATCCAGCCAGCCCAGACTGCCGCCGCCCATCCTGAGGTGGTGCAATGTACAGCCGGGCCTTCCAGGCCCAGATCTGGTCAAGGGCGTCCTGCAAGGCCATCTGTAGTCTCTGGTACCAACACTCAGCAGCCTTCCACCAGCTGTGCTGCAGCCACTGGGGAGACACTATGTAGGCGCACTAGATTAGGAAAAGGCACTGTAAAGAGGGGAAGTAAGGATTTGCACAAGGGTGATTAGTTAATATTGTTTTTGTATATATGTGTTAAAGAATTTGGATACATTTATTATTGGAATGTTGCAGATTTGATGCTGTCTCTCACTTCAGATTTGGGGTGTGGTATGGAATGAGAAATTAATGGAATGATAGGGATGTGCTGAGCAACCGGGAAGTGGCCTCGAATTCATTGGAACCGAAGTCTGATGAGGCGGTCATGGACCGCCCTTCCACAAGGCTGATTGAGTGGCTGCCTCCTCTGTCGCTGCTGTTCGTGCTCCTGTTCACCCTCCTCCTCCTCCTCCTCATCTCCCTCTTCCTCCTCCTGAGGTGGTGCGGCTATGCCTGGTGGTAATGGCTGCGCCCCCATGATGGCCAAGTTGTGCAGCATGCAGCAGACCACGACGAAAAGTGACACCCGCTCAGCCGAGTACTGGAGGGCTCCTCCCGAGCAGTCAAGGCAGTGGAACCGTTGCTTGAGCAGGCCGATGGTCTGCTCAATGATGTTCCTGGTTGCAGCAAGGCTCTCATTGTATGAGTGCTGGGCAGGAATGTTGGAGTTGTGGAGGGGAGTCATGAGCCAGGTGGAGAGTGGATAGCCCTTGTCTCCCAGCAACCAGCCGCTAGCTTGTTGTGGCTAGAACAGAGCTGGCACAGGATGAAGGCATCGTGGCTGCTGCCAGGATAGCGGGCATTGATGGTCAAGATTCGTTGTGTGGTCGCTCACCAACTGCACATTAAGTGAGTGGAAGCCTTTGCGGTTACGGAATACCTCAGCATTTTTATGCGGTGCCCCGCAAAGCGATGTGGGTGCAGTCAATGGCGCCCTGCACCATGGGGAAGCCCGCAATCCTGGCAAAGACACATGCACACTCGTGCTGCTTCTCTCTGGTCATGGGGAAGGAAATGTAGTCCCTTCTCCTTCTGTAGAGAGCATCTGTGGCCTCACGGATGCAGCAATGGACGGCGAACTGTGATATGTTATAAATGTCTCCTGTTGCACACTGGAACAATCCACTAGCGTAGAAATTGAGGGCGACGGAGACCTTGACTGCCACTGAGAAAGCCGTGCTCACCCTGGTCTGAGGTTCGAGGTCTGGTTGCAGGAGGTGGCAGAGCTCTGTGACCACGTCCTTGGTGAAGCGGAGCTTTCTAAGACACTGTTCCTCAGTGAAATTGATGTAGGAGAACTGCTGCTGGAATACCCTGGGAGGGTAAGGCCTCCTGTTGAGAGCCCTGTTGGCCCTCCTCCCTCTGGCCACATTTTACAATCTTTCTCTCTGCCTCCGATGTTGATGCTGGAGGGCGAGGTCCAGTGCCAGTACAGCCCCCATTAAAGTATGGAAATGTTGCACTTGAAAATCTCACCTAAATGAAAGTGAATAATTTTTCTGAGGCAGAATACTCCTTAAAGTGAAAAATGCTGAAATGACCCCCAGGATGTTGATGGTGGGGGATTCGGCGATGGTAATACCATTGAATGTCAAGGGGAGGTGGTCAGACTTTCTCTTGTTGGAGATGGTCATTGCCTGGCACTTGTGTGACGACAATGTTACTTGCCACTTATCAGTCCAAGCCTGAATGTTGTCCTGGTCTTGTTGCATGCGGGCATGGATGGCTTCATTATCTAAGGAGTTGCGAATGGAACTGAACACTGTGCATTCATCAGCGAACCTCCCCATTTCTGACCTTATGATGGAGGGAACGTCATTGATGAAGTAGCTGAAGATGGTTGGGCCTAGGACACAGAGCATCGGTGAGCAGGTTATTGGTGGGTAAGTGCCACTAGATAGCACTGTCAACGACACCTTCCATCACTTTGCTGATGATTGAGAGTCGACTGATGGGGCAGTAATTGGCCGGATTGGATTTGTCCTGCTTTTTGTGGACAGGACATACCTGGGCAATTTTCCACTATGTCGGGTGGATAACAGTGTGGTAGCTGTACTGGAACAGCTTGGCTAGAGGCACGGCTAGTTCTGGAGCGCAACTCTTCAGCGCGACAGCCGGGATGTTGTCGGGGCATATTGCCTTTGCTGTATCCAGTACACTCAGCTGCTTCTTGATATCACGTGGAGTAAATTGAATTGGCTGAAGACTGGCTTCTATGATGGTGGGAACCTCAGGAGGATGGCAAGAAGCAGCATCCACTCGGCACTTCTGGCTGAAGGTGGTTGCAAACGCTTCAGCCTTGTCTTTTGCACTCACGTGCTGGGCTCCACCATCATTGAGGATGGGGATATTCATGGAGCCTCCTTCTCCCGTTAGTTGTTTAATTGCCTGCCACCATTCACGACTGGATGTGGCAGGACTGCAGAGCTTTGATCTGATCTGTTGATTGTGGGATCACTTAGCTCTGTGTATAGCCTGCTGCTTCTGCTGTTTAGCATGCTTGTAGTCCTGTGTTGCAGCTACCCCAGGTTGGCACTACATTCTTAGGTACGCCTGGTGCTGCTCCTGGCATGCTCTTCTACTCTTCTCAATGAACCAGGGTTGGTCCCCTGGCTTGATGGTAATGATAGAGTGAGGGATATGCCAGGCCATGAGGTTACAAATTGTGGTGGAATACAATTCTGCTGCTGCTGATGGCCCACAGCGCCTTGTGGATGCCCAGTTTTGAGCTGCTAGATCTGTTCGGAATCTACCCATTTAGCACGGTGGTAGTGCCACACAACACAATGGAGGGTGTCCTCAGTGTGAAGATGGGATTTGGTCTCCACAAGGACTGTGCTGTGGTCACTGCTACCAATACTATCATAGACAGATGCAATTGCGACAGGTGGATTGGTGAGGACGAGGTCAAGTTGTTTTTTCCCTCGTGGTTCTCTCACCACCTGCCGCAGGCCCAGTCTGGGAGCTATGTCCTTCAGGACTCGGTCAGCTCAGTTAGTAGTGGTGTTACCGAGCCACTCATGGTGATGGACATTGAAGTCCCCCATCCAGAGTACATTCTGTGCCCTTGCTACCCTCATTGCTTCTTCCAAGTGGTGTTCAACATGGAGGAGTACTGATTCAGCAACTGAGGGAGAACGGTAGGTGATAATCAGCAGAAGGTTTCCTTGCCCATGTTTGACCAGATGTCATGAGACTTCATGGGCTCTGGAGTCAATGTTGTTGACTTCCAGGGCCACTCCTTCCCGACTGCATACCACTGTGCTGCCACCTCAGGGATGGTGATGGAGGAGTTTGGGATGTTGCTTGAAAGTTATGATTCTGTATGACTATGTAAGGATGTTGCTTGACTTGCTTGTGGGATAGTTGTCCCAATTTGGCATAAGTCCCCAGATGTTAGTGAGGACTAACAGGGTCGACTGGGCTGTGTGTGCCTTTGTCATGTCCGAATCTGCTGCCTAGGTCGATTTCAGGTGGTCAGTCTGGTTTTATTCTTATTATTCTTTTTTGTGGCGGTTTGATACAACTGAGTGGCTCGCTAGGTCAGTTCAGAAGGCAGTTAAGAGTCAACCACATTGCTTTGGGTCTGGAGTCACATATGGGCCAGACCGGGTAAGGACAGCAGATTTCCTTCCCTAAAGGACATTAGTGAACCAGATGGATTTTTATGACAATCCAGTAGTGCCATGGTCACCATTACTAATACTAGCTTTTTGTTCCAGATTTATTTAGTTAACTGAATTTAAATTCCCCAGCTGCTGTGGTGGGATTTAAACTCACGTCTCTGGATCATTAATTCAGGCCTCTGGGTTACTAGTCCATAACATAACCACTATGCTACTGTCCCATTTTTGCCTCCATTACTATATCCATTCTGTATGTTGATCACTCTTTGTATGAAGAAGAATGTCTTGATATCAGTCCTAAATTTGGCTTTAATTATTTTGAACCTATGTCCCCTTGTTCTATCTTCATAATTTACTTTAAAGTAATATTCTGGTTTGACTTTTTCCATACCTGTAACTATCTATATATCTCTATAACATCTCATCTCAGTTATCTCCTTTCCAGGTTGAAGAATCAAAGTTTCTCCGACCTCTAATACTAAGGCTCAATCTCTTGGTTCTCCTCTGCACTGCCTCCAGAACTTGAATGTGTCCCTGTGTCTCGGTGTCTAGAACTAGACACAGTACTCAAGGGGGACTAATAAAGACTGTGATAATAATAATAACTCCCGGGAAGTTATGTGCACATCACTTCCTGTGAACTGTGAACTGTGAACTCTGTGCATACATCACTTCCTGTGCATACGTCACTTCCTGTGTTTGGACTAGTATAAATACTGAACTGCTCAGTATGGTAAAAGGGCTTCACCTAGAGGCATGGTTACTTTAAAGTTCCTTGATGTGTGAGACTCTTTTGTTACATCAATTTAAGCAACTTAGTATTTACACTCACAAATACTAGACCTTCGGACAAACTCGGAGTTAAGGATCCAGGGAACCACCCATCATGGAAAACACCCTTAAACCTACTCGTCTGGACTTGGACCCAAACGCACGAGCAGCTGGCAGGGTATGGAAGCATTGGTACCGTACTTTTGAGAATTTTCTTGATGAATGTAAGGCGAATGCTTCTACTAAATGCTTCTACTAAACTGAGGATACTTATCAACTATGTGACCCCAACAGTGTTTGAATATGTTGATGAATGGGATAATTACGATGAGGTGATCCGGGCACTTAAAAAACTATATGCCAAGACCGCAAATGAGGTCTATGCTAGACATCTACTGGCCACAGCCCGACAAGGGCCAGGGGAATCGATTAACGAATTCCTTCAAGAACTTCGCAGGCTCAGCGTAGATTGTAACTTTCAGGCAGCCTCGGCTGAGCTGTACCGCGAAGAAATGATTCGTGATGCTTTCATCTGCGGGATTGCCTCTCCATTTATACGCCAGCGTCTACTAGAAAGTAAAACACTTGAGCTACAAAAGGCTTTTGACCTGGCTTGTTCTCTGGATTTGGCAAAGAAAAATGCAGACCTCTATCAGCTGCCCAGATCTCGATCTGCTGCTGTAACTGCAACCAGACGATTCAAGTGGCCTCAGGTGAACCCTATCATGGAGGAATCTAATCCTGATGATACTTCTGATGAAGAAGAGGAGTATGACCCCACTTTAGCAGCAGCTTGGCAATCTAGGAAGGAATGCTTCTTTTGTGGAGATTCTTTTCACCCTAGGAAATTCTGCCCTGCTCGCAATGCGATCTGCAGTCATTGCGATAAAAAGGGACACTTTGCAAAAGTTTGCCAATCAAGAGCCTCTACGAGGGCCTATCCAGCTAAGGCCTACAGAACTGCCCCAATTAGGGCCTATCAAGATGCTCCGGCTAGGACCTATCAAGCTTCCTCTCGAGCTCTCTCCCGAAGAAGCACACCTAGAGTTTCAGCCACTCTCTGTGCAACCACACCAATTACAGCTGCTTGCCCACAGAACCTGTTTCATGCAGCTACAAAAGTTTCAATTAATGGGCATACCTTAGATGCCTTAATTGACTCAGGAAGTACTGATAGTTTCATTAGAGAACAGATTGTTGCGAAATTGAAACTACATATCTTCCCATCGGACCAGGCAATTGCGATGGCTCAGTCATCACTTAATACCAGAATCTCCGGCTTTTGTATTATTGATATGACACTTAATGGTCGCATGTATCCCTCCACCCGACTTTCGGTGCTCAAGGACTTATGTAGTGATCTCATCTTAGGGCTGGATTTTCAAAAACAGCATAAGAAACTCACCATTGAGTTTGGCGGATCCAAACCAGGACTTACTATTTCTAATATACTGTCTAAATTACCATTTTGTGCATTATCAGCAGCTTCACTTGATGAACCCTCATTATTTGCCAGTATTCCTCCTCGATGCAAACCAATAATAACGAAATCGCGGCGCTTTAGTCAGGAAGAGCAATCTTTTATTGAGGCTGAAATCTCTCAACTTTTAGCAGAGGATATCATCGAACCATGTTCGTCGCCCTGGCGGGCTCAAATCGTCATTGTCAAGAACCCTCTAAAACCTCACAAACAACGACTATGCATTGATTATTCACAAACCATCAATCAATATACTGACCTTGGACGCCTACCCATTGCCACGCATTGATGATATGGTTAATAAACTGGCCGAATACAAAGTGTTCTCAACTTACGATTTAAAAAGTGCCTATCATCAGGTACCCTTGAAGGTCTCAGATAAGCAGTACACGGCCTTTGAGGCTAATGGACGGCTGTACCAATTTCGTCGCCTCCCATTCGGGGTTACTAATGGAGTGGCTGTCTTCCAACGGGCAATGGATGGCCTGGTTAAGCAGGAAAACTTAAGGGACACTTTTCCCTATCTTGATAACATTACTATTGCAGGTCACGATCAACAGGAACATGATGCCAACCTCCAAAAATTTCGGGATGCCCTCCATCACCGTAACTTAACTTTGAATGAATCTAAATCTGTTGAGTCGCAACCGACCATCAACATCCTTGGCTACTGCGTAGGCAATGGTATCATTAAGCCAGACCCAGAAAGACTTCGCCCGCTCCAAGAGCTCCCGTCACCTAAGAATCCGGCTTCTTTACGTCGGGCTCTCGGTCTGTTTGCATACTACGCTAAATGGATTCCTCATTTTTCAGACAAAATCCAACCCTTGCTGCATGCTCGACCATTTCCATTGGAAACAGCGGCTGTTGCAGCCTTTAACCTTCTCAAAAAACAGTTGGAGAAAGCGGCTCTTCACTCCATCGATGAGAATCTCCCTTTCATAGTCGAATGTGATGCCTCGGAGGTGGCGATCTTGGCTACTCTAAATCAGGAAGGTTGTCCTGTAGCATTTATGTCCAAGACCTTGCAAGGTGCCGAGCTATATTATCCTCCGGTTGAGAAGGAAGCCACAGCCATCATAGAGGCGGTATGGAAGTGGAACCATTTCCTAGCTCGCCAGCACTTTACATTAATCACGGACCAGCGATCAGTCGCCTTCATGCTCGATAATCGAAAACGAACCAAAATTAAGAATAATAAAATACAGCTTTGGAGGATGGAACTGGCCTCTTTTACACCATTCACTATCGACCTGGCAAGGAGAATGTGGCCCCGGATAGCCTCACACGAGCATTCTGCTCCACTATGTCGTCCTCTACTCTCATAGATGTCCATAATGGATTGTGTCATCCTGGCGTTACGCGCATGCTACATTTCGTACGATCATGGAATCTCCCTTTTTCTACTGGAGATGTAAAGAAAATGTGCTCAGAATGCCGGCTTTGTGCAGAATTAAAACCTCAGTTCTTCCGCCCCTCAGATGGTATGCTCATACACGCAACCCAACCGATGCAACGACTTAGCATCGATTTTAAGGGCCCAGTACCCTCTTCAACTCGGAACACATATTTGCTCACCATGATTGATGAATATTCACGTTTTCCGTTTGCCTTCCCCTGCTCCAATATGCTGGCGTCCACAGTAATCTGCTGCCTTGAGCAGGTATTTTCTCTCTGTGGCATGGCGGCTTACATTCACTCGGATCGGGGTCCATCCTTTATGTCAAGGGAACTCAAGGACTACCTCTCAGAATGGGGAATTGCTACAAGCAAAACGACGCCATATCATCCCATCGGAAATGGGCAGGTAGAGAGGTATAACGGTATCATCTGGAATTCCGTACATCTTGCTTTAAGATCTCGGGGCCTACCAAACCAGCAATGGGAAACAGTGCTTCCGAATGCATTGCACTCTATACGGTCCCCCCTTTCTACAGCCACAAATACTACACCTCATGAGCGGTTCTTTGGATTCCAGCGTCGCTCATCTTATGGGACATCCCTCCCGTCATGGCTAACTACTCCTGGACCTGTACTACTCCGAAGATACGTTCGGACATCTAAAAATGACCCTCTCGTAGACGAGGTCGAACTAACCGATGCCAACCCCACCTATGCATACATACGATATCCCGACGGCCGAGAATCTACCGTATCATTACGGGATCTGGCTCCCTGCCCACCAGGACCTAGTGGGACATTGAGTGATGGTATTTTACCAGGAGCCTCTTGGAACCTACCGGGTACCCCTCTCCAGGATCCTGATCTGACACCAACTAGCTTGGTGCCGGTAGAACCCCGTACTCAAAGTTGCGACCCTCCCAGTACCGCGCACCAAAGTACTGATCCGCCACAGACCAGCTCTGCACCTCCCTCTGAACAGAGACAGACCGACTCTGCACCTATTGGGACTCGTACACGAAGCCATGATCTCCCCGACCCTTCACAGGGTAATCCAGGCCACACAGACTCTGACCAATGGCCAACAGCATGTAAGCGGACCAGCGACCCTCTACGACGGGAACCCAAACGGGTGCGACTCTTCCTCGTTTGGCGGCTGCGGAATAAAAGGAAGACCACAGCCTTCTAATCTCGCAGGAGGGAAGAATGTGATAATAATAATAACTTCCGGGAAGTTATGTGCACATCACTTCCTGTGAACTGTGAACTCTGTGCATACATCACTTCCTGTGCATACGTCACTTCCTGTGTTTGGACTAGTATAAATACTGAACTGCTCAGTGTGGTAAAAGGGCTTCACCTAGAGGCATGGTGAAGACCGCTCTTGTATATACAGGTAGACTACCCTTTATCCGGACTTCCGAAAACCGAAGGTTTTTTCGTTCAGCGTAAGTCGTGCGTACGACTTACGCTGAACGAAAAAACCTTCGGTTTTTAGAGGGTTCCGGTTGCGGAAGTTCGGATAAAGGGTAAGTCGTGCGCACGACCCCCCGCCGACCCCCCCCGCCGGCCCCGACAACCGCCGACCCCGCCAGCCCCGACAACCGCCAGCCCCGACAACCGCCGACCCCGACAACCGCCGACCCCGCCAGCCCCGACAACCGCCGACCCCCCCCCCGTGGACCCCGCCAGCCCCGACAACCGCCGACCCCCCCGCGTACCCCGCCGGCCCCGACCCCCGCCGACCCCGACTGACTTACGCTGAGCATCAGCGTAAGTCGTGCGCACGACCCCCCACCGACCCCCCCCGACCCACCTTCCGAAATCCGAAATTCTCCTTTATCCGAAACTCGGCTGGTCCCGAGGTTTTCGGATAAAGGATAGTCTACCTGTAGTTTAATTATAAGTTGCTTAAAGCTTACTTTAAAGTTCCTTGATGTGTGAGACTCTTTTGTTACATCAAAGACTAGGTTTAAGAGCATATATGTCATACATCATCACCTAGGGGAAGTACTGTAGAAGCAAACAGTTGGCTCTCACACACAACATATGCAGTTTTAAAAAATCTGGTTGCAGTGAAGATGTTCTCATAAGTGTTTGGGAGCATGTTGCATCAGATGGCATGAATGGGAGTTTTGTGACTTCTGTGAAAGATTTAAGAAACTGTAAATAAAAGCATTATTGTGGAGGGCATGGGGAAAATGTAGGCAGGATGTTAGTGCAGTGAGCACATTTCCAAGTTAAGGGACGGTCTTTTGTATGACAGATTAACAAATGGCCTTTGCAGCTAGGAATGGGTTATTTTCTGCAGCATCTTCAGGATGCTCCTGCTCCTCTTGATGATCCCCTTGTTGAACTTGGGGACCATCCTCTTCCCGGACTTCCATGATGATGCCACTTTGTAGCATGCAGCAGACAATCACAATCTTTGAAACTTTAGCTAGGCTGTATTGCAGGCTGCTGCCAGATCTATCCAGGCACATGAAATATTGCTTCAACATGCCATTAGTGTGCTCGATGATAACTCTGGTGGATGCCAAACACTATCACACCTATCTTCAGCTGGAATCCTTTAATATTGCAGAGTTGTCATGAGACATAGCTCCTCATTGCGGCGCTGGAGCTGCAAATGGATACATACTGGAGCATTCGCAATGCTGAGGACGTCGTGGATATCACGTTTAATCAGTTGGTCACACCGCAGGTAAAGGTTGCACAGGCAGAAAGGGAATGGGTGACCACCAGGCAGAGTAGTAGGCGCAGGCAGGTAGTACAGGAGTCCCCTGTGGTCATCCCCCTCTCAAACAGATATACCGTTTTGGATATTGGTGAGGGAGATGGCTTATCAGAGGAAGGCAGCAGCAGTCAACTTCCTGGCACCAGGGGTGGTTCTACTGCACAGGACGGGAGGAAAAAGAGGGGTAGAGCTATAGTAATAGGGGATTCTATTGTAAGGGGAATAGATAGCCGTTTCTGCGGCCGCAAACATGACTCCAGGATGGTGTGTTGCCTCCCTGGTGCAAGGGTCAAGATTGTCTCGGAGCGGCTGCAGAACATTTTGGAAGGGGAGGGTGAACAGCCAGTTGTCGTGGTGCATATAGGTACCAACAATATAGGTAAAAAACGGGATAAGGTCCTAAAAGCTGAATATAGGGAGTTAGCAGGTAAATTAAAAAAATAGGACCTCAAAGGTAGTAATCTCAGGATTGCTATGAGTGCCACATGCTAGTCAGAGTAGAAATAGAAGGATATTTTAGATGAATACGTGGCTAGAGTAATGGTGCAAGGGGGAGGGATTCAAATTCCTGGGACATTGGAACCGGTTCTGGGGGAGGTGAGACCAGTACAAACCAGACGGTTTGCACCTGGGCAGGACCGGGACCAATGTCCTAGGGGGAGTGTTTGCTAGTGCTCTGGGGGAGGGTTTAAACTAAAATGGCAGGGGTTTGGGAACCTGAGCAGGGAGACAGAGGAAAGGGAAACAAGGATAGAAGCAAAAGACAGGAAGGAGAAAAACAAAGGTGGCAGTCAGAGAAATCAAGGATTTAAATCAAACATGGCCAGAGTAAATAATAATTCTAAAAGGTCTAAGAGCGTTAAAAAAAACAAGCCTGAAGGCTTTGTGTCTTAATGCGAGGAGCATTCGTAATAAGGTGGATGAATTAGCTGCACAAATAGAGGTAAATGAATATGATATGATTGGGATTACGGAAACATGGCTCCAGGGTGACCAAGGCTGGGAACTCAACATCCAGGGGTATTCAATATTCAGGAAAGATAGGCAAAAAGGAAAAGGAGGTGGGGTAGCATTGCTGGTTAAAGAGGGGATTAACACAATTGTAAGGAAGGATATTAGCTCTGATGATGTGGAATCTGTATGGGTAGAACTGAAAAATACCAAGGGGCAGAAAACGTTAGTGGGTGTGGTATATAGACCCCCCAAACTGTAATGCAGAGGTTGGGGATGGCATTAAAAGGGAAATTAGAGAAGCATGCAATAAGGGCACAGCAGTTATCATGGGTGACTTTAATCTACATATAGATTGGGCTAACCAAATTAGTAACAATACTGTGGAGGAGGAATTCCTGGAGTGTATACGGGATGGTTTCCTGGACCAATATGTTGAGGAACCAACTAGAGATCAGGCCATCTTAGACTGGGTATTATGTAAGGAGAAAGGATTAATTAACAATCTTGTTGTGCGAGGCCCCTTGGGTCGGAGCGATCATAATATGATAGAATTCTTCATTAAGATGGAGAGTGAAGTAGTTGACTCGGAGACTAGGGTCCTGAATTTAAGTAAAGGAAACTACGATGCTATGAGACGCGAGTTGGGTAGGATTGATTGGGGAATGTCACTCAAAGGGTTGACCGGTGGATAGGCAATGGCAAACATTCAAAGATCGCATGGATGAACTACAGAATTTGTTCATCCCAGTTTGGCATAAAAATAAAACAAAAAAGGTGTGTGCTGTGAGGAGGATGCCGAGAAACTCCAGTATGATTTGGACAGGTTGGGTGATTGGGCAGAAGCAATATAATGTGGATAAATGCGAGGTTATCCACTTTGGTGACAAAAACAGGAAGGCAGATTATTATCTGAATGGCAATGGATTGGGAGAAGGGGAAGTGCAACGAGACCTGGGTGTCCTTGTGCACCAGTCGCTGAAGGTAAGCATGCAGGTGCAGCAGGCGGTTAAGAAGGCAAATGGTATGTTGGCATTCGTAGCGAGAGGGTTTGAGTACAGGAACAAGGATGTCTTGCTGCAGTTGTACAGGGCCTTGGTGAGACCACACCTTGAGTATTGTGTGCAGTTTTGGTCACCTTATCTGAGGAAGGATGTTCTTGCCATGGAGGGAGTGCAGCGAAGATTCACCAGGCTGATACCTGGGATGGCAGGAATGAAGTATGAGGAGAGATTGGGTCGATTGGGCTTATACTCGCTGGAGTTTAGAAGAATGAGAGGGGATCTCATTGAAACTTATAAAATTCTAACAGGACTGGACAGACTAGATGCAGGAAGGATGTTCCCGATGGCCGGGGAGTCCAGAACCAGGGGTCACAGTCTAAGGATAAGGGGTAAGCCATTTAGGACAGAGATGAGGAGGAATTTCTTCACCCAGAGAGTGGTGAACCTGTGGAATTCTCTACCACAGAAGGCAGTAGAGGCCAATTCATTAAATATATTCAAGAAGGAGTTAGATATATTTCTTAAGGCTAAAGGGATCAAGGGATATGGAGAGAAGGCAGGGACAGGGTACTGAATTTGGATGATCAGCCATGATCTCATTGAAAGGCAGAGCAGGCTCGAGGGGCCGAATAGCCTACTCCTGCTCCTATCTTCTATGTTTCTATGTTTCATAGCCTAGACTTGGGAAGCATTAACTTGCATAATCTGGTGCTGATGATTGCAAATGAGCTGAGTATTCAGAGACTGGATTTCTTCCTTATAACCGTGGCATTGTGCGACAAAGCATGTAGGGCAACATGGATGTAATCTATCAGGATTCCTGACACTGTAAAATTGCACATCTGTCCCGTGCTGCTATCCATTATCAATGAGGAAGGAAATAAAGTTGCTTGGTCAAGAAAACCGGATATGGGTCATTAACATTTTTTTTATGTACAACTGTTGGTTTATGTTGCTGATGTCCCCGGTAGTAGCCTGGAATGAACCCAATGTTAAGATTTATCTCACCCGGTAGCTACTGACAGGGTCATATCTGTGGGAGTATTTAGGCACAGGTCAACCTTGAGTTTTCAGCACCACAACCCGTATAAATCGAAGCCCCCAAAAGTGCTGCTATTATGACAAATGGAGGTATGAGAACCTCTGTATGTATATTCTGGTACGGGGGGATAATGACTGGTGAGTACAGCTTAACCTTCCTGGCCTTCCTCTGTTGATCCTTTTCTTTTTCTAAAAAAATACACGTGGGGTTTCCATGGTAAAACTCATTGTGCTACTGTTATGGTGATGGCTGACAAATGGCAGTGCCTATCAAATGACCCCAAAAGCTTCAGACAACCTACGTAGCAAAACAGGATAAAAACAAAAGTAAGCAAGTGCAGCAATAGCATAGAAATGTTCATTCTGATCATTTTACATGGCTTCTTAAAGCTATTTGACACCTATTTTGTATGGGCAGGCACATGAAAGCTGAACAGCTGAGGCCATGAAGTCACTGACTTCATTTGCAAGGATTCTCCCATGAACTAGTGGGCACTTTTGGTTCCCTTCAAACTTAGTATGGGGGAATTGGACGTGGCACTTAAGGGGCAACATGGCTCTCCACCCCAATTTCCGATCTGTTTTGACCAATTGAAACCTATTTATCAGGTGGAATGGATCAGAAATTCAAACCTTGTGTTGTTCTTAAGTTAGATTGCTTTTAAGGTATTTTACAATCCAGCATCAAATAATGAAGAAAATAATCAACAAGATATGCTATAGCTGGAATCAATTTCCCTACAGCAGCATTCAGGATCTCACTGTTAGCTTACCAACTCCATTTTGCAGACTGACTTATTGCTCAAGTCTGGATCTAACCAGTTATTGCTTAGCTGAAACAGTGTTACTTAAAATAAATATTTCTAAAGGTCCATTTGCAAACTGATATATCATTACAAGAAATGCCCGTATGTACCGAGGCCCCATCTACTCTCTCAGGTGGACGTAAAAGATCCCATGGCACTATTCTGAAGAAGAGCAGGGGAGTTCTCCCTGGTGTACTGGCCAATAGTTATACCTCAACCAACATCACTAAAACACATTATCTGGTCATTATCACATTGCTGTTTGTGGGAGCTTGCTGTGCGCAAATTGGCTGCCGCGTTTCCTACATTACAACAGTGACTACACTCCAGAATACTTCATTGGCTGTAAAGCCCTTTGGGCCGTCCAGTGGTCATGAAAGACGCAATATAAAATGCAAGTCTTTCTTTCTTTAGAGCAGAGAAGGCTAAGAGAAGATTTGATAGAGGTGTTTAAAATCATGAAGGGTTTTGATAGAGTAAATAAAGCAAAACTATTTCCAATGGCTGAAGTGTTGCTAACCAGAGGACACAAATTTAAGGTGATTGGCAAAAGAACCAGAGGCAAAATAGAGGAAAAACTTTTTTACGCAACGCATGGTTAGGATTTGGAATGCACTGCCTGACAGGGTGGTGGAAACAGATTCAAGAGTAGCTTTCAAAAGGGAATTTGGATAAATACTTGAAGGAGAAGAGCAGGGAAGTGGGACTAACTGGATTGCTCTTCGAAAGAGCTGGCACAGACTTGATGGGCCAAATGGCCTCCTTCTGTGCTGTACCCTTCTATGATTCTATGTGAAGGAACTGTTCCAGCAATGTAAGTGTTAATGTTCTGTTAATAGTTTTGTGCAAGAGATATTCCTATGCCATGCATTTGATTTTAATTACCATGACATTATGCCCAGAAATCATCTGTTATTACGAGGATGCTCGCCAGTTTAGTCACGTTTTTAAAATACTGCATATATAAAACTGCTCTGATGTCGGTGCATGCGTGAACAAGTGCTAGGGTTTCTGGGAGTTATTTTTTAGTGCAGACTTCTGTGATGTTCTGAAAGCATTACCTTGCTATTTAAAGATAATGACATTGCTGTAGTGTCTCAAAGTGTCTCAATAATAGCATTTTAGGTATGCTGTCGTATCGCAGAATGGTGGGGGTTGAGGCAGATGCTGAGAGGGCATGTGTGGTAGTTTAAGTGAGATGTTGGGAGGATGTGTGCATAGAAATCACACTCTACAGGAGATTTATATTCCATTGAATGCCCCCTTTGTATTTGATTTAGAAGAATTATAGGTGGGTATACAAATGAAAAATACATCAGTTTTATGGCTTTATTCAGTGGCCCACAATTGCAATCATAGCTACAATCAGCAGTGTTATAACCTGCAAGTAATTGTGCTCCACAAAGAGGTTAAACTTGTTACAAAGACCAGAGAAGGAGAAGTATTGTGTTGTTGTTTTGGTTTTTATAGTGCTTCCCATGGCATTTTCAGCAGAATTATTTCCAAATGCTGACACCCAAGCCGTCATCCCAAAGGACCAAGCCGATGGTTGCCAAAGAACTAACTGCCAGTGTTGTAATAAATGATCTTGGCCACCAGTATTTGTCACCTGCATTTTTTTTGTAAGAAATTATTTTTGGAAACTTGATGTATGCGCTGAGGAACAGATTTTAAATGTGCCGAGTGTTTACAGGAATGAAAAGATCTTTGGTTATAAATCAGTAGCTTTTTTTTGCAACCAAAATAGGTGTAGTAGCCAGAACTACCCCTGTTATGGAGGTATGCTCGGAAACCTGTAAACAAGTGTTTCTAAAAGTTAGAAAGAAGTGTGGTTACTATCAACAGTATCACTCCAAAGCTTGGACCCTATGCATTGAATGTTCTGAATCCACTAAACTAATCTAGCAACTGTAGTGGGAGCTTCTTCCTTTGTACTATCACCTGTAAAAGTGTTCATCAACTTGTAGAGACAAATTTTGAAAAGAAGAAACATAAGAACAAGACAAGTGACGAATCTTTTATCTTTAATTGGAATGCAGTTAAAAGGCAGAATGGTTTCTGCATTTCTCTATACATAGGAATGTCCCTTTTATTTTCTACCACTTAACAGGGCCTTTTAACAGAACACGACTGGAATTTTCCCTATTCATAGGCAATGGAGTAAAATGCCACTTTACTTTGTTCAACTTCAGCAGATAAACGAATCATGTAAACATGAAGAATTTGTCAACACAACCTGAAACATATAAATCTGGTTGTATAGGAGCTTGGTAGATGCAGTGGGTCCGCACAATCTTCTTTCATCTCTGTGACAGGCATTTGAATCCAACTCACACTAATGGGCTGAGAAAGTCTCCTCCCCTCTCTGGCAGAAAGGGTCAAGTTGCATGATTTCGAGCAGTTTCAAACTAGTGTCTAGTGAATGTGAGTTCACAGCTGAAATTGGCCATAATTTGACATAATTCGTCACTAATTTGGCACTTTCATTTAGAGACCACAATGGTAGCTATGTGGGAGATGAAAATTCAAGCAAGGCTATAGAAGCATAAAGTACATGGGAGAGAATGTGCAAACTAGTAGCGACGAAGGCACTGGACAGTTTTGCACTGTCAACATTTTGGTTTATATAAAATCAATAACGCCCTGTTTTCAACTCCCCTGAAGTTCTCCATCTGGAGCGGGCAGATGTATGTACTATATGTAAATATGTGCATCATCTTTCCTGAGGGTGGGGGGGAGGGGGCAGAAATCAGCTTGCCTTTAATTTGCCACCCCAAAGGATCTTGCCAGCAAAGAGAGGAAGATATTTGCTTGTCCTTTATTCTTTCACAATTGTAGGACTCCTGGTCTGGCACTTTGGTAATCTAGTGGCTGCTCTCCCTCTCCTGGAGCTACTCACTGCTCAGCCAGCTCTTCAGCTGCTGTTCTCCACTCTCCCAGCCCACCCACAGCTTCTTGCTGCTCTTTCAGCTGTGCTGTAGCCTCTTGTGCTCCCTTTGCTCTCTGGAGGCTGCTCCTGCTCTTGGCTGCTTGCTGCTGGCCCACAGCTTTCCAATGCTTTTCCATCTCTCCAATGTTTTCTTGCCACCCCTCTGTTCTCCCATGGCTGCTTGCTACACTGCAGCTCTTTTGGGGCTTTCTGCACTTCCTCAGCTCTCCCAGGGCAGTTCGCTGCTCGCCAGTCTCTCTGGGCTGCTCGTCACTCTCCCAGCTCTCTCTGGGCTGCTCGTCACTCTCCCAGCTCTCTCTGGACTGCTCGTCACTCTCCCAGCTCTCTCTGGTCTGCTCGTCACTCTCCCAGCTCTCTCTGGGCTGCTCGTCACTCTCCCAGCTCTCTCTGGGCTGCTCGTCACTCTCCCAGCTCTCTCTGGGCTGCTCGTCACTCTCCCAGCTCTCTCTGGGCTACTCTCTCTGCTCTCCTCAGGCTGTTCGTCACTCTCCCAGCTCTCTCTGGGCTGCTCTCTCCTCAGGCTGTTCGCCACTCTCCAAGCTCTCCCTAGACTGCCCGTCACTCCTTCAGTTCTCCCAGGATGCGCCTCACTCGCTCGGCTCTCTGAGGGCTGCTCACCACTTCCTCTATTCTTAAGAACAAAGGCCAGATTATTTTTAAAAAACAGACAGCATTCATCTATATGTTGCATTTTTTTAAATTGCCAAATCGTAAACTCAGGCTCAAATCCCTCTTTACCATTTGGGAATTTTCTTAAACATAACACCCTGGAAATTCCTGGGGCTCCACTCTGCCGACATACCCATAGAACCAGAAAGAGAAACAGTGTTATCAATATGTCCTCATTTCAACTTGTTGCAATGTAACTGTAGTGTATGTACCTTTAAGGGGAGAACTACTTTTTACAGCTCCTGTATACTGTAGTACCGGCAGTGACCACACCTGTATATAAACCCTGAGTAGGGATCTGTATAGTTAGTTTTAGAGTAACCCTCATCCAGTAAACACCTGTTGATTGTTCCCTGCAGTCTCTTGTCTAGTTATTGAAGGACACACAACATCAAGATACACGGATCTAACATTGGCGACGAGAAGATTCAAACCTACCTGCAACTCTGCATCACCTCCCAGGGATTCGCTCCTGGAGAACAGTGAAAGAAGAAGGCCGAGTCCAGAAGTACGGGCGTCGACCATCCAGCGGAGACTTGAGCATCGCAGGGGAGGCTGTTGAGAGCTGGGCTTGGTTCTCCAGTCACGGTGGTCCAGCGAAACGGGCTGGCAACAGGTACAGCGCAGACCCTTCCTGGACAGCGGCGGCTAGCGCCGACCGACGTCGACGGGAGAAGAGAGAGGGTAGAGCGCACAGGGCGCAGCCGGTGTTTAGGACCGAGCGGCGTCGACAGGAGAAGAGAGAGGGTAGAGCGCACAGGGCGCAGCCGGTGTTCAGGACCGAGCGGCGTCAATGAGAGAGAGCAGAGCGTAGCCGGTGTTCAAGGGCTGAGCAGCGTCAACGAGAGAGAGAGGCGCGCAGGAAAACGCGCAGAGCGCAGCCAGTGTTCAAGGGCCGAGCAGCGTCAGCGGGGAAGAAAGGAAAGCGCGGGAGACGCCATTTTGAGCTGCAGCTGAGAAGAAGGGAGAGCGCGGGAGACGCCATTTTGAGCCGCAGCGGAGAAGGGAGAGCGCGGGAAAATGCCATTTTGAGCCACAGCGGAGAAGAAGGGAGAGCGCGGGAAAACGCCATTTTGAGCCACTCTAACCACACCCAGGGATGCCGAAGAGTGGCAGTGTCACAGCGTTCGACAATGAAGTCGAAGATTGGACGACATATGTCGAACGCATAGAAGTGTACTGCAAGGCGAATGAAGTGCCAGATGACAAGAAAGCGCTGGTATTGTTGAATTCAATGGGTGCAAAAACGTATGGCTTACTGCGAAACCGAGTAACCCCAGAGAAGCCAGTGGAAAAGGATTTTGAAAACATAGTGTCAATCCTACAGGACCACTTAAACCCCACACCGCTGCTGATAGCAGAAAGATTTAAGTTTCACAAAAGGAACCAGCATAAAGATGAAAGTAATGCTGAGTATTTAACGGAACTGCGCAAGCTATCGAAACACTGCCAGTTTGGAACGGGACTAGCAGATACTTTAAGGGACATGTTTGTGTGTGGGCTTCAAAGTGAAGGAACCCAGAAACGGCTTCTATCAGAAAGGGATCTTACGCTTGACAAGGCTTTCAGCATGGCAGTATCACACGAAGCAGCAACACGGCGCGCTGCAGAGATACAACGGAGACTGCAAGAATATGGCACAAATGAAATGTCATACGGAACAGTGAAGTGCTATCGCTGCGGCAGAACAACACACGACCATAATGATTGCTGGTTCAAGGACAAAGTGTGCAGACAGTGTGGAAAAGTAGGACACATAGCAAGAGTCTGCAGGTCGGGAAAGAAAACCAGCAGCAAGAAATCTCCACAGGAGAAGTACAAGAAGGTACATAAGGTGACGGAGAGTAGTTCAGACGAACAGAAAAGTGATACAGACTCCGGAAGCAAGGAGCTGGGTTGTCTGAAACTACATAAGGTGATCAAAACGGAGGATCACCAAACTATCTGGGTCACGCTCAAGATAGCCGGAGTCCAAGTGAAAATGGAATTGGACACAGGATCAGCCCTAACAGTCATAAACCGAAGGGACTACAAGCGGCTATTCTCACATATACCCTTGAGAGATACAGAGATTGTCTTGAAGACGTACACGGGGCAAAAAGTCTACCCCAAAGGAAAAATAAGGGTGAACGTTATATATAACGGCAAGGAAACACCAAAAATGGACCTATATGTATTGCCAGATGGAGGACCACCACTACTAGGACGTGAATGGATCCGGAAGATACAGCTAGATTGGCATTCCATAAAAGCAGTGACTGTAGATGCCAAAAAGGATGACGACGTCACACCTGGACGACTGTCAAAAATGCTAACTGACGCACAAGAAGTGTCCCAGGAGGGACTCGGAACACTAAAAGGCATAACAGCGACGATCAAAATAGAGGAAAATGCAAGCCCAAAGTTTTTTAAGGCCAGCCGGTGCCTTATGCGATCCTCCCAGCCGTCGAAGCAGAGCTGGAAGGTTTGGAACGTTCAGGAGTACTGTCCAAAGTGGACTGGAGTGAGTGGGCTACACCCATCGTTCCTGTAATGAAGAGGTCGTTGAGTAATACGCCTGGGGAACCAAAGAAGGTTCGCATCTGTGGGGACTTTAAGGTGATAGTGAACCCAGTCCTACACACGGTACAATATCCGCTTCCGCGGATTGAAGATATTTTCGCCTCGCTATCTGGAGGGAAACGCTTCACTAAGATTGATCTGGCCCAGGCGTACCTGCAAATGGAGGTGGATCAAGCCTCGAAACAGTACCTCACGATCAACACTCATAAAGGTCTCTACCAATACAACCGGCTGGTGTTCGGGGTAGCATCAGCTCCGGCTATTTGGCAAAGGGCAATGGATCAAGTCCTGCAAGGGATTCCAGGGACCCAGTGTTATTTGAACAACATCCTGGTCACGGGCGAAAATGACAGTGATCACCTTGCCAACCTGGAGCAGGTGCTCACTAGATTGAAGGAATATGGGCTCCGAGCTAATCGCCACAAATGTGAGTTTTTCCAGAAGCAGATCTTGTATTGTGGCCACGTTATTGATGAAGAGGGGTTACATAAGTCCCCTGAAAAGATTGAGGCAGTAGTCAAGGCTCCAGCACCGGAAAATGTGTCACAACTGAGGTCGTTCCTCGGGCTGGTGAACTACTACCATAAGTTCTTGCCGAATTTGTCTACAGTACTACACCCACTGAACACCCTACTGCAAACGGGGGTACCATGGAAGTGGAATGACGAATGTAAATGAGCTTTCCAGAAGTACAAAGAATTGATCACATCAAAAGAGGTGTTGGCTCATTTCAACCCAGCACTACCAATTTGGTTGGCGTGTGATGCATCACCCTATGGCATTGGAGCGGTGCTGTCGCACAAATTCCCGGATGGCTCGGAGAGGCCGGTAGCCTTTGCGTCTCGGTCACTAACCTCAGCCGAGCGTAACTACGCCCAGATTGACAGGGAGGCCCTCAGCCTAGTGTGGGGAGTGAAAAAGTTCAACCACTATCTGCATGGGCAGAAGTTCACCTTGCTGACTGACCACCAACCACTTGCCTCCATCTTTAATCCAAAGAAGGGCGTTCCGGTGATGGCTGCGCAACGGCTACAAAGATGGTCCCTTTTTCTAGGGGCGAACCAATATGAAATCGAGTATAAGGGCACGAAACAGCATGGAAACACTGATGGGCTATCACGCCTGCCACTGCCTACTGCGGAGGAAGCACCAGCAGTGGACCCTGTTGAAATATTTTATTCGACTATAATTGAACGCTTGCCAGTAACTAACACTGATATAGAGAAGGAGACCCGAAATGGCCCGACACTGTCTCGGGTATATGACTTGACTGTGAAGGGATGGCCAACACATGGCGACTCACTGTTGCCAGCATTCTCATCCAGAAGAGAACAGCTGTCAGTATGCCAGGGGACCTTGATATGTGGATCCCGAGTGGTAATTCCACCCAAGTTAAGGGAGAGAGTGCTCAATGAGCTTCACGAAGGCCATCTGGGAGGGGTGAAAATGAAAAGCCTTGCTAGGGCTTTTGTGTGGTGGCTGGGGATCGATCAGCAAATCGAGGACCTGACAAAGAGCTGCTCAGGATGCCAGAAGGTCCAAAATGCACCACCACATGCCCCTCTACACCCATGGGAGTGGCCCTCATCTCCATGGCAACGGTTGCATATTGATTTTGCTGGTCCATTCATGGACTCAATGTTTTTAATAGCCGTGGATGCGCACTCGAAATGGCCTGAGGTGATCAAAATGTCCTCCGCCACCACGGAGAAAACTATTGCAGTCCTACGGACCATATTTGCCAGGAATGGCTTGCCAGAGCAGATTTGCTCTGATAACGGACCACAGTTTGTGTCCGAAGAGTTTTGAAGATTCATGAAAAGGAATGGGGTAAGGCATTACACATCCGTCCCGTATCATCCAGCCACAAATGGATTGGCTGAGAGGTTCGTACAAACCTTTAAAAAAGCAGTAAGGGCCATGTGGGATGACGACATTCCACTGCAGCATAAGGTGGACAATTTCCTGTTAGCCTACAGAAATGCGACACATGCAGTCACCAACCAGACCCCGGCCATGATGTTCTTTAACCGAAGGTTGAGATCTCGTCTGGATTTGCTCAGACCAAATGTACGAAGAGATGTTGAAAATAAGTAATTCCAGCACATCAATGAGAAGCCGACAAGGAGCTTCAATGTAGGGCAACCAGTCTTGGCCCGCGACTACCGAACAGAGAAATGGCAACCAGGAACGGTATGCACACGGCAGGGGCCACTAATGTACACAGTGGATGTTGGGGAGAACATTGTGAGACACTATGTCGACCAGATCCTAGAGTCACAGGAATGAGTCAACCCCATGTCTCGCGTACCTGGTGATGAACCCGACATACGGGTAGCAGCTACCCCAGAAACAGTAGCATCGGAAGCTGATGAACCAACCGACGACAGGGGGCCAGAATCGCCTCCGCACCAAGAGCAAGACACTCAGGAAAGGCGCTATCCAGAAAGGATCAGGAAGCCGCCCCAAAGACTGAATTTATAAATGGACTATTTTCAGTTAATGTTGCATGTTAAAAGTGTTAATTGTTAAATGAATGTTATGGTACTGTTAATCTAAAAGGGGAGGAATTGTAGTGTATGTACCTTTTAAGGGGAGAACTACTTTTTACAGCTCCTGTATACTGTAGTACCCGCAGTGACCACACCTGTATATAAACCCTGAGTAGGGATCTGTACAGTTAGTTTTAGAGTAACCCTCATCCAGTAAACACCTGTTGATTGTTCCCTGCAGTCTCTTGTCTAGTTATTGAAGGACACACAACATCAAGATACACGGATCTAACAGTAACCTTTGCCTAAAGTACTGGCATGGACCTATCGTTCAGTGCATGCTTCAGTGTTAATGAGTATGTGGCTGAATAAACTAAGGCAAGGGGATGTGTGGCAGAAGAAGCTGAGGTAGAGGCCAGTGATGAGGAGAAACTATACAGTTTTACAGAATACCCTGTCACTTAATCACACCCTGGCAAGCAGCAGCACAGATACATTCATGCCTGGTATCAGAAAGTGACTTTGAGGAGAGTACATTGATTGAAATGCAGAGCACATGAGCAGGTGCAGGTGGCACAGAAGAGCAGGAAACAACTGGCTGAAGGGGCAGATCTCATCTGTCCATAGTTGAGGAGGGCAGGGATCCTGATCTCTGGGGCCCAGCTTTAAAATAAGGTTGCATTCTGCGCCTGAAAGATTGTTGGAGTCATTGGGGGATGTTCCTACCTACTTTTTTCACCGTGTGGCTAGTGTGGGGTTTCTATCACTCACATGTGCGGTGTTCTGATGCATGGGATAGAAACTTTACAGTTCACCTTGGAGCACATGGCAACTTGAGGGTAATCTGAGGCACAGATCCACCCACATGGCGTAGACCCTCATCTTTGATGAATGCTCAGACTGCTACCAGACAGGTCTTTGATTTCAATGTTACCTACTTCTTGGACAGGTTTGATGATCAAATAGAGAGGGCTACTGATAGGGATTTCAATAATGCTATTGGTGCCACAGGGTCTGCTTGCCCACAGATCAGCAGGCACAGAAACACAGAGCCTAGCAGCAAGGGTAGGCACGAGATGCCCATGAATGACGATGTTGCTTTTTCCGATGACAACATATCCACACCATTCTGTCAAACCCTTCTGATGTCTTTATATGTAAAGAGGTAAGGCCAGACTGCACCACAGCTGTGTAAGTGCTGCAGGCCACAGTTGGACAATCTCAAGCTTATGCTCATAGAGGTCAAGAACCACTGGTCAAAAAGCACAGGATTAGGTAATATAGCACAACACACACACAGGCTGTTAGGAAAGGGAAGCATCATGAAAGCAGGGACTGGAATCAGAGAAAGGTCACAGTTTGGAGAAGAAAATAATGGGCCGTTTATTCCGATCCCTACGGGTGTGTACGCGCTGTGTACACACCCGTAGGGACATTGGAAATGTCGGTTTCAGGCATGTGAAGCGCATGCGCTGAAAACTGGCATTTCCGATCTGTCAAGAATGCTCTTGACAGATCGGACGCCTGCCCTGGAGAAGGGCCTCTGCGGGCGGATAATTCCACTTTCTGGAGAATCTCCGCCTGCAGAAAACCCTTAGAAGTCTTACGCCTGGTAAAAGCAGGCCTAAGGCGTAAGGCCTGCTTTTACCAGCATTAGAGTTGAAAAAAGTAAAAAAAAATGTTTTCACTCATTTATCATTTAAAAAAGGTAAGTTTATTTTTAGCACTGTAAAAAACTTTAATTATTTTTTCCAAAAAATTAAATTTTTGTTTAAAATATTTAATTTATTGTAATTTAAATTCGTTTTAAAAAAGTGATGTTTTTAAAAATAATTTATTTAATGTTTTACTGTGTTTTTGGGGTGATCTCCATTCATATATTTGACAGGCCTATCTGTCAAGTGTATGAAGGGAGATTCCCTTCTCCTATCGGCTCCCCATGGCCCACGTGATTCCAGGGACGCTTGTGAACCGCATGCACCTCTGGGATACGTGGGCCCTGTGCATTTCGAGTTTGGAGAGGCCCAGGAGCAGAAGTATATGCACCGCGGGAGCCCTCAGGTAAGTTTGTAGTGTTTTCCAGATCGGAGGCCTCCGCACGCAGGAAGCCTCCGATCGGAAAATACGGGCTATGGTGTCTCTTGAGTTGCAGTGTGTGCAGACTGTTTGATTTGCATATCTCTGGGAAAAACATGCAGCAGAAAGGACCGGCCAACTATCGTCTGCAAGTTCAAAATTGCATCCAATAAATCACACCCTTTAATTTGATCAATTTCTTGTGCTGCTGGTTGTTGCTCATGGGAAGTGTGATGTAACTGTTTGCTCTTGCAAACAATGGCCCCGAAATTGCTTGGGTCATGATCGTGATGTTTATGCTGGAATCATACCCAACGGTTCCCCCCAGCGCTGGTGTTTGTGGGACCAGTGAGAAGGCACCTCATTAGCTTGGGGCAAGTGGATGCAAGCGCCACTGTGGGTGAAAGCGCCACTACGGGCACATCTCTGGCACCCGCCTGCCCCACGCTCACAGAAACTTGCCTGTTTACCCGCCCTGAGGGGGGCCCACTGAGCAGAGGGGCCAATCTGGGAAATTTAAAAAAAATGAAATACTCAGGGCTTCAGGGCACTTGCCTGACCTGGACCCCACATACCGACTCGGCATACTGACTGCCACGAGACACTGGGTCCACTTCCAGGCTGCGGAGTGGGAAATACCCGATTAGGAAGTCCCCGCCCACAGCCATCATTTGCCTTGTATGGTGAGGACAGAGGTTTCACCTCTTACAAAACAGTCATAAAACCCCATGAAACAGTGGAGACCTGGTGTAACTAGGCATTTTCTTGGGAGTTCCAGCAGTCTCCCCGGTAGTTACGGCGTCAGACCAGCAGAATCCTGAAGGAATTCAGCCCCGATGCATCAATCACATGCTGAATGCATCCTTGAACTCAGCTGTGCCAACTACTGGGTCCACCAAGATCACCAGGCTACAGAAATTGCAAGCACTCATCAAAACTTCGACACACATGATTCAAATCCATCCTGAATGTTACTACATTAAAAAAAATTATTTGTTCCTGGGATGTGGGCGTCGCTGGCAAGGCCAGCATTTATTGCTCATCCCTAATTGCCCTTGAGAAGGAGATGGTGAGCTGCCTTCTCGAACAGCTTCAGTCCGTGTAGTGAAGGTATTCCCACAGTGCTGTTAGAGAGGGAGTTCCAGGATTTCTACTAAGTGATGATGAAGGAACAGTGATATATTTCCAAGTCAGGATGGTAACTTGGAGGGGAATGTGCAGGTGATGGTATTCCCATGTGCCTGCTGCCCTTGTCCTTCTAGGTGGTAGAGGTCGCAGGTTTGGGAGGTGCTGTTGAAGAAGCCTTAGCGAGTTGCTGCAGTGCATCTTGCAGATGGTACAGTGCGCCGGTAGTGGAGGGAGTGAATGTTTAAGGTGGTGGATGGGGTGCTTTGTCCTGGATAGTGTCGAGCTTCTTCAGTGTTGTTGGATCTGCACTCATCCAGGCAAGTGGAGACTATTCCATCATACTCCTGACTTGTGCCTTGTAGATGGTGGAAAGACTTTGGGGAGTCAGGAGGTGAGACACTCGCTGCAGAATATCCAGCCTCTGACCTGCTCTTGTGGCCACAGTATTTATGGGGCTGGTGCAGTTAAGTTTCTAGTCAATGGTGACCCTCAGGATGTTGGTGGTGGGGGATTCGGCGATGGTAATGCCATTGAATGTCAAGAAGCAGTGGTTAGACTATTGCTTGTTGGAGATAGTCATTGCCTGGCAACTGTCATTATCTAAGGAGTTGCGAATGTTCCTTTAACTACTTCTTCTTCTTAGGCAGTCCCTCAGGACCGAGGATGATTTGTTTCCACATTAAAAATGAGTTCTCAGGTGACTGATGAGTCCAATGCGGGACCTACAGTCTCTGTCACAGGTGGGGCAGACAGTGGCTGAAGGGGCGGGTGGATGGGTTGACGTGTGCTCCTTGCGCTGCCTGTGCTTGGCTTCCGCTTGCTCCTGGCAAAGAGATTCGAGGTGTTCGGCGCCTTCCCAGATGCTTCTCCTCCACTTTGTGTGGTCTTGGGCCAAGGGTTCCCAGGTGTCGGTGGGGATGTTACACTTTTTCAAGGAGGCTTTGAGGGTGTCCTTGAAGCGTTTCCTCTGCCCACCTAGGGCTCTCTTGCCGTGCCGGAGCTCCGAGTAGAGTGCTTGTTTTGGGAGTCTCGTATCGGGAATGCGGACGATGTGACCCGTCCATTGGAGCTGATCGAGCGTGGTCAAAGCTTCGATGCTGGGGATGTTGGCCTGAGCAAGAACACTGACGTTGGTGCGCCTATCCTGCCAATGGATTTGCAGGCACTCATCCAGGCAAGTGGAGGGTATTCCATCATACTCCTGACTTGTGCCTTGTAGATGGTGGAAAGACTTTGGGGAATCAGGAGGTGGGACACTCGCTGTAGAATATCCAGCCTTTGACCTGCTCTTGTGGCCACAGTATTTATGGGGCTGGTCCAGTTAAGTTTCTAGTCAATGGTGACCCTCAGGATGTTGATGGTGGGGGATTCGGCGATGGTAATGCCGTTGAATGTAAAGAAGCAGTGGTTAGACTATTGCTTGTTGGAGATAGTCATTGCCTGGCAACTGTCATTATCTGAGGAGTTGCGAATGTTCCTTTAACTAATTGTGCAGCTAAAGGCCCAGCCTGGCAACTATGAATGGCCATTTATGTGGCCAGGAAAAGGAAATGGCATGTGTCTAGCAATGAAGCTTCCAATCCTTCTTAGATAGGGCGGTGGTGCCAGAGGACTGGAGAATTGCAAATGTTATGCCCTTTTTTGAACAAGGGTGTAAGGATAAACCCAGCAACTACAGGCTAGACAGTTCAACCTTGGTAGTGGGGAAGCTTTTAGAAATGATAACCAGGGACAAAATTAACAGTCACTTGGACAAGTGTGGATTAATTAAGGGAAGCCAGCATGGATTTGTCAGAGGCAAATCGTGTTTAAATAACTTGATTGAGTTTTTTGATGAGGTAACAGGGAGGGTTGATGAGGGCAATGCGGTTGATGTGGTGTACATGGACTTTCAAAAGGCGTTTGATAAAGTACCACATAATAGGCTTGCCAGCAAAGTTGAAGCCCATGGAATAAAAGGGACAGTGGCAGCATGGATACGAAATTGGCTAAATGTCAGGAAACAGAGAGTAGTGGAGAACGGTTGTTTTTCGGACTGGAGGAAGGTATACAGTAGTGTTCCTCAGGGGTCTGTACTGGGACCATTGCTATTCTTGATATGTATTAATGACTTGGACTTGGGTGTACAGGGCACAATTTCAAAATTTGCAGATGACACAAAACTTGGAAGTGAGGAGGATAATGATAGACTTCATGAGGACATAGGCTGGTGGAATGGGCAGACACGTGGCAGATGAAATGTAATGCAGCAAAGTGTGAAGTGATATATTTTGGTAGGAAGAACAAGGAGAGGACATATAAACTAAAGGGTACAATTCTAAAGGGGATGCATGAACAGAGAGACCTGGAGTATATGTGCACAAATCGTTGAACGTGGCAGGGCAGGTTGAGAAAGCGGTTAAAAAAGAATACGGGATCCTGGGCTTCATAAATAGAGGCATAGAGTACAAAAGCAAGGAAGTTATGGTGAACCTTTATAAAACACTGGTTCGGCCTCAGTTTGAGTATTGTGTCCAATTCTGGGCACTGTACTTTAGGATGGATGTGAAGGCCTTGGAGAGTGTGCAGAAAAGATTTACAAGAATGGTTCCAGGGATGAGGGTCTTCAGCTACGTGGATAGACTGGAGAAGCTGGGGTTGTTCTCCTTAGAGCAAAGAAGGTTGAGAGGCGATTTGACAGAGGTGTTCAAAATCATGAGGAGTCTAGACAGAGTAGATAGAGAGAAACTGTTCCTGTTATCGGATGGGTCGAGAACCAGAGGACACAGATTTAAGGTGATTGGCAGAAGAACCAAAGGCGACATGAGGAAAAAAATGTTTACGCAGCGAGTGGTTAGGATCTGTAATGCACTGCCTGAGAGGGTGGTGGAGGCAGACTCAATCGTGGCTTTCAAAAGGGAATTGGATAAGTACCGGAAGGAAAAAAAATTGCAGGGCTACGGGGAAAGGGTGGGGGAGTGGGACTAGCTGAAGTGCTCTTGCAGAGAGCCGGCACGGGCTGGACGCGCCGAATGGCCTCCTTCTGTGCTGTAACCATTCTATGATTCTAAGCCAAAAGAAGATATGGGAGGTGTTATTATGGCACTTGTGTGTCACTATAATATTACAATGAAACTCACCTGTTTCAGAGAGGCCCAGTGTGTCATGTGTAAAAAAGGAGAAACCTTTTATGTTGATAATGTGCCAGTGGCAAAAGGAACACATTATCCCTGTTGTAATTCACCTCTTATTTAATGAAAATAGCACTGCTCGAGTTGCATTTTAATTTGAAAGGCTGCTATCACTTTAACCAAGGCAACAATGTTCTTCAAATGTTACTGGTCAAGTAAAATTTGCTATAAACGGAGTCTGCTCATTTTCAGCCTATTGACAAAAACTCCTGCTGCCTTTATAACCCTGTGTCTAATTCAATTGGCCCCAGAATTACAGTGAGGACAGCCCACTTGACATCGGGTGGGCCTGAATTGTGTTCTGCATCACCTCTTGTCAGGCTTTCACCCGAGCAAAAAATCTGGGCTAATGATCTCATCTAGGCAAAGCCTTGGGCAGGGGCAAGGCACCTCCCTGTGTGAGACAAGGAGGGAAAGGAAATAACCCATAGGCTGTTTCCATCCGGCAACCCTTACTTCCACCTGCTGGTGACTTCTTAAGGAACAGCACCAGCAGAAGCTTGAAAACAGGATGCCTGCTTTCTCTCTCCTCTGGGTGCGATATATTGCCAAAAAATATAATGATGGATACATATTTCAATTATGCTGGTACTATCCATGGCACTTTCAACATAGAAACATAGAATATAGGAGCAGGAGTAGGCCATTCGGCCCCTCGAGCCTGCTCCGTCATTTAATAAGATCATGGCTGATCATCCAAATTCAGTACCCTGTTCTTGCCTTCTCTCCATATCCCTTGATCCCTTTAGCCTTAAGAAATATATCCAACTCCTTCTTGAATATATTTAATGAATTGGCCTCTACTGCCTTCTTTGGCAGAGAATTCCATAGGTTCACCACTCTCTGGGTGAAGAAATTCCTCCTCATCTCTGTCCTAAATGGCTTACCCCTTATCCTTAGACTGTGACCCCTGGTTCTGGACTCCCCGGCCATCGGGAACATCCTTCCAGCATCTAGTCTGTCTAGTCCTGTTAGAATTTTATAAGTTTCGATGAGATCCCCTCTCATTCTTCTAAACTCCAGCGAGTACAAGCCCAATCGACTCAATCACTCCTCATACGTCATTCCTACCATCCCAGGTATCAGCCTGGTGAATCTTCACTGCACTCCTTCCATGGCAAGAACATCCTTCCTCAGATAAGGTGACCAAAACTGCACACAACACTCAAGATGTGGTCTCACCAAGGCCCTGTACAACTGCAGCAAGACATCCTTGTTCCTGTACTCAAACCCTCTCGCTACGAAGGCCAACATACCATTTGCCTTCTTAACCGCCCGCTGCACCTGCATGCTTACTTTCAGCGACTGGTGCACAAGGACGCCCAGGTCTCATTGCACTTCCCCTTCTCCCAATCTATTGCCATTCAGATAATAATCTGCCTTCCTGTTTTTGACACCAAAGTGGATAACCTCGCATTTATCCACGTTATATTGCATCTGCTATGCTTCTGCCCAATCACCCAACCTGTCCAAATCATACTGGAGTTTCTCGGCATCCTCCTCACAGCACACACGCCCACCCAGCTTTATGTCATCTGCAAACTTGGAGATATTACATCTAGTTCCCTCGTCCAGATCATTAATATATATTGTGAATCCCTGCGGTACCCCACTAATCACTGCCTGCCACTCGGAAAAAGAGCCGTTTATTCCAACTCTTTGCTTTCTGTCTGCCAACCAGTTCTCTATCCAAGTCAATACCTTGCCCCCAATCCCATGTGCCTTAATTTTACACGCTAATCTCTTATCGAAAGCCTTTTGAAAATCCAAATACACCACATCCACTGGTTCTCCCTTATCTATTTTACCAGTTACATCCTCAAAAAAATTCCAGTAGATTAGTCAAGCACGATTTAACTTTTGTAACTCCATGTTGACTTTGTCCGATCTGGTCACTTTTTTCCAAGTGCTCTGCTATTACATCCTTTATAACGGACTCTAGCATTTTCCCCACTGCTGATGTCAGGCTTACCGGTCTGTAATTCCCCGTTTTCTCTCTACCACCCTTTTTGAACAGTGGGGTAACACTAGCTACCCTCCAATCCATGGGTACTGTTCCAGAGTCTATCGAATTTTGGAAGATGACCAGCAATGCATCTACTATTCCTTAAGTACCCTAGGATGTAGATCATCAGGCCCTGGGGATTTATCGGCCCTCAATCCCATCAATTTCCCTAACACCATTTCCCTACAAATACTGATTTCTATCAGTTCCTCCCTTTCATTAGACCCTATGTTCCCCGACATCTCTGGGAGGTTATTTGTGTCCTCCTTTGTGAAGACAGAACCAAAGTATGTATTTAATTGGTCTGTCATTTCTTTGTTCTCCATTATAAATTCCCCTGATTCTGACTGCAAGGGACCTACGTTTGACTTCACCAATCTTTTTCTCTTCACATATCTATAAATGCTTTTACAGTCAGTTTTTATGTTCCCTGCAAGCTTACTCTCATACTCTATTATCCCCCTCTTAATTAATCCCTTTGTCCGTCTTTGTTGGATCCTAAACTGCTCCCAATCCTCAGGTTTACTGCTTTTTCTGGCCAATTTATATGTCCTCTCCTTGGCTCTTATGCTATCCCTAATTTCCCTTGTTAGCCACGATTGAGTCACCTTTTTTGTTTTATTTTTATGCCAAACTGGGATGAACAAATTCTGTAGTTCATCCATGCGATCTTTGAATGTTTGCCATTGCCCATCCACCGTCAACCCTTTGAGTGACATTCCCCAATCAATCCTACCCAACTTGCACCTCATACCATCGTAGTCTCCTTTATTTAAATTCAGGACCCTAGTCTCTGAGTCAACTGTTTCAATCTCCATCTTAATGAAGAATTCTATCATATTAGGATCGCTCCGACCCAAGGGGCCTCTCACAAGATGATTGCTAATTAATCCTTTCTCATTACATAATACCCAGTCTAAGATGGCCTGATCTCTAGTTGGTTCCTCGACATATTGGTCCAGGAAAGCATCCCGTATACACTCCAGGAATTCCTCCTCCACAGTATTGTTACTAATTTGGTTAGCCCAATCTATATGTAAAGTCACCCATGATAACTGCTGTGCCCTTATTGCACGCTTCTCTAATTTCCCGTTTAATGCCATCCCCAACCTCCGCATTACTGTTTGGAGGTCTGTATACAACTCCCACTAACGTTTTCTGCCACTTGGTATTTCTCAGTTCTACCCATAGATTCCACATCATCAGAGCTAATATCTTTCCTTTCAATTGTGTTAATCCCCTCTTTAACCAGCAATGCTACCCCACCTCCTTTTCCTTTTTGCCTATCTTTCCTGAATATTGAATACCCCTGGATGTTGAGTTCCCAGCCTTGGTCACCTTGGAGCCATGTTTCCGTAATCCCAATCATTTCATATTCGTTTACCTCTATTTGTGCAGCTAATTCATCCACCTTATTATGAATGCTCCTCGCATTAAGACACAAAGCCTTCAGGCTTGTTTTTTTTAACGCTCTTAGACCTTTTAGAATTATTATTTACTGTGGCCATGTTTGATTTAAACCCTTGATTTCTCTGACTGCCACCTTTGTTTTTCTCCTTCCTGTCTTTTGCTTCTATCCTTGTTTCCCTTTCCTCTGTCTCCCTGCTCAGGTTCCCAACCCCCTGCCATTTTAGTTTAAACCCTCCCCCAGAGCACTAGCAAACAGTCCCCCTGGAACATTGGTCCTGGCCCTGCCCCTTGCACCATTCCTCTAGCCACGTATTCATCTGAAATATCCTTCTATTTCTAGTCTGACGAGCACTACTCTTACTTCACTAATCTGGACTAGTCAGGAGGTTTAGGGATGAATGGATAATTAACTGTTCCAGTACAGCTATAACACTGGCAACTATCCGACAATGTGGAAAACTGCCCAGGTATGTCCTGTTCACAAAAAGCAGGACAAATCCAATCCCGCCTATTAATGCCCCATCAGTCGACTCTCAATCATCAGCAAAGTGATGGAAGGTGTCATCGACAGTGCTATCAAGCAGCACTTACTCAGCAATAACCTGCTAACTGATGCCCAGTTTGGGTTCCTCCAGGACTGCTCGGCTCCAGACCTCATTACAGCCTTGGTCCAAACATGGACAAAAGAGCTGAATTCCAGAGGTGAGGTGAGAGTGACTGCCCTTGATATCAAAGCAGCATTTGACTGGGTGTGGCATCAAGGAGCCCTAGTAAAACTGAAGCCAATGGGAATCAGTGGGCGGGCGGGGGGGGGGGGGGGGGGTTGGGGGGGACTCTCCACTGGCTGGAGTTATACCTAGCACAAAGGAAGATGGGTGTAATGGTTGGAGGTCAATCATCACAGCCCCAGGAGTTCCTCAGGACAGTGTCCTAGGCACAACCTTCCTCAGCAATGACCTTCCCTCCATCAAAAGGTCAGGAGTGAGGACGTTCGCTGATGACTGCAGTGTTCAGTGCCATTCTCAACTCCTCAAATAATGAAGCATCCATGCCCGCATGCAGCAAGACCTGGACAACATTCAGGCTTGGGCTGATAAGTGGCAGTTAATTTTCACGCCACACAAGTGCCGGGCAATGACTGTCTCAAACAAGCGAGCGTCTAACCACCCCTTGACATTCAATGGCATTACTATCGCCGAATCCCCCACCATCAACATCCTGCTGGTCACCATTGACCAGAAACTTAACTGGACCAGCCACATAAATACCGTGGCAACAAAAGCAAGTCAGAAGCTGGGTATTCTGCGGCGAGTGTCTCGCCTTCTGACTCCCCAAAGTCTTTTCACCATTTATAAGGCACAAGTCAGGAGTGTGATGGAATACTCTCCACTTGCCTGGATGAGTGCAGCTCCAACAACACTCAAAAAGCTCGACACCATCCAAGACAAAGCAGCCCGCTTGACTGACACCCCATCCACCACCTTGAACACTCACTCCCTCCACCACTGGTGTACCGTGGCTGCAGTGTGTACCATCTACAAGATGCACTGCAGTAACTCACCAAGGCTCCTTCCAAACCCGCGACCTCTACCACCTTGAAGGACAAGGGCAGCAGGCACATGCGAACACTACCACCTACAAGTTCCCCTCCCTAAGTCACACACCATCCTGACTTAGAAGTATACTGCCTTTCCTTCATAGTCACTGGGTCAAAATCCTGGAACTCCCTCCCTAACAGCATTGTGGGAGTACCTTCACCTCACGGACTGACTGCAACGGTTCAAGAAGGTGGCTCACCACCACCTTCTCAAGGGCAACTAGGGATGGGCAATAAATGCTGGCCTTGCCAGTGACGCCCACATCCCATGAACGAATAAAAAAAAACTATCAGTGTTTGCTGTATGTTCTTTTAAATCTTTTGAGAGAGGTGGCTATAGAGATAGTGGATGCATTGGTTGTCATTCCAAAATTCCATAGATTCTAGAATGGTTCCTGTGGATTGTAAGGTAGCAAATGTAACCCCACATTTAAGAAAGGAGGGAGAGAGAAAACAGGGAACTACCGACCAGTTAGCCTGACATCAGTAGTAGGGAAAATGCGAGAATCTATTATTAAGGGTGTGGTAACAGGGCACTTAGAAAATAATAATAGGATTGGGCAGAGTCAACATGGATTTATGAAAAGTAGATCATGTTTGACAAATCTTTTGAATTTTTTGAGGTTGTAACTAGCAGAATAGATAAGGGGGAACCAGTGGGTGTGGTGTATTTGGATTTTCAGAAGGCATTCGATAAGGTGCCACACAAGAGGTTATTAAACAAAATTAGAGCTCATGGGATTGGGGGTAATATACTAGCATGGACTGAGGATTGGTTAACAGACAGAAAACAGAGAGTAGGAATAAACGGGTTGGCAGCCTGTAACTAGTGAGGTACATCAGGATCAGTGCTTGGGCCTCAGCTATTCACTATCTACATTAATGATTTGGATGAGGGGACCAAATGTAATATAGCCAAGTTTACTGATGATACAAAGCTGGGTGGGAATTTAAGTTGTGAGGAGGATGCAAAAAGGCTTGAAGGGGATATAGACAGGCTAAGTGGGCAAGAACATGGCAAATGAAATATAATGTGGAGAAATGTGAAGTTATCCACTTTGGTCGGAAAAATAGAAAATCAGAGTATTTTTTAAATGGTGAGCGATTGGGAAATGTTGGTGTTCAGAGGGACCTGGGTGTCCTTGTACACAAATCACAAAGTTAACATGCAGGTACAGCAAGCAATTAGGAAAACAAATGGCATGTTGGCCTTTATTACAAGAGGATTTGAGTATAAGAGTAAAGACATCTTACTGCAATTATATAGGGCCCTGGTGAGACCACACCTGGAGCATTGTGTACAGTTTTGATCTCCTTACCTAAGGAAGGATATACTTGCCATAGAGGAGGTGCAACGAAGGTTCACCAGACTGGTTCCTGGGATTCCGGGGGGGGGGGGGGCGGAATTGTCCTATGAGGAGAAACTGAGTAGACTAGGCCTGTATTCTCTAGAGTTTAGAAGAATGGGAAGTGATCTCATTGAAACATACAAAATTCTTACAGGGCTTGACCGGGTAGATGCAGGGAGGATGTTTCCCCTGGCTAGGTAGTCTAGAACCAGGGGTCACAGTCTCAGAATAAGAGGTCGACCATTTAGGAGAAATTTCTTCATTCAGTGGGTGGTGAATCTTTGGAATTCTCTAACCCAGAGGGCTGTGGAGGCTCAATCGAGATTGATAGATTTTTGAATATTAAGGGAATCAAGGGATATGGGGATAGTGCAGGAAAGTGGAGATGAGGTAGATGATCAGCCATGAAAGAATTTTTTTTTGCATTTATATAGCGCCTTTCACGACCACCGGATGCCTCAAAGCGTTTTACAGCCAATGAAGTACTTTTTGAAGTGGAGTCACTGTTGTAATGTGGGAAACGCGGCAACCACAAATAGCAATGTGAAAATGACCAGATAATCTGTTTTAGTGATGTTGACTGAGGGATAAATATTGGCCAGGACACTGGGGATAACTCCCCTGCTCCTCTTCAAAATAGTGCCATGGGATCTTTTACGTCCACCTGAGAGAGCAGACGGGGCCTCAGTTTAACATTTCATCTGAAAGATGCGCAGCACTCCCTCAGTACTGCACTGGAGCGTCAACCGAGCTTTATGTGCTCAAGTTCTTGGTGTGGGACTTAAACCCACAACCTTCTGACTCAGAGGCAAGTGTGCTACCCACTGAGCCACAGTCAACACTTGTGATCACTATGACACTAATGATCTAAATGAATGGCGGAGCAGGCTCAAAGGGCCAAATGGGCTACTCTTGCTCCTATTTCTTATGTAAACTTGGTTTATATTCCTTTGAGTTTAGAAGGTTGAGGGGTGATCTAGTCCAGGTCATTAAAATGATAAAGGGATTCGATACAGAGAAACTTGTAGGAGTATCCAGAACAACTTTAATGGAAAGCAAAATCAGGTAGGGTATATAATGAGGGGCCGATCTGTTACCTCCTGCTTTACGCCCCCGCCAAAGTTGAATTTCACCCCCAGTAAATTTAATGATCCCTTCTATCAACTTTCCTGGAGAGCATTTCCATGATGTCCTGTTGTGAGCTCCTGGCAGGCAAGGCCCTCCACCAGAAGTGCACATTTGTAACATTAGCCCTTAGATATCTTTGTAATTTAAAGAGCCTGCTAAAATTTAATCCAATGCCCAAACCCTGAACGACTGCGGAGTAAGTGCCCTTACTTTATGCGACATGCATACTGCTTTTTTATGTCTCTGCTTCTTGCCTCCTAGGATGTATGCGATTGGCCTGAGGTAACTTGCCCCTCATTTTACCTTCTCTCTTTTTTGGTGGATGCTTGACATCCACTTGGCGCATTCCCTTGACGGGTTAACTAATATTGGAATCTGTCATGGAAATCATGGGCATGAATCTGTTCTATTTTGTTGGGTTGTATCACTTTGTCATTCGTAGTAGATGGATTGTACTGCTATCATCAGGGGGGAAATCAATTTACCTTTGCACGAACACTGCCGAGTACGCTTCAAAATACATGCTGTACGGCAATTGCCTAGGCTGTGGAAATCTACAGGGTAATGCTGTAAGCAGGCGGCATCATTTTCTTCAATCAGCAATAAATATTTGACTTGACTAGCTACAAGCCAAAATCCTGTCAGAATCTGCATGGTGAGGAGTTTCTGACAGGCCATGTAAATACAAAATACCTACCTGGAAATAGACATGGACCGCAGTTAGAGATTAATGAGTTCTGTGGCTTTTTTGTGTACCTGAATTTTTTTGAAGAACTGAGCCCAAAGTTCAAATTCATAACTGTAAAATTTGATTATCTTTATTAGTTTTACCCACAATCTTTATTTGATCCAGTGGGAAAGAAAATATTGTATGTGGCACAATTTTCTTTTGAGCCCTGAAGATTTACCAATGCAGTCATGATTTTTTGATTTCAAAGGTTATAACAAATTAAATAAAAGTCTTCCTAGGTCTCAAAATTGCCATGAGTTTGTAGCATAATCCCATGCTGTCAAATTACCAGTACACACGGTGGGACAAATCCACAAAAGGCTTTTAGATAAAATAATTTTGCACAACAGGGTTCAAATGTTGCAATTTTTTGTTACATTTCAATGGCGATACGAAAGTAACATAGCATAGGAGAATAAAGTGTTCACCTTCTTTAAAGAATTTGCCGTGCAACTGAAAATATGTGCCAATCTACTTACAGAAACATCAACATCTGTCCTTTACTAAAAACCCTGCTTAGGTTCAGGGTTAATTAAAACGATAAATGAATAGCACAGACCTGAAAGCAATGCTGCACTATACTTGATGCAGCAGTTTTATGGCCTTCTGCATAGCTTATTGTAAGTACCCCGCCGACAGAATGTTTGAGAGCTGACTGAGTGCATTTTAATTATCAGCAATATGCATAAGTAGCAATTGTCAGTTTTTAATCTTTTTCAGATGCACTAGTTCTTTTTGATCCTGCTGCACTAGTTCTCAACCCATCTTCATACTTCCCTGTATGTTACAATTACAATTGCAGCAGATTACTGGATCAGGTCAGGTTAAATGGCAAGGACAT
Organism: Somniosus microcephalus; assembly: GCF_052327205.1. NCBI lineage: Eukaryota > Metazoa > Chordata > Chondrichthyes > Squaliformes > Somniosidae > Somniosus > Somniosus microcephalus. The sequence continues at coordinate 73,137,932 of NC_140991.1, forward strand.
TCAATCTTTTGGAGCAGTGGGTTGAATCCTTATGATGCAACTAGCGAGTGTACCATGTCTGATTAAGAATGCATTTCCCAGAGAGATTGACTGCCATTTGAAATCTAAAAATATTACATCCACAGAGTTTCTGTTGTCAAACAAGGTCTGTCATTTACTCATTTAATTATCCCCTCTTTCAAGATGCCTTCTAATATTTTACCTACTACAGCCTGTAATTTAATATATTCAAATGCAAAGTAAAGAAAGTACAGAAGGGAAATAAACAGTGTGGAATATAAATTACTAAGCTCTAGGCCAAAGGACAACAAAGAGGGATATGGAGGTATTGGCCCAGAAATTCGGGTCTCCACGGGTGAGTACGCACGGGGTACTCACCCGTGGGCCCGATGGAAGTGCCGGTTTCCTGCATGCACTGCACATGCGCGGGAAACCGGCACATCCGTTCCTCTGAACGAAGAGGTTCAGAGGTCAAACGCGTGCGTGGGGGAGGCTGCGTGCGTGCATCAAACTTACTTTTTTTTTTACAGGTTTCTCCGGGTTCGTAAGCCTGCAGAATTTAGAAATATAAAAAGCAGGCATAAGGCCTACTTTTTACAAGGTAAGTGGTGAATTAATTAAAATTAAAACATTTTTTCCACAGGTTTATTATTTTTAAATACTTTAAAGCAAGGTAAGTTTATTTTTAGCCCCGTTAGAATATAAAATTATTTTTTCAAAAATTTAAATTATTGTTTAAAATAGTTATTTAATGCAATTTATAGTTTATTTAAAAAATGTGACTTTAAAAAAAATGTATTTGAAGGTTTAGTGCTATTTTGGGGCCGTAGTATTTATAAGTCTTGATAGCACTTCTTGTCAGACTTATGAATGGAGCATTCCCTGCTCCAATTGGCTGCCCATGGCCCACGTGATCCCAGGGGACGCATCGAACTAACTGCGCCCCTGGGATACGCAAGCACTGCACGCCGGCAGCTGGACCAGGCCCCGGATCGGAATTCCACGGGGCCCTACAGCTCAACGGCCGGCACGCAAGTTAAGTGCAGATCAGGGGCTTGCACCCGCGGGAAGCCCCCGACCCGAATTTCTGGGCCATTGTGGAAACTAAGAACTAAAAATTCTACCACAAAACACCCATTTTTCGAGGCTAATTGGCCGCATAAGCCTCCAATATCACAGGCAGGAAGCACACACTCATTGCGAGCTGGAAGTAGACTGAAACAGGCGTTAGACCCTTTGTATGCTCAAATAAGAGGCTGAACGCTTGTTTGAAGCCACCTCTGCAATACTGGATTGCCCTGAATGTAGCCGCTGCATTTAGGAAACCAGATCTACATATGTCCTTAAAGGAACCGCTGCAGGCTGCAACTAACAATGACCTCACATTAAAACCACATGAAATGGTGCAAGCCACCACTCATCCCCCAATCACAATCTCGACCGCACCCCTCCCCCCCCACCGATCGTTGCCTCTACCCTAACAGGTCCGCAGGTAAGTCCTGGGAGTTGGGGGAGGGAGGTGTACGGGAGGGGAGCAAACTGCTCCTCCTGAATCCACATTAAAGGTAAATGAAAAAAGAAAAGCCTACTTACTCTTCAGCAACCTCCAGCGGTCTCTTTAAAGACTGCTGGTTAGGCCACTGTAGACTTGTAAAAAACAAATGGAGTATGTGCGGCTCATGCTCTGTCCAGTTTTTGCCCAATTTGGCATTGGGGTCCTGAAACAGGATTTAGGTCTCTGATTAGCATATTCCCACAGTGTTATGCAACATGACCTCCTTGCTTTTGTATTCTATGAGCCTGAAATTCCTAGGGTTGGGAAGAGCAGAGAGGTCGGTGTATTTTCAGCCATGTGTCCGGAATTTGGGGCAGAACTTGGATCTGCCTTATGTAAGAAGCAAATGAAATGCTGGTGGGGGGTGGGCAAGTCTCTAGGCATATCTAATCAGTCACCAGGCTACTCGTGGAATTATGCCCAAACAAACCCCCAAAAGTTATCAGAAAGGTAATTGATTCCAGATAAGATTCATCACCTTTATGAAATGCCTTTTGGCTCTGTTAGGAGCTGAAGAAAATAATTACTTACTTTTTGCCCAGGAAGGGCCTCCTGGTGCCCCCCAGCAGAGAGGTTGTGTGCCGCTCCGATCTTCTGGTGGATCAGTGAGGCCATTTCTGATGTTCCCTCCACGCACAGACTGTCTGTTCCGACTACACTAACGACCTCCGTCCTCAGTATTTAGGTCGGGGTCTGCTTGTCCATGGATGCACCTCACTTCTGTCAGCAGAGACTGGAGCCCAGAGTTTCATCACTATGCCTCTAGGTGCAAAACTAAACAGGTGACTCATTTGAGTTTTGTGCCCTTGTGAGAGTTGTGGTGCTTTCTAACAGTTCTCCTGACCCTAAAATGACCATTTTGCTGATTTAGCGACAAATTCCAAGTGTCATTCAGTCTTGCCACTCTTACAAACATAGCAGTTGCCGCAATAATTAAATTTAAACACAATATCACACCAATCACACAGTGAGTTTATTCAGTGACTAGCTGTGTTGCACAGACCAGGAAAGGCCCATGGACTGTGTGGAGTTCGTTGATTTCTGCAGGGGTGTAGAAAATTGGCCTCAGCACCCCTGAATTTGGGAAGGGGAAATCGACTACAATTCCCATTGACTTATATCAGTACATTGTTAAAGAAAGAACTTGTATTTATATGGCACCTTGCCACGTCTCTAAGGACACCCTATGAATTACTTTTGAAGTGCAGTTGCTGCTATGTAGGTGAATGCCATCGTGCACACAGCAAGGTCCCACATACAACAATGACATGAATGACCAGTTCACAAAAAGAACAGTTTTAGGAAACTCCTTTTAATACTGTGCCTCTTTTAATCCCCGACTGCTTGCAGAGAATTTGACAGTTTATTACTATTCACGACAAGTCAATACGACCAGTAAAGATGAAAAAGGGAGAATGTTCAAAGTAAACTAATCGCAACAGCAGTGAACTGCAATAAAAAAAACACCCAAAATACCAAACACCCACTGGCACACATCACTGAAATGAAACAGCGCAGATTAACCGTTTTGAGTACTGAATGTCTTTTGGAACTTGCATGTTTGTTAACTGCCAAAAATTATTTTTCTTCAAATGCTAGAAATCTGGAACAAAAACAGATGAAACATTAATCTGTCTTCTCTTTTTACATTTGCTGACAAACCTGCTTTGTATTTCCAACATTTTCTATTTTTTAAATTAACAGGCAGAAAATTTGATCACTACATTACCATGTGAACTTACTACAAAAAGCAGCAGTAATTTAAATGCCACATTTTCTGCTTACACCCAAAATCTTCCAATACAAGACCTTTCCCATCCAGTGCAGTTAACTGGAGGGGCCAGCTTTAAGACACCTGAACTTGTGTCCAATTTCAAATAGAATCCATTTTCTAAACACTCACTTCATACATTAAATATATTAAGAGACCCAGGGTGCAGCTTAAAGACATCCTGCTGATTTTCCAAATTCTCGTTGACATCTGTGCTGTAAAATTTGAGGCTTAAATTAAGGTGCTTTGTACATTTATTGTAGGATAGCAGATATGCAAACTTTCAGCCCACCCCAGTGTTGTATAAAGGCTTAGAAGAGAGTGCATTCACAATTTGTAATCCTCATAGAAATTACAGCACAGAAGGCCATTTGATATATTGTGCCTGTGCTGGTGCTAGTTCTTCAGTTGGTGCTACCTGCTCTAATCCCACTTTCCTGCCCTTTCCCTGTAACTTATTATATTCTAGGCCCAGCTGGACAGCATATTTGCAAACCACACAAATATTGCAAAAATACCCATAATGTTATGTTATTCTTAAATCATTACCACCAACTGTTCCCTTCCCTGCTCATGCACCTTTGCTATTTCCAGTTAAAAACATGTAATCACCAATACTTCAACCTACCTGTTATAAGCTCAAAATACAAACATACAAAATTGATGGGCAGGAAAAGACCACCAAACATTTTTGGAAGGATAAAAGCTTTAATTATATAATCCGTGTGTTTTTCACACTTCAGTTGGATACAGTAGCCCCCAGAATATACAAGACATACAGGGTCCTGGCCTTAAATCAGGGATTGTGATTGGCCTGTTGGGGGCACCCAAACTTTGCCATTGGTTTAGGAGGGGGTGGGGGATGGGGCTGGGCATTCCCTAGATTAGCAGTTTCCATTTCCCCAGCCCTCAGTGGGACCCCACATAGTGTTGGTGCAAGCAGGCCTTGCATAAACTTGACTTGTTATCCCTTATGTTTAGATGGTTGAGGGATGATCGAATCGAGATATTTAAAGTGATGGAGGGATTCGATAGAGTAGATACAGAGAAACTATTTCCTCTGGTTGGGAAATCCAGAACAATAGGGCATAACCTTAAAATGAGAGCTAGGCCATTTAGGAGTGAAATCAGGAATCGTTTTTTCACAAAAAATGTAGTGGAAAGGTGGAACTCTCTCCCCAAAAGGCTGTTGAGGCTAGGTCAACTGTAATTTTGAAGACCAAGATCGATTGATTTTCATTAGGTAAGGCAATCAATGATTATGGTATAAAGGTGGATAAATGGAGTTGTGGTACAGATCAGTCATGATCTAACTGAATGGCAGAACAGGATGAACAGGCTCGAAGGGCTGAATGGCCTACACCTCTTATATATTGACCTGACTGTTGTCTACTAGGTTGTGTTCAGTTAATTCTCAAGTTTACTCCTGATAATTGCATTATTTTGCACATAATTTAAGTTGCCCATGTCTGTTTTGTCATCTTTTTGAATATGGGCACAATATTACAGTTGCTGATCTACCGGTCCCTCCCCAGTGTCCATTGACTCCCTCATAATAATTGTCAATGCCTATACAACTCCTTCCTTGTCTCTCTCAGAAGTCTGGGATAATAATATCACCTAAAGCTGGGGATTTCCTTTCAGTTTATCTAGGACTTACATTTCACATATTGAAGTCATTATTTTTGTCTGCTTCTCTTTTTTGGGGAGGGAATGTTGTCCAGGTATTCTCGTGAATACTTTAAGGAAGTAATCATTCAGAATATTTACTATTTCATATTCATCCTCAGTTTTAAGAATATTTGCATATCTTATTGTTCTCACCTCTTCTCTGGCCCTCTTGCAGTTGTAATATAACAATTTTTAACTGTTGTGTTTTGCCTGTGCAGATATGCTTTTTTCTAGGTCTCTCTTGGCCTCTTTGATCACATTTGTGATGCGTTTCTGCATGTTCCTATACTTATCCTACTCATCCCAGGTAACCCTTTCCCCCTGCAAGATTCGTCACGGTTACTTTTCCTCTTTATTTCACTTTTAATTTGTTTGTTAATCCATATAGAGTTACACTTATTTAGTCTGAACTTGCTCATCTTTGGTATTCATTTGTTCTGCATGCTCAACATTATTTCTTTAAAGGTGTTTCACTGGTCCCCTCCTGAAGAGTTGACAAACATTCCCCTCCCATCCATTTGATTTAGTTGTTCCTTCATTTAAAAAAAAAAAATCCAAGTCTCTCTCTCTAAAACTCTGCCTTTTTCAATCCAAAAATTGTTGCTGTTATTTTGTCTTAAGACACAAATGTAAGTAGATGATTTGGTAAAGTGCCACAGAAACTGGAGAGACCTCCCATAGAAAATTGGCCTTGCTGTGGTGCTGAATTTTAAGGGCCTTGCACATACCCCTTCTTAGCCTTAGCAGTACGACTGGCTGTTGGGCATTGCCAGCCTACTAACTGAAGTCAGTATTAAAAATGTGCCAGCCTTCTTGCTCCCCCACACTCTCCCCAGGTGAGCCCTAACTGGCTTTAGATTTAAATTTGCCACCTTCATCAGCTGGGCACCTTCATCATCATTTGCAGTGCAGCCTCTGAACGGGTTGTGCTGTGCTCCAAAACAGACAGCGTCGGCGGGAATCCTGAGCGGTAGAGCGGGGCTATAAAAGCCCCAGAGACCAGGTAAGGCCTCAGTGCGTTGGCGGGAACTCAGCGGCAGCAGCGGGGCTATAAAAGTCCCAGAGACCAGGTAAGGCCTCACAGCGTCGGCGGGAATCCTGAGCGGCAGAGCGGGGCTATAAAAAGCCCCAGAGACCAGGTAAAGTTTACCAATCTCCACTCTGGGAACTCGGAGGGAAGGAGAGAGGTAAAAAGTAATCCAAGTGTGACGTCACCAGAAAGCAGGTAAGTGATTGGTTGGTGAGTATTTCTCCCTTTTAAGCTTAAATCTCTTTGGTTTATAGTTTCTAAGGTGTGATATTCACCATCTAGAATCGGGGCAGAGGATATTTAAGAATAATATTAATAAATTTAATTAATTACATAGAATGGGAGATCAGGCGATGTGTTGCTGCTGCAATATGTGGGAGCTGGTGGACACCATTGATGTTCACGGTGATCACATTTGCAGTAAGTGTTGGCTGCTCGAGGAACTCCGGCTCCGTGTTGAAGAGCTGGAGTCCGAGCTTCAAACACTGAGACACATCAGGGAGGGGGGAGAGTTACCTGGACTCTGTGTATCACGAGGTAGTCACACCAATTACATTAATTAATTCAGATGTAGTCCGTGGCCAGGGTCAGGATGGTGTGACTAGAAGTGAGGCAGGTACAGGGATCCAGGAGGTAGTGTTGGAGGAGCCGCAGCCCTTGCACTTGTCCAACAGGTTCGAGGCTCTTACTCCCTGTGGGGACAGGAGCAGGGACTGCAGGGAGGATGAGCAACCTGGCCACAGCACCATGGAGCAGGGGGCCATTCAAGTGGGGGGAGTTAAAAGAAATGTTGTAGTGGTAGGGGATAGTATCGTTAGGGGGATAGATAGAGTTCTTTGCAGCCGAGAGCGAGAGTCCCGAAGGCTGTGTTGCCTGCCCGGTGCCAGGGTTAAGGACATCTCCTCTGGACTGGAGAGAAACTTGGAGTGGGAGGGGGAGGATCCAGTTGTCGTGATCCATGTTGGTACCAACGACATAGATAGGACAAGGAAGGAGGTTCTGCGGAGGGAGTTTGAGCAGCTAGGGGTCAAATTAAAAAGCAGAACCACAAGGGTAATAATCTCTGGATTATTACCTGAGCCACGAGCGAATTTGGCTAGGACAAATAAAATTAGAGAGTTAAATGCGTGGCTCAAAGACTGGTGTGGGAGAAATGGGTTTTGCTTCCTGGGACACTGGCACCAGTACTGGGGCAGGAGGGAGCTGTTCCGTTGGGAAGGGCTTCACTTGGCCAGTGCTGGGACTAGAGTCCTGGCGGATCATATAACTAGGGCTGTAGAGAGGGCTTTAAACTAACTAGTGGGGGGGGGGGAGGTTCCTAGAGAGCAAATAATAAAAATGACAACAGAGAAGGTCATAGACTTAGGTAGCAGTGGGGAAATTAAAAACCAGAGCGTGTCAGGAAGGGGCAGAAGGTATGGAGCAAAAGGTAAAGTAATAAAAAGGGCAAAAGCAGGAACTAAGTGTCACAAAACATATTTGAAAGTTCTCTATCTGAATGCACGTAGCACTCGTAACAAAATAGACGAGTTAATGGCACAAATAACTACATATGAGTATGATCTTGTGGCCATTACAGAAACATGGCTGCAGGGTGACAATGCCTGGGAATTAAACATACCAGGTTATTTAACGATCAGGAAGGACAGGCAGGAAGGAAGGGGAGGTGGGGTGGCTATGTTAATAAAGGAAGGAATCACTGTAATACAGAGAAATGATATTGGGTCAAAAGATCAGGATAATGAAACAATTTGGGTGGAGGTAAGGAATAATAAGGGGAAAAAAACACTAGTGGGCGTAGTCTATAGGCCTCCGAACAGTGGCAACTCTGTTGGACGGAGTATCAATCAGGAAATAGTTGAGGCTTGTAATAAGGGAACATCTATAATTATGGGGGATTTTAACTATCATATTAATTGGACAAATCAAATTGGGCAGGGCTGCCTTGAGGATGAGTTCATTGAGTGTATTAGGGATGGGTTTCTTGAGCAGTATGTAACTGAACCGATCAGGGGGCAAGCAACCTTAGATCTGGTCCTGTGTAACGAGATGGGATTAATTAAAAATGTCCAAGTAAAGGATCCCCTTGGAATGAGTGACCATAACATGGTTGAATTCCATATTCAATTAGAGGGTGAGAAGGTTGGATCTAAAACAAGCGTGCTAAGCTTGAATAAAGGAGACTATGAAGGTATGAGAGCAGAATTGAGTAGAGTGGATTGGGAAAATAGATTAAAGGGTAAGACGATACATGATCAGTGGTGTACATTTGAGTTATTTTACAACTTCCAAAAAAAATATATTCCACTGAGAAGAAAAGGGTGTAAAAGAAAAGACAGCCACCCGTGGCTAAGTAAAGAAATTAAGGATAGTATTCGACTAAAAACAAGGGCATATAAGGTAGCCAAATCTAGTGGGAGGATAGAGGATTGGGAAAACTTTAAAAGACAGCAAAAAATAACAAAAAGATTGATTAAGAAAGGGAAGATAGATTATGAAAGTAAATTAGCAAAAAATATAAAAACAGATAGTAAGAGTTTTTATAGTTATATAAAAAGAAAAAGGGTGGCTAAAGTAAATGTTGGTCCCTTAGAGGATGAGACCGGGAAATTAATGGTGGGAAATATGGTGATGGCCAAAACACTGAATGAATATTTTACATCAGTCTTTACAGTAGAAGACACTAAGAATATCCCAACACTGGACAAACAGGGGGCTAAAGAGGGGGGAGGAGCTAAACATGATCAAAATCACTAAGGAAGTGGTACTCGGTAAAATAATGGGACTCAAGGCGGATAAATCACCTGGACCTGATGGCTTACATCCTAGAGTCTTGAGGGAAGTGGCGGTAGGGATTGTGGATGCATTGGTAATAATTTTCCAAAACTCCCTGGACTCGGCAAAGGTCCCGGCAGACTGGAAAACTGCTAATATAACACCCTTATTTAAAAAGGGCAGGAGACAGAAGGCTGGAAACTATAGACCGGTTAGCCTAACATCTGTGGTAGGTAAAATTTTGGAGTCCATTATTAAGGAGACAGTAACAGGACATTTGGATAATCATAATTTAATAGGACAAAGTCAGCATGGTTTTATAAAGGGGAAGTCATGTTTGACAAATTTGCTGGAGTTCTTTGAGGAAGTAACGTATAGGGTGGATAAAGGGGAACCAGTGGACGTAGTGTATTTAGACTTCCAAAAGGCATTTGACAAGGTGCCACACAAAAGATTATTGCTTAAGATAAAAAATCACAGGATTGGGGGTAATATTCTGGCATGGATAGAGGATTGGCTATCTAACAGAAGGCAGAGAGTTGGGATAAATGGTCCATTCTCAGACTGGCAATCAGTAACTAGTGGTGTTCCGCAGGGGTCAGTGCTGGGTCCCCAACTCTTTACAATCTATATTAACGATTTGGAGGAGGGGACCGAGTGTAACATATCAAAGTTTGCAGATGATACTAAGATGGGAGGGAAAGTAGTGAGTGAGGAGGACATAAAAAACCTGCAAGGGGACATCGACAGGCTAAGTAAGTGGGCAGAGATTTGGCAGATGAAATACAATACTGGAAAGTGTGAGGTTATGCACTTTGGCAGGAAAAATTGTAGAGCAAGTTATTATCTTAATGGCAAGAAACTGGAAAGTACTGAAGTACAAAGGGATCTGGGGGTCCTGGTGCACGAAACTCAAAAGGTTAGTATGCAGGTGCAGCAAGTGATTAAGAAGGCCAATGGAATGTTGGCTTTCATTGCTAGGGGGATAGAATATAAAAATAGGGAGGTATTGCTTCAGTTGTACAAGGTATTGGTGAGACCGCACCTGGAATACTGCGTACAGTTTTGGTGTCCATACTTAAGAAAGGACATACTTGCTCTCGAGTCAGTACAAAGAAGGCTCACTCGGTTAATCCCGGGGATGGACATATGAGGAGAGGTTGAGTAGATTGGGACTCTACTCATTGGAGTTCAGAAGAATGAGAGGCGATCTTATTGAAACATATAAGATTGTGAAGGGGTTGGATCGGGTGGATGCGGGGAAGATGTTCCCGATGATGGGTGAAACTAGAACTAGGGGGCATAGTCTTAGAATAAGGGGCTGCTCTTTCAAAACTGAGATGAGGAGGAACTACTTCAGTCAGAGGGTGGTAGGTCCATGGAATATGCTGCCCCAAAAAGCTGTAGAAGCTGCATCATTACATAAATTTAAAACAGAAATAGACAGTTTCCTAGAAGTAAAGAATTAAGGGTTACGGGGAGCGGGCAGGAATTTGGACATGAGTCTAGGTTCGGATCGGTCATGGCCCTGTGGGTAGCGGAGCGGGCCCAGGGGCCGTGTAGCCTGATCCTGCTCCTATTTCGGGTGTCTAATTCTGTTAGATTCAGGAGATGGTTCTGTGATAGTGGATTGGCGGTTAGGATCAGATCAGCCATGATCTTATTGAATGGCGGAGCAGGCTCGAGGGGCCGATTGGCCTACTCCTGCTCCTATTTCTTATGTTCTTATGTACTTCCCAAATCCCATGGGTTAAGATTTTTAACTTAATGGAGGCAATTTTCAACTCCCGCCTGCCCCATTTTGTGCCTACAAATGGGGTAGTAGCAGCACTAAATTTATGCGCAGGTGTTTCACTGGTCCTCAGTGAAGTATTGACAATATTCCCCCTCCAATCCATTTGCTTTAGTTGTTCTCTCATAATTTTAAAGTCCAAGAGCATCTCTAAAAAATCTGCTTTTTTAGGTTTATGCCTAAAAATGGGACAGTAGCAGGACCACAATTATGGGAAGATTTGAAGCACTGACATGTTGCTTATTGACACCTGCTAGAGCTCCTGCTGGAAACAAGGCAAGGGCCTTATTAGTAAATGGAAGTCGGGGTCAGGAGTTATGACGCCTGACACCAATTTCATCTCTGCCTGCGTTGCTCAAACCAGTTCCTGATCCCGCCTACAAAATGTAGGTGGTTCGAGTCAGAAGGTGGCAATTTCCAGTGATAGTTAAAATGATCCTCAGCTGCTCTCGAGTAACATTTTTTGGGAGACATTTTATTTGTATTACATAGTGGTTCTTTTGCTACTTAATTTCCGAGTGCTTGTAGTTGCTGTAGAATATTCTGAACTCTTACAGGGTTTCTGGCAATACATTTTTTTTCTACGTGGGGGTCCTTCTAGTAGTTCCACTCTGCCAAAAGGAGGAGAAGGAGCAACAGCAGGGCAAAGGAGCAAACAGAGCTGCAGCTGCAAGGAAAGCAAATACAAGGCGGCGAGCTCGCTGGAATCATCACCCTCGAAGCAGCGTGTACAGATCCAGGACAACATACCTGCAGCTCTCTGAGGAGCTGTGCATAAAGAGGCTTTGCTTCTTTAGAAAGGCTGTCAGAGTTGTGTTGCTGTCTGCAATGAGACCTGCAACTAACTGCCACAGCTAGCAGTGTTGCCTGTTGTAGTCAAGGTTACTGCAACTCTGAACTTTCATTGCCTCCAGCTCCTTCCAGGGTGCCACAGGGGATATCAGTAACATCAGTAAGTCTGAAGTTCATGCCTGCACTAAGCAGGTGACATACCATTTTTGCAAGAGCAAGAACTTTCATCACTTTCCCCATGGATATCCAGAAGCAGCAGGGTGGGGCTCTGGGGATCACACAGATTCCCCCCAAGTCAGGGCCTCATTGATTGAACCTACGTCAACCTGTGAGTTCCTTCATATGACTCCACTCCCTTCATTAATCACAAAGGCTTCTACTCCATTGTTGAGCAACTGGTGTGCAATCACATCGTGCAGGTCTGCGCCTGCTGCCACAGTTCTTTTATATTGCATCAATCCTCCATCCCACCACTCTTGTCCCCACGCGGCCAGCCTCTCATGCTGTGCAGGGGCAAAGTCCTATCCCCTGCATACTTGGCTCATGACACTTTTCAGGAACCCATGACAGGTGGCCAAACTGCACTACAATCAGATCTACAGGTCAACTAGAGCCCCCATCAAGCAGACCATTGGAGTCAAGCAACAATTCACTGGCTGGACAGATCTGATGGCTTCATAGAAATATAGAAAAATAGGAGCAGGAGTAGGCCATTCGAGCCTGCTCCGCCATTCAATATGATCATGGCTGATCCTCTATCTCAATACCATATTCCCGCTCTCTCCCCATACCCCTTGATGCCTTTTGTGACTAGAAATCTATCTATCTCCTTCTTAAATATACTCAGTGACTTAGCCTCCACAGCCTTCTGTGGTAGAGAATTCCACAGGTTCACCACCCTCTGAGTGAGGAAATGTCTCCTCATCTCAGTCCTAAATGTCCTACCCCTTATCCTGAGACTCTGGCCCCTCGTTCTAGACCCCCCCAGCCAGGGGAAACATCCTCCCTGCATCCAGTCTGTCTAGCCCTGTCAGAATTTTATATGTTTCAATGAGATCCCCTCTCATTCTTCTAAACTCTAGTGAATACAGGCCTAGTCGCCCCAATCTCTCCTCATAAGACAGTCCTGCCATCCCAGGAATCAGTCTGGTGAACCTTCGCTGCACTCCCTCTATGGCAAGTATATCCTTTCTTAGGGAAGGAGACCAAAACTGCACAGAGTACTCCAGGTGTGGTCTCACCAAGGCCCTGTATAACTGTAGGAAGACATCCTTGCTCCTGTACTCAAATCCTCTTGCAATGAAGGCCAACATACCATTTGCCTTCCTAACTGCATGCTGCACCTGCATGTTTGCTTTCAGTGACTGGTGTACAAGGACACCCAGGTCCCTTTGTACATCAACATTTCCCAATCTATCACCATTTAAAGAATACTCTGCTTTTCTGTTTTTCCTACCGAAGAGGATAACTTCACATTTATCCACGTTATACTGCATCTGCCATGTATTTGCCCACTCACTCAACTTGTCTAAGTCGCCTTGAAGCCTCTTTGCAACCTCCTCACAACTCACAATCCCACCTAGTTTCGTGTCGTCAGCAAACTTGGAAATATTACATTTGGTTCCCTCATTCAAATCATTGATATATATTGTGAATAGCTGGGGCCCAAGCACGGATCCCTGCGGTACCCCACTAGTCACCGCCTGCCACCCCGAAAAAGACACATTTATTCCTACTTTCTGTTTCCTGTCTGTTAACCAATTTTCAATCTATGCCAGTATATCACCCCCAATCCCATGTGCTTTCATTTTGCACACTAACCTCTTATGTGGGAATTTATCAAAAGCCTTCTGAAAATCCAAATATACCACATCCACTGGTTCTCCCTTAACTATTCTACCAGTTACATCCTCAAAAAACTCCAGTAGGTTTGTCAAACACGATTTCCCTTTCATAAATCCATGCTGGCTTTGTCTAATCCCATTGATATTTTCCAAGTGTCCTGTTATCACATCCTTTATAACAGACTTTAGCATTTTCCCTACTACTGATGTTAGGCTAACTGGTCTGTAGTTCCCTGTTTTCCCTCTCCCTCCTTTTTTAAATAGTGGGGTTACATTTGCCACCCTCCAATCTGCAGGAACTGTTCCATAATCTATAGAATTTTAGAAGATGAAAACCAATGCAGCCACTATTTCCATGGCTACCTCTTAGTACTCTGGGATGCAGATTATCAGGCCCTGGGGTTTAATCGGCTTTCAGTCCCATTAATTTCTCCAGCACTTTTTTTTACTAATACTAATTTCCTTTAATTCATCCTTTTCACTAGACCTTCCTAGCATTTCTGGGAAGGTATTTGTGTCCTCTTCCGTGAAGACAGAACCAACGTATTTGTTTAATTGCTCAGCCATTTCCTTGTTCCCCATTATAAATTCTCCTGTTTCTGACTGTAAGGGACCTACATTTGTCTTCACTAATCCTTTTCTTTTTACATACTTGTAGAAGCTTTTACATTCCGCTTTTATGTTCCTTGCAAGTTTACTCTCATACTCTATTTTTCCCCTCTTAATCAATCTCTTGGTCCTTTTTTGCTGAACTCTAAACTGCTCCCAATCCTCAGGCTTGCTACTTTTTCTGGCAACTTTATATGACTCCTCTTTGGATCTAATACTATCCTTAATTTCTTTTGTTAGCCATGGTTGGGCCACTTTTCCTTTTGTGTTTTTGTGCTTCCTGCATAACCGCCCACATACAGTGGCTTGCTGTATGCTGCATAACTTTGCTCTACAACTGGGACAACACATGAAGTCACCATTGGACAAAGGCCTTCAGTATGATGAGAGAGAAGACACTGATGACAGAGGATGGCTAGCAGCAACTCATTGAACAGTGAACAATCTTTGTTCCCCTGCATTAACAGTGATGTTGACCATCTCCTATTCTTCCCATCCTCAAATAATCTGCAGCTGCCCAAAGACCAACATTGATATTCATGCTAACCAACAATGGCACTAGCTACTACAGGAATACTCTGAAAAAATTCATGGAATGCAAGCTTGCCCTGAGCCATCCTTTCCACCTGCACTTGCTGCGGCTGACTAGTGCTTGGTGAATCACCCAGTGTAGAGCCCTGTAACTCACTATCTACACCACGTGGAGAGTGAGAGTGAGTGATGATGCATCTTTGGGAGGGTTCTCCCCCTCAGTCTATTTGACTTCAACTTGTCTGATGCATCTAGAAAAACAGGAGAGGGACAAGCTTGTAATGCCAAGGGTAAGTAGTTGCAGATGATTAGCATTGCACCACCAGGTTGTCATGCTGAGTGTGTGAATGAGACAGTTAAGTTAAAAAAGAGAAAAGGGAAAATGTTCTAACACTCTGCTGTGTGTGGCCTCCAGTGTGATCATCTCCAATGTTGCATGCCCTCTCTCTGCCAATGACCTCAGCAGACTGGCAGAGTCTCCTCCTGTTCTGGGACTAAGCCTCTCAAATGGTCAGCCTGGCCTGCGGGCGGGAGTACCAGCAGTAGAAGGGCACTGCTGGGGACCCTTGGGGACGGTCCCCGGCAATAGCTGGGGTGGGTGGGGGCGGAAAAAGAGAGGCCCAACAATCAGGAGGGGGTAGAGAGGCCGCGATCGGGAGGGGGGAGGCCGAAGGCTTCCTTTAGGGGCTTGGGGGGAGCAGTCCTGCTCCTCCTGGCCGACAAGAAGTGCTGAAAGAGGCTCTTACCTTGTGGAGCCAGCAGCTCCTGCCTCCCTTTCACTGCCAGGTTTCCCGAACCCTGGGAAACCAGTGCAGCAGCAGTCAATTTTAAATCGGGCTCCCAATTGCACTGTGGGAGCCTGATTTAAATATGTTAATTAAGCGTCTTGCCTCCCCAAGGTGGGACACTCGGACACCCCCATAGCCGTAAAAAAGGCGCCAAGCGTGTGCATGTTGGAGACATGTTCCCCGTATTTAAGTCTTTACCCCACCACTCCACCGCAGAGGGGGCAGGGGGTTGATATCGAAGCCCTTGTCTCCGCTGCTCCTGCTGCCCCAGATCTCGTCTCTGTTGCTCCGCTGCCCCCATGTCTGCTTTGAAGTCTGTTAAAGTTTAATTAAATTACATTAATCACTGATTCAAATGTTCTACTAATTTTCATTTTTGATCTGTTTTTAAAAGGTTGCCTTGCAAAATTAAAATAGAATCTAAGAGTTCAATGTCTAGGAAACAGTATGTGGAACCATAGTAAAGTATCCGCCTTTTAATGTGTGTAGCAGCTAACACCAAGTTAACAAATGAATTTCTGAGTTGACTACTGAACACACTGAATTAAAAGGCTGAATTGGGGAATCAAGGCTGAAAGTAACTATTATAGTCCATGCATTGTACCCAATCATTGTACCCAATGTGTTGAAGCAAAGTGTAACATTTTACTGACAAGTCACCCATTGTAATCAGTTTCTGGTTATTTTTAATACATTGTGAATTTTTTTGCTCATCGAAGGGAGAGAATTAAGTGTGGGGGAATGCGACATTTTCCATGTGAAGCATCCAATGTTCGGATCAAGCACTGCCAGGTGAGCATAGCTCCATCTACACTGTCCAACAATCTGCTTCAGCTCCACTCTCAAAAGAGCAGTGCCTACTGCAACAGTGTGAATTTTCCCATTTCCCACACTAGCTATTCTGTGGCATCTTTGCCAAATTAGGGGTAGTTTTGTGCTGTGGGCCCACCCAGAACTGGATAAGATTGCCTAAATTTATTTTTACCATTAATAAACAGAGGAATATTCTGCTTTTAAATTCAATTTCAGTCGATGCACAACAGTAATTTAATCTAAATTCACATACCTTAAGTTCTATAGAGGCAGTCATCCATTTACTTCTTTCAGTGCCTGTAGTCAGTCATAATTAACTATATTGTTAGTGTCCATTATTGGCATTACAAATTTTTTGTTGCATACAGCATAGGGATCATTAGGATCCAAATTGTTTTAAGTTTACCTGAACGTCCAGCTCATATACTCAGCTGTCATTTTAAGATTCCTATTCATTCATTCAGGAAACACGGAGGTTCAAACTGCACTCTTAGGCTCACTAGGATTATACCTCAAGCTTTTATTTTTTGACTACTGAAACGCCTATCTTTCTGAAAAAATAAGTCTTCTGTGGGGAGCTGAAGTTAGAAATGATGCTTAAATTCCAGTTTAGACAGCGTTTCGAGAATTCAGTTTTCTCACAGATGCTGAAAACTCAAAAGCAGGTTGCTCGTGAATGATGATCCAGTAAAAAGAATACCTAACTGGAACTGAATAAGGGCAGCAGCATATCAAGACTGGGTTTTATCAATATATAAAATAAAAGTCTAACCAATGATTTATCAGCCACTTGATAGCAGGTCCATAATGTAGAAATTAAAATATAAAAGGAAAAACTGTAAATGCTGGAAACCTGAAATAAGAACAAGAAAATACACAGCAGGTTAATCAGCATCTGTAAAGAAAAAAGACAAATTATGACAGTTCATGTGTGCACCCTTCATCTGACTGAAATTGATGTTTTAGTGTACAATTGTTCAATGCACTCATTTGGCATCCTCTGTCCACTATTTTAACACGGGCTGATTAAAACCTCTGTTAATATAGGAAAAATAGAAATGCCATAGGAACACTTACTTCTTTTAGGTATTGTTTTGCAAATTTTCTTTGAAAAGATACCACAATTGATACCAATAACACTGGCTACAGAGAAGAAAGACAACCAAGGTTTCTTGCTCCTGATTGCTCAGTGACCCCTGCTGATAACCATGTGCATGTGTGCTGCCCCAACCTCTGTAACCTTCTCCCACGTTCTCCAATCCAAGTACTCCGACAAAGTATTTCCCCAGTGGCTACAGCTTGCGAGGTGGGAAGCTGCTGAGCTTCCGCTGAGGGCAATTCAGATGGCTGTGGTCTTACACTCACTTCCCACTTTCTCCAATCCTCGGACTCTGGCCTTCTGTGCATCTCTCTCTTCCTTTACTCCATCTCTGGTGGCAGTTTTCAGTAAGCTCACTGTTTGGAATTCCCTTCCTAAAATCTTCTCACTCCCTCCTTTTAAAAGCCTTCTCAAACCAAGGCATAGAAATGTGATTGCGCCTGGCAGGGTGCACGCTGCACGCACCTGCTCCTATAGTTCCGGGGCCCATGTGAAATTCATGCTGGGACCTCATTACAATGATTCAGGCATGCAGTTAGTGCTATCCGGGCTATTCATTGGCTGCACACCTGTTTGCGGGGGCGGGAATGGAAATCAGGAGGCTCTGATGCCACTTAAAGGCAGCCAGCACCTCTTAAAGGAGGTGCACACTAGCTACAGTCAACAGGGACATTTTTGGAAATTGACAAAAATGGTTGGAAGATGTCCAGGCAGGGCATCCAGGTTCTCTGATGCCATGCCGGAGGCCCTTGTCCAGGCAGTGGATAAGAGGAGGGAGATCATGTTGCCACAAGGGGGCAGAAAGTCTTTTGGGCCACTGAGGAGCTGGCACAGAGCTGTAGGAGTGCAGAGGTGTAATCCCAGGAGAGTGGCCATGGCTCCATGGGAGAGACACCTGCTGTCCTCTCTCAGGATGACAGCATGCCTACTCCTCAGCCACCCATTCCACCAGGGCCCTTGTTGCTGAAGCAGATTGTCCCGGCCCACGATGAGATGCTGCAGTCTGCAGCCGGGCCCTCAAGACCCAAAACTGCTCTCAGTCGCCCACCATGGCCATCAGAATTGCCCTCAACAGAAGCTCAGCAGCCTCCCACCTCACAAGCTGTAGCCATTCGGGAAATACTTTGTACATAAGAAATAGGAGCAGGAGTAGGCCATTTGGCCCCTCGAGCCTGCTCCGCCATTCAATAAGATCATGGCTTTAAAATTAAGAATCACCCTAGTACAAACCCTTAGTGCCTGTCTTCTGTGCTTATTTACTTATCCTAGTGCTCCTCAACAGTCAACAATTGTTGACAATGTTATGGAGCAGACGACAAAAAGTTTTGGATATCTAGATACTGAATTCCTTTCTATTCAGAAAGATGCCAGAATGGTGATGGGGTGCAGTCTATAGCAACTTGCGCCCTGGGGAAACCTGCAGTGCTCAATCGTCCTGCTTTACTCTGTCCATAGGTAAAGAGATGTAACTTCATCCTGGCGTAGAGAGCCTCGGTAACCTCCCTGATACAATGATGGACTGCAAACTATGAGATGTCACTGAAGTGACCTGCTGCTGCCTGGAAGGAGCCTGTGGCATAAAAGTTAAGGGTCACGGTGACCGTGACAGCCTCAAGCAGTGCTGTTCATGCCTGCCTTGAAGCTTGAGTTGTGACTGCTGCAGGTGACATAGTTTGGCGATAGCCTCCTTTGTGAAGCAAATGCACCTCATACATTGCTCCTCAGTGAAGTTCAGGTAGGAGAAGTGCTCCCTGAAGACCCACAGTGGGTAGGACCTCCTGTGCAATGCCCTCCTCCTCCCACCTTGTTCCAGGCGCGCTCTCTTGTCTTCTTGGCTGCTCCCCTTCATCCTCCAGCCCCAAAGGCAGCCCTACCGGACCTCCCATGACTGCAGTGAAACTGTTTTGAAAGCAGCCAAAAGCAGCGCAGCACCAGCAAAACTTCTTTTCAGAAGTCAGAAATCAGTTACAGAAGTGAGAAAGAAAGACCAAAAAACACCCAAAAGTTAACCAGCAAACTAAAAGGACAAACCAGCAACCAACTTGTATGTCGTGGATCAGCCCTTTAAACAGCGCTGCTGAAGGTTCCTTGCTACCTGTTAGGGCCACAAGTTGCTGAGTGAGTATATCATGTGGCAAGTTGGGCACTGGGGCAGCCTGATTTCAAAAAAGGGTCAGACAATAAATTTAGGACCCCTATTCAAATATTTTAATTACTATTTAACATATTTCTGGTGCGCGCCCTGGACGGCCAAGGACGAACATATAGGGTGGTACACTTCTGGTGTGGGACGGGCACGCTTGCGCTGCCCGCCATGGTGGATGCTTAGGCACCTGTTTTATGCCTGTAAAATGGTTGCAGTCTTGCAGAGCCAATGAATTTCTAGGACCACATTTCTTCAACCAAGATTTCAGTCACCTCGCCCAATGTTTCCCCAAAGGCTGAGTATCCCCTCCTTTTATGCCTTGTGAAGAGCCTTAGGATTACTACATTAAAGGCACCATACAAATGCAAGTTATTGTTGTTGAAGGAGAAAAGGAAAGAAAATAGGAGGAAGTAAAGGTATTTGCACGAATATGTTATGGCACATTAGGTGCAATTTCACAAAATGTCTTGGAAAATTGTGAAGAGCACACAAAAATTCCCAATACAAGCTCCCAGTGGATGACGCTGCACACTGGAAGTGCAATTTAATAATATTACCCCTATTATGTACACAAACTTTGATCTTGGCTGGATTGCTGGAGATGGGCGGTCAACTTTTGCAGAGCTCCCACTGAGCATAGCAACGTAAATGAGAGAAGGGCAACTCTGCATACTGTCATCAAGTAGAATCAGAGCAGGGATACCAGAGTAGCAGCTTCTATCAATATAAACAAGGACCAGTTTGATGTTAAGACTACCTAGAGTGAGTAGTATTATTCCTTCTGCTCATGATAACCGGAACAATTATCTTAACGGACTCCCTGGAGAGAATAATGTTTTCCCTCTTTGACTTGATGACAAGAATGATTACTTAGCTGACTGCATTTACAAGCTCAGTTCACCTCTGCCATAAGAAACATGCTGGAGGCACAAGGGAGGAATCTCTGACCAACTAAACAAAACTACTTGAGATTAAATAAATAAATATAAAAGCTACTTCTAATTAAACTAGAAGACAATGTAGTGTTATCTCTAATCAGATCTTTCTGAGCCTAAACAAGAAATTCTTGGGGAATCTGTGTGACATCCAGGAGAATGGATGAACATAGCCCACTGAGTTTAAGGGGCCCTCATTGCTGAAGATGGAGGAGGGGAAGAGGACAATCAATATAGTTCAGACTGCAAATAAATGAGATTACAAGCAGCACTCTCTCACTCATAAAAGATTTTCATTATATCACACTTACACTTGTAGTGGGTGTTAACAGTGAGTCATGAAAAAAGTGTAACGCGCTGTTGAGATAGTAGCTTAGATTTTCCTTTTTGTGTGATCGATGGCAGGAATGTGCCGGGGCAGGATTTCCGCTCATCTGACTGACCCTACACTGGCCGTGGCGAATTTGCCAGGATCAACACCATCAAAATTTCTTAGGCAGCTCCCAGCATTCTTGCTACCTTTGGCGAAGGGTAAGGGAAATGGCTGCTGTAGCACTTAAAACGCCTGCAGCAAGCTAAAGGGCCAGGCATTAGTGTTTGTGATAATCAGATTTTTAAATCATGAAAGTTCAGGTACAGGTAACTGAGCCCCTAAATTTACTAAGGCTTCCATCAAAGTGTTGTGCAACAAAATTCAGATGAGAAGCGAGGCTCTGTTTGGGACACGGGGGAAGAAGGTCGGCAAAGAGAACAGCGCAGGCAGAGTGCAGGGAGGGTGCCCTTACAGTAAGCGCCACCTTCACTTCCCTGCATGGCTATTCAGTATCACAAGAACTTTAATGGGGGCAATTGTAACATAACCCACCCATCGGGAAGTGGACGGGATCGAAAGCAAACGCTAGTTTTACACCCCACCAGATTCTTTTGTTCACTGAAGTTAATGGAGAGTAATATTGGGTGGAGTGTAAAACCACCGTTTCATCTGATCCCATCGGTTTCCCGCCCGGCGAGTTAGCTGAAAATTACCCCTAATAATCTTACGAGATCAGGCAAAGAAGAATTAGCCACAACATCTATGAATGCATTGTACTAAGCATGCTTACCACTTACAACCATTGTCCTCTCACTGTGTCACAGACTCATAGAATGGTTACAGCACAGGAGGCCATTTGGCCCGTCGAGCCGGTGCTGGCTCTCTGCAAGAACACTTCAGCTAGTCCCACTCCCCTGCCCTTTCCCTGTAGACCTGCAATTTTTTTTTCCTTCAGGTGCTTATCCAATTCCCTTGAAAGCCAAGATTGAGTCTGCCTCCACCACCCTTTCAGCCAGTGCATTCCAGATCCTAACCACTTGCTGTGTAAAAAAGTTTTTCCTCATGTTGCCTTTGGTTCTTCTGCCAATCACCTTAAATCTGTGTCCTCTGGTTCTCGACCCTTCCGCCAATGGGAACAGTTTCTCTCTATCTACTCTGCCTAGACCCCTCATGATTTTGAACACCTCTATCAAATCTCCTCTCAACCTTCTCTGCTCTAAGGAGAACAACCCCAGCTTCTGAGGAGGAGGAATTCCTGGAATGTTTTCGGGACGGTTATCTGGACCAATATGTCGAGGAGCCGACTCGAGATCAGGCCATTTTAGACTGGGTATTGTGCAATGAGAAGGGACTTATCAGCAATCTTCTTGTACGAGGCCCCTTGGGTCAGAGCGATCATAATATGATCGAGCTCTCAGTCGAGATGGAGAGTGAGGAAATTGAATCAGAGACTAAGGTCCAGAACTTAAATAAAGGGAATTACGAGGGTATGAGACGGGAATTGGGTAAGATTGATTGGGTGGTGTTTCTGGGGGGATTGACAGTGGATAGACAATGGCAAGCATTCAAAGATAGAATGGAAGAATTCCAGAACATGTTTATACCGGTTTGGCACAAAAATAAACCTAAAAAGGTGACTCAACCGTGGATAACGAGGGAAATTAGGGACAGCATAAAATCAAAAAAAAGGGCATATCAACTGGCAAAAAAAAGCACCAGACCGGAAGATTGGGGGCAGTACAAGATACAGCAAAAGAGGACAAAGGGATTAATCAGGAAGGGGAAAATAGAATACGAAAGTAAACTTGCAGCAAACATAAAGACAGACTGCAAAAGCTTTTATCGGTATATCAGGAGGAAAAGACTGGTAAAATCCCAAGTCGGTCCCTTGCAGTCCGATTCGGGAGAATATATAATGGAGAATAAGGAAATGGCAGACCAATTAAACTCATACTTTGGTTCTGTATTCACAAAGGAGGACACAAATAACCTCCCAGGAATATCGGCAAACATAGGGACTAATGAGAGGGAGGAGCTGACAGAAATTAGTATCTCTAGGGATATGGTGCTGGGTAAGTTGAGGGGACTGAAGGCCGACAAATCTCCGGGGCCTGATAAACTACATCCTAGGGTACTTAAGGAGGTGGCCCTGGAGATAGCAGATGCTCTAAGGATCATCTTCCGGAACTCCATTGACTCGGGAACAGTACCCGTGGATTGGAGGGTAGCTAATGTTACCCCAATATTTAAAAAGGGGGGTAGAGAGAAAGCAGGGAATTATAGACCAGTAAGCCTTACATCGGTTGTGGGCAGAATGCTAGAGTCCATTATTAAGGATAAAATAGCGGAGCACTTGACAAATGGGGAAAGGATCGGACAGAGTCAACATGGATTTACAAAGGGTAAATCGTGTTTGACTAATCTGCTGGAATTTTTTGAGGAAGTAACTGGTAAAATAGATGGGGGAGAGCCAGTGGATGTGGTGTACCTTGACTTCCAGAAAGCCTTCGATAAGGTTCCACACAAAAGATTATCATGCAAAATTAAGGCTCATGGGATTGGGGGCAAAGTATTAACGTGGATAGAGAACTGGCTGGCGGATAGAAAACAGAGAGTTGGAATAAACGGCTCGTTTTCGGAGTGGCAGGCAGTGACCAGCGGGGTGCCGCAAGGATCTGTCCTGGGATCCCAGCTGTTCACAATATATATAAATGATCTGGATCAGGGAATTGGATGCAATATTTCCAAATTCGCTGACGACACTAAACTAGGAGGAGGGGTGGGCTCTGATGAGGATGTCAGGAGGCTACAGTGCGATTTGGACAGGTTGGGGGAATGGGCGGATACATGGCAGATGCACTATAATGTGGATAAATGCGAGGTTATCCACTTTGGGGGTAAAAACAGGAGGGTAGATTATTATCTAAATGGCAATAGATTGGGAGATGGGGAAGTGCAGAGGGACCTGGGTGTTCTTGTGCACCAGTCACTGAAGGAGAGCATGCAGGTGCAACAGGCGATTAAGAAGGCAAATGGTATGTTGGCCTTCATATCAAGGGGGTTCGAGTATAGGAATAGGGATACCTTACTACAGCTGTACAAGGTGCTGGTGAGACCGCATCTGGAGTATTGTGTACAGTTTTGGTCGCCCCATCTGCGGAAGGATGTTCTTGCCATGGAAAGAGTGCAACGGCGATTCACCAGGCTGATACCTGGAATGGCGGGAATGACCTACGAAGAGAGATTAAATAGTTTGGGCTTGTACTCACTGGAGTTTAGAAGATTGAGAGGGGATCTCATCGAAACATATAAAATTATGGCAGGCCTGGACAGGCTGAATTCAGAGAGAATGTTTCCAATGGCCGGGGAGCACAGAACCAGGGGCCACAGTCTAAAAATAGCGGGCAAATCATTTAAAACAGAGATGAGGAAGAATTTCTTCACTCAAAGAGTGGTGAGCCTGTGGAATTCCCTGCCACAGAGGGCTGCGAAGGCTAATTCAATAAATATTTTCAAGAGAGAATTGGATATATTTCTGAAGGCTAAGGGGATTAAGGGTTACGGAGAAAAGGCGGGGACGGGGTACTGAACTGGTAAGATCAGCTATGATCTCAGACGAAGATCAGCCATGATCTCATTGAATGGCGGAGCAGGCTCGAAGGGCCGAATGGCCTACTCCTGGTCCTATCTCTATGTTTCTATGTTTCTCCAGTCTATCCACGTAACTGTAGTCCCTCATCCCTGGAATCATTCTTGTAAATCTTTTCTGCACCCTCTCTAAAACCTTCACATCCTTCCTGAAGTGTGGTGCCCAGAATTGGACACGATATTCCAGTTCAGGCCGAACCAGCGTTTTATAAAGGTTCATCATAACTTCCTTGCTTTTGTACTCTATGCCTCTATTTATAAAGCCCAGGGTCCCGTATGCTTTTTTAACTGAAGTTCTTCAAGAGCTTACCATTAATGGTCAGAAGGATCTGTAACATAAGAACATAATAAATAGGAGCAGGAGTAGGCCTTTCGGCCCTTCGAGCCATTCAATAAAATCATGACTGATCTTCTACCTCAACTCCACTTTCCTGCTCTATCCCCAACACTTGTATACTCCCAACCTTCATCTGAAAGTGTGCCTTTACTCACAACTTGACATACATGCACCTGACTAAAAGCCTCACATGGTATGTTATTGTTTGTTTCATGCACCTGTCTGACTGTTGACACCAGGGTTAAACTGCACCTCGTGGCAGCCAGAGGGCATTTACTTCTTGCAGCTGAAGTGATGTCAGAAAACACAGTGGATGCAAATTGCGAAAGGGATCCGCCGTAAAGGGTCCCAATTCAGTTTTCTGTCCTCGCCTGCTGGCACTGAGGAAAATCTGGGCTTTAATCATCTATATAAAATTAATTAAAAATATTATGATTTACAGGAGGTAATTAGTTCTCACCTGAGTATGCTCATTAAATGGCAGTAATAGTGAAGAAGGAGTAAACAAAACTGTTTGGATGAGGAAAGCAAGAGATTTGGGACTAGCAGACAAAATGTTCAGTAATTTAAATTGCTGTCAGGTGCTACCCAGCCCCCACTCTCATAACTGCTCTCAGTCTCACACATAAATCTTGTGTTCTTAAACCAAGCTCTGAGACCTGACCCACTGAGACCTGCGGTTAAACTTGACTTGACTTGGCTTGACCTAATTGCCTAATGGCCTTGATTTTCCTCCCTTTTATCTCCCGTTTTGTGGCAGATTTGGGTTGGCAGCAAGAGCAAAATGAGTCAGGGAGGCCTAGTGCCGAATTCCTGCCTGTAAAAAACCCCATTGAAATTTCCATCCGCCCACAATATGGGCAGCCTGCAGTATCGGTGCATTTCCCATCCCGCATATAAATTTGGTTTAAATTTCTGTTTTCAGTAGAATGTTTCATTTCTTTCCTTTAATGCCTGTGGCCCACCTCTCTAAATGAATGCTTGTGTAAAAGAAGCACTGCTGGTTGCTAGGCAGCGGTAGCCAGGTGGAACTGTAGCTAAAGGCCACCATCTGAGGATTTTTTGACAGTAAAACTTTGCTGCTCAGTACATGTTTTTTGCTGCTTTGTGCAGCTCAGCCTTGTTAATAGGTTCAGCATTGCTCCTGGTGTTGTGTACCTTTTTTTTCATCTGAATACATTCACCACAGGAGACTGTGGTGTTTCCCTTGCGCATTTCCTTTTATCCCTGTTATGAGGAGGAAGAGGAGGAGGATTAGGAGGAACAATGCAGAGATGCCAGGCTAATCAAGCACCATAGCTTGGCTTACTGGCAGCACTCTTGCCTCTGAGTTAGAAGACCATAGGTTCAAATTCCACTCCAAAGGCTTGAGCACATAATCTAGGTTGACACTTGAGTGCAGTACTGAGAGCATTGTATTGTCAAAGGTGCTGTCTTTCAAAAGTAAAAGATTGCCTGGCACTATTCGAAGGAGAGTAGGGGAGTTCTCCTGGTATCCTAGCTGACATTTATCCCTCAGCGATCAACACGAAAACAGATTAATTCATCTCACTGCTGTTTATGGGACCTTGCTGTGCGCAAATTGGCTGCGGTGTTAAGCCTATTTAACAACTGTGACTACACTTCAAAATAAAGCGTTCGCTGTGAAGCACTTTAGGACGTCCTGAGGATGTGAAAGGCGCTATGTAAATGCAAGTACTGTCTGTTCTTTTGTACAGACGACATATATTCCCCACCCACAGGTACCAACACCTCCAGTGGGAAGGATATAAAGGAGCAAATTTGCAGGGGAATTACAGAGAGGTGCAAGAACTATAAAGTAGTGATAATAGGGGACTTCAACTATCCTAATATAGACTGAGATAGTAATAGTGTAAAGGGCAGAGAGGGGGAAGAATTTCTTAAGTGTATTCAGGAAAACTTACTTGATCAGTACGTTTCCGGCCCAACGAGGAAGGAGGCATTGCTGGATGTGGTTCTGGAGAATGAGGTGGGGCAAGTGGAGCAAGTGTCAGTAGGGCAACATTTAGGGAACAGTGATCATAGTATCATACGGTTTAAATTAGCTAAGGAAAAGGACAGGGAGAAATCTAGAGTAAAAATACTTAAATGGAGGAAGGCAAATGGATTTGTCCCGGGTAAACTGGAATCAAAGATTGGCAGGCAAAACTGTAATCGAACAATGGGCTGCCTTTAAAGTGGAGATGGTTCGGGTACAGTCGAGGTACATTCCCACGATGGGAAAAAGGTAGGGCAACCAAAGTCAGAGCTCCCTGGTTGTCGAAAGAGATAGAGAGTAAGATGAAGCAGAAAAAGAACATGTATGGCAGATGTCAGGTTGAGAATACAAGTGAGAATCAGGCTGAATATAGAAAGTTCAGAGCAGAAGTGAAAAAGAAAATAAGTGGGGCAAAGAGAGAGTTTGAGAATAGATTGGCAGCTATCATAAAAAAAGTATTCAAAAGTAGGCATATAAATAGTAAACGGGTAGTAAGAGGGGTGGGGCCGATTAGGGACCAAAAAGGAGATCTACGTATGGAGGCAGAGGACATAGCTGAGGTACACCCTTGTTCAAAAAAGGGTGCAAGAATAAACCCAGCAACTACAGGCCAGTCAGTTTAACCTCGGTAGTGGGGAAGCTTTTAGAAACAATAATCAGGGACAAAAAATTAACAAATCACTTGGACTAGTGTGCATTACTTAAGGAAAGCCAGCACGGATTTGTTAAAGGCAAATCGTGTTTAACTAGCTTGATTGAGTTTTTTGATGAGGTAACAGAGAGGGTTGATGAGGGAAATGCGGTTGACGTGGTGTACATAAACTTCCAAAAGGCGTTTGATAAAGTGCCACATAATAGGCTTCCCAGCAAAGTTGAAGCCCATGGAATAAAAGGGACAGTGGCAGCACGGATACAAAATTGGCTAAGTGACAGGAAACAGAGAGTAGTGGTGAATGGTTGTTTTTTGGACTGGACTTGGGTGTAAAGGGCACAATTTCAAAACTTGCAGATGACACAAAACTTGGAAGTATAGTGAACAGTGAGGAGGATAGTGACAGACTTCAAGAAGACAGACATACTGGTGAAATTGGCGGACAAGTGGCAGATGAAATTTAACGCAGAAAAGTACGAAGTGATACATTTTGGTAGGAAGAACGAGGAGAGGCAATATAAACAAAAGGGTACAATCCTAAAGGAGGTGCATGAACAGAGAGACTTGGGGGTATATGTGCACAAATCGTTGAAGGTGACAGGGCAGGTTGAGAAACTGTTAAAAAAAAGCATATGGAATACTGGGCTTCATAATTAGAGGCATAGAGTACAAAAGGAAGTAAGTTATGATGAATCTTTATAAAACACTGGTTTGGCCTCAACTGGAGTATTGTGCCCAATTCTGGGCACAAAACTTTAGGAAGGGTGTGAAGCCCATAGAGAAGGTGCAGAAAAGATTTACGAAAATAGTTCATAGAAACATAGAAGATAGGAGCAGGAGTAGGCCATTCGGCCCCTTGAGCCTGCTCCGCCATTCAATGAGATCATGGCTGATCATCCAAACTCAGTACCCTGTCCCTGCCTTCTCCCCATATCCTGTGATCCCTTTAGCCTTAAGAAACTCCTTCTTGAATATATTTAATGAACTGGCCTCCACCGCCCTCTGTGGCAGAGAATTCTACAGGTTCACCACTCTCTGGGTGAAGAAATTCCTCCTCATCTCAGTCCTAAATGGCTTACCCCTTATCCTTAGACTATGACCCCTAGTTCTGGACTCGCCGGCCATCGGGAACATCCTTCCTACATCTAGTCTGTCCAGGCCTGACAGAATTTTATAGGTTTCGATGAGATCCCCTCTCAATCTTCTAAACTCCAGTGAGTACAAGCCCAATCGACACAATCTCTCCTCATATGTCATTCCTGCCATCCCAGGTATCAGCCTGGTGAATCTTTGCTGCACTCCTTCCATGGCAAGAACATCCTTCCTCAGATAAGGCGACCAGAACTGCACACAATACTCAAGGTGCAGTCTCACCAAGGCCCTGTACAACTGCAGCAAGACATCCTTGTTCCTGTACTCGAACCCTCTTGCTACGAAGGCCAACATAATATTTGCCTTCTTAACCGCCTGCTGCACCTGCATGCTTACCTTCAGCGACTGGTGCACAAGAACACCCAGGTCTCTTTGCACTTCCCCTTCTCCCAATCTATTGCCATTCAAATAATAATCTGCCTTCCTGTTTTTGCCACCAAAGTGGATAACCTCACATTTATCCACATTATAGTGCATTTGCCATGTTTCTGCCCAATCACCTAACCTGTCCAAATCGTACTGGAGTTTCACGACATCCTCCTCACAGCATACCCTCCCGCCCAGCTTTGTGTCATCTGCAAATTTGGAGATACTACATCCAATTCCCTCGTCCAGATCATTAATATATATTGTGAATAGCTAGAGTCCAAGGACCGATCCTTGCGGTACCCCACTAGTCACTGCCTGCCACTCGGAAAAAGACCCGTTTATTCCAACTCTTTACTTTCTATCTGCCAACCAGTTCTCTATCCAAGTCAATACCTTGCCGCCAATCCCATGTGCCTTAATTTTGCAAGCTAATCTCTTATGCGGGACCTTATCGAAAGCCTTCTGAAAGTCCAAATACACCACATCCACTGGTTCTCCCTTATCTATTTTACCAGTTACATCCTCATAAAATTCCAGTAGATTAGTCAAGCACGATTTACCCTTTGTAAATCCATGTTGACTTTGTCCGATGCCGTCACTGCTCTCCAAGTGCTCTGCTATTACATCTTTTATAATGGACTCTAGCATTTTCCCCACTACCGATGTCAGGCTTACCGGTCCATAATTCCCCACTTTTTCTCTACCACCTTTTTTGAATAGTGGGGTAACATTAGCTACCCTCCAATCCATGGGTACCGTTCCAGAGTCTATCGAGTTCTGGAAGATGACCAGCAATGCATCTACTATCTCCAGGGCCACTTCCTTAAGTACCCTAGGATGTAGATTATCAGGCCCTGGGGATTTATCGGCCTTCAATCCTGTCAACTTCCCCAACACCATTTCCCTACACATACTGATTTCTTTCAGTTCCTCCCTCTCATTAGTCCCTATATTCCCCGACATCTCTGGGAGGTTATTTGTGTCCTCCTTCGTGAAGACAGAACCAAAATTTGTATTTAATTGGTCTGCCATTTCTTTGTTCCCCATTATAAATTCTCCTGACTCTGACTGTAAGGGACCTACGCTTGACTTCACCAATCTTTTTCTCTTCACATATCTATAAAAGCTTTTACAGTCAGTTTTTATGTTCCCTGCAAGCTTACTTTCATAATCTATTTTCCCCCTCTTAATTAATCCCTTTGTCCTCCTTTGCTGAATCCTAAACTGCTCCCAATCCTCAGGTTTGCTGCTTTTTTTGGCCAATTTATATGTCCTCTCTTTGGATATTATGTTATCCCTAATTTCCCTTGTTAGCCACGGTTGAGTCACCTTTTTTGATTTATTTTTATGCCAAACAGGGATGAACAAATTCTGTAGTTCATCCATGCGATCTTTGAATGTTTGCCATTGCCTATCCACCGTCAACCCTTTGAGTGACATTACCCAATCAATCCTACCCAACTCGCGTCTCATACCATCATAGTTCCCTTTATTTAAATTCAGGACCTTAGTCTCTGAGTCAACTACTTCACTCTCCATCTTAATGAAGAATTCTACCATATTATGATCGCTCCGACCCAAGGGGCCTCGCGCAACAAGATTGCTAATTAATCCTTTCTTATTGCATAATACCCAGTCTAAGATGGCCTGATCCCTAGTTGGTTCCACGACATATTGGTCCAGGAAACCATCCCGTATACACGCCAGGAATTCCTCCTCCACAGTATTGTTACTAATTTGGTTAGTCCAATCTATATGTAGATTAAAGTCACCCATGATGACTGCTGTGCATTTATTGCACGCTTCTCTAATTTCCCTTTTAATGCCATCCCCGACCTCTGCATTACTGTTTGGGGATCTATACACCACTCCCACTAATGTTTTCTGCCCTTTGGTATTTCTCAGTTCTACCCATACAGATTCCACATCATCAGAGCTAATATCTTTCCTTACAATTGTGTTAATCTCCTCTTTAACCAGCAATGATACCCCACCTCCTTTTCCTTTTTGCCTATCTTTCCTGAATATTGAATACCCCTGGATGTTGAGTTCCCAGCCTTGGTCACCCTGGAGCCATGTTTCCGTAATCCCAATCATATCATATTCATTTACCTCTATTTGCGCTGCTAATTCATCCACCTTATTGCGAATGCTCCTTGCATTAAGACACAAAGCCTTCAGGCTTGTTTTTTTTAACGCTCTTAGACCTTTTAGAATTATTATTTACTGTGGCCATGTTTGTTTTAAACCCTTGATTTCTCTGATTGCCACCTTTGTTTTTCTCATTCCTGTCTTTTGCTTCTATCCTTGTTTCCCTTTCCTTTGTCTCCCTGCTCAGGTTCCCAACCCCCTGCCATTTTAGGTTAAACCCTCCCCCACAGCACTAGCAAACACTCCCCCAAGGACATCAGTCCCGGTCCTGCCCAGGTGCAGACCGTCCAGGGATGAGGGACTTCAGATACGTGGATCGACTAGAGAAGCTGGGGTTGTTCATCTTAGAGCAGAGAAGGTTGAGAGGAGATTTGATAGAGGTGTTCAAAATCATGAGGGGTCTAGACAGAGTAGATAGAGAGAAACTGTTCCTACTAGCGGAAGGGTTGAGAACCAGAGGACACATATTTAAGGTGATTGGCAGAAGAACGAAAGGTGACAGGAGGAAAAACTTTTTTACGCAGCGAGTGGTTAGGATCTGGAATGCACTGCCTGAAAGGGTGGTGGAGGCAGACTCAATTGTGGCTTTCAAAAGGGAATTGGATAAGTACCTGAAGGGAAAAAAATTGTAGGGCTACAGGGAAAGGGCAGGGGAGTGGGACTAGCTGAAGTGTTCTTGCAGAGAGCCAGCATGGGCTTGACAGGCCGAATTGCATCCTTCTGTGCTGTTGTAGCGGTACCACCGAGTGTCCCTTACTTACCGGACATAATTCTCTTTAACGCGATGACGCGGGCAAACGCGAGCCGGCCCAGCTCGGCCTCCCGCTCCCGCGATGGCCCAGCTCGGCCTCCCGCGCCCGCGACTTCGGCTGCAACGGCCAGCTGCAGTGCCGGGTGCCGGGTAAACGCGATGATGTCACGTCGCAAGTCACGTGACCGTCCCAAGCGCGGGCAAACGCGATGACATCATGCAAGTCACGTGACTACCCAAGCGCGGGAAGAACGCGATGACGTCATCACGCAATCCACAGGACTGCCTACTCAGCCTCTTCCGAGTCAAGCTCCGTTATTTGTTAGGAATACGCGTATTCCTACATTGGTGACCCAACGACGTGAGGACGGGAATTCATCAATACCCACATTGGTGACCCCCGTCTCCGTGAATGTTTTTCACAGTAGAAGCGCACAGCCTGAACACAGTCTCTGAACGGTTTCACAGAAGAAGAGCACGCCGAACAACAACCGACGAACACCAATTCCTACAATTGGTGACCAACGACATGAGGACGGGAGATCAATACCTACATTGGTGACCCCGTTTTTTGTGAAAGCAGCGCAGCCGGACCCCGATTTTTCGTGAACGTTTTTCACGAAAGCAGCACGCATGGAAGCTACAGCCGTTTCGCTCAGCTACCGCAGCACTGGGAGCAACAATTGCCCTCGTGCTTTATAAAGGTAGAAGCCCCGTTCGTCCTGTGCAACATCGATACGGCGCAGACCACGTACCTGGATACGGACTCCGTTTTCGACGGCTCTACCGCCTCATGGATCGTCCGCCCCCACGACGTCCCCCAACGAAACAGCAAGTATGACACCCCTCAAAGCGAGGGTATTGCAGGTTTTTCAGGCCCACAAGATCGGAGTGCGCCCCGCCGGTGATGCCACGTGGACTCAGTCCTCGCAAACCACGCCTCGCAACCCACGAGGACTCGCTCCTCACGACCCACGAGGACCCATCCCTCGCGAACCACGAGGACCCATCCCTCGCGAAACACGAAGACTCATCCCCCGCCCCAGCTCGTCAGCCTGCTGGGTTGTGTAATCTACCGCGCGCAGTTCTGCGCGACAGCGAAGCGTTGCCGCCCTCCCGGCAGTTTTTCCCCCTACTGAAATCAACAACAACTGGAAGCGTTGCTGCCCTCCCGGCAGTTTTACCCCCTACCGCAATCAACAACAACTAGAAGCGTTGTCGCCCTCTCTACAGTTTTCCCCTCAACAAAAGCAAACATCTACTGATGCTGCGACCATCGAGGACGGGTCCAATGGGCATCCCGCGGCCGCTATCTGCCACGCGAAAATTGCTGTCATCACCGATCAACGCAGCAACGGTTCACTCTCTTCTGTGTTACCGTAGTAGCACTACGGCACGCAACGTTACGTGCGTTCCCGACTGCCGGAGAGTTCGCTCACCTGTCGGCGAGTTCACCGACCTGCCCAGACCCACGTTTTTTTCCTCCTGGATCACCCGTTCGGCGTTCCTGCAGATTTCATCAGACTGGGAACCTTTTCCCAACAATGACAGAGCCATGGTCCGCGTCTGCCCAACCTGCCAGTCTCTATGACGCGGCCAGCTGTTTCGCCCCGGCGCCCGCTTCGAACCACGGGCTACAGAGGTCACACGCTTCCATGGTCCTTCGCATGGCTGAATACGTTTTATTCGCCATGACGCCATGGTCCTTCGCAAGGCTGGATACGTTTTATCCGCCATGACGCACGCAAGGATCCGGTCACGACCGGCACATATTTAGACCTCGCCCACCAAGTTGAGACAGCACGACCGCCGAGACCACCGACCACCCATCGTCATTACGCCAACCCAAGTACGACCGCCCGCCAGACCGCC
This sequence comes from Somniosus microcephalus, assembly GCF_052327205.1. Classification (NCBI taxonomy): domain Eukaryota; kingdom Metazoa; phylum Chordata; class Chondrichthyes; order Squaliformes; family Somniosidae; genus Somniosus; species Somniosus microcephalus. The sequence goes on from NC_140991.1 coordinate 73,171,327, forward strand.
AGCCACCCAACAGTCTCCGTCTCGAGACTACAGGAGTCGTTCGGATGGGCTCGTCAGACCATCTCATCGTTTGACATCGACCGTTAAAGCGAATTCTGGGGGGTCGCACCGAGTGTCCCTTACTTACCGGACATAATTCTCTTTAACGCGATGACGTGGGTGAACGCTATGACGCGGGCAAACGCGATGACGCGGGCAAACGCGAGCCAGCCCAGCTCGGCCTCCCGCGACGGCCGCCGGCCCAGCTCGGCCTCCCGCTCCCGTGACTTCGGCCGCAACGGCCAGTTGCAGTGCCGGGTAAACGCGATGACGTCACGTCGCAAGTCACGTGACCGTCCCAAGCGCGGGCAAACGCGATGATGTCATCACGCAAGTCACGTGATTACCCAAGCGCGGGAAGAATGCGATGATGTCATCACGCAATCCACAGGACTACCTACTCAGTCCTTGTGGCGTCCCCGCTGGGGAAAGACCTGTTCCACGGCTCTCCTGCATCGATCTGCGTTGTTTGCTGTATTTCATCTAATCCAACATTAAAGTCCTGTTTGTTCTTCCGAGTCAAGCTCCGTTATTTGTTAGGAATACGCCTATTCCTACACTGTAACATTTTATGATTCTAGTGACAGTAAAACTCACTATTCAATTTTGATGCCACTGGTTCATTCGTCTGTTCGTATATCGGGCAGCATTCGGGGACATGTGCAAATAGTAACTGATGCAGTGTTTGTGCAGGCTGCCTTGTTCATTTTCTTACCTATGCATCTTGCTCATCAATATATGAGGGGGCTGGAGAGGGCTGGCAGTTTTTACAGACTGGATGAGTTTCCCCTGGTCAAAGGCGCAGTCAACAGGACCCATGTCACTATATGGGCCCTTTCCAGAACACAATGAACTTTCTCAACAAGAACGTGAATCATTCCCTCAATGTACATCTGGTGTGCACGAGAAAGATCCCTATAACATTAACAATTTTCTGCATTGAGTAACAATTCCATACATAGCGTGGCGTATTTAAAAGTTGTTGAACATTATCTGTGCTCTGCGAAGAACTTGCCAAGTTTGTGTGAGCTTCAAGGACTTTGGAAAACACCAGGGTGGGGCAGGGAAAGACAAATCAGCTCCAATCTCTATCAATTTGATATTCATAGCTGAGCAATACAATTATTGGTAATAATCCAGGGTACAGGAATTACCAAACTGGGTTGACAATTAGCACATTATCGTGTAATTGAATTTCTCGATTAGCTCACTATTGCTGCTATTACTGAAGTACGTAACCTTGCGGGCTCCGTGCGTACCAGGCAGCTAAGTGTTCTTGCTGCTTGGTGCTCTCGGCTCGTCAAGAAAAAAGCATTTCACTGACTAGATTTCACTTCTTGTATTTAGTTATGTGATAAATAAAATTGAAATGAAAATGAGAAGTGTGGACAAGACTGATTTTGCATTGGGCCACTGACCCAATCATGAGGGGCAAAATGTAGTCAGTCCAGCAATATGTTTTAAAGAGCAGAGAAAATACAACAGCTCCTCTGGTACCTCGATCAAGGAACACTAATGTATTTATGTTCACAAAATAAAACTTATGCCACTCCTGATGTTTGTTAATGGAAAGCAAGAGCTTATCTCCATTAAATATAAACTACAATTAAAGCACTCCCTTCAATAAAAAAATCATTCAGTATAAAGGATACTTCTATGGGGAAGAGTCTGTGTCTGGAACATAACGCTCATACAATTAAGTGACTGCCCTGCCAGTGTATCACTGATCAGAATGCAATAGAGTCTTGCAGATAAGGACTGCATAATCTAATTTTTAACGTCTCGAATAGAAATTCAACTATTTCCCCCACTCTGTAACGCTGCATGCTCCAGAGATAGAGCAGTTTCCTAATGTAAAGCAATATTTGAATTTTGTGTTCTCAGAAATGTCAAACTTTGGCCCTGATTTTAACTCGGGGTAGGAATCGGGTAGACGGGGGAATGGGATGAGCGGCAAGCCCCCATGATGTCACCGGTGTGAGGTCCGGCCGAGTTTAGCTACCGGGCCTCATTTTAATATGATTGAGGGGCTGCCCGTCCAATTGCGTTCGGAAGCAGGCAACCTGCCCATTTTTCACAGCACAATATCCGGTGGGCCTCCTGAAGCCTATCTAAAGTGGGAATGCACCTCTTAAAGCGAGGTGGCATTCCCTGATCTCGTGTCTCATTGGAACAGTGTGAACAGAATTCTTATCACAGTGATGAGTCGCAGAGCTGCCCAGGTTTACAAATGCTTCCCTGGAGGTCCTGGTGGAGGGGGTCAGGGTGAGGATGAAGGTACTGTCTCCCAGGACCTGCAGGAGCATCCCCAGAGTGACTATCGAGCAGGCTTAACAGGGGTGGCTGAGAGGGTTAGTGCCAGCAGTGTGACCCCCCATGACCTGACTTCAGTGTAGGAAGAGGTTCAATGACTTCACAAGAGCAGTAAGGGGGAGTGCAGCTCTTCATTTCTCAACACCTGACAACACTCCTTTCACCCCCTCGCCCATCACTCTCAACAATTCCATCCCCCCACCAATCACATCCTTCAACATCCAATCACAACGGAACCCTGCAACACCTGTCTTTCCAAATGTACTCACCTCTTCCTTTGCTGCCTTCGCACCACACATTAACAGCGTTCTCTTCTCACAACCTACCACTTGCACAACCACCAACTCCTCCCAGCACTCTTTCCTCACTTCACATTCCACACACTTGGCTTTATATTTCATCACCTTCCCATCTCCATTCCATCTTGCTGCTTCTCCAGTTCTCACCACATGCACTATATGTACAAGCCCTCACATAGAAACATAGAAGATAGGAGCAGGAGTAGGCCATTCGGTCCCTCGAGCCTACTCCGCCATTCAATGAGATCATGGCTGATCATCCAAACTCAGTACCCTGTCCCTGCTTTCTCCCCATATCCCTTGATCCCTTTAGCCTTAAGAAATATATCTAACTCCTTCTTGAATATATTTAATAAATTGGCCTCAAATGCCTTCTGTGGTAGAGAATTCCACAGGTTCACCACTCTCTGGGTGAAGAAATTCCTCCTCATCTCTGTCCTAAATGGCTTACCCCTTATCCTTCGACTGTGACCCCTGGTTCTGGACTCCCCCGCCATCGGGAACATCCTTCCTGCATCTAGTCTGTCTATCCTGTTAGAATTTTATAAGTTTCAATGAGATCCTCTCTCTCATTCTTCTAAACTCCAGCGAGTATAAGCCCAATCGACCCAATCTCTCCTCATACGTCATTCCTGCCATCCCAGTTATCAGCCTGGTGAATCTTCGCTGCACTCCTTCCATGGCAAGAACATCCTTCCTCAGATAAGGCGACCAAAACTGCACACAATACTCAAGGTGTGGTCTCACCAAGGCCCTGTACAACTACAGCAAGACATCCTTGTTCCTGTACTCAAACCCTCTCGCTACGAAGGCCAACATACCATTGGCCTTCTTAACCGCCTGCTGCACCTGCATGCTTACCTTCAGCGACTGGTGCACAAGGACACCCAGGTCTCTTTGCACTTCCCCTTCTCCCAATCTATTGCCGTTCAGATAATAATCTGCCTTCCTGTTTTTGTCACCAAAGTGGATAACCTCGCATTTATCCACATTATACTGCATCTGCCCAATCACCCAACTGTCCAAATCATACTGGAGTTTCTCGGCATCCTCCTCACTGCACACACGCCCACCCAGCTTTGTGTCGTCTGTAAACGGAGATATTACATCTAGTTCCCTCGTCTAGATCATTAATATATATTGTGAATAGCTGGGGTCCTTGGACCGATCCCTGCGGTACCCCACTAGTCACTGCCTGCCACTCGGAAAAAGACCCGTTTATTCCAACTCTTTGCTTCCTGTCTGCCAACCAGTTCTCTATCCAAGTCAGTACCTTGCCCCCAATCCCATGTGCCTTAACTTTACACGCTAATCTCTTATGCGAGACCTTATCGAAAGCCTTCTGAAAGTCCAAATACACCACATCCACTGGTTCTCCCTTATCTATTCTACCAGTTACATCCTCAAAAAATTCCAGTAGATCAATCAAGCACGATTTACCTTTTGTAAATCCATGTTGACTTTGTCCGATCCTATCACTGTTTTCCAAGTGCTCTGCTATTACATCTTTAATAATGGACTCTAGCATTTTCCCCACTACCGATGTCAGGCTTACCGGTCTATAATTCCCCATTTTCTCTCTACCACCTTTTTTGAATAGTGGGGTAACATTAGCTATCCTCCAATCCATGGGAACTGTTCTATAGCCACTTGCTAACCCTTCCCCTCTCTTTCTGCAGGTCAAAACAGCACATAATACCAGCAGGAGTACCACCTCACATCATAGCCCTCACCCAAGCAAAGTACAAAGCCCTGGAGATTGGTGGCTTGGGCAAAGCCACGAGCATCAGGAAGGCGAGGCTGATGGCTTATCTGAGCAGGGTGTCTGTGTGTTACTTGTATTCCAATATTTACCTCAGCAAATATTCAGCCAGCTTCACAACTTTGAGCTGCATTCTCTAGACTGTCACCTGCTATGTCCAGCCTCTCAGTGCCATCCTAATTCTTGTCCAGTCCCTTCCTATCTACATCCGCAACTCTTCCGACGCCCTCCGCCACTTTAACAGTTTCCAGTTTCCTGGCCTGATATACCTATCAATTCCTCCAATAAAAGGCGAAGAGTTACGAAGGTGACTAAAGGTTTTTATTGACTAAATAACAGAGCCCACTCTCGTGGGTGATCCGATCCAAGCAGGAGGAATACCAGCCAGTCGCTCACCTTTATACCTGGCCTGGTGGGTGGAGCCAAGGCGGAGTCGGCAGTGGTCATCCCAGGTATAGCAGTGTGGCAAGAGGCGACCTCGTACCGTGATACAATAGTGGTCAGTGATACAGTTATAACGAACAGTGGTGAACAGTGCTAACTACTAACAGTGATACAATAGTGAACGTGGTTTACCACATTCACCCCTTGTTTAGAATTAAGTCCGGCGGGGTGAAGTGTACTACCAATTCTGGTAGGTCAGTCTGTCCGGAGGCTTCGTAAGCCTCTCCGATCGCCGCAGCGGTGGTGTTGCCTTATCCGGTGCTGGTGCCTTATCCGGTGTTGATGCTGGTGTTTGCGTGGTCGGCGAGGGCTCGTGGGGTTCCGGCATGCCGTCTACCTGGACTGAGGTTGGGGGGGGTGGTGGCGGTGTTTCCGGATCGGCTGAGGGTGCGAGGTCTCGTAGGGAGACAGTGTCCTCCCGCCCGTCTGGGTACGCCACGTAGGCGTACTGGGGGTTGGCGTGCAGGAGGTTCACCCTCTCGACCAGGGGGTCCGTTTTATGGGTCCTCACGTGTTTCCGCAGCCAGACCGGCCCCGGGGCGGTCAGCCAGGTTGGTAGAGTGGTTCCCGTAGTCGACTTCCTGGGGAAAACGAACATTCGTTCATGGGGGGTGGTGTTAGTGGCCGTGCAAAGTAATGACCGGATGGAGTGCAGCGCTGTCGGGAGGACTTCTTGCCAGCGGGAGGTTGGGAGGCCCTTAGACTTTAAGGCTAAGAGGACGGCCTTCCATACCGTCGCGTTCTCTCTTTCCACCTGACCGTTACCTCTGGGGTTGTAGCTGGTGGTCCTGCTTGCTGCAATACCTCTCTCTAGGAGGAATTGCCGGAGTTCCTCGCTCATGAAGGAGGAGCCCCGGTCGCTGTGTATATAGTTCGGGAACCCGAACAAGGCGAAGAGGGCATTCAGGCACTTAATGACCGTGCTACTGGTCATGTCGGGGCAGGGGAAGGCAAAGGGGAAACGGGAGTACTCATCAACGATGTTGAGGAAGTACACATTACGGTCAGAGGACGGGAGGGGCCCCTTAAAGTCGATGCTCAGGCGCTCGAAGGGGCGGGTGGCCTTGATCAGGCTTGCTCGGTCCGGCCTATAGAAGTGCGGTTTGCACTCCGCACAGGTCTGGCAGTTCCTGGTCATGGTCCTGACCTCCTCGATGGAGTAGGTCAGGTTGCGGGCCTTAATGAAATGGTAGAGTCTGGTGACTCCGGGGTGGCAGAGCTGGTCGTGGAGGGTCTGAAGCCTATCGATATGCGCGCTGGCGCATGTCATTCGTGAAAGGGCATCAGGGGATTCGTTCAGCTTGCCTGGCCGGTACAAGATCTCATAATCGTAGGTGGAGAGCTCGATTCTCCATCTCAAAATCTTGTCATTCTTGATTTTGCCCTTCAGCTTGTTATTAAACATGAAAGCCACCGAACGCTGGTCGGTGAGGAGGGTAAATCGTTTGCCTGCCAGGTAGTGCCTCCAGCGCCGTACTGCCTCCACGATCGCCTGGGCCTCTTTCTCGACCGACGAATGTCGGATCTCGGGGCCCTGTAGGGTCCTTGAGAAGAAGGCCACTGGCCTCCCCTCCTGGTTTAGGGTGGCGGCTAAGGCGAAGTCGGATGCGTCGCTCTCCACCTGAAAGGGGATGGACTCGTCCACTGCGTGCATCGTGGCCTTGGCTATGTCTCCCTTAATGAGGGAGAAGGCCGCGCACGCCTCCTCCGTGAGGGGGAAGGAAGTGGCTTTCAGGAGGGGTCTGGCTTTGTCCGCGTAATTGGGTACCCATTGGGCATAGTAGGCGAAAAGCCCCAGGGTTCTCCTAAGTGCTTTAGGGCAGTGGGGGAGGGGTAGCTCCATGAGGGGGCGCATTCTTTCTGGGTCGGGGCCGATGATTCCGTTCTCCACTACGCAGCCGAGGATGGCAAGGCGCGTGGTGTTAAACACGCATTTCTCCTTATTGTAGGTGAGGTTCAGCCGTTGGGCCGTACGGAGGAATTTCTCCAGATTCGCGTCATGTTCCTGCCGGTCGCGGCCGCAGATAGTGACGTTATCTAGGTAGGGGAATGTAGCCTGCAGTTCGTTCTGGTCAACCATCTGGTCCATCTCCCTTTGGAAGACCGAGACCCCATTAGTGACACCGAAGGGGACCCTAAGGAAGTGGTATAGGCGCCCATTCGCCTCGAAGGCGGTATACTGGCGGTCCTCAGGGTGGATAGGGAGTTGGTGGTAGGCCGACTTCAGGTCGATGGTCGAGAATACTTTATACTGTGCAATCTGATTGACCATGTCAGATATGCGGGGGAGGGGGTATGCGTCCAGCTGGGTATATCTGTTTATGGTCTGGCTGTAGTCGATGACCAGGCGGTTTTTATCGCCGGTCTTTACGACTACGACCTGGGCACGCCAGGGGCTGCTGCTCCCCTCGATAATGCCCTCTTTCAGGAGGCGCCGCACCTCAGAGCTAATGAAGGCTCTGTCCCCGGCGCTATACCGCCTGCTTTTGGTAGCGACGGGTTTGCAGTCAGGGGTAAGGTTAGCAAACAGAGAGGGTGGCGGGACCTTGAGGGTGGAGAGGCTGCAGGTGTTACGCGGTGGGCGGTTTAACGTTTGCTGGTTGTTGACGGTGAGTGGGGGGAGGGGTCCACCGTATGCTAGGGTTACGCTTTGGAGGTGGGATTGGAAGTCCAGCCCTAGTAGGACGGCAGCGCAGAGATGGGGGAGGACGAGGAGTTTAAAGTTTTTATACTCCGTGCCCTTAACCGACAGGGTCACGACACAGTAGCCGCTGATGTCCGTGGCGTGGGACCTCGATGCCATCGAGATTCGGCTGCGCGTTGGTAGGACAGAGAGGGAGTAGTGGCTCACCGTGTCTGGGTGGATGAAGCTCTCCGTGCTTCCGCTGTCGAACAGGCAGGTCGTGGCGTGGCCGTTCACTTTGATGTCCATCATTGACTTGGACAGATGGTGCGGGCGGGCTTGGTCCAGGGTGACGGAAGCTAGTGTGTAGCCGAGCGAGTCGTTGTCATCTGCGGGCGAGGCGGTCGGGCGTGGTGAGTAAAATGGCGTCTCCCACGAGGTAGGGCCCCATGAGGCACTATTGGGGTCGGTTGCCTTAATCAAAGATGGCCGCCCCCATGACTCATGTGTGGGGATGCTGGCCTCAGTTGCCCTAAACAAAGATGGCCGCCCCCATGACTCATGTGTGGGGATGCTGGCCTCAGTTGCCCTAAACGAAGATGGCCGCCCCCATAGTTCGCATGCGGCACTGCTGGCCTCTGAGGATCCGCTCCTGCAGGCCTTGGAGAAGTGGCCTTTCTTCAGGCAGGTTTTACATATGGAGTTCTTGGCTGGGCAGCGCGACCTCGGGTGCTTCTCCTGGCCACAAAAAAAACAGCCGGCGGCCCGATCGCGGATGCCCGATGTCGGGGCCGGTGCCGGGGGTGGCGGGGCCGGTCGGGTCCGGGACGCCGACGCAGAGGTAGGTCCCGGGGGCGGCGCTGGGAAGGGTGCTGTGGTAGGGGTCGGGCCCGAGTCCCAGGGTCGCGAGCAGTACCTGGTGAATGCTTCCTGATCTTGGTGGGCCACTTCCAGGGAGATAGCGAGGGCTTCAGCTTTTTCCATGCTGAGGTCTTTAGCTTCCAGCAGTCTTTGCCGTGAGTACTCGGACCGTAGGCCTTTCAGGAATGCGTCGCGGATATTATCTTCAGTATTTTCGGCTGCCGACACCGATTTAAACTCACAGTTCCTGGCGAGTGCATATAGCGCCTGTGAGAATTCGGCTACTGATTCTCCTGGCTGTTGCGGCCGTGATCTTAGGAGGTGCCTAGCGTACATGTAGTTTACCGGGGTCCGGTACTTCTGTTTCAGCAGGTTGATGGCGGTCTCGTAGGTAGTCATGTCCTCGATGAGAGTGTATACTCTCGGGCTCAGTTGTGCCTGCAGGACACTTAGTTTGGATGCCTGAGGGACGCTGGATTCTCTCAGGTATGATTCGAAGCAGACCAGCCAGTGTTTAAAGTCTGCGGCTGAGTTTGCTGCTCGTGGGTTCAGGTCCAGGTACGGCGGTCTGAGGGCTCGCAGCCAAGCTGGCTGGTGTGGCTGTGCTCCTGGGAGCTGCGCTGGTGGCTCCTCCGCCGGTTGTGACTCGTTGTTGGACATCATTAAATTTAGTCAATAAAATTGATATACCTATCAATTCCTCCAATAAAAGGCGAAGAGTTACGAAGGTGACTAAAGGTTTTTATTGACTAAATAACAGAGCCCACTCTCGTGGGTGATCCGATCCAAGCAGGAGGAATACCAGCCAGTCGCTCACCTTTATACCTGGCCTGGTGGGTGGAGCCAAGGCGGAGTCGGCAGTGGTCATCCCAGGTATAGCAGTGTGGCAAGAGGCGACCTCGTACCGTGATACAATAGTGGTCAGTGATACAGTTATAACGAACAGTGGTGAACAGTGCTAACTACTAACAGTGATACAATAGTGAACGTGGTTTACCACATGGCCCTAACCACCTCCTTTTCACTATGGATGTACAATCCCTCTACACATTCATCCCCCACCAGGATGGCCTGAGGGCGCTCCGCTTCTTCCTTGAACAGAGGCCCAACCAGTCCCCATCCACCACCACCCTCCTCTGCCTGGCTGAACTTGTTCTCACATTGACTCCACTCACTTCCTCCAAATCAAAGGTGTTGCTATGGGAACCCGCATGGGTCCTAGCTATGCCTGCCTTTTCGTGGGATATGTGGAACACTCTTTCTTCCAGTCCTACTCGGGTCCCCTCCCTCACCTCTTTATCCGATACATTGATGACTGTATCGGTGCCGTTTCCTGCTCTCACCCTGAGCTAGATAATTTCATCCACTTTGCTTCCAATTTCTACCCTTCACTCACCATCTCCGACTCTTCCCTTCCCTTCCTCGACTTCTCCGTCTCCATCTCTGGGGATAGTTTATTAACAAACATTCACAAGCCCACTGACTCCCACAGCTACATGGATTACACTTCCTCCCACTTCCTTTAAGGACTCTATTCCATTCTCCCAGTTTGTCCATCTCCGCCGCATCTGCTCGGACGATGCTGTTATATCCGTGTATCTTAATGTTGTGTCCTTCAATAATCAGACAACAGACTGCAGGGAACGATTCAACAGGTGTTTACTGAATGAGGGTTACTCTAGAACTAACTATACAGATCACTACTCAGGGTTTATATACAGGTGTGGTCACTGCCGGTACTACAGTATACAGGAGCTGTAAAAAGTAGTTCTCTCCCTTAAGGTATATATACATTACATACATTACAATTCCTCCCCTTTTAGATTAACAGTACCATAACTCATTTAACAATTAACATTTTTAATATACAATGTTATATGAAAATAGTCCATTCATATATTCAGTCTCTGGGGAGGCTTCCTGATTCTTTCTGGATAACGCCTTTCCCGAGTGTCTCACTCTTGGTGCGGAGGCGATTCGAGCACCCTGTCAGTTGATTCATCAGCTTCCAATGCTATTGTTTCTGAGGTAGATGCGACCTGTACGTCGGGTTCCTCACCAGGTACGTATGGCCGAGACATGGGGTTGACTCGTTCCTGTGACTCTAGGATCTGGTCAGCATGGCGTCTCACAATGTTCTCCCCAACATCCACTGTGTACATTAGTGGCCCCTGCCGTGTGCATATCATTCCTGGTTGCCATTTCTCTGTTCGGTAGTCGCGGGCCAAGACTGGTTGCCCTACATTGAAGCTCCTTGTCGGCTTCTCATTGATGTGCTGGAATTGCTTACTCTCAACATCTCTTCGTACATTTGGTCTGAGCAAATCCAGACGAGATCTCAACCTTCGGTTAAAGAACATCATGGCCAGGGCCTGGTTGGTGACTGCACGTGTCGCATTTCTGTAGGCTAACAGGAAATTGTCCACCTTATGCTGCTGTGGAATTTCGTCATCGCACATGGCCTTTACTGCTTTTTTAAAGGTTTGTACGAACCTCTCAGCCAATCCATTTGTGGCTGGATGATACGGGGCGGATGTGTAATGCCTTACCCCATTCCTTTTCATAAATCTTCGAAACTCTTCGGACACAAACTGTGGTCCGTTATCAGAGCAAATCTGCTCTGGCAAGCCGTTCCTGGCAAATATGGTCCGTAGGACTGCAATAGTTTTCTCCGTGGTGGTGGAGGACATTTTGATCACCTCAGGCCATTTCGAATGCGCATCCACGGCTATTAAAAACATTGAGTCCATGAATGGACCAGCAAAATCAATATGCAACCGTTGCCATGGAGATGAGGGCCACTCCCATGGGTGTAGAGGGGCATGTGGTGGTGCATTTTGGACCTTCTGGCATCCTGAGCAGCTCTTTGTCAGGTCCTCGATTTGCTGATCGATCCCCGGCCACCACACAAGCCCTAGCAAGGCTTTTCATTTTCACCCATCCCAGATGACCTTCGTGAAGCTCATTGAGCACTCTCTCCCTGAACTTGGGTGGAATTACCACTCGGGATCCACACATCAAGGTCCCCTGGCATACTGACAGCTGTTCTCTTCTGGATGAGAATGCTGGCAACAGTGAGTCGCCATGTGCTGGCCATCCCTTCACCGCCAAATCATATACCCGAGACAGTGTCGGGTCATTTCGGGTCTCCTTCTCTATACCAGCGTTAGATACTGGCAAGCATTCAATTAGAGTCGAATGAAATATTTCGACAGGATCCACTGCTGGTGCTTCCTCCGCAGTAGGCAGTGGCAGGCGTGATAGCCCATCAGCGTTTCCATGCTGTTTCGTGCCCTTATACTCGATTTCATATTGGTACGCCCCTAGAAAAAGGGACCATCTTTGTAGCCGTTGCGCAGTCATCACCGGAACGCCCTTCTTTGGATTAAAGATGGAGACAAGTGGTCGGTGGTCAGTCAGCAAGGTGAACTTCTGCCCGTGCAGATAGTGATTGAACTTTTTCACTCCCCACACTAGGCTGAGGGCCTCCCTGTCAATCTGGGCGTAGTTACGCTCGGCTGAGGTTAGTGACCGAGACGCAAAGGCTACTGGCCTCTCCGAGCCGTCTGGGAATTTGTGTGACAGCACCGCTCCAATGCCATAGGGTGATGCATCACACGCCAACTGAATTGGTAGTGCTGGGTTGAAATGAGCCAACACTTCTTTTGATGTGATCAATGCTTTGCTCTTCCGGAAAGCTCGTTTACATTCATCACTCCACTTCCATGGTACCCCCGTTTGCAGTAGGGTGTTCAGTGGGTGTAGTACGGTAGACAAATTCGGCAAGAACTTATGGTAGTAGTTCACCAGCCCGAGGAACGACCTCAGTTGTGACACATTTTCCGGTGCTGGAGCCTTGACTACTGCCTCAATCTTTTCAGGGGACTTATGTAACCCCTCTTTATCAAAAACGTGGCCACAATACGAGATCTGCTTCTGGAAAAACTCGCATTTGTGGCGATTAGCTCCGAGCCCATATTCCTTCAATCTAGTGAGCACCTGCTCCAGGTTGGCGAGGTGATCACTGTCATTTTTGCCCGTGACCAGGATGTCGTCCAAATAACACTGGGTTCCTGGAATCCCTTGCAGGACTTGTTCCATTGCCCTTTGCCAAATAGCCGGAGCTGATGCTACCCCGAACACCAGCCGGTTGTATTGGTAGAGACCTTTATGAATGTTGATCGTGAGGTACTGTTTCGAGGCTTCTTCTACCTCCATTTGCAGGTACGCCTGGGCCAGATCAATTTTAGTGAAGCGTTTCCCTCCAGATAGCGAGGCGAAAATATCTTCAATCCGCGGAAGCGGATATTGTACAGTGTGAAGGACTGGGTTCACTGTCACCTTAAAGTCCCCACAGATGCAAACCTTCTTTGGTTCCCCAGGCGTATTACTCAACGACCTCTTCATTACAGGAACGATGGGTGTAGCCCACTCGCTCCAGTCCACTTTGGACAGTACTCCTGAACGTTCCAAACCTTCCAGCTCTGCTTCGACGGCTGGGCGGATCGCATAAGGTACCGGTCTGGCCTTAAAAGACTTTGGGCTTGCATTTTCCTCTATTTTGATCGTCGCTGTTATGCCTTTTAGTGTTCCGAGTCCCTGCTGGAACACTTCTTGTGCGTCAGTTAGCATTTTTGACAGTCGTCCATGTGTGACGTCGTCATCCTTTTTGGCATCTACAGTCAGTGCTTGTATGGAATGCCAATCTAGCTGTATCTTCCGGATCCATTCACGTCCTAGTAGTGGTGGTCCTCCATCTGGCAATACATATAGGTCCATTTTTGGTGTTTCCTTGCCGTTATATATAACGTTCACCCTTATTTTTCCTTTGGGGTAGACTTTTTGCCCCGTGTACGTCTTCAAGACAATCTTTGTATCTCTCAAGGGTATATGTGAGGATAGCCGCTTGTAGTCCCTTCGGTTTATGACTGTTAGGGCTGATCCTGTGTCCAATTCCATTTTCACTTGGACTCCTGCTATCTTGAGCGTGACCCAGATAGTTTGGCGATCCTCCGTTTTGATCACATTATGTAGTTTCAGACAACCCAGCTCCTTGCTTCCGGAGTCTGTATCACTCTTCTGTTCATCTGAACTACTCTCCGTCACCTTATGTACCTTCTTGTACTTCTCCTGTGGAGATTTCTTGCTGCTGGTTTTCTTTCCCAACCTGCAGACTCTTGCTATGTGTCCTACTTTTCCACACTGTCTGCACACTTTGTCCTTGAACCAGCAATCATTATGGTCGTGTGTTGTTCTGCCGCAGCGATAGCACTTCACTGTTCCGTATGACATTTCATTTGTGCCATATTCTTGCGGTCTCCATTGTATCTCTGCAGCGCCCCGTGCTGCTGCTTCGTGTGATACTGCAATGCTGAAAGCCTTGTCCAGCGTAAGATCCTTTTCTGATAGACGCCGTTTCTGGGTTCCTTCACTTTGAAGCCCACACACAAACTTGTCCCTTAAAGTATCTGCTAGTCCCGTTCCAAACTGGCAGTGTTTCGATAGTTTGCGCAGTTCCGTTAAATACTCAGCATTACTTTCATCTTTATGCTGGTTCCTTTTGTGAAACTTAAATCTTTCTGCTATCGGCAGCGGTGTGGGGTTTAAGTGGTCCTGTAGGATTGACACTATGTTTTCAAAATCCTTTTCTACTGGCTTCTCTGGGGTTACTAGGTTTCGTAGTAAGCCATATGTTTTTGCACCCATTGAATTCAACAATACCAGCGCTTTCTTGTCATCTGGCACTTCATTCGCCTTGCAGTATACTTCTATGCGTTCGACATATGTCGTCCAATCTTCGACTTCATTGTCGAACGCTGTGATACTGCCACTCTTCGGCATTTTTGGGTGTGGTTAGACTGGCTTAAAATGGCGTCTCCCGCGCTTTCCTTTCTTCCCCGCTGCGGCTTAAAATGGCGTCTCCCGCGCTGCTGCCAACGCCGCTCTCGGCGGCCCTCGTGGCAAATGGCGACGCCCTGTGGGTTTCGTGCGCTGCTCCTGCGCTGCTGCCAACGCCGCTCTCTGCGGTCCTCGTGGCAATGGCAGCGCCTCACGTTTTCCTGCGCGCCTCTCTCCCCCGTTGATGCTGCTCGGCCCTTGAACACCGGCTGCGCTCTGCTCTCTCTCGTCTCTCTCCCCCGTTGACGCCGCTCGGTCCTGAACACCAGCTGCGCCCTGTGCGCTCTGCCCTCTCTCTCTCCCCCATCGACGCTGCTCGGCCTTTTTCTGTGCCGGTTGGTCGGGCTCCAGCCCGCCGCTGTCCGGGAAGGGTCTGCGCAGTACCTGTTGCCAGCCCGTTTCGCTGGACCACCGTGACTGGAAAGCCAAGCCTGGCTCTCGACAGCCTCCCCTGCAATGCTCAAATCTCCGCTGGATGACTGGGCGGTTGCCCGTGGTCGACGCCCGTGCTTCTGGACTCGACCTTCTTCCACTGTTCTCCAGGAGTGAATACCTGGGAGGTGATGGTAGGTTCGAATCTGCCTCGTCGCCAATGTTATATCCGTGTATCTTAATGTTGTGTCCTTCAATAATCAGACAACAGACTGCAGGGAACGATTCAACAGGTGTTTACTGAATGAGGGTTACTCTAGAACTAACTATACAGATCACTACTCAAGGTTTATATACAGGTGTGGTCACTGCCGGTACGACAGTATACAGGAGCTGTAAAAAGTAGTTCTCTCCCTTAAGGTATATATACATTACATACATTACAGATGCCACCTTCCATACCAGTGCTTCCGACAGGTCTTCCTTTTTCTTCAACTGAGGATTCCCCTCTACTGTGGTTGACACGGCCCTTGACTGTATCCGTCCTATCTCCCACACTTCTGCTCTCACCCCTGCCCCTCCCTCCCGGAACCACGACAGAGTTCCCCTTGTCCTCACCTTTCACCCCACCAGCCTCTACATTCAACGGATCATCCTCCGCCATTTCCGCCGCCTCCAGCGTGATCCCACCACCAAACATCTTCCCCTCACCTCCCCTTTCAGCATTCCGTAGAGACTGCTCCCTCCGAGACACCCTGGTCCACTCCTCTATCACCCCCAACACTCCTTCCCCTTCGCCCGGCACCTTCCCATGCAAGTACAGGAGATGCAACAGATGCCCTTTTACCTCCCCCCTTCCCACTGTCCAGGGCCCCAAACACCCCTTCCAGGTGATAAAGCGATTTACTTGTAGTTCTCGCAATTTAGTGTACTGTGTATTCACTGCTCACGATGTGGTCTCCTCTACATTGGGGAGACCAAATGCAGATTGGGTGACCGCTTTGCGGAACACCTCCGTTCAGTCCGTAAGGGGGATCCCCGAGTTTCCGGTCACCTGTCACTAATTCTCTGTTCCATTCCCACTCAGACCTCACCGTCCTTGGCCTCTTGCATTATTCCACTGAAGCTCAGCGTAAGCTTGAGGAACAGCACCTCATCTTTTGATTAGGCACTTTACAGCCTTCTGGAATCAACATAGAGTTCCACAATTTCAGATCATAACCTTGGCCCCCATCATATATATATTTTTTATCCAAACTTTTTGTTTGTCTTCTTTTCTTCTCTCCCACATGGCAGCTGTCTTTCATTCTGCCAGCACAATTTACACTTCATTTAGAGCCATCCCCTTTGTTTCTTAACCTGTCCCATTACCATCTCCTTTTGCCTTGAATATCTCTTAATGCCTCTTAACCTCCACTCCCTTCTAGCCTATCACAGACCTTCCCTTTTGTACTTTAATCCCCTCCTCCCTTTCCCAGCCCCTACACTTGTTTAAAAATCTGTTCCATTTCCTGCTTTTTTCCAGGTCTGACGAAAGGTCATCGACCTGAAACGTTAACTCTGTTTCTCTCTTCACAGATGCTGCCTGACCTGCTGAGTATCTCTAGCATTTTCTGTTTTTATTCCATCCTAATTCTTGTTCCTTTCCTCTAGGTCCTTCACAGCACCTGGACCCTGCAGAAGGTGCGACCTCGGAGGAGGAAAATCCTCCTGAGAATGCAGCGTCACATGCTCCATCCCTCCTTACAGAGGTGTCAGCTGTGGCTCAGTGGGTAGCACTCTCGCTTCTGAGTCAGAAGGTTGTGGGTTCAAGACCCCCTCAAGAGACTTGAGCACAAAAATCTAGGCTGGCACTCCAGTGCAGTGCTGAGGGAGCACTGCACTGTGGGAAGTGCCGTCTTGCGGATGAGAGGTTAAACCGAGGCCCCATCTGCTCTCTCAGGTGGACGTAAACGATCCCCACGACACTATTTCTTAGAGGAGCAGCTGAGTTATCACCGGTGTCCTGGTCAATATAACATAACCGGTGTCCTGGTCAATCAACATAACAAAGACAGATTATCTGGTCATTATCATATTGTTATTTGTGGGAGCTTGCTGTGTGCTATTGGCTGCTGTGTTTCCCACATTACAACAGTGACTACATTTCAAAAGTACTTAATTGGCTGTGAAGCACTTTGGGACATCCAGAGGTCATGAAAGTCACTATATAAATGCAAGTCTTTCTTTCCCTAGCACCAGCGCTCTCTCTTTTAGCTAGCCTCCTGTCCCCTCATCATCTCTCCAATCTGAATAGCACAAACTCTAAACAGGTGAAAGTATTACTGCCACGGGTTCTAGAGAGTTCTCCATTTACTTCAGGACAAAAATCAAACCTGCATTATGTTAAGCAAACAAACACTTCCTGACATTATGTCAATGGTAATAATTGTGCCCATAATCCAGCCCAGCACTAATGTATTCTATCAAACCTGTTTATAATATCTTATACTCAGTTATACTGTGTTAGCCTACTGCTGGAAATAATGTTATTTCACCTTGGTTAATACAAAACACACTGATTCATGTCTGGCACTCAAGGACGTTTTTTCAGTCAGAAAACACTTTTTAAAAAGCTGACCTTGATTTTAGTCCCTGTTCGTCATGTAGCCAAGGACCATAACGTTCTGTGCTGACTGTGTTAACACCCACATATTCTACCTCAATTACTTATTTGATAAACGTATTAAAGTGAAGCATTGTACTTAAAATAAAATCAGATTAATAGAAACAAAGGGAGTGACATTCATGGAAATATATGTTGGAATGGATGAGGGGTTCTGTTAGGTTGCCTTTTTTTAATGATTAATGTTTAGGATGACCATATAACAGAACACAAATTTGTAAAATTATGTGGTATTTCCAAAACCACTGCTGTGCATGTAAAAGAATTGAACATTTGTAACAATCCAGTTTTCATTACTTAGGTATGCATATTACTGACCGGGGGTAAGATTGCCTCTATTTATTATTCATAGCAAAGTTATTAATGAATGTTTATATGAAGGACACATTTACAATTGTGCTACAAATAATGAACAGAGGAAACCATCCTCCAAAATTGGGAAGATTTATTCTTGACAACTCCAACCTTAATCTTGAAACAGAAAAGCCCATGTGAAGTAGATTTGCTAAGGAATAGCAGATTGAATTTAATGGATACTAAGTGATCTCCTGTAGCATTGGTCATGGGGACAGGACACAGTTGTAGTACTTATGTGATCCCATTTGAAGATGAGGAAGCCAAGCACAGCAGGGGGCCATGAGTGGAGCACAGTGGTGGGGGAGAGGGACTGACTGAGTAGTGGGATAGTGTTCCAAAATTAAAACCACTGGTTCTTGAAAGAAGTAGGATTCTACCGATTTAATGGCACAAGGGGCATGAAGAACTGCAATGGCAGCTGTTGTGAGAAAACACTTTGTTCCCGAATGTGATTTCCCGATCAGAAGTCTGTGTGTGAGAAAGATTTTTGTGTTCGATGAAGTCAGCTTCATGTCTTTAAAGCACCAGCATTGTATTTATACCGGATATCAAATCTGCCACAACTTCTGGAAGGGTTTTAGACGAATGCCCCATCAGCAAGGTGGATTGGAAGTTCACTTGCTGCTGCTGCAGAAATCTAGACCTGGGCTATTTAACTCCCAGGCCCACATCAACACGCTGCCAGTTAACTTCCCACCCAGAACAAGTCCCGTTCGCCCATCACCCCTGTGCTCGCTGACCTACATTGGCTCCCGGTTAAGCAGCACCTCGATTTCAAAATTCTCATCCTTGTTTTCAAATCCCTCCATGGCCTTGCCCCTTCCTATCTCTAATCTCCTTCAGCACCCACTGCCCAGAAATATCTGCGCTCCTTTAATTCTGCCTGCTTCAGCATCCCTTATTATAATCACTCAACCTTGGTGGTGGTGCTTTCTGTTGCCAAGGCCCTAAACTCTAGAATCCCCTGCCTAAACCTCTCCACCTCACTACCTCCTTTAAGACATTGCTTAAAACCTACCTCTTTGAAAAGTTTTTGGTCATCTGCCCTAATATCTCCTGATGTGGATCGGTGTCACTTTTTGTCTGTAAAATACTCCTGTGCAGTAGCCGTGGGACGTTTTACTATGTTAAAGGCACTATATAAATACAAGTTGTTGTTGCTGGCTTCCAAAAAGTGAGGAAGACGGTGCAGGGAGGGTGTGGGAAAGGGGGGAGGAAATGTCGGTGTGGGGGGGGGGGGAAGAGAGAAAATGTCGGTCGGGGGGGGTGGGGGGGAGGAAATGTCGGGGGGGAGGAGGAGGAGGAAATGTCGGGGGGGAGGAGGAGGAGGAAATGTCGGGGGGGGAGGAGGAGGAAATGTCGGGGGGGAGGAGGAGGAGGAGAATGTCGGGGGCGGGAGGAGGAGGAGGAATGTCGGGGGGGGAGGAGGAGGAGGAGGAGGAAATGTCGGGGGGAGGAGGAGGAGGAAATGTCGGGGGGGGAGGAGGAGGAGGAAATGTCGGGGGGGGAGGAGGAGGAGGAATGTCGGGGGGGGAGGAGGAGGAGGAAATGTCGGGGGGGGAGGAGGGGGAGGAAATGTCGGGGGGGGGAGGAGGAAATGTCGGGGGGGAGGAGGAGGAGGAAATGTCGGGGGGGAGGAGGAAATGTCGGGGGGGAGGAGGAGGAGGAAATGTCGGGGGGGGAGGAGGAGGATGAAATGTCGGGGGGGAGGAGGAGGAGGAAATGTCGGGGGGGAGGAGGAGGAGGAAATGGTCGGGGGGAGAGGAGGAGGAAATGTCGGGGGGGGAGGAGGAGGAAATGTCGGGGGGGAGGAGGAGGAGGAAATGTCGGGGGGGGAGGAGGAGGAGGAGGAAATGTCGGGGGGAGGAGGAGGAGGAATGTCGGGGGGGGGAGGAGGAGGAGGAAATGTCGGGGGGGGAGGAGGAGGAGGAAATGTCGGGGGGGGAGGAGGAGGAGGAAATGTCGGGGGGGGAGGAGGGGGAGGAAATGTCGGGGGGGGGAGGAGGAAATGTCGGGGGGGAGGAGGAGGAGGAAATGTCGGGGGGGGAGGAGGAGGAAATGTCGGGGGGAGGAGGAGGAGGAAATGTCGGGGGGGGGAGGAGGAGGATGAAATGTCGGGGGGGAGGAGGAGGAGGAAATGTCGGGGGGAGGAGGAGGAGGAAATGTCGGGGGGGAGGAGGAGGAGGAAATGTCGGGGGGGGGAGGAGGAAATGTCGGGGGGGAGGAGGAGGAAATGTCGGGGGGGGGGAGGAGGAGGAAATGTCGGGGGAAGGAGGAGAGGAAGAAATGTCGGTGGGGAGGAGGAGGAGGAAATGTCGGGGGGGGGAGAGGAAATGTCGGGGGGGGAGGAGGAAATGTCGGGGGGGGGAGGAGGAGGAAATGTCGGGGGGAAGGAGGAGGAGGAAATGTCGGGGGGAAGGAGGAGGAGGAAATGTCGGGGGGGGGAGGAGGAGGAAATGTCGAGGGGGGAGGAGGAGGAAATGTCGGGGGGGAGGAGGAGGAAATGTCGGGGGGGGAGGAGGAGGAAATGTCGGGTGGAGGGAGGAGGAGGAAATGTCGGGTGGGGAGGAGGAGGAAATGTCAGGGGGGAGGAGGAGGAAATGTCGGGGGGGAGGAGGAGGAAATGTCGGGGGGGGGAGGAGGAGGAAATGTCGGGGGGAGGAGGAGGAGGAGGAAATGTCGGGGGGAGGAGGAGGAGGAAATGTCGGGGGAGGAGGAGGAGGAGGAATGTCGGGGGGGAGGAGGAGGAGGAAATGTCGGGGGGGAGGGGAGAAATGTCGGGGGGAGGAGGAGGAACTGTCGGGGGGGGGAGGAGGAGGAAATGTCGGGGGGAGGAGGAGGAGGAAATGTCGGGGAGGAGGAGGAGGAAATGTCGGGGGGGAGGAGGAGGAAATGTCGGGGGGAGGAGGAGGAGGAAATGTCGGGGGGGGGAGGAGAGGAAATGTCGGGGGGGAGGAAGGAGGAGGAAATGTCGGGGGGAGGAGGAGGAGGAGGAAATGTCGGGGAGGAGGAGGAGGAAATGTCGGGGGGAGGAGGAGGAAATGTCGGGGGGGAGGAGGAGGAGGAAATGTCGGGGGGGGAGGAGGAGGAAATGTCGGGGGGGAGGAGGAGGAATTGTCGGGGGGGGAGGAGGAGGAAATGTCGGGGGGGGGAGGAGGAGGAAATGTCGGGGGGGGAGGAGGAAATGTCGGGGGGGAGGAGGGAAATGTCGGGGGGGAGGAGGAAATGTCGGGGGGGAGGAGGAGGAAATGTCGGGGGGGGAGGAGGAGGAAATGTCGGGGGGGGGGAGGAGGAGGAAATGTCGGGGGGGGAGGAGGAAATGTCGGGGGGGGGAGGAGGAAGGAAATGTCGGGGGGGAGGAGGAGGAAATGTCGGGGGGGGAGGAGGAGGAAATGTCGGGGGGGGGAGGAGGAGGAAATGTCGGGGGGGGGGAGGAGGAGAAATGTCGGGGGGGAGGAGGAGGAAATGTCGGGGGGGGGAGGAGGAGGAAATGTCGGGGGGGGGGAGGAGGAGGAAATGTCGGGGGGGGGAGAGGAGGAGGAAATGTCGGGGGGGAGGAGGAGGAAATGTCGGGGGGGGGAGGAGGAGGAAATGTCGGGGGGGGAGGAGGAGGAAATGTCGGGGGGGGGAGGAGGAGGAAATGTCGGGGGGGGAGAGGAGGAGGAAATGTCGGGGGGGGGAGGAGGAGAAATGTCGGGGGGGGGAGGAAATGTCGGGGGGGGAGGAAATGTCGGGGGGGGGGGAGGAAATGTCGGGGGGGGAGGAAATGTCGGGGGGGGAGGAATGTCGGGGGGGGGAGGAAATGTCGGGGGGGGAGGAGGAGGAAATGTCGGGGGGGGAGGAGGAGGAAATGTCGGGGGGGAGGAGGAGGAGGAAATGTCGGGGGGGGAGGAGGAGGAAATGTCGGAGGGGAGGAGGAGGAGGAAATGTCGGGGGGGGGAGGAGGAGGAAATGTCGGGGGGGGAGGAGGAGGAGGAAATGTCGGGGGGGAGGAGGAGGAAATGTCGGGGGGGGAGGAGGAGGAAATGTCGGGGGGGAGGAGGAGGAGGAAATGTCGGGGGGGAGGAGGAGGAAATGTCGGGGGGAGGAGGAGGAAATGTCGGGGGGGGAGGAGGAGGAGGAAATGTCGGGGGGGGGAGGAGGAGGAAATGTCGGGGGGGGAGGAGGAGGAGGAAATGTCGGGGGGGGAGGAGGAGGAAATGTCGGGGGGGAGGAGGAGGAAATGTCGGGGGGGAGGAGGAGGAGGAAATGTCGGGGGGGGAGGAGGAGGAAATGTCGGGGGGGGGAGGAGGAGGAAATGTCGGGGGGGGGAGGAGGAGGAGGAAATGTCGGGGGGGAGGAGAAGGAAATGTCGGGGGGGGAGGAGGAGGAAATGTCGGGGGGGGGAGGAGGAGGAAATGTCGGGGGGGGGAGGAGGAGGAAATGTCGGGGGGGGAGGAGGAGGAAATGTCGGGGGGGGAGGAGGAGGAAATGTCGGGGGGGGAGGAGGAGGAAATGTCGGGGGGGGAGGAGGAGGAAATGTCGGGGGGGAGGAGGAGGAAATGTCGGGGGGGGGAGGAGGAGGAAATGTCGGGGGGGGGAGGAGGAGGAAATGTCGGGGGGGGAGGAGGAGGAAATGTCGGGGGGGGAGGAGGAGGAAATGTCGGGGGGGGAGGAGGAGGAAATGTCGGGGGGGGGAGGAGGAGGAAATGTCGGGGGGGGGAGGAGGAGGAAATGTCGGGGGGGGAGGAGGAGGAAATGTCGGGGGGGGAAGGAGGAGGAAATGTCGGGGGGGGAGGAGGAGGAAATGTCGGGGGGGGAGGAGGAGGAAATGTCGGGGGGGGGAGGAGGAGGAAATGTCGGGGGGGGGAGGAGGAGGAAATGTCGGGGGGGGAGGAGGGAAATGTCGGGGGGGGGGAAGGAGGAGGAAATGTCAGGGGGGGGGAAGGAGGAGGAAATGTCGGGGGGGGGAAGGAGGAGGAAATGTCGGGGGGGAAGGAGGAGGAAATGTCGGGGGGGGGAGGAGGAGGAAATGTGGGGGGGAGGAGGAGGAAATGTCGGGGGGGGAGGAGGAAATGTCGGGGGGGAGGAGGAGGAAATGTCGGGGGGGGGGGAAGGAGGAGGAAATGTCGGGGGGGGGGAAGGAGGAGGAAATGTCGGGGGGGGGGAAGGAGGAGGAAATGTCGGGGGGGGGAAGGAGGAGGAAATGTCGGGGGGGGGAAGGAGGAGGAAATGTCGGGGGGGGGAAGGAGGAGGAAATGTCGGGGGGGGAAGGAGGAGGAAATGTCGGGGGGGGGAAGGAGGAGGAAATGTCGGGGGGGGGAAGGAGGAGGAAATGTCGGGGGGAGGAAATGTCGGGGGGGGGAAGGAGGAGGAAATGTCGGGGGGGGGGGAAGGAGGAGGAAATGTCGGGGGGGGAAGGAGGAGGAAATGTCGGGGGGGGGGAAGGAGGAGGAAATGTCGGGGGGGGGAAGGAGGAGGAAATGTCGGGGGGGGGGAAGGAGGAGGAAATGTCGGGGGGGGGGGAGGAGGAGGAAATGTGGCGGGGGGGGAGGAGGAGGAGGAGGAAATGTGGGGGGGGGGGAGGAGGAGGAAATGTCGGGGGGGGGTGAGGAGAAGAGAGAGAGAGAGAGAGGTCTAAACTATCCTCCTGCCCCCTCAAAAAGGAACATTAAAAAAAACTTATCCATTTGGGCCTCTGCATTTCCCCCACCAGCATGTCCCAGCCCGCTTCAGTCTGCTGCGAAAATCACAGCGACTGCGAGCTCCAGGTCTAAAGGCCGTCCAGAAGCCTGCGTAAAATTCGTGGCCGGCGGCGCCGGGCCTTGGGTGATTTTTTTTAACTCCCACCCACCGAATAGGATTAAAATCGGCCCTCCTTCCCGCTCGTGATCCCCACCTGACCACTACTGGAAGAGCAAGAGCCGGACATTTTCTACGTTCGCGGAGCATCCGCCGCGCACCAAGAAATTCACGGGCGCGCCAACACCAACGATTTTCCGCCCATTGAGTTTCTGATAATACCACTTGTAGCCGGCGATGCCACCAACACATACTTGGAATGTTGCATGCCAGCAATTAGCATAGGAAACGGTTCTGCTTTAATTCGCCTAAGTACCTGCAGCTGGGCATCCTGCTCTGATTAAAGCTTCCTTAATATTTTCCTGTCTGTCCAGCTGGCGTGTTTTTCTCACAGCACGCCCCTTTAAATCAATGGCGAGGACTGACCCCGGTGCACGTTTTCCACTTCCAGCGGATCCTGGATAGTGCATTGACACTGTCAGTAACTCTCCCGTGTTTGCCATTTACACGGTGACGTTATCTTCTGGCCGTGCTCTGGCTGCATTGCCAACGACACAAGCGCCTTCAGGGGTTTTTTTTTGTCTGTGAAATATGTTTTGAGTTGTTGCCCAACAGCTGCCATCGCCGACAGGTATTACTCGCTCTTCAGCTGTTGTAGTGAACTTTCAGCCTTTAAATACTGGTTAAGTGCCTAATAATTGCTACTTAGGAGGACTCATTGTGTAAACATTGGCTGCAGAAAAGTTCACAAGCAGTAACGGAATGGGTCATGCGGGAAGGGTTCCACACAAAATAGGAAGTAACTTAAAAATTTATGACTGGAAGTAATAATTTCAGTTAGTAATGGGGTCAGTGCATTTCTCGTGCACTGAAAGTAATTTCTGTGCCAAAATTATGAAGAGGCTCACAGAACTGAAATTGGAGAAGACTGAGAGATGCAGTCCAGATTTATCAAATGTTGTCGCCATAGGCAGCATAGATTCAACAGGTTATTTAACGTAAACTGTGATTGCAGAACTAGAGGACAAATTCAAAATTGTCCAGCTTCAATTAATGGATGATAGATCAGGTGAGCTCCATTATGCCTGCTATTGCCATCCTATTTTCTACCATATGCTCTGCCCAGGTGATTAGATGAGGGACTTCAGTTACATAGATAGATGAGAGAAGCTGGGGTTGTTCTCCTTTGAGCAGAGAAGGTTGAGAGGAGATTTGATCGAGGAGTTAAAAATCGAGGGGTCTAGACAAAAGTAGATAGAGAGAAATTATTCCTGTTGGCGGAAGGGTCGAGAACCAGAGGACACAGATTTAAGGTGATTGGCAAAAGAACTAAAGGGGACATAAGGAAAAACTATTTACGCAGCGAGTGGTTAAGATCTGGAATGCACTGACTGAAAGGTTGGTGGAGGTAGTCTCAATCATAGCTTTCAAAAGGAAACATTTTGCTGGGCTACGAGGAAAAGGTGGGGGAGTGGGACTAGCTGGAGTACTCTTACAGAGAGCTGGCACATGGCCTCCTGTGCTTTAACCATTCTATGATTCGAGAATTCCTCCTCCCCCACAAACATAACGTAGCAGGTTTATATATGTGAGACTCATAAAAATTAACATTGATTAGATACCTCAAGAGTAGGAACTGGATAAAAATCTGACTAACAACTAGGCTAAAGTTAATAAAAACACTTCAGCGCTTCCCACAATCATCAGTCAGTTATCACTTATCATACTGGTTTTAATCATTAAACTTTTCGAGTAATGGGCCCATACAGTGTTGTCATGTGGGAATTCAAGGAAACGAGGTCTAATTTAGATTTGAATATTAAAATTGATATCAAAAGTTTTTAACAAATTACCTTTTGTGATCAAGGAAAACAAATTCCAATTTTCTTGTTGGAATTTTATGTTCCTCAGTTGAAATAAGTTGAGGGGAGTTTATGACTGCAAACTTAAACTGGTGTGTTAGAGACTTTGATGTTCCTAACCCTCATACAATATACACCTTAGACTTTATCATTGCACTGCCATTAGATTAGGTTTATGTCTTTTTTGTTGTTTCTGATCATGGTACCGAGGATTAAGCAATGGAACACTTCTCAATTTTTTGGAGATAGTGTCAGAGTTGATCTGAGATCAGGAATAGAAGAGATCAAATGCAGAGTAAACTCAGAACAGCACTTTCTACTGCACCACTCTGTACCTTTGTTTCCTATGTCAGTCATTTTCATTGCCTTTTTGAGAAAGTCGTTGGATTTGAAATTCCTGGGCATGGGAGTGCACTACAAGAGTGCAAGTCAGGCAATGGAAAAGAAAATCGGGCGGGGTGTAAAACGGCGTGCTGATTCGCTATCACTCATTTTTGCGCTACTACTGAAGTCTGATTTCACCCCCGCTAACTTTTAAATACAACCTTCCCCGCATATAGCAGTGCTGGACACCAAGGAAACATAGAAACATAGAAGATAGGAGCAGGAGTAGACCATTCGGCCCCTTGAGCCTGCTCCGCCATTTAATGAGATCATGGCTGATCATCCAAATTCAGTACTCTGTCCCTGCTTTCTCCCCATATCTCTTGATCACTTTAATAGAAACATAAAAAATGTTGCTATGGTGCAAATGACGGAAAATATGTCAGATCTCTTATTTCTGTCATTACAATACCCCTGCCCATATATTGTACGGCCCCAGTCATTTTCTGTGGGAAATCCTGGGGACGTGGCAGGGTAGAATAGGGATACTGTCTAACAGCTACCAAAGAATTTCCTGCCCAAGTCTGCTTGAGCTACACCGAGGGGCCAAAGTAACTTGATTGGAAAGTCTAAGTTCATCTAGTTCACCTTTGGGCTGTTGTAGCAGTTGTATCCAACAATATGTTTCTGTTCAAGATGCTTGTCCAATTGAAGAGATGTAGGGCAAAATATCATGAGACCCAGGCCACCAGGAGGACCTAAATTACTGATGACAATGGCTGGAAATTCACGTGCAACGCACCCATGATTTTCCTATATGTCACCCGCTGCATGCAAGACCTTGCTGGTGTTGCAAGGTCTCAGAACATTTCTCCCCTAAGCTACTAGCCCCTACAATCTTCCTTTGTTAGCTATTCCAAAAGACAACCACCCTCTCAGTAATGTTTCTTTACACTACACCTAAATCTGCCTCTTTTCAGTATATATCTGTCCCCTTGTTCAGCTGTCTCATACCAAGAAAAGATTGATCCTCTACATTCCTGAGCCTTTATTGATTTGAAAACCTCAATCATATCTCCCCATCAGTTTTCTCTTCTCCGACAAAAGGTCCATTTCTTTGAACCTATCCTCATATGTTTTATTTTGTAGGTCATCTATCATTCCGGTAGTTCTTCCCTGCATTCTTTTCCAGTTACATCCTTCCTGTAGTTTGCTCTGCAGAACTGCACATTGAGTGACCCGGCTAATGCTCTATACAGTAGCAGCATTGCCGCTTTTGATCCAGATTCTGACCGTGAAAAAAATGTGGTGCTGAAATCCCAGCAATTCTATTAGCATTGTTCCTGCCAGGAACTCACACTGCTGATGCCAGTGAACTTTCTGGGGTCAGGGGAGGGTCCCTATCTGCATGGCATGATGGGAGCCTCAGCACAAAGGGATGTTTAGAGGGGTTCTCAGGTAACCATCCCTTCCTCACGAGGCCCCATTTTTTTGGTCCCAGTGTGAGGGTGGCTGCCATCCACCAGGCCCCAGTTTTGGTCTCGGTGGTGAACGGGAGGGTGGGTGGCAGCCTTCCCTTTCCCAACAGGCCCCAATTTTGCATTGATGGGAGCGAGTGTCCTTCAGATTTGGATTTTACTGCAGAGGGATTGACTTCATTCCACCAAGCTACAGACATCAGGCTGGATTGCATGGGTTTGATTTTTTAAAATTTGTTTATGGGCTGTGGGCGTCGCTGGCAAGGCAGCATTTATTGCCCATCCCTAATTGCCCTTGAGAAGGTGATGGTGAGCCGCCGCCTTGAACCGCTGCAGTCCGTGTGGTGAAGATACTCCCACAGTGCTGTTAGGGAGGGAGTTCCAGGATTTTGACCCATGAAGCAGTCGGCACAGACTCCATGGATTTTGAACATATACCTTTATTAAAAACTGGACAGGCTGTTTGGGGGGTGAGGCAGTGAAAAACCACCCAAGCTGAAGGTGACTCACTTAACCAGGTTGCAGTTGTATGGAAACAAACTGTCCTGGGAACAATGGCCCGAGAGGCCGACTCCCAAGTCTTGATTAACAAGGCTGACGACTCATTGTTCTGGTCCAGATGAGCTCGTTAATCGGCTGGAAGATCGAAATGAGTTCTAAAACATCCAAACTTGGGAGGAAGCTTGGAAACCACTTCCCTGAGGCCAGGTGTCCATTAAAACCACAGAAAGCGGTCTGTGTATTGGAGGGGTATATCAGAGAGCAGTTTGGATAGCTCTCTCTCCTGCCCTCCACACAATGGAACGTCAAGAGGAGTAGAGCCTTGCTCTTCCAACCAAGACGGACTTCGACTAAGGCTGAGACTCGCATGCCGCAAGGCCGGTACGGAACCAGGTAGCCAAGACGTACGGGAGGAAGCTGCAAGCAAGATCAAAAGGGCAATCTAGGTGAGCATTGCCAAGCCTACACACCCACAAGATCACTTAGCTGTGTGAGGGGGTGCCTGTATGTTCCTACCAAACCACAGGGGGTTTAGCGTTGGAAGGGTCCTGTGATAGTTTAGTTCACGGGAGGGTGTTTTTAGGCCATGGTAAGTCAGCACGGCAGGGGCTTGTTGGACAAGTCAAGGTTGTACTGTTTTAAACTGTACTGTTGTGTTCACACCGCTCGTACTGTATGCGAGTGGAGTGGTTTTTGTCAACCTTAATAAACACTGTACGGGTGAGCCCGAAAACGCTGTCCATGCTCAAACCTGTCCTCAGTAATCCCTATTGTCCAGAACTTGTAGTAAGGGGGTTTGCGTGCTCGCTACGAACAGGGCGAAACCACTTACAATAATTGGCCAATGCATAAACCGGTTACACCCAGCGATGATGAAGGATTGGTGATATACTTCTAAGTCCAGATGGTGTGTGACTTGGAGGGGATCTTGGAGGTGGTGGTGTTCCCATGCGCCTGCTGCCCTTCTAGGTGGAAGAGGTCGCGGGTTTGGGAGGTGCTGCTAAAGAAGCCTTGGTGAGTTGCTGGAGTGCATCTTGTAGATGGTGTACACACTTCAACCACTTTACGCCGGTGGTGTAAGGAGTGAATGTTTAAAGTGGTGGATGGGCTGCCAATCAAGCGGGCTGCTTTGTCCTGGATGGTGTCGAGCTTCTTGAGTGTTGTTGGAGCTTCACTCATCCAGGCAAGTGGAGAGTATTCCATCACACTCCTTACTTGTGCCTTGTAGAAGGTGGAAAGGCTTTGGGGTGTCAGGAGGTGAGACACAGCAGAATACCTAGCCTCTGACCTGCTCTTGTTGCCACAGACGACCATGTGTGCGGGATGTGTATCCAGCTGCAGCTACTGACAGACCACATTGTGGCGCTGGAGCTGCGAATGGATACATACTGGAGCATTCGCGATGCTGAGGACATCGTGGATAGCACGTTTAGGGAGTTGGTCACACCGCAGGTAAAGGCTGCACAGGTAGGAAGGGAATGGGTGACCACCAGGCAGAGTAGTAGGCGCAGGCAGGTAGTGCAGGGGTCCCCTGTGGCCATTCCCCTCTCAAACAGATATACCACTTTGGATATTATTGAGGGAGATGGCAGCAGCAGCCAACTTCCTGGTACCATGGGTGGTTCTGCTGCACAGGATGGGAGGAAAAAGACTGGGAGAGCTATAGTGATAGGGGATTCTATTGTAAGGGGAATAGATAGGCGTTTCTGCGGCCGCAAACGAGACTCCAGGATGGTATGTTGCCTCCCTGGTGCAAGGGTCAAGGATGTCTGGGGGCGGCTGCAGGGCATTCTTGAGGGGGAGGGTGAAGAACCAGTTGTCGTGGTGCATATAGGTACCAACAATATAGGTAAAAAATGGGATGAGGTCCTAAAAGCTGAATATAGGGAGTTAGGAGGTAAATTAAAAAATAGGACCTCAAAAGTAGTAATCTCAGGATTGCTACCAGTGCCACGTGCTAGTCAGAGTAGAAATAGAAGAATATTTCAGATGCATACGTGGCTAGAGGAATGGTGCAAGGGGGAGGGATTCAAATTCCTGGGACAGAACTGGTTCTGAGGGAGGTGGGACCAGTACAAACTGGACGGTTTGCACCTGGGCGGGACTGGGACTGATGTCCTAGGGGGAGTGTTTGCGAGTGCTGTTGGGGAGGGTTTAAACTAAGATGGTAGGGGTTTGGGAACCTGTGCAGAGAGACAGAGGAAAGGGAAGCAAGGATAGAAACAAAAGAAAGAGGGAGAAAAGCAAAAGTGGAAGGCAGAGAAATCAAGGGCGTAAATCAAACAGGGCTACAGTAAATAATAATTCTAAAAGGACTAAGAGTGTTAAAAAATCAAGCCTGAAGGCTTTGTGTCTTAATGCGAGGAGCATTCGCAATAAGGTGGATGAATTAGCTGCACAAATAGATGTAAACGGATATGCTGTAATTGGAATTATGGAGACATGGCTCCAGGGTGACCAAGGCTGGGAATTCAACATCCAGGGGTATTCAGTATTCAGGAAGGACAGGCATAAAGGAAAAGGAGGTGGGGTAGCATTGCTGGTTAAAGAGGAGATTAACACAATAGTAAGGAAGGATATTAGCTCTGATGATATGGAATCTGTATGGGTAGAGCTGAGAAATACCAAGGGGCAGAAAACGTTAGTGGGAGTTGTATACAGACCCCCAAACAGTAATGCTGAGGTTGGGGATGGCATTAAACGGGAAATTAGAGACGCATGCAATAAGGGCACAGCAGTTATCATGGGTGACTTTAATCTACATATAGATTGGGCTAACCAAATTAGTAACAATACTGTGGAGGAAGAATCCCTAGAATGTATACGGGATGGTTTCCTGGACCAATATGTCGAGGAACCAACTGGAGATCAGGCCATCTTAGACTGGATGTTATGTAATGAGAAAGGATTAATTAGCAATGTTGTTGTGCGAGGCCCCTTGGGGAGGAGCGATCATAATATGATAGAATTCTTCATTAAGATGGAGAGTGAAGTAGTTGACTCAGAGACTAGGGTCCTGAATTTAAATAAATGAAACTACGATGGTGTGAGGCGCGTGTTGACTAGGATGGATTGGGGAATGTTACTTAAAGGGTTGATGGTGGATAGGCAATGGCAAGCATTTAAAGATCGCATGGATGAACTACAGAATTTGTTCCTCCCTGTTTGGCATAAAAATAAAACAAAAAAGGTGGCTCGACCGTGGCTAACAAGGTAAATTAGGGATAGCATAAGATCCAAGGAGAGGACATATAAATTGGCCAGAAAAAGCAGCAAACCTGAGGATTGGGAGCAGTTTAGGATTCAGCAAAGGAGGACAAAGGGATTAATTAAGAAAGGGAAAATAGAATATGAGAGTAAGCTTGCGGGGAACATAAAAACTGACTGTAAAAGCTTCTATAGATATGTTTTTTTAAAATTCATTGATGGGATGTGGGCGTCGCTGGCTAGGCCTGCATTTAGTGCCCATCCCTAGTTGCCCTTGAGAAGATGGTGGTGAGCCACCTTCTTGAACCGCTGCAGTCCATATGGTGTAGGTACACCCACAATGCTGTTAGGAAGGGAGTTCCAGGATTTTGGCCCAGCGACAGTGAAGGAACGGCGATACAGGTCCAAGTCAGGATGGTGTGTGGCTTGGAGGGGAACTTGTAGGTGGTGATGTTCCCATGCGTCTGCTGCCCTTGTCCTTCTAAGTGGTAGAGGTCGTGGGTTTGGAAGGTGCTGTTGAAGGAGCTTTGTCGAGTTGCTGCAGTGCATCTTGTAGATGGTACACACTGCAGCCACAGTGCGCCGGTGGTGGAGGGAGTGAATGTTGAAGGTGGTGGATGGAGTGCCAATCAAGCGGGCTGCTTTATCCTGAATGGTGTCGAGCTTCTTGAGTGTTGTTGGAGCTGCACTCATCCAGGCAAGTGGAGAGTATTCCATCACACTCCTGACTTGTGCCTTGTAGATGGTGGAAAGGCTTTGGGGAGTCAGGAGGTGAGACACTCGCCGCAGAATTCCCAGCCTCTGGCCTGCTCTTGTAGCCACAGTATTTATATGGCTGGTCCAGTTCAGTTTCTGATCAATGGTAACCCCCAGGATGTTGATAGTGGGGGATTCAGCGATGGTAATACCATTGAATGTCAAGGGGAGATGGTTAGAGTCTCGCTTGTTGGAGATGGTCATTGCCTTGCACTTGTGTGGTGCGAATGTTACTTGCCACTTGTCAGCCCAAGTCTGAATGTTGTCCAGGTCTTGCTGCATATGGACACGGACTGCATCAGTATCTGACGAGTCTGGAATGGTGCTGAACAGTGTGCAATCATCAGCGAACATCCCCACTTCTGACCTTATGATGGAGGGAAGGTCATTGATGAAACAGCTGAAGATGGTTGGGCTGAGGACACTGCCCTGAGGAACTCCTGCAGTGATGTCATGTGATTGAGATGAATGACCTCCAACAACCACAGCCAACTTCCTTTGTGCTAGGTATGATTCCAACCAATGGAGAGTTTTCCCCTTGATTCCCATTGACTTCAGTTTTGCTAGGGCTCCTTGATGCCACACTCGATCAAATGCTGCCTTGATGTCAAGGGCAGTCACTCTCACCTCACCTCTTGAGTTCAGCTCTTTTGTCCATGTTTGGACCAAGGCTGTAATGAGGTCAGGAGCTGAGTGGCCCTGGCGGAACACAAACTGGGCGTCAGTTAGCAGGTTATTGCTGAGTAAGTGCCACTTGATAGCACTGTCGACGACACCTACCATCACTTTGCTGATGATTGAGAGTAGACTGATGGGACAGTAATTGGCCGGGTCGGATTTGTCCTGCTTTTTGTAGACAGGACATACTTGGCAATTTTCCACATTGCCGGGTAGATGCCAGTGTTGTAGCTGTACTGGAACAGCTTGGCTAGGGGCGCAGCTAGTTCTGGAGCACAAGTGTAGGATTCGCAAAAATCCAGGAAAATATAGTCTACATTGTAAAACCCCTGCAATGGCCACATTTTATGAACACAAGATGGAGTTGGCAGATCACATGACTCATTTCAGAAGGACATACCACTGCAGTACCATAAAGAAACCTGAGTCACCACCGATTAGAAGATTCCAGAACTGGCTGCAATTGATATGGTAAAATGGTTACAGTAGTAACGAAGTCAAAACAAAAGTATTTACACCTCAAGGTGTGTTAATTGCTAGCAAAACGCAAACCCATCTCTGAAATCGCAGAGCACAGACAAAACCTATTATCTGTACCAAACTCAGAGGGACACAGGACAGATCCCATTAGTTTCATTTACAAGACATTAAAATAAAGTACCTGCTTTTGTCAAAGCAGCCTGCCCATTACTTTAACAAAAGAAAACCCCTGATTTGGTGCCAAGATAAGGGCAAGAAAACAGTATAACTGTTGGGGGAAAAGAGACATTAAAAAAAAACACAGTTTCACACAGACACGAGGTCAAAGGCAGAGCGAGTGGAGAGGTTCGATTATGGTTTGAGGAGCACGGAGGGCCTACAAGTTCGAGCAGGAGAGCAGGTTCAGGAGCCGGTCCCATAAGGAAGATTGGAGATCCCGGACGATACAGGAGCACCAAGGTCAAGGACAGTTTTAAAAACCCTGGTGAGCATAGAGGCCCAACTCCACCTAGCTGATCTAGTTGAGGTATACTGTAGAGACGGGAAGGTTTTTAATATTAAGGGCTTTGTAATTCGGGAGTGTTATTCATCCTTCGTTGTGCCGTGCGCTTTCTCCACCCCCGTTTTATTATATCGCTGATCTAGAATTGATGTATTATGATAGTCAAAGTAACTCTTGTGTGTTAAATTTTAGTTCCCATTGAGAGGCGTGTTCATGATTTTTGTCTGCATTGTTTCTTCATTCTCTATGTTTTATTCTCCTTAAAAATAAAGATACCTTTGATTTAAAACTTACCTTGTCTCACCTGATCCATTTGTCTTCCGAGTCACAAGTTTGGCCAACACATCAAGGTAGTCTGGCAATAAGCCCAGTGTCTAGAACCGGTGAGGGGGGAGCGCTTCGGAACCGCTCCCGAGCAGTGTGAAATCAAAAACCGATCTCGCACACCACAAGTTCGTTAAAACGACCCCTTACAGAATGGCGACCCAGATGGGACACTGGCTACAGAACCCTTGTGTGGTGGACAAAGACTCGGGTGAGACAGATGTTATGGAGGACAGGTTATCCTCCTACGTGTGTGGCAAAGTAAATGTAGCAAAAAAATGGGTATATGACCTGTTAGGAGCCGAGCGTCCCCTAAAGGCAGCTGCCCAGTGGACGGCTAGTAAAGAGTACCGCAAGGGCATTGAAAAAGTGGTGTGGCTTATGTGCTATAAAAAGCAGGTTCTGGTACTGGACCACGCGGTGGCCAGTAAGGAAACCAAAATTAAGCATTTGTCCCAGGAGCTGCAGGAAAAGGTTGCAGCGGAAGGGAAGGTGCTAGTGGCTCTGGAGGCCATAAGCCAAGAGAGGGCAGCGATGGTCCGGGACCATCGGGGGAAGGTAGAAAGGCTGGAGGGCAAGATAGCTGAGCTGGAGGGGAGCGCTAGGTTCAGGGTAGAACACATAGAGTATCAGGCAAGAGAATCCAGGGAGAAAGAGAGGAGATTAAAAACAGAGATTAGCCGCCTTACAGGGGAACTGAAGGCACAGGAGGAAAAGGTAGGCGAAGTAAAAGCAGCCTATAAGCTGGCCTGCGCTCAAGGGTTTGAGGAGGCAGACCACGGCCCCTGTAGGCAGGAAATAGAAAGCCTGAATCTGGCATTGGCCAGGGCAAAGGGGATGATATGCCTCATTAGCCCCAAGGTCGGCCAGGCTGAGTTCAACGGTAACCCAAGCAGGGAAGTCCTGCAGGCAGCCCCCAGAACAAAACGGGTTAGGGAACCCGAGATTTCACAGCCACCACCCCTAGCCCCTAGTTTTCCAGAGGTCTGGGATCAGGAGGGGGTGGAGGATGAAGAATCCAAGGTAGACCAGGGTAGCCCGAGAGAGAATCAGGGACCGGGACCGGTGTACCCCGTGACACAACGGCGGTACGGACCACCCGGTGACGACGGGGAACCTGGAGACCTCCAGAACCAATTCCTGGTGCCACACGGTGCGCAACAATTGCGCTCCATGGTGAGCTACATCCCCAAGCTCACCATGAAGGGGGACCCTTCTCTTCACTTTAGGGAGATAGAGCAGGCGGCCTGTGTTAACGACTGCGACGAGGCAGAGAAGGCCAAGATGATGATGTTCTCCCTGGGTAGCGATCTCCTCCAGACGCTACCCGATGGGTGTAAGAGGGGTCAGGAAAATTATGGCAGGCTGAAGGACGAGATCCTGGAGGCCATGGGGATGAACGAGGGGAGTCCGTTCACCCGGGTGGAGAAAACAGTCCAGCTCTCCGGGGAATTCCCGCAGGCGTTCGCAGACAGGCTGTGGCCAGTCTACCAGGGTGCATGCCCGGGAATGCCGGCGCGAGTGAACCTGGACGGGGACCAGTTAGTCCACTGGCTCAGGTGCCTGATGAATAACTCCCTGCCCCGCGTTCGAACGCAGGCAATGGCCTGGTTTGACCCCCAAAACCCTCTGACCACGGAGGCGACGGTGATCCGCTAACTCACCGTCACCTTTAGAAATGGGAGGGATAGTGAGACACCCCAGCAAAACGGGAAGGTTTGTGAGGTCAGGCCTGGTGACCAGCCCCGTAAAGAGTGGCGCCAGGAAGGGAGCCGTCCCAACCAAAGCCGACAAACGTGCTATGGCTGCGGGAAGGAGGGGCATTGGCGCAGGGACTGTAAGAATCCCTGGAAGGACACAAGGGAAAAGGTCCCCACAGCCCCAGCCCAAGCCCCGGCCGCACCCCCGACCTCTGCCCCAGAGAGAGAGACGGAGCCAACTGTCCCTCCAGAGCTGCTGGATGTGCTGCTGGCTTCAGTGAGGTCATTGATCCTCACTAAGGGAAAGATAGCAGCCACCACCGGTCCAGCGGTTCCCCCAACCCCTTCCCAAAGTGGCCCGCAATGACTGGAGCCTGCGCAGCCCGTCTATCTATGTGCGCTCCAGTACGACGGATGGAAGAGACCGCTCGTGCAGATGGAGGTAGAAAAGGAAACGGGGACTTATCTGTTGGATACGGGAGCTTCATGCACAGTGATCCATACGGAGAATCCCACCACCTCACCTCTGTCTAACGGGGTTCCATACGTCCTATCGGGGTTCACAGGGGTGGAGCAGACGGGTGCGTTCTCCAGGCCGCTCTCGATCCGCCTGGGCACACTCCAGACAAAGTGGACATGTGTCCTGGCGAGATGGGATGCGGAGGGAGGGAAGGGGATCCTAGGGGCCGACTTCATCGTGGGCCATGGGGTCCTCGTGGACCTCAGGAACCATTGCCTTTGGGGGGCCAACACCGGAAAGGAAAGTGGAGTGGTAGTAATCCCGGGAAAGGATGGGAAGGGAACCCTGTGTACCATGAAGCCGAAAGGGAGTTACGACCTCGGTGAAATGATGGAGGGTATCCCAGAAGTATTTAGAGCCGAGGTGCAGGCTCAGTTAGGTGCGTTCGCCACGCACAAACACGACTGTGGGAGGGTTGCTGGCTTTGAGGTTAGGGTAGATGGGGATCCCATGGCCCGGCCCCAAAGGCAGTACAACTTCCCAAAGGAAGCAGAGGCTGATATGGAGGTGGCCATATCAGCGCTGGTACAGCAGGGGGTGCTGAGGCCTATAGCCACCCATGTGAACTCTCCGCTTTGGCCGGTTAAGAAACCGGACAATTCCTGGAGAGCCACGGTGGACTATCGGGTGTTGAACAGCAACATCCCCACATGTGCCCCCACAGTGGCAGCAGTGGCCGACCTCATTGGGAGTATCCCCGCATCCGCGACCACGTTCACGGTGCTGGATATTTCCAATGGGTTCTGGTCGATCCCTGTGTGGAGGGAGGACCAGTATAAATTTGCCTTTACTTTCAGAGTGCAACAGTATACCTGGAATTGCTTGCCACAAGGCTTCCACAATAGTCCCAGCATTTTCCACCAATGCATGGCGGACAGCCTGAAGGAGTTCAGTCAGCCCCTTCAGTTAGTACAGTACGTGGATGACCTGCTCCTGTTTACCGACACGGCCGGGGAGCACGGCCCACTGCTGGCTGAACTGTTGAAACTACTGACCAGAAGGGGGTTCAAAGTCAACCCAAAGAAAGCGCAGATCGGTCAAAAGGAAGTCAAGTTCCTGGGGCTGACCATCCGCGCCGGAGAAAGGGCCATCGATAGGGCTAGGAGGGAGGCGGTACAGGAGTTACCGGTCCCCGTCACCATAAAGGGTGTGAGGTCGTTTCTAGGGCTAACCGGGTACTGCCGAGACTTCATGGAGGACTATGCAGCCATGGCAGCCCCACTACTCCGACTCCTGCACAAGGGAGTGGAGTGGACATGGGATGAAGGATGCCAGGCCGCGTTCGAGCTCCTAAAAAGGAAGCTGCAGACCGCACCGGCCCTGGGAGCGATAGATGGGGGAAGGGAGTTCTTCCTGGAGGTGGCGGCCAGCGGGGACAGTCTGAGTGCTGTGTTGCTCCAGGAGCGACATGGCAAGCTGAGACCCGTGGTTTACTCCTCCAGGGTGCTCACCGACGTGGAGAGGAGCTACTCGGTCTGTGAGCGGCACCTCTTGGCCACACACTGGGCTGTGAAAAGATCCGCCATCTTCACAGGCACCTCCCCCATCACCCTCCTCACACACTGTAGTGGCGCTTCTTAGTTTCCAAACAGGCAGCCACTGAGCTGTGGGGCTGTTAACAACGAGTAGACGCGTGTCGAAATAAAACGTTCCCAAACGTAGCTTTGTCTTTTAAACTGTTTACTATAACACTTCACAAACGGAATTACAAAGCAAACACGTATAAACGAATACGGTCAAAAACTGTATTGCTCCAAACCTCACAACTTCTGCCTCCTTCAGCCACGTGGAGTTTAAACTGTAAAATGGCTGCATACCATGTGTGGCTTAGGGACTGTACCATTGTGGCAAGAATGAAGGGGGTGTCTCGGACTATACTACTGGAGCAAGAAAATAGGGGGTTTCTTAATACAATAAGTCAATCAGGTAAATTAACTGTATTATGCTATTTAACCAATATTTTAAAGTATTTTCTTAAGCTTTTATGGCTCTTACATTCCGGCCCCTAATTGACTAGGCACATGAAGCGTATCAATTACTCAAACATTAAGAGTCATAAACTAATGAGTTCAACATATTTACAATATAAGTGTCCACTTTTTTCGTTCAGGAGCTTTTCACGCTGCTTCTTGTAGCAGGCAGAGCTTTGTGATCGGTCTTTCCAGGGTACTGGTCTTGGTTTGCAAACAAACGCGACGAACGACGCCTCTGGAGTCTGGCATGGTCTTAATTATTTTTCCCATCAACCAAGAATTTCTAGGGGCTGAATCATCCACGATTAAGACAATGTCTCCGACAATGAAGTTCCTCTTTATTTTGGACCATTTTTGACGCTCCTGTAGCAGAGGTAAGTATTCTCTTGTCCATCTGGTCCAGAAAAGGTCTGACATATACTGAACTTGCCTCCACTTCCGACGGGCATACAGATCTTCCTTTTTGAAGACTCCCGGGGGCATGGCTGGCTGTGTTTTCAACAACAACAGGTGGTTCGGAGTCAGGGCTTCGAGGTCATTGGGATCATCTGATGTCTTAGTTATCGGTCGGTCATTAATGATGGCTTCGACCTCGCACAGAACGGTTTGGAGTCCCTCGTCGTCGAGCGCTTGCTGCTTCAGTACAGAACTGAGTAGTTTTCTTACGGTGCGTATCTGTCTTTCCCAGACGCCTCCATGGTGGGATGCAGCCGGAGGATTGAAGATCCACTTAATTCCTGTTTGCATCATGGCTTCCTGTATTTTAAGCCGATTCCAACCTTCAATAGCTTCCCGTAGTTCTCTCTCCGCTCCGACGAAATTAGTGCCATTATCAGAACGCATAATGGACACCTGACCTCTTCTACAGACAAAGCGCCGCAAGGCGTTAATACAGGAATCAGTGTCAAGCGTGTGTGCCACCTCAATATGAACTGCTCTGATGGTCAAACAAGTGAAAAGCACACCATATCTCTTGACAAGGCTCCGTCCTCGCTTTACCTCGAAAGGCCCGAAATAGTCCACCCCTACGTTTGTAAATGGGGGCTTGTCTGGTAACAAACGGTCTTCAGGCAGGTCTGCCATTTTCTGCTCCCCAGCTCTAGCGTGTAACCGTCTGCAGACAATGCATTCAGAGAGTATTTTTCTTATTACAGAATTAGCTCCTGGAATCCAGTATCTTTGTCTTAGCTTCGCAAGCACGTGATTCCTCCCACTGTGTCCAATACTCTGGTGTATATGCTGAAGAATGAGAGTAGCAACCCGGAGGTCCTTAGAAAGGATAGCAGGATGCTTGGCCTCCTCTGGCATAGCAGATTTGTTTAGTCTCCCTCCCACCCTCAGTACTCCATCTTGCAGTGTAGGATCCAGCTTGTAGATATGACTACCTTTCTTGATTGGAGTATTTCGCTGTAAAGCTTCAATTTCTTCTGGGTATCTTTGTCTTTGACTGAAGCAAACTATCTCCATCTCAGCCTTGGCCAAATCCTCCACGGTCAATGAATTCTTACCCAATGTGGTCTTGTGCTGATGCATATACTGCTGTAGAAGCATTCTCTGCTTATCGGGGTTACTTTCAGACTGACTGATAGTGGCTCGGTACTCTTTTCTCTTACCGCTCAGGTGTAGCAGCAACTCTTTCAACCTTAGAAACCATGCAACTGCTTTCCTCAACTGGTGCCATCCTGAGAAATGGTTAACAAGCTTGTTCACTGTGTCAAAGTTCTCTTTCGTAGTTATGAGATTTACTGTGACTGATCTCTTGACTTCGACGTCATCTTCAGCAATCTGACTTGGCATATCTGGTCTTTCTGGCCATGATCTCTCTGTTTCCAGCAGATAACTTGGGCCTTGTATCCAAGTTTCACTCCTCATGAAGTTTTCAGCCTTCAATCCCCGTGAGGCTTGATCTGCTGGGTTTAATGAGGTGTTTACATACCTCCATTGAGATGGTTGTGTAGCTTCTCTAATGGATGAGATTCTGTTTGCTACGAAGGTCTTGAAGCGTATCTTCTCATTCTCTATATACTTCAGCACCGTCGTGCTATCCGTCCAGAAGACAGATTCTTCTAGTGGGAGCTGTAACTCTTTCCGCATCGCCTGGTCAACTTTAACTGCAACAACCGCTGCCGTCAACTCCAGTCTCGGGATGGTGACCTGCTTCAGCGGAGCCACCCTGGATTTCCCCATGAGGAAGGCACAATGTTTCTGGCCCTGTTGATTTGTCAGCAAGAGGTAAGTAGCCGTGCCATAGCCGTCCTCACTGGCGTCCGAGAAATGATGTAGTTGAGCCGTCTTTGTAACTCCAAAACTCACGGGCTTGATGCATCTACTGACGTTGAAGCTAGAAAGTTGTTGCAAATCTGTCAACCATCTGTGCCATCTCTGAGCTTGACCTTCTGGGATATCTTCATCCCATCCTCTCTTGTCTCTACACAGCTCTCGTAGCATCAGCTTCACCGGCAGAATGAATGGTGCCAGGAATCCAAGAGGGTCGTAGATGGAACTGACCACGGAGAGAATCCCTCGTCTTGTGGATGGTCTTTCGTTCACCATTATCCTGAAGTTGAACGTGTCTGACTCAATGCACCATTGTACACCAAGAGCTCTCTCGATAGGAAGGACATCGTGGCTCAGGTCCAGATCTTTGACTTCAGTGGCTCTTTCCTTTTCTGGGATAGAAGCTAGAACTGCTCTGCTGTTGCTTATCCACTTAGTCAGATGGAATCCTCCATTCGAACACAGAGTTCTAAGGTCTCTTGACAGTGCGATGGCATCGTCTTCTGTTGACATGGACTTCAGACAGTCATCAACATAAAAGTTTCTGAAGATTGTCTCCACAGCCTCTGATGGTGCTTTGCCTTTGCCATCTTCTGCAGTTTTTCTGAGAGCGTAGCTTGCACAGCTGGGAGATGATGTGGCTCCGAACAAGTGTACGGCCATTCTACATTCCACCATCGCTTGACTAACGTCGCCATCTGGCCACCAAAGGAAACGCAGAAGATCAGCATCTTCATCAGGGATTCTGACTTGGTAGAACATTGATTCTATGTCTGCCATCATGGCAATGAGCTCTTGTCTAAACCTAGTCAAGACGCCAATGAGGGTATTAGTAAGGTCAGGACCTTGAAGCAGCTGGTCATTCAGTGAAGTTCCTCTGAATGAGGCGGCGCAGTCAAACACTACACGGATCTTTTTCTTCTTTGGGTGATACACACCGTGATGAGGAATGTACCAGACCCTTCCATCGTCTCTGTTCAACTGTTCCTCGGGCACTTTTACAGCATAGCCTTTCGCTATGATGTTTCTCATGAAGCCTTTGTAGTCTTCGTGAAAGTCGGGGTTCTTGTTCCGCTTTCTCTTTAGACTGATGGCGCGTTGCTCTGCTATGCAGCGATTGTTCGGCATCTTCGCGGTCTGTCTTCTCAGTGGCAAACCAATGTGATAGTGGCCATCAATGAACTGTGTAGGCCTTGTCATCAAATCCATGAACTGATGGTCTTCTTGTGACATCTCTGTCTTTTCCTCACAGCTGCGTTCTGAAAAGTCTGCGTTGAACTGCTGTATCAACAGCTCTTCAATGCTTGCGATAGAGATGCGATTAACTGTGACATTTTGTCGTTCCTCCTTGTTCGACTTGTTGCCATCATCTCTCCTTACCGGTCCATTGACTACCCATCCAAGGGCTGTCCTGACGGCGTAGGGTCCGTCATCCTTGCTGTTTATCACCTGCCATGGCTCCATAGTTTTGTAGGCATTGGTTCCAATTAATAGGCCAATTTCTGCTTCAATGTATGGGAGACGCACCTTTTCTAGGTAAGGCCATCTATCCACATCCTTCTGCAGGGCTAAGTTCCCTATTCTAACAGGAATCTCCCTCTGTGTGAAAACATTAGGCAGGTCTATGAAGTCCTTCTCTTCAAGTCCACACACTTCTAAGTCTGACAGGATATAACTTTGCATTGACTTCTCATGACCCATGGTGCGTAATAGGATTTCTGTTCTTCTGCCTCTAACGTTCAGCTGTCGCATGAGTGATTCTGTGCAGAACGTTGCTGAACTACCTGGATCCATGAAGGCGTAAGTCTCCACAAGCTTCTCGCTCCCCTTAGACTTGATCTTTACTGGTACGATGGCAAGAATACAATCACTGTCACCAGCCCCAGTGAGTCCACAAGTCTCTGGTTCTAGCGACACCAGAGCACTTGAAACAACCTTCTCGTCGGTATTGTTTTCTTCACTCTTCTTAGAGACTTGTTCTTCTTTATGGATATGCAGCAGACTGGGATGTTTCCGAGTGCACTCTCTGCATGTTGTTCTTTGCTTACAGTTTCTACTCAGGTGCCCCTGAGAGAGACATCCAAAACATAGGCCGTTGTACTTCAGGAATTCGATTCTGTCCTTATGTGGCTGTGCTTTGATGTCGCTGCAGAAATCCAATGTATGATTCTTCTGGCAGAATAAGCATGGCTTCTGAAAGGCATTAGCAGGCGTCACTGTGCTGCTCTTTTTGGGAGATGAGTTCTGGGGCCTTTCTTCCTCGGCCTGAGTGACGATAGTTGCAAAGCTGCTTCCCCTGGAACCACCTTTCCTGAGAGTCTTTGATTCAACAGGCTTGGCTTTCACTCTTCCATCGGTGGTCGGGCTGGCGTCCTGGATGCTTCCAAACAATGGGTCCCTAGCAATTTTAGCCTGTTTGTCTATGAAATTCACTAAGTCTGCAAACCTGGCTCTACTTTTCCGTCTCTCCATTATCTCAAAGGCTGTTCTTCTCCATTGTTCTCTCATCCTGTAAGGAAGCTTAGAGATGACGATTCTCATAGTCGTAGGATTGTCCATCTCTTCCATGAATTCAACATCCTCCATGGTGTTGCGACATCCTATGAGGAAAAGAACATATGCGTTCAATGCCTCTCCGTCCTCCGATCTGATCTGTGGCCACTTGGTAGCCTTTTCAATATATGCAATGGCTATCTTCAGCTCGTTACCATAGTGCTCCTGCAGCAACTTCCTGGCTTCTATGTATCCCCGGTCCGGTCTCATGTGTTCACAGCTTCTGACCAGGTCTTGTGGTTTACCACTGGTGTACTGTCCCAGGTAGTACAACTTATCACTGCTGCTCTCTGTTTTGGAGTCAATGGCTTGTTCAAAGGATCTGATGAAGGGCTTATACTTGAGTGGGTTGCCTTGGAACACTGGTATGTCCCTTTGAGGGAGTCGAAACAGATTCTGTTGTTTTACAAGCATCTCTGTAATTTCGTTCTGACGTTGCATCACTCGGTATAGGCTTCTCCCTGTGTCTTCAGGCCTCTGGTGGTCATCAGCAGGGTCTAGTCTAGACCGTCTGACGTCTGGGGTAGCATCACGTGCTCCTGTTAGTGGAGAGGCCACTCTTCCACGCTGTAATGCCAGGTGATTGCCTTCGGACTCTCTTGTAACTCTTGAAGGTGCCCTGGATCCAACTCTATGTGACAACATTGACTGGCAGTATTCGCTCCCGCCGTCCCGTGAGCCTTCATAATCTTCATACGCACTCAACCTGGCATCTGAGACCGCGATAGCTGTTTTTATCTCCAGCTGTTCTTTCTTTGCCTGCACCTGGGCCTGTTGGGCCTGCAGTTGGGCCTGTTGGGCCTGCACTTGGGCCTGCAGTTGGGCCTGTTGGGCCTGTTGGGCCTGCAGTTGGGCCTCTTGGACCTGCAGTTGGGCCTCTTCCCGTTCAAGAGCTTGCTTCTCCGCTAAAGATGCTGCGCGCGCCATCAACGCCGCCCGTTCAACCTCCTCTCTCATGCGTCGCGACGAGCTTGTGGTAGAAGCGACTGACCTGCGTCCAGAAACAGAGCTACCTTCTTTTCGATTTTTGCTCGGTCTGGCGGAAGTCTCTGAAATGCTATCGTCTGGTCCGACTTCATCGTCAACTTTATCTTTCTCTGCTGTATCAGCATCTTGACGAATCTTTAACATCCACTGTTCTGTGGCCTTGATATAGTCCTTAATGCTGGTTGATTTAAGATCAAACCAGTTGTGCTGATCAGCGTTTCCCTCTTCTTCAGACAGAAGTGCTAATACATCTTCATTGAGTACATTAAATTCTTCATGCAGCTTGGAGAAACCGTAATACATTATGTCTTCAGCTTTCTTAATATTAGCATTATCTTCCATGAGACGATCAATTATCTTCATTTTTCCAGTTATCTGAGCTAATTTAG
Source organism: Somniosus microcephalus (assembly GCF_052327205.1). Lineage (NCBI taxonomy): Eukaryota > Metazoa > Chordata > Chondrichthyes > Squaliformes > Somniosidae > Somniosus > Somniosus microcephalus. Next base: position 73,215,252 of record NC_140991.1, read on the forward strand.
CCTTCCTTGCACCTATGCTTCTATGTAACTTCTCTTCCATTGCCTTTGGGGGGAGCTTTATTTCCCTCTTTTGGCCAGCAATCCTTCTGGCTGGGGGAAGCTCCTGGCTCCGTAAGGCCTCGGCCATTTTACCCGCAGCTCTTATTTAGCTTCTCAATAGAATGAACAAAGCAAGTAACAGTCACTGTACCTTCGCTTTCTTATATTGTCGTCTGGCTCCGTGACCATTCATGTATACGTTCGCCGACAATTCCGTCCTTTCCTTCTTAGGGAGTTAGTTTTTGACTAATGTAGTGGCGCTTCTTAGTTTCCAAACAGGCAGCCACTGAGCTGTGGGGCTGTTAACAACGAGTAGACGCGTGTCGAAATAAAACGTCCCCAAACGTAGCTTTGTCTTTTAAACTGTTTACTATAACACTTCACAAACGGAATTACAAAGCAAACATGTATAAACGAACACGGTCAAAAACTGTATTGCTCCAAACCTCACAACTTCTGCCACCTTCAGCCACGTGGAGTTTAAACTGTAAAATGGCTGCATACCATGTGTGGCTTAGGGACTGTACCATTGTGGCAAGAATGAAGGGGGTGTCTCGGACTATACTACTGGAGCAAGAAAATAGGGGGTTTCTTAATACAATAAGTCAATCAGGTAAATTAACTGTATTATGCTATTTAACCAATATTTTAAAGTATTTTCTTAAGCTTTTATGGCTCTTACACACACCACACGCCCACCAAGATGCTTTTGGATGGGAGGATGAAGGATGGGACAGTAAGCAGTGCCCGCATTGCGCACTGGACCCTACTCCTCTCACAAATGGATCTGCGGGTATGAGGCCTGTGCGAGCCCAGATTAGCCGCCAACCTGGCTTACCCTGGGACAGCCCATCAATGTTCCGTTGAAGGGGTATGGGAGGTCGACGTTGGTCTCCGGGCTGGGATACATCCCACCGGCCGTGAGATTTACGTGGATGGTTCCAGCACAGTATCCGCTGGAAAGCGGCTCACGGGGTTCGGAGTGTATGACCCAACGGCTGACATTGCGTTGGCGATTAAACTCCCCAGTACCATGAGCGCCCAGCAGGCAGAACTGTCTGCTGTGGCGTATGTGGTTACCCATCCCGAAGTTTTCCCTACCCCGTACACGATTTGCTCAGACAGCATGTTTACATGCAATTCGTGTACCGAATACCTGGCCATCTGGTCCCGTCGCGGATTCACTTCCGCGGATGGGAGACCCTTGGTGGTAAAGCCCCTGCTGGAGAAGATCCTGGCAGCCGTGGGGGAGAAGGGTGAGGTCTTCATCCACAAGGTGAAGGCTCACTCCTCCACAGAACCTCGCGGTCAGGGGAACCAGCGAGCTGACGCACTGGCGAGAGAGGGTGCCCAGACCAGCATTTTCTGGGACCCCTACGGGTCCGGACCAGTGGCAGCTGTAAAAGGCAGGGATGGGATCCAGAAGAGTGTAGGGGTAGCGCTAGCCCCGGACCTCAAATCGGTCCAATCTCAGGACCCTGCCGTGAGAGGGGTATTTAACGCGGTTAGCGAGGGGAAGAAAATGGAAGGCCCATATGGTGCAGCATCCCTGTCCATAAGAGAGGGGATGCTGTTTAGAGAAGAGCAGTGGGTGGTGCCTCAGCAGCACCGGAGGGAATTCCTTCAATTGGCCCATGAGGGACCAGGAGCAGGGCACCCCGGGCCTGAGGTCACCTGGCAGCGGGTGGAACAAGCAGGATGGTGGCCAGGACTCCGGGAGGACGTCCAGGAGTTTTGCGCGAACTGTCTTGTGTGCGCGGCAAATAACCCCGATCCTCACAGGAGGAAGGTGCCGATGGGGCACGTTAGGAGGGTAGAGGGACCATGGCAGTCAATCCAAATTGACTATATCGGACCCTTACCCGCCACCCAGGGAGGCTATAAGTACTACCTCGTTCTGGTGGACGTGTTCTCTAAATGGGTTGAAGCCTTCCCCAGCCGAACAGCCACAGCGTTAGGGACTGCGAGAATCTTGGTGCGGGAGGTGTTCTCGAGATGGGGACTGCCCCAGTTCGTGGAATGCGATCAGGGAAGCCAATGTACCGGCCAAGTAATGCAGAACACCCTGATGCTGCTGGGCATTCAGAGGAAATGGCACGTAGCCTACAATCCACAGTCATCGGGGATTGTGGAGCGGATGAACCGCACCTTAAAAGAAAAAATGAGGAAAGAGATAATGGGTTCGCCCCAAAGGTGGGCAGAAGTCCTGCCTCTTGTCCTCATGGGGATCCACTCCAGCCAGTCGAAGAGTACGGGGTACTCTCCGCACCGGGAGGGTCATGAGAACCCCCACCCATGTCCTGGCCCCAGTCCTAATGGAGGGGCAGCTAAGGGAGGTGAATCGGGACAAATTCGCCCGCACGCTCCTTGAACGCCTCCAAAGGATCTATGAGGGGGCCGCAGGTAACATGAGGAGGCAGCACCAGGGAAATAGGATGCTGCTCGAGCCCAGTAAAACCCATCGCTGGGAGGTAGGGGATCTCGTGATGGTAAGGAACTTCGCCCGTGTGGGGAGTTTTGAGCCACTTTACATGGGTCCCTACAGCATCGTAGATCAGGCCAGCCCCATGGTGTATGCTGTGAAACTGCCCCGGCGCACAAAATGGTTTCACATCAATCAATGTAAGCTGTTTAAGCCGGAGGCAAGGAAGCAGGCAGCGGGGGCTGAAAAAGGCAGCAAAGAATTAAAAACTGCAGGGGAGCTGCAGCCGCAGGTCACACAGGCTGAACGAGCAGCCTGCGTGAGGGGAGGAGTTGTCCCGTCCACACGGGAGACTCCCCCATTGTTCTGGGACCCAGAAGGGGAGGAGCCGGAGGTCCTAGGTCCTGTCCCTGGTCACCCAGAAGGGGAGGAGCCGGAGGTCCTAGGTCCTGTCCCTGGTCACAAGGAAGCCGAGTCGGAGGACGAAGGTCCCGCCCCCCGACTGCGGTGAAGGGGAGGAGCCGGAGGTCTTAGGTCTTGCCCGAGTGCAGCATTAGAGAGGTGGCGTCTGGGGGCGGAGACTCTCAACCTGGAGTCCCAGGTAGCGGGGAGGTGCCTGCCGCTGACCCAGAGCCTAGGGAGGCGGAGCCTGCGGGAGGAAGCCCACAGCCGGCAGTCGTGGGGAAGCCACGGACTGCAGCCAGGGCCAAAACTCCAGCCAAGGGTCCGACCTACGAGGAAGCCTCATATGTGGTGACCCTTAGACGGTCAAATAGAAAACCGCAACCGAAGAAGGTTTGGTCGCCGGTTTTCACAAGAGGGTCCCCCCGGAAGAAAGCTGCGAGAAGTTTAAACGGTCCACAGCCAGCAGCCACGGGCTGCCAGGGACCAGCAGCTGAGACCGATGTGGGAACGCAGCAGGGGGAGGCCTGCGACGGTCCCCGCAGATTATAAGCTGGCCACCCGGAGACGGGTGGCAGATGTATATATTTATATAGTTTTGGGTAATAAGGTTTAGTTTATTGTAATTTTAGAAAATAAGTAATGTGGTCTTCTGGAAGTATGGTAGCACTTTGGAGCGGTAGAATGTGGCAAGTTTTAAGTGAGCTAGGGTCGCGGGACCCACTCACCCCGCACCCAAGCCGAGGAGCCCAGGGAGCCCGGCTCGAAACCTTTTTTTTATCTCTCCGCCAGATCATAACAAGATGATGCCAGTCAGAGGCATCATCCTCGCGGCCCTGGTGGGCCTCAACGTCGCCTGGAGAGGAGAAACGGAGGATCACCGTATCTTTGGATGCTCCGGGGAAACTGCACCTCTAGCCCACGACGGGCAGGGCCTGCGCGAAGCAGAGGAAGTTGCTGGGTACACCCACGAGGGCAACTGGCCCGGATGGCTGGGCTCGAACGCCACGAAATATTCAAGCGAAACTGGCTTCACATATGGGGAGGTCTCTTTGTCATGTCCTCGGATCAAGATCCAGGCCACGCGGATCAGTGTGACTGTGGGGAAACGTATTTGCCTAACCTGCAGGGGGTACGTCCCCCTGGACAGGTGGTGGTGGCTCATGAAACTGAGCAGGGACATGGGGAACCCCAGAGGAAAGTGGGAAAGGTTAGGGAACAACACTCACCAGGGAGGGTTGACAGTGTGCTGGGATAAATGGTGGGAACCTGATCAGGGGATTTATGTGTGTATGTGGGGTTCAGAGAAAGTCTGCCCCACAGGTGTTTCCATCATTTTCCACAGCCAGTGGCAAGATAACGGGAGGGGGATAGACTGGGAATCGCGCTTGGACGCATGCGCGGTCCCCTACTCCCCAATCGCGGTTAATGCCACTGAGCTAGTGACCCACCCCCGACAGCCCCTGCCCACGACCCAGACACCACGGACGGTAGCAGAGGGATGCCCCACCACCACCAAGGGACCAGGGAACGGGTTAGTATTAGTTCCCACTGACCAAATGGCCTATCAAGGGGTCCATTACGCGGTGGCCTCGGTCATCCTCAACCTGACCGAGGTGCACCTGCCGGAATGGTGCCCCGTAGAGACGGCAAGGCTGTATCAGGCCCTGCTGAAAGAGACCCTGCAGAAGTTTTACGAGTTTAACTTCGCGGGGGTCAATAGAACCGAACTCTACACCGAGGGCCACAAGGAATGGGAGCGATTGGGGAGACAAAGAAGGGGCGCCGTGAACAACTGGTTCACAGGGTTTAACACTGGGTCGTCCATCATAAATAGTATGGACGACATCGAATTGCAACGGCAGGTTAACGGGTTAAGGACCCAGTTGAGGGGGATCCTCACGGACGAAAATCGGGTGGTGGGTTCGGAGCTCCATGAGGACCAGGCTATGACTCTCCATTTAAAAGAAATCATAGCAGAGCTGGAGAAGCAGGCTCGGACGGTCAATGCTCTCATTAGGGAGGACAGGAACGCCTCAGATCAGGCTGCCCAGAATGAGATGTGCGTACTATACGGAGCATGGTTGCTGGGTGAGGGCCGCAGCAATCTGGAGGACTTAAAACAGGGTTTGGTCCCCTCCTGGATCAGTAACAAACACCTCGCAGCCCTCCACCCCTTTGAGAACGCGTTGAGTCCGTGCCAGCTCCGGCTCGCTTCTGAGGCCTACCCAGTCCCGGTGGACTGTTGTCGCTCCAACCACACCATCATGGGGGTCGTCGTGTGGATCCCAGTAATGAGTAGGGCGGCCCAACCTGCGCCGGTGTATAGGGTGGTGAACATTGGAGTCATTCGGGGGGGAGCACACGTCCGTTTCGCAGAGGTCCCACCCTACGTCATTAAGTGGGAGCATGCTATGATGGGGACTGACCTCTCGGGGTGCCGTAGCCAGGGAGCACACATAATCCTGTGTCCCCAGCACTTGAATGCCTATTCAACACCACAGCGGGTTCAGTTCTGCTGACGCTAAGCCTATCAATTGCACCATGGAAGCCATGGCACAGGACCATGTTCCCCCACAGGTGGCATACATAGGAGGTGGGACATATTGTGTCGCCACTGCAGCGTCTCACTACCGGCACGGACAGCACGGCTGGTGCGCGGTCAGTGAAAGCAGCTTCTGTTTCAAACCCGAGGCAGTAGTTCAAGTGGCACAGCTGCGGATTATCCCGATCCCTGAACCATCCACTGTTCACCTCACTGTTAAGGAGAACTTCATCGATCTCCAGAAGTATGTGGCCCACTTTGGTTTCACAATTCCCCCTCTCCCAGAACATTTAACCGAACTGCTGAAAGCAGTTACTGTCTCTCAGAAGCACTTCTTTATTTTAGAGCAGAAAACCACCGACATAGGGGCAAAAATCCAAGACATAGTGGTTCCACCATGGTGGGACCTTTTTGATAATATAAAGATCCCATCATGGGTCAGACTGGCTTCCCACGTCTTAGTGGTGTGCCAGGTAGGGATCGTTCTGTACCTGGTCTGTGTCCAGTGTAGGAGGAAGGGACATGACAGGGAGTTCCCTAGTCAGCGGAATTGGCGGGGCCATTATGTCAGCATAAACGGGGACTCACCCGTGTAGCTAAATGTTTTTATTCCATCTGTTTTTGGTGTATTATAACAAAGATTGTGTTGCGTTGGGTTATGACTCTAAGGTGAGTCTGTACATAGCATAAATGTTTCTCTGGTAGGGGATATCTACTCAACTCCGTTTTCGGGATGAGGAAAGTGCGTGTGCGAGGTACACTCCATAGTCAGGTAAACTACGGGGAAGGTCAGTTGTGGGGGGGAAACGGATTTATGCTCCCCCTAAAACATTCATGATACTAAAGACGATTTGAGATGACCATTGTATCACAGGGGGGACTGTAGGATTCGCAAAAATCCAGGAAAATACAGTCTACATTGTAAAACCCCTGAAATGGCCACATTTTATGAACACAAGATGGAGTTGGCAGATCACATGACTCATTTCAGAAGGACATACCACTGCAGTATCTTAAAGAAACCTGAGTCACCACCGATTAGAAGATTCCAGAACTGACTGCAATTGATATGGTAAAATGGTTACAGTAGTAACGAAGTCAAAACAAATGTATATACACCTCAAGGTGTGTTAATTGCTAGCAAAATGCAAACCCATCTCTGAAATCGCAGAGCACAGACAAAACCTATTATCTGTACCAAACTCAGAGGGACACAGGACAGATCCCATTAGTTTCATTTACAAGACATTAAAATAAAGTACCCGCTTTTGTCAAAGCAGCCTGCCCATTACTTTAACAAAAGAAAACCCCTGATTTGGTGCCAAGATAAGGGCAAGAAAACAGTATAACTGTTGGGGGAAAAGAGACATTAAAAAAAACACAGTTTTCACACAGACACGAGGTCAAAAGGCAGAGCGAGTGGAGAGGTTCGATTACGGTTCGAGGAGCACGGAGGGCCTACAAGTTCGAGCAGGAGAGCAGGTTCAGGAGCCGGTCCCATAAGGAAGATTGGAGATCCCGGACGATACAGGAGCACCAAGGTCAAGGACAGTTTTTTTTAAACCCTGGTGAGCATAAAGGCCCAATTCCACCTAGCTGATCTAGTTGAGGTATACTTTAGACGGGAGGGTTTTTAATATTAAGGGCTTTGTAATTCAGGAGTGTTATTCATCCTTCGTTGTGTCGTGCGCTTTCTCCACCCCCGTTTTATTATATTGCTGATCTAGAATTGATGTATTATGATAGTCAAAGTAACTCTTGTGTGTTAAATTTTAGTTCCCATTGAGAGGCGTGTTCATGATTTTTGTCTGCATTGTTTCTTCATTCTCTATGTTTTATTCTCCTTAAAAATAAAGATACCTTTGATTTAAAACTTACCTTGTCTCACCTGATCCATTTGTCTTCCGAGTCACAAGTTGGGCCAACACATCAAGGTGGTCTGGCAATAAGCCCAGTGTCTAGAACCGGTGAGGGGGGAGCGCTTCGGAACCGCTCACGAGCAGTGTGAAATCAAAAACCGATCTCGCACACCACAAGCTCGTTAAAATGACCCCTTACACAAGTCTTCAGTACTATTGCCGGAATGTTGTCAGGGCCCATAGCCTTTGCAGTATCCAGTGTCTTCAGCCATTTCTTGAAATCAAGAGAAAAAGATTGGTGAAGTCAAGCATAGGTCCCTTGCAGTCAGAATCAGGGGAATTTATAATGGGGAACAAAGAAATGGCAGACCAATTAAATACATACTTTGGTTCTGTCTTCACAAAGGAGGACACAAATAACCTTCCAGAGATTTCGGGGAACATAGGGTCTAATGAGAGGGAGGAATTGAATGAAATCTGTATTTGTAGGGAAATGGTGTTAGGGAAATTGATGGGATTGAAGGCCGATAAATCCCCAGGTCCTGATAATCTACATCCTAGGGTACTTAAGGAAGTGGCCCTAGAAATAGTAGATGCATTGCTGGTCATCTTCTAAAATTCTATAGACTCTGGAATAGTTCCCATGGATTGAAGGGTAGCTAATGTAAACCCACTATTCAAAAAAGGTGGTAGAGAGAAAACGGGAAATTATAGACCGGTAAGCCTGACATCGGCAGTGGGGAAAATGCTAGAGTCCATTATAAAAGATGTAATAGCAGAGCACTTGGAAAACAGTGACAGGATCGGACAAAGTCAACATGGATTTACAAAAGGTAAATCATGCTTGACTAATCTACTGGAATTTTTTGAGGATGTAACTGGTAGAATAGATAAGGGAGTATCAGTGGATGTGGTGTATTTGGACTTTCAGAAGGCTTTCGATAAGGTCCCGCATAAGAGTTTGGCGTGCAAAGTTAAAGCACATGGGATTGGGGGTAAGGTACTGGCTTGTATAGAGAACTGGTTAGCAGACAGGAAGCAAAGAGTTGGAATAAACGGGTCTTTTTCTGAGTGGCAGGCAGTGACTAGTGGGGTACCGCAGTGATCGGTGCTAGGACCCCAGCTATTCACAATATATATTAATGATCTAGACGAGGGAACTAGATGTAATATCTCCAAGTTTGCAGATGACACAAAGCTGGGTGGGCGTGTGTGCTGCGAGGAGGATGCCGAGAAACTCCAGTATAATTTGGACAGGTTGGGTGATTGGGCAGATGCATGGCAGATGCAGTATAATGTGGATAAATGCGAGGTTATCCACTTTGGTGGCAAAAACAGGAAGACAGATTATTATCTGAACGGCAATAGATTGGGAAAAGGGGAAGTGCTACGAGACCTGGGTGTCCTTGTGCACCAGTCGCTGAAGGTAAGCATGCAGGTGCAGCAGGCGGTTAAGAAGGCAAATGTTATGTTGGCCTTCATAGCGAGAGGATTTGAGTACAGGAGCAAGGATGTCTTGCTGCAGTTGTAATGGGCCTTGGTGAGACCACACCTTGAGTATTGTGTGCAGTTTTGGTCGCCTTATCTGAGGAAGGATGTTCTTGCCATGGAGGGAGTGCAGCAAAGATTCACCAGACTGATACCTGGGATGGCAGGAATGACGTATGACGAGAGATTGAGTCGATTAGGCTTATATTCGCTAGAGTTTAGAAGAATGAGAGGGGATCTCATTGAAACTTATAAAATTCTAACAGGACTAGACAGACTAGATGCAGGAAGGATGTTCCCGATGGCGGGGGAGTCCAGAACCAGGGGTCACAGTCTAAGGATAAGGGGTAAGCCATTTAGGACTGAGATGAGGAATTTCTTCACCCAGAGAGTGGTGAACCTGTGGAATTCTCTACCACAGAAGGCAGTTGAGGCCAACTTATTAAATATATTCAAGAAGGAGTTTGATATATTTCTTAAGGCTAAAGGGATCAAGGGATATGGGGAGAAAGCAGGGACAGGGTACTTAATTTGGATGATCAGCCATGATCTCATTAAATGACGGAACAGGCTCGAGGGGCCGAATGGCCTGCTCCTGCTCCTATCTTCTATGTTTCTATTTATGTGGCTGATCCAGTTAAGTTTCTTGTCAATGGTGACCCCCAGGATGTTGAGGGTACGGGATTTGACGATGGTAATGCTGTTGAATGTCAAGGGGAGGTGGTTAGACTCTTGCTTGTTTGAGCTAGTCATTGCCTGGCATTCTTGTGGCACAAATGTTACCTGCCACTTATCAGCCCAAGCCTGAACATCGTCCAGGTCTTGTTGCATGCAGGCATGGGCTGCTTCATTATCTGAGGAGCTATGAATGGCACTGAACACTGTGCAGTCATCAACGAACATCCCCATTTCTGACTTTATGTTGGAGGGAAGGTCATTGATGAAGCAGCTGAAGATGGTTGGGCCTAGGACACTGCCCTGAGGAACTCCTGCTGCAATGTCCTGGGACTGTGCTGATTGACTTCCAACCATCTTCCTTTGTGCTAGGTGTGACTCCAGCCAGTGGAAAGTCCCCCCCCCCACCCCCCCGATTCCCATTGACTTCAGTTTTTCTGGGGCTCCTTGATGCCACACTCGGTCAAATGCTGCCTTGATATCAAGGGCAGTCACTCTCACCTCACCTCTGGAATTCAGCTCCTTTGTCTATGTTTGGACCAAGGCTGTAATGAGATCGGGAGCCGAGTGGTCTTGGCGGAACCCAAACTGGGCATCAGTGAGCAGGTTTTTGGTGAGTAAGTGCCGCGTGATAGCACTGTCGATGACACCTACCATTACTTTGTTGATGATTGAGTCAACTGATGGGGCAGTAATTGGCCGGGTTGGATTTGTCCTGCTTTTTGTGGACAGGACATACCTGGGCAGTTTTCCCCATTGTCGGATAGGTGCCAGTGTTGTAGCTGTACTGGAACTGCTTGGCGAGAGAAGCAGCTAGTTCTGGAGCACAAGTCTTCAGCACGATAGCCGGGATGTTGTCTGAGCCCATAGCCTTTGTTGCATCCAGTGTGCTCAGCTGTTTCTTGATATCAGGTGGAGTGAATCGAATTGGCTGAAGACTGGCTTTTGTGATGGTGGTGACCTCAGGAGTAGGCCGATATGGATCATCCACTCCACACTTCTGGCTGAAGATGGTTGCAAATGCTTCAGCCTTGTCTTTTGTACTCACGTGCTGGGCTCTACCATCATTGAGGATGGGGATATTCATGGAGCCTCCTCCTCCCGTTAGTTGTTTAATGGTCCACCAGCATTCACGACTGGATGTGGCAGGACTACAGAGCTTTGATCTGATCTGTTGATTGCGGGATTGCTTAGCCCTGTCTATAGCATGCTGCTTCCGATTTTTAGCTTGCATGTAGTCCTGTGTTGCAGCTTCCCCAGGTTGGCACCTCATTTTTAGGTACGCCTGGTGCTGCTCCTGGCATGCTCTTCTACACTCCTTATTGAACCAGGGTTGGTCCCCTTATTGACGGTAATGGTAGAGTGAGGGATATGCCGAGCCGTGAGGTCACAGATTGTGGTGGACTACAATTCTGCTGCTGCTGATGGCCCACAGCACCTCCTGGGTGCCCAGTTTTGAGCTGCTAGATCTGTTCTGAATCTATCCCATTTAGCACAGTGGTAGTGCCACACAACACGATGGAGGGTGTCCTCAGTGTAAAGGTGGGACTTTGTCTCCACAATAACTGTGCGGTGGTCACTGCTACCAATACTGTCGTGGACAAATGCATCAGTGACAGGTAGATTAGTAAGGACGAGGTCAAGTAGGTTTTTCCCTCGTGTTGGTTCTCTCCCCACCTGTTGCAGGCCCAGACTGGCAGTTATGTCCTTCAGAACTCGACCAGCTCGGTCAGTAGTGGTGCTACCGAGCCACTCTTGGCGATGGATGTTGATGTCCCCCACCCAGAGTACATTCTGTGCCCTTGCTGCTCTCAGTGCTTCTTCCAAGTGGTGTTCAACATGGAGGAGTACTGATTCATCAGCTGAGGAAGGAGGTTTCCTTGCCCATGCTTGACCTGAAGTCATGAGACTTCATAGGGTCCGGAGTCAATGTTGAGGACACCCAGGGCCACTCCTTCCCGACTGTATACCACTGTGCCACCACCCCTGGTGCTTCTGTTCTGCCGGTGGGACAGGACGTACCCAGGGATGATGATGGAGGAGTTTGGGACATTGGCTGAAAGGTATGATTCTATGAGTATGACTGTGTCAGGCTGTTGCTTGACTAGTCTGTAGCACAGCTCTCCCAATTTTGGCACAAGTCCTGAGATGTCGGTGAGGAGGACTTGGCAGGGTCGAGTAGGCTGGCTGTGACGTTGCCGTGTCCGTAGCCGGTGCCGAGGTCAATGCCAGGTGGTCTGTCCGGTTTCATTCTCATTATGTTTCGTAGCGGTTAGTTACAACTGAATGACTTTCTAGGCCATTTCAGAGGGCAGATAAGAGTCAACCATATTGCTGTGGGTCTGGTCACATATAGGCCAGACCAGGTAAGGACGGCAGATTTTCTTCCCTAAAGGATATTATCTCGGGGTTTTGCACAAACAAAGACAGAAGTGACTTCCGAGGGATATGTGACTGTCAACAGGTGGAGCAGGGTCAGGTTTGAGAAAATTTAATAAAGGAATTAAACCGGTGAACAGAGAATGGGGTTTAGAGGAACAGACACTGGGACCAGCTATTTTGAGCTATGTGGGGTGGGGGAAGAATAGCTGTTTCGAGCACTTTGAGAGACGTTCAAGGAGCCCCTGTCATTTTGGCAGAATGGGATTGCTACCGCAAAATATTTTATGAAACAAATATTAAAATTACACTTCAACTTTTCCTTAGCACACAGCATGATGCCCCAGCTAAAAGGAGCAGATCACAGGTCATGGCATATCGCCATCCAGTGGCAAGAGCTTGCAACTGTATGCAGAATTGCTGCAGTATTTCTTTGCATTTCGCCTTATTTACTCACACTCTATACAACTTAATTACGGAGCATTAGGCTGTCACATAATGTTAGTTCAAAAGTAGGACACTTAATTACATTGGAAATCGTTTATCTACAGGTAATAACACACATACTTTTATCATGCGTTTTCCCAGTGAGATAATGGCTGGGATTATCCTGTCAGGGTGGAGTTCCAGTTCTACCTGTCCATTTCCCAGAGTGAGACTCTTGAAATATACGCAGTGGGCTCCCTACAGGATACATTGAGTTGTTGTGATCTGGAATGCACTGCCTGAAAGGGTGGTGGAAGCAGTTTCAATAGTAATTTTCAAAAAAGAGTATTGGATAAATACTTGAAAGGAAAAATTTATAGGTTTATGGAGAAAAAGTAGGGGAGTGAGATTGATTGGATAGCTCCAACAAAGAGCCGACACAGGTCTGATGGGCTGAATGGCCTCCTTCTGTGCTGTATCATTCTATGATTCTATGCACCCATTCCAAAGCCAATATATCCTTCCTGAACAGTGCTCAGAACTGAACACAGTACTCCAGATGGAGTCTGAACAAGGCTCTGTACAACTCAAGCATAACTTGCTCCCCTTTGTATTCCAGCACCCTTGAGATATAGGCCAACATTCCATTATCCTTTTGATTACTTTTTGTACCTGTGCACCAGCTTTAATGATCTGTGTACTTGGACACTCGAATCCCTTTGCTCCTGCACACCTCCTGTTCTCTTGCCATTAAGAAACTACACTGAAATTTCATTCAAACGGTTGTGAATCTTTGGAATTCTCTCTCCTAGAGCACTGTGGATGCTCAGTCATTGAGTATATTCAAGGCAGAGATCGTTAGATTTTTGAATATTAAGGGAATCAAGGGATATGGGGGTAGTGCAGGAAAGTGGAGATGAGGTAGAAACATAGAAACATAGAAGATAGGAGCAGGAGTAGGCCATTCGGCCCCTCAAGCCTGCCCCACCATTCAATGAGATCATGGCTGATCATCCAAATTCAGTACCCTATTCCTGCCTTCTCTCCATATCCCTTGATCCCTTTAGCCTTAAGAAATATATCCAACTCCTTCTTGAATATATTTAATGAATTGGCCTCTACTGCCTTTGGTAGCGATCAGCCATAATCTTATTGAATGGCGGAGCAGGCTCGAGGGGCCAAATGGCCTACTCCTGCCCCTATTTATTATGTTCTTATTTGTCTTTCTTGGATTCCATAGGAAATTTCAAAAGGCATTTGGACATGTACTTGAAGAGGACTAATTTGTAGGTTATGGGGAAAAAGCTGGGGTGTGGGACTAAATTGGACAGCTCTTTCAAAGAGAAGGCACAGGCACGATGGGCCAAATGGCCTCCTTCTGTGCTGTAAGATTCTATGATATATAATAGATATTAAAGAGTACCAGTCCTAAGACCAGTGGGACTCCACTCATCACACTCCTCCATTCAGAATACTTCACACTCACACAAACCCTCTGTTTTCTATCACTCATCATACTGCTGTCAGGTCTGTTAACTTTCTTTGAGGTACCTTATCAAAAGCTTTACTAAAATCCAAGTATGTAACATGTACATTCTTGCCCATGTCCACATCTTTTGTTACATAATCAAAAATTTTGATTAAATTGCTCTGGTATGACTTCCCCTTTGTAAATTCATACAAAGTCTTACCAATTTGCTCCATTATTTTGTCTTTGATAATTGATTCTAGAAGTTTGCCTGGTACTGATGTGAGACTAACTGGTCTATAGTTCTCTGGATCCCTCCGATCCCTTTTAAATAAGGCACTGCATTTGATGTTCTCCAGTACCATCCCATTTCTAACGAATCCCTAAATATTTCTGCCAGTGGTTCTGCCTTGAATTCACTTGGAATCCTAGCGTGAACCCCATCCAGTTCCGGTGCTTTATCTATTTGGGACTAATGCACCTATTCAGCCACCAACTCAGTGGTATGAATTTTATTATACCCCTCAATCTGACAGTCTTGAGACACCCACTTTGCTAGTGCCTCTGTACTGCCCTTTTCTCTTGAACTAAAAAGCATGTTTAATTTTTCACCCATGTCTACATCTTCCCTAACCTTGACACTTTTTTCATAAGCTATGGGTCCTATACTCTTGTGTTTCTCCCCCCCGCCCTGCCAAAGTATTTGAAAATCGTCTTGTCAGTTGTCTTAATCTTCCCAGCAATTCTAGGCACTCTCTGCATATTGTGAGAACTCCTTAAGCATGGCTGCTCCACCGCTTGTCCTGCTGTGTTCCCGATGACTGTAAGCAGAGCACAGTAATGAAGATGATAGCAAGTGCCTGAACTCCCAAAACTGCACTCCTATGTCTTGACTTCCCTCCCCATGCCAGGCCTTCTTACATTGTGTCTTTCTGATGTGGCACTTTTGCTGTTGTGCTGTTATATTCGGTGACATTGATAGACAGTTGTAGAATTAATGACTAAAAACTTGACAATTTAACAGCTAATTTCTGTGATTTGGGCAGACCACATAAAGACAAATGTTGCATTTTATTAATAAAGTAAATGCATAGGTGCTGAAATGATGACGTGATACTAAAATACAAAAATTAATGCATTCATCTAAAACTGCTCCCTGCTGTTTTAGCAGAGCTGTTAACCCTCCTTCGATTTAAACACCAGGGAGCAGAACTTCAGACTAACAAGTTAAATGTTTGTGTTAGTATCACATGGTGTCATTTCGGCATACAATTTTTTTTTGTAAAACAAGGCATTGATTCACAGTTTGATTTGGTGGTGATTGGAATTTCATTGAGCTGGATTTTAAGGCTGGGGGGGGGGCTCCGAGGCAGGGCCTGATATGCATGCAAGGCTTCGGCTTCCCACCGGCAGCCAGCCAGATTGAGAGGCGGGTAAGCCTGTGGCACTAGGCTGCGCGGAGGAGGGAGGGAGGGTTTGTCTGGGGGCTGGTCCGTTAAAAGGATGGGGGTGGGGGGAGGAAAGAGGGGATCGGGGGGTGGGGGCAGTGAAGGGAAGATCGTGACTGGCCACCGGGATATCGTGGCCGTCACCGGATGGTGGGGGTGGTGGGTGAAGGGAAGATTGTGGCCAGCCACCGGAGGTCTCCGATTGCAGTGAGTGGGTTGGCGCAGGGACCCTGGATCCAGGAGGTAGGTATAAAGGCACTTACCTCCTGGATGCAGCAGTCCCCGCCTTGCTGTAACTGCTGGGTTTCACGAATTGTGTGAATCCCATCCACATGCAGTTAAAAACAAAATGGAGGTTAAAAAAGGGGCTTCCAGCCTCATTTATAATATTTAAATTGACTTTCTGCCTCCTGGGAGCGGGTTGGACACCCGCCCCCGTCCTGCTTCCTGTCCCACCTCTGTTAAAACCAGAAGTGGGCAGGTTGGTGGCGGGTTCAGGTCGGGAATTTGGCTTTTAACAATTTAACTACCCCCACACTCCAAACCCACCCTTTTTTTTTTTAGGTTAAAATTCCCCCATGGACTTTGAGCCAGAAGAGATAAAAGGTCATATTGAAAAATTAACTTTCACCCTGGAGAAAGTATTACACAGTGCAATAATCTAAAATGGATGAAATGCTTTTAAATTCCAGAAAGAGTGGACATTACTGGACATAATGGCTGTTAGTTTGGCTAACATTAAAGCTGCTCAACCTCATTTTCTATCTACCTTTTGTTAACTAGTTTACAATTTTAGTTGATAAATATCCCAATCTTGATAATGAAGCTATAAACAAACCAGGCTCTGCCATTACATTGTTTAATCAATTGTACTATGTTTTACTCCAAACTAGTTAACACAATGTCATGTAAATAGTCATTGGTATAAATTGAGAATGTTTTATACAGTTCATAATTGTATACAAGAGGAAAATGTAAATCCATGTATGATCTAAATAAATATGTACGCGTGCCAGAAGGTTGTGGGTTCAAGTCCCACTTCAGAGACTTGAGCACATAATCTAGGTTGGCACTTCAGTAGAATCATAGAATGGTTACAGCACAGAAGGAGGCCATTCGACCCATCGAGCCTGTGCCCGCTCTCTGTAAGAGCACTTCAGCTAGTCCCACTCCCCTGCCATTTTCCAGTAGCCCTGCAGATTTTTTTCCTTCAGGTACTTATCCAACTCCCGTTTGAAAGCCACGATTGAGTCTGCCTCCACCACCCTCTCAGGCAGTGCGTTCCAGATCCTAACCACTCACTGCGTAAAAAAGTTTTTCTGCCAATCACCTTAAATCTGTGTCCTCTGGCTCCCGACCCTTCTGCCAGGAGAGTACTGAGGGAGTGCTGCACTGTCAGTGGTGCCATCTTTCGGACGACGCATTAAACCAAGAACCTGTCATGTGGACATGAAAGATTCTGTGGCACAATTCGATGAAGAGCAGGGAAGTTCTCCTGATGTTGTGGCCAACATTTATCCCTCAAACAACTCCTAAAACAGATTATCTAGTAATTTATTTCATGGTTTGTGGGACCTTGTTGTGCGCAAATTGGCTGGCACGTTTCTTCCATTACAATAGTGACTACACTTCAAAAGTACTTCATTGACTGTAGAGCACTTTGGGATGTCCTGAGGCCGTGAAAGGTACTGCAGAAATGCAAGTTCTAATTTCTTACTGAAGGCTGGTTTAGCCCTCATTAATGCCTGGTCCCATCTCTTTATTTGTTAATAAATAGCCCATGATTTCTTTTAGCAGAGTTCACATTTAAATATTTTCATTTGTTTTCCGAAAAAGAATCCTACATTAAAGAAACCATCGATTCCTGTCAGTTACATCCATTTTTTATGATGATTGCTATAAAGAATGATGAGATTCTATATTTTTCTTCCCAAGGACAGCAGCTCAATCCTCTCCCAAAGGCTTCTCTTCGTCTGAGCCTCTGCCTCTTTACTCCATCTAGGCACCCGCTGCTTCTCCTTTTCCACACTATCAAATATGGATACATCAGAGCTGAAACAGAGCAGTCGTCTCAGACTTTAGGATAGCTCGTAACAGATACATTGCACATCATGAGGCTTCCTTTCTCAGGACAGTGCTGGAGCTTCAACAATATTAACAGCAGGCAGTCAAACTACAAAATAATGATGGAAATGACCAAGGACAGAAGGGCACTGTCCAGATATTGAAATTCTAAAAAGGAATCTAGCCACTTATGAAATAAGTCTGCCAACACCCATCCTGAAAGTGTAAAAATCCAATTTTAAGATAACCTGTGTAAAAATTATTTAAGTATTGTTCAAGTATGGTTTTGATTGTACTCTGTGCAATGCAAACTTTTATAACTCACTCATAACTTTCTGTCAGTCAGTTCTGTGGTCAGCCTCACTCATGAAATATATTGAAAGCAAATGTTGGCCATTAATTCTTTAGATAAATTATTCAGACCTCCAATTTTGTATATTATACAATTGGGGAGTAATGTCCAAGGCACAATGCCAAAGACATTATGTGTAGACATGCATCTGTAGTCACTTAAGCTAAAACAACTGCTACTTATTGAATAATATATTTATTCCATACACATTTAGTATTTGCTTCACTCTAATAATACTTTTTCCACTGAGTACTGTATAGACAATTGATACCTGATTATGTACCTCTGTATCGTGCCTCTTAATCTGAATATAATATCAAGCTTGGCATATTATGCATTTGCTGGTTATTTGGCATGGGGACAGAATAAAACTTCATGGGGGCAATCTTCTAATTTTGCACTTACAGCATATTATTTTAAGTGGCCAGAAAATTGTGCACAGCACCACAATTTCCAATATGTAGCCTCAGAGATCAAGGCTCCTCACGGGAAGCACAAAGTCAGAAAATTACTGCAACTTCACCTAACAATAAATTTGATGCATTGACAACAATATGTCTTTTAAGATATTAACATCACTCTAGTGCCGAGCCTGCTCTTGTCTCTGTAAAGAAATTAGAATTTCTGTCAGAATCCCCAGATTACAGATGTTAGGTGGCAACAGCCCTTCAATTTCCACTAAAAAGATCCATTAGAGTTGAAGTAAGCTGTAGGCAACACATCAAAACCCAAGTGTTTAGCCGGCAATAGTCTAAGGGAACACTGAATAACAAAATCAAATTGTGGAAAGTACAGAAATATATGATCTAATTCAATCACAAAACCATTACCAAATTGAACCTGATGTACTCTGCTAAATAATTTCATTCAGTAGAACTCATATTTTACTTACTGTCTTCACTAATGCATTTTGGCTCCAGCTCCCCTAATGGCTCAGATTTAAAATTCTCATCCTTATGTTTAAATTCCTTCATAGCCTTGCCCTTCCCAATCTCTGTAACCTTGTCCAGCCTACAACCTACACCCCACTGAACTCTACGTTCCTCTGACTCTGGCCTCCTGTACATCTCTGCTCTCCCTTTGCCTCGCCGTTGCCGGCTATGCCTTTAGCCACTTGGGCTCTAAGCTCTGGAAGTTCCTCCCTAAACCCCTTTGCCTCTTCACCTGCCTCTCCTCTAAGACCCTCTTAAAAAACCCACCTTCTTGACCAAACTTTTGGTCATCCCGTCTAATATCTCCATCTTTGAGTCATTGTCCATTTATGCCTCTGTGAATCACCGTGGTAAGTTTTTCTTTGTTACATCTGCAACAACATTTAAAAAAAAATCCATTTATATAGCGCCTTTCATGACCTCAGGATGTCCCAAAGTGCTTTACAGCCAATGAAGTACTTTTGAAGTGCATTCACTGTTGTGATGTAGGAAACGCAGCAGCCAATTTACACACAGCAAGGTCCCACAAACAGCAATGTGGTAATGACCAAATAATTTGTTTTAGTGGTGTTGATTGAAGGACAAATATTGGCCAGGGCACCAGGAGAACTCTTTCTCTTATTTAAATTAGTGCCATGGGATCTTTTCCATCCACCCGAGTTGGCAGATGTCTCCTCTGAATGATGGCACCTCCGACAGTGCAACGCTCCCTCAGGACTACACTGAAGCACCAGCCTAGATTTTGTGCTCAAGTGTCTGGAGTGGGACTTGATCCCATGACCTTCTGACTCAGGTGTAAGTTTTACCACTGAGCTACAGCAACACTGCCACCCACCAGGTACTGTTACTGACTTATCTGAAATTTTCTATTTTATTCAGTGCTTGTTGTTTTGCCGTCCTTTTCACATTTCCTGCACCCGTTATACCTTAACAGAAGACAGAAGGTAAGGATGTAAGGTTTGCCATTGTTTCCTGAATTATAGAACATTTTTCTTATGAAAGCGCTGAGTTTGAACACAAAATTGAAATAATTTTTAAATATTAATGTATAATATTCCATACTATTGTGACATGTACTTGACAAAGGCACTTTTGAAGCATTTCCCAACATTCCATGCAATCATATTTTAGTTGTTATTTTTCTTCCTGTGACATTCGGGAATGTAAATCTTGAGCTCGCCCACCAGATGGCATTATTAAGGAAGCAATGCTATCATATAATACAGTAGTAACATTTTTGAAATGAAAAGAGTTGCCAAAGAGGTCACATCTACTCAGCAAATAACTGAAAAATAGCCACATTAAAACAAATCCTCACCTTATTAACTTCATAAGTTTCAAGGCAATTATTGATTCAGTTTCATTATATCCTTTGTCTCAGATTTATAGAAATTTTCCAAATTTGCTAAAGTTGATGGCCGAAATTTGCCGAGACTTTGCAGCACCAGCGAGGCCTCCATTGGCACATCTGAAAACCATGTTTGCATTGCCTACGATTTTCTGTCTATGAAAATCAATAACCCTGAATTTCTCTGGGGCTCTGCTGATCTCCCACTGTAACTTTGGAGGAAAACCCTGGAGAACCGGTGTTTTTTTTAGTCATTTATGCCACTTCTCAATCTCCCGCTGAAGGACCCCTGTGGAAAGTCACAGGCAGCACAATAGTGATTTTCCAATAAGCTTTTGGCTTTGTGATGAGGCGGTACATCGTCGTGGCAAACATCGGCCATTAAGTTTAACAATCTTATGATATAACCGCTCCGCTTTTACTGCCAAAATAACGACGAGTTTAATGGTGCTTGCTGTTATTAATGTGTAAATTGTCCAGCAACTTTTTACGAGGAAGACATTCCGCTTAAATTGCGAATCGCCACAAGTTGCTGGACAACTAGCACTGCTCTGCCATTAGCCTCGCGAAAACAGCAGCTCACCCTAAATCTCCCCATGAGTTTCATGAAATTGCTGCATTTGCGATTTAACTGCCAATTAAACTCGCCGCAGAAAGTTAGGGGCTGCTACTTAACAGCGTAAGTACCTTTTTAATGAGGACATTTATGTTCCTGCAATGCCAATCAACCTCACTGGCCCAGAAAGGAAACAATTTAAACTGCGGAGGCTCTTTCCTACAGGTAGTAAATTGTTGTTATAGAGATTTTTAAAATTTTAACTTTTAATTTTTTTAATTACTTTTTATTTTCAGTCTCTTTCTGTACCTAATTTAACTCTAATTCACCCTATTTCTTTCTCCGCCATTCCTTTGTTTTTTTCCCCTCAATCTTTAAATCTCATTGGTTAAGGAGATAGACTGTTGGTCCCATTGTTCACCAAGGTCCCAGATGCCCCATTGCTCTCACTGCATTATCAGCTCACACTTCCAGCAACTTACAGGGCAAAACATTTTCAAGCTGAAGGGTGAGGGAAAAAGTCTAATTAATGGGGCATGCCTAAGATGCCCTGCTCCAGCAAAATCTGGGCCAACATTTAAAAGCGGTTCTCGGGGATAATTTGCTTCTCAGTAGTTCACAAAATCAAAGAATTTTTTTTAGGTTATATGTTTGGTATTGCCATACTAGAAATTAGGATAAAATGAAAATTAGCAAGTAATTTATAAAAGCAGAATATTGTACTGAAGCAACTTATATTTCTATAGTGCTCATTATTGGTTGGAATCTGGAACTCACTGCCTGAAAGGGTGGTAGAGGCAGGGGCCTAGAAATTCAGTCTAGCCACTTTTGGGGCGGTAAAGTCGGGCGGGCGCTAAAGTTAGCGCCCGCCGGAAAGTGGAGGCCACTTCGCCGAAATTCAGTAGCTTTGGCCAAGGAGTTTGGGCGAGCGCTGAAACTGGCGTTGCACTCCTATCTTTAGGCGCTAAGCCGGCGGTGCGGACTGATAACGCCGAGGCCGGGCGCAGCACAGGTGCGGTCATGTTTTGATTGACGGCAGATACCCTGACGCCGGCCAGCTCTTAAAGGGGGAAGGGTCGACTTTGTCTGCTGCCACGCCCTGGATAGTGGAGCCCTGCAGCTAGGCCTGAACACTGCTGGTGGACCCAAATAGCACCTGAAGCCATGCAGAAGGCCCGTGAACGAACGCAGCGCTTCTCAGAGCATGCTTTGAGGGTGCTGCTTAGGGGGTTGGAAAAGAACAGAGCGATCTTGTGCCCGGACAGTGGCAAGAAGGCTCCCAGGAGGCAGTACAGGAGAGCCTGGAGAGAAATCGCCCTGAGGGTGTCAGCCAACAGCGATGTCCCCAGGACTGGTGACCAATGCCGCAAGAAGTACAACGACCTCACTCGGTTGGTCAGGGTGAGTACCCTTTCCAGTGTCCTCCTCATCCTTGCATGTGCACCTCACATTATGGGCAAAGGGACCTCAAAGGCCTAATGGCCAGCCCTCCTCCCGCAGCTATGGCACTGGCATGATCATCAATAGCACTTTCTGCACTTTACACACTGGCCAAGCTATTCGACCATGGGAGGCAGTGCACACAACAACAGGGCACCACACTGTACTTAGAGGCCATCCTTTCTCTTGCAGGCCAAGCTGGCGCAGAATCTGAGGAGCCGGACTGTCACCGGGGGAGGCCGTGCCCAGTTCCAGGAGCTCAGTGACCTGGAGGAGCGCGTGGCTCGACTCATGTGTGCCCGGATGGTTGGCCCCGTTGCTATTGGAGATGCCGACCCTGTGCTGGGCCCCAATGGTAAGGACATGACCGTTTGCACCTCTCTCGTTCCCCTTGCGCTTCAGATCTACATCCTTTGCCACTGTCCGACCAATGCGCATAATGCCACCAATCATGCCTCCCTCGCTGACGCCCTGTCCTCACTCTAAAGCTACTCTTGTGCCTTCCTGCTTTCAGCTGGTGAGGAGGAGGTCCCTGAAGCTGAGAGTGCCAGTCCCTCGGAAGAGGAGGATGACGAGGACCAAGAGGAAGGCGGCACATCGGGGGAACCCTCATCCGCGCCAGGGGATGGCAATGGAGGGGACACGTCTTGCCTGGAGGAGGGCCAGGGGGAAGTGTTGCAGGGGGGTGTAGCTCCTGGGCCCAGTGGCGTCCAGGCACGCGGGAAGGGTCAGGCAGCACGGCTGCCTTCTCCCCAGAGGGGGGAAGTGTTGCAGGGGGGTGTAGTTGCTGGGCCCAGTGGCGTCCAGGCACGCGGGAAGGGTCGGGCAGCACGGCGGCCTTCTCCCCAGAGGGGGGAAGTGTTGCAGGGGAGGGCAGTTGCTGGGCCCAGTGGCGTCCAGGCACGCGGGAAGGGTTGGGCAGCTCGGCGGCCTTCTCCCCAGAGGGAGAGTCCGGCCTCCAGTCCGGAGACGGTCCTCGCCCAGGAGGTGCGCCTCCTTGATGAAATGTCCGCAGCCTCAGAGCGGCGCCACAACGAGTTCATGGGGGTTGTGGGACAGTTGCCTCAGGCCATTGAGTCCCTGACTCATAGTGTGGCCGATTTCGGGGACTCACAGGCCAGGGGTGTCGACCAACTCGCGGCAGCACAGGACGCGAGTCGAGAGTTCATGAGTGGTGCCGTGCAGACACTGGCTGATCTGATGCGGGCACAGACCAGGGCAGTTCGGGCACTCACTTCTGCCACACTCGCTGTGTCACGGAAGCATCGCCAGGGCACCCGCCGCCCTGCTGCAGCACAGCGGTCTGGCCTTCACCAGATTGCTGCACTTGCTGCAGTGCCAGCCCGGCCGAGTGCCAGTGTCTCTGGCGACCAGCGAGCGCCTGGCATCAGCCAGCTTGCCCCCATTGATGCAGCCGCCACTGCCACTCCCCCAGCCAAGCTGCGATGAGCTGCTGGAGAGACTGATGCTGCCCAGCCACAGCTGCAGCAGTCAGCAGCCGGCCCCTCCAGGGCCGGACCTCGTCTAGGCCGACCCCCAAGGGCATCTGCCGTCACGCATTGTGCCCCTCAGGAGCCTTCCCCCAGCCTTGCAACGCCCACAGGGCCCAGGTTGAGGCGGAGCAACAGGTCGGGCAGGGGCCGGAGAAGCCTGCACAAGGACTCACCCTGTCAGCACACCAAGTAGAGTGTGTTGCCAACTGTTTTTTTATATGGGGGTGTTTGTGTTCTGTATGGGGGGGGGCTTATTTTGCTAACGCCGGAGATGAAGGCAACTGTTTTTTTATATGGGGGTGTTTGTGTTCTGTATGGGGGGGTTTGTCTTGGTTAGGCCGAGGATGAAGGCCAATTGGATGGACAAGTTTTGTTATTCCTCCCCAGGTTGTGGGAGTGAGATATGTTTTTGACTGTTTTTTGGGGGTGTTGTCTGTTTTTCTGTTTCATGTGGGAAGGGCCCTGAGTTTGTTAAATAAAGCTTTTTATTTATTCAGCTTGTCCAGGTGTCATGTTTCAAGTGGTTGTTGCGTTAACCGGCTGAGGGCTTGCGGAGCGGCTGCATTCAGGTGCGTTCATTGCCACAAGCCATTCCCTGACAGGGGGCCTAGAAGTGTCATTCAATAAGCCGCCGGCGGACGGCCCTTGGACCTTGTGGCTCCCTCCTGGGCTGGTACTCCTCCTCCTCCTCCTCCTCCTCATGGTCCTCCTGCTCGTCCTCCTGAGGTGGTGGTCCAATGTGAGGTGGCAGTGCCTGAGTCCTGCGGATAGCCAGGTTGTGCAGCATGCAGCAAACGACGACGAACTGGGAGACTCTATCCGGCGAATACTGTAGAGAGCCGCCGGATCGATCCAGGCAGCGGAACCGTTCCTTGAGGACGCCAATCGTTTGCTCTATGATGTTCCTTGTGGCTTGATGGCTTTCGTTGTATGCCTCCTCCGCAGGGGTCCTGGGCGCGAGGAGCGGGGTCATGAGCCATGTACACAAAGGGTAGCCCTTGTCCCCAATAAGCCATCCCCTTGGTGGAGGCTGTGCCTCGAACATGTCAGCCACAGTAGTCTGGCGCAGGATAAATGCATCGTGGCTGCTTCCGGGAAAGCGGGCATTGACAGCTAGGATGCGCTGCCTGTGGTCACACACCAGCTGTACATTGAGGGAATGGTAGCCCTTCCGGTTGCGGTAATCCTCGGCATTGTCGATAGGTGCCCGCATAGCCACATGCGTGCAGTCAATGGCGCCCTGCACCATGGGGAAGTCGGCGATCCTGGCAAATCCGACTGCACGCTGCTCCTGCCTCTCTAGGGTCATGGGGAAGGAGATGAATTGGTGTCTCCTTGCGAAAAGGGCATCGGTGACCTGCCGGATGCAGCGATGCACGGCGAACTGGGAAATGTTCGCTATGTCCCCAGCAGCGGCTTGGAATGAGCCGCTTGCATAAAAGTTCAGAGCCACTGTGACCTTCACTTCCACCGACAGAGACGTCCTGCACATCAGCTGTGGACGCAGATCTCTGTGAAGCAGCTGGCAGATCTCTGCAACCACCTCCCTTCTGAAGCGCAGCCTCTTAACACAATGCGCGGCAGTCATGGTGAGATAGGACACCTGCTGCCGGTATTCCCTGAGTGGGTAAGGCCTACGTTGCCGACGCCTGATGGCCCCTCTGCGTCTAGGCATGGCTGGCCCTCTCACACAGCGTCTGCGAGCCCTTCGCACATAATGCTGGAACTGAGGGTTGGAACCCCATGCAGCCCCCATAATAAACTTGCAAACAGTGAAATCACAATGAGTGAAATTTCCAAGCTCTGGCCAGAAGCCAAAAATACCTCTCCTATGTTGTCCCAAATCAGGAAGGTCTGTTCCTTGGTCTCTGTCCAGAAATCCAAAGCACTAAAGTCATTGCAGCAAAATGGCTGGCCTTTATAGTTCAGCCTAAGTGCCCTTTAATTAGCGCTCCCCGAGGACCGCAGGGCCTCTGCTGCGTTCCACTTCACAGTTCTTAACAGCGCCACGCCCACATTGGGCGGGCGCCACTGAATTTCCAGTTTGGGGCGCACAAACAGCGTTGCACGACGAAATGACGTCATAAGCTGCGCGCGCAGCTGAGCGGGCGCAAACACTTTGCGCCGGCGCTAAATGTCAACTGAAGTTGGGCGTAGGCGCAGATCGGCCTGCGCCCGGGCGCTAAGTGCCTAGCGCTGGAAATCTACCCCTCTTATGGTGCTAACGGCTGGCGGACGCAACTGAATTTCTAGGCCAGGAACCCTCACAACATTCAAGAAGCATTTGGGTGAGCACTTGAAATGCCATAGCATACAAGGCTACGGACCAAATGCTGGAAAATGGGATTAGATTAGACAGGGCTTGATGGCCGGCGCGGATGCGATGGGCCGAAGGGCCTCTTTCTGTGCTGTATAACTCTATGACTCTATTATGTATAGAGACATTTTTGGGTGCTTTAAATTATGATCGATGGGGGAGAGGAAATACTGTTAACCATAAGACTATAGAAAAATCTTCTTGGTTATAATGGAAGAGTTTATATATTTTTACAAGTCTTCAGTCACTTTGGTACAAGTTTATAATGAGAGGGTGCAGTGTCTCATTTCCAGAATAATAACAAGCTTTTGAGGCAGTTCAAGTTAAAAGTTAAATCAAAATATCTGGTGTATATTGAAAAATAAATTAACTTAAAAATAAATGTGCAAAATAAAAATTGTTTTCAGATTTATAAATGAAATAAGGCAATTTAGGAATGAATCTGGCAAATGTTATTCTATTGTTTACAATGTATTTTTTGTACAAACTGATATGTATTGCCCTTTGCCAGAATTTTTTTAATACTAGCATTGTGTAGGTACTGTGCTCTAAACTGCACACGGCATACAAAAATAAGGATGAAGAAAATGCTTAGGACTGTCTCGAAGTTGCCATGCCCAGTCGTTCAAGGGAACCCAATTGACATCAATAGAGCTATGCTTATAATCAAATTTATCCTGTGTGTAATGTTACTGCACATTTTCCATACAATGAGGAACTGAAGGCAAATTTGTTTAAGTCAGATTAGGTTTCCAATAATGGTGGAGGAGAAGCTGAGCTGAGTGCAAATAATGACACACATAGTTATCAAAGATTTGATGCTTTTAAAACAATGAACATATGCTCAGTTTGTTTGGCTCATCCGCATCATAATTTTGAAAAGCTTCAATTTTGGCATCCGAAAGGTTTCACTTTTCTTGAGAAAATAAGCCCAAATTCTTTAATTCTTTTTCATAACTTAAATTTCTGTTATCTGGAGTCATCATCATTGCTTGCCTTTATATCTTCTGAAGGCCCAGAATATCCTTCTTACAAATAAGTGATCAAAACTGCATACAGTACTGCAAATATCTGATCAACACCATAAACAACAACAATATAACTACTTTTGATTTTTACTTTGTTGCTTTGCTAATACAACCCTGTACATTATTGACATTTTCACTGCAGTCAGACACGTTGCTGATGGTTTCATGGATTTTTCCCCAAATCTCACTCTTGATCAGCATGTTGTACAACTCTTCCATTTAACATATATTCCCTCTTTGGCTTCATGCTCTCATATTAAGGAGATCACAGGGTAAATTTTGCAATCTGAGCATAGGCTGAAGGGTTCAAATGCCAGTTAAGCATAAGAACATAAGAAATAGGAGCAGGATTAGGCCACTTGGCCCCTCGAGCCTGCTCCGCCATTCAATAAGGTCATGGCTGATCTTGGGCTCAAAGCCACTTCCCTGCCTGCTCCCCATAACCCTTCACTCCCTTATCTTGCAAAAATCTGTTTATCTCCACCTTAAATGTATTTAATGACCCAGCCTCCACAGCTCTCTGGGGCAGAGAATTCCACAGATTTACGACCCTCTGAGAGAAGAAATTCCTCCTCATCTCAGTTCTAAAAGGACGACCCTTTATTCTAAAACTGTGCCCCCGAGTTCTAGGTTTCCCCACGAGGGGAAACATACTCTCTGCATCTACCTTGTCGAGCCTCCTCAGTATCTTATATGTTTCAATAAGATCACCTCTCATTCTTCTAAATTCCAATGAGTATAGGCCCAACCTGCTCAAACTTTCCTCATAAGTCAACCCCCTCATCTCTGGAATTAACCTAGTGAATCATCTCTGAACTGCCTCCAATGCAAGTATATCCTTCCTTAAATAAGGAGACCAAAACTGTACACAGTACTCAAGGTATGGTCTCACCAATACCCTGTACAGTTGTAGCAGGACTTCCCTGTTTTTATACTCCAACCCCCTTGAAATAAAGGCTAACATTCAATTTGCCTTTTTGATTACTTGCTGTACCTGCATGCTAACTTTTTGTGTTTCATGCACAAGGACCCCCAGGTCCCTCTGAACTGTAGCATTTTGTAATCTCTCTCCATTTAAATAATAATTTGCTTTTTTTTTCCTGCCAAAGTGTATAACCTCACACTCTCTCATATTATACTCCATCTGCCAAATGTTTGCCCACTCACTTAGCATGTCTATATCCCTTTGCAGATTATTTGAATCCTCTGCACAACTTGCTTTCCCACCCATCTTTGTATCATCCGCAAACTTGGCTACATTACACTCGGTCCCTTCATCCAAGTTATTAATGTAGATTGTAAATATTTGAGGCCCCAGCACCGATCCCTGTGGCAGCCCACTAGTTACTGTTTGCCAACCGGAAAATGACCCATTTATCCCGACTCTCTGCTTTCTGTTAGTTAGCCAATTCTCTATCCATCCATGCTAATATATTACCCCCAATTCTGCAGTAACCTTTTATGTGGCACCTTATCGAATGCCTTCTAGAAATCCAAATACACTGCATCTACTAGTTCACCTTTGTCCACCCTGCTCACTAACAAATTTGCTGGAATTCTTTGAGGATGTAAACATGATTTCCCTTTCATAAAACCATGCTGACTCTGCTTGACTGCATTATGATTTTCCAAATGCCCTGCTACTGCTTCCTTAATGAAGGACTCCATCATTTTCCCAATGACAGATGTTAGGCTAATTGGTCTATAGCTTCCTGCTTTCTGTCTTTATCCTTTCTTAAATCGGGGTTTTCCAATCCGCTGGGACCTCTCCAGAGTCCAGGGAATTTTGGTATATTGCAAACAATGCATTCACTATCTCTGCAGCCACTTCTTTTAAGACCCTGGGATGCAGGCCATCTGGTCCAGGGGACTTGTCATCTTTTAATCCCTATTTCCTTAGTGATAGTGATTGTCTTTAGTTCCCCCCTCCCTGTGGCCCCTTGATTATCCATTTTTGTGATGTTGTTGGTGTCTTCTACCATGAAGACAGATACAAAATATTTGTTCAGAGTCTCTGCCATTTCCCTGTTCTCCATTGTTAATTCTCCAGTCTCATCCTCTAAGGGACCAATGTTTACTTTAGCTACCCTCTTCCTTTTTATATACCTGTAGAAGCTCTTACTATCTGTTTTAATGTTTCTTGCCAGTTTTCTCTCATAATTCATCTTCTCTCTCTTTATTTTTTTAGTCATCCTTTGCAGGTTTTTAAATATTTCCCAATCCTCTGGTCTCCCACCAATCTTGGCAACATTGTATGCCTTCGTTTTCAATTTGATGCCACTCTTTACTTCCTTAGTTAGCCACGGATGGTGCTCCCTTCTCTTAAAATCTTTCTTTCTCACTGGAATATATTTTTGTTGAGAGTTATGAAATATCTCCTTAAATGTCCGCCACTGCATTTCAACTGTCTTACCCTTTAAGTTATGTTTCCAGTCCACTTTAGCCAGTTCTGCCCTCATGCCATTGTAGTTGCCTTTGTTTAAGATCAGGACACTGGTTTGAGAAACAACTTTCTCACCCGCCAACTGAATTTGAAATTCAACCATGTTATGATCACTCTTTCCTAGAGGATCCTTTACTATGAGATAATTTATTAATTCTGTCTCATTACACAGTACCAGATCCAAGATAGCCTGCTCCCTGTTTGGTTCCATTACATACTGTTCTAGGAAACCATCCCGGATGCACTCTATGAACTCCTCCTCAAGACTACCATGGCCAATTTGATTTGTCCAATCAATATGGAGATTAAAGTCACCCATGATTATTACCGTACCTTTTTTACAGGCCTCCATTATTTGTTGATTTATACTCTGTTCAACAGTATTGCTACTGTTCGGGGCCTGTAGACTACGCCCACCAGAGACTTTTTCCCTTTATTATTTTTATCTTCACCCAAACCGATTCTACATCTTGAAGAGATCGCAAAGTCTCTGTTTGAAGAATGGACTCGGTCAAGAATTTTTTTGTGGACTTTATGGGCTGAGGGTGTTTTCCCTGTGGTGGGATTGCCCTGTGCAAATGCGTGGGGGACTGGTTTGTTAAAACTCCAGGGAACGCATGGCAGTTGGCTGTGACAAAAGAACTGTCAGTCATCCAGAATGTATGGGTTCGCCTGACAGTCCTGGAAAAAGGAAGGGGGCTGTTGAACTTGAACTTATTAGAAAGCCACTCTAATATGCAAAAGCACTTCTCACCTCCATCTCAGAAGAGAAGCAGAACAATGAACCCACTGGCCTCAGCCAGCCGAAAAGGAGCCAGTTTTTTTTTCCCAACACAAAGACCGAAAGATATGTCCCAGACATAGGGCCATTAATCCAATACTCATGGGTCCGAGGACGACTCATCACTGATTAAGCACCGGAGTGCTAAGAAACAAAAGGATTTCAAAGATTGGCGGGAAAGATAAGGGTAGCCAGACTCCTATAAAAGATAGATTCTCTTCCACCATTCTTTCTCTCTCTCTCTCTCTCTCTCTCTCTCGCTCCCTGCTCCAACAAGATCGAACTAACAAGAAGTACCAGAGAAGCTGACGAGTGGAGCGATCGAAACCGACCATGTGTGGGGGTAAGCACAGTCTCGAGTGTCCCAAGCCGGTAACCCGTGAGCTGTAAGGGCTCAGAGTTTTCTCAGAAGTGAAGTTTTTGGGCTATTCTGGGGTGGGAGCTTTGTTTGGTTCAGCCAGGCGAAGGGGCTTATGCGACTGGGTAATTCGTTGGTCGGGGTGGAATTAGAGTCCACCATAGCAACAAGGGAATTACTGCTTGTTATAGTGCCCAGTTTTGTACTGTATGTATGTTGTTTGTAACCTCGATTTTATTCTCCACAGAGAGTGATTTCGTTTAGTAGTGCATGTTTTAGCCAGTGTATGTTAGACCAAATAAATATAAGTTTGATTTTTCACCGAACATTCCTGTCCATGACTTATTTCATTTACACTCTGAATAATAATTCCCAGGTATAGAACTTTCGTAAAGCGGGGGCGATTCGAACTGTCCGTCTAGCAATTGGGCTAGGATCAAAAACCGCTTACAATCTTGATCTTCTGAT
Organism: Somniosus microcephalus; assembly: GCF_052327205.1. Classification (NCBI taxonomy): domain Eukaryota; kingdom Metazoa; phylum Chordata; class Chondrichthyes; order Squaliformes; family Somniosidae; genus Somniosus; species Somniosus microcephalus. The sequence goes on from NC_140991.1 coordinate 73,245,983, forward strand.
CCAATATCACTTCTCACCACTGCACTGATCCCATCCTTTACCAACAAAGCCACCCCACCTCCCTTTCCTTTCTGATTGTCCTTCCGAATTGTCAGATACCCTGGAATATTCAGTTCCCAGCCCTGATCACCTTGCAACCACGTCTCTATAATGGCGATCAGATACATCTATTTGTGCCGTCAACCCATCTATCTTGTTACGAATGCTGCGTGCATTCAGATATAGAGTTTTTAACTTTGTCTTTTTACCATTTCTCCTTGTTTTGGCCCCATTTTCTGTTACACTCTTATTTTTAAACATTCTGTCCCTTCTTGTCACACTCTGGTTATTATTTCCCCCATCTCTATCCTGCTCTATTGTTTTCTCATTTCTCATTGACTTTTTAAAGTCCTGCTCACCTGGATCCTCCCCACCCCCCCCAACTATTTAGTTTAAAGCCCTTTCTACAGCCCCAGTTATTTGATTCGCCAGGACTCTAGCCCCAGCATGGTTCAAGTGAAGCCTGTCCAAACGGAACAGCTCCCTCTTATCCCAGTACTGGTGCCAGTGCCCCACAAATCGAAACCCATTTCTCCCACACCAGTCTTTGAGCCACTCGTTCATTTCTCTGATCTTATTTACCCTATGCAAATTCGCTCGTGGCTCAGGTAGTAATCCAGAGATTATTACTTTTGTGGTTCTGCTTTTTAATTTAGCCCCTAGCTGCTCATACTCTCTCAGCAGAACCTCTTTCTTTGTCCTACCTATGTCATTGGTGCCTACGTGGCCCATGACAACTGGATTCTCCCCCTCCCACTCCAAGTTTCTCTCCAGCCCAGAGGAGATGTCCTTAACCCTGGCACCGGGCAGGCAACATAGCCTTCGGGACTCACGCTCTCGGCTGCAGAGAACAGTATTTATCCCCCTAACTATACTGTCCCCTATCACAAGTTAGGAACAAGAATGGAAGTGTGAAATTGAGTTTTTTGAGCATTTTTCCACAGAAAGGATTGGAAATGAGATACATTTTAGTGCTGTGCTTTAAATTAAGGTTTCACACAGATTTAAAATCTGCTATACCACTGAGTCAAAGAGGAGTGTTTCTGTTAATGAGCTAGGCATCAAAGATGTGTTTACACCATGATCAGGGACACTGGTTAACTTGTTATTTCATCACAGGTTCCTATGAACATTTGGATCTATTATCATTGGGATAACTTATTCATTACAGCCCAATATGGGGTCTGTGCTGAAAATCCACTCTTGTAGTGGGGAGGTAACCAGCTTTACTGACATGTCTGCTGGTCAATCACTGAATGGGAAAGAAGTCACAGGGACCGCCCACCCACTTCCTGAGCTCAGACTCACGGTTGCCAACATTGGACGTATTCCTGGAGATTATCACATGACCTCTAGTCTCTAGCTGCCCCGCCCAATCAAATAGCCTTTCCCCCCCCCCCACCTCCAACTAATAAACAAAAGTATTCAATGAAAAAAAAACACAACTTTTTTAAATGCCCCTATGATTTTTCTCCTGTGTTGATCGTTGCAGTGTCCAGGAGATTCATCTTTAATTCCTGGAGGGTTAGCAACAAAAGAAAGATCCATATTCAAGATCAGTGAGTCCAGTGAGAAAGAAGCCATGCTAGCAAGGGAAAACTCGCTCATGTTAAGTACTGAAACGGTCAGAACCAGAAGGCTGACCAGGAAGAGTTAAGCTGGCTCACTGCTGTGGGATCGTGTGGCATGGCTTCTTATTTTTCTTATTCAGGAGGAGGGGTTCGAAGTTAAGTGAAGTAAGTGCGTTTTCATTATAACTGTCCATGTACATTCACTTGTTTCTGTAAAAAAATGAAAGCTGTTTAATGATTCGTATCTGTCCTCGTCTCACTAAAGTGTTTCAGTCCACCTACTGAAAGATTGGAAAAGTGCACGAGTGCATGCATGAAAGACACAACATTCAGTTCAGATTACAAGGGGGTACCATTGTTATGCCCTCAGGTTATGCAGTGGTATCTGCCAGTACACGCACAGTCCTGAAGTTAAGACATGGGGATCACTTCTGAGAGTGACCAGCACCACTGGACCTGAGAAAATATCTAAGACAGACCCAAAATTGTAGCATGGGGTAGGTCTTGACGTTGTGCAATGGTGTAAAAACAGGTGATAACAAGTCAGTAGCTCATTTTATGGCTGGAATTTTCTCCAGGGAGGCGGGCTGGGGCCGGGGTGCCTCCGAGGCGGGCGGGAAACCTGGGAGGCTGAGTTTCCCACAGGCCCTGCTGACTTTAACAGCAGGGCCTGATTTGCATGTGAGGCCTCGGTTTCCTGCCCCGCAGCCAGCCAGATTGAAAGGCTGGCTGACTGCAGGCGGGTAGGCCTGCCGATGCAAAGAGAGAGTGAGGGGTCGGTCTGGGGGAGGGATCGCCAGGGGCTCAGTTGGGGATTGCGGTGGGGTCTCCGACCATTGAGGATGGGTTAGGCAGGGACCCTGGATCCAGGAGGTAGGTATTAAGCCACTTACCTCCTGGATGCAGCAGACCTCGCCTCTGTTTAACTGCTGGGTTTACGAATTGTGTGAAACCCGTCCACATGCAGTTGAATTCAAAATGGAGGTTAAAAAAGAGGCTTCCAGCCTCATTGTAATATTTAAATTGACGTACCGCCCCCTGGGAGCTGGTTGGTCGCTTGCCCCCCCCATCTCGCTTGTTAAAACCGGAAGTGGGCGGGATGAGGTCAGGAATCCCATTTTTAACAATTTAACTGCCCCCACGCTCCAAACCCATCTGTATTCTGGCCTATATCTCTCCCAATTTTTATTTAATTTGAAGTCAATGCAAATAAATATCTGGAAAGATGCAAAAACGGGGCCTGCTGATTTGCTAACGCCCGTTTTATACGATCGCACAAAGTCAAGATCGACCCAGGGAGTCAGGCATAACTTCTTGCACAAAAGGCAAAAATATGTATTAGATGAGATTCATTGCAGAGGAAAACCATTAAACTGAGAGCATCAATGGTTGAAATCTCAAGAGAGAGGAAATTAAGGAATACGGTCAGACGGTGATACTGAGATGTATTAAAAAATGGAAGCTGGTTTGGTCTAATGTCTTTTTTCCCCCTAAAAATTCTTGTAATCTAAGCTTAACAAAACTCTTTGCTTAAAATAGTAATTGTAATTTCCACATTTTTTTTGCAGCAGTTACTTCACTTGTTTTCCTATGTACTTGACATCTAAGCAGTGCTATAATTAGTATTGAACTATTGAAAATGTAATATTAAAATACACCCAACTCTGGGTGAAATAAAACAACCTGTAATAGTTATGCACACAGTTAGGTGGCGTCAGTACAAAAAATATATAAATGGAGTTCAGTGTTTGCAGGTGTCTATATATCCTCCAATCACAGGCTAAAAATAACATCCACTATTTTTCTGCAGCTTATTTTTTATTTGCTCTTACTAACTTTGTACTCACAGTGACGAAGCATAAATATTATTTACATGGATGTACTACAGTATTATAGATAAAGAATCATAGAAATTACAGCACAGTAGAAGGACATTTGGTTCATCACACTTGTGCAAGTTCCAGCTCATTCAGTGAGGCTATCTATTGTAATGCTTCCTTCTTTCCCTTTTGCTTTTAATATTATTTCCATTCAAATCTTTATCCATTTCTCTATTAAATAATGATATAAACACCCATTTTGCTGAACCTTGCCCCCAGGGAATGCTCAGTTGCCCGGGTGCAAAGATCAGGAAAAATAGATGGAGACTAAAAGCACTGGGTCGCTTCCCCTTTATCATTGCCATAGGATTTACGGGGCTTTCCTGTTTTGTGGGGGGGGGGGGGGGGAGGGGAGGGGGGGGCAGGGCAGGACTGGGAAGTGGTCACAAGCCTGATACAGCAATGTTGATGAGGCGGAGGGACATTTCCAGCATCTGCCCTTTCTATGATTCATTTTCTGGTTGGGTGGTCCAGGAGAGCGTCTTGTTTTGCACACTTTGTACAAAAATAATAAATTGCAGGACAACGGAGTATTACAGTTTAAACTCTTTTAATGAAGCATCAGGTCCGTGATCTGACTCACAGCAGTACAGCACCGTGTGGACAAGATGGAGTTAGGACCCCCTGGGTCTTCTAAACAATAGCAGCCCTTACAGATGCCTGCAGGCCAATGACAACTCAGCATGTGATCACATGTGAATATAATAGGTATTCCTTACAGATGCCTGCGGGCCAATGATAATTCAGTATGCAAATGTTACGTCCCCTTTCTTTTAAAAGAAAAATGTTATGCATTACTTTTGAACCTTTCTTCGACATAATGTTCTCAGTAGCATCAACATATAAGTAAACTCAACATTTAACTAGCACTGAAAACATCTCAATGTTTCAATAACGATGTACAGTTTTATTTAGGGCAGCGATCCGCCTACACCCTTTGACAGTTCACAAGTCAAGGATAACTCTATTGTGCAGCGGCGGCAGTAGTCTAGCTGACCTGTCATAGTATCTCTTTTGGTGTTGCTGTCTCTGTACACGTTTTGCCTGCACTTGCTTGCAGCTGACGACCTGCCAGGGCCTGTCTGGGATACGGTGAGGTATCATGGGCTCTTTGACATTTGATGGGCGGCGTTCTAGACAAATGGAACATTTTCCGACAATGTCCTCAATGTGTTTGCACATTCCGGGCCAAAACATAATGTCACGTGCTCTTTGTTTGCATTTTTCCATGCCCATATGTCCAGCGTGAATTTTTGTCAACATCTCTTCTCTGAGACTGGTAGGAATGATGATTTTCTCCCCTTTGAAGACGATTCTGTTGATTTGTGACATTTCGTCTCTGTGGTTCCAGAATTCAGATATGCTCTGAGGGCATTTCCTCCTTTCCTCAGGCCATCCTTCATGTATGACTTTGCTCAGCAGTGTGAGTTGTGCATCTTTCTCTGTTTCTGCTCAGATCTCCTTCAGCTTTGAGTCACTCACAGGTAAGCTGTTGTACACCATGTGCACCTGCACATCCATGCCTTCACTGAGGCTGCTGTCCTGGTAGCTAAGAGACTTTCTGGAGAGCGTGTCAGCGACAGGAATGCCTTTGCCTGGACGGTGAATGATTGTGAAGTCATACTTCTGTAGCTGAAGGATCATTCTCTGTAGCCTTGGTGGGGCTGCGGCTAGTGGTTTCCTCATGATTGACTCGAGGGGCTTGTGGTCGGATTCCACAATGACTTGTCGGCCATAGATGTATTGGTGGAAATGCTTGCATCCAAACAGAATTGCATATAGCTCTTTCTCGATTTGAGCATAGTTGATTTCACTGTCTGTGAGAGATCTGGAAGCGTAGCCGATGGGCTTTCCTTCTTGCAGTAATACTGCGCCTAGTCCGTACTTTGACGTGTCCACTTGTAGTCTGAGCTCTTTGTTGGGGTCGAAGTAGGCAAGAACTGGTCCTTGTTCTCTGGTGATTAGGTCTTTCATTTTCTGAAATGCTGTGTCATGTTGTTTGTCCCACAGGAACTCATTGGATTGTTTGAGCAACTGACGCATGGGTGCGTTGATTTCGGAGAGGCTCGGGGCAAACTTGGCTAAGTAGTTAACCATGCCTAGTACTGTCTCTAGCTCTGCGCGGTTCTTCGGCGGCTCCATCTTCTTGATGGCGGAGATTTTCTCTGGATCCGGCTTAATGCCATCAGTTGAGAGGCGATGCCCGAAATAACTGATCTCGGTGGATCCGATTATGCTTTTCTCGGGGTTGAACCTTTCTCCCGTGATCTTTGTAGCATTGCACGGAGGTTCCTGTCATGTTCCTCTCTATTCCTGCCATAGATGAGGATGTCGTCTACGATTGCAACTACTCCATCGAGGCCTTCATAGGTTTCGTCGATCTTCCGCTGGAATTCATCCTGAGCTGAGATAAGACCAAATGGTAAAGGCAGAAATCAGTAGCGTCCAAATGGTGTGTTGAACGTTGTTAGCTTAGATGACTTTTCCGTGAGCTTGATAGTTCAGTATCCTGATTGTGCGTCCATTACACTGAAGTAACGTGCTCCCACTAGCTTGGGTGTGATGTCATCTAGCGTTGGTAGAGGGTAGTGAGGGCGTTTGATAGCCTTGTTCAAATCTCTGGGGTCGAGACAGACTCTGAGCTTGCCTGTACGTGGTTTCTCAACCACTACTAACGCATTGACCCACTCTGTCGGTTCTGTTTCCCGGACGATGATTTTTGTATTCTCCATGCTCTGCAGCTCCTCCTTCAGGCGACTATGTAGAGCAAGGGGTATCCTTCTCAGTGGGCAAACCACAGGGGTTGCTGCTGGGTCAAGGTGAATAGTGCATTCACCTGGGAATAGTCCGATTCCTTTGAAGACGTCAGCAAACTCCTCCATGACTGTCTGTTTATCAACTGGTGCTGTCAATGATAGCACTAGCTTGACGAGGTCCATGTCTAAACATGCCTTTAGACCTAGCACTGGAGGTGCTTGAGTGTCAATAATGTAAAAGTCCAGCATCATGTCGCTTTCTTTGTACTTGCATTTTATCACGCATGTGCCTTTTACAATGAGCTGCTCACCCCCATAGCCGGTCAGTCTGCGTGAGGTGGGCTGTAACTCACACTCATCCTTCAAGCTGTGATACTCAGAGGAATTACATTAACCTGAGATCCAGTGTCTAGTTTAAACTTAAGCTCTTTGCCCTGTTTTCCTATCTCAATATCGGCATAAGCTTGCTCAGTCTCTGAAATCTGTTTTTTCTGTGACACAGAATCAATAAACAGTTCCTCTGCATTTGGCTCTCTATCTGGCATTTGGCTGTCACTCACTGTGTGTACTGCTTTTCCAAACAGTCTTGCAAACTTTAGCAAAGTGGTTCCGTTTACCACACTTAGTACATTGCCTTCCTTTGGCAGGGCAGTACTCCTTTTCTCCATGCCAGTTGTTTCCACAATATCCACAGTTTTTGAAGCATTTTATGTCTGTGTCGCCCATTTTTAGAACTCTCGCTGTTCTTTCTGTTCTGAAATACGCTGTCTGGGCAGTGTTCTTTGGTGTGTGCACTGTCTGTTCACTCGAGCTGCTCGTGGCGCCGGTTATGGTTTTCAACTGTGCTTGGGCTATCTCGTGCGGTCTAGCTATGTCTATAGCTTTGTCCAGCATTAGCCCGGACCCAACATTCAAAAGTTTCTCTCTCACTTTAGCTGAATGTATTCCAAACACGATGCGGTCTCTGACCATCTCATCTTTATCGGCATATTCACAGTCTTTTACCAGCAGTTTTAACTCAGTCACGAACTGTTCAAACGGCTCACTAGCTCCTTGTACTTTCTCCTGAAACTTGTACCTAGCGAATATCGTATTTGTCTTGGGCATCACGTATGATTCAAAACGGTCAAAATAACTTTTCAGTACCTTTGCTTCATCCGCGGTGAGAGACCATGTGTTAAAAATGTCTCTCCCTTTTTCTTCGATCCACAGGAGTAGGTAGCTGCATCTTTCTTCCTCCCCTTTGCTTTTCAGTGGACCCGAAAACATCAACTGCACGTGTTGCTTGAACTTGCTCCGTTCTCTATGTAAGTTCAAAGATTCCCAATTCATTTGAGGTGTGGGAGCTCCAACGACGTCCATTTCAAATCCCTGTTCTGACGCCATGTCTTGTTTTGCACACTTTGTACAAAAATAATAAATTGCAGGACAACGGAGTATTACAGTTTAAACTCTTTTAATGAAGCATCAGGTCTGATCTGACTCACAACAGTACAGCACCGTGTGGACAAGATGAAGTTAGGACCCCCTGTGTCTTCTAAACAATAGCAGTCCTTACAGATGCCTGCAGGCCAATGACAACTCAGCATGTGATCACATGTGAATATAATAGGTATTCCTTACAGATGCCGGCGGGCCAATGATAATTCAGTATGCAAATGTTACAGAGAGGACACCCAAAGGGCATGCCCCAGATTCCTGCTGATCAATGGGATCTGTGGGAGTCCTGGGGCAGGCTGAAGATTTCCAGTTCAGGATTGCACTGACATTTTAAAATTGTCCCTGGAATTTTAAAATCCAGTCAGGATGTTCCAACTGTCAGTGGAGATCGGCAGTCAAAAGGTTCCGACTTTGAGCCCCAAGACACAGCTGTAGGCCTAAGATCCTGCAGCTAAAGCTCAATTTTCTGCCACTTTCATGACTGCAGGGCCCCGCCAGGCGATCTTATTGAAACATATAAGATTATGAAGGGGTTGGATCGGGTGGGTGTGGGGAGGATGTTCCCGATGATGGGTGAAACTAGAACTAGGGGGCATAGTCTTAGAATAAGGGGCTGCTCTTTCAAAACTGAGATGAGGAGGAACTACTTCACTCAGAGGGTGGTAGGTCCATGGAATATGCTGCCCCAAAAAGCTGTAGAAGCTACATCATTACATAAATTTAAAACAGAAATAGACAGTTTCCTAGAAGTAAAGGGAATTAAGGGTTACGGGGAGCGGGCAGGAATTTGGACATGAGTCCAGGTTCGGATCGGTCATGGCCCTGTGGGTAGCGGAGCGGGCCCAGGGGCCGTGTAGCCTGATCCTGCTCCTATTTCGTGTGTCTAATTCTGTTAGATTCGGGAGATGGTTCTATGATAGTGGATTGGTGGTTAGGATCAGATCAGCCATGATCTTATTGAATGGCGGAGCAGGCTCGAGGGGCCGATTGGCCTACTCCTGCTCCTATTTCTTATGTTCTTATAGGGGGCGGGCCTGCACCAGGGCACTCAAAGACATGTAAGTGGTCCAGGACAGGATATCCCTGTGTTCCTGGGGCTGAATAGGAATGTCACACTTAGGGTGTCACACTTCGGGTTTCCTGCTGGCGCTGAGGAAAGGGCAGCAGAATCTGCCCTGTAGTCTCTGTCTCAATAGGTAGCTCTGGTAAGGCTTTCCATGTTCTAATAATCCTCTTTGTAAAAAAAAACTCCCTCTTTCATTTTTCTAGTGATAATCCTTAGCTTTGCTAATGATTTACCAGCCAGTGGAAACAACCTTTCACTGAACCCTTTCCATGTTCCTAATGTCTTTCCTGTAAATGGATGCCCAGAACTGCAAGCAATAATGTTCTGCAACCATTGTCCAGGCATTCTTGTACAAATTCAAATATGCTTCCTTGCTTTTATATTCAATCCCTATGCATAACACCCAGAATTGAAAGTGATTTAGTTAAATCCGAAACTAGGATCTTAAATCCAAACACAGCAAACTACGTAGGTATGAGGGGCGAGTTGGCTAAGGTAGATTGGGAAACTACATTAAAAGGTATGATGGTAGACAAGCAATGGCTAGCATTTAATACATAATTTACAACAAATATACATTCCTTTAAGGCACAAAAACCCCACAGGAAAAGTGTTCCAACTGTGGCTAACAAGAGAAGTTAAAGATACTATTAGGTCAAAGAAAGAGGCTTATAATGTTGCCAAAAAGAGTAGTAAGCCTGAGGATTGGAATATATTAGAATTCAGCAAAGGAGGACCAAGAAATTGATAAAGAAAGGGAAAATAGAATGAGAGTAAACTAGCGAGAGACATAAACAGACTGTAAAAGCTTCTATAGGTATGTAAAAAGGAAAAGATTAGTGAAAGTAAATGTGGGTCCCTTACAGGCTGAGACAGGAGAAATTATAATCTATCTCCTCTTAGGCAGTCCCTCGGAACCGAGGATGACTTGCTTCCACATTAAAAATGAGTTCTCAGGTGACTGATGAGTCCAATGCGGGACCTACAATCTCTGTCAAAGGTGGGGCAGATGGTGGTTGAAGGGGGGGTTGGGTGGGGTACTTGGGTTGACGTGCGCTCCTTGCGCTTGCCTTCCGCTTGCTCCTGGCGAAGAGACTCGAGGTGTTCGGCACCTTCCCGACTGTTTCTCCTTCACTTTGTGCGGTCTTGGGCCAGGGATTCCCAGGTGTCAGTGGGGATGTTGCACTTTTTCAAGGAGGCTTTGAGGGTGTCCTTGAAGCGTTTCCTCTGCCCACCTGGGGCTCTCTAGAAATTATAACGGGGAATAAAGAAATGGCAGAGAAATTAAACAAATTAATTTGCCAATGGGGCGCGTTGGAGGCGGGACTGCTGCTTGTCGGGTTTTGGTCCCACCTCCATCGACGTCTGGCCAACGCACGCTATTTTCCCTTGATTGACCTTGTTAAGCCCACCCAGTGGGCTTAGCAGGCCAATTAAGGGAAAGTCAGTGACAGAGAAAGTCAACGTATGACGTTTCATCTGTCAAGAATTGTCATCGTTTGACAGCTTTCAAACAGTGACAGTCTCTGTTGTTTGGTGAGTTCTTGTACTCAAGGCTCACCAAACCTATTTCCTGAGCAGAAAGCAGATGGCTGTTGCATCAGAGAATGCAGCAGCCATTCTGGCTTCTCTGTCGTGGAGATGCCGGAGCCTTCGGATCCCCAACGATTGAAGCCTGCAGGAAGAAACAAAGGCAAGGAAACTTTTTCTAAGACTTTTCACTCACCTCACATACTACCTCTCCACACTTGCACCCATCACTCACCTCTACAGCGCACTTTTTGGCCCCTCTCACCCCTGCAGACCCACTGATTGCCTCGCTGACCCTGGCGGGGTTTCCCGATGTCGGGAAGCCCGCACTTCTGTTGGAAAAATGGGGATATTCCTCTTAACTGTCTGTTAACTACCTGTTAACAGGCAGTTAAGTGACTGTAATCCCCTTCCCGCCTCAAGGTGACGGGTCCTGGCAAGGGTCGGGTACCCGCCTCCTGGGAAGATGGCACTGAGGCGGGATGGGTACCCGCCCCCAGATTCTGCCATTTTCCCGGCAGTCCCGCCTCCATACCCACCTCCCCAGGGCTGGCAAAATCACCCCTTTTGTGTCTGTCTTCACGGAAGAAGACGCAAAAAACTTCCGGGAAATAGTGGAAAACCAAGGGGGAAAAATTCGGTTGGTTAGCGGCACCTGCTAGCATCTCCGAGGGGCACTAACGGGGCGCTAGGAACTTAACGCCCAAGCGCGGCGATTTTAGCGCTGCTCGCTAAATTGACCAGTCGTTTTGCGGCGGCGCTAAACACCACCACCATGATCTCCTGCGCCCGCAGATCGTGACGTCAGTCAAGCGTGCAACGGTAGTGCCCCGGACCGGATATTGAGTCGCACCCCCTGCCTTAGAGCCTGCCGCTAGGAACGACGGGTAGAGGGGAACGTTTTCAAGTTGGGTAGGGGCTGGGGGAGCGCTCTTTAAAGGCGGGTGCTTCCTGCCTTTGCTTGTCAGCAAAACTTTTGGTTTTAACGCTGTCCTAAGGAGTTTTGACCCTCCGCACCACTTTTGAGGTTCCTAAGCGCCGAGCTCTTTCCCTGGGCCTATCCATTAGTGCTTCCAATACAATTGCTTTTGAGGTCTCTCCAGGCCGAGATTCAAGGCCGCAATGAGCAGGGTGTGGCTGGCCAGCAAGATGGCCCCTCCCCTTTAAGAACTGGATGGCACCAGTGTGTCTGGTTTCTATGGTAATTGGCATCGCCTGAGCTTCGGTAGCGTTCTGAGGTAGCGCCTTGCTCCCTGACGTTTGCACCTTAAGAGAGGTGTGTAGCGCCTGATTTAGTGCTCAAATCACCTCCAGGGGCGATAGAGGTGAATTTTGCAGTCGGAGGTGATAATTAGCGCCGGGCGCTAAACTTTGCGCCCGGCCGATATTAGCGCCCCAAAATGGGCGATACCGAATTTTTCCCCCTAAGGGTCTAGCGAGAATGAATAACTGAAAGAAATTAGTATTCGTAAAAAAAATAGTACTGGAGAAATTAATGGGATTGAAAGCCGAAATACCCCCTGGATCTGATGGCCTACATCCTAGAATTTTGAAAGAGCTGGCTATAGAGATAGTGGATGCATTGGTTGTCATTTCCCAAAATTCCATAGATTCTGGAACACTTCCCGTGGATTGGAAGGAAGCAAATGTAACCCTACTATTTAAGAAAGGAGGGAGAGAGAAAACGGGAAACTGCGGACCAGTTAGCCTGACATCAATAGTAGGGAAAATGCTTGAATCTATTATTAAGGATGTGGTAAAAGGGCACTTAGAAAATAATAATAGGATTGGGCAGAGTCAACACGGATTTATGAAAGGGAAATCGTGTTTGACAAATTGTTTTTTGAGATTGTAACTAGCAGAATAGATAAAGGGGAACCAGTGGATGTGGTGTATTTGGATTAGGGCTCATGGGATTCGGGGTAATATACTAGCATGGATTGAGGATTGGTTAACGGACAGAAAACAAAGATTAGGAATAGATGGGTCATTTTCGGGTTGGCACGCTGCAACTAATGGGGTACCGCAAGGTTCAGTGCTTGGGCCTCAGCTATTCACAATCTATGTCAATGATTTGGATGAGGGGACCAAATGTAATATATCCAAGTTTGCTGATGATACAAAGCTGGGTGGGAATGTAAGTTGTGAGGAGGATTCAAAGAGGCTTCAAGGGGATATAGACAAGCCAAGTGAGTGGGCAAGATCATGGCAAACGGAATATAATGTGGAGAAATGTGAAGTTATCCACTTTGGTAGGAAAAATAGAAAAGCAGAGTATTTTTTAAATGGTGAGAGATTGGGAAATGTTGTTCAGAGTGACCTGGGTGTCCTTGTACACGAATCACTGAAGGTTAACATACAGGTACAGTAAGCAATTAGGAAAGCAAATGGTATGTTGGGCTTTATTACAAGAGGATTTGAGTGTAAGAGTAAAGACGTCTTACTGCAATTATATAGGGCCCTGGTGAGACCACACCTGGAGCATTGTGTACAGTTTTGGTCTCCTTACCTAAGGAAGGATATACTTGCCATAGAGGGAGTGCAACGAAGGTTCACCAGACTGGTTCCTGGGATGGGGGATTGTCCTATGAGGAGAGATTGAGTAGACTAGGCCTATATTCTCTAGAGTTTAGAAGAATGAGAGGTGATCTCATTGAAACATACAAAATTCTTACAGAGCTTGACAGGGTAGATGCAGGGAGGATGTTTCCCCTGGTCGGGGAGTCTAGAACCAGGGGTCACGGTCTCAGAATAAGGGGTCGGCCATTTAGGACTGAGATGAGGAGAAATTTCTTCACTCAGAGGGTGGTGAATCTTTGGAATTCTCTACCCCAGAGGGCTGTGGAGGCTCAGTCGTTGAGTATATTCAAGACAAGGAGGCTTTGAGGGTGTCCTTGAAGCGTTTCCTCTACCCACCTGGGGCTCTCTTGCCGTGTCAGAGCTCCGAATAGAGCGCTTGTTTTGGGAGTCTCATGTCGGGCATGCGGACGATGTGTCCCACCCATCGGAGCTGATCGAGCGTGGTCAATGCTTCGATGCTGGGGATGTTGACCTGGGCGAGAACACTGACGTCGGTGCACCTATCCTGCCAATGGATTTTCAGGACCTTGCAGAGGCAGCGTTGGTGGTACTACTCCAGTGCTTTGAGGTGCCTGCTGTACATGGTCTCTGAGGCATACAGCAGGGCAGGTATCACTGCTGCTCTGTAGACCATGAGCTTAGTGCCGGGTTTGAGGTCCTGGTCTTCAAACACTCTCTTCCTCAGGTGACCGAGGGCTGCACTGGCACACTGAAGGCGGTGTTGGTTTTCGTCATCGACGTCTGCCCTTGTTGACAGTAGGCTCCCAAGGTATGGAAAGTGGTCCACGTTGTCCAAGGCATTGTCGTGGATTTTGATAATCGGGGGGGCAGTACTGTGTGGCGGGGGCAGGTTGGTAGAGGATCTTTGTCTTTTGGATGTTTAGTGTAAGGCTCATGCTCTTGTACGCTTCGGTGAAGGTGTTGACGATGGTTTGGAGTTTGACCTCCGAGTGAGCGCAGACGCAAGTGTTGTCTGCACACTGTTATTCGACAACCTTGGATTTGGGCTGGAGCTGACGGAGGTTGAACAGTTTCCCATTTGTTCTGTAAATTAGCTCCACTCCAGCAGGGAGCTTATTGAGGGTGAGATGGAGCATTGCAGCAAGGAAGATCGAGAAGAGCATTGGTGCGATGACACAGCCTTGCTTGACCCCGGTCCGTACGTGAATTGGGTCTGTGGTGGAGCCGTTGGTCAGGATCACGGCTTGCATGTCGTCGTGAAGCAGGCAGAGGATGGTGACAAACTTTTGGGGGCAGCCGAATTTGAGGAGGACACTCTATAATCCCTCATGGTTGACAGTGTTGAAGGCCTTTGTGAGATCAAAGAAGGCCATGTACAGTGGTTGCTGCTGTTCCCTGCATTTCTCTTGTAATTTTTTGCGCGGTGAAGATCATGTCCATTGTGCTCCTTAGTGGGCGGAATCTGCATTGCAACTCTGGGAGGAGCTCTTCAGCCACTGGGAGAAGGCGATTGAGAAGGATTCTTGCGATGACTTTCCCTTTGGCACACAGCAGGGAAACTCCTCTGTAATTACCGCAATCAGACTTGTCACCTTTCTTGAAGATGGTCACAATTACGGCGTCTCTGAGATCCCCTTGCATGCTCTCCTTCCAGATAAGTTAAGCCTCCTTGAAAAAGTGCAACATCCCCACTGACACCTGGGAATCCCTGGCCCAAGTCCGCACAAAGTGGAGGAGAAGCATCCGGGAAGGCGCCGAACACCTCGAGTCTCTTCGCCAGGAGCAAGCGGAAGCCAAGCGCAAGCAGCGCACATCAACCCAAGCATCTCACCCACCCGCCCCTTCAACCACCGTCTGCCCCACCTGTGTCAGAGACTGTAGGTCCCGCATTGAACTCATCAGTCACTTGCGAACTCATTTTTAATGCGGAAGCAAGTCATCCTCGGTTCTGAGGGACTGCCTAAGAAGAGAAGAAGATATTCAAGACAGAGATCGATAGATTTTTGGCTATTAAGGGAATCAAGGGATATGGGAATAGTGCAGGAAAGTGGAGTTGAGGTAGAAGATCAGTCATGATCTTATTGAATGGCGGAGCAGGCTCGAGGGGCCAAATGGCCTACTCCTGCTCCTATTTCTTATGTTATGTTCTTATAAAGGAGGTACTAGAAAGGCTAGCTGTACTTAAAGTAGAGATGTGATCAGGACCAGATGCTGAGGGAAGTAAAGGTGGAAATTGCGGAGGTACTGGCCATAATCTTCCAATCCTCCTTGGATACAGGGTGGTGCCAGAGGACTGGAGAATTGCAAATGTTACACCCTTGTTCAAAAAAGGGTGCAAGGATAAATCCAGCAACTACAGGCCAGTCAGTTTAACCTCGGTGGTGGGGAATCTTTTAGATACAAAATTAACAGTCACTTAGACAAGTGTGGATTAATTAAGGGAAGCCAGCACGGATTTGTTAAAGGTAAATCGTATTTAACTAACTTGATTGAATTTTTTTGAGAGGGTTGATGTGGTGTACATGGACTTCCAAAAGGTGTTTGATAAAGTGCCACATAATAGGCTTGCCAGCAAAGTTGAAGCCCATGGAACAAAAAGGACAGTGGCAGCATGGATACAAAATTGGCTAAGTGACAGGAAACAGAGAGTAATGGTGGACGGTTGTTTTTCGGATTGGAGGAAGGTATACAGTGGTGTTCCCCAGGGGTCGGTACTAGGTTCACTGCTTCTCTTGATTTATTTATATTAATTAATGATTTGGACTTAGGTGTACAGAGCACTAACTCAATTTGCGGATGACACGAAACTTGGAATTTTAGTGAACAGTGAGGAGGATAGGGATAGACTTCAAGAGGACATAGACAGGCTGGTGGAATGGGTGAACTCGTGGCAGATGAAGTTTAACACAGAAAAGTGTGAAGTGATACATTTTGGTAGGAAGAACGAGGAGAGGCAATATAAAGTAAAGGGTATAATTCTAAAGGGGGTGCAGGAACAGAGAGACCTGGGGATATATGTGCACAAATTGTTGAAGGTAGCAGGACAGGTTGAGAAAGCTGTTTAAAAAAAAAAAGTGTATGGGATGCTTGGCTTTATAAATAGTGGCATAGAGTACCAAAGCAAGGAAGTAATGATGAACCTTTATAAAACACTGGTTCGTCCACAACTGGAGTGTTGTGTCCAATTCTGGGCACTGCACTTTAGGAAGGATGTGAAGGCCTTAGAGAGGGTGCAGAAAAGATTGACAAGAATGGTTCCAGGGATGAGGGATCTCAGTTACGTGGATAGACTGGAGAAGCTGGGGTTGTTCTCCTTAGAATTAGAGCTAGGCCATTCAGGAGTGAAATCAGGAAGCACTTTTTCACAAAAAGGTTAGTGGAAATCTGAGATTCTCTCCTGAAAAGGCTGTGGATGCCGGGTCAATTGAAATTTTCAAAACTGAAATTGACAGATCAAAGGCGAGGATATGGAGATGTGTGCAGATCAGCCATGATCTAATTGAATGGCAGAGCAGGCTCGAGGGGCTGAATGGTCTGCTCCTGTTATTATGCTTCCTATGTTGCTATGTTAAGGGCAAAGAACAAAATCTGCCCTACACTTTTTGTTTCTTAAAATGCATTAAATCCCATTGCTCTGCATTTAAGTGGACCTGCCACCCGTCTTCCCATGACACTAACCCATCTATGGCCCCTGCAATCTGCTGCATTCTTTAAACTTTGGCATGCACTCCTATTTGGTATCATCAGCAATTTCAATATCCAACCTTTTGAGCCGAGGTCCAATTCAGTTATATATAATGGCAAACAAAATAGCACCCAGCGCAGATCCCTGGGGTAATACTATCAATTCATAATGATCCATTTATCCTGACTTTGCTTTCTGCCCCCTAGCCATCTCTCTCACCATTCAGCTACATTGCTGTTAATTCATGTTGTCTAATTTTTGCAGTAAGCCTGATATGTGGCACCTTATCAGACACATTCTGAAGATCCATATATAAAACATCTCTTGAATTACCTCTGTGATTTCATCAAAAAAAATTCAATTAACTTAGTCTTCAAAGTGATGGGCTGAGCACCAGCAATTTACCTGGATACATTCCCGTGGGTGCTGATCCCCATGGTGGAATGCTGGATTGTGCCACTTTCAGGCACTTCCAGGGCAAGTGTAGCACAGCAAGCACAACAACCACCAGCAGGATTTGAATATCAAAATAAATCACTCTTGCCAGTTCCAAGAAAATAATCTGGGCAAAGAACCAGGTAAAATTAATTTGGCAGGTAGGTGTTGCTCTAGTTCAACAGAAAATATTCTCTCCAGAGCTTTGACTTTGAGGCAGTGGTGTAATGATAACTGTAGAAGTGGATATACTGTACATCATGGCCAAGAATAACATTCCAGGGGACTCTGTAGCATGGTTCCACTCTGTGTCATGTTGTCGCCTCCCAAATCCATGCCCATCTTTCCCACAATTCCATGTTTGAACCCCTCCAAATCGGGTTTCCACCTTTGTCACAGCACTGAAACAACCCTTATCAGAGTCACAAATGACATCCTACGTGACTGTGATCGTGGCAAACTATCCCTCCTCGACCTGTCTGCAGCCTTTGATGTGGTTGCCCACACCATCCTCCTCCAACGCCTCTCCTCCGTCGTCCAGCTGGGTGGGACTGCTCTCGCTGGGTTCTATTCCTCGCTATCCAATTGTAGCAAGAGAATTGTCATAAATCGCAACTTCTACAAGAAGTAACTCAGGAAGTACTACTGGACGGCCAGCTGAGGGCGCCGTCCGAGGAGTATAAATACTTGGGTGTGGGCCCAACTTGGCCGGAGACAATCTGGAAACAGGAAGCTAGTGACTACTAACTAGACCTCCATGTTTTGTTACAAGTCGATTAAAGCCTTGCTTTATGTACAACCAAGTGCGTAGTGAGTCTTTATTACGTCAATTTAATCGACTTGTTATCGTCTCCACGCTTTGGGTGATTCGGAACAACTAACTGCAACTCGAACCGCAGAAAGGAACTTGGGCAAGAAACTGATCCATCATGGAAAAACTCCTTAGACCCGCTCGTCTCGACCTGGACCCGAATGCACCTGCGGCAGCGAAGGTATGGAAGCATTGGTTTCGTACCTTTAGCAACTTTCTTGAAGAATGTGGGGCGGATGCCCCTAATAAGTTATGAATGCTTATTAACTACGTATCCCCTCATGTGTATGATTATATTGAGGACTGTATAGACTACAATGCTGCTATCCAAATTTTACAGCAGCTATATGTCAAGTCCCTGAATGAAATCTTTGCTCGACACCTACTGGCCACAACTCGGCAGCAGCCTGGGGAATCACTCGATGAATTCCTCCAGAAACTTTGCAGGCTCAGCAAAGATTGTAACCTTAAAGTGGTTACAGCTGAACAGTATCAAGAGGAACTAATCCGCGATTCCTTTATCAATGGGATTGCGTCCCCTTTTATACGTCAGCGCCTGCTGGAAAATAAAACTCTCAATTTATGGGCTGCTTATGACCAGGTGTGTTCCCTGGACTTGGCCAGGAAGAATGCAGCCACTTATCTCCCGCCACGTGCACGGGCGGCGGCTATCACCTTTAATGAGTCTTTCAATAGGTCTCGGGCGGATTCCCCCGCTGATGATGACTCTACTCTAACGGGCGACAACCCTACCCTAGAGGCCTTTGCTGATGACAACCCCGCCCTAGCAGCATCCTGGCAATCAGGAAGAAAGTGTTTCTTTTGTGGAGGTATGTTCCATTACAGAAAATTTTGCCCGGCTCGTAATGCGACCTGCAATCATTGCGGCAAGAAAGGACACTTTTCCAAGGTATGCCAGTCATGGGCCTCTGCTAACAAGAAAGGCTGCTCCTCTAAAGTATACCGGTCAAGAGCTCCTGTTAGCTTCACAGCTGCTATCTATGGAACTGCTCCTCCCCCAAGAACCACTGCTAAGGCTACAGCTGCAAAAGGAAAAATTGCCCCATCTCCCATCACAGCTGTTTTTCCCTAAAGTTTGTCCCATGCAGCCACGAAGGTTTCAGTAAATGGGCACACTCTAAGCGCGTTAATCGACTCCTGCAGCTCTGACAGCTTCATCAGTAAGCGGGCTGTCAGCAGGTTAAAACTGCACATTTATCCCTCGGACAGGGAGATTGCAATGGCTCTGACGACTCTGACCACCAATTCTTCTGGCTTCTGTCTTGTCAACCTCATCCTCAATGGCCGCACTTATCTCTCCACCCAGCTCGGAGTACTCGAAAACTTATGCAGCGATGTGCTTCTGGGACAGAACTTCCAGAAGCAGCACAAAAGACTCACTTTTGAGTTTGGAGGGTCGAAGCCGGAGCTTACCATTTCTAAGGTGCCGTTTTGTGCGCTCTCGGCGACCTTACTCAGTGAGCCCTCCCTGTTTGCCAATCTCTTCCCCCCGTTGTAAACCCATAGCTACCAAATCGCGGCGCTTTAGCCAAGACGACCGAGCATTTATCGAGGCAGAAATCTCTCGCCTTTTAGCTGACGGTATTATCGAGCCGTGTTCATCTCCCTGGCGGGCTCAAGTCGTCGTTGTGAAAAACCCTTTAAAACAACATAAGAAACGTCTGTGTATTGATTATTCGCAGACTATTAATCAATATACCGATCTGGGTGCCTACCCGCTACCACGCATAGATGACATGGTCAACAACCTTGCCAAATACAAGGTATTTTCAACCTTCGATTTAAAGAACGCATACTATTAGGTACCGCTGAAAGACTCTGACAAAAAGTATACGGTCTTTGAGGCCAATGGTCGGCTTTATCAGTTTCGTCGCCTTCCATTTGGGGTCACCAATGGGGTGGCCATCTTCCAACGGGCAATGGATGGCCTAGTTCGGCAAGAGAACTTGACGGATACCTTTCCGTATTTAGACAATATCACTTGCCGGCCATGATCAAAAGGAGCATGATGCCAATCTTCAGAGATTTTTTGACATTCTCCGTCGTCGCCACTTAACGTTAAACGAATCCAAATCAGTGCCATCGGTGAACATTCTTGGCTACTGGGTGGGCAACGGTGTTATTAAACCGGACCCAGAGCGACTTCGTCCACTTCAGGAGCTCCCTCCCCCTACAAATCTCGGCTCTCTTCGTCGGGCACTTGGCATGTTTGCTTATTACGCAAAGTGGATACCTCAATTCTCCGATAAAATACAGCCCCTGCTTCATGCAAAGTCTTTTCCATTGGAAGCAACGGCTATTTCTGCCTTCAACCACCTCAAACGACAGCTGAAGAAGGCCACGCTTCGCTCCATTGATGAAAACCTTCCTTTTGTGGTTGAATGCGATGCATCGGAGGTGGCGATCTTGGCTACCTTCAATCAAGGTGGTCGACCCGTGGCATTCCTATCCAGAACCTTGCAGGGTAGCGAGCTCCATTACCCCCCCCCGTCGAGAAGGAGGCTACAGCCATCATCGAGGCTGTACGCCAATGGAGTCATTTTCTTGCTCGGCGTCATTTCACGCTCATAACTGACCAGCGCTCCGTGGCCTTCATGTTGGATAACCGGTAGCGCACGAAAATCAAAAATAGTAAGATTCAACTCTGGAGGATGGAGCTGGCCGCCTTTGGATATACTATCCGTTACCGACCCGGCAAGCAGAATGTGGCCCCAGATACCTTCACACGGGCATTTTGCTCTTCAATTCTTCTGCCCATCAGATGGCTTACTCATACATGCAATGCAGCCTATGCAGAGGCTCAGCATAGACTTTAAAGGACCATTGCCTTCGTCGACACGGAACACCTACCTACTTACGATGGTAGACGAGTATTCACGCTTTCCCTTTGCCTTCCCCTGTCCTAATATGCTTACCTCTACGGTAATTAAATGCCTCGATCAGGTCTTTTCCCTTTGCGGGACAGCCAATTTTATCCACACAGATCGGGGGCCCTCCTTTATGTCGAGTGAACGTAAAGGTTATCTCTCCCAACGGGGAATCACCTCGAGTAAGACGACACCATATCACCCAATCGGCAACGGACAGGTTGAACGATACAATGCCATCATCTGGAACGCTGTCCGTCTGGCACTGAGGTCACGCAACCTACCAGACCAGCAGTGGGAAACTGTGCTCCCCGACGTGTTACACTCTATCAGGTCTCTTCTCTCCACATCCACTAATGTCACGCCTCATGAGCGATTCTTCAAGTTCCGGCGTCGCTCCACACATGGGACATCTCTACCGTCATGGTTGGTGGCTCCAGACCCTGTGCTACTCCGGAGGTTCGTCCGGTCTGCCAAGAACAACCCTCTCATTGATGAGGTGGAGTTAACGGAGGTAAACCCCACGTATGCGCATGTGCGGTACCCAGATGGCTGGGAGTCCACTGTCTCGCTCAGAGATCTGGCTCCCTGCCCAACCGGTCACACGGGCCCGAATGATGAAGGATCCCACGACGATGATGTCAACATTCCGTACCCCTATGAAGTTGACGCCCTACCTGGGACATCGAGGTATCTGCCGGCAGTGCTACCAGATCAACTCAGGGAGCCGAACGCTCCCCGTAGGATGGCCGCCCAAAACCAGGATGCCGGACAATCTCTGGCTACGACCCAGGATGAGACCAGCTCTGCGCCTGTGGGGACCCGCACCCGGAGTCATGATATTCCCAGACCTCCACAGGACAATCAAGATGACACGGACTCTACCGATTTACCGGTACGGGCCAAGCGACCCAGGGACCAGGAGACGTGCCTTCCGGTCACAAGCAGAAAGCTAAATGACTACGGCTATTTTTGGTCCGCCTAGTCCGTTAAAGGAAGACTTTTAGGGAAGAAGAATGCCATAAATCGCAACTGCTACAAGAAGTAACTCAGGAAGTACTACTGGACGGCCAGCTGAGGGCGCCGTCCGAGGAGTATAAATACTCGGGCGTGGGCCCAACTTGGCCAGAGACAATCTGGAAACAGGAAGCTAGTGACTACTAACTAGACCTCCATGTTTTGTTACAAGTCGATTAAAGCCTTGCTTTATGTACAACCAAGTGCGTAGTGAGCCTTTATTACGTCAAGAGTCTCCTGCAATGACTTCTTTTCCCGCTCCTGCACTGTTACCTCTGGAGTCCCCCACGGATCGATCCTTGGCTCCATCCTATTTCTCATTAACATGCTGCTCCTGGATGACATCATTCAAAAACACAATGTCAGGTTCTACATGTACACTGATGACATGCAGCTACGCCTCACCACTACCGCTCTCGACCTATCCACTGCCTCTGATTTGTCACGCTGCTTGTCCAACATCCAGCATTGGATGAGCAGAAATTTCCTCCAACTAATTATTGGGAAGACCAAAGCCATTGTCTTCAGTCCCTGCCACAAACTTTGTTCCCTAGTCACTGACTCCATCCCTCTCCCTGGGCACTGTCTGAGGATGAACGAGACTGTTTGTAACTTTGATGTCCTATTTGATCCCGAGATGAACATCCGACCCCATATTTGCTCCATCATCAATACTGCCTATTACATCTCCATAACAATCGACCGTCTCCGCCCCTGCCTCAGCTCATCTGCTGCTGAAACCCTCATCCATGCCTTTGTTACCTCTAGACTTGACTATTCCAATGTTCTCCTGGTTGGCCTCCCACCTTGCACCCTCCATAAACTTGTGCTCATCCAAAACTCTGCTCCCCATATTCTAACTTGCACCAAGTCTTGTTCATCAATCACCCCAGTGCTTGCTGTCCTACATTGACTCCCGGTCCGGCAACGCCTCTATTTTAAAATTCTCATCCATATTTTCAAATCCCTCTGTGGCCTCGCCCCTCCCTAACTCTGTAACCTCCTCCAGTCCTACAACGCTTCGAGATCTCTGCACTCGTTCAATTCTGGTTTCTTGCACATCCCCGATTTTAATCGCTCCACCATTGGCGGCCGTGCCTTCAGCTGCCTAGGTCCTAAGACCTGGAATTCTCGCAGTAAACCTTTGTCTCCCTACCTCTCCTCTTTTAAGATGCTCTTTAAAACCTAGCTTTTTGACCAAGTTGTTGGTCATCTGTCCTAATAGCTCCTTATGCGGCCTTGGAACATTTTACTACATTAAAAAGTGCCAAATAAATATACGAAGTTGTTGTCCCCCTCAGGAAAAAGTTGATACATCTCGGCTACCCCATTGACGCCCAAAGCCCGGCTGATGCAAATTTCAGGTGTGCCTATAATTGGCCGAGCAGCCCGCCTTAAGCAGGTGGAAGGCAGCTTAAATATGCAAATCGGGCTCCTACGCTCATTGTAGGACCCTGATTGCAATTTTCAAGTAGAAATAGGCAGAGTCAGTGCACACTCCGCCCATTTCTACCAGGTATTGAGTGGCCTAACTAGTTGCCCTTAAAAGGACCATGGAGACAGCTCACAAAATGGCCCAAGAAACTTTCCAATTTATCTTCGCTGGGCTCCCGAAAAACTCCGGCCTGCTGCCAGCCCTATTGAGGCCACCCCCACCCCCCGGATAGCCTCCCACATAGGCCCGACTTGCTGGCTTTTTCAGCGTAAGAGCTGGTTGATATCCTGTCGTCACAGTAAGTTACAGAGGGGCACCTACTGGTAGCATGCTGATGAGGCCTGGTTCTTAAAATGGCTCGGGCCTCTTGCAAGCATGAATGGGCCGGCGGAACTACTGCTCTGCCAACTTTACACCTGCCCTGCTGACTTCATGATCGTTTTGGGCGCTACCTGAAAATTGTGGCCCATCTATCTATCAGCAGCAGCCTGCCACTAGAAGTGACCCTCCATAACCTTCAGCCAGCTATAAGAAACTATCCATCTGTTAGATCCGTGTATTTTGATGTTGTGTGTCCTTCAATAATTAGACAAGAGACTGCAGGGAACAATCAACAGGTGTTTACTGGATGAGGGTTACTCTAAAACTAACTATACAGATCCCTACTCAAGGTTTATATACAGGTGTGGTCACTGCCGGTACTACAGTATACAGGAGCTGTAAAAAGTAGTTCTCCCCTTAAAGGTACATACACTACACCATCCACCATCAGTCAGCAATACCACAGCCAGTTAAACCACAGCTAGTCAGCCAGCCATCAGAAGTTAGACAGCTAACAGAAGCCAAACAGAAATCACCAACAGCCAGTCAGTACAATCTATACATTGACAACCAGCTACTAAAAGCCAACTATCCACCACTACCATCAGCCAACCAAACCACAGCCATCCACCAGGAATGTAAAAAAGGCAATAGAATGGCAGAAAAAAATTGATTTGAATATGGCAAGAGATAAATAAGTTTTTTAGTTATAGTAAGAGAAAAAAGAAAAACAA
Organism: Somniosus microcephalus; assembly: GCF_052327205.1. Taxonomy (NCBI): domain Eukaryota; kingdom Metazoa; phylum Chordata; class Chondrichthyes; order Squaliformes; family Somniosidae; genus Somniosus; species Somniosus microcephalus. The sequence goes on from NC_140991.1 coordinate 73,270,132, forward strand.
GGGTTGGAGTGGGGCCACTGAAAGTGGGATCAGGTGCAGGCAACACTATTGATGCTACACAAGCTGCAAAAGTGGTAAGTAAGCTTTATACCTCTGTTTATACAAGGAGGAGAAAGGCATCTTATTTGATCTGGAAAGGGAACTAAAGGGTGTTGCAGAGGAAAGTTGTGACACTATTCACATTACAGGTGCACGATCCTGTTGTGTATGTACCTTTAAGAGAAGAACTGATTCTATACTGCAGTACCGGCAGTGACCACCCCTGTATATACAGCCATAGCAGGCTTCTGTACGTCAGTCTTGAATTACTCTCTGTTCAGTAAATACCTGTTTTATTGTTCTCCTGCAGTCTGAGTCTTATTGATCCTCGGACACTACACTGGCGACGGGCAGGTTTGAACTCACCTGCAGTACTGCATCACCTCACGGGGATCTTTTCCCTGAAGAGAAGCTTCGTGGAGGTTGAAGTCAGAACGGCGGGCGTCGACCGCGGGCAACCGCCCAGGGATCCATCGGAGAGTTGCAGGGGAGGCTGTGGAGAGCTGGGCCTGGCTCCCCAGTCGAGGTGTTCCAGCAAGTCGTGCTGGTAGCAGGTAGTGCGCTGACCCTTCTGGACTGCGGTGGGCTCGGGCTCGATCGAGCAACTCTGCAAAGGGGCCGTGCAGCGTCGTCGGGAGGAAAAGAGAGAGAGAGAGGGTGGAGCACACAGGGCGCGGTCGGTGCTCAAGAACAGGGCAGCGTGGAGAGGATAGAACGCGGGGAAGGAAAAGTGAGACGCGCCGAAGCCGCGGGTCGCCGTCATTACCCTGTAGAACGCTAGGAGCAGTGTGGCAGCAAGGGGAAGAAGGAAAAGCGCGGGAGGCACCATTTTATTCCATTGGGGAAGAAGGAAAAGCGCGGGAGGCGCCATTTTATTACATTGGGGAAGAAGAAAAAGCGCGGGAGGCGCCATTTTAAATCACCCAAGATGCCGAAGAGTGGCAGTATCACTGCTTTCGACAACGAGGTAGAAGACTGGACCACGTATGTGGAAAGAATTGAAGTGTACTGCAATGCCAATGAGGTGGCCAATGGAAAGAAGGCGTCAGTATTATTAAATTTGATGGGCGCGAGAACGTACGGCCTATTGCGGAATTTAATTACCCCAGCTAAACCAATGGAGAAAAGTTTTGAAGAGATTGTTAATATCTTACAGGAACACCTAAACCCTACACCGCTGCTGATAGCAGAAAGATTCAAGTTCCATAAAAGAAACCAGCACAAAGATGAGAACAATGCTGACTATCTTACGGAACTACGCAAGTTATCGAAGCACTGCCAGTTCGGAGCAGGACTGGCAGACACCTTACGGGATAAGTTTGTCTGCGGGCTCCAGAGTGAAGGAACCCAGAAACGACTACTTTCGGAAAAGGACCTGACGCTAGAACAGGCTTTCAGCGTGGCAGTATCCTACGAAGCAGCAGCACGGGGAGCTGCAGAAATACAACAGAAACCACAAGAATACAGCGCTAACGAAATGGCGTATGGAGCAGAAAAGTGCTATTGTTGCGGCAGAACAACCCATGATCAGAAGGACTGCTGGTTTAAGGACAAAGTATGCAGGCAATGCGGGAAAATGGGACATATAGCAAGAGTCTGCAGGTCGGGAAAGAAAACCAACACTACAAGAACTACTAAGGAAAAGTACAAGAAAGTAAAAAAAATTACAGACAGTAGTTCGGAAGATCAGGAGAGTGATAATGACTCCGGGAGCAGGAGACTAAGTTGTCTAAAGTTACACAACGTGATCGCAAAGGAGGATAACCGAACCATTTGGGTCACCCTCATGATAGCAGGGTCCCAAGTAAAGATGGAATTGGATACAGGATCAGCCCTAACTGTCATGAATCGACGAGACTATGAGCGGCTATTCCCACACATACCCTTGAAGGACACGTCCATTGTATTGAAGACATACACGGGGCAAAAAAGTCTACCCCAGAGGAAAAATAAGGGTGCCAGTTGAATACAACGGCAAGGAAACACAGAAACTGTATCTATATATACTACCAGATGGAGGACCACCATTATTGGGACGTGAATGGATCCGAAAAATACAATTGGATTGGCATTCCATTCAGGCGCTAACTGTGACTGATAAAAAGGATGATGATGTCACACCTGGACGACTGTCAAAGATTCTAACTGACATGAAAGAGGTGTTCCAACAAGGACTTGGGACTCTAAAAGGAGTAACGGCAACGATAAAAATCAAAGATAACGCAAACCCAAAATTTTTTAAGGCCAGGCCGCCTTCCGCGATCCGCCCAGCCATTGAAGCAGAGCTGGAGAGCCTGGAGCGTTCGGGTGTGCTGTCCAAGGTGGACTGGAGCGAGTGGGCCACACCCATTGTTCCTGTAATGAAGAAATCATTGAGCAGCACGCCTGGGGAACCAAAGAAGGTTCGCATCTGTGGGGACTTCAAGGTAACTATGAACCCAGTCCTGCACACAGTACAATATCCACTTCCACGGATAGAAGATATTTTCGCCTCACTATCTGGAGGGAAACGCTTTACAAAGATTGATCTGGCCCAAGCGTATCTACAAATGGAGGTGGAAGAAGCATCTAGGAAATACCTCAAGATAAACACTCACAAAGGCCTTTACCAGTACAATCGACTGGTATTCGGGGTAGCATCAGCCCCGGCTATTTGGCAGAGGGCGATGGAACAAGTCCTGCAAGGGATCCCGGGGACCCAGTGTTATTTGGACGACATCCTGGTTACGGGCGAAAATGACAGTGAACACCTTGCCAACCTGGAGCAGGTGCTCACGAGTTTAGAGGAATATGGGCTACGAGCCAACCACCCCAAATGCGAGTTCTTCAGGAGACAAATCTCGTATTGTGGCCACATGATTGATGAGGAAGGGTTGCATAAGTCGCCGGACAAGATTGAGGCTGTAGTCAAGGCTCCAGCACCGGAAAATGTGTCGCAACTGAGGTCGTTCCTCGGGTTGGTGAACTACTACCATAAGTTCTTGCCGAATTTATCTACAATTCTGCACCCACTGAACGCCCTGCTGCAAACTGGAGTAACATGGAAATGGAGTGATGAGTGTAAGCGTGCCTTTCAGAAATGTAAATGCCTAATCACTTCAAAAGAAGTATTGGCCCACTACAATCCAACACTACTGATTCGGTTAGCATGTGGTGTGTCTCCCTACGGCATCGGAGCGGTGCTGTCACACAAATTCCCTGACGGTTCAGAGAGGCCAATAGCCTTTGCGTCGCGCTCGTTAACCTCAGCCGAGCATAACTACGCCCAGATTGACAGGGAGGCCCTCAGCCTGGTGTGGGGGGTGAAGAAGTTCAATCACTATCTGCACGGGCAGAAATTCACCCCACTGACTGATCATCAGCCCCTGGTCTCCATTTTTAACCCAAAGAAGGGCGTTCCGGTGATGACGGCGCAACGGCTGCAAAGATGGTCACTTTTTCTAGGGGCACATCAGTACGACATAGAGTACAAGGGTACGAAACAGCATGGAAACGCTGATGGGCTGTCGCGCCTACCGTTGCCTACGGTAGAGGACGCACCTGCAGTGGACCCTGTTGAGATATTCCATGCGACCATAGTCGAATGTCTACCTGTTACAAACTCAAGTATAGAGAAGGAAACCCGAAATGACCTGACACACTCTCGGGTCTATGATTTGACGGTGAAGGGATGGCCAGCACATGACGACTCACTGTTGCCAGCATTCTCGCCAAGGAGAGAACAGCTGTCAGTGTGCCGGGGGACCTTGATGTGTGGATCCCGAGTGGTAATTCCACCCAAGTTGAGAGATAGAGTGCTCAATGAGCTTCATGAGGGTCATCTGGGAGGGGTAAAAATGAAGAGCCTAGCCAGGGCGTTTGTGTGGTGGCCGGGAATCGATAAAGAAATCGAGGATATGACCAAGAGATGCACAGGATGCCAGAAGGTCCAAAACGCTCCACCACAGGCCCCGCCACATCCATGGGAGTGGCCCTCATCTCCATGGCAACGGATACACATTGATTTTGCTGGTCCATTTATGGACTCAATGTTCCTAATCGCTGTGGACGCCCATTCGAAATGGCCAGAGGTCATCAAAATGTCCTCCACCACCACGGAGAAAACTATTGCAGTCCTACGGACCATCTTCGCCAGGAATGGCTTGTCAGAACAGATTTGCTCCGACAATGGGCCACAGTTTGTGTCCGAGGATTTCCGGAGGTTTCTGAGGAATAATGGGGTGAAACATTAGACATCTGCCCCATATCATCCAGCCACCAAATGGATTGGCTGAGAGGTTTGTTCAGACCTTTAAAAAGGCCATAAAGGCAATGCATAATGACGACATACCACTACAACACAAGGTGGGTAATTTCTTGTTTGCTTACCAGAATGCGACACATGCAGTCACCAACCAAGCTCCAGCCATAATGTTCTTCAACCGAAGGCTAAGATGTCGCCTGGATTTGCTCAAACCAAACATAAGACGAGATGTTGAGGATAAGCAATTCCAGCACATAAATGAGAAGCCAACCAGGAGCTTCAAGATGGGGCAACCAGTCTTGGCCTGCGACTACCGAGCAGAAAAATGGCAGCCAGGAACGATATGCACACAGCAGGGACCACTAATGTACACAGTGGACGTTGGAGAGAGCATCGTGAGACGCCATGCTGACCAGATTCTAGAGTCACAGGAACAAGCCAAACCCATACCACGAGCAGGGGCACCTGGTAATCAACCCGAAGTACAGATTGCGTCTACCTCTGAAGCAGTGGTATTGGAAGCTGACGAACCAACCAATGACAATGAACCAGAATCAACTCCGCCGCAAGAACAGGATACTCGAGAAAGGCGCTATCCAGTCAGGATCAGGAAGCCTCCTCAAAGACTGAACTTATAAATGATTATTTCAGTTGATGTATATAGTACAGAGAAAATTGTAATTGTAATTGGTTATTATTTAGTTGTTAAATGAATGTTATGTACTGTTTATCTAAAAGGGGGGGAATTGTTGTGTATGTGCCTTTAAGAGAAGAACTGATTCTATACTGCAGTACCGGCAGTGACCACCCCTGTATATAAAGCCATAGCAGGCTTCTGTATTTCAGTCTTGAATTACTCTCTGTTCAGTAAATACCTGTTTTATTGTTCTCCTGCAGTCTGAGTATTATTGATCCTCGGACACTACAGATCCCTTATCCGAAACCCTTGGGGCCAGCTGTGTTTCGGAATTCGGAATTTTTCGGATTTCAGAACGGATGATGCTTGTAAATGGACAAGAGGCAGCCGTCGGGTTTACCCTACAACTACACCACTAGTGTTGGATGCAAACCTGGCTAGGTAACCAGATTACTATAAAGAAATAGTTAACAGCAATGTTTCCTCAAAGTTGCACACGGCCACGCAGTAATCTGCAAACTCCCGTGCAAGCTGCTCAAGCTTTTGCACTGGAAATACCGTGCATTGAAAGAAACAAGCCACATCGAACAATGCAGCTCACGGAGAACGTTGTAAAGTCAGATTTACTGTTGACCTAATTTACTCATCAAAAATATACAATATTTCACTGCAACAATTTATACAAAGTATGAATACAACAAGTATTGTGAACATTTAAGGGTCAGTTTTTTTAAAGCACAAGAAATCTCATCCGTTTAAGTATCTCCCCACTGAGTGACGCTCCACGAAATTTTCGAATTTCGGAATTGCGGATAAGGGATAGTTGACCTGTATTACCAGTATAGTTGCCGAACTATGCAATCGGGAGGAGGGGGACATGCCCATGGCAAGGGAGGCCCAAGGTTTCCTTGTAGTGTTTGGAGAAGTCCTGCTCCTCCTGGACTATAAGGAAACTAAAAATAATGTTTTTTAAACTTACCTTTCTGGGCCTCTTCTGTCCCTCGATGTTGCTCCTGGCAGGTTTAGCCTGGTGGGGAGACAACTGTTGCTCTCCCGCTCAGGCCTCCAGTTAAAATAGCACATCAGGCCCTGATGACATGATTGAACTTGATCTGAATATTTATAGAGGACCCCACTTGCTTGTAGCGAGTGTCCTTGCCGCCTGCAATTTAACATTACAGGCAGCCAGATCGGGGCGGGAACGGAGTTGGTAAGTCCCCCAGTCCATTTTAACTGCCACCCACCCCCATTCCCTGCCTGAATTCCACCTGGTGGAGGGAGTTAAAATCAGTGCCAGCATTTCTGACAGTATAAGCACTTGCTCAATACTGCACTGAAGTATCAGCCTAGATAATACACTCAACTCTCTGGAGTGGGACTTGATTCCATGACCTTCTGGCTCAGAGGCAAGAGGGCTACCACTGCGCTAAGGCTGCCATTTCTGTCGGTTCCTGATCTTTCATAGTATTTTATTGATCTAAAAGCCTCCGAGATCTCTGTGCTCCTCCAATTCTGGCCTCTTGCGCATCCCCGATTTTAATCGCTCCACCACTGGCAGCTGTGCTTTCAACAGCCTAGGCCCTAAGCTCTGGAATTCCCTACCTAAACTTCTCTGCCTTTCTACCCCGCTCTCCTCCTTTAAGATGTTCCTTAAAACCTACCTCATTGACCAAGCTTTTGATATCTCCTTCTGTTTCTCTGCATCCTCCTCACAGCGCACACGCTGTCATCTACAAACTTGGAGAAATTACATCTAGTTCGCTGGTCTAGATCATCATTAATATATATTGTGAATAGCTGGGGTCCTAGCACCGATCCCTGCGGTACCCCACTAGTCACTGCCTGCCACTCGGAAAAAGACCTGTTTATTCCAACTCTTTGTTTCCTGTCTGCCAACCAGTTCTCTATCCACGTCAGTAGCTTACCCCCAATCCTATGTGCTTTAACTTTGCATGCCAATCTCTTATGCGGGACCTTATCGAAAGCCTTCTGAAAGTCCAAATACACCACATTCACTGGTTCTCCCTTATCTATTCTACCAGTTACATCCTCATAATCTGAGATGATGACTCATGTGACACTGAGGTAGAATGTTTAATGTTGTTGGTACTGGAGTTCAGCATTGGGATCTTGGTTTATGGTTATGAGCTGCTTTAATCCAAATTGGGCTCTTTTGTACAATGAAGCTGGATCACCAGCAGCAACCTGTTCCAAGAAAAATGAGAGTGTCAGACAAGTAGAAAGAGGAGTGGATGCCAAGCAAAGTTAAGTCTTGATATGGCAAGAGAGTTTTTGAAGAAAGTAACCGTCAAATGGTAGGTCAGCATACGAGAGTTTGGGCATTAATAAAGCAACAAAGTCATTCCAGCGCCATCAGAAGTATGCAAAACAGTTCTCACAAGTCTAAACCAGTTCTGCAAGCTGTTTGGGCTCATAGAGAAATGTTATATCTTTGAATGATTAAATTATCGGATTTGAGGCATTTTTAACTGTTTAATTCATGATGAATTGATAACACTGTTTAAGTGTCTGTGGATTTCGTCACATTGGCCCAGAAATTCGGGTCTCCACGGGTGAGTACGCATGGGGTACTCACCCGTAGGCCCGATGGAAGTGCCGGTTTCCTGCATGCACTGCGCATGCGCGGGAAACCGGCACTTCCGTTCCTCTGAACGAAGAGGTTCAGAGGTCGAACGCGTGCGCGGGGGAGGCTGCGTGTGCACATCAAACTTAGTTTTTTTTTTACAGGTTTTTCCGTGAGGGTAAGTCTACAGAATTTAGAAATGTAAAAAGCAGACGTAAGGCCTGCTTTTTACAAGGTAAGTGGTGAATTAATTAAAATTAAAACATTTTTTCCACAAGTTTATTATTTTTAAATACTTTAAAGCAAGGTAAGTTTATTTTTAGCCCCGTTAGAATATAAAAAAAAAATTTCAAAAATTTAAATTCTTGTTTAAAATAGTTATTTCATGTAATTTATAGTTTATTTAAAAAATGTGATGTTTTTTAAAATTTATTTGAAGGTTTAGTGCTATTTTGGGGCCGTAGTATTTATAAGTCTTGACAGCACTTCCTGTCAAGACTTATGAATGGAGCATTTCCTGCTCCAATTGGCTCCCCATGGCCCATGTGATCCCAGGGGATGCATAGAACTAACTGCGCCCCTGGGATACGCAAGCACTGCGCGCCGGCAGCTGGACCAGGCCCCGGATCGGATTTCCACGGGGCCCACAGCTCAACGGCCGGCGCGCAAGGTAAGTGCAGGTCGGGGGCTTGCACCCGCGGGAAGCCCCCGACCTGAATTTCTGGGCCAATGTCAGCTGAAATTTAAGCCATTCAATCAAATAGTAGCTTCTATTCCCAATATTTGCATGTGTACATGTTGCAGAGAAAGAAAGGACGTGCATTATAGTGTTCCTCAATATGTTCCAAAGAATGAATTGCTTTGAAGTTCAGTCACAATTATTATGAAAGCAAATATGGAAGCCATTTTGTGCACAGCAGTGTTCCAGAAACTGCAATGAAATTCACAACCAGTTAATCTGTGTTTACTGGTGTTGGTTGAGGAAAGACTATTGGCCAGGAGAGAAACCTCTACAACCAAGTTGGCCTTCCACACTGGTAATCAGTGTTATGGTCATTAGCTCTTACATTTTATTTTCCCAATCTTAGCTTGCAAGGAATTTTCTCTCTATCTATCTATGAGACATGGAAGTCAGCTGGGTGTGATTATGTTATGATAACTATTTCCAAATTATTCTCCTACTCTCACATCAGTTAATTGTTGCACTTATTTCCAAGAATGAAATCAAGCAATTCTACTTCCCTTGCTGGACTAAAAATATACTGGCCTAAGAAACAGTCCTGTTTGCATTCTAAAAAAGTGTTCTCCATTTTGACCATATGCATCACCTTTACTCCAGTCTATCCCGTGGATAGTTAAAATCAGCCAAAATTATTGCCTTATTGTTTTTACATTTGTTTCTAAATTGTCTGCTAATCTACCCTTCTATCTCATCTCCACTGTTTGGTGGTCTGTAATGCGCACCAAGAATCGTAGCATTTAATGCAAGTGGATAGTATTCCACCCCATTCTTGACTTGTGCCTTGTAGTTTGTGGACAGGCTTTAGTGAGTCGGGGTGAGCCACTCGCTGCAGAATATCCAGCCTCTGCCTTGCTCTAGTAGCCACAGCATTTATGTGGCTGGTCCAATTGAGTTTCTGGTCAAAGGCGACCCCCAGGATATTGGCAGTGGGTAATTTGGTGATAGCAATGCCATTGAATGTCAAGGGGAAGTGGTTCGACTCTCTCTTGTTGAAGATGGTCATTGCCTGACACTTGTGTGGTGCAAATGTTACTTGGCATTGAGGGTAGCAAGGGCACAGAATGTACTCTGGGTTGGGGACTTCAATGTCCATCACCAAGAGTGGCTCGGTAGCACCACTACTGACCGAGCTGGCCGAGTCCTGAAGGACATAACTGCCAGACTGGGCAGATAGTGAGAGAACCAACATCAGAGAAAAACCTACTTGACCTCGTCCTCACCAATCTACCTGTTGCAGATGCACCATGACAGAATTGGTAGCAGTGACCACCACACAGTCCTTGTGGAGATGAAGTCCCGTCTTCACACTGAGGACACTGTCCATTATGTTGTGTGGCACTACCACTGTGCTGAATGGGATAGATTCAGAACAGATCTAGCAGCTCAAAACTGGGCATCCATGAGGTGCTGTGGGCCATCAGCAGCAGCAGAATTGTATTCCACCACAATCTGCAACCTCATGGCTCGACATATCCCTCACATTACCATCAAGCCAGGGGACCAACCCTGGTTCAACAACAACAACAACTTGTATTTATATGGCACCTTTAACGTAGTAAAATGCCCCAAGGCGCTTCACAGGAGTATTAAAAGACAAAGAAATTTGACATCGAGCCACATAAGGAGAAATTGGGGCAGGTGACCAAAAGCTTGGTCAAAGAGCTAGATTTTAAGGAGTGTCTTAAAGGAGGAAAGAGAGGTAGCAAGGCAGGGGGTTTAGGCAGGGAATTCCAGAGCTTCAGGCCTAGGCAACAGAAGGCACAGCCACCAATGGTTGAGTGATTATAATCAGGGATGCTCAAGAGGGCAGAATTAGAGGAGCGCAGGGGGGGGTGGTTGTGGGGCTGAAGGAGATTACAGAGGTAGGGAGGGATTTGAAAACATGGATGAGAATTTTGAAATCGAGGCGTTGCTTAACCGGGAGCCAATGTAGATCAGCAAGCACAGGGATGATGGGTGAACGTGACTTGGTGCGAGTTAGGACACAGGCAGCCGAGTTTTGGATCACCTCAAGTTTACGAAGGATTCAATGAGGAGTACATAAAAGCATGCCAGGAGCAGCACTAGGCGTACCTAAAAATGAAGTGCCAACCTGGGGAAGCTGCAACACAGGAGTACATGCATGCTAAACAGCGAAAGCAGCATGCCCTAGACAGCGCTAAACGATCCCACAATCAACGGATCAGATCAAAGCTCTGCAGTCCTGTCACATCCAGTCGTGAATGGTGATGGACAATCAAACAACTAATGGGGGGAGGAGGAGGCTTCATGAATATCCCCATCCTTAATGATGGCGAAGCCCAGCACGCAAGTGCAAAAGACAGGGCTGAAGCATTTGCAACTATCATCAGCCAGATGTGCCGAGTGGATGATCCATATCGGCCGCCTTCTCACAGAAGCCCGTCTTCCGCCAATTCGATTCACCCCATGTGATATCAAGAAATGGCTGAGCGCACTGGATACAGCAAAGGTTATGGGCCCCGACAACATCCTGGCTGTTGTACTGAAGACTCGTGCTCCAGAATTAGCTGTGCCTCTAGCCAAGCTGTTCCAGTACAGCTACAACACTGGCATCTACCCAACAATGTGGAAAACTGCCCAGGTATGTCCTGGCCACAAAAAGCAGGACAAATCCAATCCGACCAATTACCGCTCCATCAGTCTACTCTCGATCATCAACAAAGTGATGGAAGGTGTCATTGACAGTGCCATCAAGTGGCACTTACTCACCAATAACCTGCCCACCAATGCTCAGTTTGGGTTCTGCCAGGACCACTCGGCTCCAGACCTCATTACAGCCTTGGTCCAAACATGGACAAAAGAGCTGAATTCCAGAGGTGAGGTGAGAGTGACTGCCTTTGGCATCAAGGGAGTATAGGGTCATAGAGTTATACAGCACAGAAAGAGGCCCTTCGGCCCATCGTGTCCGCACCGGCCATCAAGCCCTGTCTATTCTAATCCCATGTTCCAGCACTTGGTCCATAGCCTTGTATGCTGTGGCGTTTCAAGTGCTCACATAAATGCTTCTTGAATGTTGTGAGGGTTCCTGCCACTACCACCCTTTCAGGCAGTGAGTTCCAGATTCCAACCACCCTCTGGGTGAAAGTTTTTCCTCACATCCCCTCTAAACCTCCTGCCCCTTACCTTAAAGCTATGCACCCTGGTTATTGACCCCTCTACTAAGGGGAAAAGTTCCTTTCTATCTACCCTATGCCCCTCATAATTTTGTACACCTCAATCAGGTCCCCCCTCAGCCTTCTCTGCTCTAAGGAAAACAACCCCAGCCTGTTTAGTCTTTCTTCATAGCTGAGGCGCTCCATCCCAGGTAACATCCTGGTGAATCTCCTCTGCACCCTCTCCAATGCAATCACATCACTCCTATAGTGTGCCGACCAGAACTGCACACAGTATTCCAGCTGTGGCCTAACTAGCGTTTGGTACAGCTCCATCATAACCTCCCTGCTCTTATATTCTATGCCTCGGCTAATGAAGGCAAGTATCCCATATGCCTTTTTAACCACCTTATCTACCTGTCTTGCTGTCTTCAGGGATCTATGTACATGCACACCAAGATCCCTCTGATCCTCTGTCCTTCCTAGGATCCTACCATTCACTGTGTATTCCCTTGCCTTGTTAGTCCTCCCAAAATGCATCACCTCACACTTTTCAGGGTTAAATTCCATTTGCCACTGTTCTGCCCAGCTAACCATCCCGTCTATATCGTCCTGTAGCCTGAGGCTTCCCTCCTCGCTATTTACCACTCCACCAATTTTCGTGTCATCTGCAAACTTACTGATCATACCTCCTACATTCATATCTAAATCATTAATGTACACTACAAACAGCAAAGGACCCAGCACCAATCCCTGCGGTACACCACTAGGCACAGGATTCCAGTCACAAAAATAACCTTCGACCATCACCCTCTGCCTCCTGTCACTCTGACTCTATAATTCCAAGCATTTCACCGAGTCAGGCATCAAGGAGCCCTAGCAAAATTGAAGTCAATGGGAATCTGGGGGAAAACTCTCCACTGGCTGGAGTCAAACCTAGCATAAAGGAAGATGGTTGTGGTTGTTGGAGGTCAATCATCTCAGCCCCAGGACATCGCTGCAGGAGTTCCTCAGGGCAGTGTCCTAGGTCCAACAATCTTCAGCTGTTTCATCAATAACCTTCCCTCCATTATAAGGTCAGAAGTGGGGATGTTCACTGATGATTGCACAGTGTTCAGTTCCATTCGCAACTTCTCAAATAATGAAGCAGTCCAGCAAGACCTGGACAACATTCAGGCTTGGGCTGATAAGTGGCAAGTAACATTTGTGCCACACAAGTGTCTAACTACATAGAAACATAGAAGATAGGAGCAGGAGAAGGCCATTCAGCCCCTCGAGCCTGCTCCGCCATTCAATGAGATCATGGCTGATCATCCAAATTCAGTACCATGTTCCTGCCTTCTCTCCATATCCCTTGATCCCTTTAGCCTTAAGAAATATATCCAACTCCTTCACAGAATCACAGAAACCCCACAATGCAGATAGAGGCCATTTCGGCCCATCGAGCCTGCACCGACACATATCCCACCCGATCCCTGTAACCCCTACACCAACACATATCCCACCCTATCCCCGTAACCCCACGTATTTAATCCCCCTAACACTAAGGGTCAATTTATCATAGCCAATCAACCTAACCTGCACATCTTTGGACTGTGGGAGGAAACCGGAGCACCCGGAGGAAACCCACGCAAACACGGGGAGAATGTGCAAACTCCACATAGACAGTCACCCAAGGCTGGATTCGAACCCGGGTCCCTGGCGCTGTGAGGCAACAGTGCTAACCACTATGCCACTGTGCTGCCTTCTTGAATATATTTGATGAATTGGCCTCTACTGCCTTCTTTGGCAGCGAATTCCACAGGTTCACCACTCTCTGGGTGAAGAAATTCCTCCTCATCTCTGTCCTAAATGGCTTACCCCTTATCCTTAGACTGTGACCCCTGGTTCTGGACTCCCCGGCCATCGGGAACATCCTTCCAGCATCTAGTCTGTCTAGTCCTGTTAGAATTTTATAAGTTTCAATGAGATCCCCTCTCATTCTTCTAAACTCCAGCGAGTATAAGCCCAATCAACCCAATCTCTCCTCATACGTCATTCCTGCCATCCCAGGTATCAGCCTGGTGAATCTTCGCTGCACTCCTTCCATGGCAAGAACATCCTTCCTCAGATAAGGCGACCAAAACTGCACACAATACTCAAGATGTGGCCTCACCAAGGCCCTGTACAACTGCAGCAAGACATCCTTGTTCCTGTACTCAAACCCTCTCGCTACGAAGGCCAACATACCATTTGCCTTCTTAACCGCCTGCTGCACCTGCATGCTTACTTTCAGCAACTGGTGCACAAGGACGCCCAGGTCTCGTTGCACTTCCCCTTCTCCCAATCTATTGCCATTTAGATAATAATCTGCCTTCCTGTTTTTGACACCAAAGTGGATAACCTCACATTTATCCACGTTATATTGCATCTGCTATGCTTCTGCCCAATCACCCAACCTCTCCAAATCATACTGGAGTTTCTCGGCATCCTCCTCGCAGCACACACGCCCACCCAGCTTTGTGTGGTCTGCGAACTTGGAGATATTACATCTAGTTCCCTCGTCCAGATCATTAATATATATTGTGAATAGCTGGGGTCCAAGGACCGATCCCTGCGGTACCCCACTAGTCACTGCCTGCCACTCGGAAAAAGAGCCATTTATTCCAACTCTTTGCTTTCTGTCTGCCAACCAGCTCTCTATCCAAGTCAATACCTTGCCCCCAATCCCATGTGCCTTAATTTTACACACTAATCTCTTATGCGGGACCTTATCGAAAGCCTTTTGAAAATCCAAATACACCACATCCACTGGTTCGCCCTTATCTATTTTACCAGTTACATCCTCAAAAAATTCCAGTAGAATTTACCTTTTGTAAAGCCATGTTGACTTTTTTCCAGGTGCTCTGTTATTACATCCTTTATAATGGACTTGAGCATTTTCCCCACTACCGATGTCAGGCTTACCGGTCTGTAATTCCCCGTTTTCTCTCTACCACCCTTTTTGAACAGTGGGGTAACATTAGCTACCCGCCAATCCATGGCTACGGCCCCTTGACTTTCAACGGCATTACCATCAACATCCGGGGGGGGGTCACCATTGACCAGAAACTTAACTGGACCAGCTATATAAATACTGTGGCAACAAGAGGGCGTCAGCTGGGTATTCTGTGGCGAGAGTCTCACCTCCTGACTCTCCAAAGCTTTTCCACCAGCTATAAGGTACAAGTAAGGAGTGTGATGGAATACTCTCCACTTGCTTGGATGAGTGCAGCTCCAACAACACTCAAGAAGCTTGACACCATCTAGGACAAAGCAGCTCGCTTGATTGGCACCCCATCTTCCACTTTAAACGTTTACTCCCTCCACCGCCAGTGCACCATGGCTGCAGTGTATACCATCTACAAGATGCACTGCAGCAACTTGCCAAGGCTTCTTCTGCTGCACCTCCCAAACCCACGACCTCTTCCACCTAGAAGGACAAGGGCAGCAGGCGCATGGGAACACCACCACCTTCAAGTTCCTCTCCAAGTCGCACACCATCCTGACTTAGAAATATATCGCCGATCCTTCATCGTTGCTGGGTCATAATCCTGGTACTCCCTCCCTAACAGCACTGTGGGAGTACCTTCACCACACGGACTGCAGCGGTTCAAGAAGGCGGCTCACCAGCACCTTCTCAAGGGCAATTAAGGATGGGCAGTAAATGCTGGGCTTGCCAGTGACACCCACATCCCAGGAACAAATAAAAAAAAAAGCTGAAGCCTGGATGTTTTCCAGGTCTTACTGCATGCGGGCATGGACTGCTTCATTATCTGAGGAATTGCAAATGGAGCAGAATCCTGTGCAATCATCAGCGAACATCCCCACTTCTGACCTTATGATGGAGGAAAGGTCATTGATGAAGCAGCTGAAGTTACTTGGGCCTAGGATGCTGTCCTGAGGAACTCCTGCAGCGGTGTCTTAGGCTGAGATGATTGGCCTGCAACAATCACAACCATCTTCCTTTGTGCCTGGTATGCCTCCAGCCACTGGAGAGTTTTCCCGCTGATTCCTAATGACTTCAGTTTTACTCGGGCTCCTTGATGCCACACTTGGTCAACTGCTGCTTTGATGTCAAGGCCTGTCACTCTCACCTCACCTCTGGAATTCAGCTTTGGACCAAGGCTGTCATAAGGTCTGGAGCTGAGTGGTCCTGGCAAAACTCAAACTGAACACCAGTGAGCAGGTTATTGGTGAGTAAGTGCTGCTTGATGGCACTGTTGATGACTCCTTCCTCCATCACTTTGCTGATGATTGAGATTAGGCTGATAGGATGGTAATTAGCTGGGTTGGATTTACATAGAATGTACAGCACAGAAACCGGCCTGCTTTTGGTGGACAGGATATACCTGGGCAATTTTTCACATTGTTGGGTAGATGCCAGTGTTGTTGCTGTAGTGGAACAGTTTGGCTAGAGACTAGCTCTGTGGCACATGTCTTTATCACTGCAGCTGGGATGTTGTTGGGGCCTACAACCTTTGCTGTATCCAATGCACACAACCGCTTGTTGATTTCACGTCGAGAGAATCGAGTTGGCTAAAGACCGGCATCTGTGATGGTGGGGATCTCAGAAGAAGGCCAAGAAGGATCACTCACTCAGAAGAAGATGTTAGCGAACGCTTCAGCCTTGTCTTTTCCACTTACTTGCTGGGTTCCGCCATCATTGAGGACAGGGATGTTCATGGATCTTCCTGCTTCCATTAGCTGCTTAATTGACCACCACCATTTGTTACTGGATGTGGCAGGACTGCAGTGCTTTAACTTGATCTATTAGTTGTTGGTTTGCTTAGCTCTCTCTATAGCATGCTGCTTTTGCTGTTTAACATGTATGTAGTCCTGTGTTGTAGCTTCACCAGGTTGGCACTTAATTTTCAGGTAAGCCTGGTGCTGGTCCTGGCATGCTATGATACACTCCTCATTGAATCAGGGTTGATTATCTGGCTTGATGATGGTGGTAGAGTGAGTGATAGGCCCGGCCATGAGGTTACAGATTGTGATGGAATACAATGCTGCTGCTCCTGATGGCCCACAGCACCTCATGGCTGCTCAGTTTTGAGCTGCCAGATCTGTTCTTAATTTATCCCACTTAGCACAGTGGTAGTGCCAAACTATATGATGGAGGTGGTCCTCAGTATGAAGATGGGACTTGGTCTCCACAAGGACTGTGTAAAGATGGGACTTGGTCTCCAAAAGGACTGTGCGGTGGTCACTCCTACCAATACTATCATGGACAGATGCATCTGCGACAAGTAGATTGGTGAGCACAAGGTCAAGTAGGTTGTTGTTTGTGGGTCTTTGTTGTGCGCAGGTTGCCTGCTGCGTTTCCCTAGATTACAACAGGGACTACACTTCAAAAGTACTTCAATTGGCTGTATACTGCTTTGGGGCATCCTGAGGATGTAAAAGTTGTTACATGAATGGAAGTCCTGTCCTTCCTTTAAAAGTTAGTGCACGGGTACAAAAAGCAATCAAATAGGCTAATGGAATATTGGCCTTTATTTCAAGAGGTTTGGAATTCAAAAGTGAACAAGTGATGCTTCAGTTGTACAGATCCTTGGTCAGATCCCATCTGAAGTACTGCGTTCAGATTCCTGAAGAACCTCGGGAAGGATATACATCTGGAAAGATATATTGGCCTTGGAAAAGTTACAGTGCAGATTCACCAGAATGTCATTAGGGCTTAAAGGATTAAATTATGAGGTTGCATAAACTTGGTTTGTATTCCCTTATAGAATCATAATATAAATTTATGGCACAGAAGGAGGAGGCCATTCAGCCCATCGTTCCTTGAGTTTTGAAGGTTGAGGGGTGATCTAATCCATGTATTTAAAATGAAAAAGAGATTCAATAGTGTAGATATAGAGAAACAATTTCCTTTGGTGGAGGAATCCAGAACTAAAGGGCATAATCTTAAAATCAGAGCTAAGCCATTCAGAAGTGAAATCTGCAAGCATTTTTTCACACAAAGAGTAGTGGAAATCTGGAACTCGCTCCAAATTAAATGGCAGAACAGGCTCTAGGGGCTGAATGGCCTACTCTTGTTCCTATGTTCCTATATTGCATACAATAAAGGAGAGAGTGCGAGGCAAATAAAATTAACAAGCCATGCCATGTGGAGGAGGGAAATAAAAACAAGAGCAAAAGGTTGCTGAGACTTCCACCACAGAAAATAAGCAAGCTCAGTCCATTTAAACTTCAATATCTTGAGATTTTTGAATTTTACGAGATTGTCTAACATGTTGAAATCTCAAGTTGATTTTACCCTCAATCACTTCCTGCGATGCTTTACATAGATACCTATGTTATCCGAAAATCCAACTCTGATCAGAAAAATGTGCCCTGAATATTGTGTTTAGGGTGACTTTTTAAATACTTTTTCAATGAATGTGTGAAGTGACTTGCTGCCTCATGTGAAGCTCCAATTAGCATTATGGGATGGCGGCAAATGTTCCCACAGTTTAAATGTTAAAAAGTGGCTTGCTAATGCCAGTTTTCCACTCTTCTGTCATTTACTTCTTGGGGACATTGCAGCCTGATGGCTGTTCCCATTCTTAGGTGGAAATGAAAGAAGTTGTGTAAGATTTTTTCCTATGTGATAATCTTCTACTTTGGGATGTCTGTTTCCTGCTCTAATTAAGAGTTTTGTACAGCAGATGGTAAGCTAATGCCCTAACAAATTTTCATAATTAATAAATATGTTGCAAATAGTGAACTTATCTGTTCATTGTGACATAGACTAATTGCAAAATAGGTAATCTTGCAATACCTTGCATTTGTTAATGCACCTGTAAATTATGAACAGTAATTATAAATGAGAAACATAAGCAAGTCCAGAGCAGCAACTTTTCTTTTTAATCGTTTATGGGATGTGGGCGTTGCTGGCAAGGCCAGCATTTATTGCCCATCCCTAATTGCCTTTGAGAAGGTGGTGGTGAGCCGCCTTCTTGAACCGCTGCGGTCCTTGTGGTGAAGGTACTCCTACAATACTGTTAGGTAGGGAGTTCCAGGATTTTGATCCAGCAACAATGAAGGATCGGTGATATACTAAGTCAGGATGGTGTGTAACTTGGAGGGGAACTTGGAGGTGGCGGTGTTCCCATGCGCCTGCTGCCCTAGTCCTTTTAGGTGGAAAAGGTCACGGGTTTGGGAGGTGCTGCCGAAGAAGCCTTGGCGAGTTGCTGCAGTGCATCTTGTAAATGGTACACACTGCAGCCACGATATGCCGGTGGTGGAGGGAGTGAATGTTTAAGGTGGTGGATGGGGTGCCAATCAAGCGGGCTGCTTTGTCCTGGATGATGTTGAGCTTCTTGAGTGTTGTTGGAGCTGCACTCAGCCAGGCAACTGGAGAGCATTCCATCACACTCCTTACTTGTACCTTGTAGATGATGGAAAGGCTTTGGGGAGTCAGGAGGTGAGACACTCGCCGCAGAATACCTAGCCTCTGACCTGCTCTTGTTGCTACAGTATTTATGTGGCTGGTCCAGTTAAGTTTCTGGTCAATGGTGATCCCCAGGATGTTGATGGTGGGGGATTCGGCGATGGTAATGCCGTTGAATGTCAAGGGGCGATGGTTAGACTCTCGCTTGTTGGAGATAGTCATTGCCTGGCACTTCTGTGACGCGAATGTTATCTGCCACTTATCAGCCCAAGCCTGAACGTCGTCCAGGTCTTGTTGCATGCAGGCATGGACTGCATCATTATCTGAGGAGTTGTGAATGGAGCTGAACACTGTGCAGTCATCAGCGAACATCTCCATTTCTGACCTTATGTTGGAGGGAAGGTCATTGATGAAGCAGCTGAAGATGGTTGGGCCTAGGACACTGCCCTGAGGGACTCCTGTAGCGATGTCCTGGGGCTGTGATGATTGACCTTCAACCACCACAACTATCTTCCTTTGTGCTAGGTATGACTCCAGCCAGTAGAAAGTTCCCCCCCCCCAATTCCCATTGACTTCAGTTTTTCTGGGGTTCCTTTATGCCACACTCAGTGACTGCCCTTGACATCAAGGCAGCATTTGACCATCATCTTATCTCTGGCATGCAGCTCCTTTGTCCATGTTTGGACCAAGGCTGTAATGAGGTTGGGAGCAGAGTGGCTTTGGCGGAACCCAAACTGGGCATCAGTGAGCAGGTTATTGGTGAGTAAGTGTCGCTTGATAGCACTGTCGATGACACCTTCCATCACTTTGCTGATGATCGAGAGTAGAGTGAAGGGGCGGTAATTGGCCGGATAGGATTTGTCCTGCTTTTTGTGGATAGGACATACCTGGGCAGTTTTTCACATTGTTGGATAGATGCCAGTGTTGTAGCTGTACTGGAACAGCTTGGCTTGAGGCGCGGCTAGTTCTGGAACACAAGTCTTCAGCATGATAGCCGGGATGTTGTTGGGGCCCATAGCCTTTGCTGTATCCAGTGCGCTCAGCCATTTCTTGATATCACGTGGAGTGAATCGAATTGGCTGAAGACTGGCCTCTGTGATGGTGGGGCCCTCGGGAGTAAGCCGATATGGATCATCCACTCTGTACTTCTGGCTGAAGATGGTTACAAACGCTTCCGCCTTGTCTTTTGCACTCACGTGCTGGGCTCCACCATCATTGAGGATGGGGATATTCATGAAGCCTCCTCCTCCTGTTAGTTGTTTAATGGTCCACCACCATTCTCGACTGGATGTGGCAGGACTGCAGAGCTTTGATCTGATCCGTTGATTGTGGTATCGCTTAGCCTTGTCTATAGCATGCTGCTTCCGCTTTCTAGCATGCATGTAGTCCTGTGTTGCAGCTTCCCCAGGTTGGCACCTCATTTTTAGGTATGCCTGGTGCTGCTCCTGGCATGCTCTTCTACACTCTTTATTGAACCAGGGTTGGTCCCCTGGCTTAATGGTAATGGTTGAGTGAGGGATATGCCAGGCCATGAGGTTACAGATTGTGGTGGAATACAATTTTGCTGCTGATAATGGCCCATAGCGCCTCATGGATGCCCAGTTTTGAGCTACTAGGTCTGTTCTGAATCTATCCCATTTAGCATGGTGGTAGTGCCACACAACACGATGGAGGGTGTGCTCCGTGTCAAGATGGGACTTCGTCTCCACAATCACTGTGTGGTGGTCACTGCTACCAATACTCTCATGGACAGATGCATCTGCGACAGGTAGATTGGTGAGGACGAGGTCAAGTAGGTTTTTCCCTCGTTGGTTCTCTCACCACCTGTCGCAGGCCTAGACTAGCAGTTATGTTCTTCAGGACTCGGCCAGCTCGGTCAGTAGTGGTGCGACCAAGCCACTCTTGGTGATGGACATTGAAGTCCCCAACCCAGAGTACATTCTGTGCCCTTGCTACTCTCAGTGCTTCTTCCAAGTGGTGTTCAACATGGAGGAGTACTGATTCATCAGCTGAGGGAGGGCGGTTGCTGGTAATCAGCAGGTTTCCTTGCCTATGCTTGACCTGAAGCCATGAGACTTCATGGGGTCCGGAATCAATGTTGAGGACTCCCAGGGCCACTCCTTCCCGACTGTATACCACTGTGCCACAACCCCTGGTGGGCCTGTTCTGCCGGTGGGACAGGACATACCCAGGGATGGTGATGGAGGAGTTCGGGACATTGGCTGAAAGGTATGATTCTGTGAGTGTGACTATCTCAGGCTGTTGCTTGACTAGTCTGTGGGACAGCACTCCCAATTTTGGCACAAGTCCCCAGATGTTGGTGAGGAGGACTTTGCAGGGTCGAATGGGCTGGGTGTGCCATTGCTGTGTCTGGATCATTAATCCAGGCCTCTGGATTACTAGCCCAGTGATATTACCACCACGCTACCGTTCCTTTAAGATGTGCACAAATACATACTGTTTTACCCCTCAGGGAGCAAATCAGCTGATGAAGTGTGCGTTTATGCTGCAACAGCTGGTTTGCTGCCTGAAAAAATCTGCCCAGGAGATATTATGGCTCCAATCACTGATGGTCTCCTTACTGCCACTCCTGAGTGCAGCTCGTAACTGGCATTATTGCTGGACTCTGTGTTCCAACTGGAATTTCTGGTCATGCAAAATATTGGAAATTCTTGCCTGGCACAAAGCATGTTTCCACTGTGAGAGCTGCAGAATTACCCTAAATATGAAAATGTACAAAGGATACGAAAAGAAACCTTATTGCAATGCGTGAGTAAATATTGATTTCTGTTTGGTGTGTGGACAATGACGAGCCTTACCAATACAGCCCAACAAAAAATACCTTAAGTGATGTATCGTTATTATTGTGATTCTAATCTCTTGCAATGAGCATACTTAACTAAGGCAGTGATACTCTAGAAACAAACTTAGTAACCTTGCCGTAAGGTGTGGCAGTTCTTTATTAAGCATTTATCTTTGGCCATTTACATATTTAAGATATACAACAACAACTTGTATTTACATAATAACAACAGAATACGCTGGAAAAACTCAGCAGGCCAGGCAACATCCGTGGAGAGAGAAACAGAGTCAATGTTTCAGGTCTGGGACTTGTATTTACATAGTGCCTTTAACGTAGTAAAATGTCCCAAGGCGCTTCACAGGACTGTTATAAAACAAAATTTGACACTGAGCCACATAAGGAGAAATTAGGGCAGATGGCCAAAAGTTTGGTCAAAGAGGTAGGTTTTAAGGAGCGTCTTAAAGGAGGGAAGAGAGGCGGAGAAGTTTAGATAGGGAATTCCAGAGCTGAGGGCCTTGGCAGCTGAAGGCATGACCACCAATGGTTGATCGATTAAAATTGAGGATGTTCAAGAGGCCAGAATTAGAGGAGTGCAGCTATCTCGGATAGTTGTGGGGCTGAAGGAGATTACAGAGATAGAGAGGGGAGAGGCCATGGAGGGATTTGAAAACAAGGATGTGAATTTTAAAGTCGAGGTGTTGCTTAACTGGGAGCCAATGTAGGTCAGTGAGCACAGGGGTGATGGGTGAATGGGACTTGGTGCGAGTTAGGACACGGGCAGCCGAGTTTTGGATGACCTCAAGTTTATGTAGGGTAGAACGTGGGAGGCCAACCAGGAGTGCGTTGGAATAGTCAAGTCTAGAGGCAACAAAGGCTTGGATGAGGGTTTCAGCAGCAGATGAGCTGAGGCAGGGGCGGAATCCAGCGATGTTCCGGAGGTGGAAATAGGCGGTCTTAATGATGCACGGATATGTGGTCAGAAGCTCATTTCGGGGTCACATATGACACCAAGATTGCGAAAGATGATGCCTTATTGTGAGGTAAGTTGATTTTTCCATTATGACTTAGTCATCAAAAGTTTCAGTTCCATAAAAGTTACATAAAAGTCCTGGGGGAAAAATTCATGTACGCCTAGAGAATTGCCAGTGTCACTGGCAACTTGAGTTAATGGCCGCAGCACTACTGTTGAAAAATTCGCACTGGGGGTTGGCGATGTGTAGTGCAGCAGTGCAGCTTACCATGCAATGTCCTCCTGGTGGAGCTAATGGAGGCCTCCGACCCGAAGTTCCCATCCACAGTCGGCATTGCAGCTTCTTACGGCCTGTGGGAGCAAGGCTGTGGAGTTTGCAAGGCAGTATAGGCAATTAAAGGGACAATGTATTCAGAATTAATAAAAAATGCAGTGAAAAAATGCAGCTTTCAGCCCTTACTGCCTTTCAATAAAAAAAATTACCATTAAAAAGAAGTTCCAAATGGGATTCTTCAGCATTTAAAGCTGAATTCCTTTCCGAACCTCAGAAAATGGGAAAAGTGCTTCAGCACGAACACAAATGGCTCAGCAAGCCAGGGGAGGGGCACCCAGGGTCTCGCATGCAGCACTCCAGCTTTGTGCAGGGGGTCAACACTGCAAGAGAGGTCCGCTACCCACAGGGGCCAGGAGGCCCTCCAGAAAGAAGGATGTGGGACCAGATTACCGAGGCCATCACTGCCACCAGTCACCAATCCACCTTTCTTTTTGCAGGGCGCTAATACTTACCGACAGTGGTAATTGGAGGTCCAAAATGGAGAACGCCGCAGGACCCGCCACTAGCTGTTGAAAGAGCGGCTGCCGCCATTCTTTTGCCATTTTTTGACAGTAATGGGTGGCATAAAGCCCCCGAATTTTTCGCCCACTGTGTTTTAAATTTGTGGCATTAAAGCTGCATTCTTTCATGCTTATTTTATTGGATTACTCAACAGAACATCTACAAAAGTATTTCAGATTTTCTTCCATTAATGGACTCTGTGTGCCAACTGGGAATTTTTGGTCATGCGATATATTAGGATTTCTTGCCTGCAGCACAGAGTGCAATGCTGGAATTAAGTACTGATGGCAGGTCGGAGATGCAGCAGGAAGATGAACATTAAGGAGGTAGAGTGCCTCTGTAAATTGGAAAGGAGTGTGTACAGTTCTTAATTTCATGCAGGAAACATCAGCCCACAACAAAGAAGGTCCATTTGATCAATCAAATCCACCCCATCCATGTATGAGTATTCTACCATGGACCCTCCTCATCTATCAATCCTCTGCTTTAAAGAACAGTAATGGGCTGATTCCACACTTGAACAATCCATGGAGCAGAGCTGACAGAAAATGTAGCCGGGGAATTTTGGGCTGGGAGTGCCTGATTAATCTGTGCCTTAGTTTAAATGGATGGAAAAATCCGGCACGGAGTGCTGCGAGTTGGGTGAGTCAGGGAGCCTTAACTGTTTGCTGAAATCAAACTTTTGTTTGTTTTTATTTTAACATTCAAGTACAACAGTACTTATACAACTCATCAAATCCATTGCATTCATTGACCACAATATAAAAAAAAGCCTCAAAAACAGCTTTATGGTCAACAATATAAATACATTAATAAATTTTTACAGGTAAATCAATAGTGTTTACAGTACAAACTGCCACTATTTAATAAACCAAGAAAAGAAAGAACCCGTATGCGCCAGTCCTACTGGCATCGCTCAATCATTCGGTCATTCATTCCTCCGTTCGTTCGTTCGTTCGCTCAAGCGTAAATTCCATTGTGCATGTCTGCGTGCATGTCATTTGTCTACCTGCGTGCATGCGTGCGTTCATTCACCCGTCCAGGCAGGCCTCATGCTCACCCAGTAGGATGCCAACTTTCATCCTGGGGAGCGAGGGCCTTTCATTCGGTCGAACGTAAGTTCCATTGTGTATGCGTGCGTATCATTTGTGTCCGCATGCGTTCGTTCGTTCGTCCGTACATTAAGGAAGGCTTTAACATTAAATAACACCACAATATACAAAGTCCCATAACCATATCAGAAATCAAGTCGACTACTTTTAACCAGAAACCTGAAACTTCTTCAACAAAACAAGTAAATACCAGTTCTACGCCAGTCCTATTGGCACTCTAATAACTCCTCGTTTTCACTTGATGTTATCTAACCATATAATGTCATGATCCTTGTCCACAGACTTCAATTTTTCCACAGAAAAGAAGCCGACCACTTTCTCAAAACCCGTAAAAGAAGAAAACGACTACTCAAATGTCCTTCTTCTTGCTGTTATCACTCACAGGACCCAGCCATCAAGACATTCATTATTCCTTGCCGATATTACTTTGTTTTGCCTTTTATTTTCCTTTTTTCCTTTTTCACTTTTATTCTGTTCTCTTTTCCCATCTTATGGCCGCTCAAGCGCCATACTATAGATGGAAACAGTCTGTCTTTCCTCCACCAAAATGGCAGCGCGCAAACCGGCACCCGGCACCGAGAAAAAGCCTCACAGCTGCCACCAAACGGAGCACAGATGGGGCCGCTAGAATTCATTTGGGCCGGAGACCGTTCTTCAACTTTAGAAACCGTGCAGCATGCTCACCCACAGCATCTCCCGACTCCGCTTCTGTCGACCAGCCACTCCACCTTAGGCCCCCCCTCCTGGGGTCCTCCTTGCTGAGCCTCCCGCCTAGGACACTCTCCTTTGGGTCTTCCACCCTGGGCCTTCCGCACTGGCATTCCCCGCGAGCAGCCGGGGTGTGGAGCAGCCCATTCACAGCACCAAGCAGAGCTCAGCTGCTGAGAATCTCGCAGCCTGTGTGTCTTTCTCCACATTTACTGTGACTGTACTGTTTAAAATCTAAATTTCCCAGCTTTAAGCAGGGTTATAAAGGGATAGTCCCCCAACCCCGCACAGCCCGCTTTTACCTCCTTCCCAAGATCCACAAACAGGACTGCCCTGGTAGACCCATCGTTTCAGCCTGTTCTTGCCCCACGGAACTTATCTCTTCCTATCTCGACTCTTTTTTTCTCCCCTTGTCCAGTCTCTTCCCACCTACATTCGCGACTCTTCCGATGCCCTCCGTCACTTTAACAGTTTCCAGTTTCCTGGCCCCAACCGTCTCCTTTTCACTATGGACGTCCAATCCCTCTACACCTCCATCCCCGACCAGGACGGCCTTCGGGCGCTCCGTTTCTTCCTTGAACAGAGGCCCAACCAGTCCCCATCCACCACCACCCTCCTCCGCCTGGCTGAACTTGTTCTCACATTGAACAACTTCTCCTTTGACTCCACTCACTTCCTCCAAATCAAAGGTGTTGCTATGGGAACCCGCATGGACCCTAGCTATGCCTGCCTGTTCATGGGATATGCGGAACATTCTTTGTTCCAGTCCTACTCAGGTCCCCTCTGTAGTGTCCGTGTATAATAAGACACAGACTGCGAAGAACGGTACAACAGGTGTTTACTCAACGTGGCTCACATGGGAACTGCCTGTACAGATTACTACTCAGTGTTATATACAGGTGTGGTCACTGCCGGTACTACAGTATACATGAGCTGTAAAAAGTAGTTCCTCCCTTAAAGGTATATACATTACAATTCCTCCCCTTTTAGATTAACAGTACCATAACACTCATTTAACAATTAAATATCAAACTAATTACAATTAACACTTTTAACATGCAACATTAGCTGAAAATAGTCTATTTATATATTCAGTCTTTGGGGAGGCTTCCTGATCCTTTCTGGATAGCGCCTTTCCCGAGTGTCTTGCTCTTGGTGCGGAGGCAATTCTGGCCCCCTGTCGTCGGTTGGTTCATCAGCTTCCGATGCTACTGTTTCTGGGGTAGATGCGACCTGTACGTCTGGTTCATCACCAGGTACGTATGGGCGAGGCATGGGGTTGACTTGTTCCTGTGACTCTAGGATCTGGTCAGCATGGCGTCTCACGATGCTCTCCCCAACGTCCACTGTGTACATTAGTGGGCCCTGCCGTGCGCATATCATTCCTGGCTGCCATTTTTCTGTTCGGTAGTCGCGGGCCAAGACTGGTTGCCCTACATTGAAGCTCCTTGTTGGCTTCTCATGGATGTGCTGGAATTGCTTACTCTCAACATCTCTTCATACATTTGGTCTGAGCAAATCCAGGCGAGATCTTAACCTTCGGTTAAAGAACATCATGGCTGGGGCCTGGTTGGTGACTGCATGTGTCGCATTCCGGTAGGCGAACAGAAAATTGTCCACCTTGTGCTGCAGCGGAATGTTGTCATTGTACATAGCCTTTATTGCCTTCTTAAAGGTTTGTACGAACCTCTCAGCCAATCCATTTGTGGCTGGATGATCCGGGGCGGATGTGTAATGCCTTACCCCATTCTTTTTCGAGAACCTCCGGAACTCTTCGGACACAAACTGTGGTCCGTTGTCGGAGCAAATCTGTTCTGGCAAGCCATTCCTGGCAAAAATGGTCCGTAAGACTGCAATAGTTTTCTCCATGGTGGTGGAGGACATTTTGATGACCTCAGGCCATTTCGAGTGCGCATCCACGGCTATTAAAAACATTGAGTCCATGAATGGACCAGCAAAATCAATATGCACCCGTTGCCATGAAGATGAGGGCCACTTCCATGGGTGTAGAGGGGCCTGTGGTGGTGCATTTTGGACTCTCTGGCATCCTGAGCAGCTCTTGGTCAGGTGCTTGATTTGTTTATCGATTCCCGGCCACCACACATAAGCCCTGGCTAGGCTTTTCATTTTTACCCCTCCCAGATGACCCTCATGAAGCTCATTGAGCACTCTATCCCTTAACTTGGGTGGAATTACCACTCGGGATCCACACATCAAGGTCCCCCGGCACACTGACAGCTGTTCTCTCCTTGTCGAGAATGCTGGCAACAGTGAGTCGCCATATGCTGGCCATCCCTTCACCGTCAAATCATATACCCGAGACAGTGTCGGGTCATTTCAGGTTTCCTTTTCGATACAAGCGTTAGTTACCGGTAGGTATTCAACTATAGTCGAATGGAATATTTCAACAGGATCCACTGCTGGTGCTTCCTCCGCAGTAGGCAGTGGCAGGCGTGATAGCCCATCAGCATTTCCATGCTGTTTCGTGCCCTTATATTCAATCTCATAGTGGTGCGCCCCTAGAAAAAGTGACCATCTTTGTAGTCGTTGCGCAGTCATCACCGGAACGCCCTTCTTCGGATTAAAAATGGAGACAAGAGGCTGGTGATCAGTCAGCAAGGTGAATTTCTGCCCGTGCAGATAGTGATTGAACTTTTTCTCTCCCCACACTAGGCTGAGGGCCTCCCTGTTAATCTGGGCGTAGTTACGCTCGGCTGAGGTTAGTGATCGTGACGCAAAGGCTATTGGCCTCTCTGAGCCGTCCGAGAATTTGTGCGACAGCACCGCTCCAATGCTGTAGGGTGACGCATCACATGCCAACCGAATTGGTAATGCCGGGTTGTAATGGGCCAATACCTCTTTCGATGTGATTAGTGTTTTGCTCTTCTGGAAAGCTCGTCTACATTCGTCACTCCACTTCCATGGCACCCCAGTTTGCAGTAGGGTGTTCAGTGGGTGTAGTATTGTAGACAAATTTGGCAAGAACTTATGGTAGTAGTTTACCAGCCCGATGAACGACCTCAGTTGTGACACATTTTCCGGTGCTGGAGCCTTGACTAATGCCTCAATCTTCTCTGGGGACTTATGTAACCCCTCTTTATCGATAACATGGCCACAATACGAGATCTGTTTTCTAAAAAACTCGCATTTGGGGCGGTTAGCTCGGAGCCCATATTCCTGCAATCTAGTGAGCACCTGCTCCAGGTTGGCAAGGTGATCACTGTCATTTTCGCCCATGACCAGGATGTCGTCCAAATAACACTGGGTCCCTGGGATCCCTTGCAGGACTTGTTCCATTGCCCTCTGCCAAATAGCCGGAGCTGATGCTACCCCGAATACCAGCTGGTTGTATTGGTAGAGACCTTTATGGGTGTTGATTGTGTGGTATTTTTTTGATGCTTCTTCTACCTCCATTTGCAGATACGCCGGGCCAGATCAATCTTAGTGAAGCGTTTCCCTCCAGATAGCGAGGCGAAAATATCTTCAATCTGCGGAAGTGGATATTGTACGGTGTGAAGGACCGGGTTCACTGTTACCTTAAAGTCCCCACAGATGCAAACCTTCCTTGGTTCCCCAGGCGTGCTGCTCAACAACTTTTTCATCACAGGGACGATGGGTGTAGCCCACTCGCTCTAGTCTACCTTGGACAGTACACCTGACCATTCCAGACTCTCCAGCTCTGCTTCGACGGCTGGGCGGATCGCATAAGGTACCGGTCTGGCCTTAAAAAATTTTGGGCTTGCGTTTTCTTCAATTTTAATCGTCGCTGTCATGCCTTTTAGTGTTCCGAGTCCTTGCTGGAACACTTCTTTCGCGTCAGTTAGGATCTTTGACAGTCGCCCAGGTGTGACGTCGTCATCCTTTTTGTCAGCCACAGTCAGTGCCTGTATGGAATGCCAATCCAGTTGTATTTTCCGGATCCATTCACATCCCAGTAATGGTGGTCCTCCATCTTGCAATACATACAGGTCTAGTTTTGGTGTTTCCTTACCGTTATATATAACGGTCACCCTTATTTTTCCTTTGGGGTAGACTTTTTGCCCCATGTACGTCTTCAGAATAATTTTTGTGTCTCTCAAGGGTATGTGTGAGAATAGCCGCTCGTAGTCCCGTCGGTTTATGACTGTTAGGGCTGATCCTGTGTCCAATTCCATCTTTACCTGGACTCCTGCTATCTTGAGAGTGACCCAAATGGTTCGGCGCTCCTCCGCTGTGATCACATTATGTAGTTTCAGACAACTCAGTTCCCTGCTTTCGGAGTCGTTATCACTCTTTTGTTCGTCTGAACTATTCTCCGTCATCTTATGTACCTTCTTGTACTTTCCTTTGGTAGGTTTCTTATTGCTGGTTTTCTTTCCCGACCTGCAGACTCATGCTATGTGTCCTACTTTTCCACACTGTCTGCACACTTTGTCTTTGAACCAGCAATCATTCTGGTCATGTGTTGTTCTGCCGCAGCGATAGCACTTCACTGTTCCATATGACATTTCGTTTGTGCCATATTCTTGCGGTCTCTGTTGTATCTCTGCAGCGCCCCGTGCTGCTGCTTCATATGATACCGCAATGCTGAAAGCCTTTTCCAGCTTAAGGTCCTTTTCAGATAAAAGCCATTTCTGGGTTCCTTCACTTTGAAGCCCACACACAAACTTATCCCTTAAGGTATCTGCCAGTCCCGCTCCAAACTGGCAGTGTTTCGATAGTTTGCACAGCTCTGTTAAATAATCAGCATTGCTTTCATCCTTATGCTGGTTCCGTTTGTGAAACTTGAATCTTTCTGCTATCAGCAGCGGTGTGGGGTTTAAATGTTCCTTTAGTATCGTTACTATGTCTTCAAAACTCTTTTCCATTGGCTTCGTTGGGGTTACTAGATTTCGTAATAAACCATACGTCTTTGCACCCATTAAATTTAACAATACCGATGCTTTCTTGTCATCTGACACCTCATTTGCCTTGCAGTACACCTCTATTCGCTCGACATATGTAGTCCAATCTTCGACTTCATTGTCAAATGCGGTGATACTGCCACTCTTCGGCATTTTGGGTGTGGTTTAAAATGGCGTCTCCCAATGGCTTAAAATGGCGTCTCCCTCCCCTGCTGCTGCCAACGCCGCTCTCGGCGGTCCTCGTGGCAATGGCGGCGCCTCGCGGGTTTCTGCGCGTCTCTCTCTCCCTCTCTCCGACGCTGCTCGGCCCCTGAACACTGGCTGCACCCTGTGCGCTCTGCCCTCTCTCTCTCTCTCTCCCCCGTCGACGCTGCTCGGCCCTTTGCTGTGCCGCTCGGTCGGCCACTGTCCGGGAAGGGTCTGCGCACTACCTGTTGCCAGCCCGTTTCGCTGGACCACCTCGACTGGAAAGCCAAGCCTGGCTCTTGACAGCCTCCCCCGCAATTCTCGAGTCTCTGCTGGATGACTGGGCAGTTGCCCGTGGTTGACGCCCGAGTCTCTGGCCTTGACCTCCAATCCACTGATCTCCAGGAACAAATCATCGGGAGGTGATGCAGAGTTGCAGGTAGGTTCGA
Organism: Somniosus microcephalus; assembly: GCF_052327205.1. Lineage (NCBI taxonomy): Eukaryota > Metazoa > Chordata > Chondrichthyes > Squaliformes > Somniosidae > Somniosus > Somniosus microcephalus. The sequence continues at coordinate 73,300,835 of NC_140991.1, forward strand.
ACCTGCCTCGTCGCCAATGTAGTGTCCGTGTATAATAAGACACAGACTGCGGAGAACAGTACAACAGGTGTTTACTCAACGTGGCTCACACTGCAACTGCCTGTACAGATTACTACTCAGTGTTATATACAGGTGTGGTCACTGCCGGTACTACAGTATACATGAGCTGTAAAAAGTAGTTCCTCCCTTAAAGGTATATACATTACACCCTCCCTACCTCTTTTTCCGGTACATCGATGACTGTATTGGTGCCGTTTCCTGCTCTCGCCTTGAACTGGATAAGTTCATTCACTTTACTTCCAATTTCCACCCTGCTCTCACCTTCACATGGTCCATCTCCGACTCTTCCCTTCCCTTCCTTGACTTCTCCATCTCCATTTCTGGCGATCGGCTTTCAACAAACATCCACTACAAGCCCACCGACTCCCACAGCTACCTGGACGACACTTCCCCCCAACCCGCTTCCTGTAAGGACTCTATTGCATTCTCCCAGTTTCTCCGTCTCCGCCGCGTCTGTTCTGACGATGCCACCTTCCATACTAGTGCTTCTGGCGTCTTCCTTTTTCCTCAATCGAGGATTCCCCTCTACTGTGGTTGACACGGCCCTTGACCGTGTCCGTTCTATTTCCCGCACTTCTGCTCTCACCCCTGCCCCTCCCTCCCATAACCACGATAGGGTTCCCCTTGTCCTCACCTTTCACCCCACCAGCCTCCACATTCAACGGACCATCCTCCGCCATTTCCGCCACCTCCAACGTGATCCCACCACCAAACACATCTTCCCCTCACCTCCCCTTTCAGCATTCCGAAGGGACCGCTCCCTCCGCGACACCCTGGTCCACTCCTCAATCACCCCCAACAGCCCTGCTCCTTCACCTGGCACCTTCCCGTGCAAGCGCAGGAGATGCAACATATGCCCTTTTACCTCCTCCCTTCCCACTGTCCAGGGCCCCAAACACTCCTTCCAGGTGAAACAGCGATTTACTTGTACTTCTTGCAATTTAATATACTGCATTCGCTGCTCACGATGCGGTCTCCTCTACATTGGGGAGACCAAACGCAGATTGGGCGACCGCTTTGCGGAACACCTCCGTTCAGTCCGTATGGGTGATCCTGAGCTTCCGGTCGCCTGTCACTTTAATTCACCGCTTCACTCCCACTCTGATCTCTCTGTCCTCGGGCTATTGCATTGGTCCAATGAAGCTCAACGTAAGCTCGAGGAACAGCACCTCATCTTTCGATTGGGCACTTTGCAGCCTGCTGGACTCAACATTGAGTTCAACAATTTCAGATAATTATCCCTGCCCCCATTTTTCATGCAGTATGATTTTTGCCATTCCCATTTGCAACATTTTATCTTTCCTGCCTCTTACAAAAGTACAGGAATGTTCTTTCTACTCCTTCCTCCCCTTCTCTGCACCTGCTTAATATCTGTTACATCTCCAGCTTTTTCCAGTTCTGATGAAGGGTCCCAGGCCTGAAACGTTAACTCTGTTTCTCTCTCCACGGATGCTGCCTGGCCTGCTGAGTATTTCCAGCATTTTCTGTTGTTATTTCAGCACGGTGGCATAGTGGTTAGCACTGTTGCCTCACAGCGCCAGAGACCCGGGTTCGAATCCGGCCTCGGGCGACTGTCTGTGTGGAGTTTGCACATTCTCCCCGTGTTTGCGTGGGTTTTCTCCGGGTGCTCCAGTTTCCTCCCACAGTCCAAAGATGTGCGGGTTAGGTTGATTGGCTATGATAAATTGACCCTTAGTGTTAGGGGGATTAAATACGTGGGGTTACAGGGATAGGGTGGGATATGTGTTGGTGTAGGGGTTACGGGGATCGGGTGGGATATGTGTCGGTGCAGGCTCGATGGGCCGAAATGGCCTCTATCTGCACTGTGGGGTTTCTGTGATTCTGTGATTCTGTGATTTTCAGCATCCGCAGTATTGTGCAATTATTATAAAGGGATATACAAGGCCTACAATTCAGAGCAGCTGAAGGCAGTTAATTAGGGAAACTAGATTAAACTGGTTCTCCTGTAGCTGGGCTCAGCAAGTCTCCTTTGTTTCAGGGCCTATAAAAACAGGCTTTGAAGTGCGATTTTGCACTGAGTGTGGCTTAAAGAGAGTGCTGCAAGTTGGGTGAGTCAGGGAGGTAGGTAAGGAGTGGAAGGAGGAGTTCCCTTGCTTCGCCTTTGTTTTTCCTAACTTTTCACCCTGTAGGAATTGGTTCTTACTTTACACCAAGGAAAGAGTCCGAGAGCGGGAGCAGTCATACAGCAACAACTACGAAACCGCTAAAGTGATGTCACAACCAGGGAAGGAGCTGATTGGTAAGTAGGACCTGGTGAGTATTTCTACTGTCCAGTCGTTAAAGTGGAAGTAAGGTCTCTAGTTTAGAGTAAGTAATGTTTAAAGGGAAGTAAGGTCCCTAATGTATTTCATATTCTTTAATTTAAAGGAAGTAAAGGGAGTAAATTAAGGGTAGGACATGGCAGGGCAGCTCGGCACCATGGAGTGCTCCTCCTGTGCTACGTGGGAAGTCAGGGACACTTTCAGTGTCCAGGGCGAACATATGTGCAGGAAGTGTCTCCAGCTGCAGCTACTCGAAATCCACGCTGGAGCTGTGGCTGGAGTCACTGTGGAGCATCCGCGAAGCTGAGATCTTCGTGGATAGCACGTTTAATGAGGTGGTCACACCACAGGTAAAGAGTGCACAGGCAGACAGGAAATGGGTGACCGCCAGACAGAGTAAAAGAACGAGGAAGGTAGTGCAGGAGTCCCCTGGGTCCACCTCCCTCTCCGACAGATTTTCCGTTTGGTATACTGCCTGGGGAGATGGTTTCTCAGGGAAATGCAGCAAGAGCCAAGTCCGCGGCACTACGAGTGGCTCAGCTGCATAGGAGGGGAGGAAAAAGAGTGGGAGAGCAATAGTGATAGGGGATTCTATTGTAAGGGGAACAGATAGACGTTTCTGTGGCCGCAAACGTGACTCCAGGATGGTATGTTGCCTCCCTGTGCCAGGGTCAAGGGTGTCACTGAACGGCTGCAGGGCATTCTGAAGAGGGAGGGCGTACAGTCAGAGGTCGTGGTTCACATTGGTACCAACGACATGGGTAGAAAGAGGGATGAGGTCCTGCAACAAGAATTTAGGGTGCTAGGTAACAGATTAAAAAGCAGGACCTCAAAGGTTGTAATCTCTGGATTACTCCCGGTGCCACGTGCTAGTGAGTATAGGAATAGGAGGATAGAGCAGATGAATGTGTGGCTAAAGAGTTGGTGCAGGAGGGAGGGCTTTAGTTTCCTGGATCACTGGGTCTGCTTCTGGGGAAGGTGGGACCTGTACAAGTCAGACGGGTTGCACCTGAACCAGAACAGGACCAACATCCTTGCGGGGAGGTTTGCTAGTACTGTTGGGGGGGTTTAAACTAACTTGGCAGGGGGATGGGATACGGAGTGGAGCTATAGTAGGGGGTGATGCACAGCCAAATATAGAGGAAAGAACAAGTCAGCCTGGAAGGCAGAGCAAATATGTAACGGCACAAGGGAGTATGGCAAGGCTGGATGGCATTTATTTTAATGCAAGGAGTCTTGCGAGTAAGGCAGATGAATTGAAGGTGTTGATGAACACATGGGAGTATGATATTGTTGCTATCACAGAGACATGATTGTGGGAGGGGCAGGACCGGCAGCTCAATATTTCAGGGTATAGAATCTTCAGGCGAGACAAAGGGGGGTGTAAAAGAGGAGGGGTGTCGCAATATTAATCAAGGAGTCAATTACTGCTGTAAGGAGGGATGATATCTTAGCAGGTTCCTCTAATAAGGCCATATTGGTAGAACTTAAAAACAAAAAGGGGGCAAGCACTTTACTGGGTGTGTACTGTAGGCCCCCAAACAGTCAGGGGGAGATAGAGGAACAGATATGTAGGCAAATCTCAGAGAAGTGTAGAAATAATAGAGTAATAATAGTAGGGGGTTTCAACTTCCCCAATATTAACTGGGATAGTCAGAGTGTGAAAGGCTTAGAGGGTGCGGAATTCTTAAAGTGCATCCAGGAGAGCTTTTTGAGCCAGCATGTAGAAAGTCCTACGAGAGGGGGCGGTACTGGACCTAATTCTAGGGAATGTTGCCGGGCAAGTGGTAGAAGTGTCAGTAGGAGAGCATTTTGGTGACAGTGACCATAATTCGGTAAGATTTAAGGTAGTCATGGAAAAGGACAAAGATGGACCGGAAATAAAGGTTCTAAATTGGGGGAAGGCCGATTTTAATATGATAAGGCAGGATCTGGCCAAAGTGGACTGGGATCAGCTACTTGTAGGAAAATCCACATCAGAGCAGTGTGAGTCATTCAGAAAGGAAATAGAGAGAGTACAGCGCCTACATGTTCCCGTAAAGGTCAAGGGTGGGACCAACAAGCCCAGGGAACCCTGGATGTCAAGGGATATACAAGAATGGATTAGGAAAAGTAGGGAGGCTTTTGGCAGATACAAAGGACTAAAAACAGTGGAAGCCCTAGAGGAGTACAGAAAGTACAGGGGGGTACTTAAAAAAGAAATTAGGAGAACGAAGAGGGGGCATGAAAAAACACTGGCGGGCAAAATAAAGAAAAATCCCAAGGTGTTTTATAAGTATATTAAGGGCAAGCGGATAACCAGGGAAAGAGTAGGGCCCATTAGGGACCAAAGTGGCAATCTGTGTGTAGAGCCGGAGGATGTAGGTGAAGTTTTAAATGAATATTTTGCATCTGTGTTCACTATGGAGAAGGATGATGTAGGCATAGAAATCAGGCAGGGGGATTGTGATATACTTTAACAAATTAGTATTGAGAGGGAGGAGGTACTAGCTGTTTTAGCGGGCTTAAAAGTGGATAAATCCCCAGGCCCAGACGAGATGTATCCCAGGCTGCTGTGTGAGGCAAGGGAGGAGATTGCAGGGGCTCTGACACAAATTTTCAGAACCTCTCTGGCCACAGGGGAGGTGCCAGAGGACTGGAGGACAGCTAACATAGTACCATTATTCAAGAAGGGTAGTAGGGATAAACCAGGGAATTACAGGCCAGTGAGCCTAACATCAGTGGTAGGGAAATTATTGGGAAAAATTCTGAGGGACAGAATTAGTCTCCACTTGGAGAGGCAAGGATTAATCAAGGATAGTCAGCATGGCTTTGTCAGGGGGAGATCATGTCTGACCAATTTGATTGAATTTTTCGAGGGGGTGACTAGGTGTATGGATGAGGGTAGTGCAGTTGATGTAGTCTACATGGACTTCAGTAAGGCTTTTGACAAAGTCCCACATGGGAAACTGGTCAAGAAGGTAAGAGCCCATGGGATCCAGGGCAATTTGGCACATTGGATCCAAAATTGGCTTAGTGGCAGGAGGCAGATTGTGATTGTCGAAGGTTATTTTTGTGACTGGAAGCCTGTGTCCAGTGGTGTATCGCAGGGATCGGTGCTGGGTCCTTTGCTGTTTGTAGTGTACATTAATGATTTAGATATGAATGTCGGAGGTATGATCAGTAAGTTCGCAGATGACACAAAAATTGGTGGAGTGGTAAATAGCGAGGAGGGACACCTCAGGCTACAGGACGATATAGATGGGTTGGTCAGATGGGCAGAACAGTGGCAAATGGAATTTAACCCTGAAAAGTGTGAGGTGATGCATTTTGGGAGGACTAACGAGGCAAGGGAATACACAATGAATGGTAGGACCCTAGGAAGGACAGAGGATCAGAGGGACCTTGGTGTGCATATACATAGATCCCTGAAGGCAGCAGGACAGGTAGATAAGGGCCCAGAAATTTGGGTCCCAACGTGTGAGTACGCACGGGGTACTCACGCGTGGATCCGATGGAAGTGCCGGTTTCTTGCATGCACTGCGCATGCGCGGGAAACTGGCACTTCCGTTCCTCTGAACGAAGGGTTTCAGAAGTTGAACGCGTGCGCGTGGGAGTCTGCGCGTGCGCTTTGAACTTACGTTTTTTTTTACAGGTTTTTCCGTGAGGGTAAGTCTTTAGATTTTAGAAATGTAAAAACCAGGCGTAAGGCCTGCATTTTAAAAGGTAAGTGGTCAATTAATTAAAATTAAAACATTTTTTCCACAGGTTTATTATTTTTAAATACTTTAAAGCAAGGTAAGTTTATTTTTAGCCCCGTTTTTTTATAAAATTATTTTTTCAAAAATTTAAATTATTGTTTAAAATAGTTATTTAATGTAATTTATAGTTTATTTAAAAAGTGTGATTTAAAAAAAAAATTATTTGAAGGGTTACTGTTATTTTGGGGCCCGTATATTCATAAGTTTAGACAGGTCTTCCTGTCAATCTTATGAATGGGTTTTGCCCTCCTCTGATTGGCTGCCCATGGCTCACGTGATCCCAGGGGACGCATCGCACTAACTACGCCCCTGGGACACGCAAGCACAGCGCGCCGGGAGTTGGAGCAGGCCCCGGAGCGGAATTCCACGGGAGCCCAGAGCTCAACTGCCGGCAAGGTAAGTGCAGGTCGGGGGCTTGCACCCGCGGGAAGCCCCCGACCCGAATTTCTGGGCTAAGGTGGTTAAAAAGGCATATGGGATACTTGCCTTCATTAGCCGAGGCATAAAATATAAGAGCAGGGAGGTTATGATGGAGCTGTACAAAACGCTAGTTAGGCCACAGCTGGAATACTGTGTGCAGTTCTGGTTGCCACACTATAGGAAGGATGTGATTGCATTGGAGAGGGTACAGAGGAGATTCACCAGGATGTTACCTGCTATGAAGAGAGACTGGACAGGCTGGGGTTGTTTTCCTTAGAGCAGAGAAGGTTGAGGTGTACAAAATTATGAGGGTCATAGATAGGGTAGATAGAATGGAACTTTTCCCCTTAGTAGAGGGGTCAATAACCAGGGGGCATAGGTTCAAGATAAGTGGCAGGAGGTTTAGAGGGGATTTGAGGAGAAACTTTTTCACCCAGAGTGTGGTTGGAATCTGGAACTCACTGTCTAAAAGGGTGGTAGAGGCAGGAGCCCTCACAACATTCAAGAAGCATTTAAATGAGCACTTGAAACGCCATAGCATACAAGGCTACGGACCAAGTGCTGGAAAATTGGATTAGAATAGACAGGGCTTGATGCTGGCGCGGACACGATGGGCCGCTTTTTGTGCTGTATAACTATGACTCTATGCATGCCTGTGATTTCCCAGTCAGTGCTTCCTGTGAGTGCCATTCTGGGCCAGAAATGTCCAACTGTGGAATCAGCCCTTGCGTTCCTTCCCCATCTCGGCTGAAAAAATAAGCGGTGCTGGTAATATTTCTCCAACCTCACTACTTCATAAGGAATGCTTAGCATTTTCCAAAATCTGATCCAAATTCACTTAAGACCTTAGCATTATTAAAACTTTATTTTGGTTGGACTGTTCTGTTAAGGTTTTTTTGGGCTTTTGTAATAGTTGAAAGCCACATTAAAACAGCTCCAATTGTTTGGACCAACCCCTCAAGTGATGTTTTAGTCCAGTGACAGAAACCATCCAATGCTGCATTAACTCATACTGAAAAATGCAACTTCAATAAGGTGCCACATAAGATAAAGATCAGGGCCTGTGGAATCAGAATGTATTGAAAGATGGCGACAAAACAGGAAACAGAGGGTAAGAGTAAAGAAAGTTTCTTGGACTGGCACGAAGAGGGAATTGGTGTCCCGCAGCGCTCCATGCTGGGATCACTTTTGTTCAACATATACATCAATGATGATTTGGACTCAGAAATTGGAGGTATGGTGTCAACATTTGCAGATGATATCAAATTGGGGGTTATTCATGTGAAGGACTGCACCAAAATACAGGAAAGCGCAAACAGACTTGCAGAATGGAGGATAAATGAAATCAATATAGTGTGTCTTGGTCATTTTTATAGGTACAATAAGGAGGCCACTTATTCCTTGGCAGGTAAGAAACGGAATCGGGTAGAGGAGCCAGAGAGAGCTGGAAATACAGATACATAAATCACTGAAAGTAGCAACGCAAGTTGATAAGGGCAGAAAGAATGCAAATAAAGTACTGGGGTTGATTTCCAACAAGCATATTGTAAAAAAACTGTGAAACCGGGCTTTGCATTTAAAGGTTTAACATTATAAAGTATATAATATTAAGTGCGATGATTGACGTCGTGTGCATGTGTCTGTGCGCGCAGCCGCATTCTTCAAATGGAGTCTGAATTTCTGGTGGGGTTGTGACGCGGCGCGCTCCCGGCTGGCGGCGGTGCGGCGAGCGGGCGCGCGCCGGGGTGTGGGCGGAGTCCGGAGTCCGGAGGCGGAGCGTGTGACAGGGACAGAAGCAAGTGTCAGCCAGGCAGAGCTGCGCTGGGGAGTTCGTGGTGCGGCTCTTCTCTCAGCATCAGAAAGCCATCATGAATCCTCAGTGCGCGCGCTGTGGGAAAATTGTTTATCCCACGGAAAAAGTGAACTGCCTAGACAAGGTAATTTTATTTATCGCAAAGCGCGTCGCTGGTTTCACTGCGGCTCGTCACCTGCCTCCGATAATAAAAGTGTTTAAATTGGAAACAAAATGGGAATGGATGTGAGCTTGGGGGGAGACTGAACGGGAGGTGGGCTTGAGATCAGACTGGCCGGTGCATTAAAATGGAGCTTTCTGCTTCTGAACTACACGAAAAGTGTCGATTTCAGGTACTGAAGGCTTCAAATGCTGGGAATGGATCTAATTTACTTGTTCAATATGTGACGCATTGCTGAATGATGCGAAGCATTTGACTGGACCGATGGTACTAAGCAACCTGTCAGTGAATGTTGCTATACCTGAAGAGAACTGGTTTACATATGCATTTAAAAATATTTATTTAATGCACTTGATTTATGCTCCATTCTTAATATAATTATATATTTCTTACATGATGCTAGTTTTATCCATGCATTAAAAATGCTGCGTTTACGTTTACGAGATCAATGATCTATAGTTTGACGCAGAATTTATTGTTGAGAGGTGTGTAGAATAAAGCAAAATTCTTTTGCCTTCTGTTAACACCTATGATTTGTGCATGTTTTGAGGTTGATTTTGGGGTATTTATACGTGTAGCAGAATGTCATGTATGGAATGATTAACGTGCTTTTCTCTTGAGTTATTTTGTTTTCATTGAGTAAGTATTGGGCAAACCAGTTGATGAAGAATGATAGATTTTTCTTTTCGCAGTATTGGCACAAAGCATGTTTTCACTGCGAGATCTGCAGAATGACTCTAAATATGAAAACGTACAAAGGATACGAAAAGAAACCTTATTGCAATGCGTGAGTAAATGTTGAGTTCTGTTTGGTGCGTGGACAATGACGAGCCTTACCAATACAGCCCAGCAAAAAATACCTTAAGTGTTGCATCGTTATTATTGTGAGTCTAATCTCTTGCAATGAGCATAGTTAACTAAGACAGTGATATTCCAGAAACAAGTTTAGTAACCCTAGGGTGTGGCAGTTCTTTAAGCATTTATCTTTGGCCATCTAGTACTTAAAATATGTACAAGATAATGCCTTATTGTGTGGTAAGTTGATTTTTTCATCATGACTTGGTCATCAAAAGTTTCAGTACCATAAAAGTTACATAAGAATACTGTGCTTTAAATTTATGGCATTGCAGCTGCATTCTTTCATGCTTATTTTTGTTGGAACAAATACACTCACCAGAACATCTACAAAAATATTTCAGAATTTTAATAAGAAAATTAAAAATGTGGCTTATTTTGGCAAAATTAAAGTTTGTTTCTGTGCTCAGCTAAAGTACAAATAATACCGAGATGCTGCAACATTAGGATTCGAGACACATAACATCAACCCCACGGGGTAGAGATTTGTATGCCTGAAGCAAACACAGGCATCACTTAAATATGTTAATAAGGGTCCTGGGCTGGAATCGGGACCCTTTTGTGAAATTGGTGTCTGAGTATCTGGAACGTCCCTTCCTTTAATCTGCCCACCAAATCATGGCAGGAACAGCTGGCAAGCAGTTTTCATAAGTGGTATTTAAAGGGATCCTCACCACCATTTCAGGTAAGTCTCGAAGCTTTTTTAGGCTTCTAAGGTGCTTTGGGCCAAGATTTTGGCTGTTTGGGTAAGTTTTTGTCTGGTGAGATACTTTTGCCGAGTGAGTTTGTGGAAGGCGGGATCTGTTTCATAGGATTTACACGTTATCAAGGATTTGCACGTTATCAATTGCTGAATATGGGAATGCTGCTGGGTTTACCCTCGAGTCTGGCAATCAAGAAGAAATCGCACTGGGATTTGCCCACATTGTTGAATTCACGCAAGTTAAGTGCACCTCAGACTGCACGCGCATAGCCCTGTGCGCTTCTTGTCACGAACAAGCACTGTTTCTCAGCAGGAAGGGATTCCATTCACTCAATGTTCAACTTGTTTGTGACCACAGCATTGATACATACAGGTCTGTGCCTGGTTTCCTGGCAGTATTCATGACTCTTTCATACTGTGCTCATCGTCAGTACCCGCTCTGTTCCACCCAGACCATCGGGTGGCAAGCTGGCTGCTAGAGGACTAGGGCTATCCCCTCACCAATTGGCCAGTGACTCCTGTCAGGAACCCGGGCAAAGATGTGAAGTAGCAATATAGTGAGAGCCATGATCCAACAAGGCTTCTGATTGAGAAAACCATTGGTGTCCTGAAACTGTGGTTCCACTATCTGGACAGCGTGTAGGGGTCCTTCAGTACAGCCAAGGGTGAGCATCAAGATTCATAATTGTTTGTTGCATGCTCTACAATATTGCAATCAAGGGTGAGTTACCTTGCTGTGAACTGTCAGAACTGTAAGGTAGCAAATTATTGAGGAGAGATTCTCCTGAACCATCCCTCCACACCCCAGAGCAAAAACAGTCGCTCCTCCCATCTGACCCACTCCTGACACCCACCATATCAATGCCCTCAAACAGTACAACTTCATAGGTGTTCCTGGTACATCACTAAGATTATGAAAACCCACAGCTGTACCAAAATTTTTACTTCACTATTCCAAAAGACTCCAGTCTTGATTTAACTAATGGTTTCATGAGTGAAGCCTATCGACAAATCACCCATGTGCAAACCCCTAGTGCCCGACTTGTGTGCTCTGTTACCTATTCTAGTGCCTTTAAATGGCATCAGAAGTGTACAATATTAATGCCCCTATTAGGTGAGCTGCCAATGAACAGTGCGAGTAGCGTTGGCAGCCCACGTATTCTATTTAAATTAATCAGGGGGACAAGTTAGTAGCGTCCATGTGATCCTGTTCACATCTATTTCATCCCAACTCTCTTTGTTTATACAAAAGCAAAACACTGTGGATGCTGGAAATCTGAAATAAAAACAGAAAATGCTGGAAATACTCAGCAGGTCAGGCAGCATCTGTAGAGAGAGAAACAGAGTTAACGTTTCAGGTTGATGACCCTTCGTCAGGATTCTGACATCTTCCCTTTGTGTGTCATAGTAGAAAATTATATTCTCCATATTGACATTACCCAGTGAGTAAATTTAAGAAAAGCCTACACTGCAATAGTCTGAAGAAAATTCCGTTGGATTTCTGAACAGTTAAATTTTGCCCAAATATAAAACACATCAGTCTGTCAAGACGCCCTTTACTCTATCAGTGTCTCGCCACATAACTATGTGCAACAGTAATACAGAAACTGCAAAAATTGTGCTCAGTTACAACAATCTTCCATCTTCCCTTGATTCTGTAGCAGAATTACAAAATAAGGAAGAACATTTTTACAAAAAGTAAGTGCTTCTCTATTCTAAATGTTTAAGTAATCTTAGATAGATTTATCAGTTTGTGTTTTTTATCAGATACTTTGTTTTTGTAACTGCTTTTCCGTAATTTATTCACATGTCCTCTGTTGTTTCTGCTGTTGCAACTTGTTTACAGCACAGTTGGCTCTTTATCAATATGCCTGGTCATTTAGAAATCTCTTGCTGCATTTATTGAACTTGTGCTGCAGTTTCCTGACTGACTGAGTATCACTGTTGAGTATAATAATGAGTTTTTTTAAAGAGTTGATGTAGATATGTAGCTTTTTTTTTTAAAGTCCCTTTTTTGATAATAGAATGTGTATTCATTAGTTGATACTTAATACATAATAACTCTACATCAACTAATCTTGGATCTTTAGAATTTTCTTAAAGCTTTAAAAATGACAGTCCACTGGAAAGAAATCTAAAGAACTAAATTTTGCCCAAATCAAAACATTAGTTTGCCAATGTGTCACTTCAATTTATCAGTGTTGGAATTGTGTCTCTTGCCATCACTCACTTTCAAAAACATGTCCTGTGGCATCCCGATTTCAAACTTGGACCACAAGATTGCAAAGTTGATAAAATCAGTTTTGGTGTCTAAAGGCCACAGGGAGAAACACAGAACAGGTCCCAGAAATAACACACTAAGCTAATAAAGAAGCATTTTTTGCATAAATGGGGATTGGAGGAGGGGAGAAGTATGTCGGTAGACAAAAAAATTACATTTGGTGGTGTTACTTCAATCTTTATAACTAAAGAAAAATCATGTACATCCTCATTTTATATCAGTTTTTAATACTCTGGTCATCTGCATAATATCAACGAGTCTGACCTGCTGCTGATGTGTTTCAATCTTTGGCCTGGAATTTCCTCCGTGTGCGCAACCCAGAAATTAGATCCGAAAATGAGCGAATTCCCGCGCCCATTCTACCAGTGTCAAGTTATGATCAAATTTCATTAGAATACGACTGATTGTGTACATTGATTTTTGCCCACTCTTCAATCAGGGCCCAAGGAAAGTGCCAAAATCACACTCTCTCGAACTCGCATTTAAATATGAAAACTGAAGATTCAACTAATTTAACCATCGTTCATGTACATTAGGCATTGCATGTTTAAGATCCTGCAATAGGGGAAAGTTTTCAATTTTTAACGTGACTTATACTGATGCCATAAAAATGCATTCGAAGAAACAGAAAATACAATGCAGGTCTCAGTGAAAATAAATTAAAAAAAAATTGCAATAAAGCACCAGAAAAATTATTTTGTTTCCTGCTGTGTCTGAAAATCTGGTTGTAATTTGAAGAGAGCCTTTGAGAAAAGCAAATGCAGGAAACTCGCGTATCAGGCTCTGAAACTTGGGGGTGGGCAAACTATGTTGGGTGAAGATGTGTTCGGGCGGAAATATCGTTAGACGATCGTAAAAAATCGAGGTGATTTGGAGGTATTGTACTAGCATGCGTAACTCGCTTATGCCCAAAATTCAGCAATCCTTTAGGCTGGGTATTTAATTTGCGCCCCGATTGCTCTTGTTTCTGGGCGCACACATGCAGGAAATTTTAGGCCATTATGTCACTTATTTTGTTTTCGAACGTGGCAAGACTTGAAGTTAAGCAGATTCCTGAATAGTTATTGAATTAGAACTCTTTAATGATTTACTTAATTTTGGATGCTTTGAGTCTTGGGAATATCTGCATTATTTAATATCTGTTACTTTTAGTGGCATTTGGAGGAAAACATTGAGAACATAGATGTACATATTGATGCGTTAATCAAGTGGTTAATTGATAACTCAGGAATGCATTTATGAAATGGGAAACATACAAGAGCTTTTACTTCATTGGCATTTCAAATTTTGGAGCCATTGAAGATGTAAAATTTATGGACCAAAAAGTTTGGTGTTATTTCTGCCATTTTTCCCCCTCTTTCCTCAAGTTTCCCTGTGGCACATACTTACTATAGTCTGGATGATTAGCTAGAGATTTGTTCCTAGCTCTATACCATTGTATAGCTGGCAAGAGAGATGAATCAGACCAGCATGGTGTGGAAGTCCAAGTGTGGAGTTGGCTGCTGTCTGATTGCTGCAGCTCCAGAATGGCATAACTGAGAGTTCTTTGTGTGAAATCATTGATGAAACTGGTATATTTTCACAGCTGCACTGCCTGTTGCTACTTATTCACATTCGGGAGAATAAGATTATCCAAGCTATTAGTTTCTGCCCATGTATATAAGGCATAAAAATTGTGTGAAGATGCAAAATATACAACTTTACAATATATCTCCTTATGTGTGTTGTGTAGTTTATGGACTAACTTGGGCATATTTTACCTCCATATGGACAATCTTGAAACACTGCTGTGAAGCCAGTAATCCTAAAATATAACTGAGCCCCAAATTAGGTATCATATATATTAGTTGACTTTGAGACCACAAATAACTTTATCAGATGATTCCATGTCTGACGGTTTTTTGTCCCTGAATGTTATCTGTGATGACTGGGAAGGTGCCTGGGCTCTAGCAGTACTTTTGAGGAAAGTGTCTCTCGGTCAAGCAGCACTGGAGTACTTGGAACAATGGGACAGATCTCTCTGTTCCTCTTCACCTATTAAATTTTACCATTTAGTGTATATGTCCTCTACCTATTCTTCCTCTGAAAATGAATCACCTCTGCATTAAATTTAATCTTTCTGGTCAGTCTACCAACCTATCTGTTATCCTTAAATCGGAAAAGCAGTGGTTGCAAGTAAACATTGACCCACAGAGGACACCACTGTTTACATCCCTTCAGTCTGAAAATAATCTGTTAACTGATACTTTGTTAAATCCTTTAACCAGCTTTCTATTGCATGATGCCACACTCCCTTAACTATTGTGTGCTTTAATTGTATCAATAAGCCTCTTATGTGATACCTTATCAATTGCCTATTGAAATTCCATATGCACAACATTCACAGCATTTCCTTTATCAATATATACTCTGTTATTTTCTCAATTAAATTTGTCAGGCATGACTTGCCTTCAATAAATATGTACTGGCTGTTGCTAATTAACAAAACCATTCTAGGCGATTATTAAGTTTGTCTCGTATTGTAACCTCCAGAAGATGACTGATGTTCGGCTGACAGGTCTATAGTTACTTGGTTTATCCCTTTCTTCCTTTTTAAACAGATGTTCTATTGGAAACCTTCCAGTCCTCTGGCCCAACTTCCATATCCAAGTATGTTTGAAAGATTGTGGTCAAAGCCTCTGCTCTTTTTTCTCTCATTTCCCTCCGCATTCTAGGATACATGTCATTGGGGCCTTTTTCCATTTTGAATTTCACCAATTTGTTTCCGTACTAATTCCTTACCTAACTCGTCCACCACCTCCTTTTGCCCTTTCATTCCCACTACCATACTCTCTTGGTAAAGGAGTTGAAGCCAGCACTCGGAACGGTTGCCTGGAGGCTCGTTGATTGCCACTTAAAATGCCTGCTAGCACTCATTTAAAAAGGCTGCACAGCATTTTGATGGCTAGTGCTTCAACTAACTCCTTCTCCTAACAGTGACCAGCTGTTTGGGAGTAAACCCAGCGTTGATGTCGATTTCAAGCGTTACTTAAAGGGATACTCCCCGTTTCATGTTCATTGCTGCTGGAGCTGTGAAGAGGATCTTTGAAACACATCGGGAGACTTTCTCGGACACTTTGTCAAGACTTCACCAACACTCGAGCAACATTTATTCCAGAAATTCTCGGAGGACTTTACCTAAGTAGAGTAAGTGCTTTGCTTCTCCACCTTTATAGGAGTCACCAGGAGAAAGGGAGTGCTTGGTCATGGCCATCTTGCTAGGGTCCCCCTGGATCTGGACGAGGAATGGGAGGAAGACATGAGGCCAGGCACAGCAGCACCAGCTGCTGCATGAGGGAGGAATAGGAGGATGAGGTGGTGTCCTTCCCCCCCCCCCCCCCCCTTGCGGGTGCAGGACATCCCATCTCTTCTGGACCCCTCCTCTATATAAGAACATCAGAATTAGTAGAAATAGGCTATAGAGCCTCTTGAGCTTGCTCCGCCATTCAATAAGGTCATGGCTGATCTTTGACCACAATTCCCGTCCAATTCCCATACCCCTTGATTCCCAGTGCCACATCCGAGAACCTGTGCGCCCTCTCCCTCTGTTCCTGAGCCATCCTGCAATGTGTCACTGTGTGCCAGCTGGAGCATTCCACACCTTCTGTGGAAGTGGGTACAGGGAGCTCACATGTACTGCGCCACGAAAATTGCATCTAATCAGCACTTGAGCAAGTTCAAGTTATGGTAATCAACAATTAGGACCAAAATTGTGTGCTAAATCCAGACTTTCAAACAGGCTAGTCTGATTAGCACTGCACCTGTTTTCACCCTTTGACTAAAATAATCCCCTTAAAGTTTAAAACATTACCTGAAAGGTATGATTCTGTGAGTATGACTAATTCAGGCTGTTGGAGAGCTGTCTGTGGGACAGCTCTCCCAATTTTGGCACAAGCCCCCAGATGTTAGTGAGGAGGACTTTGCAGGGTCAGCTGGACTGGGTGTGCTGTTGTTGTGTCCGAATCCGAAGCCTAGGTTGAAGCCAAGTGGACCAAGTGGCTTTAGTCTTGTACTTTTATGTAGTGGTTTGATGTAATGGCTTGCTGGACCATTTCAGAGGGCTGTTAAGACTCAACCACATTGCTGTTGGGTCTGGAGTCACATAAAGGCCAGACAGGTTGGCAGGTTTCCTTCCCTAAAGGGCATTAGTTTTTTTACGACAATTTGATACCTTCATGCCCACCATTACTGATACTAGCTTTTTATTCCAGATTTATTTTGATTAGCTGAATTCAAATTCACAAACTGCCATGGTGAGATTTGAACTTGCATCTCTGGATTATTAGTCCAGGCCTCAGGATTGCTAGTCCAGTAACCTAACCATTATGTTACTGTACCCTATTTTTAATTTTTTTATTCTGCTAGATCCCTTTTTATCTAATTGAAGTTGGCCTTTTTGAGTCACTGTTCTCTCACAGGTTTTCATATTGAACATAACTATATTACGGTCATTGTTTTTCTCTAGATGTTCCTCTATCCTTGCATTATCTACTTGTCCCACTTCATTTCAGCAATGCCCCTGTTTGGATTAAAAGCATCCAGATTTAGAAATAGTGTTGGATACATTGGAGCTGACTTTCATCTTGATACCGCCCTGTTTAAGCCTAAAACTGGGTGGTGGCGGGATCAAATTTGCTGAAGAAACAAATTTGCTGACTTACCATTGGAGGTCCACCTGTTGCTATTTTCGGGTAGATCTTGATTTAGGCGGCCATCAGGAATGGGCAGGGGCTTTATTACAGTCTGAAATAGTGGTCAGATGACCTAGACAAGAACCCTACGCCATTTTCCTTTCTACATGTATTGCTATCGTCAGTTCCTCAACCCCTGCCCACAAACCATGGGTGGTACAAGTTGGAAGGCAGCCATTTCCAGTGGTATCTAAATGATTCGCGACTGTTCACATTTAAAATATTGCAAAGTTATGGGAGACATATTTTTCTTGTATTCTATTTTTTTTTGGCTACTTAAATGATTACAAAGTGCTTGGCGTGGCTATAAAACAATCTGACCTCAAGAGGCTTTTGGCAGTACAGATTTTTTTTCTGGCGATTCCACTCTGGCTAGCGGAGGAGGAGGAGGAGCAGCAGCAAGGGGAAGACCAAATGGCTATAACTGCAGGGAGAATAAATAGGAGGTTTGCTAACAGGACAACATGCCTGCAGTTCTCTGGAGAGCAGGTCATAAGGAGGCTGTGCTTCTCAAGGTAGGCTGTGTCACCATCTGCAACAGGACCTGCAACCAACTGCCACAGCTAACGCAGCATTGCGTTTTACAGTCAAGGTCACTGCAGTCTATTCAATGTAAATGAGTCCTAACTTCGTAAATTGATTGGGCCTTCCGCTGAGCTCATTCTGGCGGGAAGAGTAAACATCCCACCCACTGCCTGCCTGATGCACGTTCCACGGCAAAATTGTCTCCATTGCAAAAATACTTCCCCTTTGTTGCTTAAATTACTCTTAACCCAGTGTATCTTTGGATAATTAAAGTCACCAATTATTACGGCTGTCTTGTTTCTGATTTGTCTACATATCTCCTCCTCGATCTGATCTGATCCACTGATCAGAGGCCTTTAATATGCTCCCAATAGAATAACAGATCCTTTAATATTCCTTAACTCTAACCAAATAGATTCAGCTTTTACACTATCCCCTATGTCATCTCGGTGATCTAGCACTGTACTGCAACATTTGATTAACACTGTCACCCCTCCTTCCTTGTTTCCTACTCTGTTCCTGAATATTTTGTAACCAGGAATAATTAGCTGCTGGTAATGCCTTAGCCTAAGCCATGGCTCCGTTACTGCTATTAGATCATACCCTTCGTAGAAATTTGTGCATCCAGTTGACCAATTTTATTCATCTTATACTTTGTGCATTTAAGTACATAGAAATCAAACCTGGCTTTTGTCTGTTAGTTCTAATTTCATCATTCAAAATACAATTTATTTCTCTGTAGCTAAAATTTCTATTGTCCAAAATAAGATTTTAAACAAAACAAGAACGTAAATTACGTATTTACAGAATAATATGATTATATGTACCCAAAGCACCAGTAAAAATCACATAATATATCATGTGATAATACAATTTGACTTATTCAGTCACTGTAAATCAGTGGCCTTGATAATCTGCTATGCATTACATGGCATAACATACTTACTATAAAACAGTATATTCCTGTTATGTTTGTGCCAGCTTGTCTCAGTGGTAGAACCTTTTGAGGCAGAAGGTTTTGGAGTCGAGTCCCATTCTAACACTTGTGCCTCTAATCTAGGCAGTGGTCACACTTCACTATACACGTGGAAGTACTTTATTGGCTGTGACGCACTTGGCATGCTGTGAAATGAGAGGAGCTATGCAAATGAATGTTCCTTCCGTCCACTCGTGCTGCCTTTTGTTGAACTGTGTTTCCTTCTGTTCCTTGTTTGTTTCTTTCCCACCCTCCCCCTTTTCCCATTCACCATGAGGAATACCTGAGGCGATTTGCTCGTATCTATTATATTAAATTCAGTATGTGGGATGCACAATTCATTGAAAAATCATAGGTACCTGTTAGTACTGTAGGTGTCGTTAAAGGTGTTGCACTTTCCTGTTGTTGCCTTTGCCACATACGTAGTCCAAATAAAGATTAATTTTTTTTTTTTAACTACATATTTTATAATAAAGTGAATACACTTATTCACTAGATTGTCTTTTATACCTTTTAATGCCTTTATTAAAGTTTTTATGTGAAGGCCTCCGCCTCTCCCAAAAGCCTGGTCTTGGCCATGATATTTATGCTGAGAGCTGTGGGACTCCGAGTCAAATTTGCATTAGTCTAGGCATATGCAGTGTACCTAATTTCTCAGGAAGGATCTGTACCATTCAGTCAGCTGTACTGATGGAATATTTTTAACAGTTTCTGCTCAAATAATTCTGAATACCTTTTGAAGAAAAGCTATGGAACAAATTTCAAAACCTTTACCTAAAATGTATAATTTATTGAGGTTTTTTTTAAAACAGTGTGTGAAAAAAACAGATTATTGATTACAAACTTATTGTAGCTTTGGAGGTATCCTCATGGGAAGTCGGTGTGATAGCCTTCGCGCCTTGCCGCTGCTGATTTCATAACATTTTCTGGGGCCGGGCTAATTTAAATATTTTTGGCAGGTTTCCCGCTTGCTAGGTGGGGGGGATGGAAGAAGAGCACTAAATGCAATCCTTGGACCCCTGTAACAGCAGAGCAGCTGAAGAGGCATACGATTTTTAAAAAAACTTCAGTTTCTCTATGCAATTGCTTCCATTCATGAAAGGGGCTATTTAAACTTTAAATGACCCTCTGCCTGTCATAGCAAAGCTGGATGCCATTAACATGCTAGCACCCCTTACCTCCATCATTGCTGTTGGGGTAATGATGGGGAAATACCATGACATTATATTCTCATTGCTCCCCACTCTGAATATGCCTGCCCATATTTAGGCATATTTATTTCTGGTGGAAAGTTCAGAAATATTGGTGACTGGCAGGGAGCTCATGGAACAGTTCCTGGGGATTTTTTTGCCATGCCTACACAAGATCTGCCTGAATTCAGGCAGAATGGAAATGGTAGATCCTGTCTTTGATGACAGATGGACGATAAATATAGTCAAGTGGATTCGCTTGTGGACCCTAGTTTGAAAACCTGTGCACCATGGCATAGTATCACAGATATTAAGTCCACATGTAAAATCCATTGATGTCCAGCTGAATTCTACTGTGAGAATTATCACCGGTACGCTTTTATCAACACTTGGCTGCCCATGCTTGCAAACATTGCACCACCACACCTACATTGTGAATATGCAGTCTCCCGAGAATACAACCGCGACACCAGCAAAGACATGCCGATCCAGGCCGATTTGAACAACCTACCACCAACCCGTCTCAAATCCAGAAGGCCATTTTGGACCCTTGCCGAAGCCCTTCAGCGATCTCCCCTCAGTCTTGATGACCGATGGTGAAATGCTTGGAAGAACTAGCATATAGTATGGATTCCTTATAGAGGACCCCACAGTACAACCTGAAGGATCAAACCTTCCTCACAAACAGTAGATGACCATCAACCACCTCAGAACCGGCCATGGTAGATGCTGCCACCTTCTCCATAGATGGAAGTTTAAAGCATCCCCATTATGCAACTGTGGAGCTCCTAATCAGACCCTGGAGCACATCATTGAGCACTGCCCTCAGAGGAAATTCGCAGGCAGCCTACAAGATATCCACACTGTTACACCGGAAGCTTTGGCCTGGACATCTGACTTAGATATTGACATTTGATTTGCTTTGCTACTACCATACGAAAGAAGAAGGAGAAGACCGATATTATAGAGCAGTGGGATCACCATTGCCTAGGAAACAATTCCATTCACTAACATTTTGTGAGACATGTTTTCAGATGTTGGGAAGATCTGGGATCAATATGCCAGGAAGCAAGTTTCAGGGATGTGATTTTTTTTCTTGAACATAACTGTTTTTGCTTCAAATGAGAGCCCGTTCATCTTTAGTCTCTCGGAAAGCAGTTCTTGCAATTAAATTGTAAAACATGTGGGAAACTTCAAAACCCATTCAATGAGAAACTAGTCTCCAATAGTTGTCGTAAACCCTTTGTATGAGGTTCATTAACTGATTGACTGACTGGTTTATGAGCATTAGGTTTGTATGGGATACAAAGCAAAGAGAAGTAAACTGAGTAATTGTACTCTTTACCCATACAATCTGAAATATATCCTTTGGAAGCAATTACTGTATCTTGTGACTATATAACTTTCAGCATCCCTTGACTTAAAACATAATTTCATGTAACATGCCAATGGGTTGTGGTACAGTATTAACATTGTATCGGTTATAGGCTGTGTTTCATTATAATTTAAAAGGGATGTCATTAATATTTGTAGAGGGAGTGTGAATATATTAGTCATGATTAATTTGATATCTTTTACAATAAATATGATGAAGCAGCAACAGTAAGTTGATGTAAATTGTCATCAGCATGTATGTTGTGTATGTAACAAAACCAATCTGTGAATTAAACTTCAAAGGTGTTGCTTCTAATTTATTTTGTGGATGGTAAACATGTAGGCCTAGAAATTCAGTGCCCTTAGCGCCGATTTTGCGGCGCTAGAGGGCCTAGCGCTGCAATTGGCGCCGGCGCCGAAATTGCCTGGGGCCCTTCCGCCGCGGTAGACCGGTAGCGCTGCGCCGGCACCGATGACGTCATCGGTGTGCGCAGCGTCCCGGTTGCCATGCCGACGGGCCCCAGCGCCGAAATTCAGTTGCGGCCGCCTCGCCCGTGGCAGCCGCAACTAAGACTCTGGCAACAGAGTCTTACATGAGTTTGCGCCGGCGCATTAAAGGCACCGCGGCGGCCGGCCGCCTGGCCGCAGCTCCCTCCCCGGACTTCCCCCCCCCCCCCCCCGGAACAGAAGCAAGCCCGGCACTTGTCCGAGGTGCCGGGCTCATTTTTAAAAAGATTTTCGCGGGCCGCGGCCGGGTGCAGGCAGCTCCTCCTTAAGGGAAGGAGGAGGCCTGCACTTCCCGAACCTGCCGCACCGCAGCGGGTGCCGCAGCGCCGGAATAGCGCCGATATTCAGCGCGTAGCGCCAGTTTTCAGGCGCAAACAGCTCTCAGCAGCGCCGGCAGCCGTTTGGGCGCAGAATTGGTGAATTTTGGGCCCGAACAGCGCGACTTAGCTCCGGCCCTAACTTCCGGCGCTAAAGCCCTGGCTGCGCCAAAACTCAATTTCTAGGCCGTAATGTTTATTAGGTTTCCTTTTCCTGATAGATATTTTTATGTGATTAGTCCCCACTGCTGATGACTTATTGACTGCCATTTCCTTTTAGTTCCCACCTTGTTACTAACAAGACTATAGTCTGCAAATCACACAAATAAAAATCAGTGAAGGTGGGAAAGGGAAGAGGGAAAAAGTAACTTTTGCTGTTAAATTTATAGCAAATTTAGAAGTTGTTTTGTACGAGCTTTTCCAGTTTCCCTACAGAATTTATAGATATCCCCCACTGCAGCCATGTGGAAATAATTTAGATAGTGTTTCTATGGTGTTAATTTAAGAACCAAGAAATGATCAAGTTTTGATAATATTAGAAAAATGAGTTCTATTGAAATTTGTATAGTTTACTGAATTTAAAAAATATATTTTTATTCCTGATCTTTTTCACCGGTTCCTACATCTCTAACAACTCGCATCAGACATCATGTACAGCCCTTTTCTCTTCTACTAATTGATTTCTTTTAACGGGTACTTGAAAATTGTTGTTTTTAAAGCTGGGTTCCCAGCAGTTTCATTTGCCTGATGTAGAGCATCATGGCTATGATCCTCCATAATACCAAGTCAGATTCTGAACTCCCCTGCTGCCAATGTATTACACAGATCTTTATGATTATGAACATCTGCAAAATTCTATGCCATTTGACATCTTTCAACTGTTACAACACTTGGGGAGATATAATCTATAGTGGCTCTCCTGGTGACATTTTGCAGGAAGGGAGAAGGGGGAAGTGCATTGCTGTTCAATTATTAAAGGAGTACTGTCTTCATGGAACAGTAGTGGTGGTGAACCACTTTTTGAGGAGAGAAGAGCAATGGGCCCTTTTTGCCACTCTAATGTCACATGGCATGGTGATGCAACTTTACATAACTGTGTTGTGATTTTTAAACCAAAACCTTTTCACAAACTTATTTCTGAAGTCTCTTTAAGTCTCGAGTCTTGTTCAGGAATGTGCAGTGGAATTTTGTGTTGCAGCTGTCCTTATTTAGGTTTGCACAGCAGACAAATTGGCAACAAAAAGCTAATCTGTTTTGTAGTGACAATAATACGGGTTTTGTGAACTCCTGAAGAGAATATAGTTCCCTACTGCTTACAGTGGTGCTAATGTGATTTACCCTCTGTGTTGGACGGTTTATCCATTCCATCTGCAACATTCATGATGTTCAGGACTGAAATATCAATGAAATAGATTTAATGTAGGTAGGTGTAGTCAGAAAGCTGAAAAGTAAACGATAAGTGAAATACAGTTATAGGGATAGGCGGTGGTGGTCGTACTGCAGCAAAGGTGAAAGATTATAAAAAGAAAGACTTGCATTTATATAGCACGTTTCACGACTACCAGACGTCCCAAAGTACTTTTGAAGTGTAGTCACTGTTGTAAGGTAGGAAATGCAGCACCACAAGCCAGCAATGTGATAATCTGTTGTTTTCAGTGATGTTGATTGAGGGATAAATATTGACCAGGACACTGGGGATAACCCGCCGGCTATTCTTCAAAATAGTGCCATGGGATCTTTTACATCCACATGAGAGCCGAAAGGCGGCACTTCTGACAGTGCAGCGCTCCCTCACTGGAGTGTCGGCCTAGATTTTTGTGCTCAAATCTTTGGAGCGGGACTTGAACCCACAACCTTCTGACTCCGAGGTGAGAGTGCTACCCACTGAGCCACAGCTGATTTGTACTTTGGACCTTAATGAGGCGCTATTTACTTCCTTATTGCAGTTAGTGCTAAGTAATTGTACCTTAACGAGATCCGAATTACTGAGTAAACAGCTGTTTCTGCCCGAAATAACCAGCACACTAAACATGCTGTAAGTGGCAACTTTGTAATTGACCATAATGGAAATGAAAAATGGTTAGCCGATTTAAACGATTGCTCGATTTAAATGTGTGCGGTTTAAGTGCTGGGAACTGTACTAAGATTTCTGTTTCCTTTGTAGCACATTAACAAGGTTTTTAGTAAACTGGTTGATCACATTTTTATAACTTCTCAGTTTAGGAAAGCACTCCTCATTTGCTCTATTTGGTCGATCCATGGTCTTGTGCCATAGCTTATCAGATTGCCCCTTGTAGATTTTTTTTCCTCACTCAGATTTGTTTTTACGTTGGGACAACAGGAACAAACTGGAATTAACCAAGATAATGAGACAGCAATATTTAGACCTGCATCTTGTCTTTGTCAGGCAACTTCTTTCACCCTGGAGTAAGGACAATGACAATTGCCATAATATGCATGTTATGTAAAAATAATCATGAGTGGTTGTACTTGTTGGAAATACCAGTGTGGATTGTACCTTTGTTGAACTTGCCAGATAGATGTCTTGTGAGCCAAGAAACAACACTGTTCCCTCTGCTCGGAGTTTGAGCATTTGGGAAATGCTATGTAAACATAAGCTCCAGGAAATCATGACTATAGTACTTATAACATCTGCTTAAGCATACCCAATTCTTACCTGTACCTCTGCAGTGTTTGTCCTTTGAACATTTTTAAGAAATATAAAAACCATAAAACTGCTACTGAACATTGTGGCAGTAACAGCATAAGGGAACTGAATGGCATCTCGTTGCCAAGGGAACTGCTGCTGCGCAACCAATTTTTTTTCTCACTCTTCCGATGCTTTTCTTTGCGGTGAAACTATCAATTCTAAACGTGTGGTAACTTTCTTAGAGGCTGCTTCTGCTTAAAATAACAGTTTGAATTAGAATACCTAAAGATCATAGTGGCAGGATCAGTAAGAGTGAAACGGGAATTACGATGTTTAATAAATAATCTAAATTATCTTAATTACAAGTGACATTTTCTTTCCTTAGCAATTAAACTCCATTTGGTTACCGTATGCTGCTGTTCCTGCCCTCCTTAGCTGTGCGGCTGTTTTAGTTGCCTATTGTAAGAAGTCACACAACACCAGGTTATAGTCCAACAGCTTTATTTGAAATCACAAGCTTTCGGAGCGCTGCTCCTTCTTCAGGTGAAGTGGAGAAATGCATAAAGACACAGCTTATATAGTCAGAGAATCATGTCAGATGTTTACAGGTAACCTTTCCAACTGCCATTTATCACACCTCGGCAGAGAGATAATCACAGCAGTCAAAGGTGTGAATTAGTTGCCTATGGTTGCTATGGAGAGTTTGCGTGTCTTTTTTGGACCACCAAGAATGTTGGTAAGCATGAACATCAGGATAGTTTGTTAGCTAAATCTATCATCGGAGATGTTGAATAATGTACATTTGAGCCAGTTAAGCTGCAAATCATCAAATAATAGGTATGAGTTTAAAGATTGGGGAGGAAAATGAATAATGATGTTGGAGTACTACAATCTTTATGCAGCCTAAGTCAACTAAAAATGGCCTTGCAGCAAAACAGAATCAGCAGCAGCATATGGAAACCAAATGGAGTCTTGTTGCTAAGGAAACTCTTGAATAATGCTAGTTAAAATCAGGATATTTTGATTAACATGTGTTTTTGCTATGCACAGTATGTTTCATATTTCAATTCCTATTCAGCTCCTACCTTTTGAGGTGCAAGAGACCATCATCTACCAGCACCCTTTTGATCCTTTAAGTAGAATAATCTCATTATTAAGAATCTCCTAAAGCGTAGAAAATGTTTAACTTAGAACGGTGAAGATCCATTAGGTTCTTTTTAGGATAATTTTGGAGTTCTTCACCTGTTTCCCACCCCCTGCCGCCCAACATTAAGAACCACTCGGATATTAAAATTTTACGCATCACTTGGATGAAACAAATCCTAGACAATCAGTTTTGGGAGTGTGACGATTGACCAAAATGAACTTAAGGTAGCAAGATATGAGCTTGGAAAATAGCGAATCTTAGTGCTTCATTCCACATCCTCCATACACCATATTTTAGCCTTGCTTGACCGTTTCTCGGGCAACGATGTGCTGAGAATGGAAATGCTACCATGATGCTGATAGGTGGTGCCACATGTGGTCGTCTTCACTGGTGTATAAAGGTTTAGGGTCTGCACCATTGCTCCAGTATAGCTTCTCCCCCAGCTAAGAGTTCTTTGTTCCTTGCGACAAATGGTTGGACACCAAAAGCTATGGTCAGTGTCTCTCGTGCCTCTATAGGATTTGGTTAGATGAAACGGACATAGTAGCCAATATTTTGTTCATTAATTTGGCTTACCCAAGGAAAGAAAGCTGTACTCTTGAAGCCATATGATATCATCAGTGAAGAATCCTATGCACCTTGGATGCATATAAAAAGCAATAAGGCAGGCACAAATCTGCATGATTTAACATACAGGAAACTAAAATATAAATTAGAATATTAGTCAGCACAGTACGTGCCCCAGCTGCACTATGGCTGTACAGTATGCCATTAGACACTGACCCATGCAATACATTATCTGCATCAAAACAAATAAGTGTCTCCATAGTTGGATCAGCATGTCTCTACCAATATCTGCCAATGGCTTTAAATTACTGTGCAAATGCAGTTATCATTTCATCATTGTTTATGCTCATCATGATTGTTGTATAAAATGCATATTGTCAAAACAAGAAAATGAGTTGGCAAATTTACTTTAAGTTCATAAAAATCATTTGTACAGAATGGTTGCACCATGTTTCTTGCATTATTCAGAGCAAGATAGAAATGCAGCTGGGCATTGAACACCTTTGGGTACTGCCAGAAACTTGCAGACTTCTGTTGATGCTAGGAATTCAGTGCTGGATGAAGCAGAGACAGGCTGGCGCTGATTGATGCATGGAACCTTTTGTGTCCTTGGTACTGAAACCTGTCAATTGACTGGCACTAATGTCTCTGTTAATGAAGGGTAGATTACATCTCATCTCCAAATGGATAAGGCTAAAAAAAGCAAATTAAATACTCATAGAAACATAGAAGATAGGAGTAGGCCATTCGGCCCTTCGAGCCTGCTCCGCCATTCAATGAGATCATGGCCGATCATCCAAATTCAGTACCCTGTCCCTGCCTTCTCCCCATATCCCTTGATCCCTTTAGCCTTAAGAAATATATCCAACTCTTTCTTGAATATATTTAATGAACTGGCCTCCACTGCCCTCTGTGGCAGAGAATTCCACAGGTGAAATTTCTTCACTCTCTGGGTGAAGAAATTCCTCCTCATTTCAGTCCTAAATGGCTTACTCCTTATCCTTAGACTATGACCCCTGGTTCTGGACTCCCCGGCCATCAGAAACATCCTTCCTGCATCTAGTCTGTCCAGGCCTGACAGAATTTTATAGGTTTCGATGAGATCCCCTCTCAATCTTCTAAACTCCAGTGAGTATAAGCCCAATCAACACAATCTCTCCTCATACGTCATTCCTGCCATCCCAGGTATCAGCCTGGTGAATCTTCGCTGCACTCCTTCCATGGCAAGAACGTCCTTCCTCAGGTAAGGCGACCAAAACTGCACACAATACTCAAGGTGTGGTCTCACCAAGGCCCTGTACAACTGTAGCAAGACATCCTTGTTCTTGTACTCAAACCCTCTTGCTACGAAGGCCAACATACCATTTGCCTTCTTAACCGCCAGCTGCACCTGCATGCTTACCTTCAGCAACTGGTGCACAATAACACCCAGGTCTCTTTGCACTTCCCCTTCTCCCAATCTATTGCCATTCAAATAATAATCTGCCTTCCTGTTTTTGCCACCAAAGTGGATGACCTCACATTTATCCACATTATAGTGCATTTGCCATGTTTCTGCCCAGTCACCCAACCTGTCCAAATCGTACTGGAGTTTCACGACATCCTCCTCACAGCATACCCTCCCACCCAGCTTTGTGTCATCTGCAAATTTGGAGATATTACATCCGATTCCCTCGTCCAGATAATTATATATTGTGAACAGCTGGGGTCCTAGGACCGATCCTTGCGGTACCCCACTAGTCACTGCCTGCCATTCGGAAAACGACCCGTTTATTCCAACTCTTTGCTTTCTG
The DNA here is from genome assembly GCF_052327205.1 of Somniosus microcephalus. Lineage (NCBI taxonomy): Eukaryota > Metazoa > Chordata > Chondrichthyes > Squaliformes > Somniosidae > Somniosus > Somniosus microcephalus. The sequence continues at coordinate 73,328,925 of NC_140991.1, forward strand.
TCCGCCAACCAGTTCTCTATCCAAGTCAATACCTTGCCCCCAATCCCATGTGCCTTAATTTTGCACGCTAATCTCTTATGCGGGACCTTATCGAAAGCCTTCTGAAAGTCCAAATACACCACATCCACTGGTTCTCCCTTATCTATTTTACCAGTTACATCCTCAAAAAATTCCAGTAGATTAGTCAAGCATGATTTACCTTTTGTAAATCCATGTTGACTTTGTCCGATCCAGTCACTGCTTTCCAAGTGCTCTGCTATTACATCTTTTATAATAGATTCTAGCATTTTCCCCACTAGCGATGTCAGGCTTACCGGTCTATAATTCCCCGCTTTTTCTCTACCACCTTTTTTGAATAGTGGGGTAACATTAGCTACCCTCCAATCCATGGGTACTGTTCCAGAGTCTATCGAGTTCTGGAAGATGACCAGCAATGCATCTACTATTTCTAGGGCCACTTCCTTAAGTACCCTGGGATGTAGATTATCAGGCCCTGGGGATTTATCGGCCTTCAGCCCCATCAATTTTCCTAACACCATTTCCCTACAAATACTGATTTCTTTCAGTTCCACCCTTTCATCAGACCCTATGTTCCCCGGCATCTCTGGGAGGTTATTTGTGTCCTCCTTTGTGAAGACAGAACCAAAATATGTATTTAGTTGGTCAGCCATTTCTTTGTTCCCCATTATAAATTCCCCTGATTCTGACTGCAAGGGACCTACGCTTGACTTCACCAATCTTTTTCTCTTCACATATCTATAAAAGCTTTTACAGTCAGTTTTTATGTTCTCTGCAAGCTTACTCTCATATTCTATTTTCCCTTTCTTAATTAATCCCTTTGTCGAATCCTAAACTGCTCCCAATCCTCAGGATTATTGCTTTTTCTGGCCAATTTATATGTCCTCTCCTTGGATCGTATGCTATCCCTAATTTCCCTTGTTAGCCATGGTTGAGTCACCCTTTTTGTTTTATTTTTGTGCCAAACTGGGATGAACAAATTCTGTAGCTCATCCATTCGGTCTTTGAATGTTTGCCATTGCCTATCCACCGTCAACCCTTTGAGTGCCATTCCCCAATCAATCCTACCCAACTCGCTCCTCAGACCATCGTAATTGCCTTTATTTAAATTGAGGACCCTAGTCTCTGAGTCAACTACTTCATTCTCTATCTTAATCAAGAATTCGATCATATTATGATCGCTCCGACCCAAGGGGCCTCGTACAACAAGATTGCTAATGAATCCTTTCTCGTTACATAATACCCAGTCTAAGATGGCCTGATATCTGGTTGGTTCCTCGACATATTGGTCCAGGAAACCATCCCATAAACACTCCAGGAATTCCTCCTCCGCAGTATTGTTACTAATTTGGTTGGCCCAATCTATATGTAGATTAAAGTCACCCATGATGACTGCTGTGCCCTTATTGCACGCTTCTTTAATTTCCCTTTTAATGCCATCCCCAACCTCCGCCTTACTGTTTGGAGGTCTATATACCACTCCCACTAACGTTTTTTTCTCCTTCGTATTTCTCAATTCTACCCATACAGATTCCACCTCATCAGAGCTAATATCCATCATTACAATTGTGTTAATCCCTTCTTTAACCAGTAATGCTACCCCACCTCCCTTTTCCTTTTTGCCTATCTTTCCTGAATATCGAATAGTGTGATGGAATACTCTCCACTTGCCTGGATGAGTGCAGCGCCAACAACACAAGAAGCTCGACACCATCCAGGACAAAGCAGCCCGCTTGATTGGCACCCCATCCACCACCTTAAACATTCACTCCCTCCACCACAGGCTACAGTGCGTACCGTCTACAGGATTCACTGCCAAGGCTTCTTTAGCAGCACCTCCCAAACCTGTGACCTCTTCCACCTAGAAGGATAAGGGCAGCAGGTGCATGGGAATACCACCACCTCCAAGTTCCCCTCCAAGTCATATACCATCCTGACTTAGAAGTATTTCGCTGATCCTTCATCGTCGCTGGGTCAAAAATCCTGGAACTCCCTACCTAACAGCACTTTCGCTACACAGACTGTAGCGGTTTAAGAAGGCGGCTCACCACCACCTTCTCGAGGGCAATTAGGGATGGGCAATAAATAAATAATAAAAAATATGGATGAGGAAGACGACTTGCCACACATTAGTTCATCCATCCAGAGGCAACCCACAGTTTCCAATTGCAGCATCTAATTGTTTCTTTAATAATTCCAGGGTTTTGACCATCACTCTACAAGGAAGTGCATTCCAAGTGTTGTTCACTTTTTGTGCGAAGAAGAACTTAATGGAGGATGAAAGCTACAACAGCCATGATACATTTTTCAAATGGAAGTTGTGCACAGGAACTAAACATTCCCTGATTATTTTCTGCATGCTTGTTGTATGACAGAGGTCATCACAGTACACTCTGGGTATTGTAGCTCCACAGGAGTTAGGGTGTTAATAATAACTCCCTTAATGCATCGCATCTTCTTCTTCACATACAAAATGTGCTCACAGCAGCTGGAAAGGACTTGTATCCAGGCTCAGGTGAAAATTCCAGCTTGCACTCAAGGCTGCACACAAACAATAGAAAAATTCCACTTATATAGGCCTTTCTAGGGGATTATCTTGCAGGCATTTGTAACATAATTTTGTGGATAGATTTTTAGTGATTTTTTTTTTCAATATTGTACAATTTTATGTGATTTTATTTCTAGCCGAGGACTGTAGCATATTGGTTACGTTACTAGACTAATAATCCAGAGAACATGAGTTTAAATCTACCAATGAGAGATTGAGAATTTGAATTCAGTTTAAAAAAAAATAAAATAAAATAAAATAAAACCTGGAAATAAAAAGCTGGAACCAGTAAAAAAAAAATGACTGGATTATCGTAAAAACCTAACTGGCTCATTAATGTACTTTAGGGAAGGAAACCTGCCATCCTTACCCGGCCGGATCTGTCCTATATGTGACTCCAGCCACTTAGGCCAGATATGCGACTGGACTCTCATACCTGTCAGCTGTGGCTCAGTTGGTAGGACCCTTGTCTGAGTCAGAAGGTTGTGGGTTCAAGTCCCACTCCAGAGACTTGAGCACAAAAATCTAGGCTGACACTCCAGTGCAATACTGAGGGACTGCTGCACTGTCGGAGGTGCTGTCTTTTGGATGAGACGTTAAACCGTCTGTGTTCTCAAGTGGATGTAAAAGCAGTATTTCGAAGAAGAGCAGGGGTTATCCCCGGTGTCCTGGCCAATATTTATCCCTCAATCAACATCGCAAAAAAAACATTATCTGGTCATTATCACATTGCTGTTTGTGGGAGCTTGCTGTGTGCAAATTGGCTGCTGTGTTTCCTACATTACAACAGTGACTCCACTTCAAAAAGTTCTTCCGAACATAAAAACATAAGAAATAGGAGCAGGAGTAGGCCATTCGGCCCCTTGAGCCTGCTCCGCCATTCAATAAGATCATGGCAGATCAGGTCTTGGCCTTAATTCCACTTTCCTGCCCGCTTCCCATAACCCCTGACTCCCTTATCGTTCAAAAATCTGTCTTGTCTATCTCCACCCTAAATATATTCAGTGACTCAGCCTCCACAGCTCTCTGGGGTAGAAAATTCCAAAGATTCACGACCTTCTGAGAGAAAAAATTCCTCCTCCATCTCCTTTTTAAATGGGCGACCCCTTATTCTGAAACTATGCCCCCTAGTTCTAGATACCCCCACTAGGGGAAACATCCTCTCTGCATCTACCCTGTCAAGTCCCCTCAGAATCTTATATGTTTCAATAAGATCACCTCTCATTCTTCTAAACTCCAAGGAGTATAGGCCCAACCTGGTCAAACTTTCTTCATAAGACAACCCCTTCATCTCAGGAATCAACCTCGTGAACCTTCTCTGAACTGCCTCCAATGCAAGTATATCCTTCCTTAAATAAGGAGACCAAAACTGTATGCAGTACTCCACCTTTGGTCTCACCAATGCCCTGTACAGTTGTAGCAAGACTTCCCTACTTTTATACACCATCCCCCTTGCAATAAAGGCCAACATTCCATTTGCCTTCCTAATTACTTCCTGATTGGCTGTAAAGTGCTTTGGGACTTCCGGTGGTCGTGAAAGGCGCTATATAAATGCAAGTCTTTCTTTCAGTCCAACACCAATGTGGTTGATTCTTAACTGCCCTCTGAAGTAGTCCAGCAAGCCACTCAGTAGTACAGGTAGACTATCCTTTATCCGAAAACCTCGGGACCAGCCGTGTTTCGGTTTTCGGAAAATTTTGGATTTCAGAAGGTATTTTATAAGACTGGGAAATTTGTCGGGGGCGGGGGTTGGCGTCGGCGGGGGTTGGCGTCGGCGGGGGTGGTGGTGGGGGGCGGCGGGGGGTCGGGGCGGGGGTCGGCGTCGGCGGGGGGTCGGGGTCGGCGTCGGCGGGGGGGCGGGGGTCGGCGTCGTGCGCACGACTTACGCTGAACGAAAAAACTTTCGGTTTTTAGAGGTTTTCGGTTTTCGGAAGTTCGGGTAAAGGATAGTCTACCCGTATCAACACATGGCCAACTAGGGATAAGCAGTAACTGCTGGCCTTGCCGGCGATGCCCACATCCCGAGAATGAATAAAAAACATACACAGAGCTGAGTAAAGAAAGAAACTGATAGCTGAAAACAAGATGAATATATTACCAGGATAATGTTTGCTTTTATGGTATTGGTAGTTCATGAATGTTATCTTTGTAAACATTTGAGGGAATTGATTACTGGTTATTCATTCCACATTGGTACTTTTTTGTTGTTTTTGGTTTGTTCACAATTATTAAATCAGAGATTTGGTCATTTGAAAGGCAAGTGGTTATTTGAGCCAATCATGATTTTATTTGCTCTACGGAGGTATGACACTTCTGAGGCCACGCTTTCAGGTGTGAAGCCTTTGAAAGATGTGACACAAGGGACTGTGCTAGATATAAGGCTTGTACGTGTACAGATAGGTGTTGGTGATTTGTTCTTGTCCATTAGGGAATGGTAGCATAGTGGTTATGATACTGGTAATCCAGAGGCCTGGACTAATAATCCGGAGATGTGAGTTCAAATCCCCCCATGGCAGCTGGGCAATTTAAATTCAGTTAATTAAATAAATCTGGAATAAAAAAGCTAGTACAGTATCAGTAAAATCAGAATCCGTAAACCCATCTGGTTCACTAATGTCCTGCCGTCCTTACCTGGTTTGGCCTATGTGTGACTCCAGACCCACAGCAATGTGGTTGACTCTTAACTGCCCTCTGAAATGGTTTAGCAAGCCACTCAGTTGTAACAAACTGCTACAAGATCTTATAAGAAGAATAAAACCGGCGGACCACCCGGCATTGATCTCGGCACCGGCTCGGACATGACCCAGCCCAGTCGACACTGCAAAGTCCTCCTCACACCTGTGGACCTGTGCCAAAATTGGAAGAGCTGTCCCAAGACATAATCATACTCACAGATTGATACCTTTCAGCCAATGTCCCAGACTCCTCCATCACTATTTGTAAGAGCGCCACTACACTATTCCTGGGTATATCCTTTCCCAGTGGCAGGACAGACCCACCAGAGGTATACAGTTGGGAGTCCTCAACGTTGACTCCGGACCCCATGGCATCAGATCAAACATGGGCAAGGAAACCACTTGCCGATTACAACCTACTGCCCTCCCTCAGCTGATGAATCAGTACTCCTCCAAGTTGAACACCACTTGGACGAAGCACTGAGGGTAGCAAGGGCACCGAATATACTCTGGGTGGTGGACTTCAATGTCCATCACCAAGAGTGGCTCAGTAGCACCACTACTGACTGAGCTGGCCTGAGTCCTGAAGGACATAGCTGCCAGCCTGTGCCTGCGGCAGGTGGTGAGAGAACCAACACGAGGGAAAAACCTACTTGACCTCGTCCTCACCAATCTACCTGTTGTAGATGCATCTGTCCATGACAGCATTGGTGGCAATGACCACCGCACAGTCCTTGTGGAGACCAAGTCCCGTCTTCACACTGAGGACACCCTCCATTATGTTGTATGGCACTACCACCATGCTAGATGGGATAGATTCAGAACAGATCTAGCTGCTCAAAACTAGGTATCCATGAGGCGCTGTGGGCCATCAGCAGCAGAATTGTATTCCACCACAATCTGTAACCTCATGGCCCGGTATATCCCTCAGTCTGCCATTAATATCAAGCCAGGCGTCCAGCCCTGGTTCAATGCAGAGTGTGGAAGAGCATGCCAGGAGTAGCACCAGGCGTACCTAAAAATGAGGTGCTAACCTGGGGAAGCTGCAGCACAGGACTACATGCATGCTAAACAGCGGAAGCAGCATGCTATAATCAGAGCTATAGACATAATGGCCTGGAATTTGTGGTCAGCGGCGAAGTGAAGGCGTTTGCCACTGGCCCCGAAGTACGCTTCGCACGAGAATCTCGTGATCCCTGTATCGAGAACTTGGGGTTTTCCGACCTTCGATTCAAATCAATGGTGATGATCCCCTTGTGCAAACTGCTGTGACGTGAACAGGCAGTCTAAGCAGCCAATCAAAATGCAGAATTCTCAGACTGCAAACAAGGAAGTGAGTAAGCTCCTAAAATTCTAACTTTAAAAATGTTAGAGAGAGCAAATCAAAGATTGGGGCTCTGACATGGGGAAAAGGCAAATCTGAAATAAAGATGGGCAAACTTTAAAAAAAAATTTTTTTTTTGAAAAGTTTCTTAAATTTAAATTTTTTATCAACATGGACAAATTTCACACTGCACAAAATTAAAATGAGTTTTCTAGGCCCTTAACATTTGTTCAGCAGTAACAACGCAGTTAAAACCTCAGTTACACCTAATCCCGTTGGGCCTAACTTTTCGTGGGGAATTTAACAGCGTAGTTACTGCGGAAGAGCCAAAGTTTTTGTCAGTTTCCCTGATTTGGCTGATTACACAGATTACCAGCTCTGTGTAGGTGCGGGGTTGGGGTGCACAGCACAGCCTGTTTTGTTGCTGTCAACGACAGACCACAACTTCAGGATATCCTGAAGTTGCCGTCAGTTTCAAAGGCGGAATGACGGCTAACGCTGCCAGTTCACCGTAATCCCGATCGCAAATTACGGGCCATTGAGTGCAATGAAAAGCTATAAAATTAAGGCCATTATTTATTGAGTTTCCTTCTCGGGACAAATCTGAAAACACGGTGATCAGGGTGCCCCTTTTATTATTGCTCAAAAAATCTGTTCCAGCCGTAAAGTCATAATCCAAGATCAGGTTAAAGTGCTCTTAATATACAAATGATTGTCCCCTTTCTGTGCATTTACAAATTGCTCTTAGTCCAGATGTTGTCCTCCTGTAACAATCTCTTTCTGGCTATGGTTTTGCCAGATTTTTTTCTAATTTGTGAAGCATTAAAGTAATTGAACAAAAGGGATGACACTTTCCCTCCATTTCGATTATAAATGGCTGAACTGAGCCTACCTTCCTCTTGTAAATTCTTTTGGCAGCCACCAAGCAATTATAGGGAAAATGATTAGACTTGTTTCCAATTTGTTAGGGTTTGGCTAAATAAAAGATCATGATGGTGCTCTGAGATGTTTATTAGCCTTGGAGTGCATTTTGTCCTACTGAAGGAGGACCCAGAGCACCAGAGTAACAGACTGGACAGAAAAATTGCTGTATCTGTCAGACTGAGAGGGTGGACGTAAATAACTTGTGGACATTACTCATCATCAAGAAATTGGCAACAGAAAACACTAGTGAAACACCCATTTAGTTAAAATGGCCAAACGTAAGGACTGAAAATTCTAAATAAACATTGAAAAGTGGAAATTCTAATTACAATAAATTGTGATTAAGTGTGGAATCATGTTATTCAGACCACCTTGATCTGTGATCTAGGTGAATTAAAAAAAAATGGTTGGAATTGCACATTTTTGCTGGGGACTTTTTAACCATTTTTGTAAAACATTATGGTGTTGAGATACCGCGGACCAGAGCTAGTAAATCAGAACAGCTTTTTATTTCAGCCTCATGACAAAACAGGAACTGGAAGAGCCCGCGCCTGACTTAAATACTCCCCAGACAGGAAGTGCTCCCGGCAGCCTGTCCCCGTGGGAAACAAGTTGCTGGAGGAAAGGGCCCCTGGTTGGGGGCGTCTGCTTAAACTGTCCATACCGCCGTGAGCGGATTGTGTCCAGTGGTGGCGTGTCGCCACAATGGAAGATCCAGGCAATTACTACACACCCAGACTGCCTCCCAGGAATTTAGGTTGATTGCAAAAAGCTAATAAACACCTCCACAAAGGCAGTTATTTAAAAGAAAGAAAGAATTTGCATTTATATAGTGCTATTCATGATCTCAGGATGTCCCAAAGTGCTTCACAGCAATTAAGTACTTTTGAAGCCTAGTCACTGTTGTAATATAAAGAAACATTCTAACCTGTAAATCCCTCAAAATAGGTAGGACCCCATCATCTTAACTCACTGGGACCAAATTATCTTGTCCACTATCAGTGTGATGTTCCCAGTGTTAGCAAAAGAAAATAGAATGTGTGGGTAGGAATGGCAGGTGCAGTTTAATGTTGCCAAGTGTGAGGTATTACACTTGGGATGCAAGAACAGTAGATGAGTTTATAATCTAAAAGGTGAAGGGCTGGAGAAGGTGGGGGTAGGTGGTTTCGGGACCCAGGTCATTTGAAGGTACTGTAGTTTGCAAATGATCCAAAAGGCTTATGGGATGCTGGACTTGATAAAACTTTGGGGTTAAGTGGAATCTTGACTTTTTTCATTTGTGGAACCTGGGTTCAAAAGCAATGCTGATTAACAGGATTAAGGTTGGGTGTCTGTATTGGCTGTAAGGGGCTCAAAATGAAATGGGTTTGGTTACTCTTAAACCACTTATTTTGGTTCATAGTACAAAACAGGTTGATTGGCTATGATAAATTGACCCTTAGTGTTAGGGGGATTAAATACGTGGGGTTACGGGGATAGGGTGGGATATGTGTTGGTGTAGGGGTTACGGGGATCGGGTGGGATATGTGTCGGTGCAGGCTCGATGGGCCGAAATGGCCTCTATCTGCACTGTGGGGTTTCTGTGTGATTCTGTGTGAACTGGGCAATAATATATAATTCCAATAAATTGACGATGCCAATTAAAGAAGCATCATGGATAGTCGGCATGGGAAGTGGAAAGTTAAACGCCGGTGTAGTGTAGGGTGTTCTTCTGAGGTTGAGGTAAAGATAGGTTGTTGGTTTTGCTGTTCCACACCTGGAGTGCTCAGCAGCAGCGTTTGCCTTGCAGAGGAGCCCTGTGCAAAAGTTTGGGCACCCCCTACAAAATCTAATCAAATCAAATCAACTTTTATTGTCATTGTTAGTGCACAAGTGCAGTACAACGAAATGTAGGCTTGCAGCTCCCGAGAGTGTACATTTAGATTAAGACATTTGAACATTCAACATACATTTGGCTTGTAATACATTAACATAAACATTACCATAATAAAGTGCATTGGCAGATGTGCAGGCTTTAGAGTTTATTTGTGGAGTTCAGTAGGATGACAGCCCTGGGAAAGAAGCTGTTCCTAAATCTGGTCGTACGGGTGCGAATGCATCTGTAGCGTCTCCCAGATGGCAGGAGGGTGAACAGACTGTGGCTGAGGTGGGTAGGGTCTTTGATGATGGACCGTGACCTCCATAAACAGCGTTTCTGGTATATGTGCTCTATGGTCGGTAGCCGGGTGCCGGTAATGCGTTGGGCAGTTTTGACTACCCGCTGCAGGGCTTTCCGGTCATAGTAGCTACAGCTGCCATACCATACTGTGATACAGTTTGTCAGGATGCTCTCTATTGTGCAGCGGTAAAAGTTAGAGAGGATCAGGGGTGACAGGTTACATCCCTTCAGCCTCCTTAGGAAATATAGGCGCTGCTGGGCCTTCTTCACCAGAGAGGAGGTATTGAGGGACCAGGAGAGGTCTTCCGTGATGTGGACTCCGAGGAACTTAAAGCTGTCCACCCTTTCCACCACAGCCCCATTGATGTGGATGGGGGTGTGACTTCCGCCTTTAGACTTCCTGAAGTCCACAATGATTTCTTTGGTTTTCTTGATGTTAAGGGCCAGGTTGTTATCGGCGCACCACTTCACGAGATGCTGGACCTCCTCCCTGTAGGCTGACTCATCGTTGTTGGTGATCTGGCCTACTACCGTGGTATCATCCGCAAACTTGATGATGGTGTTGGAACCATGAACAGCCACACAGTCGTGGGTGAAGAGGGAGTAGAGGAGGGGGCTCAGCACACATCCTTGTGGAGCCCCCGTGTTCAGGGTCAGGGGGGGAGGTGTGGTTACCTAATTTGACAGACTGGGGCCTGTTTGTTAGGAAGAACATTTCACTAGATAATTATACTAAATACTGCCTACTTAATCTGGTGTCAAATCTGCAGACGTACAACCGTGAAACGTCATCTTTGCAATAGGTAATAAAATAATTGGAAAAAATGATCAGGGATTAGCTATTATCTTTGCATAAGTGTCCTTTCACTGGATTCGTTTGGAGCCCTGTGCAATTGCAAGGGTTGCATAGACCTAACGCTGCCTCTGGGAGTGCTTAATGCTCAGACAGTTGAAAAACATTATTTTCCTCAGCATGAACGGCATTAACCTGATGGGCTCAGAATTGCACCCCGCCCAAAAATAATTTCAAAATAGAGTAAACAGCAATAGGAAACGGGTTACAACATTGCATCACAGAACTGTGATCAACTGAAAGAAAATCAGTAGTTAGGAAGAAGAAAAGGTCATTCAACTAATAACATTGCCTAGTCCAAATTCCACATCAAATGGATTATTTCATTGCTAGTGGTATCTGACTTCGCTACCCGACAAAGTGGTTGGAAATCTGATAAGTGTACATATATATATTTAAAATCTTATCTGCCAGTGGTAATGCGTTTAACCAGGTCTTAGGATCTTACAATGCTGGAACCACATTTACCAGTTTTGTTCGCTAGTTTTAGCCTGTATGCTTTTCAATGAAAAGGAGCTCTAAGTAAAACAGTACACCACCACAGAAAAACAATAGGGAGATATCCCTGTCAATTTTCTAACATCTGGTAACTTGACTCTGCACTACATATATGGCATACAGCCCAGCTCCACACTCGCATCGTGCGTCCAGATGGCAAACCATGCAAATTAACTATTGATGTGCAAGATGGAGGTAGACCAGGTAGGCCATGAATAATTGCCAAAGAAATGTTCTATTATTTGTTCAGTAATGTTTTAAAATACTATTGATTAAAATATTTAATAGTAATAATGAGATCACTATGTACACTCTATTTTTGTGAGCAAGGAGCAGCTCAGTGCCACCAGGTTATTTATCTCACAGCAGCAGTGTTGATGTCAAGTGTGTAAGACTGAAGATCTAGGTTACTGTTGCAGCCCCAGAGGGTGTAATTTCAGCCTGTGGGATAGCCACAGTGTGGAATGAAGGGCCCATTGGAAGTTCATGGTGCAGTACTATTCTTCCTGGAGATTTATTCCTTATTTATAGAAACAAATGAATGTTCATTATTTCCGGATTGTAGCACCACTTACTGGTTTTTAACTCATGTATAACTGTGCAAAGCAGAAGAACATAAAGTATTAAATTTGAAGGTAAAAACTAGCGATGCCAGCTGTAGTCTCTATTCACGTGACAAGCATGTATACATTTGATTTCAAATATTAATGCATTTCTACTAATCTTTAACAAATTCTGACATTTTCTGACGTGCGAGCAAGCATGGAACAGAAAAAGGCCACTTGCGCCTAAGCTTTCTGGACTGAGGTAAATTGGATGTGTCCCTGTAGGAATAGTGTGACTTTAACATTTGTCAGTGTTTGGCTGATTAGCACCAAAACAAAACTGCCTGCTTTCCATTAGATGACAACCCTTCCTGGCATTGGCAGCATCTTGCCTCATGGAGAATTTGGTCAACTTCCCCCTCATTCCTATTACTTTAATACCCTTTCCAACCAGATATTTATCGAGTTTTTTTGCTTTGAATGCGTTAACATAATATCGACGGTTTTTGCTAGGCATCCTATATTTATCTACTCCTCTGTGGGAGAAGGAGAAGTTTCTTACAATCTGTAGTCTCACTTGAGGCATGTTAATTTTGTACATGTTGACTAATTTGAGCTCAATGTCTCAATTAGCCTGTTTACAATTATGTAATCTATGCTTCTCAGTATTTGAAAGGATAATGTATCTCAGTATTCTGTTCTGCACTGAAAACATGTTGAGCTCTGAGTCTTCTCATAACTCTAGGCTCTAAGTCCCACAATCATCCCTTTTGCTTCTTTCTGAATCCTTTCTAATGCATCAGTATTCTTTTAGAGGTACGGTACGGCAAACTGTTCATTGTATTCCAAAAGTTGCCTCACCAGTAGCCTTTTCAAAGTTGAAATAAATTCTCAGTTTATAATGCCTCTGTTGTTTAGCTTACATTTCATTGCAGTACTGAGGGAGTGTTGCATTATTGGAGGTGTGATCTATTAGATGAGACATTAAACCCATGCCCTATCTGTGGTACTATTTGAAGAGCAGAGTCAACATTTCTTCCTCAGTCAACGCCACCAAAACCAGTTGAACTGGTCATTCATCTCATTTGCTGTTTGTGGAATTCAGATGTGTACCAGTTGGCTGCCACATTTGTTGACAAAACAGATCTGGCTTGATCACCTCAAGCACCATTGCCTTTTGCCCTCTACTGTGAAAACCTCTGACTATTCCAGGATACTCAAGGTTAGTCTTGGAGGGTAAAAGAAAAGGCTCTTTTCTGTTAAGTCTGTGTGTTCTAGTTATTGTTAATAAGAATCACTGCACACAGACCACAAGAGTAAATTCAACAGGTCTTTTACTAGTCGGAGGTCAGGCTGAACTGCCCAATAAATCATTACACAGCACTTATATACCGGTGTGGTCACCACCGGTATTACAGTATACAGCAGCCAAGATAAAGTAGTGCATCTCTTAAAATAGTTCTCTTAAAGGTGGAACGGTTACATACACCACAATCCTCCCTTTTTAGCTTAACAGTATATATTCCCCATTAAACATAACATAATAACATATATACACAACTTCATGTAAAAACAGTTCACAGATTCAGTCTCTGAGGAGGCCTCCTGATCCGAGACGGATAACGCCTTTCAGGGGTCTCTGGTTCTCATTGCTGGGGTGACTCATTTAGTTGATCCCCTATGGATAGGACATCATCATCAGGTATATTCACTTCTGAGGTAGATGCTTCAGGTTCACTAACTTCCTCCACGGTTGTCTCTGTCGTAACCATGGGCTCGACCCTTGTTCTCGATCCCACCAGTTGGTCAGCATGACGTCGCATTACATTTTCACCAACATCTACCGTGTACATCAGGGGTCCTTGTCTGGCCCGAATTGTTCCAGATTGCCATTTCTCGTTTTTATAGTCCCTGGCTAACACCGGTTGTCCTATTTCAAAACTCCGAGTGGGCTTGTTATTGATATGCTGGAACTGTTTGTTTTCGACTTCCCTCCGCACATTTGGTTTTAACAAGTCCAACCTGGACCGCAACCTCCTGTTATAGAACATCATGGCAGGACTTTGGTTTGTTGTTGCATGGGTGGCGTTTCGACATGCCAGTAGGAAATTGTCCACCTTGTGTTGCAGTGGAATCTGATCTTCGCTCATGGCCTTTATTGCCTTTTGAACGTCTGTACAAACCTCTCGGCCAGCCCATTCGTAGCTGGATGATATGGGGCAGAGGTATAATGTTTCACCCCATTCTTCTTCAGGAATTTCTGGAATTCCTCTGACACGAACTGTGGTCCGTTGTCTGAACATATTTGCTCTGGCAATCCATTTCTTGCAAATATCGTTCTTAGCACCGCGATCGTCTTCTCCGAGGTAGTGGTAGTCATTTTAATCACTTCTGGCCATTTAGAATGTGCGTCCACCGCAATTAAAAACATGGAATCCATGAATGGACCAGCAAAGTCAATATGTACACGTTGCCATGGGGTTGAAGGCCATTCCCATGGATGCAGCGGTGCAATTGGAGGTGCATTTTGGACTTTTTGGCACCCTGAGCAGCTTTTTGTCAGATCCTCTATCTGTTGGTTGATACCCGGCCACCACACATAAGCCCTAGCAAGGCTTTTCATCTTGACTCCCCCCCAGATGACCTTCATGTAGTTCTTTTAGAACTCTCTCTCTTAGGAGGGATAATCACCCTTGTTCCATACATCAATGTTCCCTGACAGATGGACAGCTGTTCTCGTCTCGCTGAGAATGCCGGTAACAGTGGATCACCATGGGCTGGCCATCCCTTTACTGTCAATTCGTAGACCCAGGACAGTGTCGGGTCATTCCTAGTCTCCCTTTCAATATTTGCATTGGTGACAGGTAAACATTCGGTGATGGTCGAGTGAAATAACTCCACCGGGTCAACCGTCGGTGCCTCCTCCTCAGTAGGTAGTGGCAGGCGCGACAGCCCATCAGCATTACCATGCTGCTTTGTACCTTTGAATTCTATCTGATATTGATGTGCCCCTAGGAAAAGGGACCATCTCTGGAGCCTCTGTGCTGTCATCACCGAAACACCCTTCTTAGGGTTAAAAATGGATACCAACGGCTGGTGGTCTGTCAGCAGTGTAAACTTCTGGCCCTGCAGGTAATGATTAAACTTCTTTACTCCCCACACAAGGCTGAGAGCCTCCCTATCTATCTGAGCATAGTTGCGCTCAGCGGAGGTCAATGATCTGGATGCAAATGCGACTGGCCTTTCCAAGCCATTTGGCAACTTGTGTGAGAGTACTGCTCCAATACCATAAGGAGAAGCATCACAAGCTAAACGAATAGGTAGCGTTGGGTTGAAGTGAGTCAACACTTCCTCTGAGGTGATCAATGCCTTGCTTTTGCAAAAGGCCTTCTTACAGTCCTCGCTCCACTTCCATGGTACTTCTTTCTGCAAAAGAGCGTTCAGCGGGTGCAGCACTGTGGATAGATTTGGCAGAAACTTATGGTAATAGTTAATCAACCCTAGGAACGACCTCAACTGGGATACATTTTCCGGAGCGGGAGCCTTCACAACAGCTTCGATCTTGTCAGGTGACTTGTGCAGCCCCTCCTGGTCAATGACATGACCACAGTACGAGATCCGTTTCTGAAAGAACTCACATTTCTGGCGATTAACTCGAAGTCCATATTCCTTCAATCTGGTGAGCACCAGTTTCAAATTTGCAAGGTGTTCCTCATCGTCATCTCCTGTAATCAGGATATCGTCCAAGTAACATTGAGTGCTTGGAATTCCCTGTAATACCTGCTCCATGGCCCTCTGCCAAATTGCTGGAGCCGAAGCCACTCCAAAAACCAGTCTATTATATCGATACAAGCCTCTGTGCGTGTTGATTGTGAGATACTGGCGCGACTCTTCCTCAACTTCCATCTGTAAGTACGCTTGCGCCAGGTCTATCTTGGTGAAGTGTTTCCCGCCAGACAATGAAGCAAAGATATCCTCAATCCGCGGAAGCGGATATTGCACCGTGTGAAGCACCGGATTAACTGTGATCTTGAAGTCTCCACAGATGCGGACCTTCCCCGGTTCCCCTGGCTTGTTACTCGATGAACGCTTCATGACGGGAACAATGGGTGTGGCCCACTCACTCCAGTCCACCTTAGACAGTACTCCTGAACGTTCTAGCCCTTCCAGCTCAGCTTCCACAGCAGGTCGTATCGCATAAGGTACCGGTCTGGCTTTGAAAAATTTTGGGTTTGCATGTTCTGCAATCTTGATTTTTGCCGTAATTCCTCTCAGTGTTCCCAGTCCCTGTTGGAACACCTCTTTAACCTCATCCAATATTCTGGACAATCGTTCAGGTTTGACATCTTTTTTTCCGGAATCTACCGTTATTGCTTTTAGGGAGTGCCAGTCCATATTTATTTTCCTGATCCACTCCCGTCCCAGAAGTGGTGGACCTCCCTCAGGTAGTACATATAAGTCCATTCCTTGGTGTTCTTTGCCCTTGTGTACCACCTTGACTTTTATCTTTCCGCTGGGGTATACTCTTTGCCCCGTGTATGTCTGCAATACTATCTCCGTATCCCGTAGGGGAATATGTGTGAATAACCTTTTGTAATCTTGCTTATTCATGACCGTCAACGCCGATCCGGTGTCCAATTCCATCTTCACTTGGACTCCTATCTGAAGTGTGACCCAGATAGTTTGTAGGTCAGCTTCCTTACTCACATTGTGAATTCTCAGACTACCCAGTTCCTTGCTGTTGGAGTCTGAATCCGAATTCTGTTCATCCGAACTCTTCTCAGCCACCTTATGTACCTTTCTGCACTTTTCCTGTGGTGACTTTTTGTTGCTGGTCTTCTTTCCTGACCGGCATACTTTAGCTATGTGACCAAGCTTGCCACATTTTCTACATTCCTGATTTTTAAACCAGCATTGGTTCTGATCGTGTGTTGTCTTTCCACAACGATAACATTTCGCTGTACCCAAAGCCATTTGATCTACGCTGAGTACCGCTGCCTTCAGCTGCATTTCCGCAGTGCCTCTCGCTGCGGCTTCGTGCGATGCTGCAATAGTGACAGCCTTATCAAGTGTAAGATCATTCTCTTCAAGCAGCCGCTTTTGTGTTCCTTCTTTCGACAATCCACACACGAATTTGTCTCTCAGTGCCTCTGTCAGTCTTTCCCCAAACTGACAGTATTTCACTAGCTTACGCAGTTCAATTAAATACTCCGCGTTGCTTTCCTCTTTCAGTTGCGTTCTCGCATAAAATTTAAATCGTTCCGCTAACATCAGCGGTGTGGGGTTCAAATGATTTCTCAGGACAGCAACAATATTAGCGAAAGCCTGATCTGCCGGTTTAGCTGGTGATAGAAGATGCTTCAATAGCCCGTATGTCTTCGCACCCATTGAGTTTAGTAAGATTAGTGCTTTATCTTCATCTGATATTTTATTTGCCTTACAATAAATCTCTATGCGTTCTACATACGTGGCCCAATCTTCAACATCGGGATCGAAATCGTTGATGTTACCACGTTTAGGCATCCTCGCAATCTTCTTGAGAAACAAAAATTTTTTAATTTTTTTTTTCAAAATGGCGGTTTCCCGCGCTTGTCTGCTTCCCCCGCCTACGAAAATGGCGGCTTCCCGCGTCTGCCTTTCTCCCCCGCTGGCTGTAATGGCGATTGCCGTATTGCTGCGTTCGCCCTCCCCAGCGGTTCTCAAATCATGCCTCCCAGCCCCTCTTGCAGTCCGGTCCTTTCCCCCCGGCTGCGGCTGAGTTCTCCGCGTTTTTAAAAAAAAAAATTTTTTTTATCCCGCGCCTCGCGGCCTCGGTAGCTGCCCGGCCTTTTTCCCCGGTCACAGTCGAGCTCTCTCTCGACGCTGTTGCGTCTCCCAGCCCGCTTGCAGCCCTGTCTTTTACACCGGCTGCGTTTGCATTCACCGCGGCTCCTGTGCCTTACGCTGCCCCAGTCTCAGCGCCTCTGGCCCCGACTTCTGTCCGGCTCTTTTCCCCGGCCGTGGTCGAGTTCTCCGCCCTTATATCCTCCGTTTTTCCCTCCCCTACTTCACAGCCAACATGGCCGACTTGCTGCTCGTCGCTGATCGGCTTACCCACTACCGTGAAAGAAGGGATGATCACTGCCTGTTGCTGATGGAAGGCTTCGTGTCAGGATTCTTCCTTGCTCTTCAGACCCGAGTCTTTTCTCAGCAGGATGATGAGGGCGGATGCCTCTTCTCGACGCCCGTTAAACTGCCTTGGATATATCTCTGCCACAGGGTAAGATCGTCATCGTCGCCACTGTTAAGTCTGTGTTCTAGTTATTGTTAATAAGAATCACTGCACACAGACCACAAGAGTAAATTCAACAGGTCTTTTACTAGTTGGAGGTCAGGCTGAACTGCCCAATAAATCATTACACAGCACTTATATACCGGTGTGGTCACCACCAGTATTACAGTATACAGCAGCCAAGATAAAGTAGTGCATCTCTTAAAATAGTTCTCTTAAAGGTGGAACGGTTACATACACCACATTTTCCACACAAGCAATTTCCATTGACCTCATTTTCCCCTTGGGTGATTCCAGTGCATGTTGCTCGTGACTTTTTTTGTTTTCAAAATTGTGACCATCCAATTTTTTGAGGACATGATAAAGCACTATATATAAATGCAATTCTTTCCTCTGTATATAAGAAATACTGTTCTATAAATAGATAATAACTAGAGTCCTGTCTATTTTCTCTCCCATTTCCTTGAGAAATCTAGGATGTGTCTCATCTGGCACGTAGCTCTTTACATTTAACTTTGTGTCTTTGGAACACTGGCCTTTACTGGTCTCTACTTGTATTCTAACTTCCTGTCTCGAAGCAATTGCACTGGAATTTGATCACAGCTTTGTAAAGGCTGATGTGAAAAATCTTTTAACAAATTTGCTATTTCCTGATCCTCTATATAATATCTCTTCCCAGCCTTTCCCTTAAATTATCTATCTTGTCTTTCACTTTTAGTCTGTCATTACAATAGCTTGAGTCTTGTACAATAATTCCACTTCTCTGCGCTTTCCCTGCAATTTCTCACCATTTTCATCCGCCACACCACTTTTGACCTGTTGCCCAGCAGACCATAAACACCCATGGTGTGTGACTGGGCTTGATATCCACCGTCAGATCTGGCTTGATCACCTCAAGCACCATTGCCTTTTGCCCTCTACTGTGAAAACTTCTTGCTATTCCAGGAAACTTAAGGTTAGTTTTGGATGGTAAAAGAAAATGCTCTTTTCCACAACAAGCAATTTCCATTGACCTCATTTCCCCCTTATTTTATTCCAGCTGCAGGCTGCTCATGCTTTTCTTCGTTTCCAAACTTGTGACCATCCACTCCGATGTCTCTATATTCTGCTTTCCCATCACGCCCCCTAGTCCCGCTCCCAACAAAATGCTCTGCAGCTTCTCCCTTCAAGCCTTCATCAAAATTGTCTCCTCCACAGGATTCACGACATGCTTCATTTAACCACTTCCTCACCCACCTCATAACCTGTCAACTATCTCTCCTCAAGCCAATGCCGGTGAACATTAACTGCTCCTTGAGTTGCTTCCACTTCCTTCAAAACTACCTCCACCTTAAAAAGGCCACGCTGACCTATCCTGTCCTTTCCAACTGTCAGCTTATTTTTATCCTTCCCTTCCTCTCTAGTGTTTTGAGTATATGTCGATGCCACAGAACTCCATGCCTACCACTACCTGTTTGAATCCTTTCAGTCTGGTTTTCATCCCACCCTGGTCAAAGTTGTCAACTGCCTGTATGATTGGGACCATAGCACATTATTTCTCTGCGTCCGTTATGTCCTCTTGTCGCCATTTATAAATCCCTTGATGATCTCACTCCACCCCCTCTAATCTCTTCTAGCCTGACTTTGGACTGCTGTGCATCTTTCTCCCAGCCTCCCCAAGCAGAACCTTTAACTATCACTGCGTTGCATTGTGGAATTCTCTATTTGAACTCCTCAGTCCTACCCTACCTCTCCCCACTTTTGAAACTCTCCTAAAAACCTAGCCCTTCAACCATGCCTTCGGTCATTGCTGCTCTTCCTGTTCGGTGTATAATCAGCCCCTTTGTGAAGTGCCTTAGGATATTTTGCTAAGCTAGTGACTTTATATAAGTTGTTATATTGTTTCTACTTTTCGTTTCCTGGTCTTTTACAATATTTCTTTTTGATCTGTTGTGGTTGAGGCCTTTATTATTGTGTAATTTCACTTTTATTCTGTGCCCTCCCTTGTTTGATTTCAGGCTGGATGCCAATGCTGTTGGTGCTACTATCCATGCAAGAGTCATGACTAATCACCCTGACTGTTCTGGTGGTGCCTGCTGCTTTTAACTTGGCTGCCCTTTGCTTTGAATTATATCTG
This sequence comes from Somniosus microcephalus, assembly GCF_052327205.1. Lineage (NCBI taxonomy): Eukaryota > Metazoa > Chordata > Chondrichthyes > Squaliformes > Somniosidae > Somniosus > Somniosus microcephalus. The sequence continues at coordinate 73,348,855 of NC_140991.1, forward strand.
TCACCTGGGGCTAGAAGCCACCAACAATGTTATCTTTGTAATTAGTGCTGATTTGATGTTTTGGTCTCATTCAGAGTCCAGCATGTGTTCAGCATGGCTACTTCCCATCATTGGTGGATGCATTGATCGTGGCTGAGGCGATGAAGGTTGCAGTGATGGTTGGTTAGTGCTGCTCAATGTGATGGTGGCAAGTGCAATTTTTTGGTCTAAATTTTATTGGGGAAATAATCAATTCTGAATTTGCATTCCTCCCTCTTTCCAAGCTGTTTCAACATTTTAAATTTGGTCCTTTGTCAAGGTCAAGACAAGTATCAGTAATCCTATACGTTGCAAAGGCTGCGATACAGTTCCATGTTCATGCATAGATTATTATGAAAACAATAAATGGAACGTGTTTTACAAAGCAAATGATAGTCATTTGTTTATTTTTAACCTTTGCTGTAATTTTGGGAAGCGCTTGTGTGAACATGCAAGTAATATGGGAAAACAAATCTTGTATTTTGCATAGGAAACTAACAATGCTTCATAATCAAACTTACTTAACCAGCACCAATACAAATCCATGCCTTTGGGAGAATGAGACTTTTACTAGGGAGTTATCAGTGGCGATGCTCATATATTCAAATCAGAAGGTGCAAATTTCCTGAACTGTGCAGAATTGAGGTGACTGATGGATGGATGCCTGGTATGCATGAAATTTAAATCACTGATTTAACTTCAAAAGGTAAGTAGGGAGCTACCTGTCTAGCATTCCTGGTAGCAAGTCAGTGTTTATGCAGGAGCAGTGGAAATGTATTTTATAGCTTGTCTGCTGATCTCTTCTGTCTGTGAGCACTGTCAGGCCACGACTGAAGTCAGGTTCAAGCACTGCACCAAATGTTGTCAGGCTTTCAGGGTGGCAGATGGCTATGACTGGTGCTTCTCCACTAAACATGGCACTAGGTCATATTCTGTTTACCAAGGCTTCTCGGCTTGTAGCAGGTGAGACTGTCTTCATTGTTTTCAAGCCATTATTGAAGGAAAAAATCCAGTGGAAGTGTTGAGAGGTTCAGTCCTGTCTACCGAGCAGCCAACATCAATTGGCACAGACTCTTCTGACTGGTATTGTCTGACATGGCACAACCACGTCTGCCAATAATAGACAAATGGAACCATCTGGTATCATCACTGAGAAACTAGCAGCCTCTTCTGCTTCAAGAAGCAAATCATGTAACTATTGCTTTGGCACTGGCAAGTACCATTGACTCAACGCTCCAATCTGGACTAATTGGCATTCCACCTCTTCATTGAAGAACTGATCTGCTGCTGCTTTCCTGGTTCCAGCATTCACCGAGGAGCACGGAAGAAGCAGCAGGTGTTTCTTGTATGGAGACAAGGCCACTCTTTTGGGACTGTGCTTCAGCACTTCTGTGGCTCTGCATGAGAACAGCATGCAGGATTGACGTGAAATCTGGAAGCACCTGTCAACCGTGACCCCCAAAACCAAGATGGCAGTCATCTGAGCATCCATGACAGCTATGAGTGCTGTCACTAGAGGCTCCATGATGCTGGACACCTCTCGTGTTGATGGAGCTGACTGCTCAGTCCATGTTGGACAGAACAGTCTCCATGCTCTGTGAAAAGCCTTGACACAATTAGGAGCTGGACCTCTCTAGGCTCTGCGATGTTGTACGCAAACTTGCTGGCAGGCTGCCCACTGCACCTAGCATTTCCTAGTTTATGCCCATCAGCCTGTTCTGCACCAGGGCCTCCAAAGCAACATCGTCAACTCAAATTTCTCTCCACGGATGTTGCCTGACCTGCTGAGTTTTTCCAGCATTTTCTGTTATATCGGAAAATCTTGGTGACCCCTCCGTAATTGCTGCAGCCATTTCAGTGTACAGAACTATCTGTTGTTTGCAGCTAGTGTGCACCTCCCCTTTTTTTATTCATTCCTGGGATGTGAGCATCGCAAGCAAGGCCAGCATTTATTGCTCATCCCTAATTGCCCTTGAGAAGGTGGCGGTGAGCTGCTGCCTTGAACCGCTGCAGTCCGTGCAGTGAAGGTACTCCCACAGTGCTGTTAGCGAGGGAGTTCCAGGATTTTTACACAGCGGCTATGAAGGAACGGCAATATATTTCCAAGTCAGAATGATGTATGACTTGGAGGGGAACTTGCAGATGATGGTGTTCCTATGCGCCTGCTGCCCTTGTCCTTCTAGGTGGTAGAGGTCGTGGGTTTGGGAGATGCTGTCGAAGAAGCCTTGGTGAGTTGCTGCAGTGCATCTTGTAGATGGTACACACTGTAGCCATGGTACGCCAGTGGTGCCAATCAAGTGGGCTGCTTTGTCCTGGATGGTGTCGAGCTTCTTGAGTGTTGTTGGAGCTCCACTTATCCAGGCAAGTGGAGAGTATTCCCTCACACTCCTGACTTGTGCCTTGTAGATGGTGGAAAGGATTTGGGGAGTCAGGAGGTGAGACACTCGCCTCAGAATACCCAGCCTCTGGCCTGCTCGTGCAAGCCAGTGGTGATTCTTTCCCCCTGATTCCCATTGACTTCAATTTTACTAGGGCTCCTTGATGCCACACTCGGTCAAATGCTGCCTTGATGTCAAGGGCAGTCACTCACCTCACCTCACCTCTGGAATTCAGCTCTTTTGTCCATGTTTGGACCAAGGCTGTAATGAGGCCTGGAGCGGAGTGGTCATGGCGGAACCCAAACTGACCTTTGGTGAGCAGGTTATTGGGGAGTAAGTGTTGCTTGATAACACTGTCGACGACACCTTCCATCACTTTGCTGATGATTGAGAGTAGACTGATGGGGTGTTAATTAGCTGGATTGGATTTGCCCTGCTTTTTGTGGCCAGGACATACCTGGGCAGTTTCCCACATTGTCAGGTAGATGCCAGTGTTGTAGCTGAACTAGAACAGCTTGGCTAGAGGCGCGGCTAGTTCTGGAGCACAAGTCTTCACGATAGCCGGGATGTTGTCGGGGCCCATAGTCTTTGTTGTATCCAGTGCGCTCAGCTGTTTCTTGATATCATGTTGAGTGAATCGAATTGGCTGAAGACTGGCTTCTGTGATGATGGGGACCTCAGGAGGCGGTCGAGATGGATCATCCACTTGGCACTTCTGGCTGAAGATGGTTGCAAACGCTTCAGCCTCGTCTTTTGCACTTGCAAGCTGGGCTCTGCCATCATTGAGGATGGGGATGTTCATGGAGCCTCCCTCCAGTCAGTTGTTTAATGATCCACCACCATTTACGACTGGATGTGGCAGGACTGCAGAGTTTTAATCTGATCCGTTGGTTGTGGAATCGCTTAGCTTTGACTATAGCATGCTGCTTCTGCTGTTTAGCATGCATGTAGTCCTGTGTTGCAGCTTTAAGTGGTGTAAAAGGTGCCTTTTAGTGGCAGACCCTCAAACGCGTGCAGCCAATGACTAATGTGAGTAGCACTGGTTGCACACCTGGCAGTACGAATAATGGGCCTGCCCTGTGTGCCTGTTTTTGGCCACGATTGAATTTCTAGACCTATCTGTTTCACAGTGGAACACGAAACCACTGAAGCAGCATAGGTTGAAAACTGTTAAATGTAGAAGAAACAGATGTGTAATTGTTCAACTATTAGTTGTAGTATCAAAACCAGAAGTAATATAGAAAAGCTCATATGACATCCATGAAAGACGGTGTATTTTTGCTGTCCTTCAAAAAATAAATAAATAAATAAAAACTTGTGAAAATTAACGGAACTCCAGTGTCTCAAGAACAACACAAAAAGATTAAGTTGAAGCAAGATTTCATAACATAGAAGGAATTTAAAATGTTTTCTATAAATACCATTGTGATTTTCATAAGAGGATAATGTAAGATTGACTTTTTTTGCAATGATGTAAAATGGCATCACACCAATTAAAAGGAGATAGACCGCTGAGTTAACTTAGGATACAAGTAACATGTTATTTTTAAGTGCCACACATTTCAACCAAGCTTCAAGTTACAGGAAACTCTTTTTTTATCCGGCACCAACGGGACCGGCGTGGTGCCGGTTTATCAAAAAGTCTGGATTACAGAGAGGTATAGTAAAAGGTACGAGAGCTCCGTACACAGCAACAAATCCAGGCTTCCCTGTTGCTTAGCAACAGGTGCAGGAACTCCGGCCACAAGATCCAAGCGTCCCTGTTGCTTAGCAACAGGTGCAGGAACCGTCCACAAGATCCAAGCGTCCCTGTTGCTTAGCAACAGGTTCAGGAACCCTACCACAAGATCCAAGCGTCCCTGTTGCTTAGCAACAGGTGCAGGAACCTGGCCACAAGATCCAGGGACGGCCACTAATATAAATTAATACTTACCTGAACCTACTCCTGAATTTTGCCGGTTAACAGAGATTTTCGGTTATTTAGGTGCCGGTAAATCGAGAGTTTCCTGTACTGTGTTTGCACTCATCACAATTTAAATCAAAATTGCCTTTTTGCGCAACTGATCTGTTTCACATGAAGGATGATACCTGTGCAGCTTTGCTCAGTCTGTTTCTGCAGGTGTGTCTGCTTGTGGTGCTGTAGGAGCCTGCAAAAGAGGTTGAGGCTGGGAACAAGGCCGGAGCCATGGACACGCCATGGGACCTGGTTACTGTGGTGGGAGCAGAGATCATTGCTGGGAGCAGGTTTTCATTATTTTTTTGAACTCCCATCTCTTGTTTTCCCCCAGCCCCCATTCTCCACCTTTTTTAACTGAGTGATTGCATGGTCATCAGGATGACCTTTAGTTTGCTGTGTTATGTTGTAGGGAACTTAGGGGGAGGGTGTGGAATTTTCAGCGACTGGCAAGGAGTGCTTTGTAGATGGCTTGCTATTGATTTTTTAATGCAGTGAAAAGTGACATCGGAAGAATCCTGGAGGGTTGGAGGGACTTGGAACAGTGGCTTGTGGAAGAGGGTTCTGGAGTTGGATGACTGCGACACATTTGATAGCCCTGGAAAGGAAAGGGAGGTTGTAGGACGGACTGAAAATATTTCAGTACAATGCTTGAAATACTGTCTAGGAATACAGTCATTAGTTTTAGTAGCAACACAGATGGTTTGACTTTACTAGATAAAGAAAACTGCTTCTCAATTAGGTCATCTGAGTGAGTGACTATAGCCTTAGGTTTACCAGATGGGTGGGTCTAACTAGTTGAACTGCTTGTCATATCTTTTGGCTGCATTCAAACATGATTTCTGTCTCCTATTGCTGATTCCTTTTATAGTGCAGCAATCTCGAATAGATTTTTCATACCATGGAGTGGATTCAAGGCCTCTGGCACTACCTAACAGCATCCTGTTTTCTGTGGCAGTATATTTGACACAAGACCTCCTTTCTTTTGGTAGCCATCTAATCAGTGAGCTGTCTCCACATTTATTCAAGCATGGAGCGTGACTATTTTAATCTGTGTCCCCCTTTATTGTTGACTGACTAGTGTTTAGTTTAACAGGTCACTTCCCATGGGATGGTCACAGCTCCTTTGTTCTTGCTCATGAGAAATCATTTGGCTCATGTGCTGGAGTTTTTCCTAAGCTACTACACCCAATTCGCCACAAGTCTCTGCTGTAATAAATTATATTTGATAGCATTTCCTGGTCCCCCAACTGTGCACGATAAAGGCATCATTGCTGTGATTTCTTAAACAATGGCTGATTCAGCTGATTAAAGTTCTGTGGTGGCAGCTTTTCTGCACTTGTGAGAACATTAAAAACTCTACGCACCTTAAATGTAAAAAGAATAAGAAATGGATGGCTGATTAAGTCTGTTCTTCCAACACCTCATATACATTTTGCACTGACATGAGCTGTCTGCAGAAATTTTAATCCTGTAAAATATGATTACTGTAACACCCAAGAGAACTCACAGAAATTTCTCCTTGACTTCAATAGTAAACTAGTAAAATTACAAACTATCAATCTAACATTACAGTCTACGTTATTCATCCCTGGTTAGTGGCATTCGATAAATGGTATTCCTATAATTCCCAGAGCATTTAAACGTAAATGTCTACACTTAAAATCTTGAAACTAGTTCTTAACTAGATATTTATACAATTGTTTCTGTTACAACAGTAAATCAATGTGGCATTTATTGCCTTGATCTGATGTCAGGATCAATGTTAGATTTTGTTGCCTGTTACCATATCATACCCATCTGTGAGCCATGATTCTAGTAGTGTTGCTGAGTTTATACATGCAGAATGCTAAGAGGCCTCAGCTGCTAACTGAAACAGAGAAAACATGTTTACATCTACTGTTATGTTCTAATGAAACATGGTTTACTTGTCCATTATATTTACTTCCCCATACTCCATCCTCTGATTCAGGATGAATGTAAAATTTGTCCTCATGCCAAAGCTAATCTGTCTCTAGGTCATGGATGAGAGCAGTGCAGGTTAATTTGCCCTCTGTTTCACCTCTACTCTTGCTTCCTAAGGGAAAAATATCTCAGCTCAGTTATGCTGTTTCTTCTCCCAGATGGACTGTCTGAGATCTCCAGGTTGTGAAAATCTTTGTTTGCAAACTCATGTCCTAATATTCTACTGCAAAGTGCATTGATTTGTCAACATACAAGATACTCTTCTGCTACTGTTATTGGTGCAGTTCTCCAAATAGCCTGATTACAACCAGGTGACAAATGTAAGGGAGATTGATCGTATTTGAAGGGATTTTAATAAATTAATTAGATGTGTTAAGAATAGTGGCAAACTGTTAATATTGATGAATATAAGGTAATTTATATTAGCACAGTAAACATGTGAAATGTGTATACAATAAATACATTTTAGATCTGCAATAAAAGGTCTAGGGATGGTTAAGTTCAAAGTAGAACTAGAACAAATAGCGACTTTTAAGGATGTGAAAATGTAGATCTGTGTAAGAAGCATATTCAAGATCTCAGTAACTGAATGATGAGGTAAAACAAATAAAAAAAACAAAAAAAAAACAAGCAGAAATACTTTAAGGATAAACAAGGCAATAGTGATGAGGATAATCAAAATGATTATTAGATGAGGATTAGGAAATAGCAGAGGTGTTAAATGAGTTCTTCACATCAAACTTCACAAATGATGGTGGTACATTTTGGGTCAGTGGAAATTAGTGAAGCGTGTGTTATGAATAACCTCCAGGAATTAATTATATAGAGTACTTGAACCAGATGGCTTTCTCCCTGGAATCTCCAAGGAACGGAAGAGGAAATAAAGAAGACTCAGAGTAATATTTTAAGAGATTCATAAATAAAGGTGCTTTGCCTGAAGACTGGAGGATAGTGAATGTTACTGCAATATACAAAAAAGTAATGAGGCATGACCCCAGGAATTATAGATCAACATCATTTGTGCTGACGATCCATTTTGTAGGATGCTGTAAGTGCTTATTTAAAGAGCACCAAAGCCATAAGGAATTGCTAGCATGGATTTAGAGAAGCAGATTGTGTCTCCTAAATTACTGGAATTATTTGGGAAAGCAACTGGAATATATTTTTGTGAATTAGCATTCCTGGAGCAGAGATTTGTGCACTAGGAATTAGGGTATGGAAGTCAGCATGTTTTTCAGTTCTTTCATTTTAATGGATGGCAAATCACATGAGATGAACTGACCCTTGTGCTTGAATTTACAATTTGTGCCTCTGCCATGTGAAACTGTGCTCTACAAGTGCTAATTTAGAAGAAAGAAAGAACTTGCATTTATATAGCACCTTTCATGACCTCAGGACATCCTAGTGCTTCACAGCCAATGAAGTACTTTCCAAGACACTGTTGTAATGTAGGGAAACGCGGCGGCCAATTTGCACACAGCAAGGTCCCACAAAAACCAGTGAGATAAATGACCAGATAATCTGTTTTAGTGATGTTGGTTGAGAGATAAATGTTGTCCATGACACCGGGAGAACGCCGCTGCTGTTCTTTGAATACTGCCATGGGATCTTTTACATCCACCTGATAGGGCAGACGTTGGTTTAACGTTGCACTCGAAAGACAGCACCTCTGACCGTGCAGCAGTCCCTCAGAACTACACTGAAGTGTCAACCTAGATCATGTGCTAAGTCTTTGGAGTGGGGCTTGAACCATTGACCACCTGACCCAGAGATAAGGGTGTTACTACTTAGCCAAAGCTGAAACTTATATCAGACTATACCTCTGGAATTTTTGGGCTGAAATAGAAAGTAGAAGGTAGGGAATAGACTCTGGAGCAGTGATTAACCAAATTCTACAGTGATGTATTCTAGGTTCCCTGCTGGTCACACTATTAATAAATGATATGTAAGTGGGTATTTTTCTGATGACGTCTAAGTATGTGGTCGGATAACCAGAGATTGGTGACATTGAAGGGGATCTGGAGTAATTAAATGGATGGGTCAAGGAATGGCAATTGATTTTAATGTGGATAAATATCAGGTCATGAACAGGAAACATGAAATGTGTACATGAGTAAGAGGTATTTATTTATTAATAGAAGGTGGAAAAATGAAAGCATTTGGGTGTGATTATTGACCTTTTCACTGACTGTATAAAATCAATATGAAGCTTGTATCAACAGGACTAATCATGTACTCGGATGCACCAAGATATTTAATTATAAGGGTAAAACAAGTTCAGTGGTGAACCGACTGGAACATTGTGTGCAATTTGAACATCCTACCTTCATTGGAGACGGTTTAGAAAAGATATTGAAGATAATTCTGGAACGCAGAAGCCTAAGTTATGAGTAGAGATCAACAGCTGTACTTCGTTTCTTTAGAGGAGGCATGGGGGCCAAAATTCCTTGATTCTACTCAGCCACTGTAGGCAAGGCGGCGCGGGAATCCCTATCTGCCAGTGACTTGCGTTCCTGATCAAGCTGGAGTATCTGGGGGTCAGGCGGGGTCATCTAATTTAAACAAATTGGGTGGGCACCCACACCAGAATTGGCGCATCTTGGAGCCTGCTAGGTGAGGGGGGTGGCAGCGATGCAAGATGTGGTGCCTGATGACTACTGGTGGGAAATGTCTACATGATCAACTGAAAAGTCTAGAAAAAGTGAACATAGCCTCACTTTATAAAAAGGTCTAAGGGCCCATTTAATTGCTGCTGCTTCAGTCTTTTGGGTTGCTCCCGGTCAAGAGCGAGGCCTGGACACCCCTGCGACCCCACTTCATTCACTCCATGATGGTGATATTTTGCCAACGTTCAGCTCTTTTTTTTTTGTTCCTGGGATTTGGACGTCACTGCCAAAGCCAGCATTTATTGCCCATCACTAATTTCCCTTGAGAAGGTGGTGGTGAGCAGCCGCCGCCTTGAACCGCTGCAGTCAGTGTGGTGAAGGTACTCCCACAGTGCTGTTAGGGAGGGAGTTCCAGGATTTTGACACAGCGACGATGAAGGAACGGCGATATACTTCCAAGTCAGGATGAAGTGTGACTTGGAGGGGAACTTGGAGGTGGTGGTGTTCCCATGCGCTGGCTGCCCTTGTCCTTCTAGGTGGTAGAGGTTGTGAGTTTGGGAGGTGCTCTTGAAGAGGCTTTGGCGAGTTGCTGCAGTGCATCTTGTAGATGGTACACATTGCAGCCATGGTACACTGGTGGTGGCGGAAGTGAATGTTTATGGTGGTGGATGGGGTGCCAATCAAGCGGGTTGCTTTGTCCTGGATGGTGTCGAGCTTCTTGAGTGTTGTTGGAACTCCACTCATCCAGGTAAGTGGAGAGTATTCCATCGCACCCCTGACTTGTGCCTTGTAGATAGTGGAAAGGCTTTGGGGAGTCAAGGTGAGAAACTCGCTGCAGAATACCCAGCCTCTGACCTGCTGTTGTAGCCACCTTTATTTATGTGACTGGTCCAGTTAAGTTTCTGGTCAATGGTGACCCCCAGGATGTTGATGGTGGGAGATTCGGCGATGGTAATGCCATTGAATATCAAGGGGCGGTGGTTAGACTATCGCTTGTTGGAGATAGTCATTGCCTGGCACTTGTGTGGCGTAAATGTTACTTGCCACTTGTCAGCCCAAGCCTGAATGTCATCCAGGCCTTGCTGCATATGGGCATGAACTACATCATTATCTGAGGAGTTGTGAATGGAACTGAACACTGCAATCATCAGCGTACATCCCCACTTCTGACCTTATGATGGAGGGAAGGTCATTGATGAAGCAGCGGAAGATGGTTGGGCCTAGGACACTGCCCTGAGGAACTCCTGCAGCTATGTCCTAGGGCTGAGATGATTGACCACCAACAACCACAACCATCTTCCTTTGTGCTAGGTATGATTCCAGCCAGTAGCAAGTTTCCCCCTGATTCCCATTGACTTCAATTTTTCTAGGGCTCCTTGATGCCACACTCTGTCAAATGCTGCCTTGCTGTCGAGGGCAGTCACTCTCCCCTCACCTCTGGAATTCAGCTCTTTTGTACATGTTTGGACCAAGGTTCTAATGAGGTCTGCAGCCAAACCCAAACTGATCATTGGTGAGTAAGTGCTGCTTGATAGAACTGTCAACGACACCTTCCATCACTTTGCTGATGATTGAGAGTAGACTGATGGACCATAATTGGCCGGATTGGATTTGTCCTTTTTGTGGACAAGACATACCTGGGCAGTTTTCTACATTGTCGGGTAGATGCCAGTTTTGTAGCTGTACTGGAGCAGCTTGGCTTGAGGCGCAGCTAGTTCTGGAGCACAAGTCTTCACGATAGCTGGGATGTTGTCGGGGCCCATAGCCTTTGCTGTATCCAGTGCGCTCAGCCGCTTCTTGATATCACATGGAGTGAATCAAATTGGCTGAAGACTGGCTTCTGTGATGGCGGGGACCTCAGGAGGAGGCAGAGCTGGATCATTCACTCGGCACTTCTGGTAGAAGATGGTTGCAAATGCTTCAGCCTTGTCTTTTGCACTCGCTTGCTCGGCTCTGCCATCATTAAGAATGGGGATATTCATGGAGCCTCCTCCCCGTTAGTTGTTTAATTGTCCACCATCATTCACGACTGGATGTGGCAGGGCTGCAGAGCTTTGACCTGATCCATTGATTGTGGGATCGCTTAGCTCTGTCTGTAGCATGCTGCTTCCACTGTTTAGCATGCATGTAATCCTGTGTTGCAACTTCCCCAGGTTGGCACCTCATTTTCTAGGTATGCCTGGTGCTGCTCCTGGCAAGCTCTCCTGCACTCTTCATTGAACCAGGGTTGGTCTCCTGGCTTGATGGTAATGGTAGAGTGAGGGATATGCCGGGCCATGAGGTTGCAGATTGTGGTGGAATACAATTCTGCTTCTGCTGATGGTCCACAGCGCCTCATGGATGCCCAGTTTTGAGCTACTAGATCTGTTCTTAATCTATCCCATTTAGCATGGTGGTAGTGCCACACAACACGATGGAGGGTGTCCTCAGTGTGAAGGTGGGACTTGGTCTCCACAAGGACTGTGCGGTGGTCACTGCTACCAATACTGTCATGTTTCTTCCCTCGTGTTGGTTCTCTCACAACCTGCTGCAGGGCCAGTCTGGCAGCTATGACCCTTAGGACTCGGCCAGCTTGGTCAGTAGTGGTGCTACCAAGCCACTCTTAGTGATGGACATTGAAGTCCCCCACCCAGAGTACATTCTGTGCCCTTGCTACCCTTAGTACTTCTTCCAAGTGGTGTTCAACAAGGAGAAGTACTGACTCATCAGCTGAGGGAGGGCGGTAGGTGGTAATCAGCAGGAGGTTTCCTTGCCCATGCTTGACCTGAAGCCATGAGACTTCATGGGGTCTGGAGTCAATGTTGAAGATGCCCAGGGCCACTCCCTCCTGACTGTACCCCACGGTGCTGCCACCTCTGGTGGGTCTGTCCTGCTGGTGGGACAGAACATACCCAGGGATGGTGATGGAGGAGTCTGGGACATTGGCTGAAAGGTACGATTCTGTGAGTATGACTGTGTCAGGCTGTTGCTTGTCTAGTCTGTGGGACAGCGCTCCCAATTTTGGCACAAGTTCCCAGATGTTAGTGAGGAGGACTTTGCAGGATCGACTGGGCTGGGTGTGCCATTGCCGTGTCCGAAGCCGGTGCCGAGGTTGACGCTGGCCAGTTTTATTCTTATTGCTTTTCATAGCAGTTTGTTACAACTGAGTGGTTTGCTAGGCCATTTCAGCGGGTAGTTAAGAGTCAAACACATTGCTGTGGGTCTGGAGTCACATATAGGCCAGACCAGGTAAGGAGGGCATATTTCCTTCCTGTAATGTATACAACATTGAAGGGACTACTTTGTTTTGCAGATGTACATCCTTAGTTGCGAGCGTATATAACAGACGCGTATCGATTTGTATAGTCCGTGCCGAAGTTCCAGTTAACCAGTAAAGATCACTTGAAGTTACTCTCAGTCTCTGCTGCTTTATTATTTTATGTAGTTGTGTATAGCGGTACAAACACAACACTTCCCTAAAGGACATTAATGAACGAGATGGGTTTTAGATTTGATGAAAGGAGGGGGTTATGGTGGAAATTCCGGTGGGTGATGACACCCTGCCTGCTCTGCCTTCCTAATGTCAGGTTGTCAGTGGAAATTAATGTAAAATTTCAGAAGGACTTGAGATTAGGAGTTTTCCCCTCCCTAGACTATAGATAGAAATGATAAAATCCTGGCTGAAGAATGATAAAATGCTGGGATCATGGAACTGTCATGACCGAATCTGTAATTTTACTTATAAGGTATTGTAGGAACGGAGGATCCTATCTGAATAAAGGTATTCGACTCGATGAATCAAATCAACAGGTTTTAATGAACAACGAAGTTAACAGGGAAACTACAGGAGAAACAGTACACAGGCCTAATCAGCTTGCTGGGCACTTGATGACTGCTGGAAGATTCTGGAAGCTGATGTCATGATGTCATCGCGTTCTTCGTGCCACTGGCGGTCACGTGATCGGCGTCATGATGTCATCACGTGGAGTGCAGGAAAACACAATACAGTACACTTAACAGGCAGTTTAAAGGTGCAGTCCACAGCTGCACTACACTGTAGTTAAAGGGATTATTACTAATTGTTCTGAGACCCTTGGTGGCTCCGCCACAGGCGCCCCCGCCAGAATCCACATTAATGGACATTGTCAACCGAGCAGGAGGTTTAATGATCCTGGCCGAACAATGACGAAAATCAGGCAGTGGAAGCGGAGCGTTGGTAGACGAACCAGTGCCGGGTTGCGGCAGAAGCGGCGCATCGGGCGAGGCAGAAACGGTAGTCTGAGGTGTAGGCACGTCTGAGGCCGAATCGGGCTGGTCAACGGCGGGCTGGTGCACGACTGGTCTGGCGGTCAACGGTGGTCGGCCGCGGCGAGGCGGTTGGGCAGCCACGACAGGCTCCCTCCGATCTAGGTGGGCCGGTTTAAGCCGGTCGATAGAGATGGTATCGGACTTGCCACCCACTTCGACTGTGAAAAACTTTTCCCCCGATGAGATGACACGAAACGGTCCGGTATAAGGCGGCTTGAGCGGGTCTCTGTGACCGTCCAACGCATTACCGGCACCCGGCTACCGACCATAGAACATATATATCAGAAACGCTGCCTACGGAGGGCACGGACCATCATCAAAGACCCTACCCACCCCAGCCACAGTCTGTTTGCCCTCCTACCATCTGGAAGACGCTACAGATGCATTCGCACCCGTACAACCAGATTTAGGAAAAGCTTCTTTCCCAGGGCTGTCATCCTACTGAACTCCACAAATAAACACTAAAGCCTGCACATCTGCTGATGCACTTTATTCACTTTATTATGGTCATATTTATGCTAATATATATGTACAAATGTATGTTGAAATGTTTAAGTGTCCTAATCCAAATTGTACACTCTCGGGAGCCGCAAGCCTACATTTCGTTGTACTGCACTTGTGCACTAACAATGACAATAAAAGTTGATTTGATTTGATTTGATAAACACATAGTCCGAACTCATGAGCTCTATCGGGACATGAGGCCTCTGCAGGTCATGATGCGAGGTTGGGATAGGCAGGAAATTCCTGGCCGCCTCCTGATGTAGCAGGAGCTGTTGAGCTGCAGACCATGGTTCGTTGTGTGGAGGGAGAAAGTCACCTAGCAATCTGAGTGTCTGGCCATAAACCAGCTCAGCCGATGAAGACTGGAGATCCTCCTTTGGGGCTGTCCGGAGGCCTAGCATCACCCAGGGGAGCCTGTCCACCCAGTTGGGTCCCCTCAAGCTGGCACGGAGGGACGCTTTGAGAGACCGATGGAACCTTTCGCACAGACCATTCGCCTGCGGATGGTACGCGGTGGTACGGTGCAGCTTGGTACCCAGGCCCTGTGCCACTGCGTTCCACAGCTCTGATGTGAATTGCGGACCGCGGTCCGAGGAGATGTCAGATGGCATCCCGAACCGAGCCACCCACGACGAAATAAACGCCCTGGAGACGTCTGCTGCAGTGGTAGCGGCCAAGGGAATCGCCTCTGGCCACCTGGTGGTCCGGTCTACCGCCGTCAGGAGGTGTGTGAATCCTCGTGACCCGGGAAGGGGACCTACTAAGTCCACATGAACGCGGTCGAAGCGGCGCTCAGGCACCGGGAAGTTGGCCACTGGAGCCTTGACGTGACGGTGGACTTTGGATTTTTGACATTCGACGCAATTGTTTGTCCAGTCCCGGACGTCCAAATGCATGCCTTTCCAAACAAATTTGCGGGACATGAGCCGTTGAGAAGCCCGCATCCCCGGGTGAGAGAACCCGTGGATTGCCTGGAATACTTTCTTGCGCCATTCGACCGGCACAATGGGCTGGGGCACTCCCATGGATGTGTCGCACAAGAGCGTGGTTCCTGCCACTTGAAACGGCACGTCTGCAACCTGCCAACTGGAAGGCGTGGTCCTAAACGTTTGTACCTCTGGGTCTGCCAGTTGATCCTCTGCCAGTCCGACGAAATCGATGCCCAGGTGGACTGCCTGGACTGGAGCCCGGGAAAGGCAATCCGCCACGAGATTATCCTTGCCTGACACGTGCTGCAAATCCGTTGTGAATTCGGATATAAACGTGAGGTGGCGCTGCTGCCGAGCTGACCAAGGTTCTGCCATTTTGGCCATGGTGAAGGTGAGCGGCTTGTGGTCCACGAATGCAGTGAACGGACGGCCTTCTAGAAGAAAACGGAAATGCCGGATGGCCAAAAACAGGGCTAGCAACTCTGTCAAAAGTGCGATACTTTCGCTCGTTCTTGCGCAGTTGGCAGCTGAAAAAGGCTAATGGCTGCCAACTCCCGTCGACCCACTGCTCTTGAACTGCCCCGATGGCATAGTCGGAGGCATCCGTAGTGAGGGCGACAGTCGCGCCCGGGAGTGGGTGTGCGAGCATAGTTGCATCTGCCAACGCCGCCTTGGTATCGCGAAACGCCTGGTCCATTTGCAGTGTCCAAGTGAGAACATCCTTGCCCGACTTTCCTTTTAGTGCTTCGTACAGAGGTTGCATTAACCGGGCCGCCTTGGGGATGAAACGATGATAAAAATTTACCATCCCCAAAAACTCTTGCAGGGGTTTGACTGTGAGGCCGCGGGAATGTGGTAACTGCCTCTACCTTGGTGGCCAGTGGGACGGCGCCTTCTGGGGTAATCCTGTGTCCCAGGAAATCAATACTGGATACTCCAAACGTGCATTTGGCCGGATTGACAATAAGGCCGTGTTGGCTGAGCCGGGCGAAAAGTGTGCGTAAATGAGCCATGTGTTCTGTCGTATCCTTGCTGGCTATTAGGATGTCGTCCAAATACACAAAAATGAAGGGCAGATCCCGTAAGACAGAGTCCATCAACTGCTGGAATGCTTGAGCTGTGTTTTTCAGACCGAACGGCATGCGGAGGAACTCAAACAGGCCGAACGGAGTGATGACTGCCGTTTTGGGGACGTCTGGAGGGTGCACCGGGATTTGGTGATATCCACGAACGAGATCCACTTTAGAAAATATAGAGTTGCCAGCCAGATGTGCCGAAAAGTCTTGGATGTGGGGAATAGGATACCTGTCCGGTGTCATGGCGTCGTTTAAGCGTCTGTAATCCCCGCAAGGTCGCCATCCGCCGCCTGGTTTGGGTACTATATGCAGTGGGGAGGACCAAGGGCTGTCCGAGCGACGGATGATCCCGAGGCGCTCCATGGTCTGGAACTCAGCCTTTGCAGCTGCCAGCTTGCCGGCTTCTAATCGCCGCGCCCGAGCGTAAATGGGTGCCCCGGTCGTGGAGATATGGTGCGCCCCCCCGTGCCGTGTGACTGCAGCCCAAAAGGTAGGCCTGGTGAGCTCCGGGAATTCGCCGAGCAGGCGCGTAAACCCGTCTTGCGACGGAACCGCACAGGCAACCGACCAGGACACGGCGGTGCTGCGGTGGCAGGGCACTGCGTGGAAAGTGGACGCATTAATGAGTCGGCAGTGTTGGACGTCGACCAGCAGACCGTTGGCACAGAAAAAATCAGCTCCCAGGATGGCCTGTGAGACCTTAGCTGTAATAAAGTCGCAGACAAAACGCTGACCGGCGAAGGTTAAGTTTACTGTCTGTTTACCGAACGTACGCATGGCAGCGCCATTTACTGCCACGAGGGAAGGCCCATGGCTGCCGGATAGTAGGTCCAGCTTTGAAGCTGGCAGGATGCTGCACTGTGAACCAGTGTCGCACAGGAATCGTCGGCCCGTAACGGAATCCGTAACGTAAATGAGTTTGCCCGCTGAGCCCACCGCCATAGCTAACTTGCTGTGCTTTTCAGACCCTGTCGTCCGTCTGGGAGGGCGCGGGCTTGGTGGAGTTTTTTTTTTCTGGGGGGAAACTGCAAGGAGGCCGGCAGCATCGAGCTTTGGCGCCGAAATGGGCGTGGTACGCGCACCATCCTGCTGGGGGAGGGCTGGGCTTCGCTCGCGTGGGGGAAAGGCGCCTCGTGGCTGCACAACATTGCTGAGTAACAGTAAATATCTTGTCTGCCTCTGCAGCGAGTTCGGCACAGTCTGTGATGGCAGTATTGGCCAAGGCCGCCTGAACAGGTTCGGGTAGCTGGCAGAGGAAAAGCTCACGGAATAAAAAGCATTGGGGTTCCGCACCCAACAGCGTGAGCATTTGACTCATCAGTTCTGACGGTTTTGAGTCCCCGAGGCCGGGCATGGAAATAAGCTTGCGTGCACGCTCTGACTTATTAAGATCAAATACCTGTAGCAAACGGGCTTTAAGCGCTTCGTACTTGCCCTCCTCCGGTGGGTTGCCAAGGAGGCTGACGACCCGCGAGGCTGTGGCACTGTCGAGAGCGGAAACCACATAATAATAACGGGTCAAATCCGGAGTGCGAACTGTGCTTCTGCCTGGAAAAACCATGCTGCCGGCTGCTGTTCCCAGAACTGCAGCAGTTTAAGGGCGACGGCCTTCGTGTTCATCCTCGACGAAAGTTGTCCGTCGAGATCGGGGTCACCAATGTAGGAACGGAGGTTCCTATCTGAATAAAGGTATTCGACTCGATGAATCAAATCAACAGGTTTTAATGAACAACGAAGTTAACAGGGAAACTACAGGAGAAACGGTACACAGGTCTAATCAGCTTGCTGGGCACTCGACGACTGCTGGAAGATTCTGGAAGCTGGCGTCATGACGTCATCGCGTTCTTCGCGCCACTGGTGGTCATGTGAGCAGCATCATGATGTCATCACGTGGAGTGCAGGAAAGTACAATACAGTACAGTTAACAGGCAGTTTAAAGGTGCAGTCCGCGGCTGCACTACACTGTAGTTAAAGGGATTATTACTAATTGTTCTGAGACCCTTGGTGGCTCCGCCACAGTATGATATTTCTGAAATGCTGCTCAATTTACTTTTGGAGGAAAGGCAAAAACTGTGTAGAGCCTTTTCCTCGGGAGATGAAGTGTGTTGGTTGGAGTCTATGACAAAAAATGTTTTGCGAACGTAGATGTGAAAACAAAAAGATTTGAACAAAATGTTAACTCTTCAAAATCAATTCGGTCTGTGTTTAGCAAAGCTCGTGAAGTACTGCACAGCTTCTGGGGTACATTTGATTATAATGCTCAAGAAGTTATTTTTTAACTTGTCAGTATACACCTGCTAGTAATATAATACATTCGTAATATTGTATGCATTTTCAACACTCTAACTTCAAAAGAAAATATCAAAAAGAATTCAGAAGAATAATAATGATGTATTATTCGGGAGATGAAGTATGTTGTTGGGGTCTATTTTAAACAGCAGAGAGCGGGAGAGGCTGATTTAAACCGAGCCGAGAGCGGGAGAGGCTGATTTAAACAGAGCCGAGAGCGGGAGAGGCTGATTTAAACCGAGCTCTGAGCGGGAGAGGCTGATTTTGTTATGTATTGTGTGTTCTATTGTGTGTTCTCCTCCCACCTGTGGTGGCGCTGTCACAGGAGATAAATGGTTGGGTATTCTCTCGGTTAAGTTTAGCTCTTTTTGTTCGGAACTTGCCAGAACTTCCTTTCCTTCCAATAAAGCACTTCATGTTTGAATCTGAGTTCTGAGTCCTAAATTGTGTCTAGGTAGAAAGGTACCGAAACAACAAGTGGCAACGAGTAGCGGATGAACCTGCGTACGTTACGGGTGCAGTGAGTAAACAGAAAATTTAATTTGAAACGTGAGATGGCTACTATATTAGGAAACATCGGTGATTTTGATGAAAATGTGGAGCAATGGAGCGCATATACGGAACGTTTTGACTATTTTGTATTGGCGAATGCGGTGGCAAATGAAAAAGTCGTGCCTACCTTTTTGAGTGTAATCGGGCCGAAGACTTTCAATTTACTTCGCAGCCTCGTGCAGCCAGATAAGCCAGGAACTAAAACATATAAGCAACTAGTGGAAATTCTTGGAGCACATTTTTCACCAAAACCTCTGGTTATTGCTGAGAGATTTAGATTTCATAAACGGAATCAAGAGGAGGGGGAATCAGTGACGATGTTTATTGCTGCTTTAAAAAGGTTGTCGGAACACTGCCAGTTCAAGGAGGTGCTGAATGACACCATTAGAGACAGACTTGTGTGTGGTCTGCAAAATGCAGCCACACTGAAGCGCCTTCTTACTGAGGACAACCTTACTCTTGAAAAGGCCATTGAAGTTAGTGTCTCCATGGAGATGGCGGAAAAGGAGGCTCACCAGTTGAGTTCAACAGGGAGAGTTCACAAGGTGTCGTCTGAGCCTAAAGGTGCGCGGAACGGCACATGTTACCGTTGTGGGAAAACGGGCCATCACGCTAATGACTGCTGGTGTACGGAGCTGGAATGCCGAAATTGTGGCAAAAAGGGTCACATTGAACGCGCCTGTAGAGGTAAAAAAAGCAGAGAGAGCTGGGAAGCATGGAAGCAAAATGTCTATTTGGACAAGAGAGGAAAAAGAGTGTTCATTCAGTGCAGTATGATGGAACAAGCAAAACAGAGGGGAGCGACACCTCTGAGGTGGAAGAGGTGCATATACTGACGGTTGCAGGTGGTTCAAATGGCTACTGGGTGTCACCACTGGTGGAGGGACAATCAGTGCGGATGGAGGTGGACACCGGCGCGGCTGTGTCCCTTGTTTCAGACACTGTCTACAACAAAATGCTAAAGCATCTTACCCTTCAGCCAACAAACATTGTGCTAAAGACGTATACCGGCGAACCTGTGGCCATGAGAGGCGTCATTGAGGTGACAGTTAAATTGAACGGACAGACTGCAAAACTGTCACTATGTGGTAAAGGGAAACTACCCATCGCTACTGGGATGTGCGTGGCTAGAGAAAATCACGCTGGACTGGCCTGCAGTCCGCATGATGTCAAAAGGGGAGTCAGGTCTGACTGCAGTGTTAAACAAACATGCAGAACTCTTCAATGGGGAACTTGGGAGCATGAAAAAGATCAGTGTGAGACTGGACATTAAACCTGACAGCAAGCCGAAGTTTCACAAAGCCCAACCTGTACCCTATGCAATTAGGCCAAAAGTTGAGGCTAACTTGGAGGCCTTAGTCGAGAAGGGAGTCCTGGAGCCTGTGAGCGTGAGCAAATGGGCCACACCCATTGTTCCTGTCCTGAAAAAGGATGGATCTGTTCGAATCTGCGGGGATTTTAAAGTGACTATTAACCCGGTGCTGTCTGTGGAACAGTACCCTCTTCCCCTCATTGATGATCTTTTTACAGGCCTGGCCGGAGGGCAAAAGTTCAGCAAAATAGACTTATGTCAGGCTTATCTACAAATGCATGTCGATGACAAATCAAAGGAGCTGCTGACAATTGTGACACACAAGGGGCTATACAGGTACTGCCGCCTTCCGTTTGGAATTACGTCGGCCCCTGCTCTATTCCAAAGGGCAATGGATCAGATTTTGAGTGGACTGCCAGGAGTCCAGCGTTACCTGGACGACATCCTTGGCACTGGGACAAATGAGGAGGATCATCTTCTGAACTTGGATGCGACACTACAACGACTGAAAGAGTACGGACTCAGAGTTCGTAAAGACAAATGTGAATTCTTTCAGTCTTCAGTTGAGTACCTGGGGCATGTGATTGACGCTACTGGCCTGCATAAGGTGCCGTCAAAGGTCAAGGCGATCGTGGAGGCCCCAGCACCCCAGAATGTGAGCCAGTTACGTTCATTTCTGGGGCTACTTAACTACTATGGGAAGTTTATTCCAGACTTAGCAACATTGCTGAAGCCGTTACATCAGTTGCTATGTCAAGGCAAAACATGGAAATGGACTGAACTGTGCAATGAAGCTTTCGCCCAAGCAAAGAAAGCATTGCTGAATTCGGAGGTCCTGACACACTTCGACCCAGAGCTACCCGTGCAGCTAGCATGTGATGCATCACCATATGGTGTGGGAGCAGTCATATCCCACATCATGCCTTCGGGTGAAGAGAAACCTATCGCCTTCGCATCACACACCTTGAACAAGGCCGAGAGTAACTATGCGCAGATGGAGCGCGAGGCCTTGGGAATCGTTTTTGGAATTCGAAAATTTCATCAGTACCTGTTTGGGAGAAGGTTCACACTCCTGACAGACCACCGTCCATTGACTTCAATCTTCGGGCCCCACACCGGAATTCCGTCTCTCGCTGCAAGCAGGATGCAAAGGTGGGCTTTACTGTTGTCAAGACACACATACAACATCAAATATCGCAAATCAGACTTGCACGGCAACGCAGACGGTCTCTTGAGGCTACCCTTGCCTGTTACTCCCCCAGAGCCTCGTCAGATAGACATCTTCTACTTTAGACAAGTGGAGGGAGCACCTGTCACTGCAGTTCAGGTGCGAAGGTACACCCGCAAAGATCCAGTCCTGTCTGAGGTAATGGACGATGTCATTCAAGGGAGAGCGATAGGAGATTCTCCTAGTTTGAAACCTTATGTTTCAAAAAGAAATGAGCTCTCCGTCCAGGCAGGTTGTCCTCTTTGGGGACGCCATGTCATCATTCCGCCACCTCTGAGGGAACCTATACTGCAACAGCTTCATACAGGCCACAGTGGGATGGTTCGGATGAAGGAAATGGCAAGAAGCTACTTCTGGTGGCCAGGTCTTGATGGGAATATTGAGGAGAAAGCCAAAACATGTTCCCCATGTCAAATGGTCCGGAATGTTCCACAGCTGGCAACCCTACACCCCTGGGATTGGCCTGCAGAAGTGTGGCAGCGAGTACATGTGGACTTCGCCGGTCCTTTCGAAGGGAAGATGTTTATGGTGGTTGTGGACGCTCGTAGCAAGTGGCCGGAGGTCGCTGTGATGAGGTCTACCACGGCAGAGAAAACAATTGAGAAACTTGGTGAGATGTTCAGCCGTTATGGCTCACCGGAACAACTCGTAAGTGACAATGGTCCACAATTTGTATCACAGGAGTTTGCAACCTTCCTGCATGTGAATGGTGTCCAACACACCAGGTCTGCGCCCTATCATCCCTCTACTAACGGCCAGGCAGAAAGGTTCGTGCAAACTTTGAAGCACGCCTTGAAGGCATCGCAAGGTCAGGGCTCAATCCACCAACGTCTGAACAGCTTCCTGTTGTCCTACAGGAACGAGCCGCATGCCACAACCAAAACTTCCCCCGCTTCGCTCATGATGAAGAGGCAGTTGCGGACAAGTTTTGACTTACTCAAACCTCCACGGGCACAGCAGGTTGTCCATTGTCAACAACAAGCTCAAGTTGAAAAGAGCCAAGGAGAGACGGTTTCATCCGGGAGAGCACGTCCTAGCTCGAAACTACAACACTGGACCGAAATGGGTTCATGCTACGGTGATCGCGCAGACGGGCCCTGTGTCTTACACGGTTGAGACTGCTGAGGACGTCGTCTGGAGAAGACACACAGATCAACTGTTGCTAGGAGCAGAGACAGCCACAGAGGCTCCAACGGCTGGTTGGCCTGAACTGTTTCCGAATGATGCCGCAAACCAGCATCCTTTGCCACAGTGCTCTTCTCCAACACAGGAAGTCAAAGAGACTTTTCCACCTGTGCAAACTCCTGACTTTCAACTGACACGGGCACCTTCTCCATCCAGGCCTGTGTCAATGCCTACTGCTGTGGAAACCAGCGATGACCGCCCGTATCCTGTCGGAGAGCGGCGGCCTCCAAGACGCTTGGATCTGTAGGCTTAGTGACTTACCCACAAGACTGGGGCAGAATAAACCCCAGGGTAAAGTCAGGGTTTGAGGCAGACTACCTCTACCCTAGGTTAGTTGAGTGTATTGAAAGTAACTTACCTATTGAGGAATAATGTGGACCTTCCATTTAAGAGGGGAGGAAATGTTATGTATTGTGTGTTCTATTGTGTGTTCTCCTCGCTGTCACAGGAGATAAATGGTTGGGTATTCTCTCGGTTAAGTTTAGCTCTTTTTGTTCGGAACTTGCCAGAACTTCCTTTCCTTCCAATAAAGCACTTCATGTTTGAATCTGAGTTCTGAGTCCTAAATTGTGTCTAGGTAGAAAGGTACCGACACAACAGATTTAAATTGAGCCGAGAGCGGGAGAGGCTGATGTAAACCGAGCGCCGAGAGCGGGAGAGGCTGATTTAAACAGAGCGCCAAAACATAGAAACATAGAAGATAGGAGCAGGAGTAGGCCATTCGGCCCTTCGAGCCTGCTCCGCCATTCAGTGTGATCATGGCTGATCATCCACATTCAGTACCCTGTCCCTGCCTTTTCCCCATATCCCTTCAGCCTCAAGAAACATATCCAACTCTTTCTTGAATATATTTAATGAACTGGCCTCCACCCCCCTCTGTGGCAGAGAGTTCCACAGATTCACCACTCTCTGGGTGAAGAAATTCCTCCTCATTTCAGTCCTAAATGGCTTACCCCTTATCCTTAGACTATGACCCCTGGTTCTGGACTCCCCGGCCATCAGAAATATCCTTCCTGCATCTAGTCTGTCCAGACCTGACAGAATTTTATAGGTTTCTTTATAGAGCGACAGAGGCTGATTTAAACCGAGCCGAGAGCGGGAGAGGCTGATTTAAACCGAGCCGAGAGTGGGAGAGGCTGATTTAAACCGAGCCGAGAGCGGGAGAGGCCGATTTAAACCAAGCCGAGAGCGGGAGAGGCTGATTTAAACGGAGTGCCGAGAGCGGGAGAGGCTGATTTAAACCGAGCCGAGAGCGGGAGAGGCTGATTTAAACCGAGCCGAGAGCGGGAGAGGCTGATTTAAACGGAGTGCCGAGAGCGGGAGAGGCTGATTTAAACCGAGCGCCGAGAGCGGGAGAGGCTGATTTAAACAGAGCGCCGAAACATAGAAACATAGAAGATAGGAGCAGGAGTAGGCCATTCGGCCCTTCGAGCCTGCTCCGCCATTCAATGTGATCATGGCTGATCATCCACATTCAGTACCCTGTCCCTGCCTTTTCCCCATATCCCTTCAGCCTCAAGAAACATATCCAACTCTTTCTTGAATATATTTAATGAACTGGCCTCCACCGCCCTCTGTGGCAGAGAGTTCCACAGGTTCACCACTCTCTGGGTGAAGAAATTCCTCCTCATTTCAGTCCTAAATGGCTTACCCCTTATCCTTAGACTATGACCCCTGGTTCTGGACTCCCCGGCCATCAGAAATATCCTTCCTGCATCTAGTCTGTCCAGACCTGACAGAATTTTATAGGTTTCTTTATAGAGCGGGAGAGGCTGATTTAAACAGAGCGCCGAGAGCGGGAGAGGCTGATTTAAACCAAGCCGAGAGCGGGAGAGGCTGATTTAAACAGAGCCGAGAGCGGGAGAGGCTGATTTAAACAGAGCGCCGAGAGCGGGAGAGGCTGATTTAAACCAAGCCGAGAGCGGGAGAGGCTGATTTAAACCGAGCCGAGAGCGAGAGAGGCTGATTTAAACAGAGCGCCGAGAGCGGGAGAGGCTGATTTAAACAGAGCGCCGAGAGCGGGAGAGGCTGATTTAAACCAAGCCGAGAGCGAGAGAGGCTGATTTAAACGGAGCGCCGAGAGCGAGAGAGGCTGATTTAAACCAAGCCGAGAGCGGGAGAGGCTGATTTAAACCAAGCCGAGAGCGGGAGAGGCTGATTTAAACCAAGCCGAGAGCGGGAGAGGCTGATTTAAACCAAGCCGAGAGCGGGAGAGGCTGATTTAAACCAAGCCGAGAGCGGGAGGGGCTGATTTAAACCAAGCCGAGAGCAGGAGAGGCTGATTTAAACCAAGCCGAGAGCGGGAGAGGCTGATTTAAACCAAGCCGAGAGCGGGAGGGGCTGATTTAAACCAAGCCGAGAGCGGGAGAGGCTGATTTAAACCAAGCCGAGAGCGGGAGAGGCTGATTTAAACCAAGCCGAGAGCGGGAGAGGCTGATTTAAACCAAGCCGAGAGCGGGAGAGGCTGATTTAAACCAAGCCGAGAGCGAGAGAGGCTGATTTAAACCAAGCCGAGAGCAGGAGAGGCTGATTTAAACCGAGCGCCGAGAGCGGGAGAGGCTGATTTAAACCAAGCCGAGAGCGGGAGAGGCTGATTTAAACCAAGCCGAGAGCGGGAGAGGCTGATTTAAACCAAGCCGAGAGCAGGAGAGGCTGATTTAAACCGAGCGCCGAGAGCGGGAGAGGCTGATTTAAACAGAGCCGAGAGCGGGAGAGGCTGATTTAAACCGAGCCAAGAGCGGGAGAGGCTGATTTAAACCGAGCGCCGAGAGCGGGAGAGGCTGATTTAAACCAAGCCGAGAGCGGGAGAGGCTGATTTAAACAGAGCGCCGAGAGCGAGAGAGACTGATTTAAACCGAGCCGAGAGCGGGAGAGGCTGATTTAAACCAAGCCGAGAGCGGGAGAGGCTGATTTAAACAGAGCGCCGAGAGCGGGAGAGGCTGATTTAAACCAAGCCGAGAGCGGGAGAGGCTGATTTAAACCGAGCCAAGAGCGGGAGAGGCTGATTTAAACCAAGCCGAGAGCAGGAGAGACTGATTTAAACCGAGCGCCGAGAGCGGGAGAGGCTGATTTAAACCGAGCGCCGAGAGCGGGAGAGGCTGATTTAAACCGAGCGCCGAGAGCGGGAGAGGCTGATTTAAACCGAGCGCCGAGAGCGGGAGAGGCTGATTTAAACAGAGCCGAGAGCGGGAGAGGCTGATTTAAACCGAGCGCCGAGAGCGGGAGAGGCTGACTTAAACAGAGCCGAGAGCGGGAGAGGCTGACTTAAACCGAGCGCCGAGAGCGGGAGAGGCTGACTTAAACCGAGCGCCGAGAGCGGGAGAGGCTGATTTAAACCGAGCGCTGAGAGCGGGAGAGGCTGATTTAAACCGAGCGCTGAGAGCAGGAGAGACTGATTTAAACAGAGCGCCGAGAGCGGGAGAGGCTGATTTAAAAAGAGGGTGTCGGGAGCAGCAGGAGAGTGTTTAAACTCATTTTCGCGGGCTTTTTCTCAAAGGCCGGTCAATCTCGTAGACCGGTGGCGGCGTTCCAGAGCCACACCACGATTCCAAAAGTGACGCGGGCAAGAGGAAGCAGCTGATTGGGTTAGTATGGCCAGATGAGTATTTATACTACTCTACAGTTTGACAGTTAAGGCTAATAGTTTATAAAGTTTAGAAGGTCTTAATTTTTGTGGTTATAGTTTCTAAGGTCTCTGTTGTGTATCGTGGAGTGCTAGTAACCAAGGGTCCTTGAGTATATCATTTAATTATAGTGTAATTGGTGGTATTGATTTGATTTAAGTTAATTTAAATTAATTGAAGGGTAAGTCATAATAGCACAGCTCGGCTCCTGCAATATGTGGGAAATCAGGGACACTTCCTGTGTCCCTGACGACCATGTGTGCGGGAAGTGTATCCAACTGCAGCTACTGGCAGACCGCATTGCGGCGCTGGAGCTGCGAATGGATACATATTGGAGCATTCGCGATGCTGAGGACATTGTGGATATCACGTTTAATCAGTTGGTCACACCGCAGGTAAAGGCTGCACAGGCAGGAAGGGAATGGGTGACCGCCAGGCAGAGTAGTAGGCGCAGGCAGGAAGTGCAGGGGTCCCCTGTGGTCATCCCCCTCTCAAACAGATATACCGCTTTGGATATTGTTGAGGGAGATGGCTTATCGGGGGAAGGCAGCAGCAGCCAACTTCCTGGCACTGGGGTGGTTCTGCTGCACAGCACGGGAGGAAAAAGAGTGGGAGAGCTAAAATAATAGGGGATTCTATTGTAAGGGGAATAGATGGGTGTTTCTGCAGCCGCAAACGAGACTCCAGGATGGTATGTTGCCTCCCTGGTGTAAGGTTCAAGGATGTCTCGGAGCGGCTGCAGAACATTCTGGAGGGGGAGGGTGAACAGCCAATTGCCGTGGTGCATATAGGTACCAACGATATAGGTAAAAACCGGGATGAGGTCCTAAAAGTTGAATATAGGGAGTTAGGAGGTAAATTAAAAAAGGACCTCAAAGGTAGTAATCTCAGGATTGCTACCAGTGCCACGTGCTAGTCAGAGTAGAAATAGAAGGATATTTCAGATGAATACGTGGCTAGAGGAATGGTGCAAGGGGGAGGGATTCAAATTCCTGGGACATTGGAACCGGTTCTGGGGGAGGTGGGACCAGTACAAACTGGACGCTTTGCACCTGGGCAGGACCGGGACCGACGTCCTAGGGGGAGTGTTTGCTAGTGCTGTTGGGGAGGGTTTAAACTAAAATAGCAGGGGGTTGGGAACCTGTGCAGGGAGACAGAGGAAAGGGAAACAAAGACAAAAGCAAAAGACAGGAAGGAGAAAAGCAAAAGTGGCAGTCAGAGAAATCAAGGGTTTAAATCGAACATGGCCACAGTAAATAATAATTCTAAAAGGTCTAAGAGTGTTAAAAAAACAAGCCTGAAGGCTTTGTGTCTTAATGCGAGGAGCATTCGTAATAAGGTGGATGAATTAGCTGCGCAAATAGATGTAAATGGATATGATATGATTGGGATTACGGAGACATGGCTCCAGGGTGACCAAGGCTGGGAACTCAACATCCAGGGGTATTCAATATTCAGGAAAGACAGGCAAAAAGGAAAAGGAGGCGGGGTAGCATTGCTGGTTAACTAGGAGATTAACACAATAGTAAGGAAGGATATTAGCTCTGATGATGTGGAATCTGTATGGGTAGAGCTGAGAAATACCAAGGGGCAGAAAACGTTAGTGGGAGTTGTATACAGAGCCCCAAACAGTAATGCTGAGGTTCGGGATGGCATTAAATGGGAAATTAGAGACGCGTGCAATAAGGGCACAGCAGTTATCATGGGTGACTTTAATCTACATATAGATTGGGCTAACCAAATTAGTAACAATACTGTGGAGGAGGAATTCCTGGAGTGTATACGGGATGGTTTCCTGGACCAATATGTCGAGGAACCAACTAGAGATCAGGCCATCTTAGACTGGGTATTATGTAATGAGAAAGGATTAATTAGCAATCTTGTTGTGCGAGGCCCCTTGGGGAGGAGCAATACTAATATGTTGGAATTCTTCATTAAGATGGAGAGTGAAGTATTTGACTCGGACTAGGGTCCTGAATTTAAATAAAGGAGACTACGATGGTATGAGGCGCGAGTTGGGTAGGATGGATTGGGGAATGTTACTTAAAGGGTTGACGGTGGATAGGCAATGGCAAACATTTAAAGATTGCATGGATGAACTACAGAATTTGTTCATCCTTGTTTGGCCTAAAAATAAAACAAAAAAGGTGACTCAACCGTGGCTAACAAGGGAAATTAGGGATAGCATAAGATCCAAGGAGATGACATATAAATTGGCCAGAAAAAGTAGCAAACCTGAGGATTGGGAGCAGTTTAGGATTCAGCAAAGGAGGACAAAGGGATTAATTAAGAGGGGGAAAATAGAGTATGAGAGTAAGCTTCCAGGGAACATAAAAATTGACTGTAAAAGCTTCTATAGATATGTGAAGAGAAAAAGATTGGTGAAGTCAAGCGTAGGTCCCTTGCAGTCAGAATCAGGGGAATTTATAATGGGGAACAATGAAATGGCAGACCAATTAAATATATACTTTGGTTCTGTCTTCACAAAGGAGGACACCAATAACCTCCCAGAGATGTCGGGGAACAGAGGGTGTAACGAGAGGGAGGAACTGAATGAAATCAGTATTTGTAGGGAAATTGACGAGATTGAAGGCCGATAAATCCCCAGTGCCTGATAATCTACATCCTAGGGTACTTAAGGAAGTGGCCCTAGAAATACAGGTAGACTATCCTTTATCCGCACTTCCGAAAGCCGAAAACCTCTAAAAACCGAAAGTTTTTTCGTGGAGTGTAAGTCGTGCGCACGACATGACCCGCGTGGCGCCAAACATGACAGGAGTGGTCCGGGAGCTCTGCCATTCCCTGTGAGCAGGGCAGAGGGTCACAGAGTTCTCTCCTGGGTAGGAGATTGCAGGCTGAGCCGGGTAGTGTGAAGGAGGTACCGGGAGAGTGAACCCAACAATACAGCAGCCCGTACGGTAACTGCAGCGGCCCGTCCGATCCCCCCCCACCCCCGACCTGATTTGCGGGCCAGCTTAGTGTAGGAGTCAGCCGATATCCGGCTTTCCCATAACTGCCGGCGGCAGTCGAGCCCCAGAACCCCGCTAAGTCAAGGAATTCAGATATGGAGCAGGGGGAGCCGGAAACCTCGATCTAACGGCAGAAATCAGCAGCCGTTTTGTTAGGTTTTTTTTCTTCCCCTAGCATTTTTTTTCTTCCCCTAGCATTTTTTTTTAAATAGTCAGGCTGTGGAAAGAGTCTCTGTAGCTTAGCAACAGCTTCAGAGAGGCTTCCAAGGCAGGGCCCGAGTGTTTACAAGCTGTTGCTAAGCAACAGTGTTTGTTGTCAAAACCTTCTGAAATCCGAAAAATTCCGAAAACCGAAACACAGCTGGTCCCAAGGTTTTCGGATAAAGGATAGTCTACCTGTAGTAGATGCATTGCTGGTCATCTTCCAAAATTGTATAGACTCTCAAACAGTTCCCATGGATTGGAGGGTAGCTAATGTAACCCCACTATTTTAAAAAAGGTGGTAGAGAGAAAACGGGGAATTATAGACCGGTAAGCCTGACATCGGTAGTGGGGAAAATGCTAGAGTCCATTATAAAAGATGTAATAGCAGAGCACTTGGAAAACAGTGACAGGATCGGACAAAGTCAACATGGATTTACAAAAGGTAAATCATGCTTGGCTAATCTACTGGAATTTTTTGAGGATCTAACTGGTAGAATAGATAAGGGAGAACCAGTGGATGTGGTGTATTTGGACTTTCAGAAGGCTTTCGATAAGGCCCCGCATAAGAGATTAGGGTGTAAAGTTAAAGCACATGGGATTGGGGGCAAGGTACTGACTTGGATAGAGAACTGGTTGACAGACAGGAAGCAAAGAGTTGGAATAAACGGGTCTTTTTCCGTGTGGCAGGCAATGACTAGTGGGGTACTGCAGAGATCGGTGCTAGGACCCCAGCTATTCACAATATATATTCATGATCTAGACGAGGGAACTAGATATAATATTCCAAGTTTGCAGATGACACACAGCTGGGTGGGTGTGTGTGCTGTGAGGAGGATGCCGAGAAACTCCAGTATGATTTGGACAGGTTGGGTGATTGGGCAGATGCAGTAGAATGTGGATAAATGCGAGGTTATCCACTTTGGTAGCAAAAACAGGGAGGCAGATTATTATCTGAACGGTATTAGATTGGGAGAAGGGGAAGTGCAACGAGACCTGTGTATCCTTGTGCACCAGTCGCTGAAAGTAAGCATGCAGGTGCAGCAGGCGGTTAAGAAGGCAAATGGTATGTTGGCCTTCGTAGCGAGAGGATTCGAGTACAGGAACAAGGGTGTCTTGCTGCAGTTGTACAGGGCCTTGGCGAGACCACATCTGGAGTACTGTGTGCAGTTTTGGTCGCCTTATCTGAGGAAGGATGTTCTTGCCATGGAGGGAGTGCAGCGAAGATTCATCAGACTGATACCTGGGATGGCAGGAATGACGTATGAGGAGAGATTGGGTTGATTGGGCTTACACTCGCTGGAGTTTAGAATAATGATAGAATTTTATAAGTTTCAATGAGATACCCTAACAGGAATAGACAGACAAGATGCAGGAAGGATGTTCCCAATGGCGGGGGAGTCCAGAACCAGGGGTCACAGTTTAAAGATAAGGGGTAAGCCATTTAGGACAGATGAGGAGGAATTTCTTCACCCAGAGAGTGGTGAACCTGTGGAATTCTCTACCACTGAAGGCAGTTGAGGCCAATTCATGAAATATATTCAAGAAGGAGTTTGATATATTTCTTAAGGCTAAAGGGATTAAGGGATATGGGGAGAAAGCAGGGACAGGGTACTGAATTTGGATGATCAGCCATGATCTCATTAAATGGCGGAGCAGGCTCGAGGGGCCGAATGGCCTACTCCTGCTCCTATCTTCTAAGATTCTATGTTATGGATATAAAGAAGTTAAGAAAGGGGGTATTGTAGAGTTGTGGTTATGGTACTGGTCCAGCCGCCCAGAGATCAAGAGTTAAAATCCGAACTCGGCAAGCTGTGAAATTGAATTAGTAAATCTGATAATATATGGGCTGACACCAAAAAAACTGACTATGAAAGCAGTTGGAAAAACTCAATTGTTGTAAAAAGAAAAGTGGTTCACTAATGTCCTTCAGGGTAGGAAACCTGCCACCACGATATGTTGACTCTTGATGCCCCCGTAAGCAGCCTAGCAACTCACTCAGTCAGAAACAGGGCTTTGCCTATGTCTCCATAATCTTGCGGGGGGAAAAGAAAGAGGCTAACAGATTGAACTTGGAAAGATTGAGAGGGGATGCCATCCAGCATTTTAAAATGCTGAATGTTAGGGATATAATATGTGTGCAGGTTATTTACCTTAGATTGTGATTATGTAACTAGAAGAAGAGCAAAATAGTGGAAATCGTCAAACAAGACTATAAATTGCAAAAATCTTTCTCCCATTCCTGTCATCAGTTGCAGATGTGTGGAGAATGGACTTTGATTGAAAACAACTACTTGTATAGAAATTAACTAGTTTAAAAAAAAAAGCTAGATCAAAGTCTGGTTAAGTACAGGATTAAAGGTTAAGGGTTACAGTAGAATTGGATGTTGTATGATGCATTTACACTACAATGATAGTGTTGGTATGTAATGGTTTCACTTCACATTGCTGCTAAATTTTATAGTGTAAATGTGGAGTCGGGGTAAAAGTATTTTTACTTAAGTCTGATTTGAGATGAGGATATTGGGAGACAAGGCAGTGATCAAAGGTGGCCTTGTTAAAGATAGAAACTTGAAGGTTTTGAGGCCCTACTGATTGCAAGGTTGAGAGGGTGAGTGAGTTGATGTGCGGGCTGAGGTTAAGTGAGAGTGGAGCTGAGGGGAATTTAGGTTAAGGTTGGAATTACCAACGGTTCTTTGGATTCAGTATCATCTCTTCTCTCTCTTAGGCGGAACCGAGGATGACTTGCTTCCACATTAAAAATGAGTTCTCAGGTGACTGATGAGTCCAATGCGGGACCTACAGTCTCTGTCACAGATGGGGCAGACGGTGGTTAAAGGGGCGGGTGGGTGGGGTGCTTGGGTTGACGTGTGCTCCTTGCGCTGTTTGCACTTGGCTTCTGCTTGCTCCCAGCAAAGAGACTCAAGGTGTTCGGCGCCTTCCTGGATGCTTCTCCTCCACTTTGTGCGGTCTTGGGCCAGGGATTCCCAGATGTCGGTGGGGATGTTGCACTTTTTCAAGCAGGCTTTGAGGGTGTCCTTGAAGCGCTTCCTCTGCCCACCTGGGTTTCTCTTGCCGTTTCGGAGCTCCGACTAGAGCACTTATTTTGGGAGTCTCGTATTGGGCATGCGGACGATGTGACCCATCCATCGGAGCTGATTGAGCGTGGTCAAAGCTTCGATGCTGGGGCTGTTGGCCTGAGCGAGAAAACTGACGTTGGTGCGCCTATCCTGCCAATAGATTTGCAGGATCTTGCGGAGGCAGCGTTGGTGCTTTGAGGTGCCTGCTGTACATGGTCCATGTCTCCGAGGTATACAGAAGGGCGGGTATCACTGCTGCTCTGTAGACCATGAGCTTAGTGCCGGGTTTGAGGTCCTGGTCTTCAAACACTCTCCCTTCCTCAGGCGACCGAAGGCTGCTCTGGCACACTGAAGGCAGTGTTGGACTTCGTCATTGACGTCTGACCTTGTTGACAGTAGGCTCCCGAGGTCTGGAAAGTGGTGCACGTTGTCTAAGGCCTTGTGGATTTTGATAATCGGGGGGCAGTACTGTGTGGCAGGGGCAGGTTGGTAGAGGACCTTTGTCTTACGGATGTTTAGTGTAAGGCCTATGCTCTTGTACACTTCGGTGAAGGTGTTGACGATGTTTTGGAGTTCGACCTCCGAGTGAGCGCAGATGCAAGCGTGGTCTGCATACTGTAATTCGACGACAGAGGATAGGACGACCTTGGATCTGGACTGGAGGCGACGGAAGTTGAACAGTTCCCCGTTTGTTCTGTAAATTAGCTCCACCCCTGCGGGGAGCTTAATGAGGGTGAGATGGAGCATTGCAGCAAGGAAGATCGAGAAGAGCGTTGGCGCGATGACACAGCCTTGCTTGACCCCAGTTCGTATGTGAATTGGGTCTGTGGTGGAACCGTTGGTCAGGATCGCGGCTTGCATGTCGCTGTGAAGCAGGCGGAGGATGGTGACAAACTTTTGAGGGCAGCCGAATTTGAGGAGGACACTCCATAATCCCTCACGGTTGACAGTGTCGACGGCCTTTGAGATCAAAGAAGGCCATGTACAGCGGTTGGTGCTGTTCCCTGCATTTCTCTTGTACTTGGCGCACGGTGAAAATCATGTCCATTGTGCCCCTTAGTGGGCGGAATCCACATTGCGACTCTGGTATCATCCTCCCAGTATCATCTACAGGGTCATCTCATGAACTTTTTGCACATTGAAGGGCATCAAGGTTAACCTCCCTTCTGCTTCATCTCGCATCTTAATGCTGGGGTGATGGGGAACATTTAGAAGCTGCAGGAAGGTGCATAATTCTGTAAGCCTATTTCACAGGGTCATTATAGTCTCACATTTTAACGCAAAGTTAGCTGAGCAGGTGTTTCCTACCCTCAGCTTGCTGATTGGAGTAATCCACCACCTGCTGCCTCCACATTCATGTGTCTCAGGATGTCGCCATCATTTTATAAATTGCAGTAAGTCTGTAAATTACAACAGATTTACATGTAACAGAGTGTATGTGGCAGATCTTGAACAAAGTTTTTCTCTTAACTAGGCATTAAACCCTTCTTCAGATGTCTTGACTCTTGGGTCTGAATTGGTATATTCGTATTTTGACAGAATGTAACTGTATAGCTTCAACAACTTCCTCTATAATCAGTGAAAAGAAAACACAGCTCAAAATATGTCAGGTCAGCAATTCTGGTGGAAGTAAATACTGCCTGTTGATAACTATCATTTATGATTAATTTATACTGAAAAAAACAGCAGCCTTCTAGACCCCACATAAATCGCTACTCCCAAATTGGAGTGGTGGGGGTAGAAATTCGTCGGTGCCTGGTTTCGGATTCTAACCGGCCCAAGTCTTATCTGAAATTGGGCCTCAGGCCTTATCTAAATAATGTGGGCTAGCCACTGATGCCTGTCTTGTCTCCACAGGCAGCTCGCCTGACTGCTGAATTGAATTTCAGGCTGAACGGCCCTCCAGTAAGTCGGGGGAGTGGGTGGGCACTTATCGTGGGCTGGCAGTGGCTCTCAAGAATGCGTGGAGTAATGCTCCTCCTGGTTCCAAAGGAAAGTTTAAAAAAAAAAAATTATTTCTATATATTTCTTTTAAAAAAAAAACCTTGCCTTTCATTGGCGGCCGCTGAAGAATCCTGAATGGGTCAGGCCTGACGTCTGTCCCGCTCATCACGGACCAATTTCAGCAAAGGGGCCTAAAATAAATTTTAGACCCCTCATCTACATAGGTAAGGGGCCCAACGCTTATTTTAGGTAGGCTTCAGGGATCCTGAAAAATGATCCAATCCAATTTTGGTTCGGACTTTTTTCAGGCATTCTTGGGGAGTATAATGGACGCAGCAAGGTCCAATTTCTACCCCGTCGTGTCCAGTGTGACTGATTTGACCTGGAGTGTTGTTGGGAGAGTATTGTCTCTGCAACTTTTAAGCCAAAAGGAGCCGATTTTTAAAAGCTAAAGAGCTTAAAAAAAAAAGAAACCCTATACTGAAAAAGAGGCACATGTTTTAACAATTATTGGCTGGATACTCACTGTAAATACATGTATGCCATGCAAAAATTTTTGAAACCTAGCCCATTAATGTGGCTTTTGAGATGCCTGGTTTCCAACTATTTAACTGAAATCTGGACCGTAATCTTTGTCCATCGCATCGCCATCTCGCTCTACCCCTTTCCCCTTTGTCTAATTTTTTTGCCACACCCCTCCTCTCTATCACTTTCCCCTTAATTTTTTTGCCTCTCCTCTCTCACCTTTCCCCTTTAATTTTGCTCCTCCCTTGTGATCATATTAAGTCATCTTTAAAAAAAAAATTCACTTTAAAGAAACATTTGCATAGCTTTAACCTTGCTACAATCTACAAGCAATTCATGCATCCTTACTGAATTCAGGAAGATGACTGACAGTATTTGAGATGAAAAATATTAGAATGAACACAAACCCCTTTTAACTAAAAGATTAACTTGGGGTGTGGTGTGGCTGAGCATATAGTCTATTTCCTATCAAATACATTATTCATAAAAAGAACAGCTTTATTCTTCAGAGAGATGAAAGCTGTGTTTAGGGCCCCTATCTTCAGAGAAGGAAGGCTGCATGTTTTGTTCTGCCTGTTGGGTTCCTTGTTTATCTGCCTTGCCCATGCACTCAGTCCTGATGTGGAGAGCGCAGAATAGCAAATAATTCAAAGAGCTACATTTCAGCTACAGAAGAGCTGCATGTGGCTTGGTCATGCTGATCCAGTACTTCTGTTTGAGGCAGTGTTATCCTGTCTATGCAGGAGTTCCTATAATTACTGAGTGTTCTGAATTTCTTGTAACTGTGCACGCATTTAGTGTTCGGAAAAATGGTGCAATATCATGATCTTACTGGCTAAATTGATGGTTTTCTACTTAAATGGTGATGCTTAATGTCTGTGATTAATTCACAACACTAAACATGACTTATATGTTAATAATACCTGAATCGATCTGCAGCCAAGAAGCAATTGTCCACAGAGTGCTAATAAGGCAGTAGTGCAGACAAGATCATTTCACATGGCGAATCAATACTCATCCATGTTGAACACTACTTTGAAGAAGCACTGAGTTGACATCTAGGGGCAGTATTTGACCTAGCAAAACTGGAGGCTAATGGTGGGCGGTGGTGGAGTGGGGTGTGTGGTCAAGGACATGTCTCTCCTATGGTTACAGTCAGCCCAACGACCTTCAGATACTTCATCAATGAACTTCCATCCCTCATGAAATCAGGAGTGGGGTTTTTTGCTGATTATTCCAATGTTGAGCTTAATCACAGCTCCTCCGACAATGAAGCAGTCCATGTCAGCCTACGGTATCTATGCTTGGGCTAACATATGGCAGGTAACCTTTCTACTACATAAATGCCAGGTAGTAACCATCTTTAACAAAAAAGGCCCAAGCACCTCCCCCTGACGTTCAGTGACACTGCTATTGCTGAATGCCCCACCATCAACATTCTGGGAAGTCACCATTGACTAGAAGCTTAAATGGGTCAGCCATGTCATCAACATGGCTCCAAAATAAGGGCAGAGGCTGGTGTGTCTGTGCCAAATGGCTCACCTCCTGACCCCTCAAAACCACTCCACCATATACAAAGCTCAAATCAGGAATGTAATGGAGTACTCGCCACTGGCATGGATGGCTTGACAGCATCCAGGACAGAGCAGTTTGCTTGATGGTGGCCCACGACTAGACTTGACATCCACCCCACTCCTCCTGGAGCACTGTGGCTGCCGGATGCACTAGAGCAATTCACTGATCTTACTTTGAGAGTACCTGGCAGCCCTGCAACCTCCATCACAGAGAAGGACAGAAGCAGCAAGATTATGGGAAGATAATTAACTCCAAGTCACATACCAATCTGACATGGACATCCTGGAATTCCCCACCTAACATCATTGTGGAAGCACCAGCAGCTTAGGAACTGCAGCAGTTCAAGGAATAAGCCCACCACCATCTTGTCAAGGCAACTTGGGATGGGCAGTAAATGCAGCCTTGTTAGAATGACCCACACCCAAGAACAAATAAAATGTGATGCTGCGGTCATAATGTCTGTTAAATAGCTCCACAGTTTCTGACTTCTGTTAACTTATTTTGTTGAAAAGCTTCTTTAAATATGTACGTATGTCTAAGTGTGTATGTGGAAACTTTCAAAATATGCAGGCACATTTCTACCATATACTGAGATACCTGATTTATAAAAAAAAATGCAGCAGAAATGTTAACCTGATGCTTACAAGGTTGTTTTTCTGTCTGCAATATTATAACATTTAAAATGACAGGGCAGTGCGCACCTGAAAATATTAATGCTGTACAAATGGAAGGCTGGATTATTTTTATCTCTGTGTATGTCATAACCTATTATAGAATGCTTTCTATTAGGCTGAAAAAAACCATTTTGTTTGGCTTTCTGAAAGAGCCATTGTGCCTCTGAATTAATTTGCAGAAGCTAATTCAAATGCATTGACATGCTGGAAATGTAGATTTGTGCCATGAAGGAAATGGCCTCAGACAATGATGAAAGGTAATAAAGAGCAATTTCTTCTTGCCTGGTTGGTTGCAAAAGAAAATCATTTGAAAAGGTGCTGCTAGTTTTGAAGCCCCATTTAATTGTATTGAAGTCTGAGATTACATAAAATTACATAGAATGCACAGCACAGAAACAGGCCATGCCGGTGTTTATGCTCCACAAGCGCCTCCTCTCAGCCCTCTTCATCTAACCTATCAGCATAACCTTCTATTCCTTTCTTCCTTGTGTTTATCTAGCTTCCCCTTAAATGCATCTATGCTATTAGCCTCAACTGCTCCATGTTAGTTAGAATCATAGAATGATTACAGCACAGAAGGAGGCCATTCAGTCCGTCGAGCCCGTGCTGGCTCTCTGCTAGAGCACTTCAGCTAGTCCCACCCCCTCCCCCGCCCTTTCCCCAAAGCCCTGCAATTTTTTTTTCTCTTCAGGTACTGATCCAATTCCCTTTTGAAAGCCACAAGTGATCTGCCTCCACCAGTGCATTCCAGATCCTAACCACTCACTGCATAAAAAAAGTTTTTCCTCATGCTGCCTTTGGTTCTTCTGCCAATCACCTTAAATCTGTGTCCTCTGGTTCTCGACCCTTCCGCCAATGGGAACAGTTTCTCTACTCTTTCTAGACCCCTCATGATTTTGAACACCTCTATCAAATCTTGTTTCAACCTTCTCTGCTCTAAGGAGAACAACCTCAGCTTCTCCAGTCTATCCACGTAACTGAAATCCCTCATCCCCGGAACCATTCTTTTCTGCACCCTCTCTAAGGCCGTTACATCCTTCTGAAAGTGCAGTGCCTAGAATTGGACACAATACTCCAGTTGGGATCGGACCAGTGTTTTATAAAGGTTCATCATAACTTCCTTGCTTTTGTACTCTATGCCACTATTTATGAAGCCCAGGATCCCATATGCTTTTTTAACCACTTTCTCAACCTGCCCTGCTGCCTTCAACGATTTGTGCACATATACCCCCAGGTCTCTCTGTCCATGCACCCACTTTAGAATTGTACCCTTTAGTTTATATTGCCTCTTCTCGTTCTTCCTATGAAAATATATCACTTTGCACGTTTGTGTTAAATTTCATCTGCCACGTGTCCGCCCATTCCATCAGCCTGTCCATGTCCTCTTGAAATCTGTCACTATCCTCCTCACTGTTCACTATACTTCTAAGTTTTGTGTCATCTGCAAATTTTGAAATTGTGCCCTGTACACCCAAGTCCAAGTCATTAATATATATCAAAAGAAGCAGTGGTCCAAGTACTGACCCCTGGGGAATACCACTGTGTACCTTCCTCTAGTCAGAAAAACAACCATTCACCACTACTTTCTGTTTCCTGGCACTTAGCCAATTTCGTATTCATGTTGCCATTGTCCCTTTTATTCCATGGGCTTCAGCTTTGCTGGCAAGCCTATTATGTGGTACTTTATCAAACGCTTTTTGGAAGTCCATGTACACCACATCAACCGCATCGCCCTCATCAAACCTCTCTGTTATCTCATCAAAAAACTCAATCAAGTTAATTAAACATGATTTGCCTTTAACAAATCCGTGCTGGCTTTCCTTAATGAATCCACACTTAATGAGTTCAAGTGTCTGTTAATTTTGTCCCGGATTATCGTTTCTAAAAGCTTGCCCACTATCGAGATTAAACTGACCTGTAGAGTCATAGAGTTTTACAGCACAGAAAGAGGCCCTTCGGCCCATCGTGTCTGCGCCGCCCATCCATCCCTGTCCAGTCTAATCCCATTTTCCAGCATTTGGTCCATAGCCTTGTATGCAATGGCATTTCAAGTGCTCATCCAAATGCTTCTTGAATGTTGTGAGGGTTCCTGCCTCTACCACCCTTTCAGGCATTGAGTTCCACATTCCAACCACCCTCTGGGTGAAAAAGTTCCTCCTCAAATCCCCTCTAAATCTCCTGCCCCTTACCCTGAATCTATGCCCCCTTGTTATTGACCCCCCTACTAAGGGGAAAAGTTCCTCTTTGTCTACCCTATCTATGCCCCTCATCATTTTGTACACCTCAATCAGGTCCCCCCTCAGCCTTCTTTGCTCCAAGGAAAACAACCCCAGCCTGTCCAGCCTCTCTTCATAGCTGAGGCGCTCCATCCCAGGTAACATCCTGGTGAATCTTCTCTGCACCCTCTCCAAAGCAATCACATCCTTCCTATAGTGAGGCGACCAGAACTGCACACAGTACTCCAGCTGTGGCCTCACCAGCGTTTTGTACAGCTCCATCATAACCTCCCTGCTCTTATATTCTATGCCTCGGCTAATGAAGGCAAGTATCCCATATGCCTTTTTAACCACCTTATCTACCTGTTCCGCTGCCTTCAGGGATCTATGTACATGTACACCAAGGTCCCTCTGACCCTCTGTACTTCCTAGGGTCCTACCACTCATTGTGTATTCCCTTGCCTTATTTGTCCGTCCAAAATGCATCACCTCGCACTTTTCAGGGTTAAATTCCATTTGCCACTTTTCCGCCCATCTGACCAACCCATTTATATCGTCCTGTAGCCTGAGGCTTTCCTCCTCACAATTTACCACCCCACCAATTTTCATGTCATCTGCGAACTTACTGATCATACCTTTTACATTCTCATCCAAATCATTTATGTAGATCACAAACAACAAGGGACCCAGCACCGATCCCTGAGGTACCCCACTGGACACAGGCTTCCAGTCACAAAAGCAACCTTCGACCATCACCCTCTGCCTCCTGCCACTCAGCCAGTTTATGATCCAACGCGCCAAGGCACCCTGGATCCCATGGGCTCTTACCTTCTTGACCAGTCTCCTATGCGGGACTTTGTCAAAAGCTTTACTGAAGTCCATGTAAACCACATCCACAGCATTTCCCTCATCCACCCCCCTAGTCACCCCCTCGAAAAATTCAATCAGATTTGTCAGACATGATTTACCCTTGACAAAGCCATGCTGACTATCCCCGATTAATCCTTGCCTCTCCAAGTGGAGACTAATTTTGTCCCTCAGAATTTTTTCCAATAATTTCCCTACCACAGATGTTAGGCTCACTGGCCTGTAATTCCCTGGTTTATCCCTGCTACCCTTCTTGAATAATGGTACTACGTTAGCTGTTCTCCAGTCCTCTGGTACATCCCCTGTGGCCAGAGAGGTTCTGAAAATTTGTGTCAGAGCCCCTGCAATCTCCTCCTTTGCCTCCCACAGCAGCCTGGGATACATCTCGTCTGGGCCTGGGGATTTATCCACTTTTTGGCCTGCTAAAACCGCTAGCACCTCCTCCCTCTCGATGCTAATATGTTCAAGTATGTCACAGCCCCCTTGCCCGATTTCTATGTCTGCATCGTCTTTCTCCATAGTGAACACAGATGCAAAAAATTCATTTAAAACCCCGCCTACATCATCTGGCTCTGCACACAGATTGCCACTTTGGTCCCTAATGGGCCCTACCCTTTCCCTGGTTATCCTCTTGCCCTTAATATATTTATAAAACATCTTAGGATTTTCCTTTATTTTGCTCGCCAGTGTTATTTCATGGCCCCTCCTCGCCCTCCTAATTTCTTTTTTAAGTATGCCCCTGCATTTTTTATACTCCTCTAGGGCTTCTTCCGTCTTTAGTCTTTTGTAACTGCCAAAAGCCCCCCTTTTATTTCTAATGCATTTTTGTATATCCCTTGTCATCCAAGGTTCCCTTTGCTTGTTGGTCCCACC
Source organism: Somniosus microcephalus (assembly GCF_052327205.1). Lineage (NCBI taxonomy): Eukaryota > Metazoa > Chordata > Chondrichthyes > Squaliformes > Somniosidae > Somniosus > Somniosus microcephalus. The sequence goes on from NC_140991.1 coordinate 73,389,685, forward strand.
CTTGACCTTTACAGGAACATGTTGGCGTTGTACTCTCTCTATTTCCCTTCTGAAAGTCTCCCACTGTTTTGATGCAGATTTTCCTATAAGTAGCTGCTCCCAGTCCAATTTGGCCAGATCCTGCCTTATCATATTAAAATCGGCCTTCCCCCAATTTAGAACCCTTATTTCCGGGCCGTCTTTGTCTTTTTCCATGACCACCTTAAATCTCACCGAATTGTGGTCACTGTCGCCAAAATGCTCTCCTACTGACACTTCCACCACTTGCCCGGCTACATTCCCCAGAATTAGGTCCAGTACCGCCCCCTCTCTTGTAGGACTTTCTACATGTTGGCTCAAAAAGCTCTCCTGGATGCTTTTGATGGGTTTATCCTTACACCCTTTTTCGAACAAGGGTGTAACATTTGCAATTCTCCAGTCCTCTGCCATCACCCCCATATCTAAGGAGGATTGGAAGATTATGGCCAGTACCTCCGCAATTTCCACCTTTACTTCCCTCTACATCTTAGGATGCATCCCATCATGTCCTGGTGACTTATCTACTTTAAGTACAGCCAGCCTTTCTAGTACCTCCTCTTTATCAATTTTTATCTCACTGACTTTGGCAGCATCTTCTTCCTTGGTAAAGACAGATGCAAAGTACTCATTTAGTACCTCAGCCATGCTCTCTGCCTCCATGTGTAGGTCTCGCTTTTGATCCCTAATCGGCCCCACCCTTCCTCTTACTATCAGTTTACTATTTATATGCCTATAGAAGATTTTTGGATTCACTTTTATGTTGGCTGCCAATCTATTCCTATACTCTCTCTTTGCCCCTCTTATTTCGTTTTTCACTTCCCTTCTGAACTTTCTATATTCAGCCTCGTTCTCACTTGTATTCCCAACCTGACATGTCTTAAGCCCCCTTTTTCTGCTTCATCTTACTCTATCTCTTTTGTCATCCAGGGAGCTCTGTAGGGGGTGGCGGGTGGCGCGTGCGCCCAGTCAGTTATGCCCCTGACTGCCTGTGAGCGGTTCGAATCGCTCCCACACCCCTGGGTTCTAGACACCGGACTTAGGTACAGGCGGCGATACAGAAAATCGAGTAGATAAGTGGTTTGGTGTGAGAAAACCGAGATTTTATTAAAACAGAGTAAAACACAGTCTTATGAGAAGCTACTGGAAGAAAAAATACAGGCAAATACAAAATATTATTATACTTATACAGGGAATGGGGAACACAGGGCACATCGAGGGGAAAAAAACAACTACATTAACAATCCCCTTATCCTTATCCCACCCCCTATACCTAACTAGATTAAGCTATGAGGGGGCCAGGAATTCATGCTCACCAATCGAAAGCCTGTTGCTTTAACAGTTGCGAGTTTTGAGGTTTGGTCTTCTGTCCTTCGGGGTACTCCGTCGCCACGTGGTCTCAGGGCGCGGTGCTGGAGCTGTTGCTGCGACACATCTTCCCCCTCCTCAGCTACCGTCGTCGTCTTGTCGCGATGGGTTCTCTTCTCCCTCGGGCGGTCGTCGGCGGTAACGTTGTGGTTGTGGGGCGGTTGGCGGTTTTACAGCTGGTTTGATTTTACTGCCCAAGCATCAAACGCCAGCGTATTCGTCGTGGGCGTGGACACTCGCGTTTAATGCCAGCTTATTCGCAGTGTTCAATAGCTAACTTATTCTCATTGTCCATACATACACACACTGCTAAATTCTTCCCCAAACGCCAGCTTATAACTAGGCGTTTGGTTTTTACCAATGCGTCTTTTGCTGCCCTTCTCTGCTCTTGTCAGGTTTTACCTTCTTCTTCGTCTCGCCCCTTTTCGTGGCCTGTATGTCCTGTATGACTTTGGACTCTGGTCGTTGTCCAGGACATGGGAAGCATCCTGGAGTTCCCAGATGGCACAAGATGTGCATTCTACGGGCCTGAGGTGCCCTGCCATGCATCTATTTAATAGACTATTAACTAACTTGACAGCAATAAACTCAACATAAAAAAAATCACCAGCTACTCACCAATCAGCTATTTCTCTTGTGTTGATGTCACTTAGATTTTTTTTACCTTGCTCCCTCTCCGCGCTGTGGGCTCCCGGGCCTACCTTTATCTCTGACTGCTCCTCTCGCTCTCCCGCAGATCTGCTCTTGGGCTTATTAACTTAGAGTCCTTGGGTTCTGTGGCTCCACTCCTCCTTCTCAGTTAGACGTCTCAACCGCCTTCCTCTTCTCCACCGAATTCCTGCTCTCACCAAATTCTTTCTTTCTGTTTGCGGCCCACTCCGATTGCGTTCACCCAGTCCTGTCTCCACGCTCTGTGCTCAAGTTCTTGAATATTTAAAAAAAAATTTTAAAATATATTTATCAGCTGACAGTCCTGAGGCGTGGAACACTTTTCCATGTAGGGTACAGGGTGATATTGTCAAGCACTCCCATATCAGGTACAGCATATGTTTGATGTGGAGTAAAGCTTTTATTCTGCTCCAGCAATGTGTCTCAGCACTCCTTAGAAGAGAGACCCCAAAACATCAGTGCAACACGTCCATTTTCCATACCAGTCATGCTTCTGGTCTTTCAACGTGATTTCCACTTTAGTGACTATTTTGTACTAGGTGCCTATGCCCCAGGCTGTCTTAATTTGTTTCACCTTGCAATCAACAGATAGAGGATACTTTCATTGCAAGTTTTTGGCTCTTGAACTCTGACTCCAGAAATGAAGGCGAGTGCACTAAACCAATGCGCCGCCCTTGCTCTAAAAATAATTTCTGTGACTAGAAAGATTGTAATGCTTTATGATATATGAAATGGCCAACAAATGAAGAAGTTGTATTTACACAGCACCTTTCATGTCCTGAATGTCCCAAAGTAATTTACAACTAATAAACTAAGTGTAGTCACTCCTTTTTTGAAGGCAAATGCAGCAGCCAATTTGTACTCCGCACGGTCCCAGAAACGTCAGTTAGATAAATGACCAGTTAATCTGTTTTGGTGATGCTGAGGGCTAAGTGTTGGGCAGGATCTCGGACGAACCCCCGCTCTTCAAATAGTGGCATAGAATCTTTTTACATCCACCTGAACAGGCAAACGGACATTGTTTAAATGTCTCACCTGAAAGACCGAGTGCCGCACTCCCTCCGTGTCAGCCTAGATTATATAATCAAGGCCTCCAATGACCCATGACCTGACTTGGGCAAGAGTGCTACATTAACCCAATCTGGCAAAGATGCTGTCACCAAATATTAAGGGAAATTATGGTGGGAGTGCATATAGGTATTTGAATTAATGCTGACATAAGAAATAGGAGCAGGAGTTTGCCATTCGGCCCTTCGAGCCTGCTCCACCATTCAATGAGCTCATGGCTGATCTTCTGCCTCAACTCCATTCACGGGCCCCATCGCCATATCCCTTGATGCCCTTACTAGTCAGAAATCTATCGACTTCTGTTTTGCATATACCCAATGACTGAGCCTCCACAGCCCTCTGGGGTAGAGAATTCCAAAGATTCACCACCCTGTGTGTGAAGAAATGTCTCCTCATCTCAGTCCTGAATGGCCTACTCTTTATCCTGAGGTTGTGGCCCCTGGTTCTAGACTCCCCAGCCAAGGGAATCATTCTCCCAGCATCCATCCTATCAAGCCCTGTAATAATTTTGTATGTTTCAATGAGATCCCCTCTCATTCTTCTGAATTCAAGAGAATACAGGCCTAGTTTACTCAATCTCTTTTCATACGACAGTCCCACCATCCCAGGAATCAATCTTGTGAACCTTCGTTGCACTCCCTCCCATGGCAAATATATCCTTCCTTAGGTAAGGAGACCAAAATTGTACACCGTACTCCCAAGTGTGGTCTCACCAAGGCCCTATATAATTGGAGTAAGATTTCTTTACTCCTGTACTCAAATCCTCTTGTAATGAAGGCCAGCATACCATTTGCCTTCCTAATAGCTTGCTGCACCTGCACATTTACTTTCAGTGTCTCATGTACAAGGACACCCAGGTCCCTTTGAACATCTGCATCCCCCAATCTTTCACCATTTAGGAAATACTCTGCCTTTCTGTTTTTTCTACCAAAGTGGATAACTTCACATTTATCCACACTATATTCCATCTGTCATGTTCTCGCCCACTCACTGAGCCTGTTAAGATCCCCTTGAAGCTTCTTCACATCCTCTTCGCAACTGACACTGCCACCTAGCTTTGTATCATCAGCAAATTTGGAGATGTTACATTTAGTCCCCTCTTCCAAATCATTGATACAGATTGTGAATAGCTGGGGCCCAAGCACCGATCCTTGCGGTACCCCACTAGTCACAGCCTGCCATCCTGAAAAAGACCCATTTATCCCTACTTTTTGTTTTCTGTCTGTTAACCAATTCTCAATCCATGCTAGTACATTACCCCCAATTCCATGTGCCCTAATTTTGTTCACCAACCTCTTGTGTGGGACCTTATCGAAGGCCTTCTGAAAATCCAGATACACCACAGCTACCGGTTCCCCTTTGTCTACTCCACTAGTTACATCAAAGAACTCCAATAAGTTTGTCAAACAGGATTTTCCTTTCATAAATCCATGTTGACTCTGCCCAATCTTACTATTTGTTTCTAAGTGCCCAGTTATTGCATCCTTTATGATAGATTCCAGTATTTTCCCAACTACTGATGTGAGGCTAACAGATCTGTAGTTTCCTGTTTTCTCTCTTCCCTCCTTTCTTAAATAGCGGGGTTACATTTGCTATCCTCCAATCTGCAGGAACCGTTCCAGAATCTAAGGAATTTTGGAAGATGACAACCAATGCGTCCACTATCCCAGTGGCCACCTCTTTCAAAACCCTAGGATGTAGGTCATCCGGTCCTTGGAATTTATCGACTTTTAGTCCCATTAATTTTGCTAGTTCTGTTTTTTTTACTAATAATTTCTTTAAGTTCCTCATTCTCGCCACACCCTTGATTTTCTCGTATTTCTGGGAGGTTTTTTGTGTCTTCCTCCGTGAAGACAGAAACATATTTATTTACCATTTCCTCATTCCCCATTATAAATTCTCCCATCTCTGACTGTAAAGAACCTACATTTACCTTCGCCAGTCTTTGCCTTTTCACATACCTATAGAAGCTTTTACAATCCATTTTTATATTTTTCGCTAGTTTGTGCTCATATTCCATTTTTCCTTTCTTTATCAATTTCTTGGTCCCCCTTTGCTGATTTCTAAAAAGATCCCAATCCTCAGGCTGACCGCTTTTTCTGGCAACTTTATAAGCTTCCTCCTTTGACTTAATACTAGCTTTAATTTCTTTTGTTAGCCATGGTTGGATCACTTTTCCTTTTGGGTTTTTATGCCCTCGAGGAATATATGTTTATTGCAAATTATGCATTATTTCCTTGAATGTTAGCCATTGTATGTCCACCTTCATACCTTTTAGTGTAGTCTCCCAATCTACCATGGCCAACTTGTCCCTCATACCCTTGTAGTTTCCTCTGTTTAGATTGAAGATCTTAGTTTCAGATTGGACTACAGGAAATTTTGTGCTATCCAGCACCGACGGGACCGAGCTGTTGCTGTTCCCTCAAAACTGCTGGACAAACCAGCGTTAATGTTGAAGCATCCGTATCTGGCAACAAACACTGTTGCTTAGCAACAGCTTCTAAACAGTTGGCCGTACCTTGGAAGCGTCTCTGTCGCTTAGCAACAGCTTCAGAGAGACTTTGCAGAGCCTGACTGTTGGGGAAAAAAAGCCACGAGAAGAAAAAAAACCTAACAAAACGGCTCCTGATTTTTGCCGGTGGCTCGAGCTTGCCGGACATTTAGCCTCCGGATAACACACAGTTTCCTGTACATCACTCTCAAACTTAATGTAAAATTCATATTATGGTCACTTGTCCCTAAAGGCCCCTTTACCACAAGATTATTGATTAGCCCTTTCTCATTAGTACCAGATCCGAATAGCCTGTTGGTTCTTCCACATACTGATCCAGGAAACCATCTCGCATGCATTCCAAGAATTCGTCCTCCACACCATTAGTGGTAATTTGATTTGCCCAGTCAATATGTAGATTAAAGTCCCCCATGATTACCGTATTGCCCTTGTTACATGCACTTCTAATCTCTTGATTTGATACTGCGCCCTACATTACCATTACTGTTTGGTGGCCTGTACACAACTCCCACCAATGTTTTCTGCCCTTTGCTGTTTCTTGGCTCCACCCAAACTGACTCCAGTTCTACATCACGATCTGCTAAGCCAAGATCTTTTACCTCTACCGTACCGATCTCATCCCTTATTAACAGCGCTACGCCACCTCCTTTTCCTTTTTGTCTGTCCTTCCTAAATGTTGAGTACCCTGGAACATTCAGTTCCCAGCTTTGGTTACCCTGCAACCATGTCTCTGTAATGGCAATAACATCATACCCATTTACTTCTCATGACCTCATATCTCCTCTGAAAAGTGCCTCATTAAAAAAGATATTTGTTGCGTAAAGTCTCTAAATCTGTTACAGCAGTAGGATGTGACTTAAATAATATTAAACCAGCTCTCCATAAAGATTTAGAAAAAAAATCCCAAGAAACATAGAGGAATTTTCCTTTTTTCCTTTATTTATGTAATGCTCATTCAATTGCAAACTTACAATCATTTGTTTCACAAGTTACTAAATAGAAAATCTCATAAAAGCAACAGAAGAGAAGTTTTGTTTCTTCTCACTTCTTTTGGAAGTTGCCTTCCCTCAGTCTAGGGTACAGTCTTTCAATGTCTCTTCCTTCACATAGAGCATGGCTGCTCTCCAGTTGGATGGTTAGTTCTATTTATATCCCATGTGTTTTATTACAAATTCTGCCAACCTAGACAGTCTTATCTGTTCTTGGAGCAGATGTTTATTTTCTAATAATCACAGTTTCAACTCTGACATTCGCTAGTGATCCATCGCTCTTCCTCATTAGTCTTTCTCAAGGTTCCTTTAATTTAATTCATGGCTTTTTCAGTGTTGCGGAGTATTTTCCCCCCCAAAGTTTCTAAAAGCTTTTTGTTTCATTAGGGTTACCAGTTTAGTGAACTCTTGCCTGATACTACAATGAGTGTAAGCACTCATTCTTACAGTTCACAACTCACTTTAAGTAATACAATTATATCAAGCAAATACAAAATACAGCTACATTAGGTGATATAAAACACACTATAAAATACAACCGTATATCACAATACGTTCTTCTAATAATGGAGGTGAAGAGAGAATAAAGTTTGTGGCTCACCTGACACTGACCACCTTCTCGTTCCCCACTCCCTGCAGTCCATCATTGCTGATTGCATCTTCAGCTGCTTTGCTCCCAACATCTGGAAAAGTCTGAGTAGATCTGCCTTGCCATGTTCTGTCCTGTGTTCAAAAAAACTTCTTACGCTGCTTCCCTTTGACTGTTCTTTTGCTTCCCCTACCCCCAGCCCACTTCCATTTACCCCCCCTCTGTTCCTTCTCCTCCTTCTCTGGTTCAGTGTTCATCCACTGTCTATCGCCCTGTAAAGCGCTCTGAAATTTTTATGTGTCACAAGCTATAGGGGCCGACATTATAGGGGGCGTGAAACGCATCACAAATTGACTGTGTATAAATGCGCTAACAGCCAGGTTCGCATGGCTCGCTGGACTCCATTGTGCTCTTGGTGTGTAATGCTAAAACTCAGCTGAGCTCATGCATGTTTTTTGTTTTTGTCCCTCTTTAATTTACTATTTCCTCTTCCTTGATGTGTAAAAGAAATATTTATTATAAGTATATATAAGATGTGAATAAAGCAAATGTTAAATTGCAGGAAAGTCTACTTACAATGATACAGTTCTTCTCTTGCTCAAATAGTAAAGTGCACCCTCGGGAAGTACAAGAATATACAATATTTAATGTATATTTGCATAATGTGCCAACATGGCCTGGGAGAAATAAATTAATGTCTAACTGCCGATGACCATGTGAGTTAAATTGTGCTTTCATATCACGATTAGAATTTTGGGGCTTTGCTTCAGAATCCGTAAACTGATGAGTTAAAGATGCGTGTCAGTCTCATTTTAGAGAAGCTTTCCAGGGCTTGATTTAATCCAGTATTAACTGCCTGCATAAGAGTATGTCCCTCACTATCCTCTTCCCACGTGCATGCTAACTATACCCACAATTCATGAATGTAGCCTGGGATTGGAACTTTTTACAAAGTCCAAAGCCAGATGACGATGAAGTCCCAGCAGCACCCTTTGTTTTAATTGCATGCTTTGAAGGGGTTGCCAACAATAATGTAAAATATGATGAAGATTGCAGCAGGCATTCACAGCCCACATCATCAAAGTGCTGCTTGGACCACAAATGGTGCAATTCCATAAAAGGAACTAGGGGAGAAAATGGGCGGTGTGTTTTAAAAAAACAACAACTTTGTGCCAAGTTTGCATTGTAGAAGTCTTGTAAATAGTTCACTTAAAGCATGAATGGGTGGTGATCCTAATCCAGTCACAATTGTGATCTTTGCGGTTTTTTTTTCATCGGCCAATTTAATACTCTTGCAACTGATCTCAGTGTGTTCTTTAAAGTTGGCCACTTTGTCCATAACTAGTTTAATGTATCTCATTGAATACTCATTTGCAGTTACTACAAGTAGATTGGGTACTGGTGAATAGAGAAAAAAATAGTGTACAAAGAGAAAAATAAACGGGTCAAGCTAAACACATAAGGGGGTCATTTTAATCTAAGCCTACCGACGGGAACCTGACGGGATCGGGTCCGCCGCTCATTTTATATCCCACCCAATTTCAATGGAGAGTAAAATCGCGCATGGTGTATAATGGTTGTCCTGAATTCACTTGTTTCAGCCTAGCAGGTTAGGTTAAAATTCCCCTCATAGTGCAAATATTGTGAAAAATTCTGTCTCTGACAAAAAAAGGGTTAAAATTGAGGTATAAAAAGATTTAGTCCAAAAACAGAATTTGGATGGGAGAAAATATGCTTACTTTCTGGATTAAAAGAAATTTACATACCTCAGGATGTACCAAAGCGCTTTTGAAGTGTAGTCACTGTTGTAATGTAGGAAATGGGGCAGCCAATTTGCGCACAGTTAGCTACTACAAACAGCAATGTGATAATGGCCAGGTAATTTTTTTGAACTGATGTTGATTTGAGGGATAAATATTGAACATAAGAACATAAGAAATAGGAGCAGGAGTCGGCCATTCGGCCCCTCGAGACTGCTCCCCCATTCAATAAGATCATGGTTGATCTGATCTGTGCCTCAACTCCACTTTCCTGCCCGCTCCCTGTAACCTTTGATTCCCCTGTTTTTCAGATATCTGTCTTATCTCCGTCTTGAATTTATTCAATGTCTCAGCTTCCACAGCTCTCTGGGGTAGAGAATTCTAAAGATTCACGACCCTCTGAGAAGAAATTCCTCCACATCTCCGTTTTAAATGGGCGACCCCTTATTCTGAAATTATGCCCCCTAGTTCTAGATTCCCCGAAGAGAGGAAACATCCTTCCTGCATCTACCCTGTCAAGCCCCCTTGGGGGAAAAATCCGGTTGGTTTGCGCTTTCGTTAGTGCCCTAAGAGGGCGCTAACTGGGCGCAAAGCAACTAGCGCCCGGGCGTGGCGCCGCCAACGCCTCCCGTGAAATTCAGTGGGAGGTTATGCGGCGGCAGTAACCATTAGCGCTGCATTGTGCCGCTGGCAGTGACATCATTGCCGTGCACAGCACCCCGGCCACGATCTTCGGTAGCATCCCCTGATTTACCGCCAGACGCTATGTCCGACGGGGTCAGGGGGGCCTACCTGCGGCCAGGGCGGCGCTAGTTAAAGGGGAAGTGCCAGGCAGCCATTTTTGTTGCCGACCACCTGCCAGCACCTGGCCGCATTTCTGTCCCCGACCCCCGTGAAGCCCACCCGCGGGGTGTCGGCTGCTCTCTGTGAACCCGGCACTCCTCTTGAGTGCCGGGCTCGTTTGCTGGCACTCCCGATCCCTGGTGGCCCAGTTGGGCGCCGGGACGCGCTGCGCCAGGCCCCTCCCCTTTAATGGGGAGGAAGGCCTGCAGTACCGCGGCACGTAGCACGTATTGCCTCGCAGCGCCCCAAGAGGGATGCAGGGTGCTTCCAGTAGTGTCCCTCCTCCCCCTCGGGGCGCTACCCGGGAAAATCGGCCGCCGGGGCGCTAAAAGTAGCGCCCCGGCGAAGTTAGCGCCCCAAAGGGGGCGTGACTCCATTTTTTCCCCCCATATGTTTCAATAAGATCACTTTTCATTCTGCTAAACTCCAATGTGTATAGGCCCAACCTGCTCAACCTTTCCTCATAAGACAACCCCTTCAACTCCGGAATCAACCTAGTGAACCTTCTCTGAACTGCCTCCAATGCAAGTATATCCTTCCTTAAATAAAGAGACCAAAACTGTAAGCAGTACTCCAGGTGTGGTCTCACCAATGCCCTGTACAGTTGTAGCAAGACTTCCCTACTTTTATACTCCATCCCCCTTGCATTGAAGGCCAATATTCCATTTGCCTTCCTAATTACTTGCTGTACCTGCATGCTAACTTTGTGTTACATGTACGAGGACCCCCAGATCCCTCTGCAGTCTGTAGTCTCTCTCCATTTAAATAATATTTTGCTTTTTTATTCTTCTGACCCAAGTCGATAACCTCACATTTTTCCACATTAAACTCCATCTGCCAAATTTTTGCCCACTCACTTAACCTATCTATATTCCTTTGCAAACTCTGTGTACTCCTCACAAGTTGCATTCTCACCTATTTTTGTATCGCCAGCAAAAATAAACCTTTGCTGAGAGTTGTGAAATATCTCCTTAAATGTCTGCTGCTGCTTATCTACCGACTTTCCCTTTAATCTGTTTTCCCAGTCCACTTTAGCCAACTCTGTCTTCATACCTTTGTAATTGTCTTTATTTAAGTTTAGGACACTGGGGATAGCTCCCCTGCTCTTCTTCGAAATAGTACCATGGGATCTTTTACGTCCACCTGAGAGAGTAGACGGGGCCTTGGTTTCGCATCTCATCTGAAATACTGCACCTCCGACAGTGCAGCACTCGCTCAGTACCGCACTGCAGTTTCAGCCTAGATTTTGTGCTCACATCTCTGGATTGGGATTTAATTTATTGTAGTGCAATACTTTTATGAAATTTAAAAAAAGGAGTGCATAGAAAAATGCTCATGGAGGGGTGTGGGTGCACAAAGGGAAAAATAAATAGTACATTTGTAACGGGATTCTTTTCTCTGTTATGTATGGGTCAAACCTGAAATACAGACCTGCCACAAATTCTAAATAAGTAAACAAATTGAAGAAGTTAAATAGGGAATGAAAAGATTAGATACTTGGATACAGATAAGCAATGTAGAAACTTATGGATTCCTTTGTCTTTTAGTAATTGCTGTAATGCAATTAGACCAAATATGTAATAAAAACAGAAAATGCTGGAAATACTCAGCAGGTCAGGCAGCATCTGTGAAGAGAGAAACAGTTAGCGTTTCAGGTCGATGACCTTTCATCAGAACTGGAAAAAAGCAGGAAATGGAACAGATTTTTAAGCAAGTGTAGTGGCTGGGAAATGGGGGAGGGGATGAAAGAACAAAAGGGAAGGCCTGTGATAGGCTGGAAGGCAGGAGAGATTAAGAGGCATTGAGAGAAACTGGGCCAAGACTGGGAACTCAACATCCAGGGGTATTCGATATTCAGGAAAGATAGGCAAAAAGGAAAGGGAGGTGGGGTAGCATTACTGGTTAAAGAAGGGATTAATACAATTGTAATGAAGGATATTAGCTCTGATGATGTGGAATCTGTATGGGTAGAATTGAGAAATACTAAGGGGAAAAAAACATTAGTGGGAGTGGTATATAGACCTCCAAACAGTAAGGCGGAGGTTGGGGATGGCATTAAAAGGGAAATTAAAGAAGCGTGCAATAAGGGCACAGCAGTCATCATGGGTGACTTTAATCTACATATAGATTGGGCCAACCAAATTAGTAACAATACTGTGGAGGAGGAATTCCTGGAGTGTTTACGGGATGGTTTCCTGGACCAATATGTCGAGGAACCAACCAGAGATCAGGCCATCTTAGACTGGGTATTATGTAACGAGAAAGGATTAATTAGCAATCTTGTTGTACGAGGCCCCTTGGGTCAGAGCGATCATAATATGATCGAATTCTTCATTAAGATGGAGAATGAAGTAGTTGACTCAGAGACAAGGGTCCTCAATTTAAATAAAGGAAACTACGATGGTCTGAGGAGCAAGTTGGGTAGGATTGATTGGGGAATGGCACTCAAAGGGTTGACGGTGGATAGGCAATGGCAAACATTCAAAGACCGAATGGATCAGCTACAGAATTTGTTCATCACAGTTTGGCATAAAAATAAAACAAAAAAGGTGACTCAACCGTGGCTAACAAGGGAAATTAGGGATAGCATAAGATCCAAGGAGAGGACATATAAATTGGCTAGAAAAAGCAATAATCCTGAGGATTGGGAGCAGTTTAGGAGTCGACAAAGGGATTAATTAAGAAAGGGAAAATAGAATATGAGAGTAAGTTAGTAGGGAACATAAAAACTGACTGTAAAAGCTTTTATAGATATGTGAAGAGAAAAAGATTGGTGAAGTCAAGCGTAGGTCCCTTACAGTCAGAATCAGGGGAATTTATAATGGGAAACAAGGAAATGGCAGACCAACTAAATACATACTTTGGTCCTGTCTTCACAAAGGAGGACACAAATAACCTCCCAGAGATGCCGGGGAACATAGGGTCAGATGAAAGGGAGGAACTGAAAGAAATCAGTATTTGTAGGGAAATGGTGTTAGGAAAATTGATGGGACTGAAGGCCGATAAATCCCCAGGGCCTGATGGTCTACATCCCAGGGTACTTAAGGAAGTGGCCCTAGAGATAGTAGATGCATTGCTGGTCATCTTCCAGAACTTGATAGACTCTGGAACGGTACCCATGGATTGGAGGGTAGCTAATGTTACCCCACTATTCAAAAAAGGTGGTAGAGAAAGAGCGGGGAATTATAGACTGGTAAGCCTGACATCGGTAGTGGGGAAAATGCTAGAGTCTATTATAAAAGATGTAACAGCAGAGCACTTGGAAAGCAGTGACTGGATCGGACAAAGTCAACATGGATTTACAAAAGTTATATCATGCTTGACTAATCTACTGGAATTTTTTGAGGATGTAACTGGTAAAATAGATAAGGGAGAACCAGTGGATGTGGTGTATTTGGACTTTCAGAAGGCTTTCGATAAGGTCCCACTTAAGAAATTAGTGTGCAAAATTAAAGCACATGGGATTGGGGACAAGGTATTGACTTGGATAGAGAAGTGGTTGGCGGACAGAAAGCAAAGAGTTGGAATAAACGGGTCGTTTTCCGAGTGACAGGCAGTGACTAGTGGGGTACCGCAAGGATCGGTCCTAGGACCCCAGCTGTTCACAATATATATTAATTAATTATCTGGACGAGGGAATTGGATGTAATATCTCCAAATTTGCAGACGACACAAAGCTGGGTGGGAGGGTAAGCTGTGAGGAGGATGTCGTGAAACTCCAGTACGATTTGGACAGGTTGGGTGATTGGGCAGAAACATGGCAAATGCACTATAATGTGGATAAATGTGAGGTTATCCACTTTGGTGGCAAAAACAGGAAGGCAGATTATTATTTGAATGGCAATAGATTGGGAGAAGGGGAAGTGCAAAGAGACCTGGGTGTCCTTGTGCACCAGTCGCTGAAGGTAAGCATGCAGGTGCAGCAGGCGGTTAAGAAGGCAAATGGTATGTTGGCCTTCGTAGCAAGAGGGTTCGAGTACAGGAACAAGGATGTCTTGCTACAGTTGTACAGGGCCTTGGTGAGACCGCACCTTGAGTATTGTGTGCAGTTTTGGTCACCTTACCTGAGGAAGGACGTTCTTGCCATGGAGGGAGTGCAGTGAAGATTCACCAGGCTGATACCTGGGATGGCAGGAATGACGTACGAGGAGAGATTGTGCCGATTGGGCTTATACTCACTGGAGTTTAGAAGATTGAGAGGGGATCTCATCGAAACCTATAAAATTCTATCAGGTCTGGACAGACTAGATGCAGGAAGGATGTTTCTGATGGCCGGGGAGTCCAGAACCAGGGGTCATAGTCTAAGGATAAGGGGTAAGCCATTCAGGACTGAAATGAGGAGGAATTTCTTCACCCAGAGAGTGGTGAACCTGTGGAATTCTCTGCCACAGAGGGCAGTGGAGGCCAGTTCATTAAATATATTCAAGAAAGAGTTGGATATATTTCTTGAGGCTAAAGGGATCAAGGGATATGGGGAGAAAGCAGGGACAGGGTACTGAATTTGGATGATCAGGCATGATCTCATTGAATGGCGGAGCAGGCTCGAAGGGCTGAATGGCCTACTCCTGCTCCTATCTTCTATGTTTCTATATTAAGAGGTATTCAAGGCAAAAGGGGATGGTAATGGGACAGGTTAAGAAACAAAGGATGGCTCTGGATGAAGTGTAAATTGCATTGGCAGAATGGAAGACAGCTGCCCTGTGGGAGAGAAGAACAGAACAAAAGTCTGGATAAAAAATATATATATATGTTATGATGATCTGAAATTGTTGAATTCTTTGTTGAGTCCAGAGGGCTGTAAAGTGCCTAATCGAAAGATGAGGTGCTGTTCCTCGAGCTTACGCTGAGCTTCTGTGGAACAATGCAAGAGGCCGAGGATGGTGAGGTCTGAGTGGGAGTGGAGCAGTGAATTAAAGTGACAGGTGACCGGAAGCTCTTCCTATCTCGACTCTTTTTTCTCCCCTTGTCCAGTCTCTTACCACCTACATCCGCGACTCTTCGGACGCCCTCCGCCACTTTAACAGTTTCCAGTTTCCTGGCCCCAACCACCTCCTTTTCACTGTGGATGTACAATCTCTCTACACCTCCATCCCCCACCAGGATGGCCTGAGGTCGCTCCGCTTCTTCCTTGAACAGAGGCCCAACCAGCCCCCACCCACCACCACCCTCCTCCACCTGGCTGAACTTGTTCTCACGTTGAACAACTTCTCCTTTGACTCCACTCACTTCCTCCAAATCAAAGGTGTGGCTATGGGAACCGGCATGGGTCCTAGATATGCCTGCCTTTTCGTGGGATATGTGGAACACTCTTTGTTCCAGTCCTACACAGGTCCCCTCCCTCACCTCTTTTTCCGGTACATTGATGACTGTATTGGTGCCGTTTCCTGCTCTTGACCTGAACTAGATAATTTCGTTCACTTTGCTTCCAATTTCCATCCTTCCCTCACCTTCACATGGTCCATCTCGGACTCTTCCCTTCCCTTCCTCGACATCTTCGTCTCCATCTCTGGGGATAGGTTATTGACCAACATTCACTACAAGCCCACTGACTCCCAGCGCTACCTGGACTACACTTCCTCCCACCCCGCCTCCTGTAAGGACTCTATTCCATTCTCCCAGTTTCTCCGTCCCCGCCGCATCTGCTCTGATGATGCCACCTTCCATACCAGTGCTTCCGGCATGTTTTCCTTTTCCCTCAACTGAGGATTCCCCTCTACAGTGGTTGACACGGCCCTTAACCATGTCCGTTCTATCTCCCGCACTTCTGCCCTCACTCCTGCCCCAGCTCCCGGAACCACAATAGGGTTCCCCTTGTCCTCATCTTTCACCCCACCAGCCTCCACATTCAACGCATCATCCTCCGCCATTTCCGCTACCTCCAGCATGATCCCACCACCAAACGCATCTTCCCCTCACCTCCCCTTTCAGCATTCCGTAGGGACGGCTCCCGCCGTGACACCCTGGTCCACTCCTCTATCGCCCCCAACACCCCTTTGCCCGGCACCTTCCCGTGTAAGCGCAGGAGATGCAACACATGCCCTTATACCTCCCCACTTCCCACTGTCCAGGGCCCCAAACACCCCTTCCAGGTGAAACAGCGATTTACTTGTACTTCTTGCAATTTAGCATACTGTATTCGCTGCTCACGATGTGGTGGTCTCTACATTGGGGAGACCAAACGCAGATTGGATGACCACTTTGCGGAACATCTCCGTTCAGTCCGTAAGGGGGACCCCGAGCTTCCGGTCACCTGTCACTTTAATTCACTGCTCCAGAATGGTAGATTTTCTTCTTAGTTTAAATTACCTTGTTTTCTCAGTGCTTCCTTAAGAATTAAAGTAGTTTTTGTGGAAGTTCAGCATGGTGTAGTAAACATTTTGAGTTTATAATGGGAATTTGGGCATAAACTTCAAGAATCAATGGCCCGCAATTTGCAGCTGGGATGACCGCAATTTGGCAGCATTCGCCGTCATTCTGCCTTAGAAACTGACCGCAACTGCGGGATTTGCCGCATGTGGAAATCCTGAAGTTGCGGTCTGTCATTCACAGCTCCGATACTGGCTGCGCTGTCCCCTCCCCTCGCCCCACAGAGCCGGTAATCTGTGTAATCACCTGAATCAGGGAAAATGACAAAAGCTTCGGCTCTTCCGCAGTAAGTACGCTGTAAAATTCCCTACTGAAAGTTAAACCCAAAGGGATTAGTTGTAACTGGGGTTTTAACAGCGTATTGACCGCTAAACAGAGGTTAAGGTCCTAGAAAACAAATTTTTATTTTGTGCATGTGAAATTTGTCCATTTTTATTAACAATTAGGGGGAGAAATTGGGTGGAGCAGCAAACAGGGCGCCAAGCTCGCCTGGGCGCCGGATTTAGCGCAGCGTTCGGAGCAGCTGCGACCGCCGGAAATTCAGCTTGAGCGCCCCAAGAGGGACATGGGGCGAGGCTCGAGGTGCTCCGCGTCCCTCTTAGGGCGCTGAAACTCAATATCGCAGCGCAACGTGCTGCAGCGCCACACGCTGCGGCATGGCGCACTGCGGTACTGCAGGCCTTCCTCCCATTCTTAAGGGGGAGGGGCCTGCACCAGCGCGATCTCTGATCGCGAGTGTCGGCAAAAGAGCCCGGCACCGAGGAGAAGTGCCGGGCTCTCGGAAAACAGCCGGCAATGCCGCGGGGGGCGATCAGGAGGCCGGGGACGGAGGTGCTGGCAGGCGGCCGCCGAAAAAAACGGCCGCCCCGCACCTCCACCTTAATTTGCGCCACTGCCGCCACAGGTAGGCCCCATGAACCGGGCGCCATTTGCGAACGGCGCTACAGAGGCGGTCGCTGCCAAATATCGAGAGCGGGGCGCTGCGCACACCGATTAATTCATCGGAGGCGGCGCAGTGTAACAGGTTAACGCCGCCATTAGCGCCCCAGCTAAATATCGTGGGAGGCGTGGCCAGTGGCGCTAAAGCCACTGAGTGCCCTCTTTAGGCGCTAACTGGTGGCGCAGCCCACCGAATTTCTAGCCCTTAAAATTTTTAAGAAACTAAAATTTAAAAAAAAAATTAGGTTTGTCCATCTTTATTTCAGGTTTGCCTTTTCCCCATGTGAGAGCCCCAATCTTTGTTTTGCTCTTTAACATCTTTAAGAGCTTACTCACTTCCCTGCTTCTGTCTGTGATAATTCTGCTTTTGATTGGCTGCTTAGACAGGTCACGCAAGGGGTTCCCCACTAATCTCATTTGATTTTAATTGAATGTCAGAAAACCCGAAGTTCTCGACACAGATTATGAGATCCTTGTGCGAAGCGTACTTCGGGACCAGCGACGAATGCCTGCAAATTGCGGGCCATAGAATTTTACCGTGCAGAAAAAAAGCCAACCAGCCCATCATGCCTGTGTTGATTTTCTGAAAGAGCAATCCACTTAGTCCCATTCCCCAGCCATTTTCTGAACCCTTTTTTTAGGTTTTGGTTTGTGTTGCTGTATTTTAATATTGATTTCAGAAATGTGATTTCATTTAAATTTATCTTTTCAGTGTGTGTTTTAAAAAAAAATATATATTTTGTGAAAGGGCACATAATCTTACCAATTTTCTCCCCATTTACTGGACAGCATACTTCGTGAGAAGATGCTTGGGTGACTTGCTACCAGGAAACAGGAGGAAAGAGCACCCTTTCCTCAGCATCTCCTAAAGCAATTCAACTGAGATGAAAAAGGTCAGTTGCATAAGAGAATGAGATGGTATCCACCCACACTGTGGCACTGCATTTTCACAGTGATGGCCCAATAATGCCAGTGTTCTTGATGCTTCTTGATGTTCTGTGTATAAATAGCTGTGTTATAATTGCATTTCATGTATATATTACATTTAATTAAATTTCATAATTGAAAAATAATTTCCTTGTTGTTTGGCTTGTGATTTATAGTTTTGCTTGTGATTTATAGTTTCAGGTATGTGCCAGCAACTAGATCGGATGTAACTCTTAGTTATGGGATGGATATCTGTGTTTAAATAGATGGCGTCTGTTACTCTTCTGTGTTTTATGTGTAAACCACCGGGCAAGTGCTGTCTGTTTTTGATTTAATGTGATTTTGCTTTGACGTGCTGGGGTATATAGAAAAAAAATAGGAGCAGGAGTAGGCCCTTCGAGCCTACTCCGCCATTCAATAAGATCATGGTTGATCCTCTGTTTCAATACCATATACCCGCTCTCTCCCCATACCCCTTGATGCCTTTTGTGTCTAGAAATCGATCGATCTCCTCCTTAAATATATTCAGTGACTTGGTCTCCACAGCCTTCTGTGGTAGAGAATTCCACAGGTTCACCACCCTCTGAGTGAGGAAATGTCTCCTCATCTCAGTCCTAAATGTCCTACCCTTTATCCTGAGACTGTGGCCCCTCGTTCTAGACCCCCCAGCCAGGGGAAACATCCTCCCTGCATCCAGTCTGTCTAGCCCTGTCAGAATTTTATACGTTTCAATGAGATCCCCTCTCATTCTTCTAAACTCTAGCGAATACAGGCCTGGTCGACCTAATCTCTCACAATACGACAGCCCTGCCATCCCAGGAATCAGTCTGGTGAACCTTCGCTGCACTCCCTCTGTGGCAAGTATATCCTTTCTTGGGTAAGGAGACCAAAACTGCACAGAGTACTCCAGGTGTGGTCTCACCAAGGCCCTGTATAACTGTAGTAAGACATCCTTGCTCCTGTACTCAAATCCTCTTGCAATGAAGGCCAACATACCATTTGCCTTCCTAACTGCTTGCTGCACCTGCATGTTTGCTTTGAGTGACTGGTGTACAAGGACACCCAGGTCCCCCTGTACATCAACATTTCCCAATCTATCACCATTTAAATAATACTCTGCCTTTCTGTTTTTCCTACCGAAGTGGATACCTTCACATTTATCCACGCTATCCTGCATCTGCCATGTATTTGCCCACTCACTCAACTTGTCTAAATCACCTTGAAGCCTCTTTGCATCCTCCTCACAACTCATAGAAACATAGAAGATAGGAGCAGGAGTAGGCCATTCGGCCCTTCGAGCCTGCTCTGCCATTCAATGAGATCATGGCTGATCATCCAAATTTAGTACCCTGTCCCTGCCTTCTCCCCATATCCCTTGATCCCTTTAGCCTTAAGATATATATCCAACTCTTTCTTGAATATATTTAATGAACTGGCCTCCACCGCCCTCTGTGGCAGAGAATTCCACAGGTTCACCACTCTCTGGGTGAAGAAATTCCTCCTCATTTCAGTCCTAAATGGCTTACCCCTTATCCTTAGACTATGACCCCTGGTTCTGGACTCCCCGGCCATCAGAAACATCCTTCCTGCATCGAGTCTGTCCAGGCCTGACAGAATTTTATAGGTTTTGATGAGATCCCCTCTCAATCTTCTAAACTCCAGTGAGTATAAGCCCAATCGACACAGTCTCTCCTCATACGTCATTCCTGCCATCCCAGGTATCAGCCTGGTGAATCTTCGCTGCACTCCTTCCATGGCAAGAACGTCCTTCCTCAGGTAAGGCGACCAAAACTGCACACAATATTCAAGGTGCGGTCTCACCAAGGCCCTGTACAACTGTAACAAGACATCCTTGTTCCTGTACTCGAACCCTCTTGCTACGAAGGCCAACATACCATTTGCCTTCTTAACCGCCTGCTGCACCTGCATGTTTACCTTCAGCGACTGGTGCACAAGGACACCCAGGTCTCTTTGCACTTCCCCTTCTCCCAATCTATTGCCATTCAAATAATAATCTGCCTTCCTGTTTTTGCCCCCAAAGTGGATAACCTCACATTTATCCACATTATAGTGCATTTGCCATGTTTCTGCCCAATCACCCAACCTGTCCAAATCGTATTGGAGTTTCACGACATCCTCCTCACATCATACCCTCCCACCCAGCTTTGTGTCGTCTGCAAATTTGGAGATATTGCATCCAATTCCCTCGTCCAGATCATTAATATATATTGTGAACAGCTGGGGTCCTAGGACCGATCCTTGCGGTACCCCACTAGTCACTGCCTGCCACTCGGAAAACGACCCGTTTATTCCAACTCTTTGCTTTCTGTCCGCCAACCAGTTCGCCAACCAGTTCTCTATCAAAGTCAATACCTTGCCCCCAATCCCATGTGCCTTAATTTTGCATGCTAATCTCTGTTGCGGGACCTTATCGAAAGCCTTCTGAAAGTCCAAATACACCACATCCACTGGTTCTCCCTTATCTATTTTACCAGTTACATCCTCAAAAAATTCCAGTAGATTAGTCAAGCATGATTTACCTTTTGTATATCCATGTTGACTTTGTCCGATCCTGTCACTGCTTTCCAAGTGCTCTGCTATTACATCTTTTATAATGGACTCTAGCGTTTTCCCCACTACTGATGTCAGGCTTACCGGTCTATAATTCCCCGCTTTTTCTCTACCACCCTTTTTGAATAGTGGGGTTACATTTGCCACCTTCCAATTTGCAGGAACTGTTCCATAATGTATAGAATTTTGGAAGATGACAACCAATGCATCCACTATTTCCATGGCTACCTCTTTTAGTACTCTGGGATGCAGATTATCAGGCCCTGAGGATTTATTGGCTTTCAGACCCATTAATTTATCCAGCACTTTTTTTACTAATACTAATTTCCTTTAATTCCTCCTTCTCACTAGACTCTTGGTTCCCTATCATTTCTGGGAAGTTATTTGTGAAGACAGAACCAAAGTATGTGTTTAATTGCTCAGCCATTTCCTTGTTCCCCATTATAAATTCTCCCGTTTTTGACTGTAAGGGACTTAAATTTGTCTTCACTACTCTTTTTCTTCTGACATACTTGTAGAAGCTTTTACAGTCCACTTTTATGTTCCTTGCAAGTTTACTCTCATACTCTATTTTTCCCCTCTTAATCAATCTCTTTGTCCTTTTTTGCTGAACTCTAAACTGCTCCCAATCCTCGGGCTTGCTACTTTTTCTGGCAACTTTATATGACTCCTCTTTGGATCTAATAGTATCCTTAATTTCTTTTGTTAGCCATGGTTGGGCCGCTTTTCGTTTTGTGTTTTTGTTCCAGAAAGGAATGTATAACTGTTGCAATTTATGCATTAGAAACATAGAAGATAGGAGCAGGAGTAGGCCATTTGCCCCTCGAGTCTTCTCCGCCATTTAATGTGATCATGGCTGATCATCCAAATTCAGTACCCTGTCCCTGCTTTCTCCCCATATCCCTTAATCCCTTTAGCCTTAAGAAATATATCTAACTCCTTCTTGAATATATTTCATGAATTGGCCTCAACTGCCTTCAGTGGTAGAGAATTCCACAGGTTCACCACTCTCTGGGTGAAGAAATTCCTCCTCATCTCAGTCCTAAATGGCTTACCCCTATCCTTAGCCTGTGACCCCTGGTTCTGGACTCTCCCGCTATCAGGAACATCCTTCCTGCATCTAGTCTGTCTAGTCCTGTTAGAATTTTATAAGTTTCAATGAGATCCCCTCTCATTCTTCTAAACTTCAGAGAATATAAGCTTAATCGACCCAATCTCTCCTCATACGGCATTCCTGCCATCTCGGGTATCAGGCTGGTGAATCTTCGCTGCACTCCCTCCATGGCAAGAACATCCTTCCTCAGATCAGGCGACCAAAACTGCACACAATACTCAAGGTGTGGTCTCACCAAGGCCCTATAGAACTGCAGCAAGACATCCTTGTTCCTGTATTCAAATCCTCTCGCTACGAAGGCCAACATACGATTTGCCGCCTTAACCGCCTGCTGCACCTGCATGCTTACCTTCAGCGACTGGTGCACAAGGACACCCAGGTCTCGTTGCACTTCCCCTTCTTCCAATCTATTGCCGTTCAGATAATAATCTGTCTTCCTGTTTTTGCCACCAAAGTGGATAACCTTGCATTCATCCACATTATACTGCATCTGTCATACATCTGCCCAATCACCCAACCTGTCCAAATCATACTGGAGTTTCTCGGCATCCTCCTCACAGCACACACGCCCACCCAGCTTTGTGTCGTCTGCAAACTTGGAGATATTACATCTAGTTCCCTCATCTAGATCATTTATATATATATATATTGTGAATAGCTGGTGTCCTAGCACCGATCCCTGCGGTACCCCACTAGTCACTGCTTACCACTCGGAAAAAGAGCCGTTTATTCCAACTCCTTTCTTCCTGTCTGCCAGCCAGTTCTCTGTCCAAGTCAGTACCTTGCCCTCAATCCCATGTGCTTTAACTTTACACGCTAATCTCTTATGTGGAACCTTATCGAAGGCCTTCTGAAAGTCCAAATACACCACATTCACTGGTTCTCCCTTATCTATTCTACCAGTTACATCCTCAAAAAATTCCAGTGGATTAGTCAAGCATGATTTACCTTTTGTAAATCCATGTTGACTTTGTCCAATCCTGTCACTGTTTTCCAAGTGCTCTGCTATTACATCTTTTATAATGGACTCTAGCATTTTCCCCACTACTGATGTCAGGCTTACCGGTCTATAATTCCCTGTTTTTTCTCTACCACCTTTTTTGAATAGTGGGGTAACATTTGCTACCTTCCAATCCATGGGAACTGTTCCAGAATCCATAGAATTTTGCAAGATGACCAGCAATGCACCTACTATTTCTAGGGCCACTTCCTTAAGCACCCTAGGATGTAGATTATCAGGCCCTGGGGATTTATCGGCCTTCAATCCCGTCAATTTCCTTAACACCATTTCCCTACAAATACTGATTTCATTCAGTTCCTCCCTCTCATTAGACTCTATGTTCCCCGACATCTCTGGAAGGTTATTTGTGTCCTCCTTTGTGAAGACAGACCAAAGTATGTATTTAATTGGTCTGCCATTTCTTTGTTCCCCATTATAAATTCCCCTAATTCTGACTGCAAGGGACCTACGCTTGACCACCAATCTATTTCTCTTCACATATCTATAGAAGCTTTTACAGTCAGTTTTTATGTTCCCTGGAAGCTTACTCTCATACTCTATTTTCCCCCTCTTAATTAATCCCTTTGTCCTCCTTTGCTGAATCTTAAACTGCTCCCAATCCTCAGGTTTGCTGCTTATTCTGGCCAATTTATATGTCCTCTCCTTGGCTCTTATGCTATCCCTAATTTCCCTTGTTAGCCACGGTTGAGTCACCTTTTTTGTTTTATTTTTATGCCAAACAGGGTGAACAAATTCTGTAGTTCATCCATGCGATCTTTAAATGTTTGCCATTGCATATCCACCGTCAACCTTTTAAGTAACATTCCCCAATCCATCCTACCCAACTCGCGCCTCATACCATCATAGTTTTCTTTATTTAAATTCAGGACCGTAGTCTCTGAGTCAAATACTTCACTCTCCATGTTAATGAAGAATTCTATCATATTATGATCACTCCGCCCCAAGGGGCCTCGTAAAACAAGATTGCTAAGTAATCCTTTCTCATTACATAATACCCAGTCTAAGATGGCCTGATCTCTAGTTGGTTCCTCGACATATTGGTCCAAGAAACCATCCCGTATACACTCTCTAGGAATTCCTCCACCACAGTATTGTTACTAATTTGGTTAGCCCAATCTATATGTAGATTAAAGTCACCCATGATAACTGCTGTGCCCTTACTGCACGCGTCTCTAATTTCCCATTTAATGCCATCCCCAACCTCGGCATTACTGTTTGGGGGTCTGTGTACAACTCCCACTAATGTTTTTGCCCCATGGTATTTCTCAGCTCTACCCATACCGATTCCACATCATCAGAGATAATATCCTTCCTTACTATTATGTTAATCTCCTCTCTAACCAGCAATGCCACCCCACCTCCTTTTCCTTTTTGCCCGTCTTTCCTGAATATTGAATACCCCTGGATGTTGAGTTCCCAGCCTTGGTCACCCTGGAGCCATGTTTCCGTAATTCCAATCATATCATATTCGTTTACCTCTATTTGCGCAGCCAATTCATCCACCTTATTACGAATGCTCCTCGCATTAAGACACAAAGCCTTCAGGATTGTTTTTTTTAACACTCTTAGACCTTTTAGACCTATTATTTACTGTGGCCATGTTTGATTTAAACCCTTTACTTCTCTGCCTGCCACTTTTGCTTTTCTCCCTCCTGTCTTTTGCTTCTATCCTTGTTTCCCATTCCTCTGTCTCCCTGCACAGGTTCCCAACCCCCTGCCATTTCAGTGTAAACCCTCCCCATCAGCACTATCAAATACTCCCCCTAGGACATCGGTCCCGGTCCCGCCCAGGTGCAAACCGTCCAGTTTGTACTGGTCCCACCTCCCCCAGAACCGGTTCCAATGTCCCAGGAATTTGAATCCCTCCCCCTTGCACCATTCCTCTAGCCATGTTTTCATCTGAAATATCCTTCTATTTCTACTCTGACTAGCACGTGGCACTGGTAGCAGTCCTGAGATTACTACCTTTGAGGTCCTATTTTTTTAATTTACCTCCTAACTTCCTATATTCAACTTTTAGCTACTCATCCCGGTTTTTCCCTATATCGTTGGAACCTGTATGCACCATGACAACTGGCTACTCCCCCTTCCCCTCCAGAATGCGCTGCAGCCACTCCGAGACATCCTTGCACCAGGGAGGCAACATACCATCCTGGAGTCTCATTTGCGGCCGCAGAAACGCCTATCTATTCCCTTTACAATAGAATCCCCTATTACTATAGCTGTCCCACTCTTTTTCCTCCTGTCCTGTGCAGCAGAACCACCCACAGTGCCAGAAAGTTGGCTGCTGCTGTCTTCCCCCGATAAGCCACCCCCCAACGGTATCCAAAGCGGTATATCTGTTTGAGAGGGGGATGGCCACAGGGGACCCCTGCACTACCTGCCTGCGCCTACTACTCTGCCTGGCGGCCACCCATTCCCTTCCTGCCTCTGCAGCCTTTACTTGCGGTGTGACTAACTGATTAAACGTGATATCCACGATGTCCTCAGCATCGTGAATGCTCCAGTATGTATCCATTCGCAGCTCCAGCGCCGCAATGCGGTCTGCCAGTAGCTGCAGCTGGATATACTTCCTGCACACATGGTCATCAGAGACACAGGAAGTGTCCCTGATTCCCCACATAGTGCAGGCGGAGCATACCACGGCACCGAGCTGTCCTGCCATGACTTACCCTTCAATTAATTTAAATGAACTTAAATCAAATCAATACCACCAATTACACTACAATTAAATGTTATACTCAAGGGCCCTTGGTTACGAGCACTAGAAAGTATAACCACAAAAAAATTAAGACCGTCTAAACTTTATAAAGTATGAACCTTAACTGTCAAACTATATAGTACTAGCTGGGGGAGCCCGGCTTTGCCAGGGCTGTTTTGGGGCGGGCGGTTTAAATCGAGTGCCAGGCTTTGGGGCCCTGTCTGTGTCCCTTTGTGAATCTGGTGCCGGGCAACATTTTAAATCGAGTCCCAGGCTTTAGGGCTCTGTCTGTGTCCCTTTGTGAATCTGCTGCCGGGCAAGATTTCTACCTTTTTTAATACCTTGAAAGATGAAAGTGAAAGTACTTATAAAACGTTTTTGGTAAATCTTATGTTATTTTTAAAAGAGATACTAACTTTCAAAGTAGTTTGAGCTGGAAGCTGAAGTCATGGCACTGAAACAATGGCTGCCAGCTAACTTCCCCCCTACAACTCTACCCAAAATTCTCCAATCTCCTGACTCTGTCCTTTTGTGCATCCTCCCCCCACCCTTCCCAGAACCATTGGCAGCTGCCTAAGCCCCTCTTCCTTTTAAGTCTTTCCTTAAAACCTACCTCTGATGAAGTTTTCGATCACCTCCCTGAATATCTTTCTTTGGACATCCATTTGTTTCTGATTACACGTCTGTGAAGTTTTTCTATGTTAAAGGTGCTACATAAATGCAAGTTGTTGAATTATTAGAACGTGAATTTTTTTACACAGTGAATGACTTGGACGTGGCTGTACAGGGCACAATTTCAAAATTTGTAAATGACACAAAACTTGGAAGTATAGTGAACAGTGAGGAGGAGAGTGATAGACTTCAAGAAGACAGACAGGCTGCTGAAATGGGCGGACATGTGGCAGATGACATTTAACAGAGAAAAGTGTGAAGTGATGCATTTTGGTAGAAAGAATGAGGAGAGGACATATAAACTAAGTGGTGCAATCATAAAGGGGGTGCATGAACAGAGAGACCTTGGGGGTATGTGTGCATAAATCATTGAAAGTGGGAGGGCAGGTTGAGAAAGCAATTAAAAAGGCTTACTGGATCCTGGGCTTCATGCATAGAGGTATAGAGTACAAAAGTGTGGAAATTATGATGAACCTGTATAAAACACTGGTTCAGCCCCAACTGGAGTACTGTGTCCAATTCTGGGCACCACACTTTAGGAAGGATGTGAAAGCCTTAGAGGGGGTGCAGAAAAGATTTACAAGAATTATTCCAGGAATGAGGGATTTCAGTTATGGGACTTATGGAGAAGCTGGAGTTGTTCTCTTTGGAGCAGAGAAGATTGAGAGAAGATTTGATAGAAGTGTTCAAAATCATGAGGGGTCTGGACAGGGTAGATGAGAGAAACTGCTCCCATTGGCAGAAGGGTCAAGAACCAGAGGACACAGATTTAAGGTGATTGGCAAAAGAACCAAAGGCGGCGTAGGAAATAACTTTTTTACACAGCGAGTGGTTTTTTACACAGCGAATGCACTGCCTGAAAGGGAGGTGGAGGCAGCCTCAATTTTATCTTTTAAGAATGTGTTGGATAAGTATCTGAAGGAAAAAAAATTGCAGGGCTACGGGGAAAGGGCGGGGGAGTGGGACTAGCTGAGAGTCGGCACGGGGTTGATGGGCGGAATGGCCTTCCATGCTGTAACCATTCTATGATTCTTCGATGAATATTTGTTAATTCCTGCTTTTCACCTGGGTATATTTATTTATTTATTTATTTTAAAAAATGTAAAGTTCCCAGATAACTTAAAATCAATGACACATGAGGCGTTGTACATGTTTATCACTCTTGCGCTCGTGTATGAAATGAACATGAACTGTGACTGGGTATAACTGGTTATAAGGAACTGGGATGTCTGTGTGTGTGTATCCGGGTGGAGGAGTTGTGGACAAGGATTTGTCTATGAAAGTTTGTTCGGTAGGTGTTCATATCTGATTTTATTAATGCCTGGGGTTGTCGGTGACACGTGATTAATGTTAGTTTGAGGGGTTACCCTCTTGCAATCTTTAGCAGTGATGCAGTGTTTTAATAGTTTCTGGAACTATTCTGTTTCCAGCAGCTTTTCCTGGTCCTGCCAGTTGTGGCATGATATGGCCACTCGAGGCAACCCACAATCTAAGGGGGCAGAAGGTTGGGATGCTGTGTCCCCATTCACCTCTGCTACTTTTCTGATTAGCATGTGCTTGTAAGCAAGGTGTGGGTTTTAATTTGGCAGTTCATTTGCTTTTGATGTGTTGGGATGAAATGACCTTGATGTACTTAGACATGGTATTTGTGGAAGTATTTAGGGGTAATTGTGAAGGGAGTAAGAAAACTAACTTGAGTAAAAAGCTCCTTACACATTTGCAATAGTGTGCAGTGACTAATAGGGTGAAAATAGTGGGTTCGTAGGGAGGAGTGGGACCATGAGAGGTTGTTTCATCAGATGTTAGCTGCAGATGGCTGAGACTACACATTGCATTGAATATCCTTGCCTCAGAAATCCCAGTCATAGTGCTGATCACTTGTTTTTGCCAAAGCAGATGTTAACTAGATCCATATGTGCAGTGTCCAAGTATTGTCATCTGGAGAAGAGGATTTTCCACCCTGCTACAATTCATTCCAGTCTATAAGGACTACTTCTTATACTATGATGCCACAATGTATCATTTGTGACTTGTACTTGGAGTGCATCTGTAATATGTGATGAGTTTATGACAGTTGTATTTTTAGTTCTGAAAATACCATCATCGTGCAACTGGTGTGGCAAAAATATGAGTGTTATTTTCAAATCTTTTTGCAAATGTAGCATATCTTTAGCTTCATGTGCTAATTTGAAACAAATGTTTTCTCCTCGACCTGAAGTAATAAGAAAAGTTACATAGCTTCTTGGAAACCAAAATTATTGTAAATAATGAATTTTCATACTTCATAATATTTCCATGTTACAATGTTTGCAACTTGTCATGAATATCTTCAGCTAATTCCCTGAGTTTGCCTAGCAACATTAGAAGTCTGGAGAACTGTAATTCTTATCCCCATTGATCTAATTGCTCAATGATTCGCACAAAGTTCCATCACCCCTGTGCTCGCTGACCTACATTGGCTCCCGATTAAGCAACACCTCGATTTCAAAATTCTCATCCTTGTTTTCAAATCCCACCATGGCCTCGCCCCTCCGTATCTCTGTACACTCCTCCCGCCCCAATTTTATTCGCTCCACCACTGGTGTCCGTGCCTTCAGCTGCCAAGGCCCCAAGCTCTGGAATTTTCTCCCGAAACCTCTTTACCTCTCTTTCCTCCTTTTAAGACGCTCCTTACTTTGACCATCTGCCCTAATATCTCCTTATGTGGCTCGGTGTCAAATATTGCTTGATAACGCTCCTGTAAAGTGCCTTGGGATGTTTTACTATGTTAAAGCCGCTATTGTTGATTCCCACAAAAATAATGCAAAAATGGGGCCTTGAAGTATATAACCAAGTGCCTATTAGTTATCATCAAATAAAATGTTTAGTATTTATAAAAATTAATTTGCATTTTGTGCATATTAATGCAGGATGAATTTTGTCCGTGATTATTTTTGATCACTATTTTTGACAATTTTTTCTTTTTCTTATTATTTTTCTTGTCATATGAGTAATAGCAGCAAGGTAGCATTTATTGTCCATACCTAGCTGCTAACAACATAGGCCCTGATTTTAACTGCAGGTGGTTTCCCTGCACAGGCCTGAGTTATAATTACAGTCGAGTCTCAATGATGTCATCGGGCCAAAACGTGCATATGCAAAGAAGGACCCTGTTGGCTCCAGGCACATGTCCTTGCTGCCAGCTCAAGAGAGCAGAGAGCAGGTTAAAGTTGCAAATGTTGCGATCATGGTGGCTTTCGGACAGGTAAGAGCCAGGGCGATTTTAACTGGCCACCCATCTGCTGAGTGAGTAGGGTTAGAATCGCCCCCATAGTGTGTCCAGGTAGGTGGTAGGTCCTTGGTGAACCAGTTGGGTTTTTACAACAATCTAGCAGCTTTCATTCACTTTTTTTGGTGCTAGCCCACAAATTACTAAGACATGAATGGAGAAGATTAGGTTTGTGCTTTAAGTGGATGGAGTAATTGAAGGAGCTACTAATCTGCATCTTTTGGTGGGGGGGTGGTGGTCTTGTCAACAAGTCACAAATCAGCTTTTTCCGCCTGAGTGTGGTGATCACATTTGGCATAGCAGAAAGGTATGGCATGTGAGTTTTATACCTTCCCGGCTCTAGTCAGGTCATTAAACCTCTTTTGGCACTGCACCGCTGTCTTGGGCATGCCTGAGGAGGCAGGCAGTGCCTCTGCGACCTATGCCCACACCCACCTTTTCACCGCACGTGAGGACTGTGATGACGGTGAGCTAATCAGCTGCTGGTGCCCCCTATCCACCTCATCCAAGAGGGCCTGAAGGTCCTTGTCAGTGAAGGTGAAAGCTCTCTTCCAGGCATCCTTCTCTTGAAATTCTGAAGTACTCATTTGTGAGAAGGGAAAAGTCGGAGACAGTTCAGACTCTCTACAGAGTAATTTAAAGGCATTAATTTAAAAATCCGCAGGGCAGAGAGTTGTGTGCTGCTTACCTTGCAGTCTCCATCCTCACTCTGAAGGAAGATTAAAAAAAAACTTCTC
Organism: Somniosus microcephalus; assembly: GCF_052327205.1. Taxonomy (NCBI): domain Eukaryota; kingdom Metazoa; phylum Chordata; class Chondrichthyes; order Squaliformes; family Somniosidae; genus Somniosus; species Somniosus microcephalus. Next base: position 73,419,814 of record NC_140991.1, read on the forward strand.
TAGCTCTCCACCCTAGCACCTCTGTTCCAATTATCTTTCAACCACACTTGGATATTGCGCTGGGTTCTTTTCTGTTTGGGCTTATTATCATTTAGATTGCGAGGATATTTGGGTGCAATTTGACGTTGACAAAATGGGTGCAGCTTCCGGCGCAATTTCAGCTCCAACTTCCCCGTTGTGGGCACGGAGAGAACTCCAGGTTATTGTAAGTTAAAGGGTAATTTTTTTTTTTATTAGTGGTTAGATTTTTTTAATGCCCTTTTTTGTAAGACAACTCAACTTTCTGGATAGGAAAGTAGCCCATCACCTGAAGTAACCCCAGTTAAATACTGTGGGAAATGTAAGGTTTATTGCACTCCCTTAGTAACAAGTGCTTTGTTCAAGATTTATATATCCATGGTTACCTTGGTTACAAGTGTTCTGGCCTTTTGCCTCTATTACCCAAGGGAAGAGCATGAACTACTGGAATGTTCTGGCATTGGTTAAATTTGGAATGAGTCTGGAGACAGACATGATGATTTCTGGAGACATTTAATTTAAGGATTAAAATCAACTGTAAACCATCTTGCCCATCATCAAAGAGTCTGCAGGAGAACTGTTGTTGAAGTTCATGATTCCGAATACACGAATGATAGATGCAGCTGAAATAGTTAGGATTGATCCAGAAGACTGCTAATAGGGCACTGATTGTCTGGCCAAGAAATTGTCTGAACTCTGCTCGGAGAATATAGTGAGTGTAGGGTCTCCTGAGAAGTGAAGTGGAAAAAGACTGCATAGAATTTACAGCAGAGGAGGAAGTAATTTGATGCACCACGCCTGTGTTGCTGTTACTTCTTCAACTAGAGTTTTGAACTTGAAACACATTTTCCTTTAACCTTTTATATTCTTCCTTTTCAAACACACCTCAAATTCTCATCTTGCCTCAATAGTCACTTGTGATGAAATATTCTATAATAGGTGTGAAAACATTTCTAACTTCCTCCTTCATTCTTCCAGGGATAATCTTCAATCTGTGTCCCTTTGTTAGCAATTTTTCAACCAGAAGAACCTGTCTTTGATGATGTCCTCTCAAAACCTTTCATTGGTTATAAAAATTAGTTACGTACCACTTTCTCTGATCCATTGGAAAAAATGCCCCAATGTTTTAAGTCCCTCTTCATATCTATAACCTCTCATTCCTGGTATAATTTTAGTAAATCTTCACTGACCCTTTTTTATGGTTCAAGTACACTTCGGCTGCAAATTTGCCCGGTGCTCAGAGGGCGGGTTTGGAGGCGGGTCCGCTGTCAAAATAGCAAAGAAACCCGCCTCCACGCGAGTCTCCCAGGTGTCGGGTCTGTCAGCGGAGAACTGACCCGACACCAAGCAGCGGGGGATACAATTGAGCTAATTAAATGGCTTGTTAAGAGACAATTTAATACTTTGAGGCTTCCTTCCAATTTTACGTTCTCCCCCACGGATTACCCGCTGCTCAGGGAACACGCCAGCTCAACCTGGCATGATTTGAGTCTGCATTGATGTTTGTGAAAAGCTGACAGTTGCAGAAGTGGTGTAAAGGATGCCATGTTGCAGATGGTGAGTTTCAGAGTGCAGAAACTTTTGGTTACTTTATTTGTAATACATATAGAGATTTCTTTAGCTTGCAAGTGTTTAGAGGCAACTGTATGTCTAGTGTCACCTCATTGGAACAACCCCTCTCACCATTGACAGATCGCTTGTCATCTCACCTGCAGCTGCCATCTATTGCAGCAACATCGGTGCCCTTGGAAAAAAATCAGACCTTGGTTCCCTGAATCCTTCCACGATCAGCCCCAGCACCAACATCACCAGGCACGCCAACATCATCACCAACCTTCTCCGCCATCACCTGATGCTGCACTGGACACAGGGCATCAGCCCCTGACAACATTGCTGCCCGGGAGGCCAGCGATGGCATCACCATGGCCAGATTTTCTTCACTTGACGCTGTTAACCCTGGCTGCCACATGATGCGCCAGGTTGACAGCATCCCACACCAGCACTGTGAAGCATCCCTTTAATGTCCAAGCCATTCCATGCACACTCATCACTATGGCGGGGTGGGGGGGGGGAAAGTTATGTCTGAACATTCACTGGAACTCAGTACTATGACACTTCTCAAGGTGCGCTCAGATCTGTCCAATAAGGGGCAGTGTTGGAAAAATAGATTTCACTGTATGACAACACATTACCAGAGGCTTCACATGGACATTGGCTAAACCTCTCAAGTGCCTACCCTTGTGTGTTGTTAGTTGGTATACTTACAGTAGGATGAGGGTGAGTGTGAGGGGTGGCTAGTGAGATGGGGAAGTGATAATGTAGATAGAGAGGGATGGGTTGAGGTACAAGGTAAGTTGGTGTGAGTAAGGATGTGCAGGAGAAGGGTATGGAAGGCAGAGTGATGGGAATGCGTTAAGTGGCACATCAGGGTGAGGTTGAGTGTGGCTTTGCAGTAACGTTTCGTGATCTACTGAGATCATTGAAAAGTTGGCGGCACTGCAGCCAGGGACCCCTGACGACATCCCTGCTTTTGCCCTCCTGTGTAATGGGCAACCAGGCTGTGTTGGTGTCCTGGGAAGGTCTCTTCTGCCCTTGGAAGGGAAGAGAACTTCTCTGCGTGCTGTGACTCCCTCCCTAAGCATATGGAGGGAGTCATTGGAGAGCCTGGGTGCAAGCGTCCACCTTTTTGCAGTGCTTGTCATTGTTTGCAGCACCTCAATTCTGTCGAACACTGACAGAACAACTGTCAAACTCCATGTGGCCGTGGTTCCTTTAAGGAAACTGGCTTGATGACGCGTCATCAAATGACATCATCAGACCCACTTCCTGTTAATTGGCCGGGAAGCCCGCATGGCAGGCTTAACAAGGCCAATCAAGGGTAAATCCCTTTGACAGAGCAGCTGCAGTCAGGATCGTGACTGGAACCCAGAAACCAGCTCTCCTGACACTGATGATAAAATCGCGGCCTTCATCTAATTGGATGCCCAGAACAGCGCACAATTCTCCCACTGTGGTCTAATCAATGTGTTGTGCAGATTCAACTTCAGTTCTTTTATTATCTATTCTCTGCCACAGAATTCCTGTTGACTTTTTTATGGCCTTTTCCAGCTGTGCTCACATCTTTTGAAGATCTATGTATCTGTACACCTAGATCATTCTCGTCCTCAACTCTGTTAGGATTCCTTGTTTAGACAGTACCTCCAGCAATACTGCACTGAAGTGTCTGCCTGAATTATGTGCTCAAATCTCTGGAGTGGGGCCTGAACTCTCAACCTTCTAACTCGGAGCCAAGGCTGACAACATTGAAGAACAATATTTAATTACATATAAAGATACTGAACCTGACACAAACTGCATAGCCCAGTGCTGATAACCTGAAATTAAGGCAAAAGTCTATTTGATCAGTCGGGTGGGTACAGGCTGGTCATTTAATTCATTCAAATTAGAAATTCTGAGAATCAGAAGAATGCCGGGAATAGAGAATTTGGCAAATGTACGAGAAAAACATTGCACTGGAGAGAACATAGTCTGGGTGAGGGGAGAAAACTTGGTGAATTATATCGTTATTCAGTAAAATCTATTGGCGATAAAGTCAAAGCATCCAAACATTTAACTGACAGCGAATGACAAACTTCTGTGCAAGGAAAAACTGAATGTGTAAAAGGACTCGAGAGCAAAACAAATATGAAATTATAATTGCTAAAGAAGGTAAATGACATTGGGGGAAAAATTCAGTTGGTTGCGTCACCTGTTAGCGCATTAAGAGGGTGCTAAGTGGGGCGCAAACCAACTAGCGCCCGGGCGCGGCACTTCCAACGCCTCCCACCAAATTCAGCGGGAGGTTAGTGGTGGCGCTAACTGTTAGTGCTGCGCCGCTGGCGATGACTTCATCGGTGTGCACAGTGCCCCGGCCGCGATCTTCGGGAGCACCCCCTGATTTACCGCCGGACGCTATGTCCGACAGGGTCAGGGTGGCGTACCTGCGGCCGGGGAGGCCATTTTTGTTGTTGGCTGCCTGCCAGCACCTGCCTGCGCTCCCGTCCCCGGCCTCCGGAACCCCCCCCCTCCCCCGCGGAGTGCCGGCTGCGCTCCAAGAGCCTGGCAGTTCTCTTGGGTGCCAGGCTCTTTTGCCTGCACTCCCGATCCCCGGGGGCCCAGCTGGGCCCCAGGTCGCGCTGCCCCTTTAAGAAGGGGAGGAAGGCCTGCAATACCGCGGCGCGACGTGCCACAGCGTGTGGCGCTGTGGCAAGTAGCGCCATGATATTCACTCGCAGCACCCCAAGAGGGAGGCGGGGCGCCTCCAGTAGTGTCCCGCTTCCCTTTGGGGCGCAACTGACCAATTTCTGGTGCGGGGGCGCTAATTTTTCCGGGGCGCTACTTTTAGCGTCCCGACGAAGTTAGCACCCCAAACGGGGCTATACTGAATTTCTCCCCCATTATCTTTTTAAATACATCGGGGGAGTATATGTGAGAATATGGCTGTTACATAAAAAAGAGTCAAGATTAGTGAAATGGATATGGGCATAGCTGAAAAAAATGAGATCTTCAGTTCAAAATTTACAAGTGCAAAGGACAGTATAGCGGCAGAAACAAAATGGATTACCCGAGAAAAGAGTGTAGTCGTAACATTATTACTATTAAGTTGGTAACTGCATTATTGCATAAAACTCAAGTAAATAAAGCACCTGGCCCCAATGGGTTTCACCCAAGGGCTTGTCAAGAAATCAAGGATTCGTTAGCAGAGCTAACCTAGTAGAAATATTTAGCAATTTGCTAGAAAAGGGAATAGTACCACAGGATTGGTGAATGGCAGATTTAGGAACTCCGGAATATCTATAGACCAGTTAGTCTGCTATCGGTACAAGGTAAAATCCTGGAATTAATTATAAAGGATGAAGTAGTGGATTACTGAGCGATAGTCAACAATGATTTACAAAAGGGAAGTCATGCCAGAGCATTTGGATAGAATAGTGGGGTGGGAGGGTTCAAGTGAAGGGGAATTTAGAAAGTCAAAGAGAAAGGAGAAGGCAATAGTGTAGGGTAGCGATAGGGGTAATGATAACCAGAGTGTGACAGCAAGAGACAGAGCATACGAACATAAACGTGCACCAGCAAATAGTTTGAGTAGGTAAAAATGGTATAAAGAAAAAATTAAAAGCTCTTTATCTGAATGCACGCAGCATTCGCAACAAGATAGACGAGTTGACGGCACAAATAGAAATAAATGGGTGTGATCTGATAGCCATTACAGAGACGTGGTTGCAAGGTGACCAAGGCTGGGAACTGAATTTCAGGGGTATTTGACATTTCGGAAGGATAGGCAGAAAGGAAAAGGAGGTGGAGTAGCTCTGTTAATAAAGGATGAGTTCAGTGCAGTGGTGAGAAATTATATTGGCTCAGAAGGGTAGGATGTAGAATCCGTTTGGGTGGAGGTAAGAAATAGTAAGGGAAAGAAGTCACTGGTGGGAGTAGTCTATAGGCCCCCTAACAGTAGCTACACTGTAGGACAGAGTATAAATCAAGAAATAATGGGGGCTTGTAAGAAAGGTACTGTGGTAATCATGGGCTATTTTAATCTTCATATAGATTGGACAAATCAAACTGGCAAGGTTAGCCTTGAGGACAAGTTCATAGTGTATTCGGGATGGTTTCTTAGAACAATACATTGTGGAACCAACCAGGGAGAAGGCTATTTTAGATCTGGTAATCTGTAATAAGACAGGATTAATTAATGATCTCATTGTAAAGGATCCTCTAGGGAAGAGTGATCATAGCATGATAGAATTTCAAATTCAGTTTGACGGTGAGAAACTTGGGTCTGAAGCTAGTGTCCTAAACTTAAGTAAAGGCAATTACAGAAGTATGAAGACAGAGTTGGCTAAAGTAGACTGGGAAAATAGATTAAAGGGTAAGACTGTAGATAAGCAGTGGCAGACATTTAAGGAGATATTTCATAACTCTCAGCAAACGTTTATTCCAGTGAGAAAGAAAGACTCTACGAGATGGATGAACCATCCGTGGCTAACTAAAGAAATTAAGGATGGTATCAAATTGTGGTGGGCCAGAAGGTTGGGAAATTTTTAGAAATCAGCAAAGGATGACTTAAAAAAAAAAATAGAGGGAGACGATAGATTATGAAAATAAACTAGCAGAAAATATAAAAACAGACAGTAAGAGCTTCTACAGGTATATAAAAGGGAAGAAAGTAGTTAAAGTAAATGTTGGTCCCTTAGAGGATGGAACTGGGGAATTAATAATGGGAAACGGGGAAATGGCAGAGACTTTGAACAAATATTTTGTATCGATCTTCACGGTAGAAGACAATAAAAGCATCCCAATAATAATTGATAATCAATGGGCTATAGGGAGGGACGAACTTAAAACAATGACTATCACCAGAGAAAAAGTACTAGGCAAACAAATGGGAATAAAGGCTGATAAGTCCCCTGGACCTGATGGCCTACATCCTAGGGTCTTAAAAGAAGTGGCTGCAGAGATCGTGGATGCATTGGTTATAATCTACCAAAATTCCCTGAATTCTGGAGAGGTCCCAGCGGATTGGAAAACCGCAAATGTAACGCCCCTATTCAAGAAAGGAGGGAGGCAAAAAACAGGAGGCGATAGGCCAGTTAGCCTAACATCTGTCATTGGAAAAATGCTGGAATCCATTATTAAGGAAGTAACAGCAGGACATTTGGAAAATCATAATACAATCAAGCAGAGTCAACATGGTTTTATGAAAGGGAAATCGTGTTTGACAAATTTACTGGAGTCCTTTGAGGATGTAACGATCAGGGTAGATAAAGGGGAACCAGTAGATGTAATGTATTTGGATTTCTAGAAGGCATTCGATAAGGTGCCACATAAAAGGTTACTGCACAAAATAAGAGCTCATAGGATTGGCTAACTAACAGAAAACAAAAAGTTGGGATAAATGGGCCATTTTCCGGTTGACAAACTGTAACTAGTGGGGTGCCACAGGGATCAGTGCTGGGGCCTCAACTATTTACAATCTATATTAATGACTTGGATGATGGGACCGTGTGTACTTTAGCCGATTTTGCTGATGATACAAAGATAAGTGGGAAAGCAAGTTGTGAGGAGGATAGTCTGCAAAGGGATATAGATAGGTTAAGTGAGTGGGCAAAAATTTGGCAGATGGAGTATAATGTGGGAAAATGTGAGGTTATCCACTTTGGTAGGAAAAATAAAAAAGCAAATTATTATTTAAATGGAGAGAGATTACATAATGCTGCGGTACAGAGGGATCTGGGGTTCCTCGTACATGAAACGCAAAAAGTTAGCATGCAGGTACAGCAAGTAATTAGGAAGGCAAATGGAATGTTGGCCTTTTATTGCAAGGGGGCTGGAATATAAAAGTAGGGAAGTCTTGCTACAACTGTACAGGGTGCTGGTGAGACCACACCTGGGTTACTACATGCAGTTTTGGTCTCCTTATTTAAGGAGGGATATACTTGCATTGGAGGCAGTTCAGAGAAGGTTCACTAGGTAAATTCCTGAGATGAAGGGGTTGTCTTATGAAGAAAGGTTGAACACATTGGGCCTATACTCATTGGAGTTTAGAAGAATGAGAGGTGATCTTATAAAAACATAGAAACATAGAAGATAGGAGCAGGAGTAGGCCATTCGGCCCCTCGAACCCGCTCCGCCATTCAATGCGATCATGGCTGATCATCCAAATTCAGTACCCTGTCCCTGCTTTCTCCCCATATCCCTTGATCCCCTTAGCCTTAAGAAATATATCTAACTCCTTCTTGAATATATTTAATGAATTGGCCTCAACTGTCTTCTGTGGTAGAGAATTCCACAGGTTCGCCACTCTCTGGGTGAAGAAATTCCTCCATCTCTGTCCTAAATGGCTTACCCCTTATCCTTAGACTGTGACCCCTGGTTCTGGACTCCCCCGCCATCGGGAACAGCCTTCCTGCATCTAGTCTGTCTAGTCCTGTTAGAATTTTATAAGTTTCAATGATACCCCCTCTCATTCTTCTAAACTCTATCGAATATAAGCCTAATCGACCCAATCTCTCTTCATACGTCATTCCTGCCATCCCAGGTATCAGTCTGGTGAATCTTCACTGCACTCCCTCCATGGCAAGAACATCCTTCCTCCGATAAGGTGACCAAAACTGCACACAATACTCAAGGTGTGGTCTCACCAAGGCCCTGTACAACTGCAGCAAGACATCCTTGCTCCTGTACTCGAATCCTCTCGCTATGAAGGCCAGCATACCATTTGCCGCCTTAACCACCTGCTGCACCTGCATGCTTACCTTCAGCGATTGGTGCACAAGGACACCCAGGTCTCGTTGCACTTCCTCTTTTCCCAATCTATTGCCGTTCAGATAATAATCTGCTTTCCTGTTTTTGCTACCAAAGTGGAATACCTCACATTTATCCACATTACACTGCATCTGCCATGCATCTGCCTAATCACCCAACCTGTCCAAATCATACTGGAGTTTCTCTGCATCCTCCTCACAGCACACACACCCACCCAGCTTTGTGTCATCTGCAAACTTGGAGATATTACATTTAGTTCCCTCGTCTAGATCATTAATATATATTGTGAATAGCTGGGGTCCTAGCACCGATCCCTGCGGTACCCCACTAGTCACTGCCTTCCACTCGGAAAAAGAGCCGTTTATTCCAACTCCTTTCTTCCTGATTTACCTTTTGTATATCCATGTTGACTTTGTCTGACCCTGTCACTGCTTTCCAAGTGCTCTGCTATTACATCTTTTATAATGGACTCTAGCATTTTCCCCACTACTGATGTCAGGCTTACCGGTCTATAATTCCCCGCTTTTTCTCTACCACCCTTTTTGAATAGTGGGGTTACATTTGCCACCCTCCAATTTGCAGGAACTGTTCCATAATGTATAGAATTTTGGAAGATGACAATCAATGCATCCACTATTTCCATGGCTACCTCTTTTAGTACTCTGGGATGCAGATTATCAGGCCCTGAGGATTTATTGGCTTTCAGACCCATTAATTTATCCAGCACTTTTTTTACTAATACTAATTTCCTTTAATTCCTCCTCCTCACTAGACCCTTGGTTCCCTCTCATTTCTGGGAAGTTATTTGTGAAGACAGAACCAAAGTATTTGTTTAATTGCTCAGCCATTTCCTTGTTCCCCATTATAAATTATCCCGTTTTTGACTGTAAGGGACTTAAATTTGTCTTCACTACTCTTTTTCTTCTGACATACTTGTAGAAGCTTTTACAGTCCACTTTTATGTTCCTTGCAAGTTTACTCTCATACTCTATTTTTCCCCTCTTAATCAATCTCTTGGTCCTTTTTTGCTGAACTCTAAACTGCTCCCAATCCTCAGGCTTGCTACTTTTTCTGGCAACTTTATATGACTCCTCTTTGGATCTAATAGTATCCTTAATTTCTTTTGTTAGCCATGGTTGGGCCGCTTTTCCTTTTGTGTTTTTGTTCCAGAAAGGAATGTATAACTGTTTCAGTTTATGCATTAGAAACATAGAAGCTAGGAGCAGGAGTAGGCCATTTGCCCCTCGAGTCTTCTCCGCCATTTAATGCGATCATGGCTGATCATCCAAATTCAGTACCCTGTCCCTGCTTTCTCCCCATATCCTTTTAGCCTTAAGAAATATATCTAACACCTTCTTGAATATATTTAATGAATTGGCCTCAACTGCCTTCTGTGGTAGAGAATTCCACAGGTTCACCACTCTCTGGGTGAAGAAATTCCTCCTCATCTCAGTCCGAAATGGCTTACCCCTATCCTTAGCCTGTGACCCCTGGTTCTGGACTCTCCCGCCATCAGGAACATCCTTCCTGCATCTAGTCTGTCTAGTCCTGTTAGAATTTTATAAGTTTCAATGAGATCCCCTCTCATTCTTCTAAACTTCAGAGAATATAAGCTTAATCGACCCAATCTCTCCTCATACGGCATTCCTGCCATCTCAGGTATCAGGCTGGTGAATCTTCGCTGCACTCCCTCCATGGCAAGAACATCCTTCCTCAGATCAGGCGACCAAAACTGCACACAATACTCAAGGTGTGTTCTCACCAAGGCCCTATAGAACTGCAGCAAGACATCCTTGTTCCTGTATTCAAATCCTCTCGCTACGAAGGCCAACATACGATTTGCTGCCTTAACCGCCTGCTGCACCTGCATGCTTACCTTCAGCGACTGGTGCACAAGGACACCCAGGTCTCGTTGCACTTCCCCTTCTCCCAATCTATTGCCGTTCACATAATAATCTGTCTTCCTGTTTTTGCCACCAAAGTGGATAACCTTGCCTTCATCCACATTATACTGCATCTGTCATACATCTGCCCAATCACCCAACCTGTCCAAATCATACTGGAGTTTCTCGGCATCCTCCTCACAGCACACACGCCCACCCAGCTTTGTGTCGTCTGCAAACTTGGAGATATTACATCTAGTTCCCTCATCTAGATCATTTATATATATATATGTGAATAGCTGGTGTCCTAGCACCGATCCCTGCGGTACCCCACTAGTCACTGCCTACCACTCGGAAAGAGAGCCGTTTATTCCAACTCCTTTCTTCCTGTCTGCCAGCCAGTTCTCTGTCCAAGTCAGTACCTTGCCTCCAATCCCATGTGCTTTAACTTTACACGCTAATCTCTTATGCGGAACCTTATCGAAGGCCTTCTGAAAGTCCAAATACACCACATTAACTGGTTCTCCCTTATCTATTCTACCAGTTACATCCTCAAAAAATTCCAGTAGATTAGTTAAGCATGATTTACCTTTTGTAAATCCATGTTGACTTTGTCCAATCCTGTCACTGTTTTCCAAGTGCTCTGCTATTGCATCTTTTATAATGGACTCTAGCATTTTCCCCACTAGCGATGTCAGGCTTACCGGTCTATAATTCCCCATTTTTTCTCTACCACCTTTTTTGAATAATGGGGTAACATTAGCTACCCTCCAATCCATGGGTACAGTTCCAGAGTCTATAGAATTTTGGAAGAAGTCTTATTGAAACATGTAAGATTCTGAGGGGATTTGACAGCGTAAATGCAGGGAAGATGTTTCTCCTTGTGGGGGAACCTAGAACTAGGGGGTACAGTTTCAGGATAAGGGGTCGCCCATTTAAAACAGAGATGAGGAGGAAATTTTTCTCTGAGGGTCGTGAATCTTTGGAATTCTCTACCCCAGAGAGCTGTTGTGGCTGGGTCATTGAATATATTCAAGGCAGAGATAGACAGATACTTGAGCTTCAGGGGAGTCCAGGGTTATGGGGAGCAGGCAGGAACGTGGCATTGAGGCCAAGATCAGATCAGCCATGATCTTATTGAATAGCGGAGCAGACTCGAGGGGCCGAATGGCCTACTCTTGCTCCTATTTCTTATGTTATTTTCTTATGTTCCTAATAGAGATAGAACTATTCCTCTGAGTTATAGACTAGTTAACTTATTGCCAATGGTAGGAATGATTCTAAAATCGTTGCTATAAAATCAGATAGGAAAACATCCAGAGATGGAGAATAGAATAAAAAAAATATAGCTATGATATCATATCCCTCCATAATAAATAATACTACTAACTCTCCAGTTTTGATTTGCGTGCTTTGTGCATTCACATGCATACCACTAAATCCTGACTGCAGTCTTTTGGAGTGTTTACTTTTTTTATTTTCATTGTGCCCCTTCTACAGCTATGTTTTATGTCTGTCACTACCTCATCTTTTTCCCGTTCTCTGATAATTTTTCATGATTTCAGATAAGTCTATGGCTTCTATTCCAATTGCTTTACTCTTTCTGCTTTTTCTCTGTTGTTTCAAACCTAGACTTTTCCCAATCACAACAACAACTTGTACTTATATAGCGCCTTTAACAGAGTATAACGTCCCAAGCTGCTACACAGAGTACTTTAAGACAAACTTTTGACACCGAGCCACATAAGGATAAATTAGGGCAGGTGACCAAAAGCTTGGTGAAAGAGGTAGGTTTTAAGGAGCGTCTTAAAGGAGGAAAGAGAGGTAGCGAGGCAGAGAGGTTTAGGCCGGAATTCCAGAGCTTAGGCCCTAGGCAACAGAAGGCACAGTCACCAAAGTTTGAGCGATTATAATCAGGGATGCTCAAGAGGGCAGAATTAGCGGAGCGCAGATATCTCGGCGGTGGGGGGTTGTGGGGCTGAAGGAGATTAGAGATAGGAAGGGGCGAGGCCATGGAGGGATTTGAAAACAAGGATGAGAATTTCGAAATCGAGACGCTGATAACCGGGAGCCAATGTCGGTCAGCGAGCACAGGGGAGATGGATGAACGGGACTTGGTGCGAGTTAGGACACGGGCAACCGAGTTTTGGATGACCTCAAGTTTACTTAGGGTGGAATGTAGGAGGCCAGCCAGTCAAGTCTAGAGGTAACAAAGGCATGGATGAGGGTTTCAGCAGCGGATGAGCTGAGGCAGGGGCGGAGATGGGCGATGTTACGGAGGTGGAAGTAGGTGGTCTTTGTTATGCTGCGGATATGTGGTCGGAAGCTCATTTCAGGGTTAAATATGAAGCCAAAGTTGCGAACAGTGTGGTTCAGCCTCAGACAGATGTTAGGGAGAGGGAAGGAGTCAGTGGCTAGGGAACGGAGTTTGTGGCGAGGACTGAAAACAATGGCTTCGGTCTTCCCAATATTTAATTGGAGAAAATTTTTACACATCCAGAATTGTATGTCGGACAAGCAGTCTGACAATTTAGAGACTGTGGAGGGGTCGAGAGAAGAGGTAGTGAGGTAGAGCTGGGTGTTGTCAGCGTACATTTTGAAACTGACGCTGTGTTTTCGGATGATGTTGTCTGCTATAATAGTTTAAATTCTCCTCCAAATTATCCCCTGGCTCAAGGATATTGGTGCAGTTTTAGTTTAAGTGTAGAACTTCCCTTCGGCAAAACCTTCTCTTGTTCCAGAATTCAGTCTAGTGCCCGAAGAATATGAATCCTTCCCCCCACTGCATCCGTCCTATGCTTAACCTTGCAGCACATGAGAGGGTGGACTGCACAAGTCTTTAAAGGATGGTTTGAGGGGCTGAATTATTGGCCTGGATTTTACAGGGCCTGTGCGTGCGCGGCCGTATGTGCCTCACAACTTCAGGGTTTCCACATGCACAAAAACCCGAAACTAGCGATCTCTCAAGTTTCAGCTTGACATCATCCACATGCGCAGGAAATCGACATTCGCTGGCCCAATTATTGCCCAGCGAATGCCCATGAAATCCTTACGCCTGGTAAAAGCAGGGGTAGGGCCGCCTTTTACCAGTGTAAGGGTGAAAATAAATATTAATACAGCATTTTTCAAATCATTTAAACATTTAAAAATCTTTAAAATTGGTTTAGATTATTTTTGGTCCCATAAATGTTTAAAGTTATTTTTTTTAAATCACATTTTTGTTTTAAATGTTTAATTAAATTGTATTTTCATTAATTTTAAACATGTGGTGAAAGTGTGTTTTTTGTCATTCTTTATGCTAATAGGGATTCCGTATGGAAATAGAATCCCCATAAACATAATGGAAATCCCCCTTTCTCATTGGTTGGGCTGGCCCACATGATCCCAGGGACGCTTGCGAACGTGGGATACGTGGGTCTTTACGCAGGCATACGCCTACAGACCCAGGACCGCAAGAGTCCGAAGATACGGAGGCACCAGATAGGTGCGTACTTTTCTTGCGGATCGGATACATTCGTCCGCGAGAAGCCTCCTACCGCATTTTCAGGTCCATTTTAAAAAATATTCGTTCCTGAGAAGTGGGCGTCGCTGGCAATGCCAGCATTTATTGCCCATCCCTAATTGCCCTTGAGAAGGTGGTGGTGAGCTGTCGCCTTGAACTGCTGCAGTCCGTATGGTGAAGGTACTCCCACAGTGCTGTTAGGGAAGGAGTTCCAGGATTTTGACCCAGCGACGATGAAGGAAACATAGAAACATAGAAGATAGGAGCAGGAGTAGGCCATTCGGCCCCTCGAGCCTGCTCCGCCATTCAATGCGATCATGGCTGATCATCCAAATTCAGTACCCTGTCCCTGCTTTCTCCCCATACCCCTTGATCCCTTTAGCCTTAAGAACGGCGATATATTTCCAAATCAGGATGGTGTGTGACTTGGAGGGGAACTTGGAGGTGATGGTGTTCCCATGCGCCTGCTGCCCATGTCCTTCTAGGTGGTAGAGGTCGTGGGTTTAGGAGGTGGTGTCGTAGAAGGCTTGGTGAGTTGCTGCAGTGCATCCTGTAGACACGATATGCCGGTGGTGCAGGGAGTGAATGTTTAAGGTGGTGGATGGGGTGCCAATCAAGCGGCTGCTTTGTCCTGGATGGTGTCGAGCTTCTTGAGTGTTGTTGGAGCTGCACTCATCCAGGCAAGTGGAGAGTATTCCATCACACTCCTGACTTGTGCCTTGTAGATGGTGGAAAGGCTTTGGGGAGTCAGGAGATGAGACACTCGCCACAGAATACCCAACCTCTGACCTGCTTTTGTTGTCACAGTATTTATGTGGCTGGTCCAGTTAAGTTTCTGGTCAATGGTGACCCCCAGGATGGTGATGGTTATGATGTTGAACGTCAAGGGGCGGTGGTTAGACTCTCGCTTGCTGGAGATAGTCATTGCCTGGCACTTGTGTGGCACGAATGTTACTTGCCACTTACCAGCCTAATCCTGAACGTCGTCCAGGTCTTTCTGCATGCAGGCACGGACTGCTTCATTATCTGAGGAGTTGCGAATGGAACAGAACACTCCGCAGTCATCAGCGAACATCCCCGCTTCTGACCTTATGTTGGAGGGAAGGTCATTAATGAAGCAGCTGAAGATGGTTGGGCCTAGAACACTGCCCTGAGGAACTCCTGCAGCGATGTCCTGGGCCTGAGGTGAATGCCCTCCAACCACCACAACCATCTTCCTTTGAGCTAGGTATGACTCCAGCCAGTGGAGAGTTTTCCCCCTGATTCCCATTGACTTCAATTTTACTAGGGCTCCTTGATGCCACACTCTGTCAAATGCTGTCTTGATGTCAAGGGCAGTCACTCTCGCCTCACCTCTGGAATTCCGCTCTTTTGTTCATGTTTGGACCAAGGCTGTAATGAGGTCCGGAGCCGAGTGATGCTGGCAGAACCCGAAATGATCATCAGTGAGCAGGTTATTGGTGAGTAAGTGCTGCTTGCTAGCACTCTTGATGACAGCTTCCACCACTTTGCTGATGATTGAGAGTAGACTGATGGGGCAGTAATTGGCCGGATTGGATTTGTCCTGCTTTTTGTGGACAGGATATACCTGGGCAGTTTTCTACTTTGTCGGTAGATGCCAGTGTTGTAGCTGTACTGGAACAGCTATGCTGGAGGCTTGGCTAGTTCTGGAGCACAAGTCTTCAGTACAACAGCCATTTTTGGGGCCCAAAGCTTTTGCTTTATTCAGTGCGCTCAGCCATTTCTTGATATCACGTGGAGCGAATCGAATTGGCTGAAGACTGTCTGTGATGGTGGGGACCTCAGGAGGAGGCTGATTATTTTCCTCCTTTACTTGTTTATTTTATTAAATTAGCTGATTTTTTTTCAATTGGGTGGGTTGAGATTAGGGTTTTGTTCCACTGAATAAATAGATACAACATTAAATCCATTCACTGAAAACTATCTTGATGATATTCCTTGTTTTTGTGATTCCATTTACAGAAGTCACGAAAAGCTAGTGGACAGGTAGAAAAAATAATTAAAAATGCGAATGGAATGTTAGCATTTAGCTCAAGGGGGCTGAAATGCAAAGGGGTGGAACTTGTACTACAGTTAAAAGGAGCAGTCTCGAGTGGCAGGAGCCTGAGACCGGAAGGAGCGGACCTGGAGGGAGCACAGCGAGAGCGGAGCAGTTAAATGGAGTGGCAGCAACTCAACAGGGGCAGTTTTTGAAAAAGTGACGTCAGAGTTAAAAAAGTGATGTCGGCACAAGGGAAGGAGCTGATTGGTGAGCAGCTGGTGAGTCTATTTTTTTTAAGTTTATAAGTTTATGTCTGCTAAGTTGTTAATAGCATATTAAATAGAGGCATGGCAGATCAGCTCAGTCCCATGGAGTGCACATCCTGTGCCATGTGGGAAATCCTGGAGGCTTCGCGTAGCCTGGACGACAACATGTGCGGGAAGTGTCGCCAGCTACAGCAACTCGAGCTCCGGGTTTCGGAGCTTGAGCGGCGGCTGGAATCACTGCAGTGCATCCACGAGGCTTAGAGTTACGTGGATAGCACATTTCTAGAGGTGGTCACCTCGCAGGCAGAGAGGGAATGGGTGACCGCCAGACAAAAGAGGAGGACCAGGCAGGTAGTGCAGGAGTCCCGGAGTGCATCACGCTCTCCAACCAGTATTCTGTTCTGGCGAGTGCCGCCATAGTGAAGTCCACGGCACCATGGGTGGCTCAGCTGCACAGGAGGGGAGGAAAAAGTGGAAGAGCAATAGTGGTAGGGGATTCACTAGGGGAGCAGATAGGCATTTCTGCGGCCGTAGTCGTGACTCCAGGATGGTATGTTGTCTCCCTGGTGCAAAGGTCAAGGATTCCTGAGGCATTGGGACCATTTCTGGGGAAGGTGGGACCTGTACAAGCCGGACGGGTTACACCTCAACAGAGCTGGGACCAATATTCTCGCGGGGAGGTTTGCTATTGCTGTTGGGGAGGGTTTAAAATAGCTTGATGGGGATGGGCACCAGCATATAGGAGTAGAAAAGAGGAAAAAGGTGCACAAAAGAGTGAGTGAGTACTAGAGAAGAAAGTAGTACTAGAGGCAGAAGTAGTACCATATCAGATAGGAGCAGACTAAGAAAGACAACAAAAAAAATCAAAAAAAATGTAAACACACAAAGTGTGAAGAATAAGGTTGGTGAGCTACAAGCACAATTAGCTGTGTGGCAATGTGATGTGGCAATAATGAAAACATGGCTTAAAACGGTGAGGACAGGGCACTTAATATTCAAGGGTACAATGTGTTCAGAAAAGATAGGGAAGGAAAAAAGGGAGGTGGGGTGGCAGTGCTGATTAAGGAAGACATTGTAGTGTTGGAAAGGGAGGATGTTCTTGAGGGGACGAGGACAGAATCCGTTTGGTTAGAGTTGAGCAAAAAGGGTATGATCACGCTATTGGGAGTATTCTACAGGCCTCCAAATAGTGAGAGGGAGGTAGAGGAGCAAATCTGCAGGGAAATCGCAGAGATATGCAAGAGCTATAGAGTGGTGATATTAGGGGACTTTAATTACCCAAATATGGATTGGGATAATGCTAGGATAAAGGGAAAGGAGGGGGAGGAATGTCTGAAATAAGTTCAGGAGAATTTCCTTGACCAGTATGTTCTTGGCCCAACTAGGAAGGAGGCACTGCTGGATCTGGTGCTGGGGAATGAGGTGGAACAGGTCAACCAAGTGTCTGTGGGCGAACACTTGGGCATGAGTGATCATCGTATTGCAAGATTTAGATTAGCAATGGAGAGGAGCAAGGAACAATCTAGAGTAGAACTTCTAAACTGGAATAGGGCTAACTTCAATGGGATGCGAAAGGATCTAGCCAGGGTAAAATGGAACCAAAGACTGACAGGGAAAACTGTAACGGAACAATGGGTGATCTTTAAGGAGAAAATGTTGCAAGTACAGGTTAGGTACAATCCAACATGAGGGAAGGGTAAGGGAACCAAAGATGATGAAACCAAAAAAGAGGGTGTATGATGCATGTTAAGTGAATTCTTCAAGGGAGAACCAGACCAAATACAATAAGTTGAGATGGGATGTGAAGATGAAAATACGATTGGCAAAGAGAGAATATGAGAGTAGAATGGCGGTTAACATAAAAGGGAACCCAAAAATCTTCTACCCGCATGTAAACAGTAAGCGGGTGGTAAGCGTCCGGGTGTGGCCTATTAGAGACAAAGAAGGTGATATATGCTTAGAGGCGCAGGGCAAGGCTAGAATACTCAATTAGTACTTTGTATCTGTGTTTACTAAGGAGGTGGATGCTGACAAAATATAGGTAGAAGAAATGGAAGGGGTGAAAATTGATAGACAGTGTGATGAAATATGCCATTCATCAGGCACTGTATTCCCTGTGTTTAGTTTAGTTTCAGTTTCATTTCCTTACCTGTATTGTATTGTGTGTAGGGCTCCGCCCATACCTGGCCCCTACTTAAGCAAGCCCCAGCGTGTCTCACAGCAGCACAGCAGATCTCTGGATGAGAGACACTTCTCCAATGTGTATTACTTTCTGAGTTAATAAAAGCCTTGCTTTGCTCCGTTAATGTCGAGTCTCGGATTCATTGAGGCACATCAATTTTATTAACTCAATTTTCAACGCAATGGACCAACTCTTGAAACCCGAACGTTTGGATTTGGACCCGCATGCTTCGGACGCATCGGCACGATTCGGACACTGGTTTAAGTGTATGGAATTCTTCCTGGACAATTCCGCAGCTATGGACGCTGAGAGTATGAAACTCGGAATCCTGCGGAATTGGGTAAGCCACCGGGTTTACCCCCTCATCCAAGATGCCGACACGTACCCGGCCGCCTGCGACATCCTAAAGGCGCATTACCAGCAGCCTACGAACGAGGTGTACGCTAGGCATCTGCTCGCTACTCGCACACAGCGACCTGGGGAATCGCTGGATGAGTTCCTAGTCACCCTGAAAACGCTTGGCAAAGACTGCAAGTGCCAAGATGTAAAAGCCACAGTGTACACTGACAAGCTTGTTCGTGATGCCTTTATCGCAGGCCTCAGCTCCACTTACATCCGGCAGAGACTACTGGAAAAAACGAGATTGGACCTGAAACAGGCTGTGGACACAGCGCGATCCCTGGATGTGGCCCAGAGAAACTCGGACGCCTACTCTTCGGCCCACGCCGCCACGTGTGCACCAAGGGCGCCGCCATCTTGGAAGGCATCTTCCCCGCCCGGCAGCCCGACACCATCGGGGCCCCGCTCTCCCCCCAGAAGCCCTATGACAGCCGCGACGCGTCGGGCCCCAACTGCTACTTCTGCGGGCAGCCGAAGCACATCAGAAACCTGTGCCCGGCAAAAGGCACCACCTGCTTTAAGTGCGGTAAGAAGGGGCACTTCGGGAAGGTGTGCAGAGGGAACCCCGCTGGAAAACCCGCCACCGCCGCGTGTGCGCCGTGGGAGCGGCCATCTTGGACGCCATCTTGCCCGACCTCGTGGGGTCCGCCATCTTGTGAGCAGACAGCGTGGACGCCATCTTGTCTCGATCAGGGGCCTACAGTGGCATCGGTCACAGTGGACCAGACCAGACCACACCCGCTATCCAAATCAATGGTGGACATCGAGGTAAACGGGCGCGGGGTTAAATGTTTAATTGACAGTGGAAGCACGGAGAGTTTTATCCACCCTGAACTAGCACAACAACTCTCTCTAACGGTGGTCCCTGCTCGGGGCACCATCTCTGGCTGATAAAACCCAGACATCGACCATTATGGGTTACTGCGCGGTACAATTGTCCGTTAACGGAACTGTATACGATAATTTTAAATTACTAATCATGAATAGTCTATGTGCGAGCGTGATCTTGGGCCTGGATTTCCAGTGCCACCACCAAAGCATCACGCTCAATTACGGTGGGTCCCAGCCGCCCCTCACAGTGTGCGGTCTGGCTACCCTGAAGGTAAAGCCGCCTTCGCTATTCGCGAACCTTACTCCCAACTGCCGGCTAATAGCGACCAAAAGCAGGAGGTACAGCTGGGAGGACAGGCGGTTTATCGCGACCAAGGTAGACAGGCTCCTGAAGGAGCGCATTATCGAACGCAGCAACAGCCTGTGGCGCGCCCAAGCGGTGGTGGTGAGGGGTAGCGAGAAGAAGCGGATGGTGATAGATTATAGCCAGACGGTTAATCTATACACCCAGCTAGACGCCTACCCGCTACCCCGCATATCCGAGATGGTGAACCAAATCGCCCAATACCGGGTGTTCTCCACCATCGACCTCAAGTCAGCGTACCACCAGCTCCCTATCAGACCAGAGGACCGCCCGTACACCGCCTTCGAGGCGAACGGACGCCTCTACCAATTCCTCAGAGTCCCCTTTGGGGTGACGAATGGGGTCTCGGTCTTCCAGAGGGAGATGGACCGCATGGTCGATGACCACCACTTGCAGGCAACCTTCCCCTACCTCGACAACGTCACCATCTGCGGTCACAACCAGCAGGATCACGACTCGAACCTCGAGAGGTTCCTGAAAACCGCACAAAAACTCAACCTCACTTACAACGAGGACAAGTGCGTTTTCAACACCACGCGCCTCTGCATACTAGGCAGCGTGGTGGAGAATGGGGAAATCGGACCAGACCCCGACCGATTGTGCCCCCTACGGGAGCTCCCCCTGCCCAACACTCCCAAAGCCCTGAAAAGGTGCCTGGGGTTATTTTCTTATTATGCCCAATGGGTCCCCAACTACTCCGACAAAGCCCGCCCCCTCTTGAAAGCATCCTCTTTTCCGCTCTCTGCTGAGGCCCACGCCGCCTTCAAAAGCATTAAGCGGGATATTGAGTGGGCCACGCTACAGGCAGTGGACGAGAACACTCCCTTTCAAGTGGAAAGTGATGCGTCTGACTTTGCCTTGGCGGCCACCCTCAACCAGGCGGGGCGGCCCGTAGCTTTCTTCTCGAGGACCCTCCAAGGGCCCGAGATCAGACACTCCTCCGTGGAAAAAGAGGCCCAAGCCATCGTGGAGGCAGTGCGCCACTGGCGGCACTACCTAGCCGGCAAACGCTTCACCCTACTTACCGACCAGCGGTCGGTAGCGTTTATGTTCAATAATAAACAGAGGGGGAAGATTAAAAATGATAAGATTCTTAGGTGGCGGATCGAGCTCTCCACCTTCGAGTATGACATCGTTTACCGGCCAGGGGCCCTTAACGAATCCCCCGACGCCCTCTCACGAGGGATGTGTGCCAGCGCCACCGGGGATCGGCTACAGACCCTCCACAACGACCTCTGCCACCCAGGGGTCACACGGCTCTTCCGCTTCATAAAGTCCCGCAACTTACCCTACTCGATTGAGGAAGTTCGGTCTCTGACCAGGAACTGCCGCACTTGCGCTGAGTGCAAGCCTCGGTTCTACCGCCCAGATAGAGCCCACTTAATCAAAGCTACATGGCCCTTTGAGCGGCTCAGCTTAGATTTCAAGGGCCCCCTCCCGTCAGTCGACCGCAATGTTTACTTCCTGAACATTGTGGACGAATACTCCCGTTTCCCATTCGCCTTCCCCTGCCCAGACATGACCAGCGCCACGGTCATTAAATGCCTCAACAGCCTGTTCTGCCTGTTCGGTATGCCGAGCTACATCCATACGGATAGGGGGGCGTCCTTCATGAGTGAAGAGCTACGCCAGTACATGCTGTCCAGGGGGATCGCCACGAGCCGTACCACCAGCTACAACCCCCAGGGTAACGGTCAGGTGGAGCGAGAGAACGGGACAGTATGGAAAGCGGTCACTCTAGCTCTAAGGACCAAGGGCCTCCCTATCTCCCGCTGGCAGGAAGTCCTCCCAGATGTGCTCCATTCGATACGGTCGCTATTGTGCACTGCCACTAATGCCACGCCTCATGAACGAATGTTTGTCTTTCCCCGGAAATCCACCTCAGGCGTATCCATGCCGTCATGGCTCTCCACCCCAGGTCCGGTATTTGTACGAAGGCATGTGAGGGGCCACAAGACGGACCCCCTCGTGGAGTCAGTGCACCTACTCCACGCCAACCCCCAATACGCGTATGTCCGGCACGCCGACGGAAGGGAGGACACCGTGTCCATAAAAGACGTCGCCCCAGCCGGTAACGACAACAACCACGACAACAACAGCAACAACGATCACAGCAATTCTTACCCACCCACTATCCTTTCACCACCCCCGGAAGAACATCGACCAACGGTGCCCCCACCAACTACCCCTTCAACAACCCTGGCGGCGCCCCCGGCAGAGACCCAGGAGGCCACCGGGGACACCCAGCCGACACCCGCGGCACCACAACAGCTACGTCGGTCACAGAGGACTATCAAACCCCCGAACAGACTAAATCTGTAGAAGGGGTGAATGTGATGAAATATGCCATTCATCAGGCACTGTATTCCCTGTGTTTAGTTTAGTTTCAGTTTCATTTCCTTACCTGTATTGTATTGTGTGTAGGGCTCTGCCCATACCTGGCCCCTACTTAAGCAAGCCCCAGCGTGTCTCACAGCAGTACAGCAGATCTCTGGATGAGAGACACTTCTCCAATGTGTATTACTTTCTGAGTTAATAAAAGCCTTGCTTTGCTCCGTTAATGTCGAGCCTCGGATTCATTGAGGCACATCAGACAGGATGTACTAGAAAGGCTGGGTATGCTTAGAGTGGACAAGTCGCCTGGTCCAGATGGATTGCATCTCAGGTTGCTAAGGGAATTTGGGGAGGAGATAGCAGAAGGGCTTGCCATAATTTTTCAATCTTCTCTAGATGCCAGGGAGGTGCCTGAGGATTAGAACGTGGCAAATGTGACACCATTGTACAAGAAAGGGTGTAAGGACAATCCTAGTAACTACAGGCCAGTCAGTTTAACATCAGTGGGGGGTAAAGTTTTAGAAACAATAATCAAAGAAAAAATGTATGGGAGAGGTTTAAGCTGATTAAGGGGAGCCAACATGGATTTGTAAAAGGCAGATCATATTTGACTAATCTAACTGAATTTTTTGATGAAGTAACAGGGAAGATTGATGAAGGGAGTACAATGGATGTTGTCTACATGGATTTTAGGAAGGCATTTGACAAAGTGCCACATAGAAGGCTGGTTAACAAAATTGAGGCTCATGGAATAGGTGGGTCAGTGGCAGCTTGGATAAGGAAGTGGCTTAAGGACAGAAAACAGCGAGTTGTGGTAAATGCCTGTTTTTCAGACTGGAGGATGGTAGACAGCGGTGTTCCCCAAGGGTCAGTGCTGGGGCCACTGCTTTTTTTGATATATATAAATAACCTGGATATTGGAATACAGAGTAGAATTTCTAAATTTGCCGATAACACCAAACTTGGGGGTGTGGAAAACAGTGATGATACCAATCGATTACAACAGGACATAGAAAGGCTAGCAGAATGGGCAGAAAAGTGGCAGATGGAATTTAATACAGAGAAGTGTGAGGTGATGCATTTTGGCAGAAGGAACAGGGAGAGGCAATATACACATAATGGCACAGTTTTCAAGAGTGTGCAGGGACAGAGGGACCTGGGATTAATGTGCATATGTCCCTGAAGGTGGCAGGACATATTGAGAGAGTGGTTAACAAAGCATATGGGACCTTGGGCTTCATAAATAGATATTGAGTACAAAAGAAGAGAAGTTATGCTGAATCTTTACAAAGCGCTGGTTAGGCCACAACTGGAGTTTTGCGTCCAGTTCTGGTCACCACACTTCAGGAAGGATGTGAAGGCCCTTGAGAGGGTGCAGAGGAGATTTACCAGAATGGTTCTGGGGATGGGGGCTCTTGGCTACAAGGACAGGTTGGAGAAGCTAGATTTGCTTTCATTAGAGCAAAGGAGGTTGAGGGGTGATTTAATAGAGGTGTACAAGATTATGACGGGTTTGGATAGGCTAGACAGGGAAAGGCTGTTCCCACTAGTTGATGGTACAAAGTCTAGGGGACACAGATTTAAGGTTTTAGGCAAGAGATACAGGGGGGACGTGAGGAAAAATATTTTTTATGCACCAAATGGTGATGACCTGGAATTCGAAGCTGACGGAAGTGGTGGAAGTGGAGACATCAATGTTTTCAAGGGGAGACTGGATAGGCACTTGAGGGAAATAAACTTGTAGGGCTACGGGGATAGAGCGGGGGAATGGGACTGACTGGATTGCCGTACAGAGAGCTGGCACGGACTCGGTGGGCTGAATGGCCTCCTTCTGTGCTGTTATAACTCTATGGCCTAAAAATTCAGTTGCTTTGAGCCTCCCGTTAGACGGGGCACAAAGCAACTAGCGCCCGGGCACGGCGCTGCCAACGCCTCCTGCGAAATTCAGCAGGAGGTTAGCGGTGACGGTAACCGTTGGCGCCCTGCGGCGTTACGCCACTGGTGATGATGTCATCACCATGAGCAGCGCCCCCGGCCGCGATCATCAGTTGCGCCCCCTGACTTTCCGCCAGACACCATGTCAGACGGTGTCGGGGACCTACCTGCAGCCGGGGCAGCGCTAAATAAAGGTGAGGTGCTGGGCTGCTATTTTTGTTGCTGGCCGCCTGCCATAACCTGCCCTTGTTGCCGTCCACAGCCTCCTGACTAGCCCCCCTGCAGAGTGCCAGCTACGCTCCGTGAGCCCGGCACTTCACTTGAGTGCTGGGCTCTTTTGCCGGCACTCCGATCCTTGGTGGCCCAGCTGGGCCCCGGGTAGCGCTGCACAAGGCCCCTCCTCTTTAAGATGGGGATATTCCCTCGCAGCGCCCCAAGACGGAGGCGGGCTGCTTCCAGTACCGCCCCGCTTCCCTGTTGGGGCGCTACTGATGAATTTTGGCCACGGGGACGCTAATTTTTTCAGGGAGCTACAAGTAGCGTCCCGGCGAAGTTAGCGCCCCAAAGTTGTATAAAGCTCTGGTTAGACCGCATCTGGAGTACTGCGTTCAGTTCTGGGCGCCATACCTCAGGAAGAATATATTGACCTTGGAGAGGGTGCAGTGCAGATTCACCAGAATAATACTAAGGCTAAAAGGGTTACAGTATGAGGACAGGTTGCAGAGACTAGGGCTGGGATTTTGCTCACGTCGGCGGGCCCGGTGCAGGCAATGTCTGTGGCGGGTCGTGGCTCTGCTGCTGACTCCATCCCGCTGTCCAAAATGAATTTACATTGATGAGGCTTGTTAAGCCCATCTAGCACGTTTCCTGGGCCAATTAGAGGAAGTGGGTCTGACGACGTCATTCATGACGTGTCATCAACCGGTTCCCTGAAGCGGACCATGCCCACCTTACTTTGACGTTTGTGCTGTCAGTGTTCTGAAGCATTGAGGTGCTGCAAACACTGACGATCCCTGCACAGAGGTGCACGGCTGCATCCAGATCCTCGCATGACTCCCTCCATATGTTTATGGAGGGAGTCACAGCACGCAGCAAGGTCCTCTTCCCTTCTAATGGGCGGAAGACACCTTCCCAGGAACTCCCTTCCTAACAGCATTGTGGGTGTACCTACACCATATGGACTGCAGCGGTTCAAGAAGGCGGCTCACCACCATCTTCTCGAGGGCAATTAGGGATGGGCACTAAATGCAGGCCTAGCCAGCGACACCCACACCCCATCAATGAATAAAAAAAAATGCTTTATGGTGTTGGTGTGGGGTGGTGCCAACTTTGCGCATTATGTGGCAGCCAGGGTGTATTCCCCTGGCCTCCCGGGCAGCAGTGCGCTCAGCTGCTGATGCCCTTTGTCCTGTGCAGCATCAGGTGATTGTGGAGAAGGTTGGTGGTGTTGATGCTGCTGGTGTAGGGGCTGATCATGGTCCAATTCTGAGGACCAAGGTGAGACAGTATAAAGGGCACCCATGTTGATGGAATAGATGGCAGATGAAGTAAAGATGACCGAAGCATTCTGTCAATGGTGTGAAAGTTCTTCCAATGAGGTGAGAGTGGAACATGGATATCGTGCATAATCTGTGCTGGAAATGGACTGAGGCTGAGGAAAGCGATGATATGTCAGATGGGCACTTTTACTGTAGCTTTTGAAGCTGTCAAGTAATCACCTGGAGCAATGGCCACTGAACTCCCACCTCAGGTTGACAGACGTGGTCCTCGAACAGCGTGGTTCCCGTGGCCATGAAGTTAAAGTTAAAAATTAAGTTGAAGAAGCCTGTTAAGTACATTGGAATGAGTTTAACTGGCATCTGCTGGACTACGTCATCGTCCGAGCAAAGGACCGCAAGGACGTCTGCATCACCTGCGCCATGACAGGAGCTGACGACTGCTGGACTGACCACCGCCTAATCTGCTCTGTCATCTCCATCAATGTAGCCCCAAAACAGCGGCGGCAACAGAAACAATGCCGCAGGAAAATCAACGCTGGAGCACTCCAAGACAAGGCATTCCTGATCTGGAAACAGCACCACAACTCGAGAGCAAGAAAGCAGCTCTACAGACGCCCGAAGGCTGAGGTCCAACAAAAAACTCGCGACCTAAAGAATAGATGGTGGGTGGAGAAAGCGCAGGAGATCCAGCAGCTAGCTGACAACCATGACGTGTTTTGATTCTTTAGCGTAGTCAAGACCAACTACAGCCTAAGCACCCAAGGTCCTACCCCACTGTGGGCCAAGAACGGAGAGGTACTCATCAAGGACAGAGAGGCTGTCAGTGCCCGCTGGAAGGAGCACTTCGAAGATCTCCTTAACCGAGACTCTGTCTTCGATGCGAGTGTCCTCAACTTCATCCCGTAGCATGTTACCTGCCACCACCTCCGCACAACCCCAGTCCGATAAGAGATTGAAAAGGCCTTCTGACAACTGAAGAACAACAAGGTCTCAGGAGCAGATAGAATCCCTGCTGAGGCACTAAAGCATGGCGGAGAAGCACTACTGGCACGAATTCATGAACTAATTTCTCTTATCTGGAAGGAGGAGAACATGCCAGAGGATCTCAGACGCCGTAATTGTGATCATCTTCAAGAAAGGTGACCAGTCCGATTGCGGTAATTAGAGAGGAATTTCCCTGCTGCCTGCCACAGGGAAAGTCATCGCAAGAATCTTCCTCAATTGCCTTCTCCCAGTGGCTGAAGAGCTCTTCGCAGAGTCGCAATGCGGATTCTGCCCACTAAAGGGCACAATGGACATGATCTTCACCGCACATCAATTACAAGAGAAATGCAGGGAACAGCACCAACCGCTGTACATGGTCTTCTGTCACCTCACAAAGGCCTTCGACACCGTGAGGGATTATGGAGTGTCCTCCTCAAATTTGGCTGCCCTCAAAAGACTGTCCTCATCCGCCACCTGCTTCACGATGACATACAAGCCGTGATCCTGACCAACGGTTCCACCACAGACCCAATTCACGTATGGACCGGGGTCAGACGAGGCTGTGTCATCGCACCAACACTCTTCTCGATCTTCCTTGCTGAAATGCTCCATCTCACCCTCAGTAAGCTCCCTGCTAGAATGGAGCTAATTTACAGAACAAATGGGAAACTGTTCAACCTCCGTCACCTCCAGCCCAGATCCAAGGTCGTCCCATCCTCTGTCGTCGAATTACAGTATGCAGACCACGCTTGCATCTGCGCACACTCGGAGGTTGAACTCCAAACCATCGTCAACACCTTCACCGAAGCGTACGAGAGCACGGGCCTTACAGTAAACATTCGTAAGACAAAGGTCCTCTACCAACCTGCCCCTGCCACACACTACTGCTCCCCGATTATCAAAATCCACGACAAGGCCTTGGACAACGTGGACCACTTTCCATACCTCGGGAGCCTACTGTCAACAAGGGCAGACGTTGATGAATAAGTCCAACACTGCCTTCAGTGTGCCAGTGCAGCCTTCGGTCGCCTGAGGAAGAGAGAGTTTGAAGACCAGGACCTCAAACCTGGCACCAATCTCATGGTCTACAGAGCAGTGGTGATACCCGCCCTCCTGTATGCCTCAGAGACATGGACAATGTACAGCATGCCCCTCAAAGCACTGGAGAGGTACCACCAGCGCTGCCTCTGCAAGATCCTGCAAATCCATTGGCAGGACAGGCGCACCAACGTCAGTGTTCTCGTTCAGGCCAACATCCCCAGCATCGAAGCTTTGACCATGCTCGATCAGCTCCGATGGACGGGTCACATCGTCCGAATGCCCGATACGAGACTCCCAAAACAAGCGCTCTACTCGGAGCTTCGACACAGCAAGATAGCCCCAGGTGAACAGAGGAAACGCTTCAAGGACACCCTCAAAGCCTCCTTGAAAAAGTGCAACATCCCCACCGACACCTGGAAATCCCTGGCCCAAGACCGCTCAAAGTGGAGGAGAAGCATCCGGGAAGGTGCCGAACACCTCGAGTCTCTTTGCCGGGAGGCAGCGCAAAGAGCGCATGTCAACCCAAGCACCTCACCCACTCGCCCCTTCAACCACTGTCTGCCCCACCTGTGACAGAGACTGTACGTCCTGCATTGGACTCATCAGTCATCTGAGATCTCATTCTTAATGTGGAAGCAAGAAGAATAGTGGAAATTGTAACTCCCTGCCTCAAACAGCTGTTGAGCCTAGGTCAATTGAAAAATTTTAAATTGAGATTTTTGTTAGGTAAAGGTATTAAGGGATCAAATCAAATCAACTTTTATTGTCATTGTTAGTGCACAAGTGCACTACAACGAAATGTAGGCTTGCGGCTCCCGAGAGTGTACATTTGGATTAAGACATTTAAACATTCAACATACATTTGGCTTGTAGTATATTAACATAAACATAACCATAATAAAGTGCATTGGCAGATGTGCAGGCTTCAGAGTTTATTTGTGGAGTTCAGTAGGATGACAGCCCTGGGAAAGAAGCTGTTCCTAAATCTGGTCGTACGGGTGCGAATGCATCTGTAGCGTCTCCCAGATGGCAGGAGGGCGAACAGACTGTGGCTGGGGTGGGTAGGGTCTTTGATGATGGACCGTGACCACCTTAGACAGCGTTTCTGGTATATGTGCTCTGTGGTCGGTAGCCGGGTGCCGGTAATGCGTTGGGCAGTTTTGACTATCCGCTGCAGGGCTTTCCGGTCATAGTAGCTACAGCTGCCATACCATACTGTGATACAGTTTGTCAGGATGCTCTCTATAGTGCAGCGGTAAAAGTTAGAGGGGATCAGGGGTGACAGGTTACATCCCTTCAGCCTCCTTAGGAAATATAGGCGCTGCTGGGCCTTCTTCACCAGAGAGGAGATATTGAGGGACCAGGAGAGGTCTTCCGTGATGTGGACTCCGAGGAACTTAAAGCTGTCCACCCTTTCCACCACAGCTCCATTGATGTGGATGGGGGTGTGACTTCCGCCTTTTGACTTCCTGAAGTCCACAATGATTTCTTTGGTTTTCTTGATGTTAAGGGCCAGGTTGTTATCGGCGCACCACTTCACGAGATGCTGGACCTCCTCCCTGTAGGCTGACTCATCGTTGTTGGTGATCTGGCCTACTACCGTGGTGTCATCCGCAAACTTGATGATGGTGTTGGAACCATTAACAGCCACACAGTCGTGGGTGAAGAGGGAGTAGAGGAGGGGGCTCAGCACACATCCTTGTGGGGCCCCCGTGTTCAGGGTCAGGGGGGTGGGGGTGTGGTTACCTAATTTGACAGACTGGGGTCTGTTTGTCAGGAAGTCCAGGGTCCAGTTGCAGAGGGAAGTGTTCAGGCCAAGAGTTTGGAGTTTGGTGGCCAGCTTGTTGGGGATGATGGTGTTGAATGCTGAGCTGTAGTCTATGAACAGCATTCTGACGTAGGTCTCCTTACCATCTAGGTGATTCAGTGCTGAGTGTAGAGCAGTTGTGATTGCATCCTCCGTTGATCTGTTTGCACGATAGGCAAACTGGTGTTGGTCAAGAGAGGCAGGAACACTGGCTTTGATGTGGGCTAAGACCAGTCTCTCGCAACACTTCATTATGATGGGTGTGAGTGCGACAGGTCGATAGTCGTTCAGGCACATCACAGCTGTTTGTTTTGGCACAGGAATAATGGTAGCGGTCTTGAAGCATGTAGGGATTACTGCCTGGGCCAATGACAGATTGAAGATGGCGGTGAAGACATCAGCCAGCTGATCAGCACATTCCTTGAGTACCCGTCCAGGGATGCTATCCGGTCCAGCAGCCTTTCGTGTGTTCACTCCGCGTAGAACACCCCTCACGTCGGAGGTCGACAGAGTGAGCACCTGGTCTTCCGGGGGTGGCAAGGCTTTGGTAGCCGGCTCCCTGTTGTCCCTGTCGAAGCGAGCGTAGAAGTTGTTAAGCTCCTCCGGAAGGGAGGCATCGCTAACCGGGGGGCTGGTGTTTTTGCCCTTGTAGTCAGTGATGGACTGGATGCCTTGCCACATGCGCCGGGGGTCCAAGTTGTTATGGAAGTGATCCTCTATCCGCAGTGTCTGTTTCCTTTTGGCAGTCCTGATACCATTTTTTAGGTTGGTCCTAGCTGCACTGTAAGCCGCCGCGTTGCCAGATTTAAATGCTGCGTCGCGTGCTTTCAACAGTGAGCGGACCTCTCCGTTCATCTAGGGTTTCTGGTTGGGGTATGTCCTGATATTTTTATGGGTCGTGATGACCTCGACGCAGCTGTTGATGTAGAATAGCACTGTGGATGCGTATTCCTCGATGTCATTATGGGCAAACATGCCCCAATCAGTGCGTTTGAAGCAATCCTGAAGCTCCGATACTGCCCCCTCTGGCCATACTTTCACTGCTCTCACTGATGTTCTCCCTCTTTTGATGAGCGGTTTGTATGCCGGGGCTAGAAACAGGGAGAGGTGGTCAGACTTCTCAAGGTGGGGGCAGGGAATGACCTTATAAGCGTCTACAATGTTCGTGTAGACTTGATCCAGTGTGTTCCCCCCTCTTGTGGGGCAGGAAACATTCTGGTGGAATTTCGGTAGTACAGTTTTTAGGTTTATGTGATTATAAAGTCCCCCGTGACGATAAAAGCTCCGTCTGGGTGCGCAGTTTGTTGTTCGCTGATGGCCCTGTAGAGGTCCTTCACTGCTTGTTTGGCATTAGCGTGTGGTGGGATGTAGACCGCAGTGATGATAACAGCCGTGAATTCCCGAGGCAGGTAGAAGGGTCTGCACCTTACCATGAGGAATTCCAAATCAGCCGAGCAGGATCTATCGATTATGTCCGTGTTAGTGCACCAGGCATTGTTAGTGTAAATGCACAAACCGCCTCCCTTGCTCTTACCGGAGTCTGCAGTTCTGTCGGCGTGGAAGACCGTGCGTCCTTCTAGTTGGATGGTGGTGTCAGGGATGCCGTTGTTCGTCCAGGTCTCTGTGAAGATCATGGTGCAGCATTCCTTTGTCCTTTTCTGTGAGGAGAGATCAAGTTTGATCTCATCCATTTTGTTTTCTAGTGACCTGACTCTGATGAAATATATGCCTTTATCAGCCCCTGTGTTTTACCTGCTTTGTATTGTGTGTACCGCCCCCTTTTTTCCTATTGTGTGTATTGGCTCCGCCCCTGTCTTTTGTCATATAAAGGTCTCAAGAGCTGTATGAGTCATTTCTGCCAGACGAATCCGATGTGGAAAGACATGCAATGTTCTTAGTGATTAAAAGCCTTCAGTTGAATCCTTTAATTCCTTGTCTTTGAGTTATTGATGGCACAGGGGCTATGGAGCAAAGGTGGGAAAATGAAGTTGAGGTACAAATCAGCCATGATCTAATTAAATCAGGGGGCTGATTGGTCTACTCCTGTTACTATGATTATCTACATCATGTCTGTAAATGTTTTCCTCATTGGTCTCTCTTTGTTCATAGTTCTCTGTTTTCTTCCCTACAATTGATTGAGTTATTTGATACTGTACTTTCATTATTCATCAGTCATATTGTACAAAATGTTCCTCCCCAATTTCAATTTTCTCTCCAATTGCATGCTACCAAAAAATCAAACCAATCACATTCTAGCAACAGCTAATGTAGAATTAGGTCGATCCGCAAAGGCTTCAATTTCCCTTGATTATGGAGCAGATCTTTTTGTCTCCTGTGTCAACGAAGTACAGGCTGTCATCTGATTTTTCAGACGCAAGACCACCCACAGTCCGCTTCTGCAGCTGCACATCCTCCAGAAATTGAGATACAGCTGCCAATACCATTCCTCAGTCATTCCATACTTCACAATCACCACCTTCGGAGGCCTGATGTTGGCGCTTTGATAGAAACCAAATGCGCATATGCAGAAATCTATCTCCAAACATTGGGGTTCCTGCTAACAAACATGCAGTCATGGTCCTGTTTTTGCCTCATTCTACACACTACAACAGTGGGCCTGGCCATCACATCTCTGTGCTGCCTGCAACAATTTGGCCTGGTCCACTCACTTCAGCTCTTCAGTAAATATGTGGTTCCTAATCTGTGTCTCCTGCTTTCTCTCTGCCTTCAATTACCTAGCCTGTTTCTCACCATGTTGCAGCATAAGTGTTGCAAGAAATTGAAGAGACAAAAATGGAGAGATGTGATGGCACAAGAGAAAAAAAAAAGTAGAGAAATGAAAAGTTAAGAGACCGAAGTGAAGTTAGAGGCAGAGACAAAAGTGAAGGAGCAGAAGAGTTTAAAATGAAGGAGGAGAAAAATGGAACCAGAAGTGAAGAAGGAGTCATTTGTTTTTTTGTTGATTTAACAGTACTGGGATCTATAGATAGCTTTATTTTGTAGGCTTACCAGTACTGCTTTCTACGGGTGGCCTGAAAAAGCTTGAAAATCAATGGCAGTTCCATCTCCTATGAATAAACACACATTTATTTTTGAAATAATATAACCTGAGGAATAGGAAGAAAGAGGGAGAGACTGTTGCTTGTGAGTTTGGGGCATTGGAGGGAGGAAGAAGAGAAAGAGATGTTGCAAAGGCAGAAGGAGAAAATCTGTCCTGGGACCCAGGCAGGTGATGCAGAAGTGTAATGCTATTTTAATCTTGTTCTAGGAGTGCAATGGGTACAGGCATCCGTACACAATTTACGTTTGCATGTTAACGGACCGTAGATAGGATTTACAGTTAACAAAATGAATAGTTACTGCTATTTGTGTGCATCAAAGTTTCATGTGTAGTTTTACGTAAACTTAAGCAATCAATATTAATGACTTAGATGAGGGCACTGAGTGTAATGCATCCAAGTTTGCTGACAGTACAAAGTTAGATGGGAAAGTAAGCTGTGAGGAGGATACAAAGAGGCTGCAAAGGAATCTAGACAGGTTAAGTGAGTGGGCAAGAATCTGACAGATGGAATATAATGTGGAGAAGTGTGAAGTTATCCACTTTGGTAGGAAAAATAGAAAAACAGTTTTTTTTAAATGGTAAGCGACTGGGAAATGTTGGTATTCAAAAGGATCTGGGTGTCCTTGTACACGAATCACAAAGTTAAATGCAGGTACAGCAAGCAATTAGGAAAGCAAATGGTATGTTGGCCTTTATTACAATGGGATTGGAGTGTAAGAATGAAGAAGTCTTACTACAATTATATAGGGTCTTGGTGAAACCACACCTGGAGTACTGTGCACAGTTTTGGTCTCCTTACCTAAGGAAGGAGATACTTGCTTTGGTGGGAGTTCAACAAAGGTTGACTAGACTGATTCCTGGGATGAGGGGATTGTTCTATAAGGAGAGAAAAGGAGGCCTATATTCTCTAGAGTTTAGAAGAATGAGAGGTGATCTCATTGAAACATACAAAATTCTTACATGGCTTGACCGGGTAGATGCTGGCAGGATGTTTCCCCTGGCTGGGGAGTCTAGAAACCAGGGGTCACGGTCTCAGAATAAGGGGACGGCCATTTAGGACTGAGATGAGGAGAAATTTCTTCACTCAAAGGGTGGTGAATCTTTGGAATTCTCTACCCCAGAGGGCTGTGGAGGTTCAGTCGTTGAGTATATTCAAGACAGAGACCGATAGATTTTTGAATATTAAGGGAATCAAGGGATATGGGGATAGTGCAGGAAAGTCGAGATGAGGTAGAAGATCAGCCGTGATCTTATTGAATGGCGGAGCAGGCTCGAAAGGCCAAATGGCCTACTCCTGCTCCTATTTCTTGTGTCCTCATATACTTATGTTCGTAACAGAAATAAATAATTGGAATGAAGGTATGATTGGCATAGAAATGGATTGCATTGTTATGGTAATGAGCCAAGTATTTGAGTTACAATTCAACACTAAAAACATGCTTTCAATTAGAATATCGCCAGCTGAAGTATTGTGTGCCAAATATAGTTTTGGTATATTCCGCTTAAGTCGTATGGATGTCATTTAAAGAATGTGCAGTATGAAGTGCTGGTACTTGATCAAATCGCGTCTGGACAAAAATAACACATTTACTTCTCAAATGCAGGCTCGTTCCTATATCTTAAGGAAATTGTTGCATTGAAATATTTTTAGCGGTGGTAAATTAGTAAATTACTTTTTGTAATACACTAACTGTAAAGTGGATGCCTTTTGTGTACTCCTTGGGTTTGGATCCATTTCAGTGAATTTTCGATCAACTTTTTTTTGAACTGATTGTTGACTTAAATTTGTGTTTTGTAGATGGAGATACGCCCTTCCAGCTGCTGCAGCTGTTTATCTCAGCTGTAGGCAAAGGACGTTTGATTTCTTTGTTTCCATGATGCTTAAATAAGCAGAATGTTCTTTTGTATGGCAACAGGAAGTGGCTAAATTTCCTTCTACAATTTGCAATAGATTTTGGATTAGGCTTTAGTAGGATTTTCTAAGTAGCCTGCCAAATGATACTTCATCTATCTACAGGAATGCTGTTGCTGTCAAGATTAGCACCGTCGTTGAAAATTATTAATGCGTTTGGCCAGTGCTGGGACTAGAGTCCTGGCGGATCATATAACTAGGGCTGTAGAGAGGGCTTTAAACTAACTAGTGGGGGGGAGGTCCCTAGAGAGCAAATAATAAAAATGACAACAGAGAAGGACATTGACTTAGGTAGCAGTGGGGAAATTGAAAACCAGAGCGTGTCAGGAAGGGGCAGAAGGTATGGAGTAAAAGGTAAAGTAATAAAAAGGGCAAAAGCAGGAACTAAGTGTCACAAAACATCTTTGAAAGTTCTCTATCTGAACGCACGTAGCATTCATAACAAAATAGACGAGTTAATGGCACAAATAACTACATATGGGTATGATCTTGTGGCCATTACAGAAACATGGCTGCAGGGTGACAATGCCTGGGAATTAAACATACCAGGTTATTTAACGATCAGGAAGGACAGTCAGGAAGGAAGGGGAGGTGGGGTGGCTATGTTAATAAAGGAAGGAATCACTGTAATACAGAGAAATGATATTGGGTCAAAAGATCAGGATAATGAAACAGTTTGGGTGGAGGTAAGGAATAATAAGGGGGAAAAAACACTAGTGGGCGTAGTCTATAGGCCTCCGAACAGTGGCAACTCTGTTGGACGGAGTATCAATCAGGAAATAGTTGAGGCTTGTAATAAGGGAACATCTATAATTATGGGGGATTTTAACTATCATATTAATTGGACAAATCAAATTGGGCAGGGCTGCCTTGAGGATGAGTTCATTGAGTGTATTAGGGATGGGTTTCTTGAGCAGTATGTAACTGAACCGACCAGGGGGCAAGCAACCTTAGATCTGGTCCTGTGTAACGAGACAGGATTAATTAAAAATGTCCTAGTAAAGGATCCCCTTGGAATGAGTGACCATAACATGGTTGAATTCCATATTCAATTAGAGGGTGAGAAGGTTGGATCTAAAACAAGCGTGCTAAGCTTGAATAAAGGAGACTATGAAGGTATGAGAGCGGAATTGAGTAGAGTGGATTGGGAAAATAGATTAAAGGGTAAGACGATACATGATCAGTGGTGTACATTTAAGGAGTTATTTTACAACTTCCAAAAAATATATATTCCACTGAGAAGAAAAGGGTGTAAAAGAAAAGACAGCCATCCGTGTCTAAGTAAAGAAATTAAGGATAGTATTCGACTAAAAACAAGGGCATATAAGGTAGCCAAATCTAGTGGGAGGATAGAGGATTGGGAAAACTTTAAAAGACAGCAAAAAATAACAAAAAGATTGATTAAGAAAGGGAAGATAGATTATGAAAGTAAAATAGCAAAAAATATAAAAACAGATAGTAAGAGTTTTTATAGTTATATAAAAAGAAAAAGGGTGGCTAAAGTAAATGTTGGTCCCTTAGAGGATGAGACCGGGAAATTAATGGTGGGAAATATGGAGATGGCAAAAACACTGAATGAATATTTTGTATCAGTCTTTACAGTAGAAGACACTAAGAATATCCCAACACTGGACAAACAGGGGGCTAAAGGGGGGGAGGAGCTAAACACGATCAAAATCACTAAGGAAGTGGTACTCGGTAAAATAATGGGACTCAAGGCGGATAAATCACCTGGACCTGATGGCTTACATCCTAGGGTCTTGAGGGAAGCGGCGGTAGGGATTGTGGATGCATTGGTAATAATTTTCCAAATCTCCTTGGACTCGGCAAAGGTCCCGGCAGACTGGAAAACTGCTAATGTAACACCCTTATTTAAAAAGGGCAGTAGACAGAAGGCTGGAAACTATAGACCGGTTAGCCTAACATCTGTGGTAGGTAAAATTTTGGAGTCCATTATTAAGGAGACAGTAACAGGACATTTGGATAATCATAATTTAATAGGACAAAGTCAGCATGGTTTTATGAAGGGGATGTCATGTTTGACAAATTTGCTGGAGTTCTTTGAGGAAGTAACATATAGGGTGGATAAAGGGGAACCAGTGGACGTAGTGTATTTAGACTTCCAAAAGGCATTTGACAAGGTGCCACACAGAAGATTATTGCTTAAGATAAAAAATCACAGGATTGGGGGTAATATTCTGGCATGGATAGAGGATTGGCTATCTAACAGAAGGCAGAGAGTTGGGATAAATGGTTCATTCTCGGACTGGCAATCAGTAACTAGTGGTGTTCCGCAGGGGTCAGTGCTGGGTCCCCAACTCTTTACAATCTATATTAACGATTTGGAGGAGGGGACCGAGTGTAACATATCAAAGTTTGCAGATGATACTAAGATGGGAGAGAAAGTAGTGAGTGAGGAGGACATAAAAAACCTGCAAGGGGACATAGACAGGCTAAGTAAGTGGGCAGAGATTTGGCAGATGGAATACAATACTGGAAAGTGTGAGGTTATGCACTTTGGCAAGAAAAATCGTAGAGCAAGTTATTATCTTAATGGCAAGAAACTGGAAAGTACTGAAGTACAAAGGGATCTGGGGGTCCTGGTGCACGAAACTCAAAAGGTTAGTATGCAGGTGCAGCAAGTGATTAAGAAGGCCAATGGAATGTTGGCTTTCATTGCTAGGGGGATAGAATATAAAAATAGGGAGGTATTGCTTCAGTTGTACAAGGTATTGGTGAGACCGCACCTGGAATACTGCATACAGTTTTGGTGTCCATACTTAAGAAAAGACATACTTGCTCTCGAGTCAGTACAAAGAAGGTTCACTCGGTTAATCCCGGGGATGAGGGGATGGACATATAAGGAGAGGTTGAGTAGATTGGGACTCTACTCATTGGAGTTCAGAAGAATGAGAGGCGATCTTATTGAAACATATAAGATTGTGAAGGGGTTGGATCGGGTGGATGTGGGAAAGATGTTCCCGATGATGGGTGAAACTAGAACTAGGGCATAGTCTTAGAATAAGGGGCTGCTCTTTCAAAACTGAGATGAGGAGGAACTACTTCAGTCAGAGGGTGGTAGGTCCATGGAATATGCTGCCCCAAAAAGCTGTAGAAGCTACATCATTACATAAATTTAAAACAGAAATAGACAGTTTCCTAGAAGTAAAGGGAATTAAGGGTTACGGGGAGCGGGCAGGAATTTGGACATGAGTCTAGGTTCGGATCGGTCATGGCCCTGTGGGTAGCGGAGCGGGCCCAGGGGCCGTGTAGCCTGATCCTGCTCCTATTTCGTGTGTCTAATTCTGTTAGATTCAGGAGATGGTTCTGTGATAGTGGATTGGCGGTTAGGGTCAGATCAGCCATGATCTTATTGAATGGCGGAGCAGGCTCGAGGGGCCGATTGGCCTACTCCTGCTCCTATTTCTTATGTTCTATTTGCTAGGGTTGTCAATGAATTGCAGTTGACTTCTGTGAATAACGTGTCATTTTTATTTGGTGATTGGTGGATGAAGAGTCAGGGAGGGAGGCTTTAGCGGGTGGGCCAAACCAGGGATCGGACTACCTTACTCCCCTTTCAAGTCGCTGGCTCAATGGCTCTTTTAAAAGGCTCATGCTCCCCATGCTCTGGCTGCTGTTCCTGCCACTACTGCTATTGCTGGAAAGGTGGTAAGAGGACAGGAAGGATTAGGGACGGCGAAGGTGGTTCCAGCTGGTGTCTCCTGCTCATTCTCCCTCACCTCCTCGGTGGGAGATCCATATTTGGAGGGTGTCCCTGGGCACCGGCCCTATAGGCCCATGCATTAATGGACCCCGAACCAACGTCAAACAAGTGAGCAGACAGGATTTCAACTTCCTGCGCTGTCCTGTCCTGAGGAGCCCACAGAAAGCTGCAGAGCAGAGCTCTTCTGTCTATAAGCTGATCTTCAGTCCAATCAGGACCAAGTGATCAGCTGGCTCTGACTCTGACTCATGAGCATATATTGAAACTAATAAAATTCTGACAGGACTGGACATACTAGATGCAGGAAGGATGTTCTCGATGGTCGGGGAGTCCAGAACCAGGGGTCACAGTCTAAGGATAAGGGGTAAGCCATTTAGGACTGAGATGAGGAGGAATTTCTTCACCCAGAGAGTGGTGAACCTGTGGAATTCTCTACCACAGAAGGCAGTAGAGGCCAATACATTAAATATATTCAAGAAGGAGTTAGATATATTTCTTAAGGCTAAAGGGATCAAGGGATATGGAGAGAAGGCAGGGACAGGGTACTGAATTTGGATGATCAGCCATGATCGCATTGAATGGCGGAGCAGGCTCGAGGGGCCGAATGGCCTACTCCTGCTCCTATCTTCTATGTTTCTATATGGCGCACCCAGCCTGCAGGTACAATATACTTAGCTGTTGGAAGTACAGAAGATTTGTGATTCAGGAATTGGAAAATGGGGTTTTATGTTGGTTTGATTTTGGATGATGCCAATAATAAAACAAACTTGATAAAGATTGATACAGTAATTCTGTCAATTAAATATGCGATTAAAACCAAGATTAACTGAGATTACCATTTTTAATTGCGAGATGAATTGCAATTACTTTTATGAACCGCTTGATAGCCCTATTATTTACAGAAAGTAATTTTCTGTATGGGATTTCTTCCAGATGCTGTGGCTAATTCTTTTCTGACACCAAGACTCTCCACTAATTAATTGGGTAATTATTATGCCCTTTAAAATAAAGAAGTTCATGAGAAATATGATTTAATATCAACATTCATTCTGTTGTTTTAAAACTAATTCCTGGTGTTTACTTCTGAACAGAGGGCTGCTGTTCTCATCAAGGGATATGCCTCGGAGCAGCTACCAAGCATTGTGGTGTAAGGGAACTAACTATTTGTGTCTGCCTACTTTAGTTCTCTGGTTCTGTAATCTCTCCAGTCCAGCTAATCAACTATGGTCGGCAGCATTCACCATTTTAATGACAATCTCAGAACAATCATTACATTTTATTGGAATAAATCACACTTCTTTGCGACATAACTAAAAGCATTTTTCTACAGATCAGTGCTTTGGAAAGGTTTTGAGGAAGGGTAACAAGGGTGGCAAAACAGGCAGGAAAGAAAAGAAGACTTGCATTTATATAGTGCCTTTCACAGAATATCCCAAAGCGCTTTGCAGCCAATGAAGAACTTTTGAAGTGTAGTCTAGGGGTATGATTCTCACTTTGGGATTTTCACAGCTGCAATGTGAGAGGTCCCGGGTTCAAATCCCGGACGAGTCCCACTATCTTTTAAGGGAGACCAGGGATAAAGGGAGCGCGGAGCAGAGGCCTGGGAGTGAGTGAGCGGACTATCCGTGAGTGAGACATTCAGCAAGCCACACAACGAAGGAGTGCTAGTGAGTTCAGAAATAGCAAGATAGAGCAGATGAATGTGTGGCTGGAGAGATGGTGTAGGAGGGAGGGCTTTAGATTCCTCTGGGGAAGTTGAGACCTCTACAAGCCAGACGGGTTGCACCTCAATGGGAACGGGACCAATATCCTTGCGGGAGGGTTTGCTAGTGCTATTGGGGAGTGTTTAAACGAGTTTGGCGGGGGATGGGAACCTAAGTATAGAGTCAATAGGGAGGGAAGAAAAACTGGAATTGGAAAACAAAAACGTAGAAAGTAAATTGAAAGGACAGAGGAATAAAGGGCTAGATAGTAGTCAACAAGGAGGTTTGTCTGTACTAAATGGTATATACTTCAATGCAAGGAGTATAGCGAACAAAGCAGATGAGCTTATGGCACAGGTAGATATTTGGGACTATGATATTATAGCTATTACAGAGACATGGCTGAAAGAGGGGCAGGCATGGCAGCTCAACATCCTGGTTACAGGATTTCCAGACGGGACAGAGAGGGAGGTAAAAAGGAAAGGGGGTCGCGGTATTGATTAAAGAAACTAGAACAGCTGTGAGGAGGGATGATATGTTAGAGGGATCATCAAACGAGGCCATATGGGTCGAATTGAAAAACAAAAAAGGGTCAATCACACTGCTGGGAGTGTATTACAGACCCCCAAACAGTAAGAGGGAGATAGAAGAACAAATATGTAGACAAATTTCTGAAGTGCAAAAACTATAGGGCAGTAATAGTAGGGGATTTCAACTACCCCAATATTAACTGGGATAAAATTAGTGTGAAGGGTATAGAAGGTGTGGAATTCCTAAAATGCATCCAGGAGAACATTTTTAGCCAGTATGTAGCAAGCCCAACAAGGGAGGGGGTGGTTCTGGACTTAGTTTTAGGGAATGAAGCTGGGCAGGTAGAAGGCGTATCAGTGGGGGAGCATTTTGGTGCTCGTGACTATAATTCTGTTAGATTTAAGGTAGTTATGGAAAAGGACAAGGATAGACCAGGAATAAAAATTCTAAATTGGGGAAAAGCAAATTTTGCTATGCTCAGAGGGGATTTAGCCATAGTGGACTGGAAACAGCTACTTGAAGGTAAATCAGTGTCAGAGCAGTGGGAGGCATTCAAGGAGGAGATCCGGAGGGTTCAGACCAAATATGTGCCCTTAAAGAAAAAAGGTAGGACTAACAAATCTAGAGCCCCCTGGATATCTAGAGATATACAGGGTAGGATAAAGAAAAAAAGGGAGCTGTGTGACAGATACCGAGGGCAAAATACTGCAGAATATTTAGAGGAGAACAGAAAGTGCAGGGGTGCAATTAAAAAGTATATTAGGAAAGCAAAGAGAGAGCATGAAAAATTCTTGGCAAGTAAAATCAAGGAAAACCCAAAGATGTTTTATAAATATATTAAGAGTAAGAGGATAACTAAAGAAAGGGTAAGGCCTATTAGAGATCATGAGGGTAATCTGTGTGTGGAGGCGGGAGACGTCGGTAGGGTTCTTAATGACTACTTTGCATCTGTTTTCACAAAGGAGAGGGGCGAAGCAGGCATTGCTATCGGCGGGGAGGAGTGTGAAATATTAGATGAAATAAACATAGTGAGAGAGGAAGTATTAAGGGGTTTAGCAGCTTTAAAAGTGGATAAATCCCCAGGCCCGGATGAAATGTATCCCAGGCTATTAAGCGAAGCAAAAGACGAAATAGCAGAGGCCCTGACCATCATTTTTCAATCCTCTCTGGCTTCAGGTGTGGTGCCGGAGGACTAGTGGACTACTCATGTGGTACCCTTGTTTAAAAAGGGAGAAAAGCATAGACCAAGTAATTACAGGCCAGTCAGCCTAACCTCGGTGGTGGGAAAATTATTGGAAAGAATTCTGAAGGACAGGATAAATCTTCATTTAGAAAGACACGGATTAATCAAGGATAGTCAGCACGGATTTGTTAAGGGAAGGTCGTGTCTGACAAACTTGATTGAATTTTTTGAGGAGGTAACAAGGAGGGTAGAGCATTTGATGTAGTGTATATAGACTTTAGCAAGGCTTTTGATAAGGTTCCACATGGCAGACTGGTCACGAAGTTAAAAGCCCATGGGATCCAGGGCAAAGTGTCAAGTTGGATTCAAAACTGGCTCAGAGACAGGAAGCAGAGGGTAATGGTTGATGGGTGTTTTTATGACTGGAAGGCTGTTTCCAGTGGGATTCCGCAGGGTTCAGTACTAGGTCCCTTGCTTTTTGTGGTATATATCAACGATCTTGACTTGAATATAGGGGTATGATTCAGAAGTTTGCAGATGATACTAAAATCGGCTATGTGGTTGATAGTGAAGAAGGAAGCTGTAGACTGCAGGAAGATATCAATAAATTGGTCAGGTGCGCAGAACAGTGGCAAATGGAATTCAACCCGGAGGAGTGTGAGGTAATGCATTTGGGAAGGGCTATCAAGGAAAGGGAATACACATTAAATGGTAGGACACTGAGTAGTGTAGAGGAACAAAGGGACCTTGGAGTGCATGTCCACAGATCCCTGAAGGTAGCAGGCCAAGTAAATAAGGTGCTTAAGAAGGCATATGGAATGCTTGCCTTTATTAGCCGTGGCATAGAATACAAGAGCAGGGGGGTTATGCTTCAACTGTATAAAACACTAGTTAGGCCTCAGTTAGAGTACTGCATGCAGTTCTGGTCACCACATTACAGGAAAGATGTGATTGCACTAGAGAGGGTGCAGAGGAGATTTACAAGGATGTTGCTGGGAGTAGAGAATCTTAGCTATGAGGAAAGACTGGATCGGCTGGGTCTGTTTTTCTTGGAACAGAGGAGGCTGAGGGGAGAACTTATTGAGGTGTAAAAATTATGAGGGGCCTACATAAAATGGATAGAAAGGACCTATTTCCCTTAGCAGAGGGGTCAAAAACCAGGGGGCACAGATTTAAAGTAATTGGGGGAAGGTTTGGGCGGGGGGGGGGGCGTTATTTCTTCACCCAGAGGGTTGTGGGGGTCTGGAACTCACTGCCTGAAAGGGTGGTTGAGGCAGGAACCCTAACCACATTTAAAAAGTACTTGGATGTGCACTTGGGACGCTCTAACCTGCAGGGCTACGGACCAAGAGCTGGGGAGTGGGATTAGGCTGGATAGCTCTTTGTTAGCCGGCATGGACACGATGGGCCGAAATGGCCTCCTTCCGTGCTGTAACTTTCTCTGATTTATGGTGTTGGAATTCAAAGGTGTCACTGGCACAAGAGCTGAGTATAGGGTGAGTATTTGTGGTAAGTTTTTTAAAATTCTGTTTTGGGTATA
Source organism: Somniosus microcephalus (assembly GCF_052327205.1). Classification (NCBI taxonomy): domain Eukaryota; kingdom Metazoa; phylum Chordata; class Chondrichthyes; order Squaliformes; family Somniosidae; genus Somniosus; species Somniosus microcephalus. The sequence goes on from NC_140991.1 coordinate 73,462,819, forward strand.
TTTCTGCGAAGTAGTTCATAGCCTATCTAATAGAGGGAAGTGCTGATTGGTGGGTAGCTATTTATTGTGTTTCTTGTAAAGTTTTAAGTTTATTTCTGCTAAATTATCTCCATATTCTGGTAAATAGAGGAATGGCAGGGCAGCTCAGTCCCGTGATTTACACATCCTGTGCCATGTGGGAAATCCTGGATGCTTCTTGCGGCTTGGATGACCACGTGTGCAGGAAGTGTTGCCAACTGCAGCAACTTGAGCGTCGGGTTTTGGAGCTTGAGTGGCAGCTGGTGTCACTACAGTGCATCCACGAGACTGAGAAATGCTTGGAAAGCACGTTTCTGGAAGTGGTCACCCCGCAGCCTCAGAATGTGCAGGCAGAGAGGGAATGGGTGACAGCCAGACAGAGAAGGAGGAGCAGGCAGATAGGGTAGGAATCCCCAGAGAGCATCTCGCTCGCTAACCGGTTCGCAGTTCTGGAAACTGGTGGGGGTGATGGCTGCTCTGGGGAGAGCAGCCAGAGCCAAGGCCACGGCACCACGGGTGGCTCAGCTGCACATGGGGCGAGGAAGAAGAGTGGAAGAGCAATAGTGATGGGAGATTCATTGGTTAGGGGAACAGTTAGGTATTTCTGTGGACGCAGATGTGACTCCAGGATGGTATGTTGCCTCCCTGGTGCCAGGGTCAAGGATGTCATTGAGCGTCTGCAGAGCACTCTGAGGGGGGAGGGTGAACCGCCAGAGGCCGTTGTCCATATATGTACCAACAACATAGGCAGAAAGAGCGATGAGGTCCTGCAGGCAGACTATAGGGAGCTTGGAAAGAGATTAAAAAGCAGGACCTCAAAGGTAGTAATCTCTGGATTACTCCCGATGCCACATGCTAGTGGGTACAGGAATAGGAGAATAGAACTGATGAATGCATGGCTGGAGAGATGGTGCAGGAGGGAGGGCTTTAGATTCCTGAGGCATTGGGACCATTTCTGGGGAAGTTGGGACCTGTATAAGCTGGACAGATTACACCTCAACAGAGCCGGGACCAATATTCTCGTGGGGAGATTTGCTAGTGCTGTTGGGGAGGATTGGCAGGGGGATGGGCACCAGCATATAGGAGTAGAAAAGAGGAATAAGGTGCATAAAAGAGTGAGTGTGTTGGATAGCACTAGAGAAGAAAGTATTACTGGAAGTGGAAGTAGTGCCATATTAGATAGGCGCAGACTAAGAAAGACTATGAAAAATTCAAATATGGGTTTAGAATGCATCTTTGTAAATGCACAAAGTGTGACGAATAAGGTTGGTGAGCTACAAGCACAATTAGCCGTGTGGCAATATGATGTTGTGGCAATAACGGAAGCGTGGTTTAAAAACGGTGAGGATTAGGCACTTAATATTTAAGGGTACAAGTTGTTCAGAAAAGATAGGGAAGGAAAAAAAGGGAGGTGGGGTGGCAGTGCTGATTAAGGAAGACATTGTAGTGTTGGAAAGGGAGGATGTTCTTGAGGGGACAAGGACAGAATCCATTTGGTTAGAGTTGAGGAACAAAAAGGGTATGATCACGCTATTGGGGGTATTCTACAGGCCTCCAAATAGTGAGAGGGAGATAAAGGAGCAAATCTGCAGGGAAGTCGCAGAGATATGCAAGAGCCATAGAGTGGTGATATTGGGGGACTTTAATTACCCAAATATGGATTGGGATAATGCTAGGGTAAAGGGAAAGGAGGGGGAGGAATGTCTGAAATAAGTTCAGGAGAATTTCCTTGACCAGTATGTTCTTGGCCCAACTAGGAAGGAGGCACTGCTGGATCTGGTGCTGGGGAATGAGGTGGGCCAGGTCGACCAAGTGTCTGTGGGAGAACACTTGGGTACGAGTGATCATTGTATCATAATATTTAGATTAGCAATGGAGAGGAGCAAGGAACAATCTAGAGTAGAACTTCTAAACTAGAATAGGGCTAACTTCAATGGGATGCGAAAGGATCTAAAATAAAAACAGAAAATGCTGGAAACACTCAGCAGGTCAGGCAGCATCTGTGGAGAGAGAAACAGAGTTAACGTTTCAGGTCACTGACTCTTCGTCAGAACTGGAAAAAGTTGGAGATGGAACAGGTTTTTAATCAAGTGTAGGGGGAGGGGATGAAAGAACAAAAGGGAAGATCTGTGATAGGATGGAAGGCGGGAGAGATTAAGGGGTAAAAATTGGGTAGCGCCCCCTTTGGGCCCGAAAAAGTCAGCGCCCCCCCACAGCCGATTTTCCCAGGTAGCGCCCCGAGAGGGAGGAGGGGCGCTACTGGAAGCGCCCCGTGTCCCTCTTGGGGTACTGTGAGCCAATATCGCGGCGCTACGTGCTACGCTAACGGGAGGCGCAAATCAATCGCATTTAGCCCCCTAAGAGACAAAAGGGATGATGGTAATGGGACAAGTTAAGAAACAAAAGATGACTCTATATGAAGTGTAAATGGCAATGGCAGAATGATTGACAGCTGCCATGTGAGAGAAAAAAAATGATGGGGGCAGAGGTTATGGTCTGAACTCGATGTTGAGTCCAGAATGCTGTAAAGTGCATATTTGAAAGATGAGGTGCTGTTCCTCGAACTTACGTTGAGCTTCATTGGAGTAGTGTAGGAGGCCGAGGACGGAGAGGTCTGAGTGGGAGTGGAGCGGAGAAGTGGCAGGCGAGCGGAAGCTTGGGGTCACCCTTACAGACTGAATGGAGGTGTTCCGCAAAGCGGTCACCCAATCTGCGTTTGGTCTCCCCAATGTAGAGGAGAACACAATGTGAGCATTGAATACACTATACTAAATTGCAAGATATACAAGTAAATCGCTGTTGCACCTGGAAGGAGTGTTTGGGGCCCTGGACAGTGGGAAGGGAGGCGGTAAAAGGACATGTGTTGCATCTCCTGCGCTTGCACGTGAAGGTGCCGGGGGAAGGGGTGTTGGGGGTGATAGAGGAGTGGACCAGGGTGTCACAGAGGGATGCTGAAAGGGGAGGTGAGGGGAAGATGTGTTTGGTGGTGGGATCACACTGGAGGTGGCGGAGGATGTTCCGTTGAATGTGCAGGCTGGTGGGGTGAAAGGTGAGGACAAGAGGAACCCTATCGTGGTTCCGGGAGGGAGGGGAAGGGGTGAGAGCAGAAGTGCGGGAAATAGAAGACACGGTCAAGGGCAAAAGTACCTAGCCAGTGTAAAATGGAACCAAAGACCGACAGGAAAAACTGTAATGGCTGATCTTTAAGGAGGAGATAGTCCATGTATAGGCTAGGTATATTCCAACAAGAGGGAACCAAAGCAAGGGCTCCTTGGATGACGAGGGAGATGGAGAAGATGATGAAACAAAAAAAGAGGGTGTATGATGCATGTCAGGTGAATTCTTCAAGGGAGAACCAGACCAAATACAATAAGTTGAGAGGGGAAGTGAAGATGAAAATATGATTGGCAAAGAGAGAATATGAGAGTAGAATGACGGTTAACATAAAATGGAACCCAAAATTCTTCTACCAGCATGTAAACAGTAAGCGGGTAGTAAGAGGCGGGGTGTGGCCTATTAGAGACATAAGAACATAAGAAGTCGGAGCAGGAGTAGGCCATACGGCCCCTCATGCCTGCTCCGCCATTCAATAGGATCATGGCTGATCCAAACCTAGACTCACGTCCACTTCCCTGCCCGCTCCCCGTAACCCCTAATTCCCTTATCAGCTAGGAAACTGTCTATCTCCGTTTTAAATTTATTTAATGTCGCAGCTTCCACAGCTCTCTGAGGTAGCAAATTCCATAGATTTACTACCCTCTGAGTGAAGAAGTTTCTCCTCATCTCAGTTTTGAAAGGGCATCCCCTTATTCTAAGATTATGCCCCCTAGTTCTAGTCTCACCCATCAGTGGAAACATCCTCACCGCATCCACCCGAGCAAGCCCCCTCACAATCTTATATGTTTCGATAAGATCGCCTCTCATTCTTCTGAATTCCAATGAGTAGAGGCCCAACCTACTCAACCTTTCCTCATAAGTCAACCCCCTCATCTCTGGAATCAACCGAGTGAACCTTCTCTGAACTGCCTCGAGAGCAAGTATATCTTTTCTTAAATATGGAAACCAAAACTGCACACAATATTCCAGGTGTGGCCTCACCAGTACCCTGTATAACTGAAGCAAGACTTTCCTGCTTTTATACTCCATCCCCCTTGCAATAAAAGCCAAGATTTCATTGGCCTTCCTGATCACCTGCTGTACCTGCATACTAACCTTCTGTGTTTCATGCACCAGGACCCCCAGATCCCTTTGTACTGTAGCACTTTGCAGTTTCTCTCCATTTAGAGAATAAGTTGCTCTTGGATTTTTTACTGCCAAAGTGCAGAACCTCACACTTTCCAACATTATATTCCATCTGCCAAATTTCTGCCCACTCACTTAGCCTGTCGATGTCCTTTTGCAGGTTTTTTATGTCCTCCTCACTCACTGCTTTCCCTCCCATCTTTGTATCGTCGGCAAACTTGGATACGTTGCACTCGGTCCCTTCCTCCAAATCGTTAATATAGATTGTAAAGAGTTGGGGTCCCAGCACTGACCCCTGCGGAACACCACTAGTCACTGATTGCCAACCCGAGAATGAACCATTTATCCCAACTCTCTGTTTTCTGTTAGATAGCCAATCTTCCACCCATGCCAGTATATTACCCCCAATCCCGTGATTTTTTATCTTGTGCAGTAATCTTTTGTGTGGCACCTTGTCAAATGCCTTTTGGAAGTCCAAATACACCACATCTACTGGTTCCCCTTTATCCACCCTGTTTGTTATGTCCTCAAATAATTCGAGCAAATTTGTCAAACATGACTTCCCCTTCATAAAACCATGCTGACTCTGTCCGATTAAATTATGTTTATCCAAATGTCCTGTTACTGCTTCCTTAATAATGGACTCCAACATTTTACCAACCACAGATGTTAGGCTAACTGGTCTATAGTTTCCAGCCTTTTGTCTACCTCCCTTTTTAAATAAGGGCGTTACATTAGCAGTTTTCCAATCTGCTGGGACCTTTCCTGAATCCAGGGAGTTTTGGAAAATTACCACTAATGCATCCATAATCCCTACCGCTACTTCTCTCAAGACCCTAGGATGTAAGCCATCAGGTCAAGGGGATTTATCCGCCTTTAGTCCCATTATCTTACTGAGTACCACCTCCTTAGTGATTTTAATTGTGTTTAGCTCCTCCCTCCCTATAGCTCCCTGTTTGTACAGTGTTGGGATATTTTTAGTGTCTTCTACTGTAAAGACTGATGCAAAATATTTGTTCAGCGTTTTTGCCATCTCCATGTTCCCCACCACTAATTTCCCGGTCTCGTCCTCTAAGGGACCAACATTCACTTAGCCACCCTTTTTCTTTTTATATAACTGTAGAAACTCTTGCTATCTTTTTATATTTTTTGCTAGTTTACTTTCATAATCTATCTTCCCTTTCTTAATTAATCTTTTAGTTATTCTTTGCTGGCTTTTAAATGCTTTCCAATCTTCTATCCTCCCACTAGATTTGGCTACTTTATATGCCCTTGTTTTCAGTCGGATACTATCCTTTATTACTTTACTTAGCCACGGATGGCTGTCATTTCTTTTCTGCCCCTTTTTCCTCAGTGGAATATATTTTTCTTGAAAGTTGTGAAATATCTCCTTGAATGTACACCACTGCTCATGTACCGTCTTACACTTTAATCTATTTTCCCAGTCCACTTTAGTCAACTCTGCTCTCATACGTTCATAGTCTCCTTTATTTAAGCTTAGTACGCTGGTTTGAGATCCAACTCTCTCACCCTCCAACTGAATTTGGAATTCAACCATGTTATGGTCACTCATTCCAAGGGGATCGTTTACTAGGACATTTTTTATTAATCCTGTCTCATTACACAGGACCAGATCTAAGATTGCCTGCCCCCTGGTTGGTTCAGTAATATACTGCTCAAGGAACCCGTCCCTAATGCACTCTATGAACTCTTCCTCAAGGCTGCCCTGCCCAATTTGATTTGTCCAGTCAATATGAAAGTTAAAATCCCCCATGATTATAGCTGTTCCTGTTGCGTTTGCAAAGATAATCCAGAGGCCATAAGCAGAGCTCAGTTCATGTTGCTTTTAATGGCTGATCCAAACACACTCTACAGGCAAAAGCAATCAAATACCTATATCTAATGTCAGACACAATACAACGATAATAGCACTATCAAACTCCATGTGCTCAGGCCAAGGCAACAGAGTACCTATCACCAATATCAGACATAACATTTCCTCCCCCCTCACAGAATTTCAAACATGAAATGTAGTGACAAAGTCCTGTAGGTGGCCAGGGCGAGATCGTGTACGAACAGGCCGAGGTGCGGACTGGTGAAGAGCAGGCCGAAGTGGGGACTGGTGAGGAGCAGGCTGAGGCACAATATCTGCTTGAGGGTTGGCTGGCTGAGCCACATGTGCATCCCGCCACTCTGGGGGTAAGGCTTGGGGATTAGGTCCGTATAATCCCGCATCAAGGGGTGCTGGCACCTTCCGAAGGCGGCTGAAATGCCACCGAGAGCCGTCAGTGAGGCAGAAAGTGGCTGGTCCAAGTTGGCAGCTGATTTGGAGAGGGGAGGACCAGAATGAGGCCATCTTATTGTTGCGGTGAGGCCTGCGGACTCTGACCCAATCGGAGACTGAGATGTTGGGTGCCTTGCCCTCTTCGACTGGTCGAAGCGGAGTTTCATCTTCTCCTGCTGTCTCGCGACTGTGGCTTGATCCGGTGGAGTAGGGCTCTGAGCTAGCGAGGGGCGGAGCCTGCCAAGGGGCAGCATGAGCTCACGGCCTAGCATGAGGGATGCGGGTGAGACCCCTGTAGTGGAATGCTGGGAGGCTCTGTAGTGCAGCAGTGCGTGGAGGAGGGCCTTGTCAAACGCACACCCCTGGGATAGGTGTGCTCTGAGGCCATTTTTCAGTGTCTGGTTAAAACGCTCCACCCCCCCCATTTGACTCGGGGTGGTAGTATGTGACGGATGCCCTTGCTGTCAAGGTAAGAGGAGAGTTCTGAAGAGACCATTTGGGGGCCATTGTCTGTGGTGATGGCCTTTGGATGCCCCCAGCGGGAGAAGAGGGACTCAAGGATATCGATGATGACCCGAGAGATGACGGAGCCCACGGCAGTGACCTCTGGCCATTTTGAGTGCAGGTCATAGGTCACCACTAGGAACCGTTGATGGTGGGGGACACCATGGATCTCCCTGCAGATGTCCAGCTGCAGGTGCTCCCAGGGCTGAGAGGGCCAGGCAAGGGGTTGCAGGGGTGGTGGAGCTTGGTGGCCAGTCTTGCCACTTAAAAGGCAGGCTGCACAGTCCTTGACCAGGGCCTCGATTTCCCTGTCAATACCCGGCCACCACACTAGGTCTCGGCATCGTTGTTTGAGCTTCACTATGCCCAAGTGGCCCTCATGCGCCATGGATAAAACACGCGCACGAAGGGCACTTGGGACCACAGTGCAGAGCCCACGTGCAACACAGGAGTCATTCCAGCAGGAGAGCTCCTCTTTAACTCTGGAGTAGGCAGACAGTTCCTCAGGCACCTTGCGAGGCCAGCCATCTGATGAAGGTGCACAGCTGGGAGAGGGCCGGATCCTGTTCAGAGGCCTCTTTGAGCTCCTGGAGAGAGACTGGTTTGGAGAGGCGTGTGCAGCATCTGGATGATATCCTGTTCCACATGTTCAGACCCGACGAGTGGGGCTGGGGCAGAGACAGTGCGGGAGAGCAGATCTGCAACAACATTGTTACGTCCTGGTGTGAACTGGAGACTGAAATTGTATTGGCGGAGGCGGTCAGACCAGCGGTGTAGACGCAGTGGTCTGTGGCCTGTGCTGGATGTCGACAGCAGGGCAGTGAGAGCCTGGTGATCGGTTCGCAGGGTGAAGGCACGGCCATACATGTACAGGTGCCACCGCTCACATGCCCAGACGCACGCCAGCGCCTCATGCTCTCCTACTGAGTACTTCTGTTCAGTGGGGCTAAGGGCTCGGGAGGCAAAGGCGATTGGTTTCTCCACTCCATTCTGTATCTGCGATAACACCGCCCCCACAGCTGCAGCGGATGCATCGCAGGTGACGAGGGTGGGGCTGGCGACGTGAAAGTGAGCCAACACTGGAGGCGACGTGAGCTGCGATTTGAGGAGGTGAACAGCTTCCGTACAGGCTTGTGACCACACCCAGGGCTCATCCTTTCGCAGGAGCTGGCGCAGTGGGGCTGTGGTGGCTGAGTACTGGGGCAAAAACTTCAGGTAGTACCCAGTCATGCCAAGGAAGGAGGCAACCTGTGCTGCAGAGCTGGGTTCCGGGATGCTGTGAATGGCATCCACGTTTGACTCGAGTGGGGATATACCGTCAGCCAACAGCCGAAGCCCCACAAATTCGATCTCTGAAATAGCAAAGACACACTTTTCGCCATTCAGTGTGAGCTTGTGTTTTGCTAGAGCCGTGAAAACTCTGTGAAGGCGTTCGTCGTGAGTGGAGGTCGAGGGCCCATGCACGACGATGTCATCCAGGTAGATGGCCACCCCAGCGAGCACAGAGGACATCACCTTTTGGATGCAGCTGGGTGCAGAGCTAAGTCCAAATGACATCCTATGTGTACCGAAAGACGCCAGCATGTGTCACAAAAGCAGTGAGGTCCCTGCTGCTGGGGTGGAGGGGAACCTGTAGATAGCCCTGTCGAAGGTCCAGCTTCGAGAACAGGATGGAACCATAGAACTGCGCTGTGAGTTCCTCTGACGTGGGCAGTGGATATTTGTCAGGGATTACGGCCTTATTCACTGCTCGAAGATCGACACAGACGCGTAGACCACCTGACTTTTTCGTTGTGACCACCAGGTTGGAGACCCATGGGGAGGCATCAACTGGTTCGATGATGCCAGCTTCCAGTAGCTGCTTTAGTTCAGCTGTGACCCCGTCACGGAGAGCAAGCGGGATGCGGCGCAGTGGCTGAATGACAGGGGTAACAGTGGAGTCAACCATGGGCTGGTGGGTGAAGGCAGTCAGGCAGCCCAGACCCTCGAAGAGTGCTGGCCATGTTTGGCGCCATGGTGAGGCGACGTGCAGAATCGCAGACCCGATGGTGTCCGAGAGAAAAACCCAGGTCAGTGAAAAGATCCAGTCCCATCAGGTTAGCTCCTTGGCGTGCCACATGAAAACAAAAATCTGGCAAAACTTTTGTTCCATAGCGTACAGTGAGGTTGACTGAGCCCACTAGTCCAATTTTCGAATTACCATACCGGCAAAGGGCAGTGGCGGGCGCAGAGAGTGGCAGGGAGCTGAAAAAGCGTTTGAATGTGTCCACATTCAGCAGTGAGACACTGGCACCGGTATCCAACAACAGCGGGATGCACACATCATTCAGGTTAATTGTGCATGACTTGAAAGCCACTACTGGCCCAGAGCTCACGTTGTGAATTATAGTGCTTGAGGACTGAGAGTGTTCATTTGTAGCAACCGGGGCAGAGCGGCAGACATTGGCCAAGTGATTTTGTTTTCCACAATTGCGACAGGCTTGGCCGTGCGCGGGGCAATTCTGCGCTCTGGTAGCATGTGAACGAGATCTGCAGTTTCCACACTGTTGCTGCGGTAGCATGCATTGCTGCTGTCGTGCGAGCATTACCGTGTCACAAGCTGTCGGGGCCGAGGGCGCTGTCACTGGGTGTGTGTGCTAGTTTTGCTGCACATTCGGCTGCAGACTCCACTTGAAAGGCAATGTTGACTGCCTGTGACAACGACAGATCGTCGGACTCGAGTAACAGTCTTTCACGCACTCTCATGTTGGTGTGCTCTATTAGTTGATCACGCACCATCTCGTCTTGTGGTGCACCAAACTTGCATGAGCGAGCTAGCTAACCCCCTCAAATTAGCCACGTATTGATGCACCGACTCGCCGGGGAGTTGGTGACACTGTCTAAAAATGAATCGCCGCAGGAGGGCACTTTGTGGGGCAGAGAAGTGTGTGCTTAACAGAGCCACAGCCTCATCATATGTTTGAATTGAGACTGCTGTGCATAATGTCCCAAGAACACGCTGGCCCTCTGCTCCTAAGCAATGGGATAACAGTGCCTTTTTCCGTGATGTACTCACATTTTCTAGTCCAAGAGCAATGAGGTAGGTTTCAAAGGACTGTAACCAGCGAAGCCATGGGATCGGCGGCTCACCGGGTAGTGCAAGGAAGGGAGGAGGTGGTGGAAGAGAGATTTCAGCCATCCTCATCGCCAAATGTTGCGTTTGCAAAGATAATTCAGAGGCCGTAAGCAGAGCTCAGTTCATGTTGCTTTTAATGGCTGATCCAAACGCACACTACAGGCAAAAGCAATCGAATACCTATATCCAATGTCAGACACAATACAACGATAATAGCACTATCAAACTACATGTGCTCAGGCCAAGGCAATCGAGTACCTATCACCAATGTCAGACATAACAGTTCCCTTATTACAAGCCCCAACTATTTCCTGATTTATATTCCGACCAACAGAGTTGCAACTGTTAGGAGGCCTATAGACTACGCCCACTAGTGACTTTTTCCCCTTACTCCTTATCTCCACCCAAACTGTTTCACTATCCTGATCCTTTGACCCAATATCATTTCTCACTATTGCAGTGATTCCTTCCTTTATTAATATAGCCACCCCACCTCCCTTTCCTTCCTGTCTGTCCTTCCTAATTGTCAAATACCCCTGGATGTTTAGTTCCCAGTCATGGTCACCTCGCAGCCATGTTTCTATAATGGCCATCAGATCATACCCATGTGTAGTTATTTGTACCGTCAACTCGTTTATTTTGTTACGAATGCTGCATGCATTCAGATAAAGAACTTTTAAATATGTTTTGTGACAATTTATTCCTGCTTTTACCCCCTTTACTACTTTACCTTTATCTTTATACATTCTGTCCCTTCCTGACACGCTCTGGTTTTTAATTCCCCCACTGCTACCTTGCTTTATTACCTTCTCCGCTGACATTTTTATTTTTCGCTCTCTTGAAACCTCCCCCCCACTAATTTGTTTAAAGCCCTCTCTACAGCCCTAGTTATTCGATTCGTCAGGATTCTAGTCCCAGCACTGGCCAAGTGAAGTCCGTCCCAACGGAACAGCTCTCTCCTGTCCCAGTACTGGTGCCAGTGTCCCAAGAAGCAAAACCCATTTCTCCCACACCAGTCTTTGAGCCACGCATTTAACTCTCTGATTTTATTTACCCTAGCCAAATTTGCTCGTGGCTCAGGTAGTAATCCAGAGATTATTACCCTAGTGATTCTGTTTTTTAATTTGGCCCCTAGCTGCTCATACCCCCTCAGCAGAACCTCTTTCCTTGTCCTATCTATGTCGTTGGTACCAACATGGACCACGACAACTGGATCCTCCCCCTCCCACTCCAAGTTTCTCTCCAGCCCAGAGGAGATGTCCTTAACCCTGGCACCGGGCAGGCAACACAGCCTTCGGGACACTCACTCTCGACTGCAAAGAACCCTATCGATCCCCCTAATGATACTATCCCCTACCACTACAACATTCCTTTTTATTCCCCCCACTTGAATGGCCCCTCATTCCACGGTGCTGTGGCCAGGTTGCTCATCCTCCCTGCAGTCCCCGCTCCCGTCCCCACAGGGAGTAAGAGCCTCGAACCTGTTGGATAAGAGCAAGGGCTGCGGCTCCTCCAACACTACCTCCTGGATCCCCGTACCTGCCTCACTCATAGTCACGCTCTCCTGTCCCTGACCACGGACTACATCTGAATTAGTTAATCTAATTGGTGTGACTACTTCCTGGAACACAGAGTCCAGGTAACTCTCCCCCTCCCTGATGTGTCGTAGTGTTTGAAGCTCGGACTCCAGCTCATCAACACGGAGCCGGAGTTCCTCGAGCAGCCAACACTTACTGCAAATGTGATCACTGTGAACATCAATGGTGTCCACCAGCTCCCACATATTGCAGCAGTAACACATCACCTGCTCTGCCATTCTATGTAATTAATTAAATTTATTATTATTATTTTTAAATAATATATTTAAGGGCCCAGGTTTACAAACTGTCCCGCTACACCACAGAGACCTTAAAAACTATAAACCACAGAGTTAAAGTTTTAAAAAAGAGAGAAATACTCCCAACCAATCACTTACCTGCTTTGTGGTGACGTCACACCTCGATTACTTTTTACTTCTCTCCCTCTGAGATTGGAGATTAGTAAACCTACCCACGCCTCGGGCTTACCTTTTATAGGCCGCTGCTGCTCGGATTCCCGAGAAGTTGATATATGCTTAGAGGTGCACGGCAAGGCTAGAATACTCAATGAGTACTTTGTATCGGTGTTTACTAAGGAGGTGGATGCTGACAAAATATCGGTTGAAGTGGAAAAGGTAGAAGCAATGGGAGGGGTGAAAATTGATACAGGATCTACTAGAAAGGCTGGGTATGCTTAGAGAAGTTAAGTTGCCTGATCCAGATGGCTTGCATCCCAGGTTGCTAAGGGAATTGGGGGAGGAGATAGCGGAAAGGCTTGCCATAATTTTCCAATCTTCCCTAGATGCGGGGGAGGTGCATGACGATTGGAAAGTGGCAAATGTGACACCATTGTTCAAGAAAGGATGTAAGGACAATCCTAGTAACTACACGGCAGTTAGTTTACCATCAGTGGTGGGGAAAGTTTTAGAAACAATAATCAAAGAAAAAATTAACGCTAACTTGGAGAGGTTTAAGCTAATTAAGGAGAGCCAACATGGATTTGTAAAAGGCAGATCGTGTTTGACTAATCTAATTTAATTTTTTGATGAAGTAACTGGGAGGATTGATGAAGGGAATGCAAGGGATGTTGTCTACATGGATTTTGGGAAGGCATTTGACTAAGTATCACAGAAGTCTTGTTAACAAAATTGAGGCTCATGGAATAGGTGGGTCAGTGGCAGCTTGGATAAGGAATTGGCTTAAGGACAGAAAATAGCGAGTTGTGGTAAATGGCTGTTTTTCAGACTGGAGGATGGTAGTCAGTGGTGTTCCCCAAGGGTCAGTGCTGGGGCCACTGCTTTTTTTGGTATATATAAATGACCTGGATATTGGAAGACAGAGTAAAATTTCTAAATTTGCGGATGATACCAAACTTGGGGATGTGGCAAACAGTGGGGAGGATACCAATCGATTGCAACAGGACATAGAAAGGCTAGCAGAATGGACAGACAAGTGGCAGATGGAATTTAATACAGAGAAGTGTGAGGTGATGCATTTTGGCAGAAGGAACAGGGAGAGGCAATATACACTTAATGGCACAGTTTTAAAGTGTGCAGGGACAGAGGAACCTGGGAGTTAATGTGCATAGGTTCCTGAAGGTGGCAGGACATATTGAGAGAGTGGTTAGCAAAGCATATGGGATCTTGGGCTTCATAAATAGTGATATTGAGTACAAAAGTAGAGAAGTTATGCTGAACCCTTATAAAGCGCTGGTTCGGCCACAACTGGAGATTGTGTTCTGGTCACCACACTTTAGGAGGATGTGAAGGCACTTGAAAGGGTGCAGAGTTGATTTACCAGAATGGTTCTGGGGATGGGGGATCTTAGCTACCAGAACAGGTTGGAGAAGCTCGATTTGTTTTCATTAGAGCAACGGAGCTTGAGGGGTGATTTGATAGAAGTGTACAAGATTATGGCGGGTTTGGATTGGCTAGATGGGGAAAGGCTGTTCCCACTAGTTGATGGTACAAGGACTAGGGGGACACAGATTTAAGGTTTTGGGCAAGAGATACAGGGGGGATGTGAGGAAAAACTTTTTTGCACAGTGAGTGGCGAGGACCTGGATCTCGCTGCTGACAGAAGTGGTGGAAGCGGAGACACTCAATGTTTTCAAGGGGAGACTTGATGGGCACTTGAGAGAAATAAACTTGCAGGGCTATGGGGATAGAGCGGGTTAATGGGACTGACTGGAATTCTCTACAGAGAGCCGGCATGTACTTGATGGGCCGAATGGCCTCCTTCTATGCCGTTATGACTCTGACTAGTTACTGTTGCAATGTAGGAAATAATTGGAATGAAGAGAGGCAAGGAAAAAAACTAAGGAGCATATGATGTGAACTAAGATTACGGAGAGAATGAGTGATGGGTGTTAATGTTGTTCCCTGAACTGGGGAAAAGAACCCATGGATCTGGTGATGTGAGAAACCTTAAGCCAAAACTAATTTAGGAGTAAGCATCTGCGCTTGAAGTATGGAATAAAGTTATAGATGGAGCTTGTATCAAGTGTAATGAATGAGTACTGAATTGTAGCATTCACAAAAGGAAAGGTAGATTAACAATTCAACAAGGAGTAGAGGGATATGTGCTTGGAATCAAGGTTGGAGGAGTTGAAGAAGGCTGACATGAACATAAACACAAGGGTGAGCTAAATGTATTTATCTTGTTGCTACGTACTTGTAAGCTGTTCTGGCTTTCTCAAATGTATGTCCTTTTTAAAAATGTTTTACTTGTTTCTCCTTTTAATTGAAACTGATGAAGCATTAGACAGAAAAGGATGGTCAAAAATTTAGTGAAATGTTTCTAGTGATGGTAGTTAATGTAATAACGTGGTCATGCTACAGTCAGTTTTTTAAGTAGATATGAAGAAGAAAAACGAACACTCCCCCGATGGCACAGAAGTACGGCCATCCTGAGAGATACAAATTAGGAAGATCCAAAGTTCAAATTCTGTCCTTGCTGCGTTGACTGATCTCAACTGGGGTAGTACAGGAAACTCTTTTTTATCCGGCACCTAAATAACCGGAAATCTCTGTTAACCGGCAAAATTCAGGAGTAGGTTCAAGTAAGTTTTACTTCATATTAGTGGCCTGTTCCTGGATCTGTGGCCGGGTTCCTGCACCTGTTGCTAAGCAACAGGGACGTTTGGATCTTGTGGTCAGAGTTCCTGCACCTGTTGCTAAGCAACAGGGAAGCCTGGATTTGTTGCTGTGTACGGAGCTCTCGTACCTTTTACTATACCTCTCTGTAATCCGGACTTTTTGATAAACCGGCACCACGCCAGTCCCGTTGGTGCCGGATAAAAAAGAGTTTCCTGTAGTGGGGATACAGTTGGCTGCAGCATCCTTGAGTTCGTTCTTTTGGTCATGTACAGTCACCCATGATGGAAGTGTGCACCTTTTGACAGGACTGAACTTGAATGTGATGTACTTCACAGTTGGTAGTCTACAGAAACTTACTATTGAGGCTCATGTGAATAATAGCAGCTTGTGACAAGCTACTAGCAGATGCTGTGGAATAATTTGTGACAGAAATGGAGTATTTCTGTCTAGTTTTAGCTTGATATTTATCCTTTCATTCAGTCATGGAAAATATGGTGTTAAAAATCAGCTGTACTCTGAGAAAGCCTTCCCCACCTTAACACAAGGACATCTTGGATATTGCTGAGCAGTTTGCTTGATGGAGGAGTCAAACCATACAATTCAAACTGAAATACACTGTGATTTGTTCAGATATGTCTGATTAGTGGCTTTTTGAATTGAACAGACTGTCATGTAAATTTTGCCTGGCTTTTTATATTTAAAAAAAAATGTTGGTGGATCTGAGGTTTGACTGTTTAATAGATTTGTTTCGCAGATAAAAATAAGTCAGAGTGGAATGTCATTCTGTGTTTCTTGAACATGCAAGGAGAATCTTGTGGAAACATAAGAGATTCAGTAGCTAAAGCATATCTAAAGAAGTGTTTTCTGTTCAGCATTCTGGGCATGCATTCAAACTTATCTAAATATCAGGGTCAGTGTAAATACTCTTGAGAACAAGAACTCAATTGTCAGAGTAGTCTGAACCACAGAAGCCAAAAATCTATCTATCTATATATGTATATAGAACGGTCCGTCTTTCCGTCCGTCTTTCCGTCCGTCTGTCCGGCTATACAATCAAAAGTTATAGAGCGTACCTACACATGTTATATCAAAAGAAAGCTTATCATTAGGGGACTCTCATAGGCATATTTACTTTTTGGTCAGACAAAAAGTGTTCCGACAGTATACAAAAAAGGTTCAAAAAACGGCAACATTCCGCTCATTAGCGTTGAGTGACGTGATGGTTGACCAATCGTACAGGGGATTAACCTGATGGTTGACCAATCGGTGCGTCACGGGGGGCGTTTCATTGCGTGTGTGGGCGGGCCTAATCCTGCTGATGTGAGTGGCCGCCATCTTGATTCCTAACTCTTCATTTATTTTTCCCACTTTCTGCGTGTTTATTTTCAAATCTAGATTTCCAGCAAAAACAAAAGTTGCTTTTAAAACACAATTAAATTGTTTTTAAAACAGTTAATTAATTTGTAAATCTTTTCTCTAACCTCATTAATTTTCCTACCTTTCACCCTTTTCCAGGGTTACCCCGGCTGCAGGCCTCGAAGCCTCGGCCTCTCCTCCCCAGCCACGCCCGAGCTAGGCACCTCCCGTCCCGCTCAACAAGCGGCCCGCGATCGCCGCCATCTTTGTAAAGGCTGACGGGGTGGGCCTGAGCCGAGCGTAGCCACCGCCGCCATCTTTGCAAAGGCTGGCGGGGCGGTACGGAGCTCCGTGGAGCCATCGCCGGCGCTGGGCTCGGGTGCTTTGTGGCCTGCGGCCGAACGGCGGCTGCGGAGCTCGGGCTGCCCGGGGCGCTGGGCTCGGCTAGGCCATGTCAGTGCGGGTGTTCGCCTCGGCCAACGGCATCAGGGTGACGGCCGAGGCCGCCAAAAGCGTCCAAGGGAACGTGTTCATCCAGATGCCGAGGCCCGGGCCCCGGGACGGAAAGAGGGATTGGAGCGGGGGATGAGGGCGGGGGGAGGGGAGAGAGGGAGGAGGGGGAGGAGGGAGGAGAGGGGAGAGGGGGGAGGGGAGTCGGGGTTTTCATCAATTAGGGGCATTTCCTAATTAAGAAAAAGTCACAGAAACGGATACAGATTTATCGGCATCATTCGAACAACCAGCAAAGATTCAGCATCAAACTATGTCTGAGCTTCTGCTTCACACAGGCGGTCAGAAGCTGCAACGTAAGACTTCAAGCATTACTAACTACACCCTGGATCCCAAATATTAACCAGAATTATATTCAATGTTAGAAGTATTTTAAAGTACATAAAATTTAAATGTGGAACAAGTAACCGTATTTTGAAATTATTAAATCGCAGATTAAAAGCCTTAAGAAAGTGGCTCCTGATTCCTCCGGTCAGAGGGTAGCTGGCTTCATTGTCCTATAACAGTCATCGCAATATAACCCACGGTCACTGCGGCTGGGCTCTAAGTCCAAGCCCTTCCCCGCGTCTCAACCTTCCCGCTGACCTCACAAAATGTCGGCCGCCCTTCTTCACCTGCCGGGCTCTGAGTCCAGCCCCTTCCCTCACTCTCACCTTCCCTCTCTCTCTCTGTCTCTCTCTCCTTCCCTCTCTCTCTCTCTCCTTCCCCCCCAGTCTCTCTCTCTTCTGCCCCCAGTCTCTCTCTCTCTCTCTCTCTCTCTCTTCCAACAACAACATGCCCTCAAAAAACCCTCGGCACCGCCGGGCACTCCAGCTAGTTATCTATATATATAAAGCGGTTTGTCTCTCTGTTTGTCTGTCTGTCTGTTCGGCTATACAATCAAAAGTTATAGAGCGTACCTACACATATGTTATATCAAAAGAAAGCTTATCATTAGGGGACTCTAATAGGTGTATTTACTTTTTGGTCAGACAGAAATTGTTCAGACAGTATACAAAAAAGGTTAAAAAAAACGGCAACATTCCGCTCATTAGTGTTGAGTGACGTGATGGTTGACCAATTGGTGCGTCACGGGGGGCGTTTCATTGAGTGTGTGGGCGGGTCTAATCCTTCTGAGCTGAGGTGAGTGGCTGCCATCTTGATTCCTAACTATTGATTTATTTTTCCCACTTTCTGTGTGTACCCCGTTAGGTTCTTTTGTGCAGTTTGTCTTCTTAGCTATGGGGTGTTTAAAAACCTGAACTTTAATATTTAGGAATCTCTCTTTATTGTAGTGGATGCGCGGAGACGCGGCCTAGCAGCGCGCGAAGCCTGGGCCTCGAGTTCAGCAGATTCCTGGCGTGCCCGGAACCTGTCGAACCTGCTGAAGGCTGTTCATTTCCGCGACCACGTCACCGTCTTCGCCTCGGCCAACGGCATCGAGGTGACGGCCGAGGTCGCCAAAAGCATCCAGGGAACGCGTTCATCCAGGTACCGAGGCCCGGGCCCCGGGGCGGAAAGCCGACCAGGTCATCGTCTTCGCCTCGGCCAACGGCATCAGGGTGATGGCTGAGGCCGCCAAAAACGTCCAGGGGAACGCGTTCATCCAGGTGCCGCGACCCCGGGGTGGAAAGAGGGATTGGAGCGGGGGATGAGGGCTCGGGGAGGGGGCAGGGGAGAGGGTAAGAGGGATGGGGGGAAGAGGGGAGGAGGGGGGGGAGAGGGGGAGAGGAGGGGAGAGGAGGGGAGGAGGGGGGAAGGGGAGAGGAGAGGGAGGGTGGCAGAGGACGGGGAGGGAAGGTGAGGAGAGGGGCAGGGAGTGAGAGGAGAGGGGAGGGAGGGAGAGAGAGTACAGCAGAGAGAGACACCGGGAGCGAGAGAGAGAGGGTGAGGGAGGGAAAGAGTGAGGGGGTGGGAGAGGGAGGGAGAGCTCGCCTTCCTTCCTTCGCAGGGGTCCATCAGGCCTGGCCTGAGACGTTCCTTCCCCCCCTCTCCAGGCTAATCCCGAACTAAATCCAGCAGTCTCTCTCTCTCTCTCTTCTCCCCCGTCTCTCTCTTCTCCCCTGTCTCTCTCTTCTCCCCCAGTCTCTCTCTTCCCCCCCCCAGTCAATTCAATTCAATTCAAATCGCTTTATTGGCATGACAAGGTACATCTTATGTTGCCAAAGCATCGAAAAACATTTATGGTTGAACACATAAACGCAGGTCTATCCATACAGTGTATAAACAGATATATCCCTGAGTGTATAAATATACATTCATATAATTTGTATATACTCTTCTTAGATTTAATGGTTGTCCCTCTGTTTATGGCAAGCTGTAACATAGTGTGCCGCTAAGGTTACACAATTTCTCTGTTCCCCTAGTAGGTATGGGAGATTTTGGTCGTCATTCAAATTTCTGAATTCAGGGCATATTTTTGTGAATTTTGGGTAGAAATTCTCCCTTATGCCCTGATATTTTCTACAAGCTGTGAGGAAGTGCATCTATGTCTCCACCACTCCTTGACTGCAGTGAGAGCATATCCTGTCCTCTCTTGGTAGCCGGGTCTGCCTGTGTCTGCCTTTTTCGATGGCCAGGCTATGTTCACTAAGTCTGTACATTGTCAAGGTTTTTCTCAGTTTGCTATCCTTTACCATGGTCAGGTAGTCAGCCGTGTTGTATTGTCTGTTTAGGGCCAAGTAGCAATTGAGTTTGTTTTGGGTTTTTGTTGTTTCTGCCCAATATGAGAGATATTTTTCCTTTTGCTTAGTGACGATTGTGTTGGGTCGAATTCTCTGTGTTACGATGTCACTGTCCTGGGGCTGGTTATTGTTAGTAGTTACTTCACTGAGTCCCAGGACTAGTTGACTGAGGGTATTCTTCTTTATGATCCTCTCTTGGCATTTCAGGGCTTCGTAATGATAGCAGTGGGGGTTGCTCATTTTTAGGTGTTTCCAAAATTTGGTGGCTCTTTTTTGGATAGTAATTATTAATGGATATTGGCCTAGTTCTGCCCTGCATGCATTGTTTATGGTTTTCCTTTGAGTCCGGAGGATACTTTTACAGAATTCTGCATGTAGGATCTCAATTGGGTGTTTGTCCCATTTTGCAAATTCTTGTTGTGTTAACGGTCCCCACACCTCACTGCCATAGAGTGCAATTGGTTCAAATACTGATTTAAAAATTTTGAGCCAAATGCTAATTGGGATTTCTATTTGGATTGATTTTTTAATGGCATAGAAAGCCCTTCTTGCTTTCTCTTTCAGTTCATTCACAGCCAGATGAAAATTTCCCGTAGAACTGATTTTTAAGCCCAAGTATGTGTAGTTTGTGGTTTGTTCAATTTTAGTTGTTCCTAGTGTGAAATTTATTTTGGGTCCCTGATGTCTGGATCTTTGCTGGAACACAAGGACTTTGGTTTTTTGGGGGTTTATTGTCAGGGCCCAGGTCTGACAGAACGACTGTAGCAGATCCAGGTTCTGCTGTAGACCCTCCTTAGTTGGTGACAGTAGAACCAGGTCATCTGCATCGAGGAGGAATTTAACCTTGGATTCATATAGGGTGAGGCCGGGTGCTGTAGATTGTTCAAGTAGTTTTGCCAATTCATTTATTTATGTAAATATTAAAAAGAGTGTCGGTGAGATGGGCGAGCCCTGTGTCACACCACACCCCTGTGGGAAGTATTTTGTTTGTTTGTCTCCAATTTTAACTGCACATTTATTGTTTGTATACATTGATTTAATTACATCATATGTTTTTCTCCCCTACACCACTTTCAATAAGTTTCAAGAATAGACCGTCGTGCCAGATGGAATCGAAAGCCTTCTGGAAATCTATAAAGCAGGCAAAAATTTTGCTTTTGTTTTGATGAACATGTTTGTCAATTAGGGTCTGTAGGATGAAGATATGATCTGATGTTCTATAGTTTGGTAGGAATCCAATTTGGCTTTTACTCAAGACATTGTGCTCCTCAAGGAAGTTTATAAGTCTTTTGTTTATGATACAACAGAATACCTTCCCCAGGTTACTGTTTACACAGATGCCTCGATAAATATTTGGGTCAACTTGTCCCCACTTTTGTATATGGGCGTTAGGAGTCCTTTGTTCCAGACATCAGGGAAGTAACCGACACTCAGAACCAAGTTGAAGAGTTTTAGGATAGCCAGTTTCATTTTATCGTCCGTGTGTTTAATCATCTCGCTTAGAATGCCGTCTGCACCGCAAGCTTTTCCTGGTCGCAGATCCTTGAGTTTTTCAAATAGCTCTTTTTCTGTTATTATGGAGTCTAGTGGGTTTTGGTTATCTTTTATGGCCAATTCGAGCTTTTCCAGTTTTTTGCATATTTGGTATTGCTCTGGGCTTAGTGTGTTTTTCTGCTATTATTTTTCAAAGTGGTTTTCCCATGTGTCTCCGTTTTGAATGGCCAATTCGTCGTGTTGTTTTTTGTGTAATGTATCCCAGTTGTCCCAGAAACAATTGGAATCAATGGATTCCTCAATGGAGCTGAGTGTATTCTTAATATACTGCTCTTTTTTGGTTCAGAGTGTGTTTCTGTATTGTGTTAGTGTCTGACAATAAGTAAGGCGTAATTCTCGTTTTCTGGCTTTGATATTTTTCTGAGTTTTTTCCTCATGTTATGGCAATCTGGGTCAAACCATTTTTCATAGTTTTTTGTTTTGGGTTTATTCTTGCAAACTTTCAAGTTTGACATTGTTGCCAAATTATCAAAAATATTATTTAGGTTATTCACTGCCCGGTTTACGCCTTCTTTATTGTGGGTGTATATGTTTTCCAGAAAGGTGTCCAAGAGAGCTTGAGTTGATTGATTGCTTATTGCTTTCTGGTATTTTTCCGTGCTGTTTTTGGCCCATCTGTAGGATTTTTTGGTGTTGTACAGCTTACTGGGTTGTGTTTCTTTGTTGGTTGTTTCTGTCCTTTTAAGATACACAGTAATTTGACTGTGGTCTGACAGTGTTGTTTGTGGTTTGACTGTGAATGCTCTGAAAGAGGATGGGTCCAAATCCGTAATCATATAGTCTACGGTGCTGCAGCCAAGAGGTGAGCAATAGGTCGATCTTCCTAGGAGGTCTCCCATGAACCTACCATTGACAATGTACAGACCCAGGCTTCGACAGAGCTGCAGGAGCTGTTTTCCGTTAGCATTTGTCTGTTTGTCGCAGTTATGCCTGTATGGATGGGAAGGGATATCGAAGTGGTTATTCCTGAATATGTAATTGTTTCCCTGATTATTGGTGAAGTCTGGTTCTTTGCCAGTTCTTGAATTGAGGTCACCACAGATCAACATGTTCCCCTGGGCCTGGAATTGGATAATCTCCCTCTCAATGTTGGAGAAGGTGTCCTCTTTAAAGTACGGGGATTCCATTGGGGGGATATAGAGTGCGCAAATCAAAACATCTTGCGTGTTAGAGATGATGCCCCTCTTAATTTTGAGCCATATGTGGTTTTCACCCTTTTTTATAAATTTGATGCAATTCTTAAGCTCTGTTTTAAACCAAATCAGTATGCTTCCAGAGTCTCTGCCCTGGGTTACTCCTGGCAATTTATTGGAGGGGACCACCAGCTCTGTGCACCCATGGGGACGGCCAGTGTGTCCTTCTCCTCTACACCAAGTTTCCTGTAAAATGATAATATCCAGATCTTTAATTTCATCTATGAACTCTGGGGTCCTACTCTTCACGTCGAGCACAGAAGAGCGTAGACCTTGGATATTCCAGGTCGAAATATATAAGGACTTCATGTTAAGTTTGATCTTTTACTATGATAGGTTAAAGTATGATTTGTCTCTCTCTTCTCCCCCCCCCAGTCTCTCTCTTCTCCCCCCGCAGTCTCTCTCTTCTCCCCCGCAGTCTCTCTTCTCCCCCCGCAGTCTCTCTCTTCTCCCCCCGCAGTCTCTCTCTTCTCCCCCCGCAGTCTCTCTCTTCTCCCCCCGCAGTCTCTCTCTTCTCCCCCCGCAGTCTCTCTCTTCTCCCCCGCAGTCTCTCTCTTCTCCCCCGCAGTCTCTCTCTTCTCCCCCGCAGTCTCTCTCTTCTCCCCCGCAGTCTCTCTCTTCTCCCCCGCAGTCTCTCTCTTCTCCCCCGCAGTCTCTCTCTTCTCCCCCCGCAGTCTCTCTCTTCTCCCCCCGCAGTCTCTCTCTTCTCCCCCCGCAGTCTCTCTCTTCTCCCCCCGCAGTCTCTCTCTTCTCCCCCCGCAGTCTCTCTCTTCTCCCCCCGCAGTCTCTCTCTTCTCCCCCCGCAGTCTCTCTCTTCTCCGCCGCAGTCTCTCTCTTCTCCGCCGCAGTCTCTCTCTTCTCCCCCCCCAGTCTCTCTCTTCTCCCCCCCCAGTCTCTCTCTTCTCCCCCCCCAGTCTCTCTCTTCTCCCCCCGCAGTCTCTCTCTTCTCCCCCCGCAGTCTCTCTCTTCTCCCCCCGCAGTCTCGCTCTTCTCCCCCGCAGTCTCGCTCTCCTCCCCCGCAGTCTCGCTCTCCTCCCCCGCAGTCTCGCTCTCCTCCCCCGCAGTCTCGCTCTCCTCCCCCGCAGTCTCGCTCTCCTCCCCCGCAGTCTCGCTCTCCTCCCCCGCAGTCTCGCTCTCCTCCCCCGCAGTCTCGCTCTCCTCCCCCTGAAATAAAGAATAGATTTGCCTTCCAAAACTAGGCTTTATTAACTTTAAAATCTGCAGCACATCTTTCCACATCCAGTCCCAACCAAAGCTGGAAAAGAACTGAATTTAAGGTGGCCACCACACATTATGTGACATCAACTACCAATGAGATTACAACATATATCCCAAGGCAGTTAACAAACAACCAATCACAATACTTTTACTAAACAAGGAATAATCACCACATTCACCCTTCCTTTTAAAATATACTCCAACCTAAATAACCTTTACAATTTATAATTAATTATTTACAACTAAAACTATGCACAAGAGTAAAACTGTTTACATGACACAATACTAAGTGAACAACAACAAATAATAACATTGCACATAAGTATTAAGTATCTCTCAACTAAAACAATATAATATAATATTTCAACAATTTTAAAACATTACTATCAATTTAAAAGTCCATTTTCAATCGGTCGACCGGATATCTTATTCGTGTCGACCTGCTTAACCTTGGTGAAATTCCTTGCCCTCCCACACCAGAAGGCACAGAAGTATCTTCAGCAGGAAGGCTATCCATATCCCGATTTTCAACGGTTTCCGGATTAGAAATCCCATCAGAAGGTAAACTGGGACGGTCATAAACATCCATCAAGGGCTGACTAATAGAAGTATAATTATCTGCAATCGGATTGGAGACATTCGTAGTATCTGTAACAGCATCCACATTATCTAAATCATGACTATTGTTAATATCCTCAGAAGAGGGCTGGCCACCACAAGGAGCCAAGTCTTTAATTGAAACAGTACTTTCTTTCCCATCTTGGAATCGAATATGAGCATATTGGGAATTTGCCTCCAACAGCTCCACCTCCTCCACTAAAGGATCATATTTTGACAATCTAACATGGCGTCGAAGCAGCACAGGTCCCTGCATAGTAAGCCATGAAGGTACCGAATATCCCGTAGTAGATCTCCGCGGATAGTTAAAGAGCCTTTCATGGGGGGTCACATTAGTAGCCGTTGAAAGCAATGATCTAATGGAATGCAGGGCATCAGGCAGTACCATTTCCCACTGTGTATTCTTAAGGTTCCGGGATGTCAAAGCCAACATAACTGCCTTCCAGATCACCCCATTGTATCGTTCGCACTGTCCATTACCCTGGGGATTATACGGGGTAGTTCTACTAGTAGAAATTCCCCGACTCTGAAGGTATTCCTTCAACTGGGAAGACATAAAAGAACTTCCCTGATCCGAATGGATATACGCAGGCATCCCAAAGATGACAAAAAGTTGAGTCAGACATTTAATAACTGTAGCAGCTGATACATCTGCACAAGGAAAAGCAAAAGGGAACCTTGAAAACTCATCCACAACAGTAAAAATATATCGGTTTTGAGTAGTTGAAGGAAGAGGCCCCTTAAAATCGACGCTCAAACGTTCAAAAGGAGAAGTAGCCTTTATAAGATGAGCTCGTTGAGGCTTAAAGAAATTCGGTTCACACCGAGCGCAGATAGAACATGATGAAGTCATCCGCTTGACGTCTTCAACTGAAAAGGGCAAATTCTTACTGCGTACGAAGTGTATCATCCTCATAACCCCAGGATGACATACGGCATTGTGAAGATTAATAAGCGTATCTCCGTGAATCACAGAACAATAAGCCCTTGACAGTGCATCAGCAGCAACATTATCCTTCCCCGGACGATAAACTATGTCAAAATGGTAACATGCCAACTCAATCCTCCATCTCATTATTTTATCATTTTTGATCTTTCCAAAATGTTTAACATCAAACATAAAGGACACAGATTTTTGATCAGTTACCAACGTGAAATGTCGCCCCGATAAATAATGTCTCCATTTACGCAATGCTTCTACCATTGCGTATGCCTCTTTATTGAAGAATGTCTTTTTTCACTATTGTTCAAAGTACGTGAGAAAAAGGCCACAGGTCTTCCATTTTGGTTCAGAGTAGCCCCAATTGCAAAATCAGAAGCATCCGTCTCGATCACAAAAGGAACCTGCTCATCAATAGAATGCACAACTGCTCCTAAAATATCCTTTTTAAAATTCTCAAAACATGCCCTGGCCTCCCATGATAGAGGATATGTCGTAACCCGAATAAGAGGCCGGATCTTCTGTGAAAAATTTGCAATCCAATTAGAATAATAAGAAAACAGTCCAACAACTCGTTGCAAAGCCTTAGAATTAGTAGGACAAGGTAAATCAATCAATGGTCGCAGACGTTCTGGGTCTGGTTTAATCTTGTTTCCCGAGATAATATACCCCAATAGATTTACCTCAGTAGCCGAACAGATACATTTCTCTTTATTAAAAGTTAAACCAACTTTTTCCGCAGCTTGAAGGAATCTTTTTAAATTAGAATCATGCTCCACCCTTGATTTGCCACACACTGTGATGTCATCTAAATATGAAAAGGTGTCAGAGAGGGAGTTATCACTTATAAAAGCATCCATTGCCCGTTGAAAACAAGCAACACCATTAGTAACACCAAATGGTATTCGGCAAAACTGATACAGCTTTCCACCAGCCTCAAAGGCCGTATATGGTTGATCCTTCTTAACAATAGGAATCTGATGATAAGCACTCTTTAAGTCAATAGTGCTAAAAACCTTATACTGAGATACTTTATTGATAAGCTCATCAATCTTAGGCAAAGGGTACGCATCTAATTGAGTATACCTATTAATAGTTTGGGAATAGTCTATCACCATTCGTTTCTTGTGTCTCTCGTTAGTCGTGACAACTACCTGTGCTCGCCAAGGCGAACAACTAGGTTCAATGATTCCTTCCAATAAGAGACGTTGAACTTCAAAATTAATAAATTCTCTATCCTGACTACTATATCTTCTTGACTTGGTAGCAATTGGCTTACAATCCGGCATCAAATTGGAAAAAAGTGATAATGGAGAAATGGATAAAGAGGTTAATCCACAAATAGATAAAGGTGGCTTAGTCCCTCCAAATGAAAGACTGAGAGACTCGTGTAACTGAAGCACATCATGTCCAATCAAAATATCTGCACAGAGATTAGGCAAAACAGATAGGCGTATATCAGTATACGTATTACCTAGAAGAATCATTTTCACAAAGCAACAACCAGCTATTTGTGAAGTAAGGGTCGTCTGAGCCATACACACCTGATACGTAACAGGCGAAATTTTCAAATGCTTCTCCTTCGCAAACTGAAGACTTATAAAACTCTCAGTACTGCCCGTATCTATAAGGGCCTTCACTTCCAACCCATTAACTTGAGCCGTAACTATAGCTTTGTTTAGGCCATGAGCAAATGCAGCAGAAATTGATGCAATAAACGCCCTATCTAAAGGCTGAATAGTCACAGAGGAGGAGGTGGTAGAGGAGGGCCCTCCCACACCAGGAGAGGAGGAGGTAATTGAACCTGATGATTTGCACACACGTGCATAATGACCTCTCTTGCCGCATTTACTACACACAGCCTCCCGAGCAGGACACTTCAGACGTGGGTGCCGGATATTCCCACAAAAATAACACTTCTGAATCCTAGAGGCAACAGCCGCCGACGTAGAAACTGTTTCAGAATCTAGTAAACCACTCCCATTAAGTCCACATAATTCCTTTTCATCCGAAACTGCTGAAACCATAGTTGCAGGCCGATTAAAAAGAGCATAAGAATCCGAACTTCTCTGAGCCACATCCAATGTAGAAGCTTGCTCAAAAGCACTTTTAAGATCCAAAGTCTTATTTTCTAACAACCGCTGATGAATTGATCTAGACAGTAATCCATTAATAAAAGCACCCCGTACCGATTCTTCCTTATATTCTTCAGCCGTCACGGCCTTATAATTACAGTTAACACTAAGGCACCGAAGTGCTTGTAAATAAGTATCCAAAGATTCTCCCATCTGCTGCCTATGGGCAGATAGAAGGTGACGTGCAAATACCTCATTCTTTGGTTTAACAAAAATCTTTTCCAATGTAGGAATAGCCACTCCATAAGTTTTACAGTCCAAAATATATTTATATACATCCGGAGCAATGTAGTTGATCAGCATATTCAGCTTATTTAGAGACTCTTGATCCAACACGCCCAAAACGTTTTAAAATGTACAATACCAATGTTTCCATTTATCATCCACTCCAGCAGAATTGGGGTCAGCCTTCAATCGTTCTGGTTGAAGATATCGCTCCATTCTAACATAAAGTTAATAAATTGAAATAAAGAATAGATTTGCCTTCCAAAACTAGGCTTTATTAACTTTAAAATCTGCAGCACATCTTTCCACATCCAGTCCCAACCAAAGCTGGAAAAGAACTGAATTTAAGGTGGCCACCACACATTATGTGACATCAACTACCAATGAGATTACAACATATATCCCAAGGCAGTTAACAAACAACCAATCACAATACTTTTACTAAACAAGGAATAATCACCACACCCCCCCAGTCTCTCTCTTCTCCCCCCAGTCTCTCTCTTCTCCCCCCCAGTCTCTCTCTTCTCCCCCCCAGTCTCTCTCTTCTCCCCCCCCAGTCTCTCTCTTCTCCCCCCCAGTCTCTCTCTTCTCCCCCCCAGTCTCTCTCTTCTCCCCCCCCGTCTCTCGCTTCTCCCCCCCGTCTCTCGCTTCTCCCCCCCATCTCTCGCTTCTCCCCCCGTCTCTCGCTTCTCCCCCCCGTCTCTCGCTTCTCCCCCCCCGTCTCTCGCTTCTCCCCCCCGTCTCTCTCTTCTCCCCTCCCGTCTCTCTCTTCTCCCCCCCCCAGTCTCTCTCTTCTCCCCCCCAGTCTCTCTCTTCTCCCCCCCAGTCTCTCTCTCTTCTCCCCCCCAGTCTCTCTCTCTTCTCCCCCCCCAGTCTCTCTCTTCTCCCCCCCAGTCTCTCTCTTCTCCCCCCAGTCTCTCTCTTCTCCCCCCCAGTCTCTCTCTTCACCCCCCCCGTCTCTCTCTTTGTTGTATCCGTGTGTTAATGGAGACACGGAATGCAGGAGTTGGTTTAACAGGTGTTTACTGAACAAAGTCTGGAGGTGAGCTAAAAGATACAAGACACTATACAGGCTTATATAGCCCGAGTGGCCACTACCGGCATTACAGTACACAGGGGCTCTTAAAGGCACATACACCACAATTCCTCCCCTTTTAGACAACCAGTACATAACATTTTAAGTAATCATTAATTAACATGTTTACAAGAACAATAATCTACACATTTGCTGCAGTTAATCAATTATAAGTCAGTCTTTCTGGAGGCTTCCTGACTCGGTCCGGATAACGCCTCGGTGGTGTAGTAGTTTTTGGTGGTGTAGTAGGTTCTTTTGGCAAGGTCGATTCGGCTTGAATGCCAGTGTTGGGTTCATCTGGTTCCAGTATCACCGGATCGGAGGTAGATACTATGGGTATCTCTGCTTCATCATTAGGCGTATAGAGTTGTGTAGGTTGTCCCTTTTCGGATGACTCTATGATCTGGTCAGCATGGCGCCTTATTATGCTTTCTCCAATGTCCACGGTATACATCAGCGGTCCTAGTCGTGTGCAAATAGTTCCAGGCTGCCATTTCTCGGTACGGTAGTCCCGGGCCAAAACTTGTTGACCTATCTGGAAGGTTCTAGTTGTCCTTTCATTCATGCCTTGAAATTGCCGGTTCTCTACGTCCCTTCTGATGTTTGGCTTGATCAAATCCAGCCGGCATCTTAGTCTTCTATTGAAAAACATCATGGCGGGAGTTTGGTTTGTAACCACATGTGTTGCATTCCTGTATGCAAACAAGAAGTTATCTACCTTATGCTGTAGATTTATGTCTTCATTACCCATGGCCTTGCCTTCTTTAAGGTCTGGACAAACCTTTCAGCCAATCCATTGGTGGCGGGATGGTATGGGGCAGACGTGTAGTGCTTAACCCCATTGTTTTTTAAGAACTTCCTGAATTCTTTGGACACAAATTGCCGTCCATTATCAGAACAGATCTGTTCAGACAGCCCATTCCTGGCAAATATGGTCCTTAATACTGTGATGGTTTTTTCCGTGGTGGTGGAGGACATCTTTATTACCTCCGGCCACTTGGAGTGTGCATCAACCGCGATTAAGAACATTGAGTCCATAAATGGACCAGCAAAGTCGATGTGTACCCTTTGCCATGGAGATGAGGGCCACTCCCATGGATGTAGAGGGGCTTGTGGTGGGGCGTTTTGGACCTTCTGGCATCCTAGACAGCCCTTGGTCATTTCTTCGATGTCTCCATCGATACCTGGCCACCACACAAACGCTCTGGCTAGGTTCTTCATTTTCACTCCACCCAGATGCCCCTCGTGAAGCTCCTTTAGCACTTCATCCTGGAGTTTGGGTGGAATCACCATTCTGGATCCACACATCAAGGTTCCTCGGCACACTGACAGCTGTTCTCTTCTTTGCGAGAATGCTGGCAACAGTGGTTCGCCATGTGCTGGCCATCCCTTCACCGTTAAATCGTAGACTTGTGAGAGAGTCGGGTCATTTCTCGTTTCCTTTTCAATGGTAGAATTTGTTACTGGTAGACATTCCACTATGGTTGAGTGGAACAACTCCACTGGGTCCACTGTAGGTGCCTCTTCTACCGTTGGCAACGGTAGACGCGATAACCCGTCAGCATTTCCATGCTGTTTTGATCCTTTGTATTCTATGTCATACTGGTGTGCCCCTAGGAAAAGGGACCACCTCTGTAGCCTTTGCGCTGTCCTAATGGGAACGCCCTTTTTAGGGTTGAATATGGAGACGAGGGGTTGATGGTCAGTCAACAAGGTAAATTTTTGTCCGTGTAGGTAATGGTTGAATTTCTTCACTCCCCATACCAGGCTGAGTGCTTCCATGTCGATTTGGGCATAGTTACGCTCAGCTGAGTTCAATGAGCGTGACGCAAAAGCTATCGGCCACTCCGAGCCATCGGAATCTATGCGATAATACCGCTCCTACGCCGTAAGGGGATGCATCGCACGCCAGTCTGATTGGCAGTGATGGGTTGTAATGAGCCAAAACTTCCTTGGACGTGATCAAGACTTTGCATTTATGGAAGGCACGTTTACAGTCTTCGCTCCATTTCCAAATTACTCCCG
Source organism: Somniosus microcephalus (assembly GCF_052327205.1). NCBI lineage: Eukaryota > Metazoa > Chordata > Chondrichthyes > Squaliformes > Somniosidae > Somniosus > Somniosus microcephalus. The sequence continues at coordinate 73,493,169 of NC_140991.1, forward strand.
TTTGTAGCAGTGCGTTAAGAGGGTGCCGAATAGTTGACAAGTTCGGTAAAAATTTATGATAGTAATTTATCAATCCCAGGAACGACCTTAATTGTGAGACATTTTCAGGTGATGGGGCTTTTATGACCGCTTCAATTTTTTCAGGTGACTTATGCAACCCTTCTTTGTTAATGATATGGCCACAATATGATATTTGTTTCTGGAAAAATTCGCACTTGGGGCGATTTGCTCGTAGGCCCCGTTCTCTCAGCCTTGTGAGCACCTGCTCCAAATTGGCAAGGTGCTCGTTGTCATTTTCTCCTGTTACAAAGATGTCGTCTAGGTAGCATTGAGTCCCTGGAATCCCTTGCAGTACTTGCTCCATAGCTCTTTGCCAGATAGCTGGAGCTGATGCTACTCCGAAAACTAGCCGATTGTACTGGTACAGGCCTTTGTGTGTGTTTATCGTGAGATACTTTTTAGAGGTCTCCTCAACCTCCATCTGTAGATATGCCTGTGCCAAGTCAATTTTGGTGAAACGTTTCCCTCCGGATAGTGAGGCGAAAATATCTCCTATCCTCGGAAGAGGATACTGTACCGTATGAAGAACCGGGTTTACAGTCACCTTGAAGTCCCCACAGATGCGAATTTTTCCCTGTTCTTCAGATTTATCATTATTCAACGTTTTCTTCATGACCGGGGCGATGGGTGTTGCCCACTTGCTCTAATCTACCTTGGATAACACGCCTGCTTTTTCCAAATTCTCCACCTCTGCCTCGACTGCTGGACGAATTGCGTATGGCACCGGCCTTGCCTTAAAAAACTTGGGAATTGCCGCATCTTCCACTTTTATTGAGGTGGTGGCGCCTTTCAGGGTTCCTAGTTCCTGTTGAAACACTTCTTTGGCGTTAGCCAAGATTTCTTTTAATCGTCCAGGGATGACGTCGTCATTTTTTTTCTTACTGGTCACCGTCAGTGCCTGAATGGAGTGCCAGTCCAAACGTATCTTTCTGATCCATTCACGTCCCAACAACGGTGGACCACCATCTTGCAGAACGTATAAATACAACTTCTGTATTTCCTTGCCGTTGTATACAACAGGCACCCTTATTTTCCCTCTGGGGTATACTTTCTGCCCCGTATATGTCTTCAAGATAATGGATGTGTCTTTCAAAGGTATATGCGGAAATAGCCGCTCGTAATCCTGTCAACTTATGATGGTCAGAGCTGATCCTGTATGTAGCTCCATTTTAACTGGGGACCCCGCTATTGTGAGGGTAACCCAAATGGTCTGGGAATCTTCTTTGGCAATTACATTATGTAATTTGAGACAGCTTAGTCTCTTGTTTTCGGAGTCGCTATCGCTCTTCTGGTCTTCGGAGCTACTGTCCGTCATCATTTGTACCTTCCTGTACTTTTTCTTATTGACCTTTTTACTGTCAGCGGATTTTTTTCCAGATCGGCATACACGTGCAATGTGTCCAATCTTTCCGCATTGCCTGCATGCTTTGTCCTTGATCCAGCAGTCCCTCTGGTCATGGGTGGATCTGCCGCAGCGATAACATCTCTCGAAACCCCGTGTCATTTCATGGGTGCCGAAGTCCTGTGGCTTTTGCTGTATCTCTGCAGCTCCTCTTGCTGTTGCTTCGTATGATACAGCCACACTGAAAGCCTTGTCCAGTGTCAAATCTTTCTCAGAAAGTAGTCTTTTCTGTGTTCCTTCGCTTAGGAGACCACAGACGAATTTGTCTCGTAGAGAATCTGCCAGTCCTGCCCCGAATTGGCAGTGCTTAGACAGCTTTCATAATTCGGTGAGGTAATCGGCGTTACTTTCATTCTTGTGCTGATTCCTTCTGAAGAATTTGAATCGTTCCGCTATCAGCAGCGGTGTTGAGTTTAAGTGCTCCTGTCGGGTATCAACAATCTCCTTAAAATTCTCGTCCATCGGTTTGGCTGGAGTGATCAAGTTTCGTAACAGCCCGTATGTCCTTGCGCCCATCAGATTTAGAAGTACCGATGCCTTTTTATCATCTGCTACTTCATTCGCCTTGCAATATACCTCCACTCTTTCCACATATGTGGTCCAATCCTCTATATCACTATCAAAAGCAGTAATATTGCCAGTCTTAGGCATCCTGAAAATCAAAAATGGCGCCTCCCGCGCTTTCCCTTCTTCCCTGCCGAGTCAAGATGGCGCCTCCTGCGCTTTCCCGCCGCTGCCGCTGCTGCCAACGCTGTTCTCCGCGGTTTTTATTCACATTTTTAAACAGTTTCTCCGTCACTTGGAGAATCGTTCCTGTCGGACTCTCTGGGACTTTCCCCTCCCTTTGCTTGGTCCGAACGCCGACCTGCTTTGCAGCGCCGGCCGTGTCCTGAGTGCTCCACCCTCCGTCTCTGTTTGCTTTTGCCTTACAACTCGCTGCCCGGCCCCGCTGCAGAGCTACCCGATCGAGCCCCAGCCCGTCGCCCAGGAAGGATCAGTGCACTACCTGCCACCAGCCCGTTTAGCTGGTGAAACCACAATTTAGGAATCGATCTCCTTGAGGTGCTGCCGAATTGCAGGTAAGTTCGTTTCTAACTCGTTGCCACTGTTGTATCCGTATGTTAATGAAGACCCGGAAGCAGGAGTTGATTCAACAAGTGTTTACTGAACAAAGTCTGGAGGTGAACTAATACTATACCAGACGCTACACAGGCTTATATACCCGAGTGGTCACTACCGGTACTACAGTACACAGGGGCTTCAAAAAAACATAGTTCCTCTTAAAGGTACATACACCACAACCCCCCCATCACACCCCAAAAAAAGCAGCACCATTCACCAGCAAGAAGTCACTTCTTTAGGAGAAGGAAAAAGAAAATAAAGTTAACTTCCAAATTGTTGACCTCATCAACTGAAGAGTGAAGAATATTCTCCAGGTGGTATTGGTATTGAAGTGCCAGGAGACTCCACAGAGAGGAATTCTTCCCTTCCCTCCCCTGGATTCACATTCAGATTCACCTGAAATGGATACAATTCCATCAATGGGAAGTCAGCAGAACATAAGAACATAAGAAATAGGAGCAGGAATAGGCCACTTGGCCCCTCGAGCCTGCTCCGCCATTCAATAAGATCATGGCTGATCTTGGACTCAAAGCCACTTCCCAGCCCGCTCCCCATAACCCTTCACTCCCTTATCTTGCAAAAATTTCTCTACCTCCACCTTAAATGTATTTAATGACCCAGCCTCCACAGCTCTCTGGGGCAGAGAATTTCACAGATTTACGACCCTCTGAGAGAAGAAATTCCTCCTCATCTCAGTTCTAAAAGGGCGACCCTTTATTCTGAAACTGTACCCCCGAGTTCTAGATTTCCCCGCGAGGGGAAACATCCTCTCTGCATCTACCTTGTTGAACCCCCTCTAGTATCTTATGTTTCACTAAGATCACCTCTCATTCTTCTAATTTCCAATGAATATAAGCCCAGCCTGCTCAACCTTTCCTCATAAGTCAACCCCCTCATCTTTGGAATTAACCTAGTGAATCATCTCTGAACTGCCTCCAATGCAAGTATATCCTTCCTTAAATAAGGAGACCAAAACTGTACGCAGTACTCAAGGTGTGGTCTCACCAATACCCTGTACAGTTGTAACAGGACTTCCCTGCTTTTATACGCCAACATTCCATTTGCCTTTTTGATTACTTGCTGTACCTGCATGCTAACTTTTTGTGTTTCATGCACAAGGACATCCAGGTCCCTCTGAACTGTAGCATTTTGTAATCTCCATTTAAATAATAGTTTGCTTTTTTATTTTTCCTGCCAAAGTGGATAACCTCGCACTTTCCCACATTATACTCCATCTGCCAAATGTTTGCCCACTCACTTAGCCTGTCTATAACCCTTTGCAGATTCTTTGAGTCCTCTGCACAACTTGCTTTCCCACCTATCTTTGTATCATCTGCAAACTTGGCTACATTACACTCGGTCCCTTCATCCAAGTCATTAATGTAGATTGTAAATAGTTGAGGCCCCAGCACCGATCCCTGTGGCAGCCCACTAGTTACCGTTTGCCAACCAGAAAATGACCCATTTATCCCTACTCTGCTTTCTGTTAGTTAGCCAATTCTCTATCCATGCTAATATATTACCCCCAATTCCGTGAGCTATTATGTGGCACCTTATCGAATGCCTTCTGGAAATCCAAATACACCACATCCACTGGCTTACCTTTGTCCACCCTGCTCATTACATCCTCAAAGAACTCCAGCAAATTTGTTAAACATGATTTCCCTTTCATAAAACTATGCTGACTCTGCTTGACTGCATTATGATTTTCCAAATGCCCTGCTACTGCTTCCTTAATGAAGGACTCCAGCATTTTCCCAACGACAGATGTTAGGCTAACTGGTCTATAGTTTCCTGCTTTCTGTTCGTTCTTAAATAGGGATTTTCCAATCTGCTGGGACCTCTCCAGAGTCCAGGGAATTTTGGTATATTGCAACCAATGCATCCACTATCTCTGCAGCCACTTCTTTTAAGACCCTGGGATAGAGGCCATCTGGTCCAGGGGACTTGTCGTCTTTTATTCCCTTTATTTTACTAAGTATTATTTCCTTAGTGATAGTGATTGTCTTTCGTTCCCCCCTTCCTGTGGCCCCTTGATTATCCATTATTGGGATGTTGTTAGTGTCTTCTACCGTGAAGACAGATACAAAATATTTGTTCGGAGTCTCTGCCATTTCCCTATTCCCCATTATTAGTTCCCCAGTCTCATCCTCTAAGGGACCAACATTTACTTTAGCTACTCTCTTTATATACCTGCAGAAGCTCTTACCATCTGTTTTAATGTTTCTTGCCAGCTTACTCTCATAATTCATCTTCTCTCTCTTTATTTTTTTAGTCATCCTTTGTTGGTTTTTAAAAATTTCCCAATCCTCTGGTCTCCCACCAATCTTGGCAACATTATATGCCTTCATTTTCAATTTGATACCATCCTTTTCTTCCTTAGTTAGTCACAGATGGTGCGCCCTTCTCTTAAAATCTTTCTTTCTCACTGGAATATATTTTTGTTGAGAGTTATGAAATATCTCCTTAAATGTCAGAGAAACAGATCTGTCATGTTTTGTGATTATTCCAGAGAGAGGTTTTGAAAACAAGATAGTTACTTTTAAGGGTTGGGTTTTTAAGACAAAGTGGATTTGTGTAGGTTTAAAAAGGAAGGCCACAGGCTGGAGGCATTTGCCAAATGTGCATTGATACTGTTGCCCAGGACGATTGGGAACAACAGTGGGGGGGTGGGGGAGTTGTTATCTCATTCCAAGAGTTCCCAACAAACCCTCACACCATAGGTGGATGGAATGTTCCTTCCTGTTGAGTTAGGCATAAAGCTAGTTTCAAAGGGAGGAGGCATGGTAGAAGGTTTGATTAGCAGCTCTTCAATGACAACCCCTGGACAGGGGAGAGATTGGGAACCAAATACCATCTTCCTGTGGGGACCAGAAGGAGGTGAAAGAAGATCCACATGTGGCAGTCAAGTTTCTTGAAAGAAAAACTGTTGGGGCTTTTGCTGAGGTGAAGGGATTAGTAATGCTGGAGGAGAGTTTAAGTCAAGTAATGTGACCCATTGATGTGGGGCAGCATGATGTGTTCCTTATTTTGTATCATTATGCAATAAGTTGTACTCCTTGAAGTGATTATGATCATAACTGATGCTCTTTATGCTCGCTTATTGTGAAATAAAGCTGCTGAGCAATTCGTATCAAGCCTCTCCTCACATCCGTCTTCCTTGGGAGAAATTGAAGAAAGACAGAAATATCTGGTCACGTTCTCTATGGGATGCTGTTGTTATAACTCTGGGTTACACTATTGTACAAGTAGATGTGGGGGAGTGTTGAGTTAACCCCTGTAAAAGTAAGATGCTCAGACCATTCATGGGAGCAACTGATGCCACTGAACCTGAGAACATATTGATCGCAGACTCGAATTTGTAATCGGCCCCTAGTTGCGAATTCTTATACTGCAGTTACAGCAAGAGGAGGATCTCCCGCTAGATTGTCTTCAAGATTTTGGCCCCAATGTTTACAGGGTCATGCGTTAGGAGTGGGTAGCATGAGTTGTGGATGGGAAACCCGGAAGTATGGGTTTCCCCGGGCGTCCTCTAGTTTTTAACTGCAGGATGCCTTTTGAATTTTTTCTGTAGGTTTCCTGTCCAACAGGCCGCCTGATTGACAGGCTTGGTTGCCCGTCAGGCGGGAAAGCCTGGAGCACTGGGAAACATTCGAGCAGAGATCAGTTAGGAAGGCAGGGAGCGATAGAGGTCAGGGTGAGGGTCTCTCGAGGGATGGGGGAGAGATTGCGGGGGGACACGAGATGGCGGTTGGGATGGGGTGGGTTAGATCGTGGATGGGGTGGAGTCGGCGATCATGGAGCTGGAAGCAGGTAAGCTTGGAAGCAGGGGCCAGGGGGGAAATGTTCCTGCTTCTCCTGCCCCACAAGCAGTGCTATAAAGGCACTTAACTAATGGATCCAGCCCTTCTTACTTCCCGGCTGAAATGGGATAAGAACATAAGAAATAGGAGCAGGAGTAGGCCAATCGGCCCCTCGAGCCTGCTCCGCCATTCAATAAGATCATGGCTGATCTGATCCTAATCGCCAATCTACTATCACAGAACCATCTCCTGAATCTAACAGAATTAGACACACGAAATAGGAGCAGGATGAGGCTACACGGCCCCTGGGCCCGCTCCGCTACCCACAGGGCCATGACCGACTCGAACCTAGACTCATGTCCAAATTCCTGCCTGCTCCCCATAACCCTTTATTCCCTTTACTTCTAGGAAACTGTCTATTTCTGTTTTAAATTTATGTAATGATGTAGCTTCTACAGCTTTTTGGGGCAGCATATTCCATGGACCTACCACCCTCTGAGTGAAGTAGTTCCTCCTCATCTCAGTTTTGAAAGAGCAGCCCCTTATTCTAAGACTATGCCCCCTAGTTCTAGTTTCACCCATCATCGGGAACATCCTCCCCGCATCCACCCGATCCAACCCCTTCACAATCTTATATGTTTCAATAAGATCGCCTCTCATTCTTCTGAACTCCAATGAGTAGAGTCCCAATCTACTCAACCTCTCCTCATATGTCCATCCCCTCATCCCCGGGATTAACCGAGTGAACCTTCTTTGTACTGACTCGAGAGCAAGTATGTCTTTTCTTAAGTATGGACACCAAAACTGTACGCAGTATTCCAGGTGCGGTCTCACCAATACCTTGTACAACTAGCAATACCTCCCTATTTTTATATTCTATCCCCCTAGCAATGAAAGCCAACATTCCATTGGCCTTCTTAATCACTTGCTGCACCTGCATACTAACCTTTTGAGTTTCGTGCACCAGGACCCCCAGATCCCTTTGTACTTCAGTACTTCCCAGTTTCTTGCCATTAAGATAATAACTTGCTCTACGATTTTTCCTGCCAAAGTGCATAACCTCACACTTTCCAGTATTGTATTCCATCTGCCAAATCTCTGCCCACTTACTTAGCCTGTCTATGTCCCCGTGCAGGTTTTTATGTCCTCCTCACTCACTACTTTCCCTCCCATCTTAGTATCATCTGCAAACTTTGATATGTTACACTCGGTCCCCTCCTCCAAATCGTTAATATAGATTGTAAAGAGTTGGGGACCCAGCACTGACCCCTGTGGAACACCACTAGTTACTGATTGCCAGTCCGAGAATGAACCATTTATCCCAACTCTCTGCCTTCTGTTAGATAGCCAATCCTCTATCCATGCCAGAATATTACCCCCAATCCTGTGATTTTTTATCTTAAGCAATAATCTTTTGTGTGGCACCTTGTCAAATGCCTTTTGGAAGTCTAAATACACTACGTCCACTGGTTCCCCTTTATCCACCCTATATGTTACTTCCTCAAAGAACTCCAACAAATTTAAAAATAAAAAGCTTGTAAAAGTGGAGGCACAGCGTAGCGTCGCCTCAAAAGCTGTAACGACTGACCCGACTCCTGAGAATGGATTGGTCTCCTGACTGCGCCCCCCAGGTCACGGCTCCATTAAAACCAGCAGTAGGCGGGTTCGAGGTGGATAGGTTTTGAAATTTCAAAACCTAACTTCTCACCTGACCCAAAACCACCTGTTCTTGGTGGGATTAAAATCACCCTCTTTCTCTTTCATTACAGTCCAACAAAAGGGAACACAAGGCAGTAGGCTGGTATAATACTCTGGAGCTCCAAGGCACTTTGCAGTGGAGTGAGAAATAGGTGGGAGCCTCATTACTACATGCAAATCAGGAGCCAACTGACACCGAGTGGTAAGAGGTCAAAGCAGTGCCTTAAAGGGATTGCTGGAGGCCGCCCAGAAAAGGCCAAAATGAAAGTTTGTGGAGGGTTTTTGCGGCCAGAATAAGCAGGGTTGCTTTTTCTGCACCTGCACAAAAATCCTCCTGACTGCTGCATGGCCTTCCTCCACTCCCCGCTCCCCCCACATATTAGCCTGGCTTCCCCCGAAGGGTCCTCTACCCTCCCAGCTCCATGGAATGAATGGTTGCCAGATTTTCCAACTACCCACCCCTCCATGATCAGGGAGTTGCCTGTCAGTGTTGGAAGTGCACGGGCAGCTTGCCAGTTCCATGCAAATGAGGCCTGACATTCAAAATTGTTTTGGCGCCTCAATGGTAACAGCAGCCTTGTGTTCCGATTGTTCTGCCTGCCCAATGTAGACTGAAAATTAAAATCACCCCCCAATGCTTCCTGAGGTGATGGGACCATAGGAATGTCTGCTGATGTAAGCCAAAGCGGACCAAGTGATATACAAGGTCGATGCTTAGCTGGGTACAGATGACAGACTTTGAGTGATGGTTCAAAGCGATCCTTTAATTTTCACAGGCCTGGGGAGGGCCTGAGGAGAACCTTCTGAGACCCTTCTCAGATTCGACTCCATCGATACCTTGGTTATGTTTTACATTTATACACACAAATTGCATCCCACCCTCAGGACAGGTGCAAAGCTATCAACGTCTGAATGACAAATATAAAGCATGATATTAATCACATTTCTGTTATCAGTTGGTTCCGGGACCTTCTGTGACTGTGGTCTTGGCTTCTGCAACAACTGCCCTTTGTCTCTGGCCAGATGATTTGTTCAGTAACATGTTTTCTTAGGATAACAGTTCCTGTTTTTGTAACAAGCTCAAGTTAATAAGCTCAAGTTACTTTGCCTTAACAAGCTCAAGTTACTTCTGCAAAGCAAGCACATTGTGATTAGTGACTGAGAGACTTTCCCAACGGTTTTTAGCTGTCAGCCATTTTACGATTCACACATTGCATACTTTACTTACATATTTTTCCTCTGCCTAGGTCCTATGTCTAACACTTAATGATATTAATTATAAATTTTAATTACTTCATCTGCTAAGAAAGAATGAATATTAGGCGTGTGGTTAGTTTTATATTCAAAAGTTTCACTATATTTACTTTGTTATGGGGATGGGAAGGAGAATCTGTAGAGCATTTCCTTGGGCATTTAATGAATTGGGTAAAATTCCTAATAGAAGTGAAATTTGATTTAGTTATTTGACTTGGATTTGTTTTGTGAAGTAGTATTATAGATATTTTAAAAAGTCTTGTCATTTTGGTATCCTAAAATTGGCAGATTTGTTTTACTGTCTTTGTATATTGAATTTCTTACCTGTGAGATTTTTATTTTGATAATCATAAAGTGTACTTTGTTACATTATTATGTGAAATATTTTGCAGATAGATCTGAAAGATAATCAAATTTTCCTAAATAGAATTTTTTAAAATAGTTTTTATAAAAGGTTATTTACCTGTTTGTTATCTGAGGTATAACTTTCTAGTTCTTAATTTGACTTATTCAGACTTGCATTGATGGGTGTCTGACATATCTTGTGAAAATATACGTTACTTACTGCTTTGATTACTTTTGTTCTGGTATCTAAATAAACCATGTCTAACAAAAGAAATTAAGGATAGTATTAGATCCAAAGAGGAGTCATATAAAGTTGCCAGAAAAAGTAGCAAGCCTGAGGATTGGGAGCAGTTTAGAATTCAGCAAAAAAAGACCAAGAGATTGATTAAGAGGGGAAAAATAGACTGAGAGTAAACTTGCAAGGAACATAAAAGCGGACTGCAAAAGCTTCTACAAGTATGTAAAAAGAAAAAGATTAGTGAAGACAAATGTAGGTTCCTTACAATCAGAAAAGGGAAAATTTATAATGGGGAACAAGGAAATGGCTGAGCAATTAAACAAATACTTTGGTTCTGCCTTCACGGAAGAGGACACAAATAACTTTCCAGAAATGCTGAGGAACCAAGGGTCTCGTGAGAAGGAGGAATTAAAGCAAATTAGATTGGAGGGCGTCTCGGGACCTGGGTGTCCTTGTACACCAGTCACTGAAAGCAAACATGCAGGTGCAGCAAGCAGTTAGGAAGGTAAATGGTATGCTGGCCTTCATTGCAAGAGGATGTAAGTACAGGAGCAAGGATGTCTTACTACAGTTATACAGGGCCTTGGTGAGCCCACACCTGGAGTACTGTGTGCAGTTTTGGTCTCCTTCCCTAAGAAAGGATATACTTGTCATAGAGCGAGTGCAGCGAAGGTTCACCAGACTGATTCCTGGAATGGCAGGCCTGTCATATGAGGAGAGATTGGGTCGACTAGGCCTGTATTCACTCGAGTTTAGAAGAATGAGAGGGGATCTCATTGAAACGTATAAAATTCTGACAGGGCTAGACAGACTGGATGCAGGGAGGATGTTTCCCCTGGCTGAGGGGTCTTCAATGACAGTTTACAGTCTCAGGATACGGGGTAGGACATTTAGGACTGAGATGAGAACTTTCTTCCCTCAGAGGGTGGTGAACCTGTGGAATTCTCTACCACAGAAGGCTGTGAAGGCCAAGTCACTGAATATATTTAAGAAGGAGATAGATAGATTTCTAGACGGAAAAGGAGTCGAGGGGTATGGGGAGAGAGCGGGAATATGGTATTGAGATAGAGGATCAGCCATGATCATATTGAATGGCGGAGCAGGCTCGCAGGGCCGAATGCCCTACTCCTGCTCCTATTTTTCTGTTTCTATTTTTATTTTCTATTTGCACTGGATGTTGCTTAACACCAAGAAATACAGCAGTCATTAAGAAGCAAAACATTCAACATGCATTGCAGTGGTGTAGGTGAATTGAAAAGGGAATGTTTGATGTACTGTAATGTGAAGCTTGTATTGACTAACAATAAAGGGAAATTCTTAAATTCAGTATTGATTTTTTGTAATTTGTTTTCTGTTGCTGTTTTCAGTGTGCTGTATGGTATTCAGTAAGTGCCAACACCACTGTATTGGTTAATGGCAATTCTATGCAATTAATAATACGACCGAGTGTACAATTTTCTGCGATAGTTGCATGATGTGCCCGAACAAGATTGTAGAGAATTCAGACTTCATCAATGAAGTAAGAGTTTTCAGGTGAACGTATCACATTTTCTGATCTTGTTTCTGCTGTAATATAAATATTTATGTGCAGATTGATGAGAAAAGTTGAAATGAAACTTGTGGTTTCTCTAAGAGCAAACAATGGCAGATTGTAAGTTTGAAATGAGTCAGCTTGACTGTATAAGGAATTTTTCAACTGTCATCTCCTGTTCTGTTGCACAAAGAAGCAGTAATTGGTAGAATAGAAATGGTACAGGAAACAGATTGAAGAGGCATCTATTGTTATTCATTTGTTTACATAAGTTGTCAGAGTTATTACAAGTGTCAGCTTGGCTTAGTGCAGCACTCTTGCCTTTGAGTCAGAAGGCTGTAAGTTGAAGGACTTGACGAATGAAATTTTGGGTGACATTTTAATGCAGCATGGAGAGCAGCTGCATTATCTAAGGTGCCATTTTTTGGATTGCATGTTAAATCAAGGCCCTGTCTTACGTGTTGAAGTGGACAGAAAATATCCCATGGCATTACTTGAAAAAGAGCAGAGGAATTTGTGTGTCCTGTCCAACATTTATCCCCCAACCAACACCACCGAAACAGATTAACTGGCCATTATACTCCTTTGCTGTTTGTGGGACCTTACTTTGCTCAGATTGGCTGCTGTACTTGTTTAAATGATGTCACCGTTGGTATGTAAAAGTAATTTATTAGCTGAGGATGCAAGGTGCAATATAAATGCATGTGTGTTCATCCCTGAAACACCCGGCATACCTTTTCAGCATCGAGAATTTTTTTTTTTGACAGCAAATCTAATTTTTTCATATAAATTTATGGATTTGTGGTAATTATTATCAACCACTAAATTGGAAAGAAGGTTAAAATTGTAACAGAGTGGGAACAGCGTTATTTTTGTCTGATGGTATGCTTACAGTAAAACATGTCTTTACTCTTGAAGACAATGCAAAACTAACAGCAATAAGTTCTGCTGTTAACAGTAAGATTGTTAATATTAAAATAGATAAGGATATCGTCTTAGACAGAATAAGGAATCTTAATACAAAAAGAAAATACTGCAGATGCTGGAAATCTGAAATAAAAACAGAAAATGCTGGAGATACTCAGCAGGTCAGGCAGCATCTGTGAAGAGAGAAACAGAGTTAACGTTTCAGGTCGATGACTTGTCAGAACTGGAAAAAAGCAGGAAATGGAACAGATTTTTAAGCAAGTGTAGGAGCTGGGAAAGGGGGGAGGGGATGAAAGAACAAAAGGGAAGGTCTGTGATAGGATAGAAGGCAGTTGAGGTTAAGAGACATTAAGAGATATTCAAGGCAAAAGGAGATGGTAATGGGACAGGTTAAGAAATAAAGGATGGCTCCAGATGAAGTGTAAATTGCACTGGCAGAATGAAAGACAGCTGCCCTGTTGGAGAGAAGAAAAAAAAGTGTGGATAAAAAATATATATATATAATCGGGGCCGAGGTTGTGATCTGAAATTGTTGAACTCTGTGTTGAGTCCAGAAGGCTGTAAAGTGCCTAATCAAAAGATGAGGTGCTGTTCCTAGAGCTTACGCTGAGCTTCCGTGGAACATTGCAAGAGGCCGAGGACGGTGAGGCCTGAGTGGGAGTGGAGCAGTGAATTAAAGTGACAGGTGACCAGAAGATCGGGGTCCCCCTTACGGACTGAACGGAGGTGTTCCACAAAGCGGTCACCCAATCTGCGTTTGGCCTCCCCAATGTAGAGGAGACCGCATTGTGAGCAGTGAATACAGTATACTAAATTGCAAGAAGTATGTTAATCGCTGTTTCACCTGGAAGGGTGTTTGGGGCCCTGGACATTGGGAAGTGGGGAGGTATAAGGGCATGTGTTGCACCTCCTGCGCTTGCACGGGAAGATGCAGGGCGAAGGGGAAGGGGTGTTGGGGGTGATAGAGGAGTGGACTAAGGTGTCTCGGAGGGAGCGGTCCCTACGGAATGCTGAAAGGGGAGGTGGGAGGAAGATGTGTTTGATGGTGGGATCACGCTGGAGGTGACGGAAATGGCAGAGGATGATCCATTGAATGTGGAGACTGGTGGGGTGAAAGGTGAGGACAAGGGGAACTCTGTCGTGGTTCCGGGAGGGAGGGGCAGGGGTGAGGGCAAAAGTGCGGGAGATAGAACGGATACGGTCAAGGGCCGTGTCAACCACGGTAGAGGGGAATCCTCGGTTGAGGAAAAGGGAAAATATGTCAGAAGCACTGGTATGGAAGGTGGCATCGTCAGAGCAGATGTGGCGGAGACAGAGAAACTGGGAGAATGGAATAGAGTCCTTACAGGAGGCGGGGTGGGAGGAAGTGTAGTCTAGGTAGCTGTGGGAGTCAGTGGGCTTGTAGTGAATGTTTGTCAGTAACCTATCCCCAGAGATGGAGACGGAGAAGTCGAGGAAGGGAAGGGAAGAGTCGGAGATGGACCATGTGAAGGTGAGGGAAGGGTGGAAATTGGAAGCAAAGTGAATTAAATTATCTAGTTCAGGGTGAGACCAGGAAACGGCACCGATACAGTCATCAATGTACCGGAAAAAAAGGTGAGGGAGGGGACCCGAGTAGGACTGGAACAAAGAGTGTTCCACATATCCCACGAAAAGGCAGGCATAGCTAGGTCTCATGCAGGTTCCCATAGCAACACCTTTGATTTGGAGGAAGTGAGTGGAGTCAAAGGAGAAGTTGTTCAATGTTAAGGAACCTTAAAATAGATTCGGCTGTCGGCCCAGATGACATCTATCCAAAGAGTCTCCAAGATTTGGGTGCGAAATTGACAAATTGCAGTAAAATGGAAAGTGAATGCAAACCCTCTCTACTGATTAATCTGAGATCTGACCTCCAATATTGGTGGCTAACCTTTGTTGGTAAACTACAATTCAGACACACAGATTATGAATTTAGATTTCCCAAATGGTTGGTCCATAGAACACACCTGAAATTTCTTACCAGTGGTGTCGCTTTTACAATCCTGAGTTTCTAGCAGTGAATCATTTTTAATGGTTGTAGTGTATGTACCCGTCTACCTTTAAGAGAACTATTGTATGTAACCGTTCACCTTTAAGAGAACTATTTTAGGTGTGGCACTACTTTGTTTGGCTTCTGTATACGGTAATACCGACGGTGACCACACCAGTATATAAGTGTTGTGCCAGGAGTTATTGGGCAGATTTGCCCTGACCTTCGAATAGTAAAGTCCTGTTTTAAGTTACTCTTGGAGTCTGTGCATTAATTAACTAAACAACCCACAGACTTTACAGTGGCGACGAGTCCGATCGTACCCTGCGGCAACAATACGTCCGAAGCAGTTAACGAGCGTCGAGAAGAGGCAACCGCCCTCGTCGTTCTGCTGGGAAAAAACTCGAGGCTGCAGAACTAGAAAGGAGGAAGAATTTAGAGACAAAGACTTCCATCAGCAACAGGCACTGACTGTCCCTTCTGCCACGGTGAGGAATGAGCCGATCAGCACGAGAAGCAAGGCGGCCACGGTGACTGTGAGTAAGGGAAAAGTAAAAAGAATAACCGGAGGATAAGGGCGGTGCACTCGACCACGGTCGAGGGGGAAAGGAGCCGGACAGAAGTCGGGCCCAGAGGCGCTGAGACTGGGGCAGCGTGGAGCAAGGAAGCCGTGGTACAGACAGGCTGGGGACGCAACGGCGTCGTGAGACAGCTAGACCGCGACCGGCGAAAAAAGGCCGGGCAGCGACCGAAGCCACGAAGCGCTGCGACCGGGAGCGTAGGCGCGGGAAGATATAAAAACTCAGCCGCAGCCGGGGAGGGAAGCACCGGACTGCGAGACGGCTGGGAGAGGCGTTTGGGAGCCGAGCGAGCGGGAGAGGCAGAGCCGACCAAGGGAGACTGCGCGAGAGCCAGTCCAGCGGCTGAAACTGTTCTCCGTCAACGGGGTGTACCCAGCGCCGGTAGAGCCGAGAGAGCGGGAGAGAGACCGAGCCCGAGCAAGGGGAACTGAGCGAGAGCCAGCCCAGCGGCTGAACCTGTTCGCCGTCAACGGGGTGTACCCAGCGCCGGTTGCCTTGCCGAGAAAAGGGAAAGCACTGAAGCCGACGTGCAGGCTGTGAATCTGAAAGCCAGCGGCCGTCGCCTGTGGGGGAAAGTGTACCCCTCCCGCTAGGGAAGAAACGCGGGAAGCCGCCATTAGGCGGGGAAGAAGACAGAAGCGGGAAACCGCCATTGAAGTGGGCGGGGAGAGAAGATAAGCGCGGGAAACCGCCATTTTCGCGGGAAAACCGCCATCTTAGAGAAAAAAAAAAGAAATAATAATTTAAAGAAATACTTGTGTTCCCAAAGAGAGGAAGATGCCTAAGCGTGGTAACATCAACGATTTTAATTCCGAAGTAGAAGACTGGGCCACGTACGTGGAACGCATTGAGATCTATTGTGAGGCCAATAAAATAGAAGAAGATGACAAAGCTATAACCTTGCTGAACTCGATGGGCGCAAAGACATACGGGCTCTTGAAGCATCTACTATCACCAGCCAAACCGGCGGATCAGACTTTCGATGATATTGTGGCTGTCCTGAAGGACCACTTGAACCCTACACCGTTGATGTTGGCGGAACGATTCAAATTCTATGCGAGAACGCAACGGAAAGACGAAAGCAACGCAGAATACTTGGTCGAACTGCGTAGACTAGCGAAATACTTCCAGTTTGGAGGGAATCTGACAGAGGCATTGCGAGACAAGTTCGTGTGCGGGTTGGCAAAGGAAGGAACGCAAAAGCGACTACTCGAAGAGAACGACCTTACACTTGACAGGGCTGTCCTTATTGCAGCATCGCACGAAGCCGCAGCGAAGGGAACTGCGGAAATGCAGCTAAAGACAGCAGCACTAAGTGTGGATCAAATTACCTCGACAACAACAAAATGCTATCGTTGTGGGAAGACAACACACGACCAGAACCAATGCTGGTTTAAGAACCAGGAATGTAGGAAATGTGGCAAACTGGGTCACATAGCTAAGGTATGCCGGTCAGGGAAGAAGACCAACAACCAAAGGACCAACAACCAAAGGAAGCCATCACAGGAAAAGTACAACAAGGTACACAAGGTGGCTGAGAAGAGTTCAGACGAACAGAATTCAGACTCAGACCCAAACGGCCAGGAGCTGGGTAGTCTGAGAATTCACAATGTGAGTAAGGAAGCTGACCTACAAACTATCTGGGTCATGTTAAAAATAGCTGGAATCCAAGTGAAAATGGAGTTGGACACTGGATCAGCTCTATCAGTCATAAATCGAAGGGATTACCACCGGCTATTCTCACATATACCCTTAAGAGATACCAAGTTCGTATTGCAGACATACACGGGGCATAAAGTATACCCCATGGGAAAGATAAGAGTCAAAGTGAGAGATAGGGGTAAAGAACACCCAAGAATGAACTTATACGTACTACATGAGGGAGGACCACCACTTCTAGGACGGGAGTGGATCAAGAAAATAGACATGGAATGGCACTATCTAAAAGCCATAACGAGTGAGGACTCGGTGCAGACAATCAGCTCAGATTCTGAAACGGATGACGATAAGACCAACCCAAATATGAAAGACAAGGCTGAAATGGACTTGCCGACGAAGGTTGGAAAAACGAAGGCATGCATAAAGGCTTATGCTCCAGAGAAGAACAAAGTTTCAGAACAGAACTCCACCGAACAACGACAACCTAGTTCGACAGAAAATTCTGAGCCTGTTCAAGTTACGGACATATCCATGACGGAAGAACACCGAGCTCGGACTCAAACTTATTTCAAATTACGACAGCAATTAGAACAATTGAGTTACCGTCTCGTACAAGAGATGAAAACAATGAAAAAGTTCTATGATACCGAATGGGAGAATCTGGAAAGACAACAGAAGCAGCTAGCTCAAGCAGAGAGCGACCATAGAGCCATCGTGACCAATTACCGATCACATCTCCCTTATGCTGTTCAGGAGTTAGAATATTTGCAGGAAGAAGCAAATGAAGAGGAATCTTCATGAAGCCAGGATTTTATTCCAGTTCTTCTCTACGACTCCTTACAAGCAGAGTGTGAGAAGTTGAAAGAACAGTATGAACAGGCCCAGGCTACAATTCTGGAAGGGGTTAACTCGGCAACCTCCGAAAAGCTAGTTTCAGTGGAAGCATATGAGCAACTGAAGGTTGAACATGAGCAAGAAGTCCAAAGGCTGCAGGAAATTCTTGATGAGCTCAAGGCCAAGACAGACTCATCGGTAGAAGTTCCATCCATAGATGAGAAATTAGAGGTGAAAGACATGGCAGAACATGAAAGACAAGATGTACAAGAACTCAGAAAAATATTAAAGGAAACCCAAGACAAATATGGGGCGGCAATGACCGAGATTCAACAACTTGAAGAACAGATTCAACTGGGAATCCGTTCAGTGGAAGAAAAGGGAACTGTAAGAAACACAGAGACTGTAAGAATGGCCTCTGAACATGAGCTAGAGAGTATCAAGGCGCAACTTCTCCGAGCGCTGGAAGCCAAAGTACAAGAGGAAAAGAAGGTGAAAGCATTGGAGGAAAAGGTGGATGAAATGGAGAAGACTCTGACCCACAGTGTTCCCGTGGAAGAGTTAACGGTCAGCCAACTCCTTCATATGCTGAAGGACAAGACTCTACAATGGGAACAATCTGAACACGAGCTTCAATCTTCAAAGGGAAGGAGTTCGGAGCTCTCAAAAGTTATGGAAATAGCTGAGGTTGCAACACAGATTTTACAGGGATGCCAAAAGTACGCTGAATCACGTCAATGTGAACAGCAGAATGTTGAAACAGCTGCTCCAGTAGAAGGATTGAATAGCCTGATCAATCCCCGAGGGAAGGGGAAGTTTTGAAATCACAAACGAGGTCATTAGTGAAGGATTTGCAGGAAACCCAGGAAGAGCGGGATGAATATGAACGCATGAAGAAGTCTCTTCAGGAAAGATGTCTAGGGAGGGAACAACAGTCGGCTAACGTCCAGTTGGGTACGGAAGAAGTAGCAGGCCCTCTCGCTAGACTAGCTCAGGACGACACCAAATATTACCATGACCTGTTGAGTGACACGGAATATTACGATGACTTGGTCTGCCCAGCTTGTGATGAAAACTCCCAAAGTGCAGAAATCAGGATGAAGCACTTAAAGTCTAAGGAACATAGGGAGATGGTGGCGCTACAGCTGGCAGCGGATAAGGGAGCTCCGAGAGTCTCCAAGAAGCAGAAAAGAAAAAGACGAAGCAGAAGACGATAACCATCTAAATCATTATCACTTCTATCAGATCATGCACGTGGGCCCTACGAAGGGGGCCAAATCAGTTGGAAAGCAGGAAAAATTACCAAGGCAGTCCAGCTGTTTGTAAAAGTCAGCACTGCTGGTTCAGCAGGACGGAAGTTCAAGCTGTTAAGCCAAGGGAAAGACTATTGGATGAGTCACACTAGAAATGTGAACCGGCTACACCACAGAGATGTTGTTCGGACCGAGTCAAGACCAGAGACTGAATCTGTGAACTGTTCCCGCAGAGACTGAATCTGTGAACTGTTTCCCGCGGAGACTATATCTGTGAATTGTTTTACATGAAGTTGATTATATGTTATGTTTAATGGGGAATAAGTATGTTGTAAGCTAAAAAGGGAGGATTGTAGTGTATGTACCCGTCTACCTTTAAGAGAACTATTGTATGTAACCGTTCACCTTTAAGAGAACTATTTTAGGTGTGGCACTACTTTGTTTGGCTTCTGTATACGGTAATACCGACGGTGACCACACCAGTATATAAGTGTTGTGCCAGGAGTTATTGGGCAGATTCGCCCTGACCTTCGAATAGTAAAGTCCTGTTTTAAGTTACTCTTGGAGTCTGTGCATTAATTAACTAAACAACCCACAGACTTTACAATGGTAGTGAATAAACTTAATCCCAGTTTCTTCTAGTGGCAGTGAAGAGCTATGAACGGAGGTCAGGTACTGCAGAAGCTTAAAGTCCCAGGATAAAAAAGGCAGCTAGAAAACCAGAGAGTACAGCCTAGATAAAGATGCAGTTTGCAGTTCACAGATTGTAGTCATGGGCTATTCCTTGCTCAGGAAAGTGGACAACTATGTATATCATAAGGACAATACTTACAGGATGTCCTAGCTGATGCTATAGCAGTACACGCCGAGGAAAGTTTAGAGGGATACCGAAGGGGACAGATGGGGACCCAGTGGTAATAATCCAAGTAAGGATTAATGACATAAGGAGATATAACATGAGGTGTTAAAAGCCACATCTATAAAAATTGGCTCAAAACGCATAAGAGGGAGGCCTTACATTTTCACAGGGGTTGTCCTCCATGAGGAATCTGAGCTGCTAGTATTTTGTAGTGGTGCAGAATACCAGCAATGAAACTTCACAGTCTCTCCTATGAGTCAGTCAAGAATGTAAAAGGTATTAAAAATGCTAATCGACCCAGCAAGCCTGCTCCTTTCACAGTGTGTACAGTTTACCTCATCATGGACTCTACTCATTTTATCACTAATACCCAAATGTACTCGAGCAAAATACCAAAACAACATTTTCCCCTTGATGTCTGAAACTTTCTCTTATATGCAGATGTGCAACTGTGGAGAAAACCTGCTGAGGTAGAGTTGCTGAAGTCTGTGGGGGATCCATGACTTGCCTGTTGTTAAAATAATTAGGAAAGTGATTCTCTAATAGTCAGTCTAGTCTTCTTTCTGAACAGTTAGAGAGCTAGTTACGATTGTTGCTATATCATCCAATGCCAGGCTGCAGGTGGGTGGAAATGTGCAGCTGAAACCTGCTCAGTCCACCACCTACAGAGCGAATGATTCTGCCATCAACAATGCCAAATTGATGCATACATTTCCTTTCAAAATCTCTGACTCAAAATTAGTCTTTAATTATGGAAAGTTTTGTACTAAGAACATAGCCACTAAAGGATTGAGCCAACACAGAGAATTAAGTGAATGGTGATAGTGGACACCTTAACTCCATTTATTGCACATTATTATTCAGACCCAAACCCACAGGTGAAAAGAATATAGGACCAATAAATCTCTAGGACCTGGATATGCCTGGTCCCAGCTTGGCGTCAGGCATTTTGTAGGGCCTGGTAAGGGGTTGAGCCTCTCCTCATTTTGTACAAGTAGCCACGGAAGAGTGTGCAAGGCTTGCAGTGGAGACTCCTTGGATCAGGTGTTCCTACATACGTGGCCTAGGAGCAGATAAGGGCTGGATTGGTGACTGATGCATCCAGTGAGAAGTGATGTACTGACCGACTGAAGGGGACGTTTGGGCCCCAGTTCAGGGTCCAGATCAGCATTGTGGCCTGGACCCCCAAAGATTTATAAGAACATAAGAAATAGGGGCAGAAGTAGGCCATTTGGCCTCTCGAGCCTGCTCCGCTATTCAATAAGATCACGGCTGATCTTCTACCTCAACTCCACTTACCTGCACTATCCCCATATCCCTTGATTCTATTAATATCCAAAAATCTATCGATCATTGTCTTGAATATACTCAATGACTGAGCCTCCACAGCCCTCTGGGGTAGAGAATTCCAAAGATTCACCACCCTCTGAGTGAAGACATTTCTCCTCATCTCAGTCCTAAATGGCCGACCCCTTATTCTGAGACCGTGATCCCTGGTTCTAGACTCCCCAGCCAGGGGAAACATCCTCCCTGCATCTACCTGGTCAAGCCATGTAAGAATTTTGTATGTTTCAATGAAATCACCTCTCATTCTTTTAAACTCCAGAGAATATAGGCCTAGTCTACTCAATATCTCCTCATAGGACAGTCCCCCCATCCCAGGAACCAGTCTGGTGAACCTTCGTTGCATTCCCACTATGGCAAGTATATCCTTTCTTGAGTAAGGAGACAAAAACTGTACACAATACTCCAGGTGTGGTCTCACCAGGGCCCTATATAATTGCAGTAAAATATCTTTACTCTTATACTCAAAATCCTCTTGTAATAAAGGCCAACATACCATTTGCTTTACTAATTGCTTGCTGTTTCTGCCTGTTAACTTTGTGATTTGTGTACAAGGACACCCAGGTCCCTCCACACACCAACATTTCCCAATCTCTCACCATTTAAAAAATACTCTGCTTTTCTATTTTTCCTACCAAAGTGGATAACTTCACATTTCTCTACATTATATTCCATTTGCCATGTTCTTGCCCACTCACTTAGCCTGTCTATATCCCCTTGAAGCCTCCTTGCATCCTCCTCACAACTTACATTCCCACCCAGCTTTGTATCATCAGCAAACTTGGATATATTACATTTGGTCCCCTCATCCAAATCATTGATGTAGATTGTGAATAGCTGCAACCCAAGCACTGAGGCTGTAACCCCACTAGTTACAGCCTGCCAACCTGAAAATGACCCATCTAATCCTACTCTCTGTTTTCTGTCCATTAACCAATCCTCAATCCATGCTAGTACATTACCCCCAATCCTATGAGCCCTAATTTTGTTTAATAACCTTTTGTGTGGCACCTTATTGACCTTCTGAAGATCCAAATACACGACATCCATTAGTTCCCCCTTCTCTATTCTGCTAGTTACAACCTCAAAAAACTGTAACAGATTCGTCAAACACGATTTCCCTTTCATAAATCCGTGTTGACTGCCCAATCCTATTATTATTTTCTAAGTGCCCTCGTCCACGTCCTCAAAAACCAACCCTTGATCCCTCCGTCCTTGCAAACTACTGCCCCATCTCCAACCTCCCTTTCCTCTCCAATGTCCTTGAACGTGTTGTCACCTCCCAAATCCGTGCCCATTTTCCCTGCAATTCCATGTTTGAATCCCTCCAATCAGATTTCCGCCCTTGCCACAGTACCGAAACAGCTCTCATCAAAGTCACAAATGACGAACTTTGTGACTGTGACAAAGGTAAACTATCCCTCCTCGTCCTTCTTGACTTGTCTGCAGCCTTTGACACGGTTGACCACTCCATCCTTCTCCAACGCCTCTCCGCCGTCGTCCAGCTGGGTGGGACTGCACTCGCCTAGTTCCATTCTTATCTACCTAATCGTAGCCAGAGAATCACCTGCAATGGCTTCTCTTCCCGCTCCCGCACCGTTACCTCTGGTGTCCCCCAAGGATCTCTCCTATTTCTCATTGCCCCTTGGCGACATCATCCAAAAACACAGCGTCAGTTTCCACATGTACGCTGACAACACCCAGCTCTACCTCACTACCACTTCTCTCAACCCCTCCACAGTCTCAATTGTCAGACTGCTTGTCCGACATACAGTTCTGGATGAGCAAAAATTTTCTCCAATTAAATATTGGGAAGACCAAAGCCATTGTTTTCAGTCCCTGCCACAAACTTCGTTCCCTAGCCACTGACTCCATCCCTCTCCCTAACATCTGTCTGAGGCTGAACCACACTGTTCGCAACCTTGGTGTCATATTTGACCCTGAAATGAGCTTCCGACCACATATCCGCAGCATAACAAAGACCGCCTACTTCAGCCTCCATAACATCGCCCGTCTCCGCCCTTGCCTCAGCTCATCCGCTGCTGAAACCCTTATCCATGCCTTTGTTACCTCTAGACTTGACTATTGCAACGCACTCCTGGCTGGCCTCCCACATTCCACCCTACGTAAACTTGAGATCACCCAAAACTCGGCTGCCCGTGTCCTAACTCGCACCAAGTCCCGTTCGTCCATCTCCCCTGTGCTTGCTGACCGACATTGGCTCCCGGTCAAGCCACACCTCGATTTCAAAATTGTCATCCTTGTTTTCAAATCCCTCCATGGCCTCGCCTCTTCCTATCTCTGTAATCTCCTTCAGCCGCACAACCCCCCCGAGACATCTGCGCTCCTCTAATTCTGCCTTCTTGAGCATCCCTGTTTTTAATTGCTCAACCATTGGTGGCCGTGCCTTCTGTTGCCTAGGCCCTAAGCTCTGGAATTCTCTGCCTAAACCTGTTAGCCTCGCTACCCCTCTTTCCTCCTTTAAGACGCCCCTTAAAACATACCTGTTTGACCAAGCTTTTGGTCACCTGCCCTAATTTATCCTTATGTGGCTCGGTTTCATTTTTTTTGTCTTACAATACTCCTGTGCAGTGCCTTGGGACGCTTTACTATGTTAAAGGCGCTATATAAATACAAGTTGTTGTTGTTGTGATTGGGAAAAGTCTAGGTTTGAAACAACAGAGGAAAAACAAAGAATAAAGCAATTGGAATAGGCTTATCTGAAATAATGAAAAATTATCAGAGGAGAGCGGGAAAAAGAGTGAGGTAGTGACAGATATAAAACACAGCTGTAGAAGGGGCAAAATGGAAAAAAAAAGTTTGCCATTTTGCAACCATGTCTCCATTATGGCTATTAGATCAAACCTGTTAATTTCTATCTGCGCTATTAATTCATCTATTTTGTTGTGAATGCTTCGCGCATTCAGATATAGTGCCTCTAGCTTTGACTTATTTCTATTTTTCCCTGATGTTACCTTAGTCACTGATGCCTTATTACCTTTGTTAGTCTCTCTGTCCCTTCCTGACCCACTCTGCTTATTTTTACCCAAAACTTTATTCTACTCTAGAGCCTTGACATCTCCACAAATAAACTCTAAAGCCTGCACATCTGCCAATGCACTTTATTATGGTTATGTTTATGTTAATGTATTACAAGCCAAATGTATGTTGAATGTTTAAATGTCTTAATCTAAATGTACACTCTCGGGAGCCGCAAGCCTACATTTCGTTGTACTGCACTTGTGCACTAACAATGACAATAAAGTTGATTATGATTATGATTATTTCTCTCGCTGCTTTTAAATTTACTCTTTCCTGAATCCTCGCACCCCCCCCCCCCATTAGTTTACAGCCCTGTCTACTACCCTAGTTATTCGGTTTGCCAGGACATGGTCCCAGCCAAATGGAGCCCGTCCCAATGGAACAGCTCCCTCTTTCCCCAGCACTGGTGCCAGTGCCCCATGAACTGAAACCCCTTCCTCCCACACCACTCTTTGAGCCACGCATTTAAACCTCTAATCTG
Source organism: Somniosus microcephalus (assembly GCF_052327205.1). Classification (NCBI taxonomy): domain Eukaryota; kingdom Metazoa; phylum Chordata; class Chondrichthyes; order Squaliformes; family Somniosidae; genus Somniosus; species Somniosus microcephalus. The sequence continues at coordinate 73,517,610 of NC_140991.1, forward strand.
TTTGAGGTTCTGCTTTTTAATTTGGATCCTAGCTCCTCAAACTCCCTCAGCAGAACCTCATTCCTAGTTCTACCTATCTCGTTGGTCCCTATGTAGACCACTCCAAGTTCTTCTCCAGCCGCGAGGAGATGTCTTTAACCCTGGCACCGGGCAGGCAACACAACCTTTGGAACTCTCGGTCGCGGCTGCAGAGAACAGTATTTATCCCCCTGACTATACTGTCCCCTACCACATCTACATTCCCTTTCACTCCCCCCACTTGAATGGCCTCCTGCACCATGGTGCCATGGTCAGCCTGCTCATCCATCCTGCAGGCTTTTCCCTCATCCACACAGGCAGCAAGAACCTCATACCTGTTGGACAAGGGCAAAGGCTGAGGCTCTTCCAGCACTGCACCTGGGGTCCCCTTATCTGCCTGAGTTGCAGTAACACCCTCCTGTCCTTGACCACTAACCAGACCGCTACCACTACCTAACTTAAGGGGTGTGACTGCCTCCTGGATCAAAGTGTCCAGGTAACTCTGCCTATCCCTGATGCCCCGCAATGTCTGCACCTCAGACTCCAGCTCAAAAACTCTGAGGTGAAGTTCCTCAAGATGCAAATAAATCTTGTGTAAACGTGTACTTTCTGTCCAACTTCTGTGGTCATATTTTTTTTCATTCTTTTATGTCAACATTAGGGCTTCCTACGTAAACAGTTAGGGCTCGATTTTCCAAGCCCCGAGGAGGCGGGTTTGGAGGCGGGAGTGGTGGGAAAATTGCAGAATCGGGGGGCAGGCAGTTTTTTTGCCTAATCCCTATTTTTAGCCCTAAAGTGTGGGCTGTCCGACGGCTCCGAACCATGCCAAGTTAGCGAGGCGGACCGTCGGTCTGCAGGGGTTGGAGGGGTCAAGATGTCTTTTGTGCAGGTGAGTGATGGGTGCATGTGTGCAGAGGTAAGTGTGTGAGGTAAGTGTAAAGTGTTTTAATAAGTTTTACTTACCTTTACTTTCTCCTGCAGGCTTCCTTCCTTCAGTTCTCGGGAGTCCCTCAGCTCACCGGCACAGAAAGCAGAATGGCCGCTGAACTGTCAAAAGCTGCAGCCTCTGCTTTCTGGTGTGGAGAGCGCTCTAACCGGGTCTGAGTAGAAGGACTCAAGTTAGAAGACAGATTGTCAGTGTTTGACAGCTTCACAGAGCTGTCAAATGCTGATTTTTCATCTGTCAAAAGCTCTTGACAGATGAAATGTCAATCGCTGATGTCACCAGTAACCAGGTGTCCCTTAATTGGCCTGCTGAGCCCGCTGGGTGGGCTTAACTACGCCAATCAAGGGAAAATAGCGTGGGTTGGCCACAAGTCGATGGAGGCGGGACTACAACCCAAAAAGTGGGAGTCCCGCCTCCAAAAGCTCCCCATTGACAAAATCGAGCCCATAGAATTGAACTCCCTTATGTAAAATGTTCCTATAATGATATGGACACTAGGCAGCTCTGTGGGGAGTCCCCCAGCCAAGTCTAGAAACTCAGTATGTTAATTTGTTTCCACAAACAAGTTGTCTGTATGTGAGGGTGGAGTCCCAGATGCTCCAAAAATAAGATTGAAAACGTACCAAGAATGGCATAAAAAACCCTGAAAGCTGGGTAAAAAATCAAAATGGTCGGTCTTATGTCTGACATTGGTGATAGGTACTCGATTGCCTTGGCCTGAGCACATGGAGTTTGATAGTGCTGTTATCATTGTATTGTGTATAGGTATTCGATTGCTTTTGCCTGGGAGTGTGTGTGTGTGGAGCAGCCATTAAAAAGCAACATGAACTGAACTCTGCTTACGGCCTCTGGATTATCTTTGCAAACGCAACAGTCGGCAAAGCTGGGTGACTCTTGCCACAATGCCACCTGGTTGCCAGAGGTGTGCAGCTACAACCCTGCACCAAAGCATTAGTCTAGTGTCCAGATACCTGCAACTGTGACAGCAATTGTTAACATAGGATTTTGCCATTATAAAATGATGATATAGGGCCCCCGAAGACATGTGGAAGATCTGGTGGACCCCTACTGCAAGTCTGGTGAGAGTCTGCCAGAACAGCTACAAACTTTGTTCTGACGAAGGGTCATCGACCTGAAACGTTAACTCTGTTTCTCTCTCCACAGATGCTGCCTGACCTGCTGAGTATTTCCAGCATTTTCTGTTTTTATTTCAGATTTCCAGCATCCACAGTGTTTTGCTTTTTGTAAACTTTGTTGGTACAGGCCTGGCTTGGTCTGCCAGTTTCTGGGGTAGCCTTGTCGGGGCGAAGCATCCACCTGCCCGACAAGGCCATTGACTTAAAGGGACTATGGACTCCCTATATTAGGAGATTCCAGCACCAGTACCCTCAATCAGCACATGGCATACAGTTGACACAGATATGCCTGGTACCTGCCAAATCCTTGTGGAAGTGAGGCCCACCTGGAACCCCAAAGTGTTCGGGGGTGGGGATGTTGCTGTTTGATCAACTCAAATGTTCTTTGTCGGGGGGAGAATCATCCAGGCTAGCCAGCTACCGTGAGCACTAATATAGTCTTTGGGAGGGTAGGGCAGCGCATATGCACCCCATCGCTGCCAGAGGCCTACTCCTATAGACCCTTCCCCCTGACATAGGAACAGGAGTAGGCCATTGAGTTTTTTGGGCCTGTTCTGCCATTCTGTTAGATCATTGATGATCTGTACCCCGACTCTATTTACCTGGCTCCATATCCCTTAATATCCTTGCCTTACAAAAAATTATAGTTCTCAGTCTTTAGAATTTCAATGGACCCAGCATCCACAGCCTTTTGGAGGAAAGGGTTCCAGATTTCCCCTACCCTTTGTGTGAAAGAGTGCTTTCATATTTCATTCCTAAAAGGCTTGGCTCTAATTTTAAGATCATAATCGTATGAACTTCGGTGGGGTCAGTGGCAGAGATTTGCGATGTGCTTGATCCCAGCATAACCACTGGGATTTCATTCCTGCAGATATTCCAGACCAGGAATTTTGCAATGCAAACTGTTGAAACACTGATAAAGAATTTTGCCATTATAAGTGTTGACACAAAAAGTGGGACTCAAAAGTCCTGATGTAGGAAGTAAGTTCATGGTGGACAGGATATAATTGCCATATGAAAGAATTTTAATATGTATATTAAAAAGCTTGTGTCTGGTGCACATTTCCTGTCCATAAACCTTACTTCCTTTGTCATGATTTCATTCACACTTTTTATGGCAACATTTATGTTGGAAAATTCCCACAGGAACATATCAACATTTTACCATTTTGGTTTGCTGTGAACCAACTGAATCCCTCGTTGCTCTTTGAAAAAGTTATCATCAATTTTTCCTAATAACTAAAAATTTCTTGTATTCCCGAGCATTATTTTTGGTCTTCAGTCTCTGGCAGCTTGTGCATCCAACACCCACTGCCACCCTCTTCGCCAACCATTGGCTGCAATGTTTCCAGTCTCCACAGCTTTATTGTCTGGATCTCCCTAAACTCCTGTCTCTATACCCACAGTATTCTCCTTGAAAAGTCTTCTCAAAACCCATCTTTTTGAGCTGGCATTGAGTCACCTAACACCTCTCCCATAGCTTGGCTTTTATTCCTCTTATCATTTCTCTCTAAAGAATTTTGACATTTTGTTTGTTAAAAATGCATATATAAATGCAAGTTGTTGTCTTCAGCACTGTCCAGCTCCGCATTCTCCTCCAAGCCCACCTCCATGGCACTGATGTCTCCTAATTCCATTCCTACCTGTCACACATTCCCACAAATGGTTTATCCTCCCATGTCCACATGGTCACCTCTAGTATCCCATGATTCCATCCTTGTTTCCCATCTATTCATTATTTACATACTACACCTTAGCGATGTTATCTGGAAGCAGAGGGTCACCTTTCACCTGCATCCTGATAGCATCCAACTTCTCACTTGCTCTGTCCACCTCACGTCTATCTGACATTAAGACCCAGATGAGCCAAAAATGACAGGCTTGCTGTGTATTTTCAACATTTTCTATTTTTAGTTCAAGTTTCTGCCATTGGCAGTTCCCAGCCTTGAAACCCCTGTGGAATTTTTAACTCTGCAACACCAGTCATAGTCACTCAGATTGGAAGCTAAATCCCAGATCAGACCATATAAAATGGCCTGGAAATTTCGGTTGGAGGCTTGTGCCCACGCACGCCTCCCAACCACAAGAAAGCTACGTACTTACCTTGTGTCTCCAGAGCTTCGGACTCTTGCGGTCCTGGGCCTGCAGGCGTACGTACAGGCCCACGCTTCCCAGGGCTGCATGTGGTTCGCAAGCGTCCCTGGGATCACGTGGGCCAGGCCAACCAATGACAAAGAGTGACTCCTATTATGCTTATGGGGATTCCATTTATGTACAGAATCCCCATATGCATAATAGGAATCACCTAATAAATACAATTTCACTCCATTGAAATAAAAATAAATGATCATAGGTTCAAAATGAATTAAAATACCCTTTAATGAAACATTTAAAATAAAAATGTAATTTTTTGAAAAATAAGTTTATTTTTTTAAACGAGACAGAATTTACCTAAACTAATTTTAAATAAAGGTGAATGTTTAAATAATTAAAAAAAATTATTTTAACATTTATTCTAACCCTTACGCTGGTAAAAGAAGGCCTTACGCCTGCTTTTTCCAGGCGTAAGGATTTTGTAGGTATTCGCTGGGCAGTAGTTGCGCCAGTGAAAGTGAATTTACAGCGGATGCGGTGGATCTGTCTTGGCAAACCTTGAAGGATCACAAGTTCCAGGTTTTTGTGCATGTGCATCGCACAGCGTACGCCGTCATAGGCCCTGTAAAATCTGGGCCAATATTTTGGACTTCTCCCTCCCTTTACTACGCAGAATTTAAACGAGCTAATTTCAAACAATAACTGGGGCACTGAGTGTTTGACCATCTGACTTGGAGACAGTCACCTGACTACTTGGTCACCTAAAGTAAACATTGCTCTAATAATACTTTAATTGCATGAATTAGTAGGCGACAGGACTCCTGTGGTTCACTGAGTTTATTAACTTTGCATATTGTCCTCTGTGAGGCACCCCAACGCATTTTGAAGCATTTAACTAACACTGGGCCAGGCAGAATTTTGATATTGAGGTAAATATGGCTGTAATATGAGAGAGGAAGTTATGAGTTAGTTACGTTGGCTTGCCTCACTTTTGTAGTGTTTATTTTATTCCCATTTCCATTGTGTATTTTGTTGTACAACAGTTTGTTTAAATCATTATTAATTCAAATATTATTGAAGTAGTTTTAAATGGGACTGTCTCATGGAGATGAGTATTTGTCATGGTTTGATAGTGAATACTCAGTTTTTTGGCTTGTGTTCCAGTGGTAGTAATTATCAGGAATGAATAACAATGGGGAACTGTGCGTCTAGGTTTATGGAGTCAGGTTGTGAGTCGAGTGTTTTTAAATGGGCCTTTTTTTTGTGATTTAAAACTGCAGACAGCCGCACTATAACAAAAGCAAAATACTGTGGATACTGAAAATCTGAAATAAAAACAGAAAATGCTGGAAATGCTCTGCAGGTCAGGCAGCATCTGTGGAGAGAGAAACAGAGTTAACGTTTTAGGTCAATGACCTTTCGTCGGAACTGGAAGAAGTTAGAGATTTATCAGTTTTTAAGCAAGTACAGAAGCAGGGAAAGAAGTGTGGTGGGGAGAGGAGGGGATTGAAGAACAAAAGAGAAGGTCTGATAGGGTGGAGGGGCAGGAGTGATCAAATGACAAAAGTGATGATGGTGGAAGGCAAGAGGGGGTGATAATAGGACAAGTAAAGAAACAAAAGATGGGTCTAGAGGAGCTGTAAATGGCAGCAGCAGAACCATTACTAGCACCTGCTGTCCAAAAAAATGGGAGCAGTGGATATGATCTGAAGTTATTGAAATCAATGTTGAGTCCAGAAGGTTGTAAAGTGCCTAATCAAAAGATGAGGTGCTGTTCCTCGAGCTTCCATTGAGCTTCATTGGAACCATGTGGGAGAACGAGGACAGAAGTCCGAGTGGGAGTGGGACAGAAAATTAAAGTAGCAAACGACAGGAAGCTTGATCATGCTTGCAGACTGAATGGAGGTGTTCAGCAAAGCGATCATCCAGTCTGTGTTTGGCCTTCCCATTGTAGAGGAGACCGCATCGTGAGCAGCGAATACAGTATACTAAATTTAAAGGAGTACAAGTAAATTGCTGTTTCACCTGGAAGGAGTGTTTACGGCCCTGGACAGTGGGAAGGGAGGAGGTGAAAGGGCAGGTGTCGCATTTCCTACACTTGCACGGGAAAATGCCGTGGGAAGTGAACCAGGGTGTCGCGGAGGGAACGGTTCTTTCAGAATGCTGAGATGGGAGGGGAAGATGTGCTTGTTAATGGCATCGTGCTGGAGGTGGTGGAAATGGCGGAGGTGCTCCGAATGCGGAAGCTCGTGGGGTGGGTGAGGGCAAGGGGGAACCCTATTGTGGTTCTGGAAGGGGTGAGGGCAATATCAACAGTAATAGTAAAAGTCATGATGACACTCCAATTCATTGCCACCGGCTTCTTCCACGTAACAGCAGGAGTCTTGTTAAGAGTCAACCACTTTGCAGTTCACCAGTGCATTACCCAGCTCACTGCATGCTACTGAATAAATTAAATTAATTGCAGGCTTTCAGCAGTAGGTGGCGAGACTGACTGACTGCATTTTATGAAAGCATTCCCATGGTGGAATGTCCCATTGACTGCGCCCATATGGCCATTCAAGTACCTGCGCAACTTGAATTGGCATTCAGCAACAGAAAAAGATACCAGTCAATAAATATCCAAATAGTCTGTGACTATTGCTGAGAAATTCTACATGTTGAATGCATGATTTATGCATGTGACTACCCAATGCTTATATCTTGAGGTAATCACAATGTTCTCACTTTTTCCACAATGTTAAGTTGAACAGTTGGCTCCTTGGAGATGTGGGTTATTTGCTCAAGATGTGGTCTGCACAGAGCGGGATTAAATGGAGTGGACTTGAACAGAGTGTTTTATTTCGGAATTTGGGGAAGAGGGGGAAGGAGTTGCTGCTTTTTGCCTACATGACTTGTAGTGCTTTGTGTTACAGGTAGATATTTAATTTCAGTACCCTTAACTTAATCTAGATCAAGTAAGTAGTCAAGAAACTACACTGTAAACTAAGTTACCTAATTACAAATTTAGTTAACTAAAACAAGGGCATATAGGGATGGCAGTGCAGGTGGTGTGCTGCAACTGCAGCATGTGGGAGTTTGTGGAGAGCATTGTGATCCCGGACAACCACGTTTGCAGTAAATGCCTGCATCTTGAGGAACTTCAGCTCAGTTTTTGAGCAGGAGTCTGAGGAGCAGTCATTGCGGGGCATCAGGGATGGGGAGAGTTACCTGGACACTTTGATCCAGGAGGCAGTCACACCCCTTAGGTTAGCTAGTGGTACAGGTCTGGTTAGTGGTCAGGGACAGGAGGGTGTGACTGTAACTCAGGCAGGTAAGGGGACCCCAGGTGCAGTGCTGGAGGAGCCTCAGCCTTTGTCCTTGTCCAACAAGTTTAAGGTCCTTGCTGCCTTTGTGGATGAGGGAAAAACCTGCAGGATGGATGAGCAAGCTGACCATGACGCAGGAGGCCATTCAAGTGGGGGTAGTGAAAGGGAATGTAGTTGTGGTAGGGGACAGTATAGTCAGGGGGATAGATGCTGCTCTCTGCAGCCACGACCGAGAGTTCCAAAGGTTGTGTTGCCTGCCCGACGAGGGGGTTAAAGATATCTCTTCGCGGCTGGAGAAGAACTTGGAGAAGGAGGGGAGGATCCAGTTGCTGTGGTCCATGTAGGAACCAACGACATGGGTAGAACTAGGAATGTGGTTCTGCTGAGGGAGTTTGAGCAGCTAGGATCCAAATTAAAAAGCAGAACCTCAAAGGTAATAATCTCTGGATTGTTACCTGAGCCACGCACATATTGGCATAGGGACAAACAGATTAGAGGTTTATATGCGTGGCTCAAAGTGGTGTGGGAGGAAGGGATTTCGGTTCATGGGGCACTGGCACCAGTACTGGGGAAAGAGGGAGCTGTTCCGTTGTGACAGGCTCCACTTAAACCGGGCTGGGACCAATGTCCTGGCGAATTGAATAACTAGGGCAGTAGACAGGGCTTTGAACTAATGATGGGGTGGTGGGAGGATTCAGGAAAGAGTAAATTTAAAAGCAGTGAGAGAAATGTTATGGCTCTAGAGCAGAGTTTTGGGTAAAAATAAGCAGAGTGGGTCAGGAAGGGACAGAGAGAGTAACAAAGGTAATAGGGCATCAGTGACTAAGGTGACATCAGGGAAAAATAGAAATAAGTCAGAGCTAAAGGCACTATATCTGTGCGCGAAGCATTCGCAACAAAATAGATGAATTAATAGCACAAATAGAAATTAATAGGTTTGATCCAATAGCCATTAGGGAGACGTGGTTTCAATGTGGCCAAGGTTGGGAACTAAATATTCCAGGATACTTAACTTTTAGAAGAAATAGACAAAATGGAATAGGAGGCGGGGTAGCCCTGATAATAAAGGATGGGATAAGGACAGTAGAGAGAAAGGGTCTTAGCTCCGAAAATCAAGAAGTAGCATCAGTTTGGGTGGAACTAAGAACAGCAAGGGGCAGAAAACATTGGTGGGAGTTGTTTTAGGTCCCCAAACAGTAGTTGTAATGTAGGGCAGAGTATAAATCAGGAAATTAGAGGCGCTTGTAACAAGGGTAATACAGTAATCATGGGGGACTTTAATCTACATATAGACTGCGCAAACCAAATTTGCAGTAATAGTGTGGAGGACGAATTCATGGAATGTATGCAAGATAGTTTTCTAGATCAGTATGTTGAGGAACCAACTAGGGAACAGGCTATTTTAGATCTATTATTATGCAATGAGAAAGGGTTAATTAATAACCTTGTAGTAAAGGGGCCTTTAGGGAAGAGTGACCATAATATGATAGAATTTTATATTGAGTTTAAAAGTGATTTAGTTAAATCCGAAACTAGAGCCTTCAATCTAAACAAAGCAAACTATGTAGGTATGAGGGCCGAGTTGGCTAAGCTAGATTGGGGAAACTACTTTAAAAGGTCTGACGGTAGAGAAGCAATGGCTAGCATTTAAAGCATTAATACATAGTTTACAACAAATATACATTCCTTTAAGGCACAAAAACCCCACAGGAAAAGTGGTCCAACCATGGCTAACGAGAAGTTAAAGATAGTATTAGATCAAAGAAAGAGGATTATAATGTTGCCAAAAAGCATAGTATGCCTGAGGATTGGGAGGATTTTAGAATTCAGCAAAGGAGGACCAAGAAATTGATAAAGAAAAGGAAAATAGAATATTTGAGTAAACTAGCGAGAGACATAAAAACAAACTAAAAATTTCTATAGGCATGTAAAAAGGAAACGATTAGTGAAAGTAAATGTGGATCCCTTACATGTGGAGACAGGAGAAGTTATAATGGGGAATAAGGAAATGGCAGAGAAATTAAACAAATACTTTGTGTCTGTCTAGCGAGAATGAGGAACTGAAAGAAATTAGTATTAGTAAAAAAAATTGTACTGGAGAAATTAATGGGACTGAAAGCCGATAAATCCCCTGGACTTGATGGTCTACATCCTAGGGTTTTGAAAGAGGTGGCTATAGAGATAGTGGATGCATTGGTTGTCATTTTCCAAAATTCTATAGATTCTAGAACGGTTCCCACGGATTGGAAGGTAGCAAATGTAACCCCACTATTTAAGGAGGGAGAGAGAAAACGGGGAACTACAGACCAGTTAGCCTGACATCAATAGTAGGGAAAATGCTAGAATCTATTATTAAGGACATGGTAACAGGCCACTTAGAAAATAATAATAGGATTGGGCAGAGTCAACATGGATTTATGAAAGGGAAATCATGTTTGACAAATCATTTTTTGAGGTTGTAATTAGCAGAATAGATAAGGGGGAACCAGTGGATGTGGTGTATTTGGATTTTCAGAAGGCATTCGATAAGGTGCCACACAAGAGGTTATTAAACAAAATTAGGGCTCATGGGATTAGGGGTAATATTGGATTGAGGATTGGCTAATGGACAGAAAAGAGAGAGTAGGAATGAACGGGTCATTTTTGGGTTGGCAGGCTGTAACTAGTGGGGTACCACAGGGATCAGTGCTTGGTCCTCAGCTATTCACAATCTATATCAATGATTTGGATGAGGGGACCAAATGTAATATATCCAAGTTTGCTGATGATACAAAGCTGGGTGGGAATGTAAGTTGTGAGGAGGATGCAAGGAGGCTTCAAGGGGATATAGACAGGCTAAGTGAGTGGGCAAGAACATGGCAAATGGAATATAATGTGGAGAAATGTGAAGTTACCCACTTTCGTAGGAAAAATAGAAAAGCACTGTATTTTTTAAATGGTGAGAGATTGGGAAATGTTGGTGTGCGGAGGGACCTGGGTGTCCTTGTACACGAATCACTGAAAGTTAACGTGCAGGTACAGCAAGCAATTAGGAAAGCAAATTGTATGTTGGCCTTTATTGTAAGAGGATTTGAGTATAAGAGTAAAGACACCTTACTGCAATTATATAGGGCCCTGGTGAGACCACACCTGGAGTATTGTGTACAGTTCTGGTCTTACCTAAGGAAGAATGTACTTGCCATAGAGGGAGTGCAACAAAGGTTCACCAGACTGGTTCCTGGGATGGGGGGGATTGTCCTATGAGGAGAGATTGAGTAGACTAGGCCTATATTCTCTAGAGTTTAGAAGAATGAGAGGTGATCTCATTGAAACATACAAAATTCTTACAGGGCTTGACAGGGTAGATGCAGGGAGGATGTTTCCCCTGGCTGGGGGGCCTCGAACCAGGGGGTCACAGTCTCAGAGTAAGGGGTCGGCCATTTAGGACTGAGATAAGGAGAAATTTCTTCACTCAGACGGTGGTGAATCTTTGGAATTCTCTACCCCAGAGAGCTGTGGAGGCTCAGTCGTTGAGTATATTCAAGACAGAGATCGATAGATTTTTGAATATTAATGGAATCAAGGAATATGGGGATAGTGCAGGAAAGTGGAGATGAGGTAGAAGATCAGCCATTATCTTATTGAATGGCGGAGCAGGCTCGAAAGGCCAAATGGCTGACTCCTGCTCCTATTTCTTATGTTTTTATGTGAGTGATGATCTCACTATGTATCCCCTAGCTAAGAAACTACAAGCAAGCACATTGAAGACACTGATATAATTGAGCAGACATTTGGTGTGTTCAAAATAAATCAGATGTTGGATCACATGGTGGCACTGGTGTTCCTCGACAATGTTAGCTGAAGAGCGTCGGAATAATGACAATGTTTTTTGAAATGCATAGGTGTGAAAAGAGGCTTAAGCCTATTTGTGTAAGAGAAACAGTAGCAAGGTGAAGGAGCAGGAGGAGGCAGACTCGCTGACAAGAATGTTGCAGCAGCAGAGCAGCCACAGCAGGAAGCAGTATGGGTTTGGAAGGCTATAATTCACGAGTTCTTTCTTTGAAGCTTTCCTTTGTTTTACTCGACATCTTTTGTGTTTTATTTAAGTCAAACATTTATTATTAATTCTATTTATCTGGGAAAACTGAATTTCAAACGAAAAGAATGATTGTAAAGGTTGAGATGATGTGTTGGCTTTATTGCAAATAATTATGAAGGTTTAGAATGAATTTAATGTGCTATGCTTTCTCCGTGTACTTGGTTTGGAAAGATTTTCCTGTGACTTGGCTAGCGGTAGATAAGAGATCAGCAGTAACTCAACAGCACCAGTGAGAAGCTTCCTGAGATGCGCCAACTGAGTTTATCGCTAGTATGCGTGAAGTTTCCACTGCAGATAAAACTGATGCTGTATGCTGCCAAACAATAGTCTACAGAATAGGCAACTCTTGTTGCATGACAGTCCACTGGTTAACAGCAGTAGTAAACCCACTTTACATTGTGTTCATTAAGGAGGCCTGTGATTAATACATATTTATGCTCCTGAAATATCTATTATTTATGAGTTAAATCCTATTCCTGGATGGAAATAAAAGTTTCCTGTTAGCTTCACATTCTCAGAAACAAGCTAGCTTCACATTCTCAGAAACAAGCTAGAGAGACCAGAACAGTTACCCTCAATAGTTGAAATGATCAGTGAGGCATCCTGTTGAATTTTGGGAGCTCTATACTGGTTCATGTAGTGGTCCTTTTTCAAAAGGGTAATGCAGTATGATGAGCTATATTCTTAGTTTGGTATTGTATTGTTGCTCCTCCAGAGTTGGAGCGTGGCCCTTCTATTTATTGCCAGATAGCCACCATGTCTTGACAGAGGCATATCCCATGAGGACTATAATTGAGGACTGTCCAGTATGTAAAGGTAAAGCTCATGGTGTTGGTTACTCAATTATTACAGGGAAATTGTTTAAAGATTATTCCTTCAATTGCTTCAGCTCAAAATGGCTACTTCGGGTACCCAAGTTAGATTTTTGCTTCAAGGAAATCTTGTATTTAAACAGTGCAGCTTTCTAAATGTTGGCGTCTGATGCATCCTGTGAATTTTTATATTGGGATAATCTTGTTCACCACTTTACAAAAGCTATGGGATCCCTTCTTCCAGAATTTTGCTATTAATCAGTTGAATCAGCCTTTTTCCCCATATAATTTTTAACGCCAGCCTATTTCAACAGTCCATTACAAATAGAACTACCTATTATTCAGAAATGAGACCAGTCATCCTCCACAACTGAAATGATTGAATGCATGTTGCCCTTTATAGAATTTTCAGAAACCGCTAGAGATTCATGTTGGGGGTTCAGCATTGTTTATCAAAATGGGCTCTTCGGCTACTGACTACTCTCACTGGTTGGCAATTTTTTTTAAAATGATGTAGTCATTTTAAACTATAATTGCCGATTAAAGCTTTCTGGTTGCCATAAGAACTAGCACCACCATTAGCATGGCAACCACAATGCATTAATCATTCACCTCAGTTTAAAAGAAATACTGCTATTATATGACCACTTTTGTGGGAAAAAATACTCATGAAATGTATATTACCAACGATCTTCAAGATTTTAGGTCTTAAAATGTTATAATGCGTAAGGCTTTTCAGCAAAATGTTTTGAGAAATAAAACCTTTCACCATATTTTTCAGTTTTTCTTTCATGAGTCATGCTATTAGAATTACAATGGTTTTGAAATGGCCTCATTGTGTTCAATTCAAATATTCATTACCCAGCCTTGTTCCCAAAATGAAATGCCTATTTCAAAATATAAAAATGCTATACGGTTGCCTTATATGAATGTTATCAACTTGATAATGATGACCTTATGAATGATGATGAGATTCAATTATTTGATCCAAAACAGGATACACAGTTAATGTAGAGGATGGGTTGTGGCTCTTTTGGATTGAACTCAGGAGGCAGTTTTACAATCCATCCTGTGTCTGTCTGCAATCTGCAGTAACAATACAACAATTAGTACAAAGTGAGATAGTCAAAAATAATTTGGTTACTTACAGGCAGGGGTTTTGGGGTCACCGACCGTGCTTATTAAACCTTGTTTTTAGTCTGAGCACCCCTTTATGTGGAGGGCAAGCACGACTTCATATTCCCCAATGATGCATTCAGGCTCATCATTACTATGATATTTTGTTAGTTTCTTGGCCATTTAACCCATCTTGCCTGCCCACATCAGAGCTATTTACTTCAATTCTATTTTCCTGCACCTTTCAATATTTTTCTTCTAATCTAATTCCTTCTCAAATGTCGTGATTGACATGGCTTCAATAATTACTTGTGGTAATGCATTGTAATAACCCATGGTGTGAAAAAAACCTTCTAATCTCCCTCTTTATTCATCTAATCTTGAATTTATGATTCTTTATCAATTCACCAACAGCAGAAATAATCGTTCCCTAATTTACCTGTTCAGCTCTTTCGAAATTTTGAAGGCTTGTATTAGATTCCCCATTAACTGCCTCTGCGCCAGTGAATGCAGCCTTAGTTTTCCAAGTTTCTCAGTACTGTATAACCACATCCTTTCTTTGCTGGTGGTATCCTAATGAATCTGTTTTTGCACCTTTTCTATGGCTCCAGTATCCTTTCTGTAATGGGGGTGCCCAAAACTGCGCACACTATTCCAACTGCTGCCCAAACAATACCTTGTGCAGATTCATCGCCACCTTTCCTCAACCTTCAACAGCACTATCACAGTGAGCGCTCCAGCATCAACATCATACCGGTCATTGCTAACTAGATGCTTCACTGGACCAGCCGTATCAACATCATAACTACAAGAGCAGGACAGGAGTTGAGTATTCTGTCATGAATGAATCACTTCCAGATCACACAAGGAGTCTCCACCATCTACAAGGATGAAATCAGAGTATAGTGGAATACTCACCTGGATAGATGCAGCAACACTCAAGAAGATTGACAAAATCCAGGACAGAGCAATCTGTTTGATTGGTGCCCTTGCCACTGGACTCTGTGGTCTCACTCGAGCCCTGTACAATTGTAGCAAGACTTCCTTACTTTTGTACTCCAACCCTCTAGCAATAAAGGCCAACATGCCATTTGCCTTTCTAATTGCTTGCTGAAACATTCAGTTGGATGGCATCTCCCGTTAGTGTCAGCAGCTGGCATTAACAGGGCGCTGATGCAGTAGTGCTGGGGCGAGGCGAATCCAGCGACGCACGGCAAATCCTGTCACCCTTGTTGCGGCACCGGTACGATGTACCGATGGACACTTCAACACTAGGCAGATCGCGACGTCAGTGAGCGTGCAATGCTCACTGGGCACCCGATCTGCAATATTGATTTTCGCCACCTACCTTACCGCCTCTACCAGACATGTGACGGGGAGAGGAGGCGCACAGCTGCAGGACGCCGGCTCCAGGGACATTAATTAAAGGCATCTGCATTAATCACTTGCAGCTGTCAGGGCAGGTTAGTTTTAGTGGTATCTTGTCAGTTTCAGCTAGTGGATCACTTTGTATGAGTAATTTCAAGGTTCTTTTTTATCAGTAATCTTCTGGCAAGTGCAAACTGCCTACATTTATTGTTCAAAGATTCAATCTGCTACACTTGGCAACATTAATGGGGGCTGTACTGGCGCCATCTCACCCTCCAGGATCTATGGCGGAGGGAGCGTAGGCAGCCAGAAATATGGGAACATGTGCGCAGCAGGATGAGGAGGGACATCTGGGCTCTCACCAGGAGGCCTTGCCCGCCGAGGATATTTCAGCAGCACATCTCCCACCTTCAATTAAGCGAGGAGCAGTGTATTAGATGGCTCCGCATCACCAAGGTGGTGGTCACAGAACTCTGTCACCTCCTTCAAACAGACCTCCAACCTCACACCAGGATGACTTAAACCCCAGATCCCTTTTGCTCACCACATGCCCACCATACCATCCCTGTGTCATGCCATGTCACCGCGTCCTCCTGGGCACAAAGGTGAAATGAGAGAGACCACAAAATATTGCAAACATCATTAAAAAATTTGTGCGTAAACTTATCACGCATATCATATTCATTCTAATAACTAATGACCCTTGTGCCTGTCATAGTTGAATAGCTGTCATTGTGTGCAAGGCGTGAGATGTAGGTGTGAGTGTTGGTAGGTAGAGAGTGTTAGTGAGTGAGCGCTGGGGGGTCTCGTGCTTGTGGTACAGATGGTGGCATGTAGCATTTATTGAAGCATTCAATCACCTTGACCACCCGACTGAGGTGGATCTGCCATGAGCACACCTACTTCAGTCCTCCGGCTCTTTCTCCTTGCGCTTCTCCTTGCTGAGGCAGCTGCACAGCCAGCAGTGCTGAGAATGAGGTGCTGCAGTATCAATGAACCTCCCCTTTAAGTAGTGGAAAAAGCCTGTGGTAATGATGAACTTGTGGCGGATCGCCACCTAAACGGGCGCAATCCACTTTTCCGTCCGTGGACAATAAATCGGGCGCCTTGCCTTTAAGAAGCATGCTGCCTTTAAGGCATGACAAAGGAGCGGGCGTCGCCCTCAGTGTGTACTCAAAAGCGCGGGCGTCGCCCTCATTCTGTTTTCAGGTTTAGCAGAGAGAGGAGCTGAGGCAGCCATCTCTCAAGAGAATGTAATAAAAGCCATGTGTTCCTCAGATCGGTTCGGCCTCCATTCGTGTTCCGCGGCAGCCTCAACAAACTGAGATTAGACTGCAACTGATATTGGTCCACCCTTTTGAGTGTAACGCCTTGAGCTAGGCCTTTAAGACTTGATTTCGTGCCCCAATCATGAGCAGTGAGAATGAATTTTGCGTGCAGTCTAAAACATTAGTGCCTGGAGCTATAATGAATTTCTAGCCCTCTGTTTCTTGTACTAGGACACCCAAATCCCTGAACCAACATTTAATAGTTTCTCACCATTTAAAAAAATATTCTGTTTTTCTATTTTTCCTACCAAAGTGAATAACCTCACATTTCCCCCACACTATATACTCCACCTGTCACCTTATTGCCCACTCACTTAACCTGTCTATATCCCTTTGCAGGCTTTTTGCGTCCTCCTCACATCTTACTTTTCCACCTAGCTTTGTATCGTCAGCAAACTTGGGATACATTGCATTCTGTCCCTTCATCTAAGTCATTAATATAGATTGTAAATAGCTGAGGCCCAAGCACTTATCCTTGCGGTACCCCACTAGTTTACAGCCTGCCAATCTGAAAATGACCCATTTATCTCTACTACAGGAAACTTTCTGGTATCCGGCACTGACGGGACCGAGCTGGTGCCGTACCATCAAAACTGCCGTAGAAACCAGCGCTAATGTTAAAACATACGGAGCTTTTGAGCTCCGTGTGAATCAACAAACCCTGTTGCTTAGCAACAGCTTCAAAACAGTCGGCCGCAGCTTAAAAACGTCTCTGTAGCTAAGCAACAGCTTCAGCTAGACCTTGCAGAGCCTGACTGGAAAAAAAAAGCAACGAGAAGTAAAAAAACTTATAGGAAACGGCTCCTGAATTTTGCCGGTAGATAGAGCTTTCCGGACATTTAACCTCCGGTTAAACGAAAGTTTCCTGTATCTGTTTTCTGTCTGTTAACCAATTCTTTATTCATGCTAATACCTTACCCCCAACCCCATGTGCCCTTATCTTGCTTAACAACCTTTTATGTGGCACCTTATCCAATGCCTTCCTGTGGGTGTCCCACTCGCCTGCTCATTAGAGCATGTTAAGATCAGGACACATTGGGAACGCAGCAGGATCAGAGAGGGTAAGTGAGAGCCTAATTCTAACTGCGCCCCCCCCCCCCCCGGGTACGGTTTCCGCCGCGCGGGGGAATTAAAATCAGGGCCACTGATCTTTATAACTAGGAGGAAAAATGGATTGTTAGAAAAGGGAAAAGAACGCAGCAAAATATGGGATCCTAGGTTTTATAAATGGGGACATAGAGTACAAAAGTGAAGAAATGATGCTAAACCTACACAAGTTGCTAGGCCATATTTAGACTATTGCTCAGTTTTGGTGGCTTACTTTAGTTTGGATATCAAGGTTAGAGAGAGGGTGAAGAAGAAATTCATAAGATGATACCAGGGATGAGAGGCTTTAGTTACGAGAAGGCACTATAGAAATGGGGCTCCTTTCATTAGATAGAGGTTGACAAACCTAATAGAATTCTCTGAGGAAGTGACAAATATCATAGATTGGGAAATATAGTGGGCTAGTGTAAATGGACTTCAGGACACCCTTTGACAAGGACCATTTAGATTGTTAATTCAGTGTTTATGAGCTACCATCTTGTCATGTGTGTCTAGTTGTCTGTTTCCAAACCCCTGATCCCCTTTCCCCTCTCCTGAGTACTCCTAGGGTATTTGTTCCTCTCCCAAAGGTGGAACTGAAGTGGGTAGAATCAGGCTTTAAATATCTGAGAGTATTCTGTTCTCCCAGTCTAAGAACTAGGGTTAGTTATCTTCCTAATTGCCTATTTACAGCAATGATGCATCTTGATGGTCCCCCCTTTTGGTATTGATTTAAGAAAAGCCAGTATTGACAAAATGAATATTCTAGCTTATGAGTTGCCACCTTTACCTTTTTTTAATTTTTCTAGTGTATATCCTGAAATTGAACTTCAAAGAACTTGACCAGGAGGCATCTAACAATATGGAATGAAAAATAGTTCCACATCAGATTTGCTGAAAGAGATTTACCATGTATGTTCTCTGGTTAAATGAAACCACACTTGTGCAAGCCTGTGTTTTTTGAGTACATGCACAGTGGTGCCACAGATAGCCATAGTACAGTTCCCTGTGTTGCTGATAGAGATTGTGGGTTTCAGAGTCCTGGAGCTGATGCTTTAATCCTATTTCTGCACAGGGATTCCCTGGATACTTCACTGAACTACAGTTCCTTCTCATTCGCAATTGATTTGTTTATAGCTGTCATGGTTCTGTTTATTTTACTTTGTGACACATTGCTGAAATTTGCATATGCTGAAGAAGTTATTTGTTGGTAGGCACCACAGTGACGTTGAAGTTCCAACTCGGTGTCGGAGAATGTCACGGTGTTGGAGAATGCAAGTCAAGGCACACTATTCCCCACAACACAGGTTCCCAATCTATAGAATGTAGGCAGGAACCAAGGAAAGATTTATCAGAAAAGTGAAACAAAAATAAATCCACTGTTAGTCCATATTGCTTGACCTTTGACCACTTTGAGTTGGACATATATGGTCGTAGGATAATGATCCTTGTCTACTGCTTCAGCTAATAACTAAGTTCATTGTAAGAGATGCAGATGTTTTAAAACAAAACAATATATATGAAATCATGGGTACATCAGCTCAATGAATGACTAAATGCCAGAAGGCACAATTCTAGAACTTCTTAATCAGACATATAAAAGGAGATTAAAAAAAAAATGAATCAGCTATTCCTTTAACTGCCTTGTCCCCTATGATGTGGAGGGTGTGTCTTTTCAGTCATCTACTGTTGCAGAGTTGAGTGAAGAAAACAACTTGCATTCATATAGCGCCTTTCACAACCTCAGGGCATCCCAAAGTAGTAGTACTTTTCCTTTTAAGTGTCGTCATTGTAATGTGGAGAAATGGTAGCCAATTTGCATACAACCAGGTGGGACAACTAGTAATGAGATGAGTGATCAAATAATCTCCTATTGATGTTGGCTAAGGGACAAATGTCAGCCAAGACACGGAGAACTTCCCTGTGGGAGCTTTTACATCCACCTGAGAGGGTAGACGGGGCCGCGTTTTAACGTTTCATTCGAAAGATGGCACCTCCAACAGTGCAACACTCTGTCGGTACTGCACTAAATGTCAGCCTAGGTGATGTGCTGCAGTTCTGGAGCATGGATGGAACGCATGAGTTAATGTGGGATGAACAATTAACAGAAAATGCTGGAGACACTCAGCAGGTCAGGCAGCATCTGCTGAGAACACAAATCAGTTGATGTTTTGGGTATGGGACCCTTTCTTAGGCCTGGAAGATATTACCAATGAATAGCATTTAAAAAGGAACAGAACAAGGGAAAGAGGGAAAGGGAAAAAGAAAAACACACAACTATCATCCAAGAGGAGAAGAAGTAGAATGACCTGTAAAGTGCTTAGGTGAGAACAGGCGATGGTTAAATGGCAGAAGCGATGTACGTAGGAGACAAAAAGAAGCATAATGAAAGAAATAAAAGAAATAAAAGACGTATACAAGACAGAGTGTAGAAATAGTTAAAGTGGGATAGGTAAGTAGGTTAGGAAGCATGAGAATCTGCAAAAGCGAAGCATGCTCCAGTAGCCCATGAGTCTGGTGGAAAGAAAAAGCAGGCTGACAGCAAGACTGCAGATCTCCCTGTCAGTATGTTGTTCCAAAGGGTCCCCACCCCAACCACCAACCTGCTCCCTTCCCCTATTCATGGAAATGCCGGCACACCCATCCTACGTTGCCAGCACCTACTGTTCCAATGAATATTAAACTAAAATCAGTTAACACAGGATGTAATGTAACCCTGTAAAAGTGAAGTACACATTCTTTCTATTTTTGTATTTAACATGCTTATTAATATTTATTGATTCTGATTGTTTCTGTCTTACTGTTTCAGCCATTACCCAAAGCAGCAATTCACCATAGTTGCTGATACACCAGAAA
Organism: Somniosus microcephalus; assembly: GCF_052327205.1. Taxonomy (NCBI): domain Eukaryota; kingdom Metazoa; phylum Chordata; class Chondrichthyes; order Squaliformes; family Somniosidae; genus Somniosus; species Somniosus microcephalus. Next base: position 73,537,756 of record NC_140991.1, read on the forward strand.
ACCTCCGCCTGAAGCAACAAAGTGAACTGCAGAGTCAGGTAATCTTGTCAATATAAACTATTTTCTGTTCTTGTGTGGCAATTCCCAGTGGTTCAACAGCTCAAAAAGTATTATATATACAATTATGTTTCTCCCATTTATGTTCAAAGGTGAGCTGTATGCGTCGATTGATTTTCTTCCCTTCATATTTTTTCATTAATTTATGTCCTTATCAAAATGAGGGATGTTACCACTTTTTTGTCACCGTCTCACCATAAAACAGTCCTAGGTTTGATACAGTATGAGCCAGATTTGGAGCAAAACTGCCTGCACAGTGATCCAAAAAAATGTTTCAAATCAATGTAAAAAAAAAAGCACCATTTACTGTACAAATGTTAATTTTTATATTTCCCACATCTGTCATTCTTGTGGTCTTGGAGTGAGATTGTCAATATTTTTTTGAAGTATGGAGAGTGGTGTGGGCCTGTGCCTACCAGGATCTTGACTGGGACTAACCAAACTGATAAGACGGTTGCAACCAGCAGAGAAAAGATTTTCATCACACAAGAATGGGTTGAAATCAAACTGTGGTCTCCCATAATTAAAAGGATGTGTGTTAAAGGACTATAGCATCCTATTCCCTCCTTCCCTTTCCTGTCCAAATTTATTTAAGTCTTTATCCCTTTCATGTTATGTTGGATCTTTTGTTTGTTTTATGTATCTCCTTTTTGTCTTGATTTAATTCATTCATTATTCCCTGGTCTCTCCCCACCATTGTGCAAATGATTTTCTCCCACCTGACTTATAAGTTGAAAAAATATATATTTCCTGGCCTCTCCAAAGGTGCCATGCACTGCTTCCAAGGAGGCAGATGAGAATGGTATAGGTTGACCACTCATAACTGTCCATTGTTTTGTTTAATTTCCTTCTTTGTAAAATGTAGATTCTTTAAGACTGGAAGTCTTAAAAAAATATCTTGGGCAACCTTTTCAATGATGAGTAAGCAGGATCTCGCAAATCTCTGCAGTGTGTAAGATTGGACAAGTTGATTCTCATGCAGGAAGAAAGGGTAACTAATTTCAATAAAGGTGTGTGTTACTTGATGCAGTGTGAAGACATAGTGTAGTTGATATATTGTTACTGTACAACAAGGGAAGATAACTGATCATTTTGTATATTCAAATTGGACCATGCACTGAACAATTTTTTTTCACCTGAAAAATCCCTTGCTTTTGTCTTTATGAAAAACCTTAGTCTTTGTTTCATTTTCATCTGGAACTGTATAGTTTTACTGTCTTGATTTCTCCGCTATCATTTTTTTCTGTCATCATATTTCATCACTCTTTATCTTAGTATCTGTCTTTCATTTCAATACTCCTGAATGACATTTATCTCTCTCTCACTTAGTCAAAACCTTGAGAGAAAAAGACACAGAAAAAAATAAAAGAAATGGAGAAAGAAAATGGACAGGATAAGTGCAGAATTATATAAAATGATTACTGGAAAAAGATAAAAACTGCAAGAGCAAAGAAAATGCTTTTAAATTACCCAAATGAAATGAGGTCGAAACATAAAACTAGAATGAGAACTTTGAAATAATGAATAGCTGCGAGGTGCAACTACAGGAAACTTTGTGCTATCCGGCACCGACTGGACCGAGCTGTTGCCGTTCCCTCAAAACTGCCGAACACTCCAGCGCTAATGTTGAAAGATACGGAAGCTTATGAGCTCCGTATCTGTCAACAAACCCTGTAGCAACAGCTTCTAAACAGTCCAAGTGTCTCTGTAGCTTAGCAACAGCTTCAGCAGACCTTGCAGAGCTTGACTGTTGAGGAAAAAAGCAACGAGAAAAAAGCAACAAGAAAAAAAAACCTAACGAAAATGGTACCTGATTTTTGCCGGTGGCTCGAGCCTCCGGATAACACAGTTTCCTGTATTGTTTTAAGATCAGTTTTTGCATTGTCACTGTTAGAGAAATAGGTTAGATGGTTGTGGGGGCAGGATCCAACTGTGATTCATGTGGGACTAGTTAAATTACTGGAGTAATTCAATAATTATCCATGAATGTAGGTAAAAATATTTACTCAGTACAAATATTATTGATTTGCAGTGTTTTTTTTGGGTAAATAAAGAAACTTGCCGCATTGACCATATAGAACTAAAATGTATTGCCCATTCATCATTGAGTGGAAACTGGCCCCTGTGATGTATTTATTGCATCTGAAGAACAAGTTTACAGTGTAGGATTTTCAAAAGTTAACTCCAGTTATGCTCCTAATTTCATAGTGATTGTAGTGGCGCTTCGTAATTTCCAAACATGCAGCCACTGAGCTTTGAGGCTTTAGCAACGAGTAGACGCGTGTCGAAATAAAACGTTCCAAACCATAACTTTATCTTTAAACTGTTTACTGTAACACCTTACAAACAGAATTACAAAGCAAAACACGTTTAAACGCACACGGTCAAAAACTGTATTGCTCCAGCCCTCAAAGCTTCTGCCTTCTCCAGCCTCGTGGTGCTTGAGCTGTAAAATGGCTGGATACCATGTGACAAGCTTAAGGACTGTACCATTGTAGCAAGAATAAAGGGGGTCACTCAGCCTATACTATTGTAACAAGAAAAGAGGGGGTTTCTCAATACAATGTCAGTCAGGTAAATTAACTATTATACTATTTAACCAATATTTTAAAGTATTTTCTTTCTTAAACTTTCATGACTCTTAAAGTGATTTTAGGTGTTTCTGTGATCACAAAATTGGCACAATGTGACGTCCATGCTTACAATTTGGGATGGTAACTATTTCTAACAGTTTTTTCTGTCCCAAAATTAATGCATCCGAGTTTCCGCCATTTGTTTGGGCCTCCCCCATCTGCCCGCTGAGACCTCATAGAGAGCATTAATAGATAATGGCCCAGAAATTCAAGTCGGGGGCTTCCCGCGGGTGCAAGCCCCCGACCTGCACTTATCTTGCGCGCCGGCCGTTGAGCTGTAGGGCCCCGTGGAATACCGATCCGGGGCCTGGTCCAGCTGCCGGCGTGCAGTGCTTGCGTATCCCAGGGGCGCAGTTAGTTCAATGCGTCCCCTGGGATCACGTGGGCCATGGGCAGCCAATCAGAGCAGGGAATGCTCCATTCATAAGTCTTGACAGGAAGTGCTGTCAAGACTTATAAATACTACGGCCCCAAAATAGCACTAAACCTTCAAATAAATTTGAAAAAAACATTACATTTTTTAAATAAACTATAAATTACATGAAATAACTATTTTAAACAATAATTTAAATTTTTGAAAAAAATAATTTGATATTCAAACGGGGCTAAAAATAAACTTACCTTGCTTTAAAGTATTTAAAAATAATAAACCTGTGGAAAAAATGTTTTAATTTTAATTAATTCACCACTTACCTTGCAAAAAGCAGTCCTTACGCCTGCTTTTTATGTGTAAATTCTGCAGACTTACCCTCACAGAAAAACCTGTTTGAAAAAAAAACCTAAGTTTGATGCGCACGCGCAGCCTCTCCCGCGCACGCGTTTGACCTCTGAACCCCTGCTTTCAGAGGAACAGAGGTGCTGGTTTCCCGTGCATGCAGGAAACCGGCACTTCCATCGGGCCTACGGGTGAGTACCCCGTGCGTACTCACCTGTGGAGACCCGAATTTCTGGGCCATAAAAATGAGGACCTATGCTGTTGGCGTGACAAATACCCGGAAATTATGCTTGCAGTGCATCAGAGGAAACTTAGAATTATTCAAATGAGGCGTATCTGTTACCAGTAACAACTGAAGTGGCAGAAGTGAGGCGAGTTTGAGCCTGAAGCTTGCAGAAACTTTGATCATTGATAACTGGAGCTGCAAAATCGATTTTGGAGCTTTTTGGCTTTTTACCCAGACAGTGGTGGACTTGCCTCTGACTGAGGAATTGAGAAACCCCGCTGAGAGGTATGGAATCCCCAGTGGACATTCCTCTGACTGGCATTATAGAGGAAGAGGAGCAGCAGCAGAAGAGGATAGAGGAAAAAGGGGTGAGGCAGCATATAAAGAGATTGCGCCATTAACGAATTTACAGGCTATACCGATCTACAAAGATCTTAGCAAGGATCTCTGAACTTCACAATAGGAGAGCTTTGTCAGCTACTACATGAAGACCTACAGCCCCATCATCTGCCTGGACAGCTTTTGATATGACTGTGAAGGTAACAATCACTCTCAATTTTGATGTCACAGACTCATTTCAAGGGCTTTGTTTCATATCAGCCAAGGAGCTGTCTGTGCATATATTCCCAAAAATCCTAACCTTGATCCTGCTCTCCTTGCAAACTACCGCCTAATCTCCAACTTTCCTTTCGTCTCCAAAGTCCTTGAAAGTGTAGTCATCTCCTAAATTTGTGCCCTTCTCTTCCGCAAGTCCCTGTTTGAATCTCTCCAATTTGGTTCCCATCCCTCCCAGAGCACCGAAATGACTCTAACCAAAGTTACAAGTGATGTTCTCTGTGACAATGGTGCATTATCCCTCCTCGACCTTCCTGCAACATTTGATGTGGTTGATAACACCAGCCTCCTCCAGCGCCTTTCCTCCATTATCCAGCTTAGTGGGACTGCCCTTGTTTGGTTCCACTCTTACCTGTTTGATTATAGCCAGAACATTTCCAGCAATAGCTTCTGTTCCTACCTCTGGACTGTTACTGCTAGGGTCTTCCAAAGATCTATGCTTGGCCCTTCCTGTTCCTCATCTACATGCTACCCCTTCGCAACATCATCCGCATCCGTGGTTATCTTCCACATGTATGCAAATGACATGCAGCTCTACCTCTCCGCCACCTCTCTTGACTCCTCCACTGCCTCTCTGTTGTCAAATTGTTGGTTGACGTCCAATTTTGATGATCCACAATTTTCTCCAGCTAATTGTGTTTATTCCCACCACAATCTCCATACCCATGACACATACTTCTTGTCCTGGATGCTGTCTCAGGGTGATCCAGACTGTCTGCAACCTCAGCATCCTGAGTTTCTGACCCCATATCCTCTCTATATGGACTGTTTACTTCCTCCTCCATAACATTGCCCATTTTCACTTTACCTCAGCCCATGTGCTATTGAAATCCTTGTCCATGCCTTTGTTACCTCCAAACTCAACCATTACAATGCTCTCCTAGTTAGCTCCCATTCTCCATACTCTGTAAACTTCAGTGTGTCTAAAACTTTTCAGCCAGTATCCCATCCTGCACCAAGTCTTGCTCACCTGTATCCCTTGTCCTTGCTGACCTACTTGACTCCTGGTACTCCCAACACCCCAAATTTAAAATTCTCATCTTTGTGTTTAAATCTCTTCATGGCTTCACCCCTCCCTATCTCTATAACCCTGTATAGCCCCACCCCTGCAAACTCTCCATTCCTCTGACTCTGGCCTCTTGTGAAACCCCCTCACTTTGTCTCACTGCTGGTGTCTGTCCTTCAGCCACCTTTTCCCTACACTATGAAATATCCTCCCTAAACTCTTCTGTCGCTCCACCTTCCTCTCCTGTTAGATCCTCCTTTAAACCCACCTCTTTGACCAAGCTTTTGGTCATCCCTCCTAATATCTCCTTCCTTGGCTTGATGTCCCTTTTTTATTACCTTTTGTGAAGTGCTTTGGGAAATGTTTCCATGTTAAAGGTGCTATATAAATGTAAGTTGTTCTGTATGCAAGCAATTCCTTAGGGGAGATGGCAGCATCTATTGGTAGATTCCTAGTTAGTGCCCCCTTAACCGCAATGCATGTGAAAGTGTTATTTGTGCAGCTGTTAACTTTAGAGATTGAACAGTGTGTTAGTTCCCAAGGAAGAGAAGAGAGAGTGGCTGATGTGTTACCATGCCTGCCTTTGTTGTTGTGTCTGTACCTTTCTACCTAGACAGAATTAGGACTCGGAACTCAGAGATTCAAACATGAAGTGCTTTATTCAAACATGAAGTGCTTTATTCAAAAAGAAGGTTCTGGAGAGAACCGAACAAAGAGAGCTAGAGCTTAACCAAGAGAACAACCCCAACCATTTATCTGCTGTGACAGCGCCACTGCAGGTGGGAGGAGAACACCCAATACATAACAAATTCCTCCCCTCTTAAATGAAAGGTCCACATTATTCCTCAACAGGTAAGTTACTTTCAATGCACTCAACTAACCAAAGGTAGAGGTAGACTGCCTCAAACCCTGACTTTACCCTGGGGTTTATTCTGCCCCAGTCTTGTGGGTAAGTCACTAAGCCTACAGATCCAAGCGTCTTGGAGGCCGCCGCTCTCTGACAGGATACCGGCGGTCATCGCTGGCTTCCACAGCAGTAGGCATTGACACAGGCCTAGATAGAGAAGGTGCCTGTGTCAGTCGAAAGTCAGGAGTTTGCACAGGTGGAACAGTCTCTTTGACTTCCTGTGTTGGAGAAGAGCACTGTGGCAAAGGATGCTGGTTTGCGGCATCATCCGGAAACAGTTCAGGCCAACCAGCCGTTGGAGCCTCTGTGGCTGCCTCTGCTCCTAGCAACAGTTGATCTGTGTGTCTTCTCCAGACGACGTCCTCAGCAGCCTCAACCGCGTAAGACACAGGGCCCGTCTGCGCGATCACCGTAGCAGGAACCCATTTCGGTCCAGTGTTGTAGTTTCGAGCTAGGACGTGCTCTCCAGGATGAAACCGTCTTGCCTTGGCTCTTTTCTCTCTCCTTTCAACTTGAGCTTGTTGTTGACGATGGACAACCTGCTCTGCCCGTGGAGGTTTGAGTAAGTCAAAACTTGTCCGCAACTGCCTCTTCATCATGAGCGAAGCGGGGGAAGTTTTGGTTGTGGCATGCGGCTCGTTCCTGTAGGACAACAGGAAGCTGTTCAGACGTTGGTGGATTGAGCCCTGACCTTGCGATGCCTTCAAGACGTGCTTCAAAGTTTGCACGAACCTTTCTGCCAGGCCGTTAGTAGATAGATGATAGGGCGCAGACCTGATGTGTTGGACACCATTCACATGCAGGAAGGTTGCAAACTACTGTGATACAAATTGTGGACCGTTGTCACTTACGAGTTGTTCCGGTGAGCCATAACGGCTGAACATCTCACCCAGTTTCTCAATTGTTTTCTCTGCCGTGGTAGACCTCATCACAGCGCCCTCCGGCCACTTGCTACGAGCGTCCACAACCACCATAAACATCTTCTCTTCGAAAGGACCGGCGAAGTCCACATGTACTCGCTGCCACACTTCTTCAGGCCAATCCCAGGGGTGTAGGGTTGCCAGCTGTGGAGCATTCCGGACCCTTTGACATGGGGAACATGTTTTGGCTTTCTCAATATTTCCATCGAGACCTGGCCACCAGAAGTAGCTTCTTGCCATTTCCTTCATCCGAACCATCCCACTGTGGCCTGTATGAAGTTGTTGCAGTATAGGTTCCCTCAGAGGTGGCGGAATGATGACATGGCGTCCCCAAAGAAGACAACCTGCCTGGACGGAGAGCTCATTTCTTTTTGAAACGTAAGGTTTCAAACTAGGAGAATCTCCTATAGCTCTCCCTCGAATGACATTGTCCATTACCTCAGACAGGACTGGATCGTTGCGGGTGTACCTTCGCACCTGAACTGCAGTGACAGGTGCTCCCTCCACTTGTCTAAAGTAGAAGATGTCTATCTGACGAGGCTCTGGGGGAGTAACAGGCAAGGGCAGCCTCGAGAGACCGTCTGCGTTGCCGTGCAAGTCTGATTTGCGATATTTGATGTTGTATGTGTGTCCTGACAACAGTAAAGCCCACCTTTGCGTCCTGCTTGCAGCGAGAGACGGAATTCCGGTGTGGGGCCCGAAGATTGAAGTCAATGGACGGTGGTCCATCAGGAGTGTGAACCTTCTCCCAAACAGGTACTGATGAAATTTTCGAATTCCAAAAACGATTCCCAAGGCCTCGCACTAAATCTGCGCATAGTTACTCTCGGCCTTGTTCAAGGTGCGTGATGCGAAGGCGATCGGTTTCTCTTCCCCAGAAGGCATGATGTGGGATATGACTGCTCCCACACCATATGGTGATGCATCACATGCTAGCTGCATGGGTAGCTTTGGGTCGAAGTGTGTCAGGGCCTCCGACTTCAGCAATGCTTTCTTTGCTTGGACGAAAGCTTCGTTGCACAGTTCAGTCCATTTCCATGTTTTGCCTTGACATAGCAACTGATGTAACGGCTTCAGCAATGTTGCTAAGTCTGGAATAAACTTCCCATAGTAGTTAAGTAGCCCCAGAAATGAACGTAACTGGCTCACATTCTGGGGTGCTGGGGCCTCCACGATCGCCTTGACCTTTGATGGCGCCTTATGCAGGCCAGTAGCGTCAATCACATGCCCCCAGGTACTCAACTGAAGACTGAAAGAATTCACATTTGTCCTTACGAACTCTGAGTCCGTACTCTTTCAGTCGCTGTAGTGTCGCATCCAAGTTCAGAAGATGATCCTCCTCATTTGTCCCAGTGACAAGGATGTCGTCCAGGTAGCACTGGACTCCTGGCAGTCCACTCGAGATCTGATCCATTGCCCTTTGGAATAGAGCAGGGGCCGACGTAATTCCAAACGGAAGGCGGCAGTACCTGTATAGCCCCTTGTGTGTCACAATTGTCAGCAGCTCCTTTGATTTGTCATCGACATGCATTTGTAGATAAGCCTGGCATAAGTCTATTTTGCTGAACTTTTGCCCTCCGGCCAGGCCTGTAAAAAGATCACCAATGAGGGGAAGAGGGTACTGTTCCGCAGACAGCACCGGGTTAATAGTCACTTTAAAACCCCCGCAGATTCGAACGGATCCATCCTTTTTCAGGACTGGAACAATGGGTGTGGCCCATTTGCTCACGCTCACAGGCTCCAGGACTCCCTTCTTGACTAAGGCCTCCAAGTTAGCCTCAACTTTTGGCCTAATTGCATAGGGTACAGGTCGGGCTTTGTGAAACTTCGGCTTGCTGTCAGGTTTAATGTCCAGTCTCACGCTGATCTTTTTCATGCTCCCAAGTTCACCATTGAAGAGTTCTGCATGTTTGTTTAAAACTGCAGTCAGACCCGACTCCCCTTTTGACATCATGCGGACTGCAGGCCAGTCCAGCTTGATTTTCTCTAGCCACGCACGTCCCAGTAGAGATGGGTAATTTCCCTTTACCACATATAGTGGCAGTTTCGCAGTCTGTCCGTTCAATTTAACTGTCACCTCAATGGCGCCTCTCATGGCCACAGGTTCGCTGGTATACGTCTTTAGCACAATGTTTGTTGGCTGAAGGGTAAGATGCTTTAGCATTTTGTTGTAGACAGTGTCTGAAACAAGGGACACAGCCGCGCCTGTGTGCACTTCCATCCGCACTGATTGTCCCTCCACCAGTGGCGACACCCAGTAGCCATTTGGACCACCTGTAACCATCAGTATGTGCACCTCTTCCTCCTCAGAGATGTCGCTCCCCTCTGTTTTGCTTGTTCCATCATACTGCACTGAATGAACACCCTTTTTCTTCTTTTATCCAAATACAGACATTTTGCTTTCATGCTTCCCAGCTCTGTCTGTTCTTTTTTTTACCTCTACAGGCACATTCAATGTGACCTTTTTTGCCACAATTTCGGCATTCCGGCTCCATACACCAGCAGTCATTAGCGTGATGGCTCGTTTTCCCACAACGATAACATGTGCCGTTCCGTGCTCCTTTAGGCTCACGGCACCTTGTGAACTCTCCCTGTTGAACCCAACTGGTGAGCCTCCTTTTCCGCCATCTCCATGGAGACACTAACTTCAATGGCCTTTTCAAGAGTAAGGTTGTCCTCAGTAAGAAGGCGCTTCAGTGTGGCTGCACTTAGCAGACCACACACAAGTCTGTCTCTAATGGTGTCATTCAGCACCTCCTTGAACTGGCAGTGTTCTGACAACTTTTTTAAAGCAGCAATAAACATCGTCACTGATTTCCCCTCCTCTTGGTTCCGTTTGTGAAATCGAAATCTCTCAGCAATAACCAGAGGTTTTGGTGAAAAATGTGCTCCAAGAATTTCCACTAGTTGTTTATATGTTTTAGTTCCTGGCTTATCTGGCTGTACAATGCTGCGAAGTAAATTGAATGTCTTTGCCCCCATTATACTCAAAAAGGTAGGCACGACCTTTTCGTTTGCCACCGCATTCGCCAAAACAAAATAGTCAAAATGTTTCGTATAAGCACTCCATTGCTCCACATTTTCATCAAAATCACCAATGTTTCCTAATATAGTAGCCATCTCACGTTTCAAATTTTAATTTCTGTTTACTCACTGCACCCGTAACGTTAATGTGATGCTGCAATCTCTGTTCCGAGTGTTTTGTAGTCGAAAACAAGAAAGTTCCCAAAACGCAGATTCATCCGATCCTTGTCGCCACTTTGTTGTGTCTGTACCTTTCTATCTAGACAGAATTAGGACTCTCAACTCAGATATTCAAAACATGAAGCGCTTTATTCAAAAAGAAGGTTCTGGAGAGAACCGAACAGAGAGCTAGAGCTTAACCAAGAGAACAACCCCAACCATTTATCTGCTGTGACAGCACCACTGCAGGTGGGAGGAGAACACCCAATACATAACACTTGTCAGGTCATTCAACTTTTTCTGGCCGTAGTCTGCAGTTCTTGGGGTGAGAGGTATAGCACTCAGTGGTACTGCTACTTCCCTTCATATGGTACATGTACTCTTTTTTTGAGGTTTCTCCCATGGCATCCAGTAATCATTATTTGCTACATCTCATCCAGGGCAACTTGTAGATTGGTCTCTCAAATTTGAGGCCTTTTTCTCTGGCTTCTTTGAACACCCTGTGCCCTTCTTTGGTTACCTCTGCCATATCCTCTGTTGGAAGACATGCTCAAAAAGTGGCACAAAATCACAAATATACATGGGAACACCACCACCTCCAAGTTTCCCTCCAAGTCACACACCATCCTGAGTTGGAAGTATATCGCCGATCCTTCATCGTCGCTGGGTCAAAATCCTGGAACTCCCTCCCTAACAGCACTGTGCGAGTACCTTCACCACACGGACTGCAGCGGTTCAAGAAGGTGGCTCACCACCACCTTCTCAAGAGCAGCTAGGGATGGGCAATAAATGCTGGCCTTGTCAGCGACGCCCAGGCCCCATAAACGAATAAAAAAAAAATACCTGACATAACTCTGTCAGGCCAAAAGTTTCCAACTTATTAGCTGCTCTCACATCCTGCCGCTGCTGCAATATTCTGCCAAACTTGGCTTTATAAAGGCTACACTGCTACTTTCCAAGCATACTCAGTGTTACATGAGATTTGTGCTAAAGAACCACCAAAGGATAGACCAATGAGCAATTTATGTTTGGCCCAGCACTGGATAGCATTGATGAGCACAAGTCCTGACTGAATGGTACATCACGGGCATAAATGAGTTGGAATTTTGGAGCTGTTATGTTCATCAAAAATGCAGCTTCCAAGCAATATATTTTTTATTTTTTATTTTATTTTAAAGTGTATTTAGCAAGTTTCTCTTGTAGTTGTCAGAGAAACCTTAACCATCCATGCAAAATGGGTGCTGCACGTCCCAATGGCTAGGCCCCAATGGTTGGTGCAGAAAACAAGTGCCATCTGTATTTGGATGGATTTATCTCTGCTGTGTTCATAAAATATTTACCAAAACACACTGTGCATCAATTCACTAAGGGGCACATTACTGATGGATGTTAATAACAGGTGCTTAACAATTCAGCTGACTCAATGTGACTGCCAGGAGTTCTACCTCGGCATTGTGGCAAACATGAAATGCCTTCCATTCCAGGTTCAATACTATGTAATATGGCAGTGTTTTCTTTCTTCTCTCCCTCTGCTTCCTGATGTTTTGACAAATCACATTGAGGAACAAATCCCTGAGTGTTGGTTTTTCCCTGGTGCCACACCCAGGTGGCCGTTCTTTACATGTGAGCATAGGCAGCAAATATTATGTGCTTTGTTGACATCCTGACACACACCTCCAGCAGGGGTCAATGAATAACAGTTCGCAAAGCAAATGATGAACTATATTATATCGGCAGGGTAAATGTTAGATGAAACAGTGCTAAAACTGTTCCGCACTTTGGTGCCGAATTTGATCCGAAGAGGAGCTTCCGACCACATCCGTTTCATCACCAAAACCGCCTACTTCCACCTCTGTAACATCGCCTGTTTCTTCCCCTACCTCAACTCTGCTGCTGCTGAAATGCTCATCTATGCCTTTGTTGCCTCCTAGACATGGCCATTTCAATGCTGTCCTGGCTGGCCTCCTATCTTCTACACTCCATAAACTTAAGCTTATCCAAAACTTTGCTGCCTGTATCATAACTCGCACCCATCACCACGTTCCTGCTAAGCTGCGCCGCTGTCTGGAGGTTCTGCGCAGGCCGCTTACCGGCTTTTCAATTGGAGATTAAATTTTGAATGTACCGCGCACCCAAAAAAAATGAGGCAGAACATTGCCCATTACCGCTATGCTCGCTGACCGACATTGGCTCCTGGCCCAGCAACACTTTTATTTAAAAATTCTCATCCTTGTTTTCAAATCATGGCCTCGCCCCTCCCTTTCTCTGTAACCTCCTCTAGCCCTACAATTCTGAGATCCCTGTGCTCCTCCAATCTTGGCCTCTTGCACATCCCTGATTTTAATCGCTGCACCATTGGCGGCCGTGCCTTCAGCTGTCTAGATCCTAAGCTCTGGAATTCTCTCCCTCAACCTCTCCGTCTCTCTACCTTTCTCGCCTCCTTTAAGACGCTCCTTTAAAACCTACCCCTTTGACTAAGCTTTTGGTTGTCTGTCCAAATATGTGGCTCGGTGTCAAATTTTGTTAATGCTCCTGTTAAGCACCTTGGGATGTTTTACTATGTTACTGGTGCTACATAAAAGCAAGTTGTTGTTGTTTCTTTAAACTGCACTTTGAGAAATGTGTTCAACTTTGGCCATGAAGATGCAAGGGAAACCGCCAAGATCTAGAATCCAAGAGAAGATGTGCATTTATATAACACCTTTCACACCCACCTGACATTCCAAAGCACTTTACAACCAATGAAGTACTTTAAAAAAAAAGTGTAGTCACTGTTGTAATGTAGAAAATGTGGCAGCCAATTTGCGCACAGCAAGTACCTTCAAACATATGTGATAATGACCAGATAATCTGCTTTAGTGATGTTGATTGAGGGATAAATTTTGGCTAAGAAACCGGGGCTAACTCCTCTGCTCTTCTTCGAAATAGTGCCATAGGATCTTTTACTTCCACTTGAGTGGGCAGATGGGCCTCGGTTTAATGTCTCATCCGAAAGATGGCACCTCTGACAGTGCAATGCTCCCTCGGTACTGCACTGGAGTGCCAGCCTAAATTTTTGTGCGCAAGTCTCTGGAGTGGGACTTGAACCCACAACCTTCTGAGTCAGAGGCAAGGATGTTATCAACTGAGCCACGGCTGACACTTTTTTTTATTCATTCATGGGATGTGGACATCGCTGGCAAGGCCAGCATTTATTGCCCCTCCCTAATTGCCCTCAAGAAGATGGTGGTGAGTCTCCTCCTTGAACCGCTGCAATCAATGTGATGAAGGTACTTCCACAGTGCTGTTAGGGAGGGAGTTCCAGGATTTTGACTCAGCCATGATGAAGGATCGCCGATATATTTCCAAGTCAGAATGGTGTGTGACTTGGAGCGGAACTTGGAGGTGGTGGTGTTCCCATGCGCCTGCTGCCTTTGCCCTTCTAGTGATAGAGGTCGCAGGTTTGGGAAGTTCTGTCGAAGAAGCCTTGGCGAGTTGCTGCAGTACATCTTGTAGGTAGTACACACAGCAGCCACGGTGTGCCGGTGGTGGAGGGAGTGAATGTTTAAGGTGGTGGATGGGGTGCCGATCAAGCGGACTGCTTTGTCCTGGATGGTGTTGAGCTTCTTGAGTGTTGTTGGAGCTGCACTCATCCAGGCAAGTGGAGCGTATTCCGTGACACTCCTGACTTGTGCCTTGTAGGTGGTGGAAAGGCTTTGAGGAGTCAGGTGGTGAGTCACTCACCACAGAATACCCAGCCTCCGACCTGCTCTTGTAGCCACAGTAGTTATGTGGTTGGTCCAGTTCAGTTTCTGGACAATGGTGGCCCCCAGGATGTTGATGGTGGATTTGATGATGGTAATGTCATGGGGAGGTGGTTAGACTCTCTCTCACTGGAGATAATTATTCCTTGGCACTTGTGTGGCGCAAATGTTACTTGCTACTTATCAGTCCAACCCTGAATGTTGCCCAGGTCTTGCTGCATGTGGGCACGGACTGCTTCATTATCTGAGGAATTGCGATTGTAATATACTGTAATGTATCTTATGATAATAGCCCCACAGTTCTTCTGCTGTTGAAATCAAAAATATTGCATTCCAATAACCACACTAAATTTAGCAAAAAGATCATGTCACATGTTTGCTTTGTTAATGTTTCTTTAGGGTCATTTGTAAGGTTTTTGAGAGCTTAATTTATATGTAACCTCAGATTTCAACTTCTAATTTGAATGGTATGGGAGCTAGCACAAGCTGAAGAGATTGATGGGGGATCTGCTGGTTCTAGTACGCAGCTGCCATTGATGTTCTTGGTATTCAGCTAGGAAAACATTCCAACCATAACTGACTTGAAAGATGAGTACATCAGCCTCTGTTGTAGTTAGATTGTGAGGAAATGGTTTGGAAGGATGCGTAGCCCAACATGGAGCAAGTCCTCTATGTAACAGATTTCGGATTCAGCTCTTTGTTGAGAGTCTTTGAATAGGAAGTAAAATGGATTGAGATCTTGATTACTGACAGGGCCATCTTAGAACATTTCCTCCTCTCTGTCACAACCAACAAGCCCTTGCCCACTCAAACCCCTCTCCTATCAACCTCTGCTTTAGCTTCTTCCATAACACTATCTAATTCCCAACTCCCTCTCCTTTGGTCCGCTGCCAATCATGATGTCGTTGCCTCTATCAACTTGCTCAACATCTGCTTTTCCTCTGCCTTCAATATCCTGTTCCCTCCTGGTCCTTCATGGTCTGCAACCCCTTAGGGCAACAGCTACTTTGCAACCTTAAATGTGAGATCCACAGCCTGATGCATGATTAGCCTGGGCACCCACTGCCAGATTTGATTTGGGCAGTATCACCTCCTTGCTGTGGTCAAGTCCTCTCATCAGTCCAGGACTATCCTGTGGGGTGAGGGCAAACTCCAAGCTCCTCTTCTCCACTGATAACTGCGTTCTTTGTCCACCTTGCTTTCCCTCCCCCTGACTCCCTCAACACTCTTATTTCCAATGTAGCATCTGAAGAGTTCGCCGATTCCTTTGCTTTGAAAATTGAGTCTGTTCACTCCCCTGCCTCAACCTCCTCCATTTACACTGTTACTCCTACTTTTCCCAGCCCTCTTGATGCCACACCCTAACTTGATTGAGCTCCTGACCACTTGAGTATCTGTGCTCAGCCAAATGCTTGCCTAATTTATCAACCTTTTCCTTTGCTCATGTATTGCCCCCATTCTGTTCGAAATTGCCGTCATGCCTTGTTGAAAAGCTCACCCTCAACTCTCTTGTCCTTTCTATCACCCTATCTAACCCCTTGCCTTTTTTAAGGTAGTTGAATGTGTTTCCATTGTTCTCCAACTGCTCTCTATTAGAATTGCTTCTATGGGTACGGTAGCATAGTGGTTATGTTGCTAAACTAGTAATCCAGAGGTCTGGACTATTAATGCAGAGATGTGAGTTCAAATTCCACCATGGTAGTTTGTGAATTTGATTTCAGTTTTTTTTAAAAAACCAAATAAGTCTGGAATAAAAGCTGGTATCAGTAAAAGTGACCATGAAGCTATTGGCTTGTCGTAAAAATCCAACTGGGAAGGAAACCTTCCGGTTCCACATCAATGTGGTTGACTCTTGCAACTGAGTGGCTTGCTAGGCCATTTCAGTTACCAAACCACTACAAAAAAGAATAAGAAGAATGAAACCGGACCGACCACTCGGCTTCGACCTACACATCGGATTTGGACACGATGAAGGCACACCCAGCCCACTCGACTGTGCAAAGTCCTCCTCACTAATGGTTGGGGACTTGTGCCAAAGTTGGGAGAGCTGTCCCACAGATTAGTCAAGCAACAGCCTGACATAGTCATACTCACAGAATCATACCTGTCACTCAATGTCCCAGAGACCTCCATCACCACAGGAGCTGGAAGTACAGTGGTATACAGTTGGGTGGGAGCAGCCCTGGGAGTCCTCAATACTGATTCCAGACCCCTCGAGACCCCAGGTCAAGGAGACCTGCTGATTGCCACTTATTGTTCTTCCTCAACTGATGAATCAGTACTCCTCCACGTTGAACACAGCTTGCTGCTTTTCTCCCTCTTCCTGCTTAGATTCCCTGACTGTTCTCTAACCCTCCTCCCCCTCACCAAGCTGTAAAAGTGCATAGCTATTTGTTTTATGTATATGTGAAAAGCACTACAGCACTGCAAATTGTTGTTGATGATTGGGTAGAGTTCATGATCTCTTGTGTCCTTGGAGGGTCCAAGTAATCTGTGCTGTAATGATCAGTAACATGTCATTCTAGAATGGTACACTGGGTGGAGCTGTATGTTTAGTAGTGGGCTACCCACAAGGCAGTAGTCAAGATGGATGCCTGTACACTAGTCCACATGGCTGAATAAATGACTAGCTCAAGCTAGCTGTTCATAATGAAAACGTCTATTTATTTATGAACATAACATGGTACCAGGATTAGTAATATCTGCTGAATATTGTGAAATGCGACATGGAGAATTTGAAGCCACCGGAGGGTTTAAAACTCATGGGGAATGTCGACTGCAATTGGCAGACTTTCAAACAACAATTCGAACTCTACATTGCTGCCATCGGGTTCGGTACGAAGCCAGACGCAAGGAAAATAGCGTTACTGCTCACGGTTGCAGGTCCGCAGGCGATAGAGGTATTTAATACGTTTGTATTTGATCAAGAGGAGGACAGAGAAAAAATGGACGATGTGCTAAAGAAGTTTGATACACATTGTTCTCCCAAAAAGAACGAGACCTATGAGAGGTACGTGTTCCGTTCACAGCACAGCAGCAAAATGAGACTTTTGATAGCTTTGTGACCGATCTGAAACTGAAAGCACAGACATGTAATTTCTCTGAACTGAAATCATCCATGATTCGTGACCAGATCATGTTTAGTATTCATGATAAAAAGGTCAGGGAACATTTGTTGAGAGAAACTGAACTAACATTGGAGAATGCTGTGAAAATATGCCATGCCAGTGAGCTAGCTCAACAGCACGCAAAGACTTTCAGTGAAATTAATAATGATGCGACTGTGCTGCTGTTGGTGCTGTGTCCTACAAAGGGAAGAAACGTGGGCAGAACAGAAATGCAAAGCAATCGGAGGATGGAATTTTTAATTGTAAACGCTGTGGTTACCAGCACCAGTCAAGACAATGCCCAGCGTTTGGGGAAAATGTGCACAAAATGTAATGGAAAGAATCACTTTGCCAAACAATGCTTTTCAAAAGTAAAAACAAAGAAAGAACATAAAGTTAATGCAGTAAAAGAGGACACTGATTTAAGTGAGACATTTTTTGTAGGAATGGTGTCATGTGACAATATAGAAAAGGATACAGAAAATGTGCAGCCCTCAGGAATGGACAATGCTGAACATAAAGTTAATGCAGTAAAAGAGGACAAATGGATAATGCCACTGCAGGTAAATGGAGCATTAGTTACATTGAAACTAGACACTGGGGCAAAAGCAAACTTAATCAGTATGAGTGACATTAAAAATATGAAAGAAAAGCCCAAAATACTGAAAAAGTCAGTACTACTGAAGAACTATAATGGACAGAAAATAGATAGCTTAGGTGTATGCAGACTTAAAGTGACAGTCAAAGACAAAGTGCATCATCTCATGTTTTCTGTTGTGGCTGAAGGACTTGATTCACTACTAGGTGACAAAGCTTGTGAGGACTTAGAACTGGTCAAGAGAGTCTACCGTATAAACTGTGCCATAAGCAGACCAGATGACTCAGTGGATTCTGTAGTGAGTAATTTCCAGGATGTGTTCAAAGGATTTGGAGTTCTACCATTCACTTACAAGATCCAGCTAAAGGAGGATGCTCAGCCAGTGGTACATGCTCCACGGAGAGTTCCAGCACCCCTGCGTGACCGGCTCAAGAAAGAACTGGACAGAATGACCACACTAGGAGTCATCAGGAAAGTCGAAGAGCCAACAGACTGGGTTAACTCCATGGTATGTGTAAAGAAAAAGAACAATGATCTAAGAGCATGCATGGATCCAAAGGACTTAAATGCAAACATAAAACGTGAACACTACCAGATTCCCAAGCGAGACGAAATCACCAGTGAAATGTCAGGTGCCAGATACTTCACAAAGCTCGATGCCTCACAAGGATTTTGGCAACTAAAATTGGATGAAGAGAGCACCAAATACTGTACCTTCAACACACCATTTGGCAGGTATTGTTTCCTCAGAATGCCTTTCGGGATAATATCTGCATCTGAAATCTTTCATAGAGCGATGGAACACATAATTGAAGGTCTGGAAGGAGTTCGGGTCTATGTTGATGACATCATCATCTGGGGCTCCACACTGAAAGAACACAATGAGAGACTGACTAAAGTGCTACAGAGCATACGTCGGAATGGACTGAAGCTCAACAAAGCCAAGTGTCAGTTTGGCGTCCAGGAAGTCACTTTCCTAGGAGATAATCTATCTGGTAAAGGAATAGAGCCAGATATGGAAAAAGTAAACGCCATACTCAAAATGCCCCGACCCACTGACAAAAAAGGAGTGCTACGCATCATGGGGATGATAAACTTCATTGGAAAGTTCATTCCTAACTTGTCAGCCAAGACAGCCTGTCTGCGAGACCTGCGACATAAAACAAATGAGTTTGCATGGACAGAAAGACATGAACAAGAGTGGATAAACCTCAAAACAGTGCTGACAACCACACCTGTACTCACCTTCTTTGACCCAACAAAGAGAATCAAAGTGTCAACGGATGCATCAAAAGATGGCCTAGACGCGGTCTTGCTGCAAGCAGAGGGTGAAGATTGGAAGCCTGTTGCCTATGCCGCCAGGTCTATGACTGATTCTGAGTGTCGATACGCCCAGATTGAAAAGGAATGTCTAGGCTTGGTAGTTGGACTAGAAAAGTTCCGTGGCTACATATATGGACTTCCCACCTTCACAGTTGAGACAGACCACTGCCCACTGGTTGCCATCATAAAAAAAAATCTGAATGAGATGTCTCCAAGGATTCAACGACTCATGATGAAGCTGCAAAGATATGACTTTGAACTGATCTACACACCAGGCAAACACATAGTGTTAGCAGATGCACTATCCCGAGCACCCACAATGGTTGGCCAAAAGATTCCTGTCCAAAGTACTTTCACATCAGGTCAGAGTTGAGTGTCGCAAGTGGACTATTACTAAAACAGAACAGAATAGTCATTCCACAGGCTCTACGTCGAGACATGCTCAAAAGGATTCATGAGGGACACCTCGGAATTGAAAAATGCAAAAGGAGAGCAAGAGACACTGTTTATTGGCCTGGCATAAATAAGGACATTGAGAACATGATAGGCATATGTGAGACATGTCAGAAACACCAAAACAAACAAGCAAAGGAACCAATGATAGTAGCTGACTTACCAAAAGCACCATGGCAAAAGGTTGGTATGGACCTCTTTCATTTGAATGGTAAAGACTATCTAATAGTGATCGACTACTATTCTAACTATCCTGAGATGGCGCTGTCCTCAAGCACATCAGCAAGCAGTGTCATAATGCATGTTAAATCCATCTTCGCCAGACATGGAATTCCCAGGATTGACGTTAGCGACAATGGTCCGTGCTTCAACAGTTTGTAGCACATTATGACTTTCAACACATCACATCCAGTTCTCTGTATGCTCAGTTGAATGGTAAGGCAGAGAAAGGTGTTCAAGTTCTCAAACAGCTACTGAAGAAAGCAACAGAAAGCAAGTCTGATCCTTATCTCGCCCTGCTGAGCTACCGAGCCTCCCCTTTAGACTCTGGTTCTTCACCTGCTGAACTCCTTATGGGTCGCAAGTTGCGCACCACGCTACCCTGCTGTGCAAAAGAAAAGCAGAGTAAGGAACTGAGACAGAGATTTCAACTGTTAAAGCTGAAACAGAAATTACACTATGACAAGTCATCCAAAACTCTGAAACCATTGACAAGGGATGATGTTGTCAGGATTGAGGATCCAGATGCATGGAACAGGAAAGCTACAGTTCTTGAGGAAGTAGGACCAAGGTCATACACTGTTAGAACTGAGGAAGGACAGATTCTCAGGAGGAACCGCCGTTCCCTCCTCAAAACACAAGAAACTATCCAGGAGCAAATCGATGACAATGCCGCAACTGAATCTTGTCGCTCACCACCAGAACAATCTAACACAAACACACATACAGGCTCTCATGAAAACACATCAGAGTTACCTATGCTGAGAAGATCCACACGTGAAGTAAAAAAGCCTGATAGACTTAATCTTTGAGTACAAAGAAAACTATAATAAAAGAATGAAAAGCTTAGAGTTCATAAAGTAAAGCTTTGAAAATGTGTTGACTGTTGTGAAGATGTTTATGTCGTTATGATTGATTGATTGACATTGATTTTGTTTAACCTCTAAGGAAGGGGGATGTAATGATCAGTAACATGTCATTCTAGAATGGTACACTAGGTGGAGCTGTATGTTTAGTAGTGGGCTACCCACAAGGCAGTAGTCAAGATGGATGCCTGTACACTAGTCCACATGGCTGAATAAATGACTAGCTCAAGCTAGCTGTTCATAATGAAAACGTCTATTTATTTATGAACATAACATGTGCGTTGGCCTGCAGCTGTAAATTTCTTGTGATGCACATGTTGTGGGAATCTTGCTGTCTCATGAGATAATCAGGTTATGTTGACGGCCTGATCCAGGACATCTGGGATGCCCTTGACAGTACATGGCTGATTTTCTTAGTGATGAACTGTTTGGCGACGAGGCATGTTTTATAAATTTGTTTGCACGATATATTTGTTTTTCCCCCGCAGTTTTCTTGAGCCTTATTCTCCGCTTGATGCAATGGTGTTAATATTATTTATGGTGATACCAAGCTATTGCCCCTCGTGTTGCAGTTGCAGATGGATTTCTATTCACAAATTTGTGTCCGTGTTACTGTTTTTCTTCTGCCTTGATGCAGTAGAACAAAATCATAAATAATGCACAGAAGGCATGCTAGCTCTCCAACTGGAGCTATTTAATATAAACCGCTTTCTCAACATTTTATATTATTCCTCTTGTAGTGGCGCTTCTTAGTTTCCAAACAGGCAGGCCACTGGGCTGTGGGGCCTTTAACATCGAGTAGACGCGTGTCGAAATAAAACGTTCCCAAACGTAGCTTTGTCTTTTAAACGGTTTACTATAACACTTAACAAACAGAATTACAAAGCAAACACGTATAAACGAACACGGTCAAAAACTGTACTGCTCCAAACCTCTCAGCTTCTGCCTCTTTCACCACGTGCAGTTTAAAACTGTAAGATGGCTGCACCCATGTGTGGCTTAGGGACTGTTCCATTGTGGCAAGAATGAAGGGGGTGTCGGGCTATACTACTGGAGCAAGAAAATAGGGGGTTTCTTAATACAATAAGTCGTTCAGGTAAATTAACTGTATTATGCCATTTAGCCACTATTTTAAAGTATTTTCTTAAGCTTTTATGGCTCTTACATTCCGGCCCCTAATTGACTAGGCACATGAAGCATATCAATTACTCAAACATTAAGAGTCATAAACTAATGAGTTCAACATATTTACAATACAAGTGTCCACTTTTTTCTTTCGTTCAGGAGCTTTTCACGCTGCTTCTTGTAGCAGGCAGAGCTTTGTGATCGGTCTCTCCAGGGTACTGGTCTTGGTTTGCAAACAGACGCGACGAACGACGCCTCTGGAGTCTGGCATGGTCTTAATTATTTTTCCCATCAACCAAGAATTTCTAGGGGCTGAATCATCCACAATTAAGACAATGTCTCCGACGATGAAGTTCCTCTTTATTTTGGACCATTTTTGACGCTCCTGTAGCAGAGGTAAGTATTCTCTTGTCCATCTGGTCCAGAAGAGGTCTGACATATACTGAACTTGCCTCCACTTCCGACGGGCATACAGATCTTCCTTTTTGAAGACTCCCGGGGGCATGGCTGGCTGTGTTTTCAACAACAACAGGTGGTTCGGAGTCAGGGCTTCGAGGTCATTGGGATCATCTGATGTCTTAGTTATCGGTCGGTCATTAATGATGGCTTCGACCTCGCACAGAACGGTTTGGAGTCCCTCGTCGTCCAGCGCTTGCTGCTTCAGTACAGAACTGAGTAGTTTTCTTACGGTGCGTATCTGTCTTTCCCAGACACCTCCGTGGTGGGATGCAGCCGGAGGATTGAAGATCCACTTAATTCCTGTTTGCATCATGGCTTCCTGCATTTTAAGCTGATTCCAACCTTCAATAGCTTCCCGTAGTTCTCTCTCCGCTCCGACGAAATTAGTGCCATTATCAGAACGCATAATGGACACCTGTCCTCTTCTACAGACAAAGCGCCGCAAGGCGTTAATACAGGAATCAGTGTCAAGCGTGTGTGCCACCTCAATATGAACTGCTCTGATGGTCAAACAAGTGAAAAGCACACCATATCTCTTGACAAGGCTCCGTCCTCGCTTTACCTCGAAAGGCCCGAAATAGTCCACCCCTACGTTTGTAAATGGGGGCTTGTCTGGTAACAAACGGTCTTCAGGCAGGTCTGCCATTTTCTGCTCTCCAGCTCTAGCGTGTAACCGTCTGCAAACAATACATTCAGAGAGTATTTTTCTTATTACGGAATTAGCTCCTGGAATCCAGTATCTTTGTCTTAGCTTCGCAAGCACGTGATTCCTCCCACTGTGTCCAATACTCTGGTGTATATGCTGAAGAATGAGAGTAGCAACCCGGAGGTCCTTAGAAAGGATAGCAGGATGCTTGGCCTCCTCTGGCATAGCAGATTTGTTTAGTCTCCCTCCCACCCTCAGTACTCCATCTTGCAGTGTAGGGTCCAGCTTGTAGATATGACTACCTTTCTTGATTGGAGTATTTTGCTGTAGAGCTTCGGTTTCTTCTGGGTATCTTTGTCTTTGACTGAAGCAAACTATCTCCTTCTCAGCCTTGGCCAAATCCTCCACGGTCAATGAATTCTTGCTCAATGTGGTCTTGTGCTGATGCATATACTGCTGTAGAAGCATTCTCTGCTTATCAGGGTTACTTTCAGACTGACTGATAGTGGCTCGGTACTCTTTTCTCTTACGGCTCGGGTGTAGCAGCAACTCTTTCAACCTTAGAAACCATGCAACTGCTTTCCTCAACTGGTGCCATCCTGAGAAATGGTTAACAAGCTTGTTCACTGTGTCAAAGTTCTCTTTCGTAGTTATGAAATTTACTGTGACTGATCTCTTGACTTCGACGTCGTCTTCAGTAATCTGACTTGGCATATCTGGTCTTTCTGGCCATGATCTCTCTGTTTCCAGCAGATAACTTGGGCCTTGTATCCAAGTTTCACTCCTCATGAAGTTTTCAGCCTTCAATCCCCGTGAGGCTTGATCTGCTGGGTTTAATGAGGTGTTTACATACCTCCATTGAGATGGTTGTGTAGCTTCTCTAATGGATGAGATTCTGTTTGCTACGAGGGTCTTGAAGCGTATCTTCTCATTCTCTATATACTTCAGCACCGTCGTGCTATCCGTCCAGAAGACAGATTCTTCTAATGGGAGCTGTAACTCTTTACGCATCACCTGGTCAACTTTAACTGCAACAACCGCTGCCGTCAATTCCAGTCTCGGGATGGTGACCTGCTTCAGTGGAGCCACCCTGGATTTTCCCATGAGGAAGGCACAATGTTTCTGGCCTGTTGATTTGTCAGCAAGAGGTAGGTAGCCGTGCCATAGCCGTCCTCACTGGCGTCCGAGAAATGATGTAGTTGAGCCGTCTTTGTAACTCCAAAACTCGCGGGCTTGATGCATCTACTGACGTTGAAGCTAGAAAGTTGTTGCAAATCTGTCAGCCATCTGTGCCATCTCTGAGCTTGACCTTCTGGGATATCTTCATCCCATCCTCTCTTGTCTCTACACAGCTCTCGTAGCATCAGCTTCACCGGCAGAATGAGTGGTGCCAGGAATCCGAGGGGGTCGTAGATGGAACTGACCACGGAGAGAATCCCTCGTCTTGTGGATGGTCTTTCGTTCACCATTATCCTGAAGTTGAACGTGTCTGACTCGATGCACCATTGTACACCAAGAGCTCTCTCGATAGGAAGGACATCGTGGCTCAGGTCCAGATCTTTGACTTCAGTGGCTCTTTCCTTTTCTGGGATAGAAGCTAGAACTGCTCTGCTGTTGCTTATCCACTTAGTCAGATGGAATCCTCCATTCGAACACAGAGTTCTAAGGTCTCTTGACAGTGCGATGGCATCGTCTTCTGTTGACACGGACTTCAGACAGTCATCGACATAAAAGTTTCTGAAGATTGTCTCCACAGCCTCGGATGGTGCTTTGCCCTTGCCATCTTCTGCAGTTTTTCTGAGAGCGTAGCTTGCACAGCTGGGAGATGATGTGGCTCCAAACAGGTGTATGGCCATTCTACATTCCACCATCGTTTCACTAACGTCGCCATCTGGCCACCAAAGGAAACGCAGAAGATCAGCATCTTCGTCAGGGATTCTGACTTGGTAGAACATTGATTCTATGTCTGCCATCATGGCAACGAGCTCTTGTCTAAACCTAGTCAAGATGCCAATGAGGGTATTAGTAAGATCAGGACCTTGAAGCAGCTGGTCATTCAATGAAGTTCCTCTGAATGAGGCGGCGCAGTCAAACACTACACGGATTTTTTTCTTCTTTGGGTGATACACCCCGTGATGAGGAATGTACCAGACCCTTCCATCGTCTCTGTTCAACTGTTCTTCGGGCACTTTTACAGCATAGCCTTTTGCTATGATGTTTCTCATGAAGTCTTTGTAGTCTTCGTGAAAGTCGGGGTTCTTGTTCAGCTTTCTCTTTAGACTGATGGCGCGTTGCTCTGCTATGCAGCGATTGTTCGGCATCTTCGCGGTCTGTCTTCTCAGTGGCAAACCAATGTGATAGTGGCCATCAATGAACTGTGTAGACCTTGTCATCAAACCCATGAACTGATGGTCTTCTTGTGACATCTCTGTCTTTTCCTCACAGCTGCGTTCTGAGAAGTCTGCGTTGAACTGCTGTATCAACAGCTCTTCAATGCTTGCGATAGAGATGCGATTAACTGTGACGTTTTGTCGTTCCTCCTTGTTCGACTTGTGGCCATCATCTCTCCTTACCGGTCCATTGATTACCCATCCAAGGGCTGTCCTGACGGCGTAGGGTCCGTCATCCTTGCTGTTTATCACCTGCCATGGCTCCATAGTTTTGTAGGCATTGGTTCCAATTAATAGGCCAATTTCTGCTTCAATGTATGGGAGACGCACCTTTTCTAGGTAGGGCCATCTATCCACATCCTTCTGCAGGGCTAGGTTCCCTATTCTAACAGGAATCTCCCTCTGTGTGAAAACATTAGGCAGGTCTATGAAGTCCTTCTCTTCAAGTCCACACACTTCTAGGTCTGACAGGATATAACTTTGCATTGACTTCTCATGACCCATGGTGCGTAATAGGATTTCTGTTCTTCTGCCTCTAACGTTCAGCTGTCGCATGAGTGATTCTGTGCAGAACGTTGCTGAACTACCTGGATCCATGAAGGCGTAAGTCTCCACAACCTTCTCACTCCTCTTAGACTTGATCCTTACTGGTACGATGGCAAGAATACAGTCACTGTCACCGGCCCTAGTGAGTCCACAAGTCTCTGGTTCTAGCGACACCAGAGCACTTGAAACAACCTTCTCGTCGGTATTGTTTTCTTCACTCTTCTTAGAGACTTGTTCTTCTTTATGGATATGCAGCAGACTGGGATGTTTCCGAGTGCACTCTCTGCATGTTGTTCTTTGCTTACAGTTTCTACTCAGGTGCCCCTGAGAGAGACATCCAAAACATAGGCCGTTGTACTTCAGGAATTCGATTCTGTCCTTCTGTGGCTGTGCTTTGATGTCGCTGCAGAAATCCAATGTATGATTCTTCTGGCAGAATAAGCATGGCTTCTGAAAGGCATTAGCAGGCGTCACTGTGCTGCTCTTTTTGGGAGATGAGTTCTGGGGCCTTTCTTCCTCGGCCTGAATGACGATAGTTGCAAAGCTGCCTCCCCTGGAACCACCTTTCCTGAGAGTCTTTGATTCAGCAGGCTTGGCTTTCACTCTTCCATCGGTGGTCGGGCTGACATCCTGGATGTTTCCAAACAATGGGTCCCTAGCAATTTTAGCCTGTTTGTCTATGAAATTCACTAAGTCTGCAAACCTGGCTCTACTTTTCCGTCTCTCCATTATCTCAAAGGCTATTCTTCTCCATTGTTCTCTCATCCTGTAAGGAAGCTTAGAGATGACGATTCTCATAGTCGTAGGATTGTCCATCTCTTCCATGAATTCAACATCCTCCATGGTGTTGCGACATCCTATGAGGAAGAGAACATATGCGTTCAATGCCTCTCCGTCTTCCGATCTGATCTGTGGCCACTTGGTAGCCTTTTCGATATATGCAGTGGCTATCTTCAGCTCGTTACCATAGTGCTCCTGCAGCAACTTCCTGGCTTCTATGTATCCCCGGTCCGGTCTCATGTGTTCACAGCTTCTGACCAGGTCTTGTGGTTTACCACTGGTGTACTGTCCCAGGTAGTACAACTTATCACTGCTGCTCTCTGTCTTGGAGTCAATGGCTTGTTCAAAGGATCTGATGAAGGGCTTATACTTGAGTGGGTCGCCTTGGAACACTGGTATGTCTCTTTGAGGGAGTCGAAACAGATTCTGTTGTTTTACAAGCACCTCTGTAATTTCGTTCTGACGTTGCATCACTCGGTATAGGCTTCTCCCTGTGTCTTCAGGCCTCTGGTGGTCATCAGCAGGGTCTAGTCTAGACCGTCTGACGTCTGGGGTAGCATCACGTGCTCCTGTTAGTGGAGAGGCCACTCTTCCACGCTGTAATGCCGGGGAATTGCTTTCGGGCTCTGTTGTAACTCTTGAAGGTGCCCTGGATCCAACTCTATGTGGCAACGTTGACTGGCAGTGGCTCCCGCCGTCCCGTGAGCCTTCATAATCTTCGTACGCACTCAACCTGGCATCTGAGACCTCGATAGCTGTTTTAATCTCCAGCCGTTCTTTCTTTGCCTGCACCTGGGCCCGCTGGGCCTGTTGGGCCTGCACTTGGGCCTGCAGTTGGGCCTGTTGGGCCTGCAGTTGAGCCTGCAGTTGGGCCTCTTGGACCTGCAGTTGGGCCTGCAGTTGGGCCTCTTGGACCTGCAGTTGGGCCTCTTCCCGTTCAAGAGCTTGCTTCTCATCTAAAGATGCTGTGCGCGCCATCAACGCCGCCCGTTCAGCCTCCGCTCTCATGCGTCGCGCCGAGCTTGTGGTAGAAGCGACTGACCTGCGTCCAGAAACAGAGCTACCTTCTTTTCGATTTTTGATCGGTCTGGCGGAAGTCTCTGAAATGCTATCGTCTGGTCCGACTTCATCGTCAACCTTATCTTTCTCTGCTGTATCAGCATCTTGACGAATTTTTAACATCCACTGCTCCGTGGCCTTGATATAGTCCTTAATGCTGGTTGATTTAAGATCAAACCAGTCGTGCTGATCAGTGTTTCCCTCTTCTTCAGACAGAAGTGCTAATACATCTTCATTGAGTATATTAAATTCTTCATGCAGCTTGGAGAAATCGTAATACATCATGTCTTCAGCTTTCTTAATATTAGCATTATCTTCCATGAGACGATCAATTATCTTCATTTTTCCAGTTATCTGAACTAATTTAGCCTTCCTTGCACCTATGCTTCTATGTAACTTCTCTTCCCTTGCCTTTGGGGTGAGCTTTATTTCCCTCTTCTGGCCAGCAATCCTTCTGGCTGGGGGAAGCTCCTGGCTCCGTAAGGCCTCGGCCATTTTACCCGCAGCTCTTATTTAGCTTCTCAACAGAATGAACAAAGCAAGTAACAGTCACTGTACCTTCGCTTTCTTAAATTGTCGTCTGGCTCCGTGACCATTCATGTATACGTTCGCCGACGATTCCGTCCCTTCCTTCTTAGGGAACTAGTTTTTGACTAATGTAGTGGCGCTTCTTAGTTTCCAAACAGGCAGGCCACTGGGCTGTGGGGCCTTTAACATCGAGTAGACGCGTGTCGAAATAAAACGTTCCCAAACGTAGCTTTGTCTTTTAAACGGTTTACTATAACACTTAACAAACAGAATTACAAAGCAAACACGTATAAACGAACACGGTCAAAAACTGTACTGCTCCAAACCTCACAGCTTCTGCCTCTTTCACCACGTGCAGTTTAAAACTGTAAGATGGCTGCACCCATGTGTGGCTTAGGGACTGTTCCATTGTGGCAAGAATGAAGGGGGTGTCGGGCTATACTACTGGAGCAAGAAAATAGGGGATTTCTTAATACAATAAGTCGTTCAGGTAAATTAACTGTATTATGCCATTTAGCCACTATTTTAAAGTATTTTCTTAAGCTTTTATGGCTCTTACACCTCTTTTAATCCTTATCCATTTCCCTTTTAAAAATGCTGTAATCTATGCCTCTGGAGTAATTTGTGGTAAAGCATTCCATATTCCAATAATTTCTGCCAACTTCTTGGAGGTTGCATTAAGGGAAATAAAGGGAGTGGACCGCCATTCAGGTACAGTACATTATTTTCCCCCCTTGCAGCTACAACTAAAGATGAAAGTTGAGATCATTTAGTAGCTATTCTTGCAAAATTGTAAGACATAGAGGAAGAAAAAAATATTTAAATTACTTTCTTTTTAACGTCAGTCTTACTGACCAGGAGATCCTTCAGCAGGGTCTCCTTCTCTGTTGGGCTACACTAATGGTCATAGAGTCATACGGCACAGAAGGAGGCCATTTGGCCCATTGAGTCCATGCCGGCTCTCTGTGGGCAATCCAGTCAGTCCCATTCTCTTGCTCTATCCTCATAGCCCTGCAAGCTTATTTCCCTCAAGTGCCTATCCAGTCTCCCCTTGAAAACATCGAATGTCTCCGCTTCCACCACTTCCGTCAGCAGCGAGATCCAGGTCCTCACCACTTGCTGCGTAAAAAAGATTTTCCTCACATCTCTTGCCCAAAACCTTAAATCTGTGTCCCCTAGTCCTTGTACCATAAACTGGTGGTGTATATTTAGTAAAGAGGAGTGTAATGTGTAAACCTACAACAGCTCCATTGTGACTTTAAAACAAGAGCTGTTGTGAAGCTACTTGTAAATCTGCATTCATAGCCTGTATCATAATTTTGCAGTGTCATACTGCCCAGGAGCTACTTTCCAGCTATTTGGTGTTTGCAATGAAGCTGCTCTATGATGCTTTCTGTCAATGATGCTACTGGAGCAGTCTAGTAGGAATGGAGTCTTGATCTGAGGGCTGCCAAGTCAATCACAACATTGTTTTTTTTTAAAGAAACTTAAGGTAAAATTATTGTCATCATCAGTGAAATTAGGCAAAAAGTACTACCCCCCCACACCAGACTTTCTTTCACCTTCAAATCCAACCATTTCTGAAGTTTGCAAGTTCTCTGAGTTCAAAAACAAATCAAAACTAACAAATAGAATAATGTTGCCCTTAACTGAAAGGACTTTGTCCAATCCCTTCCCAGTATGTGAATGTAAATGATGGTGCCTGTCCTAGGTCCTCTTGCAGTTTATAACAAAATAACTTTGTTGGTGAGATCTTGACAATTAACACAAAAGTAACACTTGCCCTATCAGATTGTAAATGTTGGTGTTTTTAAGTTTGAAAAATGTAACTTTAGTTATACTTATTTTTCTCATCATCCACATTTATAAATAGTTTTTTTAATCAACATACCACACATAATTTTTTAGCAGAGAGGCTGGGGAGATGACGTGCTCTGAGAACTTTGCCAATCAGGCTCTGTAAACAGGCTGTTTCTGTGAGGTAAGTGAGAATGGTCTTGGAGTTGACTCATCTCCCTAGGTTTAGTTAAGATCACAAACTTGCTTTTTAGAAAACTGAAGGTGTGAATACTTACATTCCAGCTTACTTGATTTTTTTCAAAAAGGTTTGTCTTTGGAATCATCTGGAGTGTTTCTCTTGCATTGTTAAAAAAAAAATGTCCTTATGTTTTCCAGCATCACTACACTATTTCTGTGGTGTACACAATCCAGTGAAAATAGTTCCTGTTGGAGAGCCACTGGTGGCTCAGCTGGTTAAGGCAGTGAATAACTGAACCGTACACACCACAATTCTACATTTTATCCACAGTCTTTGCTGAGTTAGCTAATCTCAGCCATGACAGTGGCAGGATGCCTCAATCAGCCTTGACCTCTTTGGGTTAGGAAGGGGATAATTGTCTGTGGCTCTGTTGCGTTTGCAAAGATAATCCAGAGGCCGTATGCAGAGCTCAGTTCATGTTGCTTTTAATGGCTGATCCAAACACACACTTACAGGCAAAAGCAATCGAATACCTATATCCAATGTCAGACACAATACAACGATAACAGCACTATCAAACTCCATGTGCTCAGGCCAAGGCAATCGAGTACCTATCACCAATGTCAGACATAACATTTCCTCCCCCCTCACAGGATTTCAAACATGAAATGTAGTGACAAAGTCCTGTAGGTGGCCAGGGCGAGAACGTGTACGAACAGGCCGAGGTGCGGACTGGTGAAGAGCAGGCTGAGGCACAATATCTGCTTGAGGGTTGGCTGGCTGAGCCACATGTGCATCCCGCCACTCTGGGGGTAAGGCTTGGGGATTTGATCCGTATAATCCCGCATCAGGGGGTGCTGGCACCTTCCGAAGGTGGCTGGCATGCCACCGAGAGCCGTCAGTGAGGCAGAAAGTGGCTGGTCCAAGTTGGCGGCTGATTTGGAGAGGGGAGGACCAGAATGAGGCCATCTTATTGTTGCGGTGAGGCCTGCGGACTCTGACCCAATCGGAGACTGAGATGTTGGGCGCCTTGGCCCTCTTCGACTGGTCGAAGCGGAGTTTCATCTTCTCCTGCTGTCTAGCGACTGTGGCTTGAGCCCGTGGAGCAGGGCTCTGAGCTAGCGAGGGGTGGAGCCTGCCAAGGGGCAGCATGAGCTCACGGCCTAGCATGAGGGATGCAGGTGAGACCCCTGTAGTGGAATGCTGGGAGGCTCTGTGTGGAGGAGGGCCTTGTCAAACGCACACCCCTGGGATAGGTGTGCTGAGGCCATTTTTCAGTGTCTGGTTAAAACGCTCCACCCCCCCCCCCCATTCGACTCGGGGTGGTAGTGCGTATATGACGGATGCCCTTGTTCTCAAGGTAAGAGGAGAGTTCCGAAGAGACCATTTGGGGGCTATTGTCTGTGGTGATGGCCTTTGGATGCCCCCAGCGGGAGAAGAGGGACTCAAGGATATCGATGATGACCCGAGAGGTGACGGAGCCAACGGCAGTGACCTCTGGCCATTTTGAGTGCAGGTCATAGGTCACCACTAGAAACCGTTGATGGTGGGGAACAGCATGGATCTCCCCGCAGACGTCCAGCTGCAGGTGCTCCCGGAGCTGAGAGGGCCAGACAAGGGGTTGCAGGGGTGGAGGAGCTTGGTGGCCAGTCTTGCCACTTACAAGGCAGGCTGCACAGTCCTTGACCAGGGCCTCGATTTCCCTGTCGATACTCGGCCACCTCACTAGGTCTCGGCATTGTTGTTTGAGCTTCACTATGCCCAAGTGGCCCTCGTGCGCCAAGGATAAAACACGCGCACGAAGGGCACTTGGGACCACAGTGCAGAGCCCACGTGCAACACAGGAGTCATTCCAGCAGGAGAGCTCCTCTTTAACTCTGGTGTAGGCAGACAGTTCCTCAGGCACCTTGCGAGGCCAGCCATTTCTGATGAAGGTGCACAGCTGGGAGAGGGCCGGATCCTGTTCAGAGGCCTCTTTGAGCTCCTGGAGAGAGACTGTGGTTTGGAGAGGCGTGTGCAGCATCTGGACGATATCCTGTTCCACATGTTCAGACCTGACGAGTGGGACTGGGGCAGAGACAGTGCGGGGGGAGCAGATCTGCAACAACATTGTCACGTCCTGGTGTGAACTGGAGACTGAAATTGTATTGGCGGAGGCGGTCAGACCAACGGTGTAGACGCAGTGGTCTGTGGCCCGTGCCGGATGTCGACAGCAGGGCAGTGAGAGCCTGGTGATCAGTTCGCAGGGTGAAGGCACGGCCATACGTGTACAGGTGCCACCGCTCACATGCCCAGACGCACGCCATCACCTCACGCTCGCCTACTGAGTACTTCTGTTCAGTGGGGCTAAGGGCTCGGGAGGCAAAGGCGATTGGTTTCTCCACTCCATTCTGTATCTGCGATAACACCGCCCCCACAGCTGCAGCGGACGCATCGCAGGTGACGAGGGTGGGGCTGGCGACGTCAAAGTGAGCCAACACTGGAGGCGACGTGAGCTGCAATTTGAGGAGGTGAACAGCTTCCGTACAGGCTTGTGACCACACCCAGGGCTCATCCTTTTGCAGGAGCTGGCGCAGTGGGGCTGTGGTGGCTGAGTACTGGGGCAAAAACTTCAGGTAGTACCCAGTCATGCCAAGGAAGGAGGCAACCTGTGCTGCAGAGCTGGGTTCTGGGATGCTGTGAATGGCATCCACGTTTGACTGGAGTGGGGATATACCGTCAGCCGACAACCAAAACCCCACAAATTCGATCTCTGAAACAGCAAAGACACACTTTTCGCCATTCAGTGTAAGCTTGTGTTTTGCTAGAGCCGTGAAAACTCTGTGAAGGCGTTCGTCGTGAGTGGAGGTCGAGGGCCCATGCACGACGATGTCATCCAGGTAGATGGCCACCCCAGGAATGCCCGCGAGCACAGAGGACATCACCTTTTGGAAGCAGCTGGGTGCAGAGGTAAGTCCAAATGGCATCCTGGTGTACCGAAAGACGCCAGCATGTGTCACAAAAGCAGTGAGGTTCCTGCTGCTGGGGTGGAGGGGAACCTGTAGATAGTCCTGTCGAAGGTCCAGTTTCGAGAACAGGATGGAACCATAGAACTGCGCTGTGAGTTCCTCTGACGTGGGCAGTGGATATTTGTCAGGGATTACGGCCTTATTCACTGCTCGAAGATCGACACAGACGCGTAAACCACCTGACTTTTTCGTTGCGACCACCAGGTTGGAGAACCATGGGGAGGCATCAACTGGTTCGATGATGCCAGCTTCCAGTAGCTACTTTAGTTCAGCTGTGACCCCGTCACGGAGAGCAAGCGGATGCGGCGCAGTGGCTGAATGACGGGGGTAACGGTGGAGTCAACCATGGGCTGGTGGGTGAAGGCAGTCAGGCAGCCCAGACCCTCGAAGAGTGCTGGCCATGTTTGGCGCCACGGTGAGGCGACGTGCAGAATCGCAGACCCGCCGGTGTCCAAGAGAGAAAAACCCAGGTCAGTGAAAAGATCCAGTCCCATCAGGTTAGCTCCTTGGCATGCCACATGAAAACAAAAATCTGGCAAAACTTTTGTTCCATAGCGTACAGTGAGGTTGACTGAGCCCACTAGTCCAATTTTCAAATTACCATACCCGCAAAGGGCAGTGGAGGGCGCAGAGAGTGGCAGGGAGCTGAAAAAGCGTTGGAATGTGTCCACATTCAGCAGTGAGACGCTGGCACCGGTATCCAACAACAGAGGGATGCACACATCATTCAGGTTAATTGTGCATGACTTGAAAGCCACTACTGGCCCAGAGCTCACGTTGTGAATTATAGGCCAACTGCTTGAGAACTGAGTGTGTTCATTTGTAGCAACAGGGGCAGAGCGGCAGACATTGGCAAAGTGATTTTGTTTTCCACAATTGCGACGGGCTTGGCAGCGCGCGGGCAATTCTGCGCTCTGGTAGCATGTGAACGAGATCCGCAGTTTCCACACTGTTGCCGCGGTAGCGCGCGTTGCTGCCGTCACGCGAGCATTACCGTGTCAGAGCTGTCGGGGCCGAGGGCGCTGTCACTGGGTGTGT
Source organism: Somniosus microcephalus (assembly GCF_052327205.1). Taxonomy (NCBI): domain Eukaryota; kingdom Metazoa; phylum Chordata; class Chondrichthyes; order Squaliformes; family Somniosidae; genus Somniosus; species Somniosus microcephalus. Next base: position 73,571,884 of record NC_140991.1, read on the forward strand.
GTGCTAGTTTTGCTGTACATTTGGCTGCAGACTCCACTTGAAAGGCAATGTTGACTGCCTGTGACAACGACAGATCGTTGGACTCGAGTAACAGTCTTTCACGCACTCTCACGTTGGTGTGCTCAGTTGATCACGCACCAATCTCGTCTTGTAGTGCACCGAACTTGCACGAGCTAGCTAACCCCCTCAAATTAGCCACGTATTGATGCACCGACTCGCCGGGGAGTTGGTGACGCTGTCTAAAAATGAATCGCCGCAGGAGGGCACTTTGTGGGGCAGAGAAGTGTGTGCTTAACAGAGCCACAGCCACATCATATGTTTGAAGTGAGTCTGCTGCGCATAATGTCCCAAGAACACGCTGGCCCTCCGCTCCCAAGCAATGGGATAACAGTGCCTTTTTCCATGCTGTACTCACATTTTCTAGTCCAAGAGCAATGAGGTAGGTTTCAAAGGACTGTAACCAGCGAACCCATGGGATCGGGGTCTCACCGGGTAGTGCAAGGAAGGGAGGAGGTGGTGGAAGAGAGATTTCAGCCATCCACGTCGCCAAATGTTGCATTTGCAAAGATAATCCAGAGGCTGTATGCAGAGCTCAGTTCATGGTGCTTTTAATGGCTGATCCAAACACACACTTACAGGCAAAAGTAATCGAATACCTATATCGAATGTCAGACACAAAACAACGATAACAGCACTATCAAACTCCATGTGCTCAGGCCAAGGCAATCGAGTACCTATCACCAATGTCGGACATAGCAGGCTCCTGTTCTGATTGCTATCCAATGACTTATGCTGGAGGTGTGACGTGTGTGCTTCGGTTGGGGATAGAATCTGGTTCAGTTGCGGTTAAGTGGTCTGCTGACGGCTGCTGTCTTGGCTTACACATGGGCAATGGACTTTCCTTTGAGGTAGTAGAGGGTGCCACGTGCTTGTGGAACTGTACCCAGCAAGGCATCAGTGCCTCTACTTAGGAGGATTGGAGGAAAGAAAATTGGAAGGAAAAAAGCAAAAACGAAAATAGTAATAAATGTTATCTAGTGATCTGAATGCCTCAAATCCATTCCATTCACTCTTGACATGGGATGGGCTAAAAATAGGGAAAAGCCACTTATTGGAAAAAAGCAATATATTTAATGCTCCAAAATGAAATCCAGAAAAGTTTGAATTACCATGAATTTAGAAGATACTTTTTCATAGAAATTTACTGTTTTGAAATTTTTATAAATTGCAACAAAACATAATGCTGTAAGGCTTCAATAGTGTTCAAAACCGTGAGAGTTTTCATTGAAAGAAGTACACATTTCCTGTAGCTTAATTTTTCTTAAAATGTTGAACTTGTGAAGCTACCACTAATACTACAGTTTATCGAAAAGATGTTCCACAAATAGCGGTGGAGAGACAGCAATGCTTTGAGAAATAGCCATTCAGTCCTTTTGTACAGATTATTGTGGAAGAAAATGAATTTTCTTTATTGAAGAGCATGAAACTTGAGACTTTGGGTAATCTACTGTTACCAGCCAGCTAATGGAATATTGAACTGAGTGAGCTTGTATAACAGTTCACACACATGAGTCAGTGCAAGTGAACAAAATAATATTTTTCAAGGGACACCATCTTCATGAAAAAAGACAGCCTAAATTGCATCATAACATATAATCATTTCGCCTCTGCATGACATTATTGTGATGCAAATGGTCTGTGGCTGTTCTGACTCTGCTACTTAAAAAAAAAGTACATATACTGGGCAGTTTTCATGGTGATGTGGTACCTTTTAAAAAAAAAATAACATTAAAAAAAAGGCATCTTCCTTATCTACGTGCTGTCCCTCAGGGACACCTACAGGTTCAAGGTCATTTTCCATAAGTACTCAATTCTAACTCTCCACCACTCGTCTCAACTGCTTCTGTGCTCTCGGACTCTGCTTGGCATCATGTCATGGATGAGTCATGACTTCCTCCAACGCAACTTTGCAAATACCAAAACCATTGTTTTCAGCCCCCACCATAAACTCTGTTCCTTTGTCACTGACTCCATTCGCTTCCATGGCAACTATTCCAGTCTGAGCCAGACTCTGTGCAACATTGCCATCCTGTTTGAACCTGAGCTGAGCTTTAATCTCACATTCTATCTGTCACCAAGACCTCATTTCCACCTCTGCAATATTGTCCTTCTCTACCTCTGCCCTTACCCCCATAATCATAATCAACTTTATTGTCATTGTTAGTGCACAAGTGCAGTACAACGAAACGTAGGCTTGCGGCTCCCGAGAGTGTACATTTAGATTAAGACATTTAAACATTCAACATTCATTTGGCTTGTAATACATTAACATAAACATAACCATAATAAAGTGCATTGGCAGATGTGCAGGCTTTAGAGTTTATTTGTGGAGTTCAGTAGGATGACAGCCCTGGGAAAGAAGCTGTTCCTAAATCTGGTCGTTCGGGTGCGAATGCATCTGTAGCGTCTCCCAGATGGCAGGAGGGCGAACAGACTGTGGCTGGGGTGGGTAGGGTCTTTGATGATGGTCCGTGACCTCCGTAAACAGCGTTTCTGGTATATGTGCTCTATGGTCGGTAGCCGGGTGCCGGTAATGCGTTGGGCAGTTTTGACTACCCGCTGCAGGGCTTTCCGGTCATAGTAGCTACAGCTGCCATACCATACTGTGATACAGTTCGTCAGGATGCTCTCTATTGTGCAGCGGTAAAAGTTAGAGAGGATCAGGGGTGACAGGTTACATCCCTTCAGCCTCCTTAGGAAATATAGGCACTGCTGGGCCTTCTTCACCAGAGAGGAGGTATTGAGGGACCAGGAGAGGTCTTCCGTGATGTGGACTCCGAGGAACTTAAAGCTGTCCACCCTTTCCACCACAGCCCCATGGATGTGGATGGGGGTGTGACTTCCGCCTTTACCCAAACCCCTCTAATATTGAAACCCTTATCCACATTTTTGCTACATCCAGACTTGACCTCAGGGCTCTCTTTGCTGGCCTTCCATCTGCTACCCTCCATAAACTCCAACTTGTCTAAAACTTTCCTGTGTATGTCCTATCCCACTCACCAGTACCCCTTCATCAGTGACTTACATGGGCTCCAAGTACTCCATTATGTTAAATTTAAAACCCTCGTCCTTAATTATAAGCCTCTCCAATACTTGCCCAATCTACCACAATTTTATCCAGCTTTGTATCTTCTCCCACATGCTCCATTTCACATGCAACTTCCCTATTGGTGACAGAATCTTCAGATGCTTTGTGCCTTCTCTTTGGATCTGTCTCCCTAAACCGCTCCACCTTTTTGAAAAAAATCCTTTTCAAATCTTACTTTAATAACAAGCGTTCAGTCACCTCTCCTAGTCACTCCTCCTGACTTGGCATCCATTCCTGTACATTTATTTGTGAAGCAATTTATTATGTTAGAGATGCTTTATAATTTCAAGTTGTTGCTGTAGTGTAGAAGATCTCAAATGATCTTTTGTTGTAGTTATTGGGGGCTGAGTTTCTGGGTATTGGTATTTTTACTCCCAGTGTATTGACATCTGGAAAATATGTTTGTAATGAAGGAGTTGTTTAAGAACATAACATAAGAAATAGGAGCAGGAGTCGGCCATTTGGCCTTTCGAACCTGCTCCGCCATTCAATAAGATCACGGCTGATCTTCTACCTTATCTCCACTTTCCTGCACTATCCCCATATCCCTTGATTCCCTTAATATCCAAAAATCTATCGATCATTGTCTTGAATATACTCAATGACTGAGCCTCCACAGCCCTCTGGGGTAGAGAATTCCAAAGATTCACCACCCTCTGAGTGAAGAAATTTCTCCTCATCTCAGTCCTAAATGGCCGACCCCTTATTCTGAGACTGTGACCCCTGATTCTAGACTCCCCAGCCAGGGGAAATATCCTTCCCGCATCTACCCGGTCAAGCCCTGTAAGAATTTTGTGTGTTTCAATAAGATCACCTCTCATTCTTCTAAACTCCAGAGAATATAGGCCTAGTCTACTCAATCTCTTCTCATAGGACAGTCCTCCCATCCCAGGAACCAGTCTGGTGAACCTTCGTTGCACTCCCTCTATGGCAAGTATATCCTTCCTTGGGTAAGACCAGAACTGTGCACAATACTCCAGGTGTGGTCTCACCAGGGCCCTATATAATTGCAATAAGATGTCTTTACTCTTATACTCAAATCCTCTTGTAAGAAAGGCCAACATACCATTTGTTTTCCTAATTGCTTGCTGTACCTGCATGTTAACTTTGTGATTCGTGTACAAGGACACCCAGGTCCCTCTGAACAGCAACATTTCCCAATCTCTCACCATTTAAAAAATACTCTGCTTTTCTGTTTTTCCTACCAAAGTGGATAACTTCACATTTCTCCACATTATATTCCATTTGCCATGTTCTTGCCTGTCTATATCCCCTTGAAGCCTCCTTGCATCCTCCTCACAACTTATATTCCCACCCAGCTTTGTATCATCAGCAAACTTGGATATATTACATTTGGTCCCCTCCCTCTATGACAAATAGATCTAAAGTGCCAGCAATAGTTTTCCAAATGCTTTGGCCAGCATACTCCTTTGGTTTCACTCATATCTGTCGCAAAATAGATATTGGCCCAGAAATTTGGGTCCCAACGCGTGAGTACGCACGGGGTACTCACGCGTGGACCCGATGGAAGTGCCGGTTCCTTGCATGCACTACGCATGCGCGGGAAACCGGCACTTCCGATCCTCTGAATGAAGGGGTTCAGAGGTCGAACGCGTGCGCGCGGGAGTCTGCGCGTGTGCTTTGAACTTACGTTTTTTTTTTACAGGTTTTTCCGTGAGGGTAAGTCTTTAGATTTTAGAAATGTAAAAACCAGGCGTAAGGCCTGCATTTTAAAAGGTAAGTGGTCAATTAATTAAAATTAAAACATTTTTTCCACAGGTTTGTTATTTTTAAATACTTTAAAGCAAGGTAAGTTTATTTTTAGCCCCGTTTTTTTATAAAATTATTTTTTTCAAAAATTTAAATTATTGTTTAAAATAGTTATTTAATGTAATTTATAGTTTATTTAAAAAGTGTGATTTAAAATTTTTTTTATTTGAAGGTTAACTACTGTTTTGGGCCCTCAGCATTCATACGTTTTGACAGGTCTTTCTGTCAATCTTATGAATGGGCTTTTCCCTCCTCTGATTGGCTGCCCATGGCTCACGTGATCCCAGGGGACGCATCGCACTAACTACGCCCCTGGGACACGCCAGCACAGCGCGCCGGCCTCTGGGCCAGGCCCCGGAGAGGAATTCTACGCAGGCCCAGAGCTCAACTGCACCCGCGGGAAGCCCCCAACCTGAATTTATGGGCCATTACATTGTTACCAGCAATTTTTTCTCCTTTGCTCACACCTTCAACGTAGCCCAAGGCTTCTTTTTTGTTGCTGTCACCTTCATTTATATGCTTTCTTTCAGTAATATGATAAGGATGTAGGGTGTCAGCTTCCATATGTGTACATATGACACCAATGTTGTTGTGTATGTACCTTTAAGGGAATAACTGGTCTCAGACTGCAGTACCGGCAGTGACCATCCCTGTATAAAAGGCCCTAGCAGGCTTCTGTAGTTTCAGTTTCCAGGTTGTCTCCATTCAGTAAAGACTTGTTATAATCAACTCCTGCAGTCCGTGTCTCAATTATACACGGACATAATAAATGTTTACCCCTCTGCCTCCTCCTTCAATTCCATGGCTGTTATTGCCCTCTTCAATTGCTTTTCTGACATAACTTGGATAAGCCAAAATTGCACCCAACTTGTTATTCACAAAACCGGAGCCATCCTCTTTGATTTCTGCTACCACTTAATTGTCTCTAATCTTGACTTCATCATCATCCCTGATTGCCATCCTGTCTCAGGGTAAGTCCAGAATCTTGGTGTACCTCTCCTTGTGACGCAACCCAGGAGTTGAGCTTACTTCCCCATATTAATAACACATTCTACCACTTCCAACATTGCCAGACTACTCCTGGCCCCTCCCTCCCTTGCTGCCAAACACCTAATTCACGCCTTTATCCTATCAAGGTTCAACTTGCTGTAACACTTTCTTAGCTGGCTTCTGCTCTCCACAAATTATAACTCATTTAGATTGCCATGGATCACAAAGCCCAACACTCCAATCACCCACCTGCCATTCCTCAGAAATTGACTTCAAGATTCTTGCTTATCCTTTGAAATCCCTCTATGGCTTTTTGCTACCTTACCTCAGTGACCTCCTTCTATCATATATCCTTTAATCCCTGCTCTCCACTTTATACTGCTTCACCATCAGTGGCTAATCTTTTAGTCACTAGGCCCCTGCCCTCTGAATTCTCTCTAAATTTCTCAATCATGTCACCTTCCTTCCTGCTATCAAAAACTTATTACAACTTCCTCTTCAGCTGTACCTTCACCCCCTCACAACCTTTCCATTTTCCCTTTTTACCTCCTGTTCAGTATCCATTTCTTTTCTCTGCTCTGCCAAGTATTTTGAGGCATCTTTCTGTATGCAAGTAGCATTACAGAAATTATTAATGACCTATCACAGAACAGGTTGCCTTTTTTGTTTTGTCACACCAGTATCCATTCCCATTATATTTGCCCACTTAAGTCATTATATTCCAAAAAGATACAGTGTAAATCGTTTTGAGATGTTCTGATAATGTAATAATTTGTTTGAAATTTTTTTTCTTTCTTTTTCTCTTCCTTGTCTTTTTATCTTTGTTTCTTTCCTGTCTTCTTTCTTTCTTATCAAAAAAGCAGGGAATCAAAGTGACAAACGCAAAGTTAGTAATGTTAAAAAAAACTTCTTTGAATGTGCCTATGTTAGTGCTACAGGTAGACTACCCTTTATCCGGACTTCCGAAAACCGAAACCCTCTAAAAACCGAAGGTTTTTTCGTTCAGCGTAAGTCGTGCGTACGAACGAAAAAACCTTCGGTTTTTAGAGGGTTCTGGTTTCGGAAGTTCGGATAAAGGGTAAGTCGTGCGCACGACCCCCCGCCGACCCCCCCGCGGACCCCGCCGGCCTCGACAACCACCGACCCCGCCAGCCCCGACAACCGCCGACCCCCCCGCGGACCCCGCCGGCCCCGACAACCGCCGATCCCCCCCGCGGACCCCGCCGGCCCCGACAACCGCCGACCCCCCCCCCCCCGCCGACCCCCCCCGCGGACCCTGCCGGCCCCGACAACCGCCAATCCCCCCGCCGACCCCCCCCGCGGACCCCGCCGGCCCCGACAACCGCCAGCCCCGACAACCGCCGACCCCCCCCCGCGGACCCCGCCGGCCCCGACAACCGCCGATCCCCCCCGCCGGCCCCGACAACCACCGACAACCGCCGGCCCCGACCCCCGCCGACCCCGACTGACTTACGCTGAGCGTCAGCGTAAGTCGTGCGCACGACCCCCGCCGACCCACCTTCCGAAATCCGAAATTCTCCTTTATCCGAAACTCGGCTGGTCCCGAGGTTTTCGGATAAAGGATAGTCTACCTGTATATTAATATGGCTTCTTTGATGAAACTTTTGTATCAGTTCTCAACCTGTGACTATGTACCTGTGGAGCTGGTTGCTTCTTTTCTGGTAGTGTTACCACTCATGGAAGATGCTCTCCTGCCAAAATGAAAATCCTCTAATTGGATGAGGGAATAGTGGACGGATTCGTGGCACTCTCTGGTGGGGAAACGGCTTGGATAGCTTCAGATTGTTGACATAGAGTAGGCTGACCATACGTCACCATTTTGTGGGGACAGTCCCACAGTCCCCCGATTAGGTAACGTTTCCCCGGTTCAGGAAACTTGTCCCCGTATAAAGTCTTTTTAAAAAAAACGCAAATATACTGAAACTCCGGGAGGAGATTCTCGACCCGTTCCTGCCTGGATTGAGCTCAGGAACAAAATTCCAGGAGCCGGTTGAACGAAGGCGACAATGGCGGCCGCGTGGTGGAGAAACGGCCCCATCAATAGCTCGGGCCGCAGTGCATTCTGGGGGAATGAGTCACCTGACCCCGTGTCTCAGCCAATAGTGACTGGCTGGAGAGTGGAACCTTTAAAATGCACAGGTGAAGCCGAGGTTGCAGTGAGAGCTGGTGGGTGAGTGGATTTACTTTACCTCAGATCAGTATGGTGCATCGTGGTTTTTTTTTTACTGAATAAGGCAAACTCGAAATTCTCACACTGGGAAGAGGTTTCTGAGACTGAGGGTGTTTCACACCTTATATGGAAAATCTCCCATCTGTTTGGAACAGATTTAAAATTGAGAAATTAAAAGTTAGGGTATTTGGGGTAGAGTATAGATGGTGCAGTACTATTACCAGAACACACGCAAGATTCGAGATTCGGTATAAAGTGAAAATGGTATTGACACTATGCGTATTCCACTAACAGAAGCAACAAATTCGTCATGCCAGTTTTCTTGAAACACATCCTGGTCACTTTGCTGTGCTCCCACCCTGTGTGTCCCCGGATTCGGTTTAGAAAATATGGTCACCCTATCATATAGTGGGCTCACTGCTTTTGAGCAGGGCATCTGAAGATATTTACCCATTTAACCAGGGCTTTTTGGAACTCAGGCATGCCTTGCTTTTTAACTGTCTGAATTCCTCTGTTCGCTTTTCATTGTAAAAAAAATTGATTGTGGTGTTGTACTCTTAAACAGTGTGAGTAACACATGGCTGAAATCCAGACTTGATACTGAGTAGAAGTGATGCAGAGTGCCAGATTGTGCCTCCTACTCCAATTCCCTGTGTGATTTAATAGTGCTATATTTCAGCTGATCATCTTGTGTTTCTGTAATGAAACTGAAAGCATTACAGTAAGTCTCAGTTACTGCTTATATATGCATATACATTAAACAGCAATATAATGTGATCTTTGGGAGCTAACCAAAATGAGGTTACACAAGAGGTCTGCTATAGCCAAAGAAAGTGTTTATTTCCTATTTCTTCTTTCCTGGCTATTTTATTTAACTACTGGCAGCTTCTCATTTATTTTGTGACACAGTCTGCTCCCAATCTCTCTTGTGACAGCTGCCTCCCAGCTTGTTGGTTTCTTCCTCGCCTGTGCTTCTGTGCTCCTTGTCAATTCATTTCACTCTTGGCAGGTCCCTCTTTACTTGCAGCTTACATTCCAGCCTCTTCATCCAGCTCGCAGCTCATTTCCATTTTCCCACCTGCATCATCATCTGCTCAGTTTTCTCCCATCTTATCCCTGGTAGTTATGGAATGTATGGGTATTGTAGTGATTAAGTACCAGCATGATGATCAGAATAATGGCAGCTCTAACTAATGCTTATATAGTTGAAACTCCTCTGTCTTTTTAGAACAACATTTAAAAAAAAAACTTTTCATCATACGTTCAACTTTAGGATGATGCTATCCCCATTTTACAGACATGGCTTTTAGGAAAAGCCTGCCCTCGTGCTGACATTTGGTTGGATGTTATTTGTCCAATCTGTTTTATAAAACTTTGCTCTGAGCTGCAACATTTTGGTCAAATTATCCTTGGCCTCTTGTTAATGTCAGGCCCTACTTTGAAGCTTTGTGGCGAATGTCATGGATGATCCCCAGTGACCGCAGCCCATGACAACGTTTGTGCTATATACGGTTCCACATGTGCCGTCACTCCTTCAGTGTTTTGCTCTTTGGTGAGGCAAGATGGTGAGTGTCAACAGACTATTTAACTTTGAGGCCATCACGGCCTAACGCTATCCACACCAGCGTTTTCTATCAGGAAACACTAGCTAGCAGTAGTGCTAGTAGTGGGAAGCTCGTTGATATTTTCCCCTCTCTAGTTCATCGACAATGAAACCAATTGTAATACCCTTACTGACTCCCCAGCTCAGATCTGCTTACTTAGCAGAGACCAAGAATTGAATTTGGGATTACCTTAATCTTTGGATATATTTTAGCAAATACTTAGCGATGTTGTATTAAAAATTATTTATTGTTTTAATAAAAGCCAAGATAAAAACTGAAAATTCCATTGAAACATTTGTGCTGCAGTTCAAGTCAATTATGAATCCGATAGATGACAGTAACAACAACAACAAGAACTTACATTTCTATAGCGCCACTAACCTAGTAAAACATCGCTTGGTGCTTCACAGGAGCATTATCCGAACCACATAAGGAAATATTAGGGCAGATGACTAAAAGCTTAGACAAAGAGGTAGGTTTTAAGGAGCGTCTTAAAGGAGGAGAGAGCAGTAGAGAAACTGAGAGCTTCAGGGAGGGAATTCCAGAGCTTGGAGCCTTGGCAGGTGAAGGCACGGCCGCCAATAGTGGAGCAATTCAAATCGGGAATGTGCAAGAGAAAAGAAAGAAAAAAGATTTGCATTTATATAGCGCCTTTCATGACCACTGGATGCCCCAAAGTGAATTACAGCCAATGAAGTCCTTCTGAATTGTAGTCACTGTTGTAATGTGGGAAACGCGGCAGCCAGTTTGTGCACAGCAAGCTCCCACGGACAGCAGTGTCATAATGGCCAGATAATTTTTTTTTAGTGATTGAGGGATAAATATTGGCCAGGACACTGGGAATAACTCCCCTGCTCTTCTTCAAAATAGTGCCATGGGAGCTTTTACATTCACCTGAGAGAGCAGACGAGGCCTCGATTTTAACATCTCATCCGAAAGACGACACCTCCCTCAGTACTGCACTGGAGTGTCAGCCTAGATTTTTGTGCTCAAGTCTCTGGAGAGAGTCTTGAACCCACAACCTTCTGACTCGGAGGCGAGGGGGCCACCAACTGAGCCACAGCTGACACAGTTGCCAGAATTGGAGCAGAGGGGTGAGGCCATGGAGGGATTTGAAAACAAAGATGAGAATTTTAAATTAGAGATTAAATGAGCACGGGTGATGGGTGAATGGGACTCGGTATGAGTTAGGATACAGGCATCAGAGTTTTGATTGAGCTTAAGCTATGGAGGATGGGAGATAGTCAAGCCGAGAGGTAACAAAGGCGTGGATGAGGGTTTCAACAGCAGATGAGCTGAGGCAAGGGTGGAGTCGGGCGATGTTACAGTGGTGGAAGTAAGGCAGTCTTAGTGATGGCGCGGATATGTGGTCGAATGCTCATCTTGGGATCAAATATGACACCAAGGTTGCGAACAGTCTGGTTCAGCCTCAGACAGTTGCCACGGAGAGGGATGGAGTAGGTGACTAGGGAACGGAGTTTGCGACGGGGATCGAAGATGATGGCTTCGGTCTTCCCAATATTTAGTTGGAGGAAATTTCTGCTCATCTAGTACTGGCTGTTGGACAAGCAGTCTGACAATTTAGAGACAGTGGAGGAATCGAGAGAGGTTAGTTGTGAGTTGGAGCTGGGTGTCGTTAGTGTACTGTGGAGCTGGACATTGTGTTTTCAGATGATGTTGCCGAGGGGCAATAGGAGTGCAAGGTTTCCCTGATGGTCAACTTAGCAATCTTGCAGATTAATTTTTAGTAGTGTTCCATGAACTGAGATTTTTTGAATGCTCACACTATGGCTATACCATTCCTTTAACCATTGTTTCTCAAAATTAGAGCATTGGTTTAACAGTAGGGCTAACAAACCCATATATAATGCCTTGCAAGACAGAACATCTCAGGGCCAAGTAGACAACAGTCTGGCTGCAACATTATCAGTCACTTTGCAACCACTAAGATTAACTGATCGCCTTTACAGTATTGACAGTTTTCCCTCTCAGTCAACTGATGGGAGCCAAGAATTTCACTGGTACTTTTGTACACATTTGCAGCACTGGCTATTTGACTGAAGAGGATCTGAGGATTTTTTTTTACTACTGTCAAGTCTTACTGTATTAGCCTTGGAATCCTAACCAAAATCGTTCACCATGTATTTTTTCTAACTGGGGAAGAACACTTGATATTCCATTTGCTGAGATTAGAATTATGTTGGAAAATATTTAACCAAAAATAATGGATCCAACCATTGAACAAAATTCAAGTTCAGTGGTTCCCAATCCATTTTTGGCTATAGTGTGAACAAAAAAAAATACAAAGAATATATGCAATTGAGGATGAGCAGAAGGATCTAGATCAGTTATGTAATTGGGCAAGTAAAAGAAGTTTAATGCTGAAGCATGTAAAATATTACACCTAAAGAAAGAAAGACGTGCATTTATATAGCGCATTTCATGACCACTGGACATCCAAAAGCGCTTTACAGCCAATGAGAACACATTGGGAAGAAAATTGAAAATTAGCACCAATGAGATTTAGAAAGTGACTGGAGAGTAGTATTAGACTTGTCAGCACCACTTTTTAGAATATATGGCAAAGCAATTGTAAAAAGCTAATACTGTAGTGTTAAAATATATAGCCAGAACAATATAATGCAGTTCTATGCAGGTTATGCTAAGATTTTACAATGTATTGGTCAGAATACAACCAGATTACTGTGATTATGCTAAAATAATTGAGGCGCATAGCATATGCATTTAAAAGGAAGCTAGATAAGTACACAAGCGAGGAAGGAACAAAAGGTTATGTTGATAGGCTGAGATGAAGTAAATAGTGTGGGAGGAGGCTCGTGTGGAGCACAAACACCGGCACAGATCAGTTTAGCCAAATGGCCTGTTTCTGTGCTTGGTGTCAGCTGTGGCTCAGTTGGTATCACCCTCACCTCTGAGTCAGAAGGGTTCAAGTCCCATTCCAAAGACTTGAACACAAAAATGTAGGCTGACACGCCTGTGCTGCACTGTCGGTGGTGCCGTCTTTCGGATGAGACGTTAAACTGCTCTCTCAGGTGGATGTAAAAGATTCCATGGCATTATTTCAGCGAAGAGCAGGGGCGATATCCCCTATGTCCTGGCCAATATTTATCCCTCAATCAACATCACTAAAAACAATTTATCTGATCAGTATTACATTGCTGTTTGTGGGAGTTTGCTGTGTGCAAATTGACTGTTGCATTTCCTACATTACAACAGTGACTACACTTCAAAAGTACTTCATTGGCTGTAAAGCGCTTTGGGACATCCGGTAGTCGTAAAAGGCGCTAAATAAATGCAAGTCTGTCTTTCTTAAATTCTACCTAATCAGAATTATACCAGGGCTTAAAGGGTTAAATTATAAGGACAGTTTGCATAAATTTGGTGTATTCCCTTGAGTTTAGAAGTGTTTTGAGGTGTAATCTAATCGAGGTGTTTAAAGTAATAAAGGGATTCGATAGGGTAGGTACGGAGAAACAATTTCTCTAGTGGGGGTATAATCTTGAATTGGAGCTAGGCCATTTAGGAGTGAAATCAGGAAGCACTCTTCCTCCAAAAGGCTGAGGATGCTGGGTTAGTTGAAGTTTTCGAGACTGTAATTTAAGGGATATGGATCAAAGGCGGGCAAATGGAGTTGAGGTACAGGTCAACAATGATCTAATTGAATGGCAGAATAGGCGTCCAAGAGGGTACCTTGTTTTATTTTCCTCTGTTTGCTAATGTTAGCAAAAAAGTCAAAGTGGGTATAAAGCACATTTTTAGCTAACAACGAATGGAGCAAAGTATATCATATGATGTCTTTTGAAACAGAAGAAAACGATTCCTGTGTGGGTGTGACCACAGGGAGCAGTTAATCAGGTAAAGCTTCATGTTCCAATTTGACAGTGTGGTTGCTGGGGAAACACTGTTTATCGCCTGATTATCTGTAGCGTGAAGATGAAAAGGAAAGCATCTGCTGGAGTTTAAGCATTGGTGCTTCCTGCTATGCCCATATTAGGAGCATATAAATAGTTCCATGAAAATGATTTCTTACTGGGATGAACAATGCAGTCCATGGTCATAGAGGCATAGAGTTATACAGCACAGAAAGAGGCCCTTTGGCCCATCGTGTCTGCGCCGTCCATTAATCCCTGTCCAGTCTAATCCCATTTTCCAGCATTTGGTCCATAGCCTTGCATGCAATGGCATTTCAAGTGCTCATCCAAGTGCTTCTTGAATGTTATGAGGGTTCCTGCCTCTACCACCCTTTCAGGCAGTGAGTTCCAGATTCCAACCACCCTCTGGGTGAAAAAGTTCCTCCTCAAATCCCCTCTAAACCTCCTGCCCCTTACCTTGAATCTATGCCCCCTTGTTATTGACCCCCCTACTAAGGGGAAAAGTTCCTCTTTACCCTATCTATGCCCCTCATCATTTTGTACACCTCAATCAGGTCCCCCCTCAGCTTTCTTTGCTCCAAGGAAAACAACCCCAGCCTGTTTAGTCTTTCTTCATAGCTGAGGCGCTCCATCCCAGGTAACATCCTGGTGAATCTTCTCTGCACCCTCTCCAAAGCAGTCACATCCTTCCTATAGTGAGGCGACCAGAACTGCACACAGTACTCCAGCTGTGGCCTCACCAGCGTTTTGTACAGCTCCATCATAACCTCCCTGCTCTTATATTCTATGCCTCGGCTAATAGAATCCCATATGCCTTTTTAACCACCTTATCTACCTGTTCCACTGCCTTCAGGGATCTATGTACATGTACACCAAGGTCCCTCTGACACTCTGTACTTCCTAGGGTCCTACCACTCATTGTGTATTCCCTTGCCTTATTTGTCCGTCCAAAATGCATCACCTCGCACTTTTCAGGGTTAAATTCCATTTGCCACTTTTCCGCCCATCTGACCAACCCGTTTATATCGTCCTGTAGCCTGAGGCTTTCCTCCTCGCAATTTACCACCCCACCAATTTTCGTGTCATCTGCGAACTTAATGATCATACCTTTTACATTCTCATCCAAATCATTTATGTAGATCACAAACAGCAAGGGACCCAGCACCGATCCTTGAGGTACCCCACTGGACACAGGCTTCCAGTCACAAAAGCAACCTTCGACCATCACCCTCTGCCTCCTGCCACTCAGCCAGTTTAGGATCCAACGCGCCAAGGCACCCTGGATCCCATGGGCTCTTACCTTCTTGACCAGTCTCCTATGCGGGACTTTGTCAAAAGCTTTACTGAAATCCATGTAAACCACATCCACAGCATTTCCCTCATCCACACACCTAGTCACCCCCTCGAAAAATTCAATCAGATTGGTCAGACATGATTTACCCTTGACAAAGCCATGCTGACTATCCCCGATTAATCCTTGCCTCTCCAAGTGGAGACTAATTTTGTCCCTCAGAATCTTTTCCAATAATTTCCCTACCACAGATGTTAGGCTCACTGGCCTGTAATTCCCTGGTTTATCCCTGCTACCCTTCTTGAATAATGGTACTACGTTAGCTGTTCTCCAGTCCTCTGGTACATCCCCTGTGGGCAGAGAGGTTCTGAAAATTTGTGTCAGAGCCCCTGCAATCTCCTCCTTTGCCTCACACAACAGCCTGGGATACATCTCGTCCGGGCCTGGGGATTTATCCACTTTTTGGCCTGCTAAAACCGCTAGTACCTCCTCCCTCTCGATGCTAATATGTTCAAGTATGTCACAGTCCCCTTGCCCGATTTCTATGTCTACATCGTCTTTCTCCATAGTGAACACAGATGCAAAAAATTCATTTAAAACCCCGCCTACATCATCTGGCTCTACATACAGATTGCCACTTTGGTCCCTAATGGGCCCTACCCTTTCCCTGGTTATCCTCTTGCCCTTAATATACTTATAAAACATCTTAGGATTTTCCTTTATTTTGCTCGCCAGTGTTATTTCATGGCCCCTCCTTGCCCTCCTAATTTCTTTTTTAAGTATGCCCCTGCACTTTTTATACTCCTCTAGGGCTTCCTCCGTCTTTAGTCTTTTGTAACTGCCAAAAGCCCCCCTTTTTTTCCTAATGCATTTTTGTATATCCCTTGTCATCCAAGATTCCCTTTGCTTGTTGGTCCCACCCTTGACCTTTACAGGAACATGTTGGCGTTGTACTCTCTCTATTTCCCTTCTGAAAGTCTCCCACTGCTTTGATGTGGATTTTCCTATAAGTAGCTGCTCCCAGTCCACTTTGGCCAGATCCTGCCTTATCATATTAAAATCGGTCTTCCCCCAATTTAGAACCCTTATTTCCGGGCCGTCTTTGTCTTTTTCCATGACCACCTTAAATCTCACCGAATTATGGTCACTGTCGCCAAAATGCTCTCCTACTGACACTTCCACCACTTGCCCGGCTACATTCCCTAGAATTCGGTCCAGTACCGCCCCCTCTCTTGTAGGACTTTCTACATGTTGGCTCAAAAAGCTCTCCTGCATGCACTTTAAGAATTCTGCACCCTCTAAGCCTTTCACACTCTGACTATCCCAATTAATATTGGGGAAGTTGAAATCCCCCACTATTATTACCCTATTATTTTCGCACTTCTCTGAGATTTGCCTACATATCTGTTCCTCTATCCCCCCCCTGACTGTTTGGGGGCCTATAGTACACTCCCAGCAAAGTGTTTGCCCCCTTTTTGTTTTTAAGTTCTACCCATATGGCCTCATTAGAGGAACCCGCTAATATATCATCCCTCCTTACAGCAGTAATTGATTCCTTAATTAATATTGCAACACCCCCTCCCCTTTTACACCCCCCTCTGTCTCGCCTGAAGATTCTATAACCCGGAATATTGAGCTGCCAGTCCTGACCCTCCCTCAACCATGTCTCCGTGATAGCAACAATATCGTACTCCCATGTGTCCAACAACAACTTCAGTTCATCCACCTTATTTGCAAGACTCCTTGCATTAAAATAAATGCCTTCCAGCCTTGCCATATTCCCTTTTGCCTTCACATATTTGCTCTGCCTTCCCAGCTGACTTGTTTTTTCCTCCGTATTTGGCTGTAAATCACCCCCTACTATAGCTCCACTCTGTATCCCATCCCCCTGCCAAGTTAGTTTAAACCCCCCCCCAGCAGTGCTAGCAAACCTCCCCGCAAGGATATTGGTCCCCCTCTGGTTCAGGTGTAAACCGTCCGACTTGTACAAGTCCCACCTTTCCCAGAAGCAGACCCAGTGATCCAGGAAACTAAAGCCCTCCCTCCTGCACCATCCCTTTAGCCACGCATTCATCTGTTCTATCTTCCTATTCCTATACTCACTAGCACGTGGCACCGGGAGTAATCCAGAGATTACAACCTTTGAGGTCCTGCTCTTTAATCTTCCACCTAGCTCCCTAAATTCTTGCTGCAGGACCTCATCCCTCTTTTTACCTATGTCGTTGGTACCAATGTGGACCACGACCTCTGGCTGTTCACCCTGCCCCTCCAGAATGCCCTGCAGCTGCTCAGTAACATCCTTGACCCTGGCACCAGGGAGGCAACAAACCATCCTGGATTCACGTCTACGGCCACAGAAACGCCTATCTGTTCCCCTTACTATAGAATCCCCTACCACTATTGCTCTCCCACTCTTTTTCCTCCCTTCCTGGGCAGCAGGAGCACCCCCAGTGCCAGGAAGTTGGCTGCTGCTGCCTTCCCCTGGTGAGTCATCCCCCTCAACAGTATCCAAATCGGTATACCTGTTTGAGAGGGGAATGGTCACAGGGGTCTCCTGCACTACCTGCCTGCTTCTATTACTCCGCCTGGTGGTCACCCATTTCCTTTCTTCCTGTGCAGCCCTTATCTGCGGTGTGACCAACTCACTAAACGTGTTATCCACAACCCTCTCAGCATCGTGAATGCTCCACAACCCATCCACCCGCAGCTCCAGCGCCTCAATGCAGTCTGCTAGTAGCCGCAGCTGGATGCATTTCCGGCACATGTGGTCATCAGGGGCACCGGCAGTGTCCCTGAATTCCCACATAGAGCAAGAGGAGCATAACATGGTGTAAATATCAACATCCCCCAGTGAGAATTATGTTTCCTGTATGTCTCCAGCCCTCTGGTTTCTAGAACTAAGAACAATTCTGCTGCAAATAAAAATTGGCTAAGTAATTTCTGTATCTCAATCATCTAATTGTCTTTGAAGACGTCTTGCTTTGCCCGGGCATTATTTGGCATATTATGCAAGGAGTAGCATTTTAACAATAGTTATGAGGTGGTACCTGAATTTATGCCTCCTACTTTACCTTTTTTAATGGGTGCTATACTTGCCTTATAAATTTTTTTTAATGCACAGCTGCGTGCAGGGGTAACACTGATATTGATTTACACAGTATTATTTTCCCCTTTTTGATACCTTGTAAGTTTTTTTTTGTTATTATTTTGCACTGCAAACTACAGAGTGATATATTGAACAGTATAAGCACATGCCGTTGCCAAGGCCACCATGCTTAACACCAGTGCTAAGATGGCACAAGTATTCTAATAACATTTTCAACTATACTCCTGCAAAACGTACAAGTAACTCGGAAAACAAAAAAACAGGCTTCTATATAACTCAAGTTTGATGGAACCTAATCACTACTACTTGATGTATCTCTTCTGTCCCGTCCTACTTTCAACCTTGGTGATGTCCTGCCCTATGGGTCGTCTTCTAAGTTTATCAATTAAAATTTATCTGTTTGGGCATGTGGGAATTTTATCCGAGTTTGCGGTCAAAATGCGCAATAGCCAAACACTTTCTGGGAGGTTCCCTGTTGTGTATGTACCTTTAAGGGAATAACTGGTCTCAGACTGCAGTACCGGCAGTGACCACCCCTGTATAAAAGGCCCTAGCAGGCTTCTGTAGTTTCAGTTTCCAGGTTGTCTCTATTCAGTAAAGACTTGTTATAATCAACTCCTGCAGTCCGTGTCTCAATTATACACGGACATAATACTGGCGACGAGTAAGAAACGAACTTACCTGCAACTCGGCAGCACCTCAGACGACGTTATTGAAGGTCGGAGCCAGAAGAAAGAAAAATAAATAAATAAATAATCCAAAGAAACTCGAGAAACGGGCGTCGACCGTGGGCAACTGCCCTCCAAATCATCGAATTGAAAAGTGCAGGAGAGACTGTCGAGAGCCAGGCTTTGTTCTCCAGTCTGTGGTTTCCCAGCTAATCGGGCTGGTGGCAGGTAGTGCACTGATCCTTCTTGGGCTGCGGCGGGCTAGAGCTCGATCGGGTGGCTCTGCAACGGGGCCGGGCAGCGAGTCGGGAAGCAAAGAGAGAGAGAGAGAGAGAGGGTGGAGCACACAGGGCGCGGCCGGTGCTTCGAAGCCGGGCAGCGTTCGGACCTAAGAAGAGGGAGGGAAGTGTCCCAGAGGGTCCGCTCCACAACGGGAACGGTTCTTCAATTAACGGAGCAAATATTGAAGCGCGATAGAAAAATAAAAATACTGCGTAGAGCGGCGCTGGCAGCAGCGATTGGGGAGGCGCGAAGACCATAGGGCGTTGCCATTACAGGATAGTAAAATAAATATAATCGCCAGCAACAGCGTGGCAGCAGCGGCGGGAAAGCGCGGGAGGCGCCATCTTAACGCGGCGGGGAAGAAGGAAAAGCACGGGAGGTGCCATTTTGTTCCACCGGGGACGAGGCGACATCTTAGATTTTCAAGATGCCAAAGACTGGCGATATCACTGCCTTCGATAATGCAATAGAAGACTGGACCACGTATGTGGAAAGAGTCGAGGTATATTGCGAGGCAAACGAAATAGCCGATGAGAAAAAGGCATCAGTATTGCTAAATTTAATGGGCGCAAGAATGTACGGCCTATTGCGGGACCTGATTACTCCAGCCAAACCGAAGGCGAAGAGTTTTAACGAAATTGTTGCTATCCTACAGGAACACCTAAATCCTACACCGCTGCTGATAGCAGAAAGATTTAAATTCCACAGGAGAAATCAGCATAAAAATGAGAGCAATGCTGATTACCTTACGGAACTACGCAAGCTATCAAAGCACTGCCAGTTTGGAGCAGGACTGGCAGATACCTTATGGGACAAATTTGTCTGTGGACTCCTGAGTGAAGGAACCCAGAAGAGGTTACTCTCAGAGAAAGAGCTGACGCTAGATAAGGCTTTCAGCGTGGCAGTATCGTATGAAGCAGCAGCAAGGGGAGCTGCGGAAATACAACAAAAGCCACAGGAATACGGCACCCACGAAATGACACGGGGATTTGCAAAATGTTATCACTGCGGCAGAACAAACCATGACCAGAAGGACTGCTGGTCCAAGGACAAAATATGCAGGCAATGCGGAAAGATGGGACACATTGCACGAGTTTGCAGGTCTGGGAAGAAGACCAACGACAACAAAAAGGCTACTAAGGAACCGTACAGGAAAGTACAAAAGATGACGGACAGTAGTTCCGAAGACCAGATGAGCGATAGTGAATCCGGGAACAAGAGACTAAGCTGTCTCAAACTTCACAACGTAATTGCAAAAGAGGATCACCGAACCTTATGGGTCACCCTCACGATAGCAGGGTCCCAAGTCAAAATGGAATTGGATACAGGATCAGCTCTAATCGTCATGAATCGACGAGACTACGAGCGGCTATTCTCACACATACCCTTGAGAGAGACATCCATTGTCTTGAGGACGTATACGGAGCAAAAAGTATACCCCAGAGGAAAAATAAGGGTGCCTGTCGAATACAATGGCAAGAAAATACGGAAATTGTATCTCTACATTCTGCAAGATGGTGGACCACCGTTATTGGGACGTGAATGGATCAGAAAGATAAGTTTAGACTGGCACTCCATTCAGGCACTGACGGTGGCTGGTAAAAAGGATGACGACGTCACTCCTGGACGATTGTCAACAATCTTAGCTGACGCCAAAGAGGTATTTCAACAAGAACTGGGCACTCTTAAAGGCGTAACCGCCTCGATAAAAATAGAGGAGAATGCAATTCCCAAGTTTTTCAAAGCAAGACCGGTACCATATGCAATTCGCCCAGCCGTCGAGGCAGAGCTGGAGAATCTGGAGAATGCAGGCGTGTTATCTAAGGTAGACTGGAGCGAGTGGGCGACACCCATCGTTCCTGTCATGAAGAAAACGTTAAACAATAAGTCTGAGGAGCCAAGGAAGGTTCGCATCTGTGGGGACTTCAAGGTGACTGTGAACCCAGTCCTTCACACAGTACAATATCCTCTTCCAAGGATAGAAGATATCTTCGCCTCACTATCTGGAGGGAAGCGTTTTACAAAAATTGACCTAGCACAAGCATATTTGCAGATGGAGGTTGAAGAATCCTCTAGGAAGTATCTCACGATAAACACTCACAAAGGTCTTTACCAGTATAATCGACTGGTATTCGGAGTAGCATCAGCTCCGGCGATATGGCAAAGAGCGATGGAACAAGTCCTGCAAGGGATTCTGGGGACTCAGTGTTACTTGGACGACATCCTAGTGACAGGTGAAGATGACAGTGAGCACCTTGCCAACCTAGAGCAGGTGCTCACTAGACTACGTGAACATGGGCTACGAGCCAATCGCCCCAAGTGCGAGTTTTTTAAGAAACAGATATCGTATTGTGGCCACGTGATTGATGAAGAGGGGTTGCATAAGTCCCCTGATAAAATTGAAGCGGTAGTTAAGGCTCCAGCGCCTGAAAATGTGTCGCAACTGAGGTCATTCCTCGGATTGGTGAATTACTACCATAAGTTTTTGCCGAATTTGTCCACAATTCTGCATCCACTGAACGCCCTACTACGAACGGGAGTAGCATGGAAATGGAGCGATGAATGTAAGCGGGCCTTTCAGAAGAGTAAGGACCTAATCACTTCAAGAGAAGCATTGGCTCACTACAACCCATCACTGCCGATAAGACTGGCGTGTGATGCGTCTCCCTACGGCATTGGGCCGGTACTGTCACACAAATTCCTTGATGGTTCAGAGAGGCCGATAGCTTTTGCGTCACGCTCGTTAACTTCAGCCGAGCGTAACTACGCCCAGATTGACAGAGAGGCCCTTAGCCTGGTGTGGGGGGTGAAGAAGTTCAATCACTGCCTGCACGGTCAGAAATTTACTCTACTAACTGATCATCAACCTCTCGTCTCCATTTTCAACCCTCAGAAGGGCGTACCGATAATGATGGCACAACGGCTACAGAGGTGGTCCCTGTTCCTAAGGGCACACCAATATGACATCGAGTACAAAGGAACTAAACAGCATGGGAATGCTGATGGATTGTCACGCCTACCGTTGCCGACGGTGGAAGAGGAACTGGCAGTGGATCCAGTGGAGTTATTCCACTCGACTATAGACGAATGTCTCCCTGTGACGAATGCAAATATAGAAAAGGAAACACGAAATGACCCGACGCTCTCCTGGGTCTATGATTTAATGGTGAAGGGATGGCCAGCACATGGCGAACCACTGCTGCCAGCATTCTCGCCGAGAAGAGAACAGCTGTCAGTGTGCCGAGGAACCTTGATGTGTGGATCCAGAGTAGTAATTCCACCCAAATTGAAGGATAGAGTGCTCAATGAGCTTCATGAGGGTCATCTGGGAGGGGTAAAAATGAAGAACTTAGCCAGAGCGTTTGTGTGGTGGCCGGGAATCGATAGAGAAATCGAAGAGATGACCAAGAGCTGTACAGGATGCCAGAAGGTCCAAAACGCCCCACCACAAGCCCCTCTACATCCATGGGAGTGGCCCTCATCTCCATGGCAAAGGGTGCACATTGATTTTGCTGGTCCCTTTATGGACTCGATGTTTTTAATTGCGGTGGATGCACATTCAAAGTGGCCAGAGGTAATAAAAATGTCCTCAACCACCACAGAAAAAACTATCACAGTCTTACGAACCATATTCGCCAGGAATGGGCTGCCTGAACAGATTTGCTCTGACAACGGACCACAGTTTGTGTCTGAAGAGTTCCGGAGGTTCTTAAAGAACAATGGTGTTAAGCATTACACATCCGCCCCATATCATCCAGCCACTAATGGATTGGCCGAGAGGTTTGTTCAAACATTCAAGAAGGCTATCAAGGCAATGTGTAATGAAGATATACCCCTACAACACAAGGTGGATAACATCTTGTTTACCTACCGGAATGCGACACATGCGGTTACCAACCAAACTCCAGCCATGATGTTCTTCAATCGAAGACTACGATGCCGCTTGGATTTGGTTAAGCCAAACATCAGAAGAGATGTGGAGAACAGGCAGTTTCAGAATATGAATGAAAGGCCGACCAGGAGTTTTAAGATAGGTCAACCAGTTTTGGCCCGGGACTACCGCACAGAGAAATGGCAGCCAGGAACGATCTGTACACGGCAAGGACCTCTAATGTATATAGTGGACGTTGGAGAGAGCATTGTAAGGCGCCATGCTGACCAGATTCTAGAGTCACTGGAAAACGTCAACTCCACACCACGATCTGATACACCTGGCGATGAAACCGAAGTACCAATTGCATCTACCGCAGAATCGGTGATATTGGAAGCAGACGAACCAAACAACGACATTGATCCCAACTCAACCTTGCCAGAAGAACCTGATATCCCAAAGAGGCGTTATCCAGACAGAATCAGGAAGCCTCCTCAAAGACTGAACTTATAATTGCTTAACTTCAACCAATGTATCTAGCAACCGTAATTGTAATTGTAATTAGTTATTATTTAGTTGTTAAATGAATGTTATGTACTGTTTATCTAAAAGGGGAGGAATTGTTGTGTATGTACCTTTAAGGGAATAACTGGTCTCAGACTGCAGTACCGGCAGTGACCACTCCTGAATAAAAGGCCCTAGCAGGCTTCTGTAGTTTCAGTTTCCAGGTTGTCTCCATTCAGTAAAGACTTGTTATAATCAACTCCTGCAGTCCGTGTCTCAGTTATACACGGACATAATATTCTCCCCCTAGTTTTTCCACATTTGCTTTCTGTACCTTTCCAGAAAGTCTGGTTAAGATTAAGGAATTACCATGTCATAAGTTGTGGGAGAGAATTGGAGAGCAATAATGTTGTAGTTCACCACTATGGTGTTTAAAAAAAAAAAAAAATTTTTTAAATTTTTTTATGGGATGTGGGCATCGCTGGCAAGGTCAGCATTTATTGCCCATCCCTAATTGCCCTTGAGAAGATGGTGGTGAGTCGCCTTCTTGAATTGCTGCAGTCCGTGTGGTGAAGGTACTCCCACAGTGCTGTTAGGCAGGGGGTTCCAGGATTTTGACCCAGCGACGATGAAGGATTGGCGATATACTTCTAAGTCAGTATGGTATATGACTTGGAGGGTAACTTGGAGGTGGCGGTGTTCCCATGTGCCTGCTGCCCTTGTCCTTCTAGGTGGTAGAGGTCGCGGGTTAGGGAGATGCTGCCGAAGAAGCCTTGGCGAGTTGCTGCAATGCATCTTGTAGATGGCACACACTGCAGCCACGGTATGCCAGTGGTGGAGGGAGTGAATGTTTAAGGTGGTGGATGGGGTGCCAATCAAGCGGGCTGCTTTGTCCTGGATGGTGTCGAGCTTATTGAGTGTTGTTGGAGCTGCACTCATCCAGGCAAGTGAATAGTATTCCATCACACTCCTTAATTGTGCCTTGTAGATGGTGGAAAGGCTTTTGGTAGTCAGGAGGTGAGACACTCGCCACAGAATATCTAACCTCTGACCTGCTCTTGTTGCCACAGTATTTATGTGGCTGGTTCAGTTAAGTTTCTGGTCAATGGTGACCCCCAGGATGTTGATGGTGGGGGATTTGGTAATGTCGTTGGACTGTCGCTTGTTGGAGATAGTCATTGCCTAGCACTTTTGTGGCGCGAGTGTTACCTGCCACTTATCAGCCCAAGCCTGAACGTTGTCCAGGTCTTGTTGCATGCGGGCATGGACTGCTTCATTATCTGAGGAGTCGTGAATGGCACTGAACACTGCAGTCATCAGCGAACATCCCCATTTCTGATCTTATATTGGAGGGAAGGTCATTGATGAAGCAACTGAAGACGGTTGGGCCTAGGACACTGCTCTGAGGAAGGCCTGCAGCGATGTCCTGGGGCTGTGATGATTGACATTCAACCACCATAACCGTCTTCCTTTGTGCTAGGTGTGACTCCAGTCAGTGGAGAGTTTTCCCCCCGATTCCCATTGACTTCAGTTTTACTGGGGCTCCTTGATACCACACTCGGTCAAGTGTTACCTTGATGTCTAGGGCAGTCACTCTCACCTCACCTCTGGAATTCAGCTCTTTTGTCCATGTTTGGACCAAGGCTGAGGTCTGGAGCTGAGTGGTCCTGGCGGAACCCAAACTGGGCATCAGTGAGCAGGTTATTGGTGAGTAAGTGCCAGTTGATAGCACTGTCGATGACACCTTCCATCACTTTGCTGATGATTGAGAGTGGACTGATGGGGCAGTAATTGGCCAGTTTGGATTTCTCCTGCT
The DNA here is from genome assembly GCF_052327205.1 of Somniosus microcephalus. NCBI lineage: Eukaryota > Metazoa > Chordata > Chondrichthyes > Squaliformes > Somniosidae > Somniosus > Somniosus microcephalus. Next base: position 73,597,018 of record NC_140991.1, read on the forward strand.
TTTTGTGGACAGGACATACCATCAGTCCACTAAAATGCCAAAACACGGACTGAATGTATATTGAATTTACCTTTTGGAAACAGTGAAGTTCTAAAAGATAGTTCTGTTCCATGTAGCAGCTTTCAGGCATTTGATCATTATTCATATGAATCTACGTGCAGGTTACACTGGGAACTTCATGGTGTAGTAATACCTGTATGAACTGCATTGCAGACAAAATGTGTGTAACTTCTGCTAAATTATATGCTGTTGAAGGATGGGTTTTATAAGCCTCCATCTGGAGATACTGAAACGGAAACGTGTTGCTGATCCGAAGCTGCCTTGGCACCACACTCTGGAATATCTGAGGAAATATTGAGATTAGTAAGTAACAGAGATTCAAATGTTTGTATAACGTCATAATGCAAAATTAACGAAGCTGAACACATTGAGTAATAAACTAGGGGCTAGAAATTCGGCTCCTTTGCGCCTGCCGTTAGTGGCTCCGGGGGGCGCAAAGGGCTTATCGTCCAGGGGGGGATGAGAAAAGCGCCTCCCGAGAAATTTGGCGGGGCGTTGCTGAGGCGCTACCTGGTAGCGGCCCAGGTTGCTGTTCCGCCGGCAGAAATTCGGTTGTGCCCCGCAGGCAGTGTCGGCGCCAGCCTTGCTGCCCTGGTGGCTTAGTGCGGGCCATCAAAGGCCCTGCAGAGTGCGCAGTGACCCTCCCCTTTAACTGAAGGGGAGGGGCGTTGAAACGCGGCAGCGTTCTGCGGTGCCTCAGGGGAGTGCTGCCGATCGCGTCCGGCATCGCCTCGGTTACCGCCCCACCAGGAAGTGGAGTGCCCGACATTGCGCTCCATTTCCTGGGCAGGGCGGTAAGCCGAATTTAGTGGCCGGGGCGATACTTCCGTGCTGGGCGCTTAATGTCCGGCCTTAACTCAGTTACCGTCCCCCAAACAGGGCGTAACCGAATTTTGCACCCTAGGTGTAGAACCACTTCCCATGAATTTGAGTTGAAACAAGTTGTACTGGCTTTAATGGAAATATCAGTATCTATATGAGCTAAGACTTGATTAGTTACTGATCAATATCAGTACTGATCAATATCAGTGTTGAACCTTAGGTGGCCAGCAGATTCAGGAAAATTGTGGCCAGTTTTGTATGTTTCCAGCTCATGTGCTGTGATACTGAAATAGGTCATGAAGGCCTAGAAATTAGGTTTGCCTCCGCCAGGGCTTTTGCGCCCGAAATTTTGCGCCCGCGATAATTGCCGCTGCGCCCGCCAAAAATTCAGCTGCCCCGCGCCCAGACGGCTGCGGGCGCTAATGGAGGGTTTCAGCGCCTCGCTATGGGCGCTGAATGCAGGTTTGCGGCGCTAATCCCCCGCTGCGGCACCCGATGCGGTGCGGCAGGCTGGGGTACTGCAGGCCTCCTCCTTCTGTTAAGGAGGAGCTGCCTGCAGCCGACCGCTGACCGGTCGATTCGCCCGACAAATGAGCCCGGCACCTCGGAGAAGTGCCGGGCTCGCGGGCCACACACATCAGTGCCGCGGGGGGGTGGTGGAGGAGTCCGGGGAGGGAGGTGCGGGCAGGCGGCCGCCGGGAAAGCGGCCGGCCGCCGCTCCACCTTAATGCGCCGGCGCTACGTGCTGCAACATCCCGTTGAACAATCGTTGGTTGCGGCTGCCACGGGCGAGGCGGCCGCAACTGAATTTGGGCGTCCGGCCGTGTTACCACGGCAACCGGGACACTGCGCACACCGATGACGTCATCGGTGCCGGCGCAGCGCTACCGGCTAACGCCGATGGTAGGGCCCAATGCAATTTCGATCGCGGCTATAATTCCGGCGCAAGGCCCTCTAACGCCTCTAATTGGGCGCTAACCCCACCGAATTTCTAGGCTGAAATGTCTTAAGTAGTTTTATTACTATAACCTTAAAACAATTAAAATAAGTACCGAAAAATCAATTTGAATCAAAAATAAAAGTAAACATCTTGATTTTGCTTATCCTGTCCCTATTTTCTCTCAGTATCTATCCATTTTTTAAAGCTTTGGCCTGGATATCTGCCTAGGATGTTGACCTTGATTTGTTTTGCTACTACCATACGAAAGACGAGATTATTTTTTTAAATTTGAATTAATTTCATATATAATTTACCTTTAATTTTAAAACAAACTTTACAATCTTTACTGCATCGTCAAACAGCCATTTTGGAAATGATGTCTATTAAAATACTGTACTGTTTTTCTATTGAAAACCAGTTTTAGAAAAGGAACAGACCATTGAGTCTCCTTCAGCAGTTTTGTTAGCCATGGTAGCCCTACATTTTTGGTCCTAATCTCTGCCTTTTTTCCATATTGCCTAATACTCAGTTCTGAGGTAACTAACTGTTTCTCTAATCATCATCATTGGACGACTATCGTCAGAGCTCCTGTGACTGTCCTCCACGCCTATATAGTCATCATGCATGATGGTAATTTAAATACCTTAATTTACTTTGCATCTATGGCCATTTGGGACTATGCATTCAACCCTTGTGTCGAAGTTTTTCCTGGATTCATTCTTAACCAGCTTAGCTCAAGTTCTAAGTGTAGTTTCCGTGCCTTAATAATACACAGACTGCAGGAGAACAATAAAACAGGTATTTACTGAACAGAGAGTAATTCAAGACTGAAGTACAGAAGCCTGCTATGGCTTTATATACAGGGGTGGTCACTGCCGGTACTGCAGTATAGAATCAGTTCTTCTCTTAAAGGTACATACACAACAATTCCTCCCCTTTTAGATAAACAGTACATAACATTCATTTAACAACTAAATAATAACTAATTACAATTACAATTTTCTCTGTACTATATACATCAACTGAAATAATCGTTTATAAGTTCAGTCTTTGAGGAGGCTTCCTGATCCTGACTGGATAGCGCCTTTCTCGAGTATCCTGTTCTTGCGGCGGAGTTGATTCTGGCTCATTGTCATTGGTTGGTTCGTCAGCTTCCAATACCACTGCGTCTGAGGTAGACGCAATCTGTACTTCGGGTTGATTACCAGGTGCACCTGCTCGTGGTATGGGTTTGGCTTGTTCCTGTGACTCTAGAATCTGGTCAGCATGGCGTCTCACGATGCTCTCTCCGACGTCCACTGTGTACATTAGTGGTCCCTGCTGTGTGCATATCGTGCCTGGCTGCCATTTTTCTGTTCGGTAGTCGCGGGCCAAGACTGGTTGCCCTATCTTGAAGCTCCTGGTTGGCTTCTCATTTATGTGCTGGAATTGCTTATCCTCAACATCTCGTCTTATGTTTGGTTTGAGCAAATCCAGGCGACATCTTAGCCTTCGGTTGAAGAACATTATGGCTAGAGCTTGGTTGGTGACTGCATGTGTCGCATTCCGGTAAGCAAGCAAGAAATTATCCACCTTGTGTTGTAGTGGTATGTCGTCGTTATACATTGCCTTTATTGCCTTTTTAAAGGTCTGAACAAACCTCTCAGCCAATCCATTTGTGGCTGGATGATATGGGGCAGATGTGTAATGTTTCACCCCATTATTCCTCAGAAACCTCCGGAAATCCTCGGGCACAAACTGTGGCCCATTGTCGGAGCAAATCTGTTCTGACAAGCCATTCCTGGCGAAGATGGCCCGTAGGACTGCAATAGTTTTCTCCGAGGTGGTGGAGGACATTTTGATGACCTCTGGCCATTTCGAATGGCCGTCCACAGCGATTAGGAACATTGAGTCCATAATTGGACCAGCAAAATCAATGTGTACCTGTTGCCATGGAGATGAGGGCCACTCCCATGGATGTAGCTGGGCCTGTGGTGGAGCGTTTTGGACCTTCTGGCATCCTGTGCATCTCTTGGTCATATCCTCGATTTCTTTATCGATTCCCGGCCACCACACAAACGCCCTGGCTAGGCTCTTCATTTTTACCCCTCCCAGATGACCCTCATGAAGCTCATTGAGCACTCTATCTCTCAGCTTGGGTGGAATTACCACTCGGGATCCACACATCAAGGTCCCCCGGCACACTGACAGCTGTTCTCTCCTTGGCGAGAATGCTGGCAACAGTGAGTCGCCATATGCTGGCCATCCCTTCACCGTCAAATCATAGACCCGAGAGTGTGTCAGGTCATTTCGGGTTTCCTTCTCTATACTTGAGTTTGTAACAGGTAGACATTCGACTATGGTCGCATGGAATATCTCAACAGGGTCCACTGCAGGTGCTTCCTCTACCGTAGGCAACGGTAGGCGCGACAGCCCATCAGCGTTTCCATGCTGTTTCGTACCCTTGTACTCTATGTCGCACTGATGTGCCCCTAGAAAAAGTGACCATCTTTGCAGCCGTTGCGCCGTCATCACCGGAACGCCCTTCTTTGGGTTAAAAATGGAGACCAGGGGCTGATGATCAGTCAGTAGGGTGAATTTCTGCCCGTGCAGATAGTGATTGAACTTCTTCACCCCCCACACCAGGCTGAGGGCCTCCCTGTCAATCTGGGCGTAGTTACGCTCGGCTGAGATTAACGAGCGCGACGCAAAGGCTATTGGCCTCTCTGAACCGTCAAGGAATTTGTGTGACAGCACCGCTCCGATGCCGTAGGGAGACGCATCACATGCGAACTGAATCGGTAGTGTTGGATTGTAGTGGGCCAATACTTCTTTTGAAGTGATTAGGCATTTACATTTCTGAAAGGCACGCTTACACTCATCACTCCATTTCCATGTTACTCCAGTTTGCAGCAGGGCGTTCAGTGGGTGCAGAATTGTAGATAAATTCGGCAAGAACTTATGGTAGTAGTTCACCAACCCAAGGAACGACCTCAGTTGCGACACATTTTCCGGTGCTGGAGCCTTGACTACAGCCTCAATCTTGTCTGGCGACTTATGCAACCCTTCCTCATCAATCATGTGGCCACAATACGAGATTTGTCTCCTGAAGAACTCGCATTTGGGGCGGTTGGCTCGTAGCCCATATTCCTGTAATCTAGTGAACACCTGCTCCAGGTTGGCAAGGTGTTCACTGTCATTTTCGCCCGTAACCAGGATGTCGTCCAAATAACACTGGGTCCCCGGGATCCCTTGCAGGACTTGTTCCATCGCCCTCTGCCAAATAGCCGGGGCTGATGCTACCCCGAATACCAGTCGATTGTACTGGTAAAGGCCTTTGTGAGTGTTAATCGTGAGGTATTTCTTAGATGCTTCTTCCACCTCCATTTGTAGATACGCTTGGGCCAGATCAATCTTTGTAAAGCGTTTCCCTCCAGATAGTGAGGCGAAAATATCTTCTATCCGTGGAAGTGGATATTGTACTGTGTGCAGGACTGGGTTCACAGTTACCTTCAAGTCCCCACAGATGCGAACCTTCTTTGGTTCCCCAGGCGTGCTGCTCAATGATTTCTTCATTACAGGAATGATGGGTGTGGCCCACTCGCTCCAGTCCACCTTGGACAGCACACTCGAATGCTCCGGAATCTCCAGCTCTGCTTCAATGGCTGGGCGGATGGCGTAAGGTACTGGTCTGGCCTTAAAAAATTTTGGGTTTGCGTTATCTTCGATTTTTATCATTGCCGTTACTCCTTTTAGAGTCCTGGGACCAGGGACAGGGTCACTGGCAAGGCTTGGAAGCTAAGCAGAGCCAGGCCTGGTTAGTACCTGGAGGGGTGACCATCAGGGAAGACCAGGTGCAGAAGGTCACGGAAGGAGCCCCGAGGAGGGGCGGTTGGTCAGAAGGTCACGGAAGGAGCCCCGGGAGGGGCGGCTGGTGAGCAGGCCCGGGCGTTGGGCTGAAGATTGTCGGACAGGAGGAATGGTGGAAATGGAATGGCGACGCGCACAGACGCAGCGGCTTTGCTTCTCCCAGGACGGTGCTATTTACGTTTAATGTTAATGTTATTTGTACTGGACTCATGGGAGCTTGCAAGATCACATTTCGTTGTTCATGTACTTGTGCATTGTACAATGACAATAAAGTTGAATTATTATTATTATTAAGTCCTTGTTGGAACACCTCTTTCGTGTCAGTTAGAATTTTTGACAGTCATCCAGGTGTGACATCATCATCCTTTTTGTCAGTCACAGTTAGCGCCTGAATGGAATGCCAATCCAATTGTTTTTTTCGGATCCATTCATGTCCCAATAATGGTGGTCCTCCATCTTGTAGTATATATAGATAAGGTTTCTGTGTTTCCTTGCCGTTGTATTCAACTGGCACCCTTATTTTTCCGCTGGGTTAGACTTTTTGCCCCGTGTATGTCTTCAATACAATGGACATGTCCTTCAAGGGTATGTGTGAGAATAGCCGCTCATAGTCTCATCGATTCATGACAGTTAGGGCTGATCCTGTATCCAATTCCATCTTTACTTGGGACCCTGCTATCATGAGGGTGACCCAAATGGTTCGGTGATCCTCCTTTGCGATCACGTTGTGTAACTTTAGACAACTTAGTCTCCTGCTCCCGGAGTCATTATCACTCTCCTGATCTTCCGAACTACTATCTGTCATTTTCTTTACTTTCTTGTACTTTTCCTTAGTAGTTCTTGTAGTGTTGGTTTTCTTTCCCGACCTGCAGACTCTTGCTATGTGTTCCATTTTCCCACATTGCCTGCATACTTTGTCCTTAAACCAGCAGTCCTTCTGATCATGGGTTGTTCTGCCGCAGCGATGGCACTTTTCTGCTCCATACGCCATTTCATTAGCGCTGTATTCTTGTGGTTTCTGTTGTATTTCCGCAGCTCCCCATGCTGCTGCTTTGTAGGATACTGCCACACTGAAAGCCTGTTCTAGCGTCAGGTCATTTTCCGAAAGTAGTCGTTTCTGGGTTCCTTCACTCTGGAGCCTACAGACAAACTTATCCCGTAAGGTGTCTGCCAGTCCTGCTCCGAACTGGCAGTGCTTCGATAACTTGCGTAGTTCCGTAAGATAGTCAGCATTGCTCTCATCATTGTGCTGGTTTCTTTTATGGAACTTGAATCTTTCTGCTATCAGCAGCGGTTTAGGTGTTCCTGTAAGATATTAACAATCTCTTCAAAATTTTTCTCCATTGGTTTAGCTGGGGTAATTAAATTCCGCAACAGGCCGTACGTTCTCGCGCCCATCAAATTTAATAATACCGACGCCTTCTTTCCATCGGCCACCTTATTTGCCTTGCAGTACACTTCAATTCTTTCCACATACGTGGTCCAGTCTTCTACCTCGTTGTCGAAAGCAGTGATACTGCCACTTTTTGGCATCTTGGGTGATTTAAAATGGCGCCTCCCACGCTGTTTCTTCTTCGCCAATGGATTAAAATGGCGCCTCCCCCGCTTTTCCTTCTTCCCCTTGCTGCCACGCTGCTCCTAGTGTTCTGCAGGGTAATGGCGGCGACTCGCGGCTTCGGCGCGTCTCACTTTTCTTTCCCCTTGTTTTATTTTCGCTACGCTGCCCGGTTCTTGAGCACCGACCGCGCCCTGTGTGCTCCACCCTCTCTCTCTTTTCCTCCCGACGACGCTGCACGGCCCCTTTGCAGAGCCGCTCGATCGAGCTCGAGCCCGCCGCAGTCCAGAAGGGTCAGCGCACTACCTGCTAGCAGCACGATTTGCTGGAACACCTTGACTGGGGAGCCAAGCGCAGCTCTCCACAGCCTCTTCTGCAACTCTCCGAACTCCGAGGGATCCTTGGGCAGTTGCCCGCGGTCGACGCCCGTTGCTCTGACTTCGACTTCCAAGAAGCTTCTTCTCAGGGAAAGATCCCCGTGAGGTGATGCAGTACTGCAGGTGAGTTTGAACGTGTTCGTCGCCACTGTAGTGTCCGCGCCTTAATAATACACGCACTGCAGGAGAACAATAAAACAGGTATTTACTGAACAGAGGGTACTCTTTTATTTGGACCCAAAAAAACCCAATTCGACTGTAAATAAACAAAAGTTCAACTAAAGCTTAACAAATCAAATTAAAATTTGGTTTTCCGTGTTGATGATGCACTCCAGTCCCCGCGGCGCCCACCGGTCGCGGAAATACTCAAGCGCACCGGCGGACACCGCGTGCTCCATCTCCAGGGCCACCCGGGCGCGAACATGGCCGCGGAAGAGATGCAGGCAATCCGGCTGGACGACCCCCTCGACCGCCCGCTGCCTGGACCAATTGATGGCTCTTTTAGCCAGGCCCAGGAGCAGGCCCACAAGGAGGTCCTCCAACCTGTCCGCTCCCCTCCGCACCGGGTGACCGTAGATCAAGAGCGTGGGACTGAAGTGCAACCAAAAATCGAGGAGCAGCCCCTTCAAGTAGTGAAAGAGGGGCTGCAACCTCTCACAATCCATATAAACGTGAAACACGGACTCCTCCAGGCCGCAAAAAATGCAGGCGGCCTGGGAGTCCGTGAACCTACTTAAAACCTTATTGCACGGGACCACTCCGTGCAACACCCTCCAGGCCAAGTCCCCGATGGAACAAGGGAGGACTCCCGCATAGAGAGCCCTCCATTGGGGACCTCCGCTACCGCCGGTCGGCAAAACGCCACGCCAAGGCGTGTCCGGACGGTAGACGAAGATGGCAAAGTGGAGAGTGTGCAGGAGCAGCCCGTACAGGAAACCCCTCCGCGCGGAATGAAAAGGCACGGAGGGTATTTCCTCGAGATGGCTCAAGTTGTGAGGCGCCGGTTCCCGAGGAGAGTTTCGGGGCCGGGCGCCGATGAGGAATTCCGTCCGAACGGGGGTAAGCTCGGACGGGATCGCCCCACGTGCTTGAGCCGCCTCGATACACCGAGTGGAGTCGGGGCCCAGTGCCGCTTTTACCGATTCGATGGTTTCGACCGCGAGCCGGACGTTGGCCCAGGACAGGCGCCGCGCCAGCTCCTCCGGCGCCATCCAGCCCGCTCCTCCGCCATCGAGCAGGTCCCCGACTCTGGTCACCTTGCCAGCCACAGCCCTACCCTCCGCCAGCCGCCCGAACCCGTGTTCGTGGAGGTGCGGATTCCTGAGCAGCGGCTCCCGAAGGAGAGCCGCCGCTCCTGACGGGGGAGAGCTCCGCCTGGAAGCGACGTAGTTCCAAACCCATAGTAGTTCCTGGTAGAAGACAGGCAGCTCCCGCAGGCCGGCACGCCTGCTGCCCACTTTCGCAAACAGGAGCTGCGTGTCGTAATTGAGGCCATGCAGCTGGCGGAAGAAAAACGTCGCCAGCGCACACCATCTCGGAGGATTCTCGACGTACAGGTATCTCTGCAGCGTCTGAAGACGGAAAGTCGCAGCCTGGGTGCGAAGGCACACCAGCGCCTGACCGCCCTCCCTAAGCGGGAGACACAGAACCGCGGCAGAGACCCAGTGCTTCCTTTTGTCCCAGAAGAAGTCGATGAGCTTCTTCTGAATCTTGGCGACAAACGCAGGGGGAGGGATCAAAGTGACCAACCGGTACCACAACATGGCGGCCACCAGCTGGTTTATGACCAGCGCTCGACCCCTGTAGGACAACACTCGGAGCAGTCCTGTCCAGCGTCCTAGGCGAGCGGTGACTTTGGCCTCCAGCTCTTGCCAGTTCGCCGGCCAAGCGTCCTCGGCAGGGCTAAGGTAGACTCCCAAATAGAGGAGGTGCGTGGTGCTCCAGGCGAAAGGCCTGAACTCCTCCGGCAGGGAGTCCACCCGCCACTGACCCACCAGGAGTCCGGAACATTTCTCCCAGTTGATCTTGGCGGAGGATGCGTCCGAGTAAATCTGCTGGCATTCCCGCATCCTCCGCAAGTCAGCGGGATCCGTGACCGTGAGGAGCACGTCATCGGCGTAAGCCGAGAGGACCACCTCCACGCCCGGCCCTTGCAGAGCCAGTCCCGTCAACCTCTTCCGCAAGAGGCGCAGGAAAGGCTCCACGCAAATGGCATATAACTGACCGGACATGGGGCATCCCTGACGCACCCCCCTCCCGAAGCGAAGGGGCGCCGTCAAGGACCCGTTAACTTTAATCAGACACTCCGCGGCGGCGTACAGAAGTCGGATCCGGGCGACGAAATGCGTCCCGAACCCGAATGCGCGCAGAGTCCCGAAGAGATACTCGTGATCCACCCTGTCGAACGCCTTCTCCTGATCCAGGGAAAGGAAGGCGACCGACAGACCAGCCCTCTGGGAGTGGTGGACCAGGTCCCGGACCAGATGGATGTTATCGTGGATGGTCCGGCCCGGGACCGTGTAGGACTGGTCGGGGTGGATCATGTGGGCCAGCACGGTGCCAAGGCGAGCAGACATGGCCCTGGCAAAGATTTTATAGTCCGTGCTGAGGAGGGAGACCGGGCGCCAGTTCTTAAGGAGGCGGAGATCGCCCTTCTTAGGCAGCAGGACAATGACCGCCCTGCGCCAAGAGAGGGGCATCTCCCCGGTCGCCAAACTTTCCCCCAGGACCCGCGCATAGTCGCCCCCCAAGACGTCCCAGAACGCCCTGTGGAACTCCACGGTCAGCCCGTCCAGCCCCGGGGACTTTCCCCTAGAGAGCTGGCGGAGGGCGCCGGTCAGCTCCGCCAGACTTAGCGGAGCGTCCAATTTTTCGGCAGGTCCTCCCACAAAACTCTGCGCGCATCCTCGCTGGACGGATCCGGAGAGAACAGAGCCCCGTAACAGGCGCGGGTCTCCGCGCTGATTCCCTCCGGATCCGAGACCAGAGATCCGTCGTCGGCCAGCAGCCCCAAGAGCTGCTTACGGACCCCCCGTCTTTTTTCCAGCGAGTAGAAGAAGGGGGAGCCGCGGTCCAGGTCCCGCAGGAGCTGGATCCGCGACCTCACGTACGCGCCTCGGGACCCGACGAGCTGCAGGTCCTTCAGCGCGCCCTTCTTCTCTTCGTACACCTTCCGCAGGGCCGGGTCCTCGACGACCTGACCGAGATGGGACTCCAGGTCGAGCACCTCCTTCTCCAACCGCCCGACCCGGGCCTCCCGCCTCTTGGTCGACCCCTTCGCGTACTCCTGACAGAAGAGACGGATGTGAGCCTTGCCCACATCCCACCATAGCCTCAAGGAGGGGAAGCCCCCCTGCTTCCTTCTCCAGTCGGCCCAGAATCGACGAAACGAATCCCGGAACCGTGCGTCCTCCAGCAGCAGGTTGTTAAAATGCCAGTACACGGACCCCCCCCGCGCGCGCAGCGGAGCGAGCTCCGCCCACACCAGGTGGTGGTCCGTGCACGGCACCGGCCGCATGGAAGCTGCCGGAACGCAGGAGACGAACGCCCGGGAAATGTAGAGGCGGTCGATTCTGGACCTTCCTCCCCCAGACCTCACGCTAGTGAAGGCGCTGGAGTCGGGATGGAGATTTCGCCAGACGTCCACCAAGTCGAAGGACCCAACCAGGTCCCTCAACTTCTCCATCGCCGCCGGGCTTCGCGGGGGACCCGAACGGTCCCTCGCCTCGAGGGTGCAGTTAAAATCCCCCCCGAGGATGACGCACTCGCCCACGTCGATGGAGCCCAAGAGAGCGGACACTTCTTCGAAGAAGCGCACTTGCTGCGCACTGGTCTGAGGGGCGTACACGTTCACTAGATGGAGCGGCACGCCCCCCAGGCGAACAGTGACCTGGAGCAAGCGGCCCGGCACGTGCTCCTTGACCCCCAAGATCTCCGGCTGAAAATGCGGGGCCAGCAAGATAGCCACCCCGCTGGAATTGTTGGAGAGGTGACTCATGCTGACCCCTCCTTGCCACTCCAGGAGCCACGTGGCTTCGTCTCCCGGAACGGTGTGGGTTTCTTGCAGGAAGCACACCGCATACTTCCCGTCCCGAAGGACCGAGAAGTTATTGAATCTGCGGCGCGCCTCCCTGCTGCCATTGATGTTGAGGCTGGCTATGGTTATCTTCATGTCAGAAGCATAGTGCAACCTCTACCTACACCTAACGGGGCGAGGAAGCGCAGCCGCTGGTCCGCCGCCACTTCCTCAGCAGCCCAGTGAGAAACGTTGTGAGCCGACGCAGCTCGAGCGGGTTCACACCCTCGTCCGTGCCCAAGATCTTAACGGCGGCGCGGACGGAATCGATGAGCAGCGCCAGCTCCGACCACCTGTCGAGGGCCAGCCGGACCTTATTGCGCTGACCCAGGCACGTGGCCATAAAATCCCGGAGTTCCCTTACGGAAATGAGGGGAGACTCGGCAAGGGGCACGAGGTCATCCATCGCCACGTCGGCGCTGGAGTCCGAATCGTCCTCCGTGCCCATCACCGAGTCCCCATCCTCCTCCAGGGGGTCGTCACCAGCGGCCGACCCGTCCGCCGCGCAGTGCGAAGCGAACGACTCGGCCGCGCCAGCCAGCCCCGCCTCTGCCCGGATCCCACCCCCAGGATCGGCGGCAGAGGATTTCTCCCTGGGCTCCTCTAGGGGTGCCGGGCCAGAAGACGGCGGCGGTTCAGAGCTCCCCTCCGCCTCAGACGCCGGAACGACCGGAGAAACCGGGGAGAGAACAATTTCCAGCTCCTCCAGTACGTCCGGCACCAGAGACGCAGCCAGGGGGCCATCCTCCTCCCCGCCACCAACCTCCGACCCAGCGGACGGGGGGTTTTGAATTAAAAGCTCTACCAGGACGAGCATCCCCTGGGAGACGTCCGGGTCGCATTGGGCGAGCTCATTATCCTCGAGCTCGCCCGACCCAGCCCCCAGGCTGCCCGACCCGGCGAGGGGTAACGACACCGATAAAAGGTCAACTTCAGTTACTGCCGCGGGTTGTTCCGCAACCCCCCCCACGGGCAGGGTCTCATCCCCATCCCCGGGAGGCACGTGCTGGACAGACACATCTGCCTCAGCCTCCCGAGGGACAGGCGACCCCTGCCGATCGCTGGTGATGACGACAGCGCTGGGGGGGCGGGGGGGCGCAGTACCCGCGGCGGGCGACGACTCCCCCTGCTCGGAGGGACCTTCCTCCTCCCGGTCCTCCTCCTCATCCAGGGGGTCGCGCCTTCTTTTTAGCACGGAGGGAGCGAGGGAGACCTCCATGTCTGCAAAGGCCTCCTCCTCGACTCCCTCCGGCGGAGCAGGTTTGTCGGGTTCCTCGGGCCCAAGCCCGGCCGCAGGTATTGGCATTACCGCTGCGGCGGTTGCGGCCACAGGTTCGGGCACGGGGCCCCTCCCGCTCACATCTGCCCTGATCAACTCCGCGAGGAGCGCGGGTGTAAGGGGCTCAAGGGGCAAGGGCTCACCATCCACGGGGGGACCTGCCCTAAGGTGCTTTTTTCCCCACGCCTTCTTTCCGGCCGGACACGCTCCCTCCCCCCCGCCGGAGGCCTTGGTGGCATCGGCCCCCGACGTCAACCGCGCATCAGACGTACTTGACGCGCGGGCAGATCCGGGGGGAAGGGCGGCGGCGGCGGCGCCAGCCTCGGCCGCACGAGATGATCCGGCGGCCTTGGAGGCAGGGCAGTTCCTCCTGATGTGCCCCACCTCCCTGCAGGCATGGCACCTCACACCGTCCGACGTCCAAAAGGCGCGGTAGGCGGTCCCCTCGTGGAGGACGACGAACGCCCCTTCAGTGTCCTCCTCCCGCGCCAGCTGGATAAACAGCTGGCGCCGGAAGGAGAAGACGTGGCGAAGGCTGGCCTCCCGGAAGCCGAGCGGGATGGGCGTGATCCCCGACCTCACCTCCCCAAGTTGTCGCAAATGGGGAAGGAGGAGCTCACCAGGAACATAGGGCGGGACGTTGGAAATAATGATCCTCTGCGCGGTGGCCTCGAGAGGATCCACCGGCAGGAAGGTCCCGCCCACGGTGAGCCCCTTGGCGACAGCCAGGGACACCGCCCGCTCCGACCCCAGGAAGAACACAGCCTTCCCATACATTTTCGAGGCCGCGACGATGGCTGAGGGGCCGACAACCCCAGCCATGGCCTTGACGCAGGCCTCGATGGTCATAGTGGGGTGAGTGTAGCTCTTCACCCCAAGCTTTTTCGTTATTAATCGAAAAGGTGACGGGGCAGCAGGAACAGCGGGAGCAGCTGTGGCTGTGGCTACCACTCTCGCATAGGTCCCGGCTGGCCCCGCCACCGGCGAAGATGCAGTCGCCATTCTGGGGTGCTTTTTTTAAGGGCTACACTCACCCCAAGTCACAGGCCTGAAGGTGTTAATGGCCTCGGTGTATATATATATATATTTTTTTGTCCTCTATTGAGCAGAGGGAGCTGATTAAAATGAGGACACACCTCTCCTTATTGATTTAAATTGGGAGAGGAGCCCTCGCCCCTCTGCTCAATTGGCAATTAATAAAATAGATGAAACTAAGGTGCCTTAGAAAGACAGGCAGAGAGAGACAAAGAGAGAGAGAGAGGTGGGGGGGTGGGAAGGAGGGAGGCCGCAAAGGGCAGTGTTGCCACTCAGGATGGTGGGTGGGTGTAGGCAGGGTTGCACTCTCCGATGGAAAAAGTCTTTGGTGATGGTGGTCTTCTGGCAGGGGGAGAAGACGTCTTCACCTGGAAAAGCTGGAGAAGTCCAGGCTTAGTCCTGCAACAGGTCTTAACGATGTAATTAAATTAAATTAAGGACTTCACCTTGGGCAGCTCCAAGCTCTCCCAGGGCAGGCAATAGAAGGGATGCTAATTAGTGGTGTGTGTGGCCTAGCTTTTAACAAGAGCACACACACACACTACACCCCTTGATGATCCGGCCTTGCTTCTTCTTTTCTCCCCCCACCTAAAATACAAAGTCTTGGGAGAGTGCCCCAAATAACACCCACCTGTAGATGTTCCGGATGAAGTTTTCTTCCCTCCTTTCAAGCAGTTGGTTTCTCTCCCCTCTCTCCCTCTCCTGAAGTGGAGGCCAAATTGGGGAGGCAGTGATAGAAAGGCCTCTCCCCTGGTTGATGTTGATGTAGGCCTCCTTTCTCCTTCTCCTCCTCTGTCCTCTCTCTCCAGGCACCTCAGTTGATGTAATGATGGTGGAGTTGGTGGTGGTGGTCCAACGTTCTCCTCCTCTTCCTGGTCAGGGGACCACCACTTTAATCCACTCTCCAAAGTCTGGCTGCTCCCTCTGCTCGTGCTTGCAGCTGAACAGAGGGTACTCTTTTATTTGGACCCAAAAAAAACCAATTCGACTGTAAATAAACAAAAGTTCAACGAAAGCTTAACAAATCAAATAAAAATTTGGTTATCCGTGTTGATGATGCACTCCAGTCCCCGCGGCGCCCACCGGTCGCGGAAATACTCAAGCGCACCGGTGGACACCGCGTGCTCCATCTCCAGGGCCACCCGGGTGCGAACATGGCCGCGGAAGAGATGCAGGCAATCCGGCTGGACGACCCCCTCGACCGCCCGCTGCCTGGACCAATTGATGGCTCTTTTAGCCAGGCCCAGGAGCAGGCCCACAAGGAGGTCCTCCAACCTGTCCGCTCCCCTCCGCACCGGGTGACCGTAGATCAAGAGCGTGGGACTGAAGTGCAACCAAAAATCGAGGAGCAGCCCCTTCAAGTAGTGAAAGAGGGGCTGCAACCTCTCACAATCCATATAAACGTGAAACACGGACTCCTCCAGGCCGCAAAAAATGCAGGCGGCCTGGGAGTCCGTGAACCTACTTAAAACCTTATTGCATGGGACCGCTCCGTGCAACACCCTCCAGGCCAAGTCCCCGATGGAACAAGGGAGGACTCCCGCATAGAGAGCCCTCCATTGGGGGCCTCCGCTACCGCCGGTCGGCAAAACGCCACGCCAAGGCGTGTCCGGACGGTAGACGAAGATGGCAAAGTGGAGAGTGTGCAGGAGCAGCCCGTACAGGAAACCCCTCCCCGCGGAATGAAAAGGCACGGAGGGTATTTCCTCGAGACGGCTCAAGTTGTGAGGCGCCGGTTCCCGAGGGGAGTTTCGGGGCCGGGCGCCGATGAGGAATTCCGTCCGAACGGGGGTAAGCTCGGACGGGATCGCCCCACGTGCTTGAGCCGCCTCGATACACCTAGTGGAGTCGGGGCCCAGTGCCGCTTTTACCGATTCGATGGTTTCGACCGCGAGCCGGACGTTGGCCCAGGACAGGCGCCGCGCCAGCTCCTCCGGCGCCATCCAGCCCGCTCCTCCGCCATCGAGCAGGTCCCCGACTCTGGTCACCTTGCCAGCCACAGCCCTACCCTCCGCCAGCCGCCCGAACCCGTGTTCGTGGAGGTGCGGATTCCTGAGCAGCGGCTCCCGAAGGAGAGCCGCCGCTCCTGACGGGGGAGAGCTCCGCCTGGAAGCGACGTAGTTCCAAACCCATAGTAGTTCCTGGTAGAAGACAGGCAGCTCCCGCAGGCCGGCACGCCTGCTGCCCACTTTCGCAAACAGGAGCTGCGTGTCGTAATTGAGGCCATGCAGCTGGCGGAAGAAAAACGTCGCCAGCGCACACCATCTCGGAGGATTCTCGACGTACAGGTATCTCTGCAGCGTCTGAAGACGGAAAGTCGCAGCCTGGGTGCGAAGGCACACCAGCGCCTGACCGCCCTCCCTAAGCGGGAGACACAGAACCGCGGCAGAGACCCAGTGCTTCCTTTTGTCCCAGAAGAAGTCGATGAGCTTCTTCTGAATCTTGGCGACAAACGCAGGGGGAGGGATCAAAGTGACCAACCGGTACCACAACATGGCGGCCACCAGCTGGTTTATGACCAGCGCTCGACCCCTGTAGGACAACACTCGGAGCAGTCCTGTCCAGCGTCCTAGGCGAGCGGTGACTTTGGCCTCCAGCTCTTGCCAGTTCGCCGGCCAAGCGTCCTCGGCAGGGCTAAGGTAGACTCCCAAATAGAGGAGGTGCGTGGTGCTCCAGGCGAAAGGCCTGAACTCCTCCGGCAGGGAGTCCGCCCGCCACTGACCCACCAGGAGTCCGGAACATTTCTCCCAGTTGATCTTGGCGGAGGATGCGTCCGAGTAAATCTGCTGGCATTCCCGCATCCTCCGCAAGTCAGCGGGATCCGTGACCGTGAGGAGCACGTCATCGGCGTAAGCCGAGAGGACCACCTCCACGCCCGGCCCTTGCAGAGCCAGTCCCGTCAACCTCTTCCGCAAGAGGCGCAGGAAAGGCTCCACGCAAATGGCATATAACTGGCCGGACATGGGGCATCCCTGACGCACCCCCCTCCCGAAGCGAAGGGGCGCCGTCAAGGACCCGTTAACTTTAATCAGACACTCCGCGGCGGCGTACAGAAGTCGGATCCGGGCGACGAAATGCGTCCCGAACCCGAATGCGCGCAGAGTCCCGAAGAGATACTCGTGATCCACCCTGTCGAACGCCTTCTCCTGATCCAGGGAAAGGAAGGCGACCGACAGACCAGCCCTCTGGGAGTGGTGGACCAGGTCCCGGACCAGATGGATGTTATCGTGGATGGTCCGGCCCGGGACCGTGTAGGACTGGTCGGGGTGGATCATGTGGGCCAGCACGGTGCCAAGGCGAGCAGACATGGCCCTGGCAAAGATTTTATAGTCCGTGCTGAGGAGGGAGACCGGGCGCCAGTTCTTAAGGAGGCGGAGATCGCCCTTCTTAGGCAGCAGGACAATGACCGCCCTGCGCCAAGAGAGGGGCATCTCCCCGGTCGCCAAACTTTCCCCCAGGACCCGCGCGTAGTCGCCCCCCAAGACGTCCCAGAATGCCCTGTGGAACTCCACGGTCAGCCCGTCCAGCCCCGGGGACTTTCCCCTAGAGAGCTGGCGGAGGGCGCCGGTCAGCTCCGCCAGACTTAGCGGAGCGTCCAATTTTTCGGCGCCCTCCGGGCCAACCTTCGGCAGGTCCTCCCACAAAACTCTGCGCGCATCCTCGCTGGACGGATCCGGAGAGAACAGAGCCCCGTAATAGGCGCGGGTCTCCGCGCTGATTCCCTCCGGATCCGAGACCAGAGATCCGTCGTCGGCCAGCAGCCCCAAGAGCTGCTTACGGACCCCCCGTCTTTTTTCCAGCGAGTAGAAGAAGGGGGAGCCGCGGTCCAGGTCCCGCAGGAGCTGGATCCGCGACCTCACGTACGCGCCTCGGGACCCGACGAGCTGCAGGTCCTTCAGCGCGCCCTTCTTCTCTTCGTACACCTTCCGCAGGGCCGGGTCCTCGACGACCTGACCGAGACGGGACTCCAGGTCGAGCACCTCCTTCTCCAACCGCCCGACCCGGGCCTCCCGCCTCTTGGTCGACCCCTTCGCGTACTCCTGACAGAAGAGACGGATGTGAGCCTTGCCCACATCCCACCATAGCCTCAAGGAGGGGAAGCCCCCCTGCTTCCTTCTCCAGTCGGCCCAGAATCGACGAAACGAATCCCGGAACCGTGCGTCCTCCAGCAGCAGGTTGTTAAAATGCCAGTACACGGACCCCCCCCGCGCGCGCAGCGGAGCGAGCTCCGCCCACACCAGGTGGTGGTCCGTGCACGGCACCGGCCGCATGGAAGCTGCCGGAACGCAGGAGACGAACGCCCGGGAAATGTAGAGGCGGTCGATTCTGGACCTTCCTCCCCCAGACCTCACGCTAGTGAAGGCGCTGGAGTCGGGGTGGAGATTTCGCCAGACGTCCACCAAGTCGAAGGACCCAACCAGGTCCCTCAACTTCTCCATCGCCGCCGGACTTCGCGGGGGACCCGAACGGTCCCTCGCCTCGAGGGTGCAGTTAAAATCCCCCCCGAGGATGACGCACTCGCCCACGTCGATGGAGCCCAAGAGAGCGGACACTTCTTCGAAGAAGCGCACTTGCTGCGCACTGGTCTGAGGGGCGTACACGTTCACTAGATGGAGCGGCACGCCCCCCAGGCGAACAGTGACATGGAGCAAGCGGCCCGGCACGTGCTCCTTGACCCCCAAGATCTCCGGCTGAAAATGCGGGGCCAGCAAGATAGCCACCCCGCTGGAATTGTTGGAGAGGTGACTCATGCTGACCCCTCCTTGCCACTCCAGGAGCCACGTGGCTTCGTCTCCCGGAACGGTGTGGGTTTCTTGCAGGAAGCACACCGCATACTTCCCGTCCCGAAGGACCGAGAAGTTATTGAATCTGCGGCGCGCCTCCCTGCTGCCGTTGATGTTGAGGCTGGCTATGGTTATCTTCATGTCAGAAGCATAGTGCAACCTCTACCTACACCTAACGGGGCGAGGAAGCGCAGCCGCTGGTCCGCCGCCACTTCCTCAGCAGCCCAGTGAGAAACGTTGTGAGCCGACGCAGCTCGAGCGGGTTCACACCCTCGTCCGCGCCCAAGATCTTAACAGCGGCGCGGACGGAATCGATGAGCAGCGCCAGCTCCGACCACCTGTCGAGGGCCAGCCGGACCTTATTGCGCTGACCCAGGCACGTGGCCATAAAATCCCGGAGTTCCCTTACGGAAATGAGGGGAGACTCGGCAAGGGGCACGAGGTCATCCATCGCCACGTCGGCGCTGGAGTCCGAATCGTCCTCCGTGCCCATCACCGAGTCCCCATCCTCCTCCAGGGGGTCGTCACCAGCGGCCGACCCGTCCGCCGCGCAGTGCGAAGCGAACGACTCGGCCGCGCCAGCCAGCCCCGCCTCCGCCCGGATCCCACCCCCAGGATCGGCGGCAGAGGATTTCTCCCTGGGCTCCTCTAGGGGTGCCGGGCCAGAAGACGGCGGCGGTTCAGAGCTCCTCTCCGCCTCAGACGCCGGAACGATCGGAGAAACCGGGGAGAGAACAATTTCCAGCTCCTCCAGTACGTCCGGCACCAGAGACGCAGCCAGGGGGCCATCCTCCTCCCCGCCACCAACCTCCGACCCAGCGGACGGGGGGTTTTGAATTAAAAGCTCTACCAGGACGAGCATCCCCTGGGAGACGTCCGGGTCGCATTGGGCGAGCTCATTATCCTCGAGCTCGCCCGACCCAACCCCCAGGCTGCCCGACCCGGCGAGGGGTAACGACACCGATAAAAGGTCAACTTCAATTACTGCCGCGGGTTGTTCCGCAACCCCCCCCACGGGCAGGGTCTCATCCCCATCCCCGGGAGGCACGTGCTGGACAGACACATCTGCCTCAGCCTCCCGAGGGACAGGCGACCCCTGCCGATCGCTGGTGATGACGACAGCGCTGGGGGGGCGGGGGGGCGCAGTACCCGCGGCGGGCGACGACTCCCCCTGCTCGGAGGGACCTTCCTCCTCCCGGTCCTCCTCCTCATCCAGGGGGTCGCGCCTTCTTTTTAGCACGGAGGGAGCGAGGGAGACCTCCATGTCTGCAAAGGCCTCCTCCTCGACTCCCTCCGGCGGAGCAGGTTTGTCGGGTTCCTCGGGCCCGAGCCCGGCCGCAGGTATTGGCATTACCGCTGCGGCGGTTGCGGCCACAGGCTCGGGCACGGGGCCCCTCCCGCTCACATCTGCCCTGATCAACTCCGCGAGGAGCGCGGGTGTAAGGGGCTCAAGGGGCAAGGGCTCACCATCCACGGGGGGACCTGCCCTAAGGTGCTTCTTTTTTCCCCGCGCCTTCTTTCCGGCCGGACACGCTCCCTCCCCCCCGCCGGAGGCCTTGGTGGCATCGGCCCCCGACGTCAACCGCGCATCAGACGTACTTGACGCGTGGGCAGATCCGGGGGGAAGGGCGGCGGCGGCGGCGCCAGCCTCGGCCGCACGAGATGATCCGGCGGCCTTGGAGGCAGGGCAGTTCCTCCTGATGTGCCCCACCTCCCTGCAGGCATGGCACCTCACACCGTCCGACGTCCAAAAGGCGCGGTAGGCGGTCCCCTCGTGGAGGACGACGAACGCCCCTTCAGTGTCCTCCTCCCGCGCCAGCTGGATAAACAGCTGGCGCCGGAAGGAGAAGACGTGGCGAAGGCTGGCCTCCCGGAAGCCGAGCGGGATGGGCGTGATCCCCGACCTCACCTCCCCAAGTTGTCGCAAATGGGGAAGGAGGAGCTCACCAGGAACATAGGGCGGGACGTTGGAAATAATGATCCTCTGCGCGGTGGCCTCGAGAGGATCCACCGGCAGGAAGGTCCCGCCCACGGTGAGCCCCTTGGCGACAGCCAGGGACACCGCCCGCTCCGACCCCAGGAAGAACACAGCCTTCCCATACATTTTCGAGGCCGCGACGATGGCTGAGGGGCCGACAACCCCAGCCATGGCCTTGACGCAGGCCTCGATGGTCATAGTGGGGTGAGTGTAGCTCTTCACCCCAAGCTTTTTTGTTATTAATCGAAAAGGTGACGGGGCAGCAGGAACAGCGGGAGCAGCTGTGGCCGTGGCTACCACTCTCGCATAGGTCCCGGCTGGCCCCGCCACCGGCGAAGACGCAGTCGCCATTCTGGGGTGCTTTTTTTAAGGGCTACACTCACCCCAAGTCACAGGCCTGAAGGTGTTAATGGCCTCGGTGTATATATATATTTTTTGTCCTCTATTGAGCAGAGGGAGCTGATTAAAATGAGGACACACCTCTCTCCTTATTGATTTAAATTGGGAGAGTGGCCTCTCCCCTCTGCTCAATTGGCAATTAATAAAATAGATGAAACTAAGGTGCCTTAGAAAGACAGGCAGAGAGAGACAAAGAGAGAGAGAGAGGTGGGGGGGTGGGAAGGAGGGAGGCCGCAAAGGGCAGTGTTGCCACTCAGGATGGTGGGTGGGTGTTGGCAGGGTTGCACTCTCCGATGGAAAAAGTCTTTGGTGATGGTGGTCTTCTGGCAGGGGGAGAAGACGTCTTCACCTGGAAAAGCTGGAGAAGCCCAGGCTTAGTCCTGCAACAGGTCTTAACGATGTAATTAAATTAAATTAAGGACTTCACCTTGGGCAGCTCCAAGCTCTCCCAGGGCAGGCAATAGAAGGGATGCTAATTAGTGGTGTGTGTGGCCTAGCTTTTAACAAGAGCACACACACACACTACACCCCTTGATGATCCGGCCTTGCTTCTTCTTTTCTCCCCCCACCTAAAATACAAAGTCTTGGGAGAGTGCCCCAAATAACACCCACCTGTAGATGTTCCGGATGAAGTTTTCTTCCCTCCTTTCAAGCAGTTGGTTTCTCTCCCCTCTCTCCCTCTCCTGAAGTGGAGGCCAAATTGGGGAGGCAGTGATAGAAAGGCCTCTCCCCTGGTTGATGTTGATGTAGGCCTCCTTTCTCCTTCTCCTCCTCTGTCCTCTCTCTCCAGGCACCTCAGTTGATGTAATGATGGTGGAGTTGGTGGTGGTGGTCCAACGTTCTCCTCCTCTTCCTGGTCAGGGGACCACCACTTTAATCCACTCTCCAAAGTCTGGCTGCTCCCTCTGCTCGTGCTTGCAGCTGAACAGAGGGTACTCTTTTATTTGGACCCAAAAAAAACCAATTCGACTGTAAATAAACAAAAGTTCAACTAAAGCTTAACAAATCAAATTAAAATTTGGTTTTCCGTGTTGATGATGCACTCCAGTCCCCGCGGCGCCCACCGGTCACGGAAATACTCAAGCGCACCGGCGGACACCGCGTGCTCCATCTCCAGGGCCACCCGGGCGCGAACATGGCCGCGGAAGAGATGCAGGCAATCCGGCTGGACGACCCCCTCGACCGCCCGCTGCCTGGACCAATTGATGGCTCTTTTAGCCAGGCCCAGGAGCAGGCCCACAAGGAGGTCCTCCAACCTGTCCGCTCCCCTCCGCACCGGGTGACCGTAGATCAAGAGCGTGGGACTGAAGTGCAACCAAAAATCGAGGAGCAGCCCCTTCAAGTAGTGAAAGAGGGGCTGCAACCTCTCACAATCCATATAAACGTGAAACACGGACTCCTCCAGGCCGCAAAAAATGCAGGCGGCCTGGGAGTCCGTGAACCTACTTAAAACCTTATTGCACGGGACCGCTCCATGCAACACCCTCCAGGCCAAGTCCCCGATGGAACAAGGGAGGACTCCCGCATAGAGAGCCCTCCATTGGGGACCTCCGCTACCGCCGGTCGGCAAAACGCCACGCCAAGGCGTGTCCGGACGGTAGACGAAGATGGCAAAGTGGAGAGTGTGCAGGAGCAGCCCGTACAGGAAACCCCTCCCCGCGGAATGAAAAGGCACGGTGGGTATTTCCTCGAGACGGCTCAAGTTGTGAGGCGCCGGTTCCCGAGGGGAGTTTCGGGGCCGGGCGCCGATGAGGAATTCCGTCCGAACGGGGGTAAGCTCGGACGGGATCGCCCCACGTGCTTGAGCCGCCTCGATACACCTAGTGGAGTCGGGGCCCAGTGCCGCTTTTACCGATTCGATGGTTTCGACCGCGAGCCGGACGTTGGCCCAGGACAGGCGCCGCGCCAGCTCCTCCGGCGCCATCCAGCCCGCTCCTCCGCCATCGAGCAGGTCCCCGACTCTGGTCACCTTGCCAGCCACAGCCCTACCCTCCGCCAGCCGCCCGAACCCGTGTTCGTGGAGGTGCGGATTCCTGAGCAGCGGCTCCCGAAGGAGAGCCGCCGCTCCTGACGGGGGAGAGCTCCGCCTGGAAGCGACGTAGTTCCAAACCCATAGTAGTTCCTGGTAGAAGACAGGCAGCTCCCGCAGGCCGGCACGCCTGCTGCCCACTTTCGCAAACAGGAGCTGCGTGTCGTAATTGAGGCCATGCAGCTGGCGGAAGAAAAACGTCGCCAGCGCACACCATCTCGGAGGATTCTCGACGTACAGGTATCTCTGCAGCGTCTGAAGACAGAAAGTCGCAGCCTGGGTGCGAAGGCACACCAGCGCCTGACCGCCCTCCCTAAGCGGGAGACACAGAACCGCGGCAGAGACCCAGTGCTTCCTTTTGTCCCAGAAGAAGTCGATGAGCTTCTTCTGAATCTTGGCGACAAACGCAGGGGGAGGGATCAAAGTGACCAACCGGTACCACAACATGGCGGCCACCAGCTGGTTTATGACCAGCGCTCGACCCCTGTAGGACAACACTCGGAGCAGTCCTGTCCAGCGTCCTAGGCGAGCGGTGACTTTGGCCTCCAGCTCTTGCCAGTTCGCCGGCCAAGCGTCCTCGGCAGGGCTAAGGTAGACTCCCAAATAGAGGAGGTGCGTGGTGCTCCAGGCGAAAGGCCTGAACTCCTCCGGCAGGGAGTCCACCCGCCATTGACCCACCAGGAGTCCGGAACATTTCTCCCAGTTGATCTTGGCGGAGGATGCGTCCGAGTAAATCTGCTGGCATTCCCGCATCCTCCGCAAGTCAGCGGGATCCGTGACCGTGAGGAGCACGTCATCGGCGTAAGCCGAGAGGACCACCTCCACGCCGGGCCCTTGCAGAGCCAGTCCCGTCAACCTCTTCCGCAAGAGGCGCAGGAAAGGCTCCACGCAAATGGCATATAACTGGCCGGACATGGGGCATCCCTGACGCACCCCCCTCCCGAAGCGAAGGGGCGCCGTCAAGGACCCGTTAACTTTAATCAGACACTCCGCGGCGGCGTACAGAAGTCGGATCCGGGCGACGAAATGCGTCCCGAACCCGAATGCGCGCAGAGTCCCGAAGAGATACTCGTGATCCACCCTGTCGAACGCCTTCTCCTGATCCAGGGAAAGGAAGGCGACCGACAGACCAGCCCTCTGGGAGTGGTGGACCAGGTCCCGGACCAGATGGATGTTATCGTGGATGGTCCGGCCCGGGACCGTGTAGGACTGGTCGGGGTGGATCATGTGGGCCAGCACGGTGCCAAGGCGAGCAGACATGGCCCTGGCAAAGATTTTATAGTCCGTGCTGAGGAGGGAGACCGGGCGCCAGTTCTTAAGGAGGCGGAGATCGCCCTTCTTAGGCAGCAGGACAATGACCGCCCTGCGCCAAGAGAGGGGCATCTCCCCGGTCGCCAAACTTTCCCCCAGGACCCGCGCGTAGTCGCCCCCCAAGACGTCCCAGAACGCCCTGTGGAACTCCACGGTCAGCCCGTCCAGCCCCGGGGACTTTCCCCTAGAGAGCTGGCGGAGGGCGCCGGTCAGCTCCGCCAGACTTAGCGGAGCGTCCAATTTTTCGGCGCCCTCCGGGCCAACCTTCAGCAGGTCCTCCCACAAAACTCTGCGCGCATCCTCGCTGGACGGATCCGGAGAGAACAGAGCCCCGTAATAGGCGCGGGTCTCCGCGCTGATTCCCTCCGGATCCGAGACCAGAGATCCGTCGTCGGCCAGCAGCCCCAAGAGCTGCTTACGGACCCCCCGTCTTTTTTCCAGCGAGTAGAAGAAGGGGGAGCCGTGGTCCAGGTCCCGCAGGAGCTGGATCCGCGACCTCACGTACGCGCCTCGGGACCCGACGAGCTGCAGGTCCTTCAGCGCGCCCTTCTTCTCTTCGTACACCTTCCGCAGGGCCGGGTCCTCGACGACCTGACCGAGACGGGACTCCAGGTCGAGCACCTCCTTCTCCAAGCGCCCGACCCGGGCCTCCCGCCTCTTGGTCGACCCCTTCGCGTACTCCTGACAGAAGAGACGGATGTGAGCCTTGCCCACATCCCACCATAGCCTCAAGGAGGGGAAGCCCCCCTGCTTCCTTCTCCAGTCGGCCCAGAATCGACGAAACGAATCCCGGAACCGTGCGTCCTCCAGCAGCAGGTTGTTAAAATGCCAGTACACGGACCCCCCCCGCGCGCGCAGCGGAGCGAGCTCCGCCCACACCAGGTGGTGGTCCGTGCACGGCACCGGCCGCATGGAAGCTGCCGGAACGCAGGAGACGAACGCCCGGGAAATGTAGAGGCGGTCGATTCTGGACCTTCCTCCCCCAGACCTCACGCTAGTGAAGGCGCTGGAGTCGGGGTGGAGATTTCGCCAGACGTCCACCAAGTCGAAGGACCCAACCAGGTCCCTCAACTTCTCCATCGCCGCCGGGCTTCGCGGGGGACCCGAACGGTCCCTCGCCTCGAGGGTGCAGTTAAAATCCCCCCCGAGGATGACGCACTCGCCCACGTCGATGGAGCCCAAGAGAGCGGACACTTCTTCGAAGAAGCGCACTTGCTGCGCACTGGTCTGAGGGGCGTACACGTTCACTAGATGGAGCGGCACGCCCCCCAGGCGAACAGTGACATGGAGCAAGCGGCCCGGCACGTGCTCCTTGACCCCCAAGATCTCCGGCTGAAAATGCGGGGCCAGCAAGATAGCCACCCCGCTGGAATTGTTGGAGAGGTGACTCATGCTGACCCCTCCTTGCCACTCCAGGAGCCACGTGGCTTCGTCTCCCGGAACGGTGTGGGTTTCTTGCAGGAAGCACACCGCATACTTCCCGTCCCGAAGGACCGAGAAGTTATTGAATCTGCGGCGCGCCTCCCTGCTGCCGTTGATGTTGAGGCTGGCTATGGTTATCTTCATGTCAGAAGCATAGTGCAACCTCTACCTACACCTAACGGGGCGAGGAAGCGCAGCCGCTGGTCCGCCGCCACTTCCTCAGCAGCCCAGTGAGAAACGTTGTGAGCCGACGCAGCTCGAGCGGGTTCACACCCTCGTCCGCGCCCAAGATCTTAACAGCGGCGCGGACGGAATCGATGAGCAGCGCCAGCTCCGACCACCTGTCGAGGGCCAGCCGGACCTTATTGCGCTGACCCAGGCACGTGGCCATAAAATCCCGGAGTTCCCTTACGGAAATGAGGGGAGACTCGGCAAGGGGCACGAGGTCATCCATCGCCACGTCGGCGCTGGAGTCCGAATCGTCCTCCGTGCCCATCACCGAGTCCCCATCCTCCTCCAGGGGGTCGTCACCAGCGGCCGACCCGTCCGCCGCGCAGTGCGAAGCGAACGACTCGGCCGCGCCAGCCAGCCCCGCCTCCGCCCGGATCCCACCCCCAGGATCGGCGGCAGAGGATTTCTCCCTGGGCTCCTCTAGGGGTGCCGGGCCAGAAGACGGCGGCGGTTCAGAGCTCCTCTCCGCCTCAGACGCCGGAACGATCGGAGAAACCGGGGAGAGAACAATTTCCAGCTCCTCCAGTACGTCCGGCACCAGAGACGCAGCCAGGGGGCCATCCTCCTCCCCGCCACCAACCTCCGACCCAGCGGACGGGGGGTTTTGAATTAAAAGCTCTACCAGGACGAGCATCCCCTGGGAGACGTCCGGGTCGCATTGGGCGAGCTCATTATCCTCGAGCTCGCCCGACCCAACCCCCAGGCTGCCCGACCCGGCGAGGGGTAACGACACCGATAAAAGGTCAACTTCAATTACTGCCGCGGGTTGTTCCGCAACCCCCCCCACGGGCAGGGTCTCATCCCCATCCCCGGGAGGCACGTGCTGGACAGACACATCTGCCTCAGCCTCCCGAGGGACAGGCGACCCCTGCCGATCGCTGGTGATGACGACAGCGCTGGGGGGGCGGGGGGGCGCAGTACCCGCGGCGGGCGACGACTCCCCCTGCTCGGAGGGACCTTCCTCCTCCCGGTCCTCCTCCTCATCCAGGGGGTCGCGCCTTCTTTTTAGCACGGAGGGAGCGAGGGAGACCTCCATGTCTGCAAAGGCCTCCTCCTCGACTCCCTCCGGCGGAGCAGGTTTGTCGGGTTCCTCGGGCCCGAGCCCGGCCGCAGGTATTGGCATTACCGCTGCGGCGGTTGCGGCCACAGGCTCGGGCACGGGGCCCCTCCCGCTCACATCTGCCCTGATCAACTCCGCGAGGAGCGCGGGTGTAAGGGGCTCAAGGGGCAAGGGCTCACCATCCACGGGGGGACCTGCCCTAAGGTGCTTCTTTTTTCCCCGCGCCTTCTTTCCGGCCGGACACGCTCCCTCCCCCCCGCCGGAGGCCTTGGTGGCATCGGCCCCCGACGTCAACCGCGCATCAGACGTACTTGACGCGTGGGCAGATCCGGGGGGAAGGGCGGCGGCGGCGGCGCCAGCCTCGGCCGCACGAGATGATCCGGCGGCCTTGGAGGCAGGGCAGTTCCTCCTGATGTGCCCCACCTCCCTGCAGGCATGGCACCTCACACCGTCCGACGTCCAAAAGGCGCGGTAGGCGGTCCCCTCGTGGAGGACGACGAACGCCCCTTCAGTGTCCTCCTCCCGCGCCAGCTGGATAAACAGCTGGCGCCGGAAGGAGAAGACGTGGCGAAGGCTGGCCTCCCGGAAGCCGAGCGGGATGGGCGTGATCCCCGACCTCACCTCCCCAAGTTGTCGCAAATGGGGAAGGAGGAGCTCACCAGGAACATAGGGCGGGACGTTGGAAATAATGATCCTCTGCGCGGTGGCCTCGAGAGGATCCACCGGCAGGAAGGTCCCGCCCACGGTGAGCCCCTTGGCGACAGCCAGGGACACCGCCCGCTCCGACCCCAGGAAGAACACAGCCTTCCCATACATTTTCGAGGCCGCGACGATGGCTGAGGGGCCGACAACCCCAGCCATGGCCTTGACGCAGGCCTCGATGGTCATAGTGGGGTGAGTGTAGCTCTTCACCCCAAGCTTTTTTGTTATTAATCGAAAAGGTGACGGGGCAGCAGGAACAGCGGGAGCAGCTGTGGCCGTGGCTACCACTCTCGCATAGGTCCCGGCTGGCCCCGCCACCGGCGAAGACGCAGTCGCCATTCTGGGGTGCTTTTTTTAAGGGCTACACTCACCCCAAGTCACAGGCCTGAAGGTG
This sequence comes from Somniosus microcephalus, assembly GCF_052327205.1. Classification (NCBI taxonomy): domain Eukaryota; kingdom Metazoa; phylum Chordata; class Chondrichthyes; order Squaliformes; family Somniosidae; genus Somniosus; species Somniosus microcephalus. The sequence goes on from NC_140991.1 coordinate 73,625,320, forward strand.
TTAATGGCCTCGGTGTATATATATATTTTTTGTCCTCTATTGAGCAGAGGGAGCTGATTAAAATGAGGACACACCTCTCTCCTTATTGATTTAAATTGGGAGAGTGGCCTCTCCCCTCTGCTCAATTGGCAATTAATAAAATAGATGAAACTAAGGTGCCTTAGAAAGACAGGCAGAGAGAGACAAAGAGAGAGAGAGAGGTGGGGGGGTGGGAAGGAGGGAGGCCGCAAAGGGCAGTGTTGCCACTCAGGATGGTGGGTGGGTGTTGGCAGGGTTGCACTCTCCGATGGAAAAAGTCTTTGGTGATGGTGGTCTTCTGGCAGGGGGAGAAGACGTCTTCACCTGGAAAAGCTGGAGAAGCCCAGGCTTAGTCCTGCAACAGGTCTTAACGATGTAATTAAATTAAATTAAGGACTTCACCTTGGGCAGCTCCAAGCTCTCCCAGGGCAGGCAATAGAAGGGATGCTAATTAGTGGTGTGTGTGGCCTAGCTTTTAACAAGAGCACACACACACACTACACCCCTTGATGATCCGGCCTTGCTTCTTCTTTTCTCCCCCCACCTAAAATACAAAGTCTTGGGAGAGTGCCCCAAATAACACCCACCTGTAGATGTTCCGGATGAAGTTTTCTTCCCTCCTTTCAAGCAGTTGGTTTCTCTCCCCTCTCTCCCTCTCCTGAAGTGGAGGCCAAATTGGGGAGGCAGTGATAGAAAGGCCTCTCCCCTGGTTGATGTTGATGTAGGCCTCCTTTCTCCTTCTCCTCCTCTGTCCTCTCTCTCCAGGCACCTCAGTTGATGTAATGATGGTGGAGTTGGTGGTGGTGGTCCAACGTTCTCCTCCTCTTCCTGGTCAGGGGACCACCACTTTAATCCACTCTCCAAAGTCTGGCTGCTCCCTCTGCTCGTGCTTGCAGCTGAACAGAGGGTAACTTAAGACTGAAGTACAGAAGCCTGCTATGGCTTTATATACAGGGGTGGTCACTGCCGGTACTGCAGTATAGAATCAGTTCTTCTCTTAAAGGTACATACACAACACTTAGATTTTGTCCCCTTGTTTTGAATTTCCCCGCTGAGAAGGAAGGTTCATTTCCTAGCTACTGTTAATTCTCTTCATTATTTTAAACACTTCAATCAGATCACCCATTAACCTCCTTATCTCCAGGAAATATATCCTACGGTTACCTGGCCTCTCATTGACTCTTGCATCCCAGGTATCTCACTGGTGAATTGACACGGGGTTTCCTCCAGATTCAATAAATCCCTCCTGAGGGGAAGTACTCAAAACTGAATGTTATTGCAAATTAGGTCTGACTAAGATTCGGTTTATTTGCTGTGGCACTTCCTTGCTTTTATATCATAAGCTTCGTGGAATGAACTGAGCATTCCATAGAAACATAGAAGATAGGAGCAGGAGTAGGCCATTCGGCCCTTTGAGCCTGCTCGCCATTTAATGAGATCATGGCTGATCATCCAAATTCAGTACCCTGTCCCTGCCTTCTCCCCATATCCCTTGATCCCTTTAGCCTCAAGAAATATATCCAACTCTTTCTTGAATATATTTAATGAACTGGCCTCTACTGCCTTCTGTGGCAGAGAATTCCACAGGTTCACCACTCTCTGGGTGAAGAAATTCCTCCTCATTTCAGTCCTAAATGGCTTACCCCTTATCCTTAGACTATGACCTCTGGTTCTGGACTCCCCGGCCATCAGAAACATCCTTCCTGCATCTAGTCTGTCCAGACCTGACAGAATTTTATAGGTTTCGATGAGACCCCCTCTCAATCTTCTAAACTCCAGTGAGTATAAGCCCAATCGACACAATCTCTCCTCATACGTCATTCCTGCCATCCCAGGTATCAGCCTGGTGAATCTTCGCTGCACTCCCTCCATGGCAAGAACGTCCTTCCTCAGGTAAGGTGACCAAAACTGCACACAATACTCAAGGTGCGGTCTCACCAAGGCCCTGTACAACTGCAGCAAGACATCCTTGTTCCTGTACTCGAACCCTCTTGCTACGAAGGCCAACATACCATTTGCCTTCTTAACCGCCTGCTGCACCTGCATGCTTACCTTCAGCGACTGGTGCACAGTAACACCCAGGTCTCTTTGCACTTCCCCTTCTCCCAATCTATTGCCATTCAAATAATAATCTGCCTTCCTGTTTTTGCCACCAAAGTGGATAACCTCACATTTATCCACATTATAGTGCATTTGCCATGTTTCTGCCCAATCACCCAACCTGTCCAAATCGTACTGGAGTTTCACGACATCCTCCTCACAGCTTACCCTCCCACCCAGCTTTGTGTCGTCTGCAAATTTGGAGATATTACATCCAATTCCCTCGTCCAGATCATTAATATATATTGTGAACAGCTGGGGTCCTAGGACCGATCCTTGCGGTACCCCACTAGTCACTGCCTGCCACTCGGAAAACGACCCGTTTATTCCAACTCTTTGCTTTCTGTCCGCCAACCAGTTCTCTATCCAAGTCAATACCTTGCCCCCAATCCCATGTGCCTTAACTTTGCACGCTAATCTCTTACGTGGGACCGTATCGAAAGCCTTCTGAAAGTCCAAATACACCACATCCACTGGTTCTCCCTTATCTATTTATCTAGCCTTTTTGCTAGCTTTTCCTTTAATACCTTTTTGATACCTTTAAATGACATATATACCTGGATTTCGAAAGGTCTGTGTTCATGTACCTTGACCACCACAGCGCCTAACATTTCCATTATATTGTCATTCTTGCATCCAAAACCTGCCACTTGCACTTTGTTACATTAAATTGCATATGCCATCATTCTACTCACTCACTTAATTTATCTACATCTATTAGCAAATATGTAAGCGGGTATCCCGTGGTATTGGTTATGGTTAATTGGCAGTTTTAGAAGAATGGGGATTTATACCAGCAGTAGGGACAGACTGGTTCTGGTAGTAATGGTATGAGTCTTGGGGTCTAGCAGTACTTCGAGGAGGTCCCAATGCCCAGGAACACTGAGAGGGGCAACATGGTTCTGGAAACACTATAGCGGGAATACTGGGGCAGGTCCTGGGATCATTAAAGAAGTCCCAGGGTCTGGGAGCATGGGTGGCTGTCCTAGGATAAGGGAGAACTAAAAATGACATCTCGAATTTTATGAGCATTGAGAGGAGGTCTCAGTCAGTTCTTTGGGTGGAGGGTGGTAATATATATTATAATAATTGTATAAAATATATATAAATTATATATAACGAGTAAAATATGGCATGTACTTTCTGTCCACAAGCATTACTTTCTCTAGCACTTTTGATATCAGCATTTATAATGGGAAAAACATATATAAATAATACATCGTCAGTTTGTTGATGAAACAATTGAATCACCCAAACTTATTTTTGAAAAGAGAAATTGTGTGCCATTTTTTCCTCAGTAAATGAAATTTTCAGTGGATAAAATATGGCTGTAGCTAGAATTTTTAAAAAAAATCAATTTTTCACAATAATATGATTGAGTTTATCCTTCCCCAAATATTGCAAGGCTCCAACCCTTCCCCGTTTCTCACTGCTCTCAGGCACCAGCATGTCTGATTGGGATTTGGTGCAGGTTAGGAAAGGAGCAGCAGAGTTTTGGATGAGCTAAAGTTTATGGAAGATGGGAGGCGGGCCAAGAGAACATTGGAATAAGCTAAATTCACTCCCTACCCCAAGTGCTGCCAAATACCAGAAATCTTTCAGATGAGACATTAAACTGAGGCCACGTCTATCCTCTCATCTCTCAGGTGGACATAAGATCCCATTGAACTATTTAAAGCAGGGGAGTTCTCCTGGTGTCCTGACCAACATTTATCCCTCAGCCAACAGCACTAATAATATATTATCTGGTCATTTATCTCTGTGGGAAATTGCTGGTCAGTCAAAGGAAATTGGTCAGTCAAAGGAGCTGTGCAGCATTATAACAGTACATCACAAAGTCACAAAACTTTTAATAATATAGATAGCGGTGTCAATGCCTCACTATCGGAGGAGGAAGGCAATGCTTGAATACTTGGATCCGGCCATTTTACATTTTCAGTCACTTGCAGAGAGATAGGACAGCATTACATGACTTTTGGCAATTTGGTTTGGCACAGTGTGTGGAACAGGTACAAAGTTAATCTCACCAAATTAGTCAGAAACCAGCTACATGCCTTGCAGACCTCTCAAGTACTTTGAAGGCCAGTCTAGAGAGTTTGAGAGGCTTTTATAAAGGTTGATTGGCCATTATATTCAGAGCACTTTGGCGGTTGTTCATATCGGGAAATGGAGATGGTGGTAATGCTAAAAGCAAGTGTATTTTCCCACCTCGTGGTAAGTTAGTGGTAGAAATAACAAATGCTACATAGGGCTTAAAAAACTTTCACGGGGCTTACATAACATTTTGGTAAAACATAACTGCCACATAAGTTTTTAAAAAATTAAAATAACTTTAATCTTTGATCTCATCACTCTTGTCTCTTGTTTCAGTTCTGTGCTGTCCATTTTAATTACAATTTTCTTCAGTTTTTACTTGTTTTATCTTCAAATTTTCTTTGACTTTTCTTTTGTCTTATTAAGCACAAATTTGTATGTTGCTTTCTACTTGTACAGTTATTTCTCGTCTGTTTTGATTAATTCAGCATTTTTGTAAGCTTCTCACTCTCTAACAGCAGATATTTTTGGTTTATCTTTTTTCTGCTTTGTTGCTGAGCCTCTGTCTTTTAGTTTGCTTCTTTCCTGCAAACTATCTCTGACTTTACTTTCTGTTTGCCATGCTCAGTGCCTTGATTTTCCTCGTTCTGGCTCCTTATGCTGCCTATTCTTCCCTCCTTTCATCAGGAATGTCTGTATTGGTGGATTTCAGCATCTAAACCTGGAGATTTATTTTGTTTGGTTTGGTCTTTCTACAGTTGTATAACCTCTACCAGCTGACACCAGCACCTGGGCTGACTCCAGCTTACTTGAGAACTGGCAGTTTTGACTTGCATTAATCTCTTGCCTCTGTGGGACTCGGGCAGGATTCTCGAGCAACTAGCTGTACATTTTAATAAAACACGAGTTTTCACCTTGTATCCCTTCTGCATTGAAAAATCATCGCTCACAATGACAAGTTATTCCTTTAACCCACTTACAGGTTCAGTTTTAAATTTAGTTTCATTCTATAGAAGACAGCGAACATGCAAGTTCTCAGTTGTTTTGTGATTTCTGTTAGAAAAATTGTTTCTCCCTCATGTATTTAGTGATGGTGGTGATGTATAACAAACAGATTTGGCCTCCTAGGTGCTATACCTTATTTTTACTCCATAACAGAAAGCAAAATGTCCTCTGAATATCTGAGAGGTTTAACTTCACTTGGCAAAGATGGTGATGGTGATTCAGTCAAAGTGGGTTCTCATTCTGATATTAAAACATAGAAACATAGAAGATAGGAGCAGGAGTAGGCCATTCGGCCCCTCAAGCCTGCTCCGCCATTCAGTGAGATCATGGCTGATCGTCCAAATTCAGTACCCTGTTCCTGCCTTCTCCCCATATCCCTTGATCCCTTTAGCCTTAAGAAATATATCTGATATGCCATCAATAACTCAAAGACAAGGATTCAACTGAAGGCTTTTAATCACTAAGAACATTGCAGGTCTTCCTACATCGGGTTCGTCTGGTAGGAATGACTCATACAGCTCTTGAGACCTTTATATGGCAAAAGACAGGGGCGTAGCCAATACACACAATAGGAACAGAAGGGGGCGGTTCACACAATACAAGCAGGTAAAACACATGGGCTGATGAAGGCATATATTTCATCACAATATCCAACTCCTTGAATATATTTAATAAGTTGGCCTCTACTGCCTTCTTTGGCAGAGAATTCCACAGGTTCACCACTCTCTGGGTGAAGAAATTCCTCCTCATCTCTGTCCTAAATGGCTTACCCCTTATCCTTAGACTGTGACCCCTGGTTCTGGACTCCCCGACCATCGGGAACATCCTTCCTGCATCTAATCTGTCTAGTCCTGTTAGAATTTTATAAGTTTTGATGAGATCCCCTCTCATTCTTCTAAACTCCAGCGAGTACAAGCCCAATCGACTCAATCTCTCCTCATACGTCATTCCTGCCATCCCAGGTATCAGCCTGGTGAATCTTCGCTGCACTCCTTCCATGGCAAGAACATCCTTCCTCAGATAAGGCGATCAAAACTGCACACAATACTCCAGATGTGGTCTCACCAAGGCCCTGTACAACTGCAGCAAGACATCCTTGTTCCTGTACTCAAACCCTCTCGCTACGAAGGCCAACATACCATTTGCCGCCTTAACCGCCTGCTGCACCTGCATGCTTACTTTCAGCGACTGGTGCACAAGGACACCCAGGTCTCGTTGCACTTCCCCTTCTCCCAATCTATTGCCATGCAGATAATAATCTGCCTTCCTGTTTTTTGACACCAAAGTGGATAACCTCGCATTTATCCACATTATATTGCATCTGCCATGCTTCTGCCCAATCACCCAACCTGTCCAAATCATCCTGGAGTTTCTCGGCATCCTCCTCACAGCACACACGCCCACCCAGCTTTGTGTCGTCTGCAAATTTGGAGATATTACATCTAGTTCCCTCATCCAGATCATCATTAATATATATTGTGAATAGCTGGGGCCCAAGGGCCGATCCCTGCGGTACCCCACTAGTCACTGCCTGCCACTCGGAAAAAGACCCGTTTATTCCAACTCTTTGCTTTCTGTCTGCCAACCAGTTCTCTATCCAAGTCAATACCTTGCCCCCAATCCCATGTGCCTTAATTTTACACGCACTCTTCAATTTTTTTGATCTCCGTGTTTCAATCAATTGGTCACATGATTCAGTTAATCCATATTTTGTTGTAAATAATAACTGAGGAAAACGGATCAAACAGTTTTAGAAACCTTCCATAGAATAACTTATTATTTATCATAAATCCCTTTCAATTTGAGCAGAAAATCTATTTTTTTCATTAAAACAAAAAGTATAAAAAGAATGATGATGCTCAGGTAGAAACGAACATTGGTAAATTAATTTAATTGTCAACATTTGCAGATTTCCAAGCCACTTGGGAGGAAATAAATTAAGGAAAATTTAAATTTTGCTTGCAGAGAGAAAAAAAATCCCTCTACAATCATATTTTACAATCAATGTTGAGTATTTAGTTACAGACATCTGTAGAAACTGAGACTTTGGTGATTTGACTCTAGTAGATGTTTGTTAGTAACCTTGGTGAATTTCACAATTTAATTACTCTCAGTAGTAACTGCTGGAGAAACAAATGATTCTGGACTCTTCAGCGCTCCTTGCTCGTCTTCAACTCCCGCCATCCTGCCCCCTCTCCAAGGCTCCAGGCTTCCTGGCCACTTTCCGCAAGCTCTCCTCTCCAGCTCCTGATATTCCTCACCCCTCTCTCAGGTCCTCAGTCTGTGAGCAGTACTGGCAGTGAATGGAATAGCAGACATTAAAATCTGGGGAGCTGCTATGATTAATGGAGCATCATGTGTGTTGGTCATGTTCTTTTTTTGTTTTTTTAGGCTGGAAATTATGGGTGTTGTCTTGTACATAGGCCATCATATATGGGAGTGTATATCGTAGTTTATTGCATGTTCTTTGTATCATGGTTGTCAATGATACTACACATTGCTAACATGGATCCCTCATGACCTGTTTATAATGAGTAGCTCTTGCAATGTACCAAGTGATGGTGTCTTTTTTTACTTCACACAATTGTTACATGATTCTTCAGCATGTCACTTTAGATGGAAACCCCAAAGGAACAGAATGAACGGTTGTTTGCTTCATTTTCTCCAGGATCACCACTGATCTGCCACCGAAGTTATGGTGGGAAATCGTGAGAACCCCTGTGAAAATTAATGGTGAAAATCTTAAACCTAAATTTACTTACCTCAAGGGAAATAAGATGGTGGCCAAACTGGCACAAACATTTCAGTAATGTGCTTCCAGGCACCACCCAGTGGTCATAGCGTGCAATTGCAGGCAGACGGAAAGTTCTAAGTTCTAAGTACTGTCACATTAATGGAAAGATCATATTTCAGTGCCTTGCACGGAGTACGCCCACTTTTCCTACCTATGTCCAGTTCTCTGCATGTGTCAGCACTAAATTTCATCTGCCATTTTTCTGTCCGCTTGTTTTGACCAACACATTGGCCCAGAAATTCAGGTCGGAGGTTTCCCGCGGGTGTAAGCCCCCGACCTGCACTTGCCTACCGCACCGGCCGTTGTGCTGTGGGCCCCCGTGGAATTCCGATCCTGGGCCTGCTCCAGCTACCGGCGCGCAGTGCTTGCGTATCCCAGGGGCGCAGTTAGTTCGATGCGTCCCCTGGGATCACGTGGGCCATGGGGACCTAATCGGAGCAGGGAATGCTCCATTCATAAGTTTGACAGGAAGAGCTGTCAAAACTTATCAATACTACGGGCCCCAAAACATCACTAAATCTTCAAATAATTGTTTTTTTTTAAATCACATTTTTTAAATAAACTATAAATTACATTAAATAACTATTTTAAACAATTTAAATTTTTGAAAAAAATAATTTTATTTTCTAACGGGGCTAAAAATAAACTTACCTTTCTTTAAAGTATTTAAAAATAATAAACCTGTGGAAAAAATGTTTTAATTTTAATTAATTCACCACTTACCTTGTAAAAAGCAGGCCTTGCGACTGCTTTTTAAATGTGTATATTCTGGAGACTTACCCTCCCGGGAAAACCTGCAAAAAAAAACCTAAGCTCGATGTGCACGCGCAGCCTCTCCTGCGCATGCGTTCGAACTCTGAACCCCTTCTTTCAGGGGAACGGAAGTGCCGGTTTCCCGCGCATGCGCAGTGCATGCAGGAAACCGGCACTTCCATTGGGTCTATGGGTGAGTACCCCGTGCGTACTCACCCGTGGAGACCCGAAGTTCTGGGCCATCAGTTCAATTTCACTGCTCCTCCTAGTTTGGTATCATTGCACATTTGACCACATTGCATTGAGTTTATTTCTTTCTTGCCTTTTGTTGCTTTTTAATTCCATCTGTGGATATAGCCACTTTCTAGCTTTCTGTTATAGCCACATCTGCTTCACCTGTGCCCACGATTTCTCTATTCCTCCTGTGCTTTTGGCTTGTTGTGTTCCTGTTATGGCTGCTTTTCCCCATCCTCCTATGGGCATGGTCACTTTTTGCATTCCTGTTGTGGCTGCTGCTGCGGTGACTGCTATTTGGCTGGCTCCTCATACTTCAGTGCCCCAGTATGTAAAAACTTCATCCATACCCTCCAGTTTTTGTGACACCCACTTTGTCTCCCCTCCCTACTGCTAACAAACCCCAATGTCACTTGCAATGCTAGCAAGCTCTACAACCTCTAACCCATCAAGTGCAGCCAAACCCCCAAGATCTTCCTCCTTTGTAGTGCCGCTGAACTCATTCTCAGTATTGCCATATCGTCCAATGCACCTTGAGCAACACCATGGGAGAATTGTACACAATATATTAAAAGTTTTGCATATATCATAGATTTGCTATAACACTTTATATTTCCAACACACTTTTTTCACACCTCTCTGTGGTGCTAAAACTTATTTCTGCTCGAGTGCTTTCAGCTCTATCTCCAAACGAAGTGGCACTGTGGGACTTTTTTTTTAAGTGCCACTTGCTTGGTGTCTGTACAAATTGGGCCTCTTGCCTGAAAGTACCCCTAATGCTTCTCTCATAATGAGCCCTCCCCAAGTAGCCTTCCCTCTTCCCGCCGTCACCATGCCACTGCTTCCCTTTCACACTGAAGACCCACTCCCCCCCCACCAAAAATAATGCTATAGCTGTGTTTCTGGTCAGAACCTGGGGGCTAGCTTTAAACTCTTTTAAAGTGCTTACTTTTAATGTGCTCTTTCTACCTTGTGTAAATGTGTGGTGTGCAATTTAAAGAACTTAAAGCCAAACCCTGCGTCAAGACGAAGAATGCAGCAATAGAAGCGTTTTCTTAGGGTGGGTCTCTACAAAACCCTATTTTAATCATTTAAAGCACTTAGTACACTTAGTGGATAATTATGGCATTAGCACTTTAAATAACTAAAAAAAGGCTTTCCAGCATAATGTTGTGCTGCCCTGAAATTTTGGGCGGGCCTTTTAGGAGTGGATCCTGGGTACAGTGACACAGGGTACATACTGCAGGAGGGGTGCTTGCGGCATTCACCGTGCTGTGGGTTCCACCCTCGGGTGGGGGGTGAAAACTTTCATGCGAAGCCTTGCAGCAGCGTAATTCAGCCTATGGTCACTGGGAGTGGCAGTAAAAAATAATGATTGCCTCGGTTGTCATTGGGCTGTTTTCTGCAATGCAGTTGATTTACTCTGTGATGGAATGCATTTACAAAACTTGCTTTTTAAATTTTAAATGCCCACGTGAGGCCCTCAGCCATGTTGGATGCCAGGGCTGCATGCAGTTTTGCCGGTACCGAATAACCGGGAACATGCAGTTTTGCCGGTACCGAATGACCGGGAACATGCAGTGTGTGTTATGACCACTCCCTCTTCCGGCAGAGTATTTGACAGATGGATAAAGTAGTGGGGATGTGATCTAGCCAGATTCTGTCCCCAGCCACCCAGATTACAGCATTTTTATGTCCCAGGCCGTGGAAATCTTGGGGCTCTAATTTTTAACTTTGCTCCCTACCTTTTCCTTCACCATTCTTTTAATTTATAACTGTACTAATTCCCTCTTTCATGCTCAAAAAATCTCTTCGGCGCTCACCTCCACGAAATTCTCAGGAACACCTAATTCTTCTTCTCAAACCTTTCAACACTTGCCGTCACTGAACCTGTGCTACCCATTTCCATCTCAACCTTTTTCCCACTTGCTGCCATCAACTTCTCCACAGTTGCACTCGTCCTCCCCCCAATACTTCACACCTCCACAAGTGGACCACCGCCCCTCCCACCCACTTACCTAACACTTGCGCCTCCTTTCAGTCCTGCTACACCAGGCGGCACTGCTGCCTTTCCTTCATCTCGTGTATTCCTGCAGTTCAGCCCAAGTTCATTTTGCCTGTTGCCTGCTTGCAGTTTATTTATTTTTTTTAAATCCAAGGAAAACAGTTGGAGCCTTTAAGGTGCATTTGGAATGTTTATCTGCTCAGATTGTAGTTTCATGCCTTGTGTGCTCTGGGGTTCCCGATTTTCCTGTGCTTCTGATAAATAAATAATTTAGCCTGATGTTATTCTGCCTCATGGCTGCTTAGAGGAGAGTTTTAACCCTTCTAATTGTGTCTCTTTTGCCATGATTTTACAAGTTAAGTGCACTCAGGTTTCCTTTTTTATGCATTTCCAGTAAATAATGAATTGGCACAAAACCATTGTGGCTGCTGGGTACTTAGAGTGTGATTTTTTTTTAAGTCAGGAAAATACCAGAATCCTGACAGGAACCTTTGAACCTCTCTGTTCTATTTCTTCTGCTTTCCTTGTACAATTTCACACCTTCAAAAGTACTCAGAACTTTTTTTTGTGCTGCTGAGAGATCGCTGACTCGTTGTGAGCAATGCCACAGGGCATCTGATGTTACAATATTGAAATCCATGAGTTTTTTAAGATTGTCAACTTTTGAGACACTTGATGAGGCTACAGTCACACCTCTAATGTTCCAGTACATTTATTTCAAGGGGTAAGGCAATGCTGTAATGGGCACTGCCTGCAAAGCACACTCCTCGCCTACGGAAAATAAAGAACAATGGCCGGAATTTTCTGCAGGCAGGCAAGTTGGGGGTGGGGGGCCTCCGAGGTCGGCGGGAAATTCTGGAGGCTGGGTTTCCCGCAGGCCCTGTCGACTTTAACGACCGGTCTTGCCTCTGTTAAAACTGGAAATGGGTGGGTTGGAGGCGGGATCAAGTCGGGAATCCCATTTTTAACAATTTAACTGCCCCCACGCTCCAAACCCACCTGTATTTTTAGGGGAAAATTCTGGCCATTTCTGCTTTCATCCTTTGCACTTCAAGGCTCCAACGCTGAATGTACCTTGGTGCTCACTATTTACAGTCATAGAGTCATAACGGCACAGAAGGAGGCCATTCAGCCCATCGAGTCCGTGCTGGCTCTCTGTAGAGCAATCCAGTCAGTCCCATTCCCCCACACTATCCCCGTAGCCTGCAAGTTTATTTCCCTCAAGTGCCTATCCTGTCTCCCCTTGAAAACATTGAGTGTCTCCGCTTCCACCACTTCCGTCGGCAGCGAGTTCCAGTTCCTCAACACTTGCTGCGTAAAAAAGTTTTTCCTCACATCCCCCCTGTATCTCTTGCCCAAAACCTTAAATCTGTGTCCCCTAGTCCTTATACCATCAACTAGTGGAAACAGCCTTTCCCCATCTAGCCTATCCAAACCCGTCATAATCTTGTACACCTCTATCAAATCACCCCTCAACCTCCTTTGCTGTAATGAAAACAAATCCAGCTTCTCCAACCTATTCTCGTAGCTAAGATCCCCCATCCCCGGAACCATTCTGGTAAATCTCCTCTGCACCCTCTCAAGGGCCTTCACACCCTGCCTAAAGTGTGGTGACCAGAACTGGACGCAATACTCCAGTTGTGGCCTAACCAGCACTTTATAAAGGTTCAGCATAACTTCTCTACTTTTGTACTCCATACCTCTATTTATGAAGCCCAAGATCCCATATGCTTTGCTAACCACTCTCTCAATATCTCCTGCCACCTTCAGGGACCTATGCATATTAACTCCCAGCTCCTTCTGTCCCTGCACACTCTTTAAAACTGTGCTATTAAGTGTATATTGCCTTTCCCTGTTCCTTGTGCCACAATGCATTACCTCACACTTCTCTGTATTAAATTCCATCTGCCACTTGTCTGCCCATTCTGCTAGCCTTTCTATGCCCTGTTGCTGTCGATTGGTATCATCCTCACTGTTTGCCACACCTCCAAGTTTGGTGTCATCGGCAAATTTAGAAATTCTACTCTATTCCAATGTCCAGGTCATTTATATATTTTTTTTAAAAAGCAATGGCCCCAGCACTGACACTTGGGGAACACCACTGACTACCATCCTCCAGTCTGAAAAACAGCCATTTACCACAACTCGCTGTTTTCTGTCCTTAAGCCAATTCCTTATCCAAGCTGCCACTGACCCACCTATTCCATGAGCCTCAATTTTGTTAACCAGCCTTCTATGTGGTACTTTGTCAGACACCTTCCGAAAATCCATGTAGACAACATCCATTGCATTTCCTTCATCAATCCTCCCTGTTACTTCATCAAAAAATTCAATTAGTTTAGTCAAAGATGATCTGCCTTTTACAAATCTGTGTTGGATCTCCTTAATTAGTTTAAGCCTCTCCAAGTGCCTGTTAATTTTTTCCTTGATTATTGTTTCTAAAACTTTACCCACCACTGATGTTAAACTGACCGGCCTGTAGTTACTAGGATTGTCCTTACACCCTTTCTTGAACAATGGTGTTACATTTGCCACTTTCCAATCCCCAGGCACTTCCCCCACATCTGGGGAAGATTGGAAAATTAAGGCATACCCTTCTGCTATCTCCTCCCCCAATTCCCTTAGCAACCTGGGATGCAAGCCATCTGGACCAGGCGACTTATCTACTCTGAGCATACCCAGTCCTTCTAGTACATCCTGTCTATCAAATTTCACCCCTTCCATTGTTTCTACTTTTTCCACTTCTACCGATATTTTGTCAGCATCCACCTCCTTAATAAACACCGATACAAAGTACTCATCGAGTATTCTAGCCTTGCCCTGCGCTTCTAAGCATATATCACCACCTTTGTCTCTAATAGGCCCCACCCCGCCTCTTACTACCCGCTTACTGTTTACATGCTGGTAGAAGATTTTTGGGTTCCCTTTTATGTTAACCGCCATTCTACTCTCATATTCTCTTTGCCAATCATATTGTCATCTTCACTTCCCCTCTCAACTTACTGTATTTGGTCAGGTTCTCCCTTGAAGAATTCACCTGACATTCATCATACACCTTTTTTTGTTTCTTCATTTTCTCTATCTCCCTCGTCATCCAAGGAGCCCTTGCTTTGGTTCCCTTACCCTTCCCTCTTGTTGCAATGTACCTAACCTGTACTTGGAACATCCCCTCCTTAAAGATCACCCATTGTTCCGTTACAGTTTTCCCTGTCAGTCTTTGGTTCCATTTTACCCTGGCTAGATCCTTTCGTATCCCATTGAAGTTAGCCCTATTCCAGTTTAGAAGTTCCACTCCATTGCTAATCTAAATCTTATGATACGATGATCACTCATACCCAAGTGTTCTCCCACAGACACTTGGTCGACCTGGCCCACCTCATTCCCCAGCACCAGATCCAGCAATGCCTCCTTCCTAGTTGGGCCAAGAATATACTGGTCAAGGAAATTCTCCTGAACAAATTTCAGAAATTCCTCCTTTCCTTTTACCCTCGCATTATCCCAATTGATATTTGGGGAATTGAAGTCCCCCAATATCACCACTCTATAGCTCTTGCATATCTCTGCGATTTCCCTGCAGTATTTATTGCTCCTCTACCTCCCTCTCACTATTTGGAGGCCTGTAGAATACTCCCAATAGCGTGATCATACCCTTTTTGCTCCTCAACTCTAACCAAATGGATTCTGTCCTTGTCCCCTCAAGAACATCCTCCCTTTCCAACACTACAATGTCTTCCTTAATCAGCACTGCCACCCCACCTCCCTTTTTTGCTTCCCTATCTTTTCTGAACACCTTGTACCCTTGAATATTAAGTGCCCAGTCCTCACCGTTTTTAAGCCTTGTTTCTGTTATTGCCACAACATCATATTGCCACACGGCTAATTGTGCTTGTAGCTCACCAGTCTTATTCACCACACTTTGGGCGTTTACGAAGATGCATTCTAAACCCATTTTTGAATTTTTCGTAGTCTTTTAGTCTGCTTCTATCTAATATGGTACTACTTCAGCCTCCAGCATTATCTTCCCCTCCAGTACCATCCAACACACTCACTCTTCCATGCATCCCATTCCTCCCCTCCACTCCTACATGCTGGTGCCCATCCCCCCTGCCAAGCTAGTTTAAACCCTTCCCAGCAGCACTAGCAAACCTCCCTGCGAGAATATTGGCCCTGGCTCTGTTGTGGTGTAACCTGTCCGGCTTGTACGACCCCACCTTCCCCAGAAATGGTCCCAGTGCCTCAGGAATCTAAAGCCCTCCCTCCTGCACCATCTCTCCAGCCACGCATTCATCTGTTCTATCCTCCTATTCCTGTACCCACCAGCACGTGGCACCGGGAGTAATCCGGAGATTACTACCTTTGAGGTCCTGCTTTTTAATCTCTTTCCTAGCTCCCTGTATTCTGTCTGCAGGACCTCATCCCTCTTTCTGCCTATATCGATGGTACAGATATGGACAACGACCTCTGGCTGTTCACCCTCCCCCCCCTCAGTGTCCTACAGCCACTCAGTGATATCCTTGACCCTGGCACCAGGGAGGCAACATACCATCCTGGAGTCACATCTGCGTCCACAGAAACGCCTATCAGTTCCCCTAACCAATGAATCCCCTATCACTATTGCTCTTCCACTCTTCTTCCTCCACCCACCCCCCCCCCCCTCCCATGCAGCTGAGCCTTGGCTCTGGCTGCTCTCCCCAGAGGAGCCATCACTCCCACCAGTTTCCAGAACTGTGAACCGGTTGGTGAGTGAGATGCACTCTGGGGATTCCTGCCGTACCTGTCTGCTCCTCCTTCTCTGTCTGATGGTCACCCATTCACTTTCTGCCTGCACATTGAGGCTGCGGGGTGACCACTTCTAGAAACGTGCTTTCCAAGTATTTCTCAGCCTTGCGGATGCACTAGTGACCCCAGCTGCCGCTCAAGCTCCAAAACCCGGAGCTCGAGTTGCTGCAGTTGGCGACACTTCCTGCACACGTGGTCGTCCAGGCGCAAGAAGCGTCCAGGATTTCCCACATGGCACAGGATGTGCAAATCACAGAATTGAGCTGCCCTGCCATGCCTCTATTTACCAGACTATGGAAGTAATTTAGCAGAAATAAACTTAACAAGAAATACTCAACAGCTACCCACCAATCAGCACCTCCCTTTATTAGATAGGCTATGATCTACTTAGCAGAAATATACTGAAAACAGAACAAAAAAAACTTACCACAAATACTCACCCTATACTCAGCTCTCAGCTCCCTTGTGCCAGCGACACCTTTGAATTGTGACGCCACTCCTTTGTTGTGTCGCTTGCCAACTGTCTCACTCACAGGTAGTCCGCTTGCTCAGACTCCAAGGTCTCTGCTCCACGCCGCCTTTATCCCCAGTATCCGACTCCGTTCCTCTCGCAGGTCCGCTTGCTCAGACTAATGTATTAGATTTTACATTGCAAACAAGTTAAACGACCCCCACTTCTGCTCCTTCCTTTTTCTGGGAATAATGTATTATTGCCCAGTTCATTACATTTCTGTTGTTGAATGGATTCTGCTGTTCTCTGTATTTTACATGGTGGAAAAATACATTATAATATCAAAATTTAATGTGGTGGGTATATGCTCTGATCCCCTAGAATATAAATCCAACACTTATAACCTCCTTCAGGCTTTTATGTACTTTTTTTCCCCCCTTGATACGAATGGGAAATTTTGTATATGCCTACAGCTGAGTTCTATCCCACTGCACTTTCGGTGTAATTACTTGATTTTGAGTGGTCAGCTTTTTTGAAGTTGTTGCTCACTGTTTGCTAGTTTTCTAAATTGTCATGTATGGAATAAATTATCTGCCTTAAAAAAAAAATGCATCAGGTACTGTTGCATACAGCCTAAATGTTGGATGCTCTTATTTTTGTGTGCGCATTGCACATATATTTACATTGCAGTATTTTTCTGGGGCTACCTATTTTGATTTGAGGTCCTATTTCTGCAAAAGATGAGAATAAATATAAAATCCTGAATGAAACCTATTTTCAATCGTCATTCAGACCTCCCTCCTCCCGACTTGCTAAAGGGATTAGGAATGGATCAGATAGGTTTGAGTAGCCCCATTTTGAGTAAAGGGCTTGGCCACAAAATTCGGCTCCTTAGCGCCCGCTGTTTTGGCACCGAGTGTCATTTTTGGATCCAAAGTGGCGTCTGCGGCGGGCACGCACATTTCTAGTGCGAGTTGCGCCAGACGCCATCTTGGTGAGGGCATTGGCATGGTGCAGTGAGTGTCCGCTGGAAGTATGCAGAGTAGGTAGATCATGACGTCAATCAGCGTGCAACTCTGATTTAATGTCTTAGCTGCCATTTTGGAGCTCAACGCTCCAGCTAATACCTTCTCTTGAACTCGCACGCGTTCAGCAGCAGGAAGGACTCCCCACCAGAACTATTTAAACGGATCATCAACTACTTTCAAGTTAGTTGCTGATTGATTTCTACTGGCTGTTGCTGCGTTTGTACAAGTGTTTGGTGCTTTCTAGAGTTCTTTAAAGTTGCTAAAGTCTACAGGGAGTGGTGTGGCATGTGTTGAAGGACTTTGTCCTGACTTCAAGGCTTCTGCACATACCACTTGTTCCCAGACATGGGTGCACTAGTAGACATTCCACTTGGCCTACAGCATGACCGGGAGAATGAGCAGAGGCCACGCAGAGCAGGACAAGCTGCTGGAAGAGGGAGGAGGAGGAGGAGGGGGAGAAGGGCTTTCAGCAGGAGGCTTTACTGAAATTTGCCACCTGCTGCAGCCACAACTGCAACCTCCGAACAGGGCAAGGACCGCACTGCCAATGGCTGTGAAGGTGACTGTGGCGATGAACTTTAATGCGTGGAGCTCCTTCCAGGCTGGAGCTGGAGAAATTTGCAACATCTCGCAGTTTGCTGTCCACTGTTGCGTAAGGGAAGTTACTGAAGCTGACATTCTCTCCACAGATGCTGTCTGACCTGCTGAGTATTTCCAGTATTTTCTGTTTTGATTCCATTAGCGCACTTGTGGACCCAACCATGATACAGCCGTTCCATCATATTCTGACCCGTAATTTCCTCCAGTTAAACTTTGGGAAGACCAAAGTCGTCATCTTTGACAATGACCACAAACTCTGTAGTCTTTCCAACAATTCCATTCCCCTCCTGGCCACTGTCTGAGGCTTTTCACAGCTTTAGCGTCCTATTCAACCCCGAGCTGAGTTTCCGACCCCATATCCTCTGCATCACAAAGACTACCTACTTCCACCTCTGTAACATCACCCATCTCTGCCCCTACTTCAGCCCATCTGCTGCTGAAACCCTCATCCATGCCTTTGCCACCTCCAGACTCAAAGCTCTGCTGCCTTTATCCTATTCCTGCCTGTTCATCGCTGCATACTTCCTCACCTACATTGGCTCCAGGTCCCCCAATACCTCTAAGTTAGAATCCTCATCTTTGTGTTTAAATCCTGGTAGAGCTTAGAACGTTAACGTTCAAAGATGATGACAGATTAAGCAGAACTAGTATGTGAATCAGACATTCTTCTGGAAAACTGAACAAAGTGTTACCACTTAGTAGTAGTCAATCTCGAGGCAGCAGTTGAGAATTTTGTGAAGTCCTGAATACCTCATTTATAGGAGTGAACAAGAGCTGAATCAATGCATAGTTTGGCTTCCAATTGTGTTAATAAATAGTGCAATACATAAAATCAGATTTTAAAAAAAATCAGCCCCGGAAGTGTATTTGTCTATTTGGTGTGTGGTCTTGAGACTGGCAGTGAAACAAGCAAACGGGTGGCCAGGAAATTGACTGCCTCAGTTGAGCTGCTGGTCTACTGGAGTAGTAGTTTTTTTCTACCAGCTGTCTCTTCTTGGTAATAATTTTGTTTTCAGATTTTTTTAACGAAATGCTGCAAGAGGACTCTGATGCCATGTGCAAGTGATTAGATTTGTTGAGATTTGTGTCATTGCATCACAAAGTAAAAGATTTGCCAATACTGTTTTGTGAAGATCATGAACCCAATAATAATGTTCCGACAATAGTACACAAATAAATCTTCAGAATATTAGCACAATTATTTTATTTTTTGCATCCTAGAAATAGCTGTGAAAGTTATTTTTTATGTGAAGCCATTGGAATTGTTGATGTGGAGTTTCAAAAGACATTTGATAAAGTACCAATAGACTTGATGGCAAAATTAAAGCCCACGGGATTAAGGGGACAGTGGCAGCGTGAATACAAAATTGGGTAAGGGACAGAAAGCAGAGAGTAGTGGTGAACGGCTCTTTTTCAGACTGGGAGGGAGTATACAGTGGTGTTCCACAGGGGTCGGTATTAGGACCACTGCCCTTTTTGATATATGTTAAATACCTGGGCCTAGAAATTCAGTTGCGTTTGCGCCCACTTATTGGCTATAAAGTGGTTTGCGCCTGAAGTTTTTTATCGCCCGAAATTCAGATGGACCCTAACATCGGCGTTAGCCGGTAGCGCCGCGCCGGCACCGATGATGTCATCGGTGTGCGCAGCGCCCCGGTTGCAATGCTATTCCGGCCCGATGGCCAAATTCAGTTGCGGCCGCCTCGCCCGTGGCAGCCGCAAACAGCGTTTGTGAAACGGGGTCTTGCAGCTCCGAAAGGCCGGCGCATAAAGGTGGAGCGGCGGCCGGCTGCTTTCCCGGCGGCCGCCTGCCCGCACCTCCCTCCCCGGACTCCTGCACCACCCCCCCGCGGCATTGATGTCTGAGTCCCGTGAGCCCGGCACTTCTCCGTGGTGCCGGGCTCATTTGCCGGGGGAATCCACCGGCGATCTGACGGCTGCAGGCAGCTCCTCCTTAAGAGAAGGAGGAGGCCTGCAGTACCCCAGCCTGCCGCACCGCATCGGGTGCCGCAGCGGCAGCTGGACGCCTGAAAGTGACATTCATCGCCCCTAGCGAGGCGGCCAAACCCTGCAATAGCGCACGCCGCCGTCTTGGCCCGTCGCAACTGAATTTTAGGCGGGCGCTACGGGAATCCTGGCGAGCGCAAAATTTCGGGCGCAAAAGACCTGGCGGGGCCATACCGAATTTCTAGGCCCTGGACTTGTGTGTGCATGTCATAATTTCAAAGTTTGCAGATGGTACGAGACTTGGAAATATAGTAAACAATGAGGAAGATAGTAACAGACTTCAGGAGGACATAGACAGACTGGCAAAATGAGCAGACATATGACAGATGAAATTTAACGCAGAAGTGTGGAGTGATACATTTATATATATTTAAAAAAAGCAGTGGCCCCAATACTGACCCCTGGGGAACACCACTGACTACCATCCTCCAGTCTGAAAAACATCCATTTACCACAACTTGCTGTTTTCTGTCCTTAAGCCAATTCCTTATCCAAGCTGCCACTGACCCACCTATTCTATGAGCCTCAATTTTGTTAACCAGCCTTTTATGTGGTACTTTGTCAAACGCCTTCCAAAAATCCATGTAGATAACATCTCCTCCTTAAAGATCACCCATTGTTCCGTTACAGATTTTCCTGTCAGTGTTTGGTTCCATTTTACCCTGGCTAGATCCTTTCATATCCCATTGAAGTTAGCCCTATTCCAGTTTAGAAGTTCCACTCTAGATTGTTCGTTGTTCCTCTCCATTGCTAACCTAAATCTTATGATACGATGGTCACTCGTATCCAAGTGTGCTCCCACAGACACTTGGTCGACCTGGCCCACCTCATTCCCCAGCACCAGATCCAGCAATGCCTCCTTCCTAGTTGGGCCAAGAACATATTTACTAGAATGGTACCAGGGATGAGGGACTTCAGTTATTTGGCGATACTGGAGCAGCTGGGGTTGTTCTCCAGAGAGCAGAGAAGGTTAAGGGGAGATTTGATAGAGGTGTTGAAAACCATGAACAGTTTTAGTAAATAAGGAGAAACTGTTTCTAGTGGCAAAAGGGTCAGTAATCAGAAGACACAGTTAAGGTAATTGGCAAAAGAAGCAAAGACTCCTGCAAAAAAAAATTACAGGGCTATGGGGAAAGAGCAGGGGAGTGGGACTAATTGGATAGCTCTATCAAAGAACTGGCACAGAAATGGTGGGCCGAATGGCCTCCTTTTGTGCTCCATCTTTCTATGAATCTAAATATACCTGTGCCAAACATATAAAGAGAGACAGAGGTAAATGAATGAAGTTGTTTACTTTGATATGCTACTTTGAATTACATTTTCTTTTGCTTCCAGGCCAAATACAAAGAAGACTTTGAAAAGAACCGGGGAAGAGGATTTAGCATTGTTACTGACACTCCTGAACTGCAAAGATTAAAAAGGACTCAAGAGCAAATCAGTAACGTATGTAATGTTCTGCGTGAGGACATGCATGAGGACAGTGTTTTCTCTGTTCTTGTTTTGTCTGGCTGGTGGACAATGGAGATTGTACTGCAGTGTTAGGAGAGAATGCAGATGTGTATGGTGAAAATAGAATGGCTGGATATAGAATGTGGAATGATATGGGAACTCCAGATAATTCTCCCCCAAACTATCTCCTGTTTTTCTTTGTAATATACAATCCATCCCACCTGAAAGCAATGTTGTGTTAATGTGCTCATACAGTTATAGTTCTCAGATAATCAGAATCGTTTTATTTCACACGGATTCTGGAAGTGCACGTGAGGCTGTGAGAGTGTTTTGTGACATACACATGGACATATATGCACAAAAATGCACCATACATCAGTTATGAATGTTACCATCACAACTTAATTCAAAAAGAAAAAATGTTTAAAACTGCAATAATCTTGTCTTTTTTTAAATTGTTTTCCCATCTCTTAATCTCTGAAGGTCTGTGCAAACTGAGGGGATGTTAGGCTTTCTTGATCTTCCACTTCCTGAATTAATTCAAGTTCAATACATCTTATGTTAAGTAAAGGTACTGACACACAATCCGTTCCTCTGTCTGTGCATTGTCTGTTGAAGACCACATGAATAGTTGAAAATTTATATCATTGAATTTTACTTCGAAACAATGAATTTGCCCGTTTAAAATAAAAATGGCAAATTCCAGTTGAATTATTTTACTGCAAAGTAAGAAAATTGTTGCGATTAGATCAGGATTCTTGTGGTCTTTAAGAATTGTGTAAATGCAGTGGATCACTTAACTTAAGCTGCGTGAACTAATAACATTAACACGGAAATGTTTGGCTGAGCACAGTGGATTTTTCTGATGTTTGTTATTACCAAGAATTGCTTTTACACCACTTGAAGGATCATTAAGGCACATTGACAACACACTTAATCATTTTGAGTTGAACGCTTTGAGTTTCACAAGTTTAATTTTCAGTGCATCTACAAAGGCTAATGGAGATTGAAGAATATTGTGAAATAAGGTAGGACCTTTTTTATTTGAACTTTTAAAAACTTTAATTATTTTGTGTTATGAACTAATTAGTAACTGAATAAATAAAAATACATATTTCCTGCATCTGTAATCAACATTAAATAATTTTTTCCCCCAGTTTATTGCAGAAAGGCCACAGTCACTGAAATCAAACCCTGAAGGCACAATTTGTGAAATATACCCTTAAAGTGATTTAACATGTACTTAGAATGGTATGTGGACACAGCAAGGTGATCAATCATGTGAATAAACTTACATCTGTGTATCATTAAATCTCAGAAAATGCTTGGAGTGTGCATTATGTTAGCACTTGTTAATTGATCTTTGGTGAGTTGACTCAGTGAATAATCTGTGTTAGCATGATGTAAAATGACATTAGCTGGTCTTGGTAGTGTAAAGTGAATGCTGCATTTGATGAGATAATGTAAGTAATTTCCTAATTCTTTTTGCTAATATGGATTTCAAAACTTTCTTCAAATTTGACACACCATTGCTGTTGGCTGGTATTTCATTGTAAGTGTGTAATAAAAGCATTTGTTTTATTCTAAATGCACATGATCAAAATTCTCTGAAACTGTAAACTAATTTTTTCAAATTCCCTCATCTGTCTGCTGAGCATTGTAATAGCTAAAATATTTTACTAATTTTATTTGCTGAAACCTCGTAGGTTTGTACTACATGGGAACACACATCACTAATGACTTAAATATATTTAATGCAATTTCAGGAAAGCTTAGCAGGTGACTTTCTCTCGTCTTCCTCTGAGTTTCTTACAAAAAATGAGTAAGTTAAGAACTATCACTAACTTTTTTCAATTTATATATTTTGGTGAACTTTTTTTACTCAAGGTGAGGGATTTCAGTGCTTCAAAATGAAATATCTTTGCACTAGTGACAGTAACCAATATTTCAAGGTAAGATGTAGCATGCCTTAAGTTCTAGTTGCTGTGTTCCAGCATTATGTTTTGGCTTTAAATGCATAAAAGAACAGCATGTTGCACCAGTGATAATTTTTTCTATTTCCCATTACAGTTGACCTTCTAAGTATAACAGCCAGCTTTTGTTGAGTTGTGGACAGTTTTATGCTGTAAATCAGCACCCAATAAGCACTGGCTTGAGTCGACCCAAATCATTTCATGAGATGCGTACAGTAAGCTAGGATTAAAAGAGATTTTATCATTCCATTAATCTGGAATCCAAACTCAGATTACAGAACTGAAAGGGGAGGTGCAGTTTATTGAATATTGAAATATTGGTACTGTATCAATCGTGTTATGGGCTAGTTTCCATACATTCTTTTGTGTCGGCTATTACCTCAACCATAGTAACTAACTTTAATTCCCTATATGTATTAACGTGCCAGTGCAGTCCTGTAATTTTTTTTCTGGGTTAGTGATGATACAGAAAGTAACTTCGTTTTGAATCGGAGAAAGCTAAAATCAGTTGACACCTAGTTAAAAAGAGAAATGATTATGCTACAAACATAACCTTAAAATTATTGGCAGGCAGCTGTGTCACCTGAAGTGCGGTGGTGAAAGACTTGTGCATGTCTGTCCTAGGACTGAACCAGTTTCAAATTTCAGAACGGGGTCAGTAGCATAAAGGTGACATCACCTGCGCCATTTATACCAATTCCTGGGTGTCTACCCCATGTAGACCAAGGAATTTAGTAACGGAAGCTTGCCATTCTGACCGAAAATCCTTATTTTTTAAAAACCTCAAAAGAATTGACATTTGCTGCATTACTAAAGGGATCTCTCCACAATCGGTTATTGTTCAGAAACCAGAAATGTGGGCCCCACTTCTTCCAGGATGCCATCGTGACAAACATAGTACACCTGCATCATTCAAGTGTATTTTCTGTTGAGGGAAATGGGAGTAGAACTGGTGGGATTTCTGATGGTTATTGTCATCCTGCCTCCTCTTTTGACATGGGGGAGTGGGAGGGGAGATGGATGCAAGACGCACCCATTTTCCCCATCGGAATTTTCACAAACTGTAATAAGAGGTGGGGACCTGGGTCTAGTCCCATCTGCCCAAATAATGGCGACTTTAGGTCCCCAGAGTACAGGAATTTCTACCACACAATTTTGAAATTTGAATGTTACGTACAAACAAAATGTAACTTGGTGACGACATCGCATTTGTCAAGAAATTAAGATGAGTTTTTCAATAAATTTGCAGTTTTGGAAACTTGGAGAAACTGCAAGAAAATGTGGACAATCGAATTTTACTCAAATTGTTTCTATGCTAAATATGGCTAGGTGGCATTTCCGAAAAGGAGCATTATATACTTTAAATGGAAATTACATTCATCTCATACTTGAAAATACTAATTAACATCAAAATGATATTACAATTTTACTGTTCGAAGGACTTTAACCCACTCTAAAGTGTAAAGTAGTACTTGGCAGAGATTTTAATAATGCATTAAAAATTATATCCTTAAGGACTTCAGCGATAAAGTTGAATAGGTGAAGCAATTCAGTTTTTGCATCATTTGTCTTTTGCACATATATCTGTGGATTTTTTAATTTGTATTTTCAAATTTTCTTAAAGTAAAAATAACAGGGACTTCAAAACCATGAGGACACTAAGCCATCCCATTAATTTTGTAAGCAGCAACATATAGAACTTGTACATTTTGATTAACTGATGAGGTCGTTAAATGCCATAAGCAAAACAAATCAATAGAAAAGACATGTGCCCTTCTTTATATGATGATCAGAAACATAAACCCTGATTTTTAACCTGGAGCAGGAATGGTACGCGGGGGCAAAATTCAGTCTCCCGGCTGATTTTAACTGCCCACTGCCTGGCTTTAGCCAAGTGGGAAGGTTAAAATGGCCCCTATGACCTGTCACAGTATGAAGACAAAAACAGAACCGGTGTTGCTTTTTTCCTATTGAAGCTTTTATTAAAGGTGTTTCTCTTTTAGTCTTAGACAGCATTTACAAATTATTGGTGCCCAGCAGTAATACTAATCTTGGACGCAATCACCAAAAGCAACTCTGTATCAACCGTTCTTGATTGGAACAACTTGTAAAACTGTCACTTTGTTCTGTTCCAGCAATTCTTCCCAGGAAGTGCTGCACACAGCTTGTGGGTATGTAACCCCATAATACAATTTAAGTGAAAGTATTTGGCTTTAAGCTGAGAACAAAAGAACTGTGAATGTTTGGCAATGTAATTAAGCTGTATAAAGACACTCATTACTTTACTTCATAAGTACTGGAAAACAATAGTCATTACTGATTTGTCCATTAAATATTTGCATTTTTGTTGCAGAAGAAATGGTTTCCTTGATGATTTGGGAGAAAGAATTGAAGCACTAAAGTGTACTGGACACCACCATTCCAAGGAAAGGTACCAGTGAGTTTATCAGCAATATCTAACTCCAGTTGACAAAACAATTGTTCTACATGACTTTGAGTAAAAGCAGTAACTTTATCTCACGACAGTAACAAAATAACCTTTATGTCTACATGCACATTTAAAAAAAAAGTTGATTCTTATGCAAAGTTAATATTTAGTGATACCCAAGATCTAGCTCTAACAGCAGCAGCAACAACAACAATGTGGATTTATATAGAATCTCGAACATAAATGTCCGAAGGCTTTTCACAACAGAAATATTTCACAATGGGAGAACCACTGCATAGCCATGGTGGCCGAGATTAGGAGGCTTGACGGAAAGCTTGGTTGAAAATATGGTCCCGAGTGCATTTCCAAGGGAGATTGGAAGGGTTTGGGGAGGCAGTTCCAAAGAGTAGGGCAGCGGTGGGAGATGGGTTTTGCCATCTTTGGTGAGGCAAAGATGAGGCAGGGGTTAAAATGCCCAAGGACCAAAGGGTGTGGGAGGGAATAGAAGACTGGGGGAGGTTTCAGAGATAGGGTGGGATTAAGGCCATGGAGGAATTTGAAAATGAGGATGAGGTTTATAAATTTAATGCAATGGGAGAGGGACCACCAGTGCGAAGCAGGATGCGGCCAGCTAAAATTTGGATAAATTTGAAGTTTATGGAGGGTGAAGGATGGGAGGTGAGCAGGAATTGAGTCTAGTCTAGACATGACAAAAGCATAGATAGAAGTTTTTAGTGGTGGAGAGGAGGAGTTTGGGCTGCAGGAAGGCAGTGTTGTGGAGGATGAAATAAACAGCCCTTGTGATGGATAGGTTGTTGTGTTTGAAGCTCAGTCCTGAATTGAACATGATGTATGGGCTGTTTCAGTCTGACCGCATGGACAGGGAAGGGATGGGGGCAAGGGAGCTGAGTTCGTGGCAAGGGCCAAAAATGACGACTTCAGTTTTCCTGATGTTCAATTGAAGGAAATTGTGACTCGTTCATGACTTGATGCCAGATAGGCAGCCTGATGGTGCAAATTTGATTGTGGGCTTTAGAGAGGTGGTGGAGAGGTACAGATGGGTGGTGTTGTTGTACATATACAAGATGACCCCTTGTCAGTGACTAACGTCACTGATGAGCAGTATGTGGATGAGAAAGAGAATGAGGCCGAAGATAATATCTTGGGAGATTCTGGAAGTCATTGGGGACAAAAAAGGAATGCCATTGCTGGAGATGTGCTGACTGTTTGGATAGGTGGGAATGGAACAACACAAGGAAAGCCCAGAGTGAAACGATACAAGGATAGTCTCACGGAACGGTACAAGAGAGGAGAGGCAGTGGAGGAGAATGGTGTGGTTGACTGTGAAACATTGCACTGCAGACAAGGAAGGATAATGCACCATAGTCACAGAAGATATCATTTGTGACTTTGGTCAGGGCCATCTCTGTGCTGTGAAAAGGGCAAAAGCTGGACTAAAGGAAGTTGAACAGGGAGTTTTGAGAAATGGGCATGGAGCTAGAAGTCAGTTGTGCGCAAGAACCTTGAGTTTAGAGGTAGTTGAAGAACACGGATGGTAGGTTTTTATAAGGGGGGCAAGTAGGATGATGAAGTGGAGAGGAATGGTGTCTGAGAAAGGGAGTCTTTAACAAGGTCAATTAACGTAGGGGCCAGGAGGAGGGACGTTGATTGTTTTAAAAGACATAATAGGGGGCGCAGAATTCACTCATTGTGAAAGAAAGAACTTGCACTTATATAGCACTTTTCACAACCTCAGGACATCCCAAAGCGCTTTTGAAGTATTGTAATGTAGGAACCGAGGCAGTCAATATTTGTGCACAGCAAGGTCCCACAAACAGCAATGTGATAATGAGCAGATAATCTGTTTTGGTGATGTTGGTTGAGGAATAAATATTGGCCAATACACCAGAGGGAACTTCCCTGCTTGTCTTGCAATAGTTGCCATAGGATCATTTACGTCTACCTGAGAGGGCAGACTGAGAGGCTTGGTTTAACACCTCATCCAATAGTGCAGCATTCCCAGTACTGCACTGAAATGTCAGCCGAGATCCCGTGCTCAGGTCTCTGGAGTGGGACTTGAAACCACAACCTTCTGACTCAGGCAAGAGTGCTAATGGTTATAGAAATCAATGTATGGTTCAGTAATAAAGATTCAAAGGCCTGTAATATATGTCTGCGGATATTTTAATTTCAGGAGTATTGTGTGTTAGTATTTAGTTTCTTTTAACAACAGCAATGGAAAGTAAAGTACCTTTTTATAGAAGAACAGACCAGAGTCTGTGAAATGGATTTTATCTGCTTTAAAGAAAAGCAACTTGAAGGTAGTTCTGCTGCCCTTTTGGAGCTGATTTCCATCCCTTATTTCTAAGGATGAAGTATTGGGGCAGAAATTCCTCCCCAAACGCGTGAGTATGGAAGGGGTACTCACGCGTCTGGCCGGAGGAAATGCCGGTTTTCAGCATGCACAGTGCATGCGCTGAAAACCGGCATTTCCTCTCCTCTAACCCAAGAGATGAAGAGGCTAGCGCGTGCGCTGTAGGGGGCAGCGCGTGCATCTTGGATTTCCTCTGTTTTGGGGGATTTGCGCATGTCTAAAGCCCTCCGGTCTTTACGCTTGTAAAAAGCACACGTAAGTATTTATTTTTACAGGTAAGTGGTGTTTTAGTGTAATTTAGAATTTTTTTTCCACAGGTTTATTATTTTAAAGAATCTACAATAAGGTAAGTTTAGTTTTAGACCCTTTTTATTAAAAATTTATTTTTTTCAAAAAAAAAATTATTGTTTAAATTATTTTTTTAAACTTATTTATACTTAATTTAATGATTGGGATGTTTTTAAAATTTTTATTTAAAGTTTAAATAGTGTTTTGGGCCCCTGTAGTTTTCATGAGTTTGACAGTTCTTACTCTCAAACTCATGAATGAACCTTCCCCTCCACTGATTGGTTGTACAGTGCTCACCTGATCCCAGCCGGCACATCGCACTAACTACGCCGCTGGATCAGGTAAGCACTGCGCGCTGACATCTGAACCGGGCCTGTCACAGGAAATGCAAGCAGGCCCGGGCTTCAGATGTCAGCGCGCAGGGTGAGTGCAGATCGGGGGCTTGCACGTGCGGCAAGCCCCCGACACCAAGTTCTGGGCCAATGTGTTTTTGCTGTCAATTTAACCTAAACTGGCAATCTAAGCGGGACCATATTAAAATGATGGTCTTGCATTGCTATTTTTCTTTTTTCTTTATTCCAACTGATGGTTTAAAATGCTGTGTGACAAATTACACTGTGTCACGATGCTATGTTTTCAATTCTATCCCTCTAGAAATAAACCCTAGCGCTTGTTTGCTTTTTTTTGTGGCCTTGCTAACCTGTGGCGCAACTTTTAGTGATTTGTGTATTTGTACTCCGAGATCCCTTTGTTCCTCTACCCCACCTAGACTCGCACCCTCGAAGTGATAAGTGACCTCCCTATTCTTCCTACCACTTACCTGTGTTGAACTTCATTTGCCAATTATATGCCCATTCTGCAAGTTTATTAATGTCTTGTAATTTGTTGCAGTCCGCCTCAGTATTGACTATCCCCCCCAACTTGGTATCATTCGCAGATTTAGAAATTGTGTTTTTGATTCCCAAGTCTAAATCATTAATGTAAATTGTGAACAGCAGTGGTCCCAGCATTAATTGTTGTGGAACACCACTACCCACCTTCTGCCACTGTGAATAGCTACCCTTTACTCCTACTCTCTGCTTTCTGTCTTGAAGCCAGCTTGCAATCCATTCTGCTACTTGTCCCCTGACTCCGCATTCTCTGACCATATTCATTAGTCTATTATGGGGTACCTTATCGAAGGCCTTCTGAAAATCTAGATAAATTACATCTAAAAAAAATCTACTGCATTACCATTGTCTGCTCTCTCTACCTCTTCAAAAACCTTGATTTAAAATTAAGCTTAGTAGGGGTGTATTAGGGTATTGAACAATCTATTTCAGCTTTATTTGATGGAATTATTTGTCTCACATTGGGCTATACTGAAATTTTCAGTCATAATACCCAGTGGAATATTTATCACACAAGTTCATTTTTAGTAAATGAAATGAATCTTTTTTCTTTTGGTGGCCACTGCTAAGATAAATGTATTGTAAGCGAAATTTCAGTATTCACTGACATGTTTTTTCACGAGAATTTCATTGGTTCTTCCATGATTTCATTTTGAAATACCAATTTCAAAAAGCTATTTACAGGAAACTCTCATTTAAACGGCACCTAAATATCCGGAATTCTCTATTAACCGGCAAAATTCTCACTCCGAAAACAACACCTCAATAACCGGCAATGTTGCCGAGTCCCAGTCTCCCGCGGTGGCCGAGTTAGTCAGTGGGGGTAGTTCTCCAAACTGTCACTACTCGGCTTCTTGGCACTGTCAGAAGTCAGAACACCTCAATCCCCCTGTAACAGGAGTCTGACTCTCCCGCGCTGCCAGTAGTCTCTTCTGATCCGCCATTTTACAAGGGTACTGTGTGTCTCCCACGCTGCTGGTAGTCATTGCATTGCATTACCCTCAACTGGCAGTACTGTACTTAATCAAGCATCTTCCACCATCCATTTAACACAACATTCTGTAGGTGAGTACCCAATTACTGTATACTGCACATTTCTTGATTTTTTTATTTTTCTTTGTTAAAAATAGCCTCGGTAGATAACCATCTCCGTCATCCGGAATTTTTGATCAACCGGCAACACGCCGGTCCCGTTGGTGCCAGATACCAAAGAGTTTCCTGTACTTTTTTATTTAGAAGTGTTGGTTGATGTTTTACGTGAATGTGTACATATTTAAAAAAAATAAGTATTGGAATAGAGATATTTTTATGATTCGTAGTTGATTTTCAAGTCAGTGATATTTTCAGTATAGTGAAAAACATTTCACTGTAATAAGAGAACTACCAGATCCGCAAGTATATAATGACAGAATGTGCCTGTTTTCACTTTTTAGTTACTGGGCAGAATTCATGGCAAATATATGGAATGCTGGATGTTAGGCACCTAACTCTATGAAAATGCAATTTGTGCATTAAATTAAATATAAGTGTAGAAAAATTCATATTCATGATCTATAGGTGGTATTGCATGCAAAAGCATCTTTTTGTTTACTCGCTCTGCACAAGAAGTAATATGTAAGTTTACGTTAACTGTCAAATTTGTTTTTCACAAATTTCTAATACTAGCTTGCACCAGGGATTATAAAAGGTCTTTATATGTAAATGTTAATTCATAGTTATCCAAGTTCCTTCTGGTAACCATAACAGTGTGCAAAACAATGCTTTTGAGTTAGCTAAATTAAATGTCAGTAGAAATCAGCTTTGTGAGTTAGTAAAGATTTAGCAGTGTCACATGTTTTTGTACAAAGACCAAGGGCTAAAAATTGAGTAGCGCCCCAGTTGAGGCGCTAACTTCGCCGGTGCGCTAAAAGTAGTGCCCTGGAAAAATTAGTGCCCCCGCACCGGAAATTGAGTGGTTGCGCCCCAAGAGGGAAACGGGGCGCTACTGGAAGCACCCCGCATCCCTCTTGGGGCGCTGTGAGTGAATATCGTGGCGCAACGTGCCACAGCGCCACACGCTGCGGCACGTTGCGCCGCGGTATTGCAGGCCTTCCTCCCCTTCTTAAAGGGGAGGGGCCTTGTGCAGCGTGATCTGGGGCCCAGCTGGGCCCCCGGGGATCGGGAGTGCAGACAAAAGAGCCTGGCACCCAAGAGAAGTGCCGGGCTCTTGGAGCGCAGCCGGCACTCCGCGGGGGGGTGGGGGTGGCGTTCCAGGAGGCCGGGGACGGGAGCGCAGGCAGGTGCTGGCAGGTGGCCAACAACAAAAATGGCCGTCCCGCACCTCGCCTTTAAATTGCGCCTGCCCTGCCGCAGGTATGCCACCCTGACCCTGTCGGACATAGCACCCGGCGGTAAATCAGGGGGCGCTCCCGAAGATTGCGGCCGGGGCGTGAGCGGGGCGCTGTGCACACCAATGACGTCATCGCCAGTGGCACAGCGCTACCGGTTAGCGCCACCACTAACCTCCCGCTGAATTTTGCGGGATGCGTGGGCAGTGCCGCGCCCAGGCGCTAGTTGGTTTGCGCCCCACTTAGCGCCCTCTTAAGGCGCTAACGGGTGGCGCAACCAACTGAATTTTCCCCCCCAAGTTTATTGATGTTGAATTTCCAAGGTAGATATTTACCAATATGACTACAGGCTTCAAGCAGTTGTAGAATTAAGTTTCAATCAGATCAGGTGCAAATAAAATGCACAGAAATCGCCATCTACTTTTTTGCCATCTTGCAGCATAGATTGATTGCAATAAATGCAGCCATCAGTCTCTCTCAGAATAAATATGCAGAGCGCAGATACAAATATGAGGATGATGTTTTAGAAGAACACTTTATGGGCTTAAGGTGAATTATCTTGGCTTATGACAGTAATAGTACGTGGTAGGGTTTAGTTTAAGGAGTGCGGATGTGATTTGATTAGAGAAGATTTGAACAGGGTTTCAATGAATCATATCTCTGTTCCTGTGGCATTGAATATAATCGCAATCTTCTTTTGCTGTGGATTTTTTTCCAATGTCTTGGAGCTGCTTATGTTAGCCATTTGCAGGACACAATGTTGACTTGTATACAGACACCTTCTTTATGCTTCATGCATTGTTCAAAAGCAAGTGAAAAATTATCAATGCCACAGGAACTGCAAAGGCTCTGAATGCAGCTGATTGCACAAATATTGAGATATGAAAATGTAATCCTGTACATTGTTTGAAAAGCACTCAACTTGCAAGGGATCTCTGTAATGTACAGAATCATTATTGTGCTGATTATAACTAAATATCCTGGCTCCATACATCTATCTTTTAGTCATAATTCATGTGCTACAGTATTATTCAAACAGCGTAGCTGACTCTGACGATGGTGTTGGGAAACCATGAGTATGTATTAAAATGTTCATGTTCCCAATATTTAAAAAAACAGAAGCTAAAAGCTAAATTAGAACCATACATGTAAAATCATCATGAGGATATGTATTGAATGTAGTTTTGTGCTGTTAAATACAAAAATGAAGATGGCTTAATTGCTATACTGCACGACCCAACAAACACCAGTAAAATATGTGAAGTTTGCTGTACTTTGCCCAGTCCTGCAACACGGGAAGGGCTATAAATACAAATTCATGAGGAACTTTAGTGTGCCATGCAAATAAATAAGAGAAACAAAGTGCTAATGTCTTGCCATCATCTAGGGTGTCATACAACAAAGTGATAATAAACCATTGATACTCTTCCTTTTTGATGGTATTTGTTAGCTATATACTGCAGTTCATAATTCTTAGCAAATGTGAGCCTCGATTTTAATCCTGCCCGTCCAGCAAGAACGGTGCAGCCGGAGGTTAAAATGGCAGCCGCGAGGCAGCCGCTGCACTCCCACAGCGATTTTAATTTCCAGGTTTTCAAGAGCGTGGAGGCTGCCTATCACAGGCAGGCAGGGGCCTCATGAATATTGAAATGTCAGTGCCAGTGACTTAATTTGGACCCCAATGTAATTTTAATATTGAAAAGCACATTTCGCCAAGTAGCACCAGGGCCAGAGGAGGCCCAGGTAAGAATTAATTTTTTTTCATTTTTAAAAGGTTCCGTCTGGCCCAGGAGGAACAGGCTCCTACTCGTCCAACAAGGAAACCTTGGATCTCCTCCGCCCCGGGCTTTCCCCCCAACCTTCTCCGGCCACAATTGGCCCGGACTGCTGCTCCTACATTACTTGCATTGCTGGGGACCATTTCCTTCTGTCCCTGCCGTCGTTTGGCTAACACCCTAATTCCTGCTCCCGCCATCCAGCCATGACTCCATTCGTGCCAGTTTCGGTTGGGAGATAGCCATGAACTATTTAACTGAGGTCCGGGAGTTAAAATGGCCCAGGCCTTATGCCGAGGAGTCCATGGGGCTTTCCCTCCTGCCCAGAGTTGAAATTGTGGCAGTGGTTTTGAATATGTTTATCTTGAGTTATATGGAATATTCCTATAGCAGTACAATGCATACATGCTAACCTAGAAAACTTAACACAAAGCAGCAGCTTCAGAAAGGCTGACATATCCCCTAAAATTTGAGAACTTAGACAGCCCTGAATGTAGGCTTATGATATTTAGTTAAGAGTACAATGAAAGTGCAGCCAGACATATATTTGCAGGTGTACCCAATATATCATCATATACATAGTTAAAGATCGTGGCAAAAATTGTGAGGTTTTGCCCTCAATTGCAGACTAATGTGGATATGTATTAGTATTCTCTGTTGCTAGATCTGATAAATTGTTTTTAGATTGTGTCATGAATCTTGCCATTCATGTAGAAATGACTCGAGATAACACTGGGCGGCCAGCTGGTGGCGCTGTCCAAGGAAAGTATAAATACTCGGGCGTGGGCCCAGCTTGCTCAGGACGTTTTTGTAACCAGGAACTAGCGATGTAACTAGAACACATGGTTGTGAAACAGTTGATTAAAGTCTTGTTTTATGCTCAGACCAAGTGCTTAGTAGTTTTCTTAGGTCAATTTAATCAACTGTGTATCGGCTCCACGCTCTGAGTGATTTCAGGAACAGCCAGCTATGACTTCAACTGTAGAAGGGAACTCCGACTTAGTAATCAATCCATCATGGACAAATTACTCAGACCCGCCCGTCTTGACCTGGACCCGAATTCACCTACAACTGCTAAGGTATGGAAACACTGGTATCGTACCTTCAGCAACTTCTTCAGGGTGTGTGGTGAGAATGTTCCTGATAAATTAGAGATACTTGCCAATTATGTATCTCCTCATGTGTTTGACTATATCATAGACTGTGTAGACTATGACTCCGCTATCCTAATATTACAGCGACTATATGTTAAGGCCCCAAACGAAATTTTTGCTCGGCATCTACTGGCCACAACTCGACAACAACCCGGGGAATCACTTGATGAATTCTTTCAGAAACTTTGCAGGCTCAGCAAGGATTGTAATCTTAAAGCTGTCGCAGCTGAGCAGTACCAGGAGGAGTTAATTTGTGATTCCTTTATTAATGGGATTGCATCTCCCTTCATACGCCAGTGTCTGTTGGAGAATAAAACACTCGAGTTCCAGGCTGCCTATGACCAGGCATGTTCTCTAGACTTAGCAAAGAGGAATGCAGATACCTATCTTTTACCACGTGCACGGCTGCAGCTCTCACTTTTAGTGACTCCTTCGATAGGCCTCGGGCGGAAACCCTCACTGATGATGACTCTAACCTAGCTGATGACAACCCTACCCTAGAAGCCTTCACTGATGACGACGCTGCCCTAGCGGCATCTTGGCAATCTGGAAGGAAGTGTTTCTTCTGTGGAGGTGCATTCCACTATAGGAAATTTTGTCCTGCTCGCAACGCAACCTGCAATCATTGCAGTAACAAAGGTCACTTTTCTAAGGTATGCCAGTCAAGAGCCTCTGTTAGTTTTGCAGCTACTATCTATAAAACTGCTCCTCCCCCAAGAGCCACTACTAAGGTTACAGCTGCTATCTATAAAACTGCTCCTCCCCCAAGAACCACTACTAAGGTTACAGCTGTCAAGGGTAAAACTGCTCCTCCTCCCATCACAGCTGTTTTTCCCCAAAGCCTGTCCCATGCAGCCATAAACATTTCGGTAAATGCACACATTTTGAGTGCACTAATCGACTCACGCAGCTCTGACAGCTTCATTAGTGAGCGGGCTGTCAGTAAGTTAAAACTGCATATTTACCCCTCGGACAGGGAAATTGCAATGGCTCTGACGACACTGACCACCAACTCTTCCGGCTTTTGTCTTGTCGACCTTATTCTCAATGGCCACACTTATTTCTCCACCCGGCTCGGGGTGCTCAAAAAACTATGCAGTGATGTGCTCCTGGGACAGGATTTCCAGAAACAACACAAAAGACTCACTTTTGAGTTTGGAGGGTCAAAGCCGGAGCTTACCATTTCCAAAGTACCGTTTTGTGCGCTTTTGGCATCTTCGCTCGACGAGCCCTCCTTGTTTGCCAATCTTTCCCCCCGATGTAAGCCCATAGTCACTAAATCACGACGTTTCAGCCAAGATGAGGCAGAGATCTCTTGCCTTCTAGCTGATGGTATCATTGAGCCAGGTTCACCTCCCTGGCGGGCTCAAGTCGTCGTTGTTAAAAATCCTCTGAAGCAACACAAGAAAAGTCTTTGCATCGATTACTCGCAATCTATTAACCAGTATACCGACCTGGATGCCTACCTACTACCACGCATCGATGACATGGTCAATAACCTTGTCAGCTACAAGGTATTTTCAACTTTTGACTTAGAGCGCGTACAATCAAGTACCGTTAAAAGATATAGAAACATAGAAGATAGGAGCAGGAGTAGGCCATTCGGTCCCTCGAGCCTGCTCCGCCATTCAATGCGATCATGGCTGATCATCCAAATTCAGTACCCGGTCCCTGCTTTCTCCCCATACCCCTTGATCCCTTTAGCCTTAAGAAATATATCCAACTCCTTCTTGAATATATTTAATGTATTGGCCTCTACTGCCTTCTGTGGTAGAGAATTCCACAGGTTCGCCACTCTCTGGGTGAAGAAATTCCTCCTCATTTCTGTCCTAAATGGCCTACCCCTTATCCTTAGACTGTGACCCCTGGTTCTGGACTCCCCGACCATCGGGAACATCCTTCCTGCATCTAGTCTGTCCAGTCCTGTCAGAATTTTATAAGTTTCAATGAGATCCCCTCTCATTCTTCTAAACTCCAGCGAGTACAAGCCCAATCGACCCACTCTCTCCTCATACGTCATTCCTGCCACCCCAGGTATCAGCCTGGTGAATCTTCGCTGAACTCCTTCCATGGCAAGAACATCCTTCCTCAGATAAGGCGACCAAAACTGCACACAATACTCAAGATGTGGTCTCACCAAGGCCCTGTACAACTGCAGCAAGACATCCTTGTTCCTGTACTCAAACCCCCTCGCTACAAAGGCCAACATACCATTTGCCTTCTTAACCGCCTGCTGCACCTGTATGCTTACCTTCAGCGACTGGTGCACAAGGACACCCAGGTCTCGTTGCACTTCCCCTTCTCCCAATCTATTGCCATTCAGATAATCTGCCTTCCTGTTTTTGCCACCAAAGTGGATAACCTCACATTTATCCACGTTATATTGCATCTGCCATGCTTCTGCCCAATCACCCAACCTGTCCAAATCGTCCTGTAGTTTCTCGGCATCCTCCTCACAGCACACACGCCCACCCAGCTTTGTGTCGTCTGCAAATTTGGAGATATTACATCTAGTTCCCTTGTCTAGATCATTAATATATATTGTGAATAGCTGGGGTCCAAGGACCGATCCCTGCGGTACCCCACTAGTCACTGCCTGCCACTCGGAAAAAGACCCGTTTATTCCAACTCTTTGCTTTCTGTCTGCCAACCAGTTCTCTATCCAAGTCAATACCTTGCCCCCAATCCCATGTGCCTTAACTTTACACGCTAATCTCTTATGCGGGACCTTATCGAAAGCCTTCTGAAAGTCCAAATACATCACATCCACTGGTTCTCCCTTATCTATTTTACCAGTTACATCCTCAAAAAATTCCAGTAGATTAGTCAAGCACGATTTACCTTTTGTAAATCCATGTTGACTTTGTCCGATCCTGTCACTGTTTTCCAAGTGCTCTGCTATTACATCTTTTATAATGGACTCTAGCATTTCCCCTCTGACTCTGACAAAAAGTATATGGCCTTTGAGGTCAATGGTCGGCTTTACCAGTTTTGTCGCCTTCCATTTGGGGTCACCAATGGGGTGGCCGTCTTTCAACGGGCAATGGATAGCCTAGTCAAACAGGAGAACTTAACGGACACTTTTCCATATCTGGATAATATCACCATTGCTGGTCATGACCAGAAGGAGCATGA
The DNA here is from genome assembly GCF_052327205.1 of Somniosus microcephalus. NCBI lineage: Eukaryota > Metazoa > Chordata > Chondrichthyes > Squaliformes > Somniosidae > Somniosus > Somniosus microcephalus. The sequence goes on from NC_140991.1 coordinate 73,662,921, forward strand.
TGCCAACCTCCAGAAATGTTTTGACGTTCTCCATCGTCGGAACTTAACCTTAAATGAATCCAAATATGTGAAATCAGTACCATCAGTCAACATCCTTGGCTACTGGGTGGGCAACGGTGTCATCAAACCGGATCCGTAGCGACTTCATCCGCTTCAGGAGCTCCCTCCCCCTATGAATCTCGGCTCTCTTTGTTGGGCACTCGGCATGTTCGCCTATTATGCGAAGTGGATACCCCACTTCTCCGACAAGATCCAGCCCCTGCTTCACGCGAAGTCATTTCCATTGGAGGCAATGGCTATTTCGGCTTTCAACCTCCTCAAGTGACAACTGGAAAAAGCAACGCTTCGTTCCATCGATGAAAATCTCCCTTTCGTGGTCGAGTGCGATGCATCGGAGGTGGCGATCTCGGCTACCTTGAATCAAGGTGGTCGACCCGTTGCATTTTTGTCCAGAACTTTGCAAGGTAGCGAGCTCCATTATCCTCCTGTCAAGAAGGAGTCTACAGCTATCATCGAAGCAGTATGTAAATGGAGTCTTTTTCTCGCTCGTCGCCATTTCACGGTTATAACCGATCAGTGCTCCGTGGCCTTTATGCTGGATAACCGGAAACGCACTAAGATCAAGAATAACAGAAATACAGTTCTGGAGGATGGAATTGGCCGCATTATCGATCCGGCAAAGAGAATGTGGCCCCGGATACCCTCACGCGTGCATTCTGCATTCTATGTCAACTTCGACTCTTGCAGATCTTCATACTGAGTTATGCCATCCTGGCGTTAACCGTATGTTGCACTTTGTGCGATCTAAAAATCTCCCATTTTCTACAGAAGACGTGAAAAGAACATGCTCCACTTGTAGAATTTGTGCGGAAATAAAACCGCAATTCTTCCGTCAGTCGGATGGCTCGCTCATACACGCTATACAGCCCATGCAGCGACTCAGCATTGACTTTAAAGGGCCATTGCCTTCCTCAACACGAAACACCTACTTGCTTACTATGGTGGACGAATATTCACGCTTTCCCTTTGCTTTCCCCTGTCCCAATATGCTTACTTCCACAGTGATCAAATGGCTCGATCAGGTCTTTTCCCTTTGCGGTACCCCCAATTTCATCCACTCTGATCGGGGTCCCTCCTTCATGTCAAGTGAACTCAAAGGTTATCTTTCCCAACCGGGAATCGCCACAAGTAAAATGACACTGTATCATCCCATTGGTAATGGACAGGTTGAGAGATACAACGCAATCATTTGGAACGCTGTTCGTCTTGCACTGAGGTCACGCAGCCTACCAGACCAGCAGTGGGAAACTGTGCTCCCTGACGTGTTGCATTCCATCAGGCCTCTTCTTTCTACGTCCACCAACGTTACTCCTCACGAACGATTCTTCGGGTTCCAGCGTCGCTCCACTCATGGGACATCCCTACCATCATGGTTGGCAGCTCCCAGCCCCGTGCTGCTCCGAAGATTCGTTCGATCTTTCAAGAATGATCCCATCGCCGACGAGGTGGAATTAACAGCCGTTAATCCCACATATGCGCACGTGCGGTACCCTGATGGCCGGGAGTCCACCGTTTCACTCCGAGCTCTGGCTTCTTGTCCAACCGGTCCCACGGACCCCACCGATAGAGGGATCCATATTAATGATGCCGATACTCTGCGCTCCTTTGAGGATGACGCCCTACCCAGGACATCAAGGGATCTGCCGGCTACTCTGCCGAATCAACTCGGGGAGCAGAGCACTCCCCACGGGATGGCCACCCGAAGCCAGGACACCGGACAATCACCAGCTACCTAGCAAGATGAAGCCAGCTCTGCGCCTGTGGGGACCTGCACCCGGAGTCACGATCTCCAGTCCCTCTCAGGTCGATCAAGGCGACACGGGCCCTGTCAACCTACCTGTACAAACCAAGCGACCCAGGGACCAAGACACGGTCCGAGGAGACGTGCCTTCCGGCCACAAACCGAAATCGAAACGATTGCGGCTCTTCGTGGTCCGTTATATCTGCTAGAAGGAAGTCGTCGGACTTCCAAATCTTTCAGGCGGGAAGAATGTCATGAATCTTGCCATTCTTGTAGAAATGACTCGAGATAACACTGGGCGGACAGCTGATGGCGCCGTCCAAGGAAAGTATAAATACTCGGGCATGGGCCCAGCTTACTCAGGACGTTTTTGTAACCAGGAACTAGTGATGTAACTAGAACTCATGGTTGTGAAACAGTTGATTAAAGCCTTGTTTTATACTCAAACCAAGTGCTTAGTAGTTTTCTTACGTCAGGTTGTTTATATGGTTGTCACAGTGACATGGAAGCGCTCTTCTTCCTATCCCCTCCATTGCACTCTATCCCCTCTCCCCCGTTCATATTTCCCATCCCCTTCCGGTTCATGCTGCCAATCTTCTCTCGGCCCCCTCCTACTTCACAACAGCGCTCCTCTCTTCCGTTCTTCAGAGTTCACTGTGGCACTCTTCTCTGTCCCAACCAGCAGGGCAGGATTTTTGCCCATCACAGAGATGCCCTTCCCCATCCCTGGACAACTTTCCTGTCCTAGGGCAATGAGCATGCTGGAAGCAGGCTCCCTGGCTTTTCCCAAGGATTTGTGCCGACTGGGGAAGGAAACCGATTCCTGCTCCCACAGGAGCATGGAGGCAATAAAATTGAAGAACATTTTTGCTATCGGTCTTGGACCAGTGCGCAGCCACCCTATGAGGCCCATCTGTGGAGAAACGCTGCAGACTGAATGTTGTCATACAACAATGATGTGGAGTGCACTGGCAGCTGTACTGATGATCAGCTGCTGACACAGAAAGGGACCTAAATCTAAATAAAGGAACTCCATAAAATTAACAGAATATATTAAAACAATATGAGAGTGATTACAAGGCAATAATGTAATCAGGGCTTAAAAGATAGTTATAAACCACTTCATTCAGTTTATAATGCCATCTAAACTGCTTGATTAGATCACTGTTTTGTAATCACTGTTCTATATTCTCTATATAGAAAAATTGAGCAATTAAAGATAACTTCTCTATAAAGTTACCAGCATTTGTTAACAACATGCTTCATTGGTGAAAATAGTACTACAATTAGTCAGCCTCTCTTAGTTACAAAACTCTTGGCAGCCACCCTCTTGCATTTAATTAGGTATAGAAATTACTAGTTATATGCGTGCTGTAAAGGTGAAAGGTTCAGGGCCTAAAAAGTGGTTGATTTGCACCTCCCATCATTAACACCCTAAGAGGGTGCAAAGCAACTAGTGCCCGGGCGCGGTGTCACCAATGCCTCCCGCAAAATTCAGTGGGAGGTTAGCAGCGGTGATAACCGTTAGCACCCCGCGGTGCTATGCTGCCGGCGATGACGTCATCACTGTGCGCAGTGCCCCGCTCGTGCCTTGGCCTCGTTCTTCGGTGGCGCCCCCGACTTAATGTCGGACGCTATGTCCGACAGGGTCAGGGGGACCTACCTGCGGCCAGGGTGGCGCTAATTAAAGGCAAGGTGCCAGGCGGCCATTTTTGATGCTGCCTGCCAGCACCTGCCCCCGTTGCCGTCCCCGGCCTCCTGACCACCACCCCCCCCCCTGCAGAGTGCCGGCTGCGCTCCGTGAGCCTGGCACTTCTCTTGCATGCCGGGCTCGTTTACCGGCACTCCGAACCCTGGTGGCCCAGCTGGGCCCCTCCCCTTTAAGAAGGGGAGGAAGGCCTGCAATACCGTGGCGTGATATTCCCTCGCAGCGTCCCAAGAGGGAGGCGGGGCACTTCCAGCAGCGCCCTGCTTCCCTCTTGGGGTGCTATCGATGAATTTCGGCCGTGGGGGCGCTAATATTTTCGGGGCGCTAAAAGCAGTTTTAAGGCGAAGTTAGCGCCCCAAAGGGGGCGCGACTCAATTTTCCCCCGAAATAATTTTAACACCTGTAATACTGTTTTGAGTCAAACTGATAACTCTCTTCATTTTGGAACTAACTTGACCCCTTCCGCCCCCACCCCCCCCCAAACAAAATGCTTATCGTCTGCTTTTCCTCCCCATACCCTAGGAAGATAATCACTAGTTGGATGAAGGAATCGAGAGCTGTATATCCATGTTTTTAGATGATGCTGAAGACGGTACAATGCGTAGTAAGATGTGTAGATGGGAGAAGGAAGTTATAAAGGGACATAGACAGACTAATTGAGTGGGCAAAACTATGGCAGATGGGGTTTAATGTGGGGCAGTGTGAAGTCATCCACTTTGGATCCGGGAAAGACAAATCAGAATATTTTCTTAATGGTGAGAGACTAGGAGCTGTGGAGGAGGAAAGGGATTTAGGTGACCTTGTCGGTAAGCAATAGTCAACAGGTGCAAAAAATAATCAAAAAGGCGAATGGAATTTTGGCCTTTATCTCCAGGGAATGTAATACAAAAGTGAGGATGTGATACTTCAGTTGTACAGAGCCTTGGTCACACCCCATCTGGAGAACTGCATTCAGTTTTGGGCAATGTACCTTCAGGAAGATTATACTATCCTTGGATGGGTTGGAGAGCAGATTCACCAGAAAGATAACGGACTTAAAAGGCTACATTATAAGGACAGGTTGATCAAACTTGGTTTGTATTCCCTTGAGTTTTGATCTAATCGAGGCGTTTAAAATGATAAAGGGATTTGATAGGGTAGATATGGAGAAACTATTTCCTCTGGTAGGGGTATCCAGATCAAGGAGGCATAATCTTACATTTAGATCTAGGCCATTTATGATTGATATCAGGAAGCACCTTTTCGCATAAAGCATCATAGAAATCTGGAACTCTCTTCCTCAAAAGCTTTGTATGCTGGGTCAATTGAAATGGTCAAGATTAAGATTGATAGATTTTTATTAGGCAAGTGTATCAAGCGATATGGAGAAAAGGTGGGTAAATGGAGCTGAGCCACAGATTAGCCATGATCCAATAGAATGTGGAACAGGCCCGAGGGGCTGAATTGGCTGACTGGTGTTCCTGTGATCCATCACCCCTGTCCTTGCTAATCTATATTGGCTTCTTGTCCTCCAGTGCCTGAAAGTTAAAATTATCATCTTTGTGTTTAAATCCCCTTCCTAGCTCTTTAACTGCCCCAGCCTTACAACATCCCCCACCCCCACCCCAACTCACCTGAATTCTTAGTTCCTCTGACTCTGGCCTCTTGTGCATCTCCTCCTTTCCCTTTGCCTCATTATTGTCGGCTATACCTTCAGCCGCTTAGTGCCCATGCCCTGGAATTCCATCATAAATCTCTTTGCTTTTCACTTCCCTCTGCTTTAAGACCCTCCTAAAAACCAAGCTTTTGGTAACACTTCCTAATATCTCTTTCGTTTCCTCAGAGTTCACTTTTTTGATTATGGTGCGCATGGCAAATGTGCATACATTATCTGAGAAATTAAACCATTTGTCCTTGTAAGTAATATAAAAAGAGGGTGAACCATTTCTCTTGGAAACCAGTGCATATGATTAACAGGCTGTGTATATTTTCTTGATGTACAGGCTCTTAAACCAGAAAGACAAAAGACCACTTAATAGAAACGGCAGCCATGGCATTCATTTTCAAAATCCTAGCGCCATGACCTTACTACGGTTTCATATAAAAAGGTATAGGGAGATTTAAAATTTGAGGTAGAACAGATCCCTGTTCTTCACATTGCCTTTTATTTTTATTTCCAATATGCAGTATTGTTGAATTTGTCTTTATTGAACTTTACTTGCCACTGATCAGCCTAGGGCCAAGTCCTTATTGAGTTCTTTGTAGTGTCTTGGCTGCCTTCTCTGATCCATAGTTGACCTCTTGCTTGGTATTATTTGCAAACTTCATTACCTTGCATTGAGATTACAATCATTTATACCAAGAACAGGAGGAGTCCCAGCATAGAATTATATAGAATCTACAAAAGGCCATTTGGCCCAACTGGTCTATGCCCATTGTGATCCTGATTCCATCTGCTTCCTTTCCTTTGATTAGCTATAATCCAAGCTTATGTATTACCCTTGATATCCACTGACCGTTGTTTGCTAAAGAGTGTCTCCTGGTACTTTATTGAAGGTGTTTAGGAAATTCAAATACACTTCATTGTTTGGCTTCCTTTCTCTCTTTCCCCCCCCCCCCCAACCTGATCAATTTAGAATATACTTGCCTCAAAAGACTTTAAAGTTGGTCATGCCGGATCAAATCTCTCTAAAGCTATGTTGCTTTCCATTGATGAGGTACTATTTTGTTTCTGATTATTAATTCCATTAGTTTTCTGATTATGAGACAGGCTAATGCATCTGCCATTTCCAGGTATGACTTTGTCACCCTGTTTCAAGCCTGTCAGAATCTTCCCAGTATTCATTCATCAGAGTTCAAAATGCCCTCCAGTGCTTCACACATATCCTCCATTATCTCTACGTAACTTAAGATATAGTTTGTCTGCTTTTTTGGCATTTAACCCCTTCAGTCTATCTAGAAGCTCTGACATCGACGTCTGGAGCACACAAGATAGGTTTTTGATGTTGGATGGTATTGTTACTATTCTCCCTACTTAATAAAAATTTCAAGTAGTAGTTATATTTCCTATTCAGCTCCCAGTTCAATTCTGTATGGATTCCTTAAGGTGTTACCATCCTCCTTGACTGCCCCCCTTGTTCTGGTATGAGAAGATTTTTTTTATCTGCTACTATGTTCTATTCTAGTTTTCTCGGTAACCCTACTTTCTCTTTTTGACCTGTTTTTTTCTAAGATTTTACTCAATCCAATGGTCACCCTGTTATTCTCCCTACTATTTTTGTAAATCTTTTTTATGCCTTTCTTTTTCAACTTTATTTTGCTGCACTTGGGAATGCACTTGCCCTGCATGTCCTGCTTAATGAATTTGACAGATTTTGCTTTTCTCCTGCAAAAAACTGCTTACATAGCTCCTTATATATTGCTTGCTAGAGTGAAGAGGTTCACCATTTTTTCCTGAATTATAAATTTAATTTCTGTGGCAGATCAGAGATCTGTTGCTTCTAACCGTAAAAGACAAGTTTTTATATTTCTTTCTGGAATTTGGTGGTAAGCCAATTTGGTGACCACTTAAATTTGTTCACTGCTGCCTGGAAACAGACTGGCTGGGTGAATATCTAGAAAATGTTTTGCTGTAATGTCACGTCAAAGGTGGGGGCTCGGGGGCAGGGGGAAATGAATCACCTCTGACTATGTCGACAATTTAAATGTTAATAGTCAAGTACAGATAGGTGACAGCAACACCATTGCCTATATCTAGGTTCTTTAATGATTTTCTACTTCACCCTGCCATTGACGAATGGGGGCTAATATTCACTTTGTGAATTAATTGCACCTGTAAACTTCTCATCACTGAAACTGGTCCAAGTTAAGTGTCACTACGGAGAACCTGAAACATTTTGAGTCTTTTGAAATATATTTTGGATCAGGACTTTTACTTTTTAGTAACATTTTAAAATCTGCTTTGTTTGCTATTGCTTCTGCTAATTTTACATGATAAACCTGATTCGTGGTTTACAGTCTAATTTATATGGTCTGTCAGCGATAATTTCTCCACCTCTCAGAGAGTACTAGTCTTGAACTTATCAGTGAATTTATCAGCATAAGGGGTTTATTGTTCACCGTAAGAACATGAAACCTTCAGATTACTGTTTTGGTTCGTAGGAAGAGTGGCTTGACTGTGGAAGTGCCATTTTTGTGTGAAGCATAAGGGAAGTGTCTGGAGAGTGCTTGAATCATCATCGTGTTTCCTCGAATGTTTTCTTGACTTTTAGTATTTGACTTTCTAAACAAAAAGTGGCACAAAGAAACTTCAGGGGTTTAATGCCAAATAAAGACAAAATGTCACTGCTGTAGTCTAGGTTCCCCCTACGGTGATAGCTGGAGCTCTGATTAGTCAGACATCCATGTCAGCTGTTTTTGTATGTGACATTTCAGCTTATCCACAATTTTAATTAGGATAGAATGCTCCTTCAAGGCAACACTAATGATTTTTGAGTTGAACAAAGCTACAGAGGAAAGTGGAAATGGACATTAAAGTAATTCAAAACAGCCAGATTAACATGGTCTTCACATTATTGTTTTGATGATGTGACTACCTCTTATTGTTTTGATGACGTGGCTAACCTCTAGGCATGAAAAGCAACTTGTTTATCTTAATTGGCCCAAACAAGTAGTTAATATAACTTTATGTTATGCAATAGCTGGCCTAACGGTACTTAAAAATTTGAATTCAATAGGATTTTTGAGCAAAAAGGAAAAGAGCAAGCTTGGGATCAGAAGCAGAATTCAACAGGAAGGAAGCAATAACAAAAGAATGAACTGTTTATAGTAGAATGCCAAGATTTTGAAATAGCAGCATATCAACAGTTACCATGGCTGCACTAAAAGATACACAAGCAAGATAAGGTTTCAGCTCGTTTGTAACTAAGACTTTAGACAATATGTAAGGTAACTAAAATAATTATTTTTAGGTTGAATTTGAATTTAAAGATACCTTTTGGAATCTAAACATATTTTAGCTCAAGTTAGTAGCTTTTTACATGCACTGGGTAACTGAATTGCTGTCAACCTCAGGTACCTTTGGCCTACATTAACAAAATGGATTTATTAAAACAAATATAAAAAAGAAAATAAAGAATATAAAAGCCATTTTTTCTTGGTGCAGAAAAGCTGCTTCAGTTTAACGTGCATGTTGACTTGCCAACATTGAAAGCTAAATTGTGGGGTGGGGATAGGGAGTGGGGCAGAAATACTATGCATTTAGATACAGTCTTCTTTTCCCATCACACTTTAAAAAAATAAAAATAAGGAAGTCACACAACACCAGGTTATAGTCCAACAGCTTTATTTGAAATCACAAGCTTTCGGAGCGCTGCTCCTTCGTCAGGTGAAGTGGAGAGAAGCATGACGAAGGAGCAGCGCTCCGAAAGCTTGTGATTTCAAATAAAGCTGTTGGACTATAACCTGGTGTTGTGTGACTTCCTACATTTGTCCACCCCAGTCCAACACCAGCATCTCCACATCAAAAAAAAAATAGTAATCTCTTTATTGGAGTTTGCCTGCTATCCCATTTAAGCTCTGACGAAGACACTATCCAAAACTCCAATCTGTCTTTTATTTTCAGATGCTGACAGACCTGTGTATTTCTGGCATTTTGTTATTATTTTGGATTTCCAGCATTTGCAGTCTTTTCTATTTAACTATATACATTTTTTGCTTATGTTTTTCAGTTTCATTTAAAGTGGCACAGTCTTCATAGGGGAAGAGGGGAGTGTTTTTTGTTTAATTTGGGGAGGGAGATGAGCCAGAAGCACCAGAACTCATTTTGTCACCAATTGTATGCTTGTACAGAAATGAAGAAAGGTTTCTGAAAATACTCCATTAATCTGCTTTTGTTCTTTTATTGTCCGGTGAATGTAGTTGCACAGTACTTAAAAGTTTTTGTCCCGTAATATTTATTGTGCCTTTTCAAGCACTTGCACTGCACAGACAGTATTAACCATATTGTTTCAGTTCATATTGCACCGTTCATGTGGAAACCTTTGTTTTCCACTCCTTTTCTGCAATTACAATTTTTTAAATGTAGAATTTTGTGGACAAATGTAGGAAGTCACACAACACCAGGTTATAGTCCAACAGCTTTATTTGAAATCACAAGCTTTCGGAGCGCTGCTCCTTCGTCAGGTGAAGTGAAGAGAAGCTTACAGGCACAGCATATATAGTTAGAGAAAACTGCCAGATGATTACAGGTAATCTTTCTAACTGCCCTTTATCACACCTCGGCAGAGAGATAATCACAGCAATCAAAGGTGTGAATGGTGTCCAAACAGGTCAGTCAGGAAAACATTACATCAAAGAACAATGAGGTGGGGTCACAAGAGGTCAAATGTTGCAGATGCTGGGGTCTGTATGAAAAGCAGAAAAAACCCAAAAAACTTGGCTGGAAATCACAGCAGGTCCGGCCGCATCTGTGCAGAGAGAACAAGCCAACGACGACTCGAGTCTGGATGACTCTACGTCAGGTGGGGTTACATGTAGCGTGATATGAACCCAAGATCCCGGTTGAGGCCGTCCTCATGAGTGCAGAACTTGGCTATCAGTTTCTGCTCGACGATTTTGCGTTGTCGTGTGTCTCGAAGGCCGCCTTGGAGAATGCTTACCCGAAGATCGGAGGCTGAATGTCCTTGACTGCTGAAGTGTTCCCCGACTGGGAGGGAACACTCCTGCCTGGCGATTGTTGTGCACTGGCCGTTCATCTGTTGTCGCAGTGTCTACATGGTCTCGCCGACGTACCATGCTCCGGGGCATCCTTTCCTGCAACGTATGAGGTAGACAACGTTGCCGAGTCACATGAGTATGTACCACGTACCTGGTGGGTGGTGTCCTCATGTGTGATGATGGTATCTGTGTTGATGATCTGGCATGTCTTGCAGAGGTTGCCGTGACAGGGTTGTGTGGTGGCGTGGTCGCTGTTCTCCTGAAAGCTGGGTAATTTGCTGCGAACGATGGTCTGTTTGAGGTTAGGCGGCTGTTTGAAGGTGAGTAGTGGAGGCGTGGGGATGGCCTTAGCGAGGTGTTCGTCGTCGTCGATGACATCTTGAAGGCTGCGAAGAACATGGCGTAGTTTCGCCGCTCCGGGGAAGTACTGGATGACGAAGGGTACTCTGTTGGTTGTGTCCCATGTTTGTCTTCTGAGGAGGTCTATGCGATTTTTCGCTGTGGCCCGTCGGAACTGTCGATCGACGAGTCGAGCATCATATCCCGTTCTTACGAGGGCGTCTTTCAGCGTCTGTAGGTGTCCATCGCGTTCCTCCTCATCTGAGCAGATCCTGTGTATTCGCAGGGCTTGTCCATAGGGGATGGCTTCTTTAACGTGGTTAGGGTGGAAGCTGGAGAAGTGGAGCATCGTGAGGTTGTCCGTGGGCTTGCGGTAGAGTGAAGTGCTGAGGTGTCCGTACTTGATGGAGATTCGTGTGTCCAAGAATGAAACCGATTCTGAGGAGTAGTCCATGGTGAGTTTGATGGTGGGATGAAACTTGTTGATGTCATCGTGTAGTGTTTTCAGTGATTCTTCGCCGTGGGTCCATAGGAAGAAAATGTCGTCGATGTATCTGGTGTATAGCGTTGGTTGGAGGTCCTGTGCAGCGAAGAAGTCTTGCTTGAACTTGTGCATGAAGATGTTGGCGTATTGGGGTGCGAATTTGGTCCCCATGGCTGTTCGTGTGTTTGGGTAAAGAACTGGTTGTCGAAGGTGAAGACATTGTGGTCAAGGATGAAGCGGATGAGTTAGAGTCATAGAGTTTTACAGCACAGAAAGAGGCCCTTCGGCCCATCGTGTCCGCGCCGCCCATCCACCCCTGTCCTGTCTAATCCCATTTTCCAGCATTTGGTCCATAGCCTTGTATGCAATGGCATTTCAAGTGCTCATCCAAATGCTTCTTGAATGTTGTGAGGGTTCCTGCCTCTACCACCCTTTCAGGCAGTGAGTTCCAGATTTCAACCACCCTCTGGGTGAAAAAGTTCCTCCTCAAATCCCCTCTAAATCTCCTGCCCCTTACCCTGAATCTATGCCCCCTTGTTATTGACCCCCCTACTAAGGGGAAAAGTTCCTCTTTATCTACCCTATCTATGCCCCTCATCATTTTGTACACCTCAATCAGGTCCCCCCTCAGCCTTCTTTGCTCCAAGGAAAACAACCCCAGCCTGTTTAGTCTTTCTTCATAGCTGAGGCGCTCCATCCCAGGTAACATCCTGGTGAATCTTCTCTGCACCCTCTCCAAAGCAATCACATCCTTCCTATAGTGAGGCGACCAGAACTGCACACAGTACTCCAGCTGTGGCCTCACCAGCGTTTTGTACAGCTCCATCATAACCTCCCTGCTCTTATATTCTATGCCTCGGCTAATGAAGGCAAGTATCCCATATGCCTTTTTAACCACCTTATCTACCTGTTCCGCTGCCTTCAGAGATCTATGTACATATACACCAAGGTCCCTCTGACCCTCTGTACTTCCTAGGGTCCTACCACTCATTGTGTATTCCCTTGCCTTATTTGTCCGTCCAAAATGCATCACCTCGCACTTTTCAGGGTTAAATTCCATTTGCCACTTTTCCGCCCATCTGACCAACCCGTTTATATCGTCCTGTAGCCTGAGGCTTTCCTCCTCGCAATTTACCACCCCACCAATTTTCGTGTCATCTGCGAACTTACTGATCATACCTTTTACATTCTCATCCAAATCATTTATGTAGATCACAAACAACAAGGGACCCAGCACCGATCCCTGAGGTACCCCACTGGACACAGGCTTCCAGTCACAAAAGCATCCTTCGACCATCACCCTCTGCCTCCTGCCACTCAGCCAGTTTAGGATCCAACGCGCCAAGGCACCCTGGATCCCATGGGCTCTTACCTTCTTGACCAGTCTCCTATGCGGGACTTTGTCAAAAGCTTTACTGAAGTCCATGTAAACCACATCCACAGCATTTCCCTCATCCACCCCCCTAGTCACCCCCTCGAAAAATTCAATCAGATTTGTCAGACATGATTTACCCTTGACAAAGCCATGCTGACTATCCCCGATTAATCCTTGCCTCTCCAAGTGGAGATTAATTTTGTCCCTCAGAATTTTTTCCAATAATTTCCCTACCACAGATGTTAGGCTCACTGGCCTGTAATTCCCTGGTTTATCCCTGCTACCCTTCTTGTATAGTGGTACTACATTAGCTGTTCTCCAGTCCTCTGGTACATCCCCTGTGGCCAGAGAGGTTCTGAAAATTTGTGTCAGAGCCCCTGCAATCTCCTCCTTTGCCTCCCACAGCAGCCTGGGATACATCTCGTCCGGGCCTGGGGATTTATCCACTTTTTGGCCTGCTAAAACCGCTAGCACCTCCTCCCTCTCGATGCTAATATGTTCAAGTATGTCACAGTCCCCTTGCCCGATTTCTATGTCTGCATCGTCTCTCTCCATAGTGAACACAGATGCAAAAAATTCATTTAAAACCCCGCCTACATCATCTGGCTCTACACACAGATTGCCACTTTGGTCCCTAATGGGCCCTACCCTTTCCCTGGTTATCCTCTTGCCCTTAATATACTTATAAAACATCTTAGGATTTTCCTTTATTTTGCTCGCCAATGTTATTTCATGGCCCCTCCTCGCCCTCCTAATTTCTTTTTTAAGTATGCCCCTGCACTTTTTATACTCCTCTAGGGCTTCTTCTGTCTTTAGTCTTTTGTAACTGCCAAAAGCCCCCCTTTTTATTTCTAATGCATTTTTGTATATCCCTTGTCATCCAAGGTTCCCTTTGCTTGTTGGTCCCACCCTTGACCTTTACAGGAACATGTTGGCGTTGTACTCTCTCTATTTCCCTTCTGAAAGTCTCCCACTATCTTGATGTGGATTTTCCTGTAAGTAGCTGCTCCCAGTCCACTTTGGCCAGATCCTGCCTTATCATATTAAAATCGGCCTTCCCCCAATTTAGAACCCTTATTTCCGGGCCGTCTTTGTCTTTTTCCATGACCACCTTAAATCTCACCGAATTATGGTCACTATCGCCAAAATGCTCTCCTACTGACACTTCCACCACTTGCCCGGCTACATTCCCCAGAATTAGGTCCAGTATCGCCCCCTCTCTTGTAGGACTTTCTACATGTTGGCTCAAAAAGCTCTCCTGGATGCACTTTAAGAATTCTGCACCCTCTAAGCCTTTCACACTCTGACTATCCCAATTTATATTGGGGAAGTTGAAATCCCCCACTATTATTACCCTATTATTTTCGCACTTTTCTGAGATTTGCCTACATATCTGTTCCTCTATCTCCCCCTGACTGTTTGGGGGCCTATAGTACACTCCCAGCAAAGTGCTTGCCCCCTTTTTGTTTTTAAGTTCTACCCATATGGCCTCATTAGAGGAACCCGCTAATATATCATCCCTCCTTACAGCAGTAATTGATTCCTTAATTAATATTGCAACACCCCCTCCCCTTTTACACCCCCCTCTGTCTCGCCTGAAGATTCTATACCCCGGAATATTGAGCTGCCAGTCCTGACCCTCCCTCAACCATGTCTCCGTGATAGCAACAATATCGTACTCCCATGTATTCAACAACAACTTCAGTTCGTCCACCTTATTTGCAAGACTCCTTGCATTAAAATAAATGCCTTCCAGCCCTGCCATATTCCCTTTTGCCTTCGCATATTTGCTCTGCCTTGTTTTTTTCTCTGTATTTGGCTGTAAATCACCCCCTGCTATAGCTCCACTCTGTACCCCATCCCCCTGCCAAGTTAGTTTAAACCCCCCCCAGCAGTGCTAGCAAACCTCCCCGCAAGGATATTTGTTCCCCTCTGGTTCAGGTGTAAACCGTCCGACTTGTACAAGTCCCACCTTTCCCAGAAGCAGACCCAGTGATCCAGGAAACTAAAGCCCTCCCTCCTGCACCATCCCTTTAGCCACGCATTCATCTGTTCTATCTTCCCATTCCTATACTCACCAGCACGTGGCACCGGGAGTAATCCAGAGATTACAACCCTTGAGGTCCTGCTCTTTAATCCTTCACCTAGCTCCCTAAATTCTTGCTGCAGGACCTCATCCCTCTTTTTACCTATGTCGTTGGTACCAATGTGGACCACGACCTCTGGCTGTTCACCCTCCCCCTCCAGAATGCCCTGCAGCCGCTCAGTGATATCCTTGACCCTGGCACCAGGGAGGCAACAAACCATCCTGGATTCACGTCTACGGCCACAGAAACGCCTATCTGTTCCCCTTACTATAGAATCCCCTACCACTATTGCTCTCCCACTCTTTTCCCCCCCTTCCTGGGCAGCAGGAGCACCCCCAGTGCCAGGAAGTTGGCTGCTGCTGCCTTCCCCTGGTGAATCATCCCCCTCAACAGTATCCAAAGCGGCATACCTGTTTGAGAGGGGAATGGTCACAGGGGTCTCCTGCACTACCTGCCTGCTTCTATTGCTCCTCCTGGTGGTCACCCATTTCCTATCTTCCTGTGCAGCCCTTCCCTGCGGTGTGACCAACTCACTAAACGTGTTATCCACGAACCTCTCAGCATCGTGAATGCTCAACAACCCATCCACCCGCAGCTCCAGCGCCTCAATGCGGTTTGCTAGTAGCTGCAGATGGATGCATCTCTGGCACACGTGGTCATCAGGGGCACCGGCAGTGTCCCTGAATTCCCACATAGAGCAAGAGGAGCATATCACGGGGCTGGGCTCACCTGGCATGACTTTCCCTTTACTTAATTTAGGATGGAGTTGTAGGATGGCGTCTGGAGATTGGTTGGTGTTGAGTACTGAGGCTGTCGCAGCGATGCCGTCATCGTGGGGGATACTGGTGTAGAGTGCCGAGACGTCCATCGTGGCGAGGAGTGTTCCTGGTTCAACTGGCCCATGGGTGCTGAGTTTCTGTAAGAAGTCTGTAGTGTCGCGACAGAAGCTGGGGGTTCCCTGTACGATGGGTTTCAGGATGCCCTCGATGTATCCAGAGAGGTTCTCACACAGGTTTCCGTTGCCTGATATGATAGGACGTCCGGGTGTGTTGGCTTTGTGTATCTTTGGGAGGCAGTAGAAGTCTCCCACGCGGGGAGTACGTGGGATGAGAGTGCGTAGGATGGTCTGAAGGTCTGGATCGAAGGTCTTGATCAGTCTGTTGAGTTGGCGGGTGTGTTCTTTGGTCGGATTTGCGGATAACTGTCTGTAGTGTTCCTGGTTGTCCAGTTGTCGGTATGCTTCTTTGCAATAGTCCATTCTGTTCTGTATGACGATGGCTCCTCCTTTGTCTGCTGGTTTGATGACGATGTTGCGGTTGGTCTTGAGAGTATGGATGGCGTTGCGTTGTGCTCGGGTGACATTCTGGACTGTCTTGTGAGTGCGGCTGATGAATCTGGCGTTGATGCATCTCCTGACAGCTTGAGCATACATGTCAAGCTTAGGGCAGCGGCCCTCAGAGGGGTCCAATTTGACTCTTCTTCGGTTGCCGCACCGCGGATCCCTCTGTCTGCTGTTCCGGATCATTGATTGTCTCATTGGGTTCGCAACATTTGACCCCTTGTGACCCCACCTCATTGTTCTTTGATGTAATGTTTTCCTGACTGACCTGCTTGGACACCATTCACACCTTTGATTGCTGTGATTATCTCTCTGCCGAGGTGTGATAAAGGGCAGTTAGAAAGATTACCTGTAATCATCTGGCAGTTTTCTCTGACTATATATGCTGTGCCTGTAAGCTTCTCTTCACTTCACCTGACGAAGGAGCAGCGCTCCGAAAGCTTGTGATTTCAAATAAAGCTGTTGGACTATAACCTGGTGTTGTGTGACTTCCTAAATTTGTCGACCCCAGTCCAACACCGGCATCGCCACATCAGAATTTTGTGGATTAGTGCAATTTTATTAGTCAGAAAGAGTTTGCTGAGAATATTGCAAATCTACAGTAATGTGAAAACTGCATTCTAATAAATATAAAGAATGTGCAAACATAGACTTGCATAGTAATGACAACACAGAAATGGGCTTTTCAGCCCAACCAGTACGTGTTGGTGTTCATCCTTCATGTGAGCAGTAATCCTAATCCCACTTGCCCACCCTATTCTGATATCCCTTTATTCCCCATTCCGTCACCCACCTATCTAACCTATTAAATGTTGACCGGGTCTCTGCTTTAATCATTAACTCCAGTAGAGCATTCAATAACCTCACAGCCTGCTGTGTAAAAAATCTTTCTCCTGCTATATGGCCTAAATCTCTTGCACTTAATTTGGCATCTTTATTCTGTCATTGGAAACTCCTCAATCACTGGAAACCATCTGTTCCTATCTACTTTGTCCATGCCTTCATAATTTTAAACACCTCCATCAAATCACTCCATAATTTCTTCTGTTCTAACAAAATCTGTGCAATTTTACAATTCATTCTTAATATTTGTATTTCCACATACCAAGCAGAATCCCAGTGAATCTGCATTGTACCCTCTCTATTGCCTTGATAGCCTTCCTAAAATATAGAGCCCAAATCTGTACACGCTGCGTAAAACTTACTAAGGTTTTACATAGTTTGCCCATTACATCTCAACTTTCACATTCTGAGCCACTTTCCATAAAACTCAGTTTTCTGTTAGCATTTTTAAGGTCTTATCCACTTGAGGTGCTGCTTTTAAGATCTTGTGAACCAGAACTCCAAAATCCCTCTATTCTTCAATTACCCAGCTTTTCCCCCGTTCCAAGTATAATTATGACTTTTTTTAACCAAAATGTGCCACCTCACATTTACTGACATTGAATTCCATTCACCACTTTTTCTCCATATGTAGCCACTTCCCTGAAAGTTTTTTTTACAGCAAACATTAAGAGCTGCTGATATGTGATTTCAGATCTAATATGAGCTGGGAGCTCACTACCTTTATAATTAGCGTGATACCAGAAGTTCAAGTGGAGTTATCAGATGAGTGCAAAATCCACTGTGTCCACCTGCCACCTGGTCCTCACTTGTTTCAGACCTAAAATTCTGGGGATGAGAAACTCTCAAAACATGATCACCTTGAAAGTCCTGGCCTAATCTATGATCACCAGTATAATTTTTGAATTGCCCTTCCATCAACGATCATCTTGCCTTAGGTTATGCAAGTCTGGAATTCTGATCTTTACCATTTTGCATTCATTTTCCTCTGGCTTAAAGATCGCCAATGATTTTTTTTTAGAGAATCTACCACCAGACACACCTAAATGAGTTACTGTTAAATGGTTTTCTGCCAGAGCATAGAATTTCTTGTTAAATCATTCTGTTTGATCAATCCTCCTGATTTTTCCACCAACTCAGGAGTTCCCCAGTATTATTCACTCCTGCAAACATTACTATATTGTTTCTCTTTCAGAAAAATACTTGGGAAATGGAGGTAATGTTAATAAAAGCAGATTTAACAGTTGTTAGATTACGCTATCAACCAAAGCTTTTCATATAATAACATGTCTGGAAGATGATCAGAATATCAGGTAATAAGGAGAAATTATGGGAATTTTATCGAGAAGGTTGTAATTCACCAATTGAATATGCACAATGATGGACAGTAGCAGCAAGCTTATTTAGAAGTCGGGAAGGAGGCGGGACTACAACTTTCGGGGTTGTAGTCCCGCCTCCATCAAGATGCGGCCAATCCACGCGATTTTCACTTGATTGACCTTGTTGAGCCCACCCAGTGGGCTCAGCAGGCCAATTAAGGGCCACCCGGCAACAGGTGACGTCACAGAGTGAAATTTCATCTGTCAAGACGTCTTGACAGATGAAATATCCGTGTTTCACAGCTGTTTGAAGCTGTCAAACACTGACAGTCTTACTTCTAACCTGAGTCCTTCTACGCAGACTCAGTTAGAAATCTCACCGCACTGAAAGCTGCAGGCTGTCACTTTTGACAGATCGCAGCCATCCTGCCTTCTGTGCCGGCTGAACGATGGACTCACGAAACCTAGAGGAAGGAAGGCTGTAAAGGTAAGTACAGGTAATTTAAACTTCTTTAATCACTTTAGACCCACCAAACACACTTACCTTTGCACTCATGCACCCATCACTCACCTGAACACCGACATCTCGACCCCTCCAAGTCCTTCAACCCGACGGCCCGACTCCTCTAACCTGGCGTGGTTTGGAGCCATCGGGAATCCCTCACGACAATCTTCAAAATAGGGATTAGGCTAAAAACTGCCTGTTAACTACCTGTTAACAGGCAGTTAATTGGCACTAATCCCTTCCCGCCTCGGGTCAGCGGGTCTCAGTGCGGGGTGGGTACCCGCCTCCTTTCAAACTTGCATGGAGGCGGGTTTTGGGCGGGATGGTGTCGGGACCCCCGAATTCGGGAATTTAACCCCCCGCACACCTCCAATCCTGACTCCACGGCACACTGAAAATCGACCCCCTTGTGTTAGATCAGTGGAGCAGGTGAACTTAATGCTGTATTTAGCCATTTAAATCTAATCAAACTCAAATTGGGACTGTAAATTTTATAGCAGAAACAACCATTAGATAGGTGAAATGAATGAGGTATTTTAACTAAGTTGCATTTAGGAACATTCCATGAATCTAATCTGCAAATCATTATTTCAGTGCAAGTGAACAAAAGATATGCTTCTGTGCTTAATAATACAACAACACTATTACAAACAATTTTTGGATTAATTTTGGAGAATCCTCCAATTAACCAGTTTGATCTCGCACTGAAAAGATGCACAAGGTGGGTTAGTTAGCATCAATTGTATATCCTGCTTAATCATGAGTTCACCCAAATAGAACTAGGACACAAATAGCACCAAATGATTGAGATACAATATGGAGGCGTACAGACTTACCTGGTATGAATGCAAGGGTTCAGGAGCCATGGCGTAAAATATAACTGGTAAATGATCATTTGTGGTAGTCGGAGTCAATTCCGATATTTCAAATGTGAAGATGAACCGATGCATGTCGGTATATGATTAGTATGGTTGATAAAGTTTCGTAATCTCTCTCTCTCTCTCTCTCTCTCTGTCGTCATCTTCTCCTCCTCCTCCTCCTCCTCCTCCTCCCCCTCCTCCGCCCCCCCCAATCTCCTTGATTCTTTACTGTGTCTCTGAAATCGTCTACCCCCTTATACCTTTACTCTCATTCAAAACCTATGGAGTCCTGAACACAATCACTGGCTGACACCCAAACCCAAAATCCAATCATAAAGATGCCACGCAGGTTCCAGTCTTATGATACTCTTACATCATCTGTTTTTGACCATCAAGACTCTCATCTGGGGTAGTTCTGACAATACAAAAGGAATATGTCTCCATAGGTTGAGATACGGCCCTTGCTGTTGGCCTTTGGTTATTTATTCACTATGGATGTTATAACATTCCAATACAATGGCAACTGCAGCTAATCTTGGTTCCCAGGTGAGCTGCACTCTATGGGCTCGATTTTGCCATTGGGGCGGGCTGGGGGCGTGTCAGCCGCTTTTCGTGTTAGCCACTCGACTCCAATTTGATGTGGGAAAAATATGCGATTTTCCCCTAATTGGGCAATTGATTTCCAGCGTGTGGGAACCCCTGGCCCACTGAGTCTTTCCATCCTGAAAGTCGCCTCCGATGAAGTCATCAGTGCTGCTGGATTTAAGGCCTGCAAGCAGCCTTGCTGCTTCTGCAGACTGCAAAACTTACGCCTTTTGCTGTGATAGATTCCTCCAGCCAATATGTCCAGCAGTAGGCCAAAGACTCCACCAAGATTCGATGACGCCGCCCTGCAAGCTCTGGTGGAAGGAGCAAGAGGAAATAAGGAGGTGCTCTTCCCTTCCTCAGGGAGGAAGAAGCCTCCCCAGCAGACGAAAGCTGTGTGGATGCAAGTGGCCCAGGAGGTCAACTCTTTGTCTATGTGCCGCAGAACCTGGCTGCAGTGCAGGAAGAGGTTTCATGACCTGCGCACTGGAAAAGTGAGTATGACTTTCCCATCACCCTCAATCTGATCCCCATTGCCTCTCCTCATCAGCACTCAGCTTTGACAACCTCTTCCTCCACAACCCACTTGACACTGACATCCCTGTACCCTTACCCATTCCCTCTCTCTCTCTCTGGTCACATTCACCTAACTATTCGACTATGCAGCCCTCACACTCACTATCGCTGTGATGCTATGAAAACAACTTACAACACACAGGGAGGGCCCTTGGTCTTGCCACCTCACTCCATCTTTGTCTCCTTCTAACCATCAATGATATGGATTCTCTACACTCACTCCTTCATTCTCACTCAAACTCCACTTGTCTCCCTCATTGCAGGAAAAGAGAGCTCACAATAAGAGGGAAAGAGCGAGGACAGAAGAAGGGCCACCCTCAGTAGCCCAGCTTACCCCCTGGGAGGAGGTGGCCCTGGAGATCATGGGAGTGGAGGAGGATGCGCAAGTGGGGGACGGACAGTCGGGTGCATCACAGCAAGCTGGTGACAGAATAGTTTATTATCTCTCTCATTGACAGTGCATGAGTCACTGATAATGATTCTGATGCTCTAACAGATTGACTTTTGATTATCTGCAATATTCAATGTGCATGTAACCTTGGCCTCACATTTCTGACTCCTTTACTCCCCCACAGGACCATCGAAAGCCCCCGTCCCCACTTTCCAGGAGGAACAGCCTGAGCCTCCAGACTCCTCAGAGGAAGCTGCAACCTCTGAGGGCGCAGCGTCAGCAGAATTCAGCGCATCCAGCACCAGCGCAGACACTCACACCTCGGCGGTACCTTCGCGAGATAGTGCAGTGTTGTCACCTGGTGTATCACAGCTCACAAGTGAGCATCAGCAGATGGTGGAGACAGGGACAGCAGTGGAGAGTCCTAGTCGGAGGGTGCAGGACTCTGCCAGCTTGGCTCAGCTGCATGTCGACCCTGTGCCTCTGGGTCCATCCAGAAAAATAGCAGTGCTAGAACTCCAGGAAGAGGTGCAGGAGTCTCTGGCAGGTTTTGTCTCTAGGGTCGCTGCAAGTGTGGAGCGAAGGGAGGAGTCCATCGCTAACATGAGCAGAAACTTTGTGGAGGCGTTGGCGCATGAACGCATCACCACGGAAAGGATGGCAACCTCCGTGGAAAGGATGGCTACCTCCATGGTAAGGCTGGCTACCGTAGAGGAGAAGATGGCTACGTTCATGGAGGAACTTAGTCGCCAGGGTATGGAAAACATGGTATTTGTTCAGAATAGACTAACATCTCTTGAGGAGCGATGGTCAGTTCTTGAGCAAACAAACCAGACCTTCAAGCAAGTCCTCAGGAGTAGGACTTCCAGTACAGACATGGGTCCTCATGGTCCCCCTGAATTGCAGCAAGGTGCTGTCAAGCCACTTGCTAGCTCTGAAGTGAGGCTGACCCATGAGAGGGATGTTGGTGGCATACAACAAGGAAGTGGGGGCTCCTCTCCAAGCACTCACACGACCATGCCACTGCAGAGCCCTCGGTCAGAGTCCCCACCCAACTGAGATCGGCGTCTCAACCCCTGCATAGCCGCAGGAGCAGCAGACTGTTGCCGAGCCCTCACAGGTTCGCAACCCCGGAGGACGCCCACCAAAGGTGTGGAGACAGTAGCAGCAAGAAAGTGAGCAAGGGGCCTCCACATCTGCTGAAGCCACAGGGGAAGCACCACGTAGGAGCACGCGTAAGAGGAAGATAATGCACAAGGGTGGTCACTTGGGTGAAATGTTATGTTTAATGTTGAAAAGCCATCAGTTGGTTATTGTCATAAAAAATTCTGATGTCAACTATTGCAGTTGTGGCGTGTGTCATATCGCTAATGGGGCTTCCACATTGAGGGCTTAGGATAACTTGCAATTGTCAGTATGGTGGTCAGAGTGGTAGGAACCGCAGGTTCTTGTCCATTGTCGATGCTCTGGTAAGAAGCTGCGAGGCAAAAGTGCTTGATTGGCTAGGCTAAGCAAATCTGGCCAAGATGAGTGTGGCCTTGCATCCTGGCCAGCAATGTGTTCGCATGCTGCTGGCGCTGGTTGATGCACCTCTGCAAGCTGGTCGTTGTTGCTTTCAGCCTCCTCAGATGAGGAGGAGGAGGCTATGTCATGAGCCACTTGTTCCTCAGGCATCTGCAAGCCACGATGCTGTGCCATGTTGTAAAGTGCACAGCAAACCACGACGATTCTGGAGACCCTGGCTGCTGAATACTGCAGGGCTCCACCTGATCTATCCAGGCATTTGAAGCGCATCTTCAGCAAGCCGATGGTTTGCTCGATTATCGATCTGGTGGAAATGTGGCTCGAGTTGTAGTGCTCCTCAGCTTCATTGGATGGGCTCCTCAATGGCGTCATTAGCCACGTCTTCAGGGGATAGCCCTTGTCTCCAAGTAACCATCCGTTAAGTTGGTCTGGCGGACTGAAGAGCGGAGGCACACTAGACTGGCGCAGGATGAAGGAGTCATGGCAACTGCCAGGGTACTTGGCACAAACATGCAAAATGGCCGCCTTGTGGTCACACACCAGCTGTGCGTTGAGGGAATGGAAGCCGGTTGACAAAAATACCTGGATTGTGATGGGGTGCCTTAAGGGTCACGTGTGCAGTCAATGACGCCCTGCACCCTTGGAAAGCCTGCCAGATTGTCAAACCTAACCGCACGCGCAGTTACACTGGCTTGATCCTTGGAGAAATGGATGTGATTGTGCACGATGGCAAAGAGGGCATCGGTTACCTGCATGATGCAAGTGTGTGTGGCCGCCTGGGAGACGCCGCTGATGTCTGCTGCTGATCCCTGGAATGAGCCTGAAGCAAAAAAGTTGAGTCCGGTGGTGACTTCGATGGCCACTGATAAGGGGTGTCCACCTGCTCCTCTGGGCTCCAGGTCTTGCTGCTGCATTGCACAGATGTCACCCACTACCTCTCGCGAAAATCTGAGCCTCCTTTGGCACTGCTGCTCAGTCATGTTGAGGTAGCTGATCCTCTGTCTGTAGACCCTGTGTTATAAATCTCCATCATCAAGAAACTACTCATGAAATAATGCTGGATGGCCAGCTGGTGGTGCCGTCCAAGGAGTATAAATACTCGGGCGTGGGCCCAGCTTTCCAGGGACATTTTGTAAGACAAGGAACTAGTGAAGTACAACTAGACCTCCATGTTCTGAAACAAGTTGATTAAAGCCTTGCTTTATGCTCAAACCAAGTGCGTAGTGAGTTTTATTACGTCAATTTAATCAACTTGATGTCGACTCCACGCTTTGGGTGATTCGGGAACAGCCAGCTACGACTCGAATCGTAGAAGGGAACTCAGACAAGTAATCGATCCATCATGGAGAAACTACTCAGACCCGCCCGTCTCGACCTGGACCCGAATTCACTTACAGCTGCTAAGGTATGGAAACACTGGTATCGTACTTTCAGCAACTTCCTCAGGGTGTGTGGTGAAAATGTTCCTGATAAATTAGAGATACTTGCTAATTATGTATCCTCTCATGTTTGATTATATCGAAGACTGTGTAGACTATGACGCCGCTATCCAAATACTACAGCAGCTATATGTCAAGTCCCCAAATGAAAAGACAAGGAACTAGTGAAGTACAACTAGACCTCCATGTTCTGAAACAAGTTGATTAAAGCCTTGCTTTATGCTCAAACCAAGTGCGTAGTGAGTTTTATTACGTCACCCTGTTTGGGGGGTATCTCCTGCGCCGATAGGCTTCCATGCGCTGGCACCTTCTGGACTGTGCAGCTTCAGGTGGGTGAGCAGCAGCTTGGAGCTCCTGCTGTTGCTCCTGCAGTTGGTGTTGCTGTTGTTCAGGGTTCTGCTGCTGCCGCGGCTGGTCTTCGTCCGAATCTGATGTTCAGGAGGAAAGGAAATAAATGGTTCCCATTCTCCTGGTATATGCCTCAGTTGAGGAAGTGCTCATTCAAGGTGGGGAGAGGGGTTTCCCAGGAGGTCACACTGGAGATGGGTGTCAGGCTCCAAACTTCCACAATAATGAGTAGGCCTGTTAAAAGTTCCCCCAGACCTGAGACAACAAAGTTCTGCCACCTGCAAATAATGATTGGTGAAAACTCCTTTTTAATGGTGGAGCTGCAGCTGTTAGTAAATAGTTCACTTGTGCTGCTGCCAGGTTTCACTGGCGTGTTTCAGAGGAGGCATGCAGCACGTGGGAAAACTGTTAAAATCAGAAAGGCCTCTCAAAATGGGATTATGGAGGCACTTAACTGGTTCTTAAGGGCCTATAGAGGCAGGATGGAGACGGGGTCAGAAAACTCGCATGTGGGAAAATTGCTCGGAGGCGGGATCGGGCCCGCCCGCCAGTTTTTGCAATTTTAACACCTCACGCCTCCAATCCCGCCTCCTCGGGCCTGGCAAAATCGAGCCCTATGTCTTATCCTTACTTTTGGCTAATATCCAACGTTCACCCACAGCCTCACTATTCAATTATAGCAATCCTCTTTCTCACCCCAGGTTGTCTGATTACAGCTTACTCACAGACTTTTAAGCATAAGAAAAATGGTTACATGTTATACATAATTCAGGTTACCATTGCATTCAGTTGATGATTACAGACTTTTATATTTAATTCTTACGCAGGTTATAAATCCGTTACTGATAAGATTGTAAAGCAAGTATTCTAAAAACCAACTAATCCATGATAATCTTAGTGGTCATAAACATATTTTGCGAATGGCTATATATTCATGTATGCAACATAACTTTGGACTTATTTTTATTAAAATCCATTTGCCATTCTGTAGTTTTTTTTAATTGATCTAGATCCCTTGCAATGCTTTCAGTCTTGCTTATACACATCAACTGGCCCAATAGCTTGGTGTCAACATCAATATTACAGTATATACAATCCTGCAAACTATTTTTGAATAACGTGCAAAGATGTGCGTGCCTATACATTTTGTGAAATGTAGGGACCAGATTAGAGTTGGATCATCATTTGTGGAGAATGTAAGGGGTTAGGCATGATTATTGAATGTGAAGTAATGCATATTCTGTGTTAGTTAATGAACTGAGTACTAGAATTTTTCCACTTCAGATACTTCAGATTTAGGTTGCAGTACATCTTTAATAAAATTAATCACTGATGTACAGGGATTTAAGATATCACTCTCTGCAGGTGTACCATCAATTTTTAATCCCATTTATGTTTCATTGTGATCATAGTGGAGCAGCTGTCTCCTTTCTGATTAGGGTCTACTGGAAGGAATATGATTCTTGGTTGTCTATTGGGAGCCTTTAAATGTATTAGAAAAGTGTTTATCTCTTTTAAAAAGCATAAAGATATATATTTTTAACATTTCATGGCACATTGTGGAGGACTATATATTGAGGCATGTTGGAACAATATAAGAGAACTTAAATTTTAAAATGTGTTTGAAGGTCTTTTGTCCTGTTTATGGTAAATTGATTAAACTAAAGGCAAATTTGTTACAGACCATCATCATCTCTATTAAATATAAAATATTCAGTGTTGGTATGTAAGCTGAGTATACTTCTGCAATTTAATTTGGACAGGGTATTCAACATTCTCCAGATAATAGCATTGCACAGACCAACGGCACTCATTTCCAAAGTAATGAAATTCTTTCATAGCCCTTCTGTCTGCAAAATAATTTTTCCGTTGTCAGCTGGGAATGGATTTAAACTATTCAGATTTTCTCAGCTACTGAACTTCATTAAATCTTGCATCTTAAATTCTTAACTCGTGCAGGCAGAGTTTAGGTAGGATGTGAAAAAGTAAGTTGATCGTAAAAAAAAAATTATTAGCTCTAAAGAGAAACTGGCCACTGGGCCATCTGTGAAGCTTTCGTATTCACTTCTGTTGAATTCTTGAGATAAAGGCCATCAACTCATCAAGTGCTTGCTAAATTAGGATGTGGTCTTAAACCATCTTCCACGTAGCGGACGTTAGAATAGACTATTGCAAAGCAGTTGCAGCTGCTGAAGCATTTGTTGTGAGAGGGTGTTTTCTCTTTAATTCTGTTTCAGTTATTTAAAAAAAAAATGAGGTTTCATAATTCCAGAGAAGAGGATGGAGAAGAAGAACAGGAAGAGGTTAAAAAACTTCAAAGTTGTTCTGTTGTATTTTAGTAACCTTTCATGAAAAGATATTCGAGCAATGTTGATTTTTCTTTCCCAGGCACTCAGTAAACCCATTGTGAAAGACAGGAGTATTGAATTTGCCCAGAAATGTAGTGATCAGATAAGTGATGTAAGTATTTTTTGCTGAAACAGTATATCTTGATATAATGCACGTAATCAACATTCTTATTTTGTTGTGATATGAGTCTTTTAAAACCTTCAAGCAAACAGTTGATTTTTACTTGTTATGTTGTGACACCAATGTGGTCAATCGTTTGTTGTCAAATTATTTGGACTGCTTTGAACATTCTGTATAAAGTTCCCGGTTTTTTTTAAGCCTCAGCAGTTATATTACTAGTGGAATGTAACAAATGGAATGATATGTATGGGTAAATGGAATAGTGCCTCTGTTAAAATGGTGGCCATATATTTGCTTAAAGGTTATTGAGTGACCTTGCAATTTTGAGTTTGTGTTACTGACATTGAGTTTCTTCTTTTTAGATTAAATACAAAGAACGATATATAAAGTCAAAAGGAAAGTATACTTTTGTGCCAGATACACCTCAACAACAATATATGGAAAATGCAACTGTTCTTATTTCTGAGGTAAGCCATATAGAATTTCGTTCAAACTTAATGCAAGATAATTGCCTGTGCTCTTAAGTTTCTGCCATGTCATGTACTTTCATTGGTTTACACCAGATTAAGAGAAAAGCATCAACACTGGGGGTGAAAATTTGCAGAATGTGATCCCGTTGGCTGCGTCAGGATATTGCCCGCCAGAGTTTGTGGGTCAGTGAGAGGGAGGTAATTAGCATGGGGCTGGCCAGCACCACCACAGGCATATCTCTGGCACCTACCTGTCCCATTTCCATGGAAACTTGACTTTGGTGTGCCTGGGAGCGGGGTTGACAGCTGTTCCTCCCCATTCCCCCCAATCACAGCAATGTTCCCCATAACCCTCGAGCAAGGAGGGCAAATTGCTCACTGGCCTGGAGCAGATCTTGGAAAAGTAACTTCCCAGAAACCACTAAAAACTGAGATTTCTTCAAATATGTGTTTTTTCACTCATAATTGGACCAGTTAAAATAAGTATGCTTCTATCATATGATCCACAAAGAAAGTTTGAAATGTGTACAATGATGTAAAATCATTCTCAGAAGTGGATGAAAAGCAGGAAAAGCATAACTGATTTTCTCAAAAATAATAATTTGATAACAAAATGGACCATTTATTTTAATGAAATATAAATGTTTCCACTCTAATTAATGAACCAAAAAAGCTTTTTGCTGTAAAAGTTTGTGAAAATTCCATGATGTTAGTAATTAAAAAAAATATAAAACTGGATTGTTCACAAGGTTGCTGAAGTATTAGACTGCACTTTCAGTAATGTAACCGCAGACTGTTTCTTATTTGCAGACCAAGTACAAAGAAGCTGTGAAAAAGGAAAGTTCTAAGTGCTTGTATGCACGGATGCCAGCCACCATAGATACTGTATTTGCTAAAGAAGTTTCACAGGTTCAGAGTGAGGTATGATGATGTAGTCTGTTGTTGAGTACTCATTTATGTAAAACAAATTCTGTATGCAACATAAGGAGGGAGTAGAGATAGTATTAATATGGCACCCAAGATACCATCATCAAAATTGTGAAAATCTTTAGATGATCTGCTTGTTGTCATTATTGTGAAGCAAAATACTTTGGGGTAAAAATTGGGTAGCGCCCTGCTACCTTTGCCGCGCCCCGAAAAAGTTAGCGCCCCCGCGGCAGATTTTCTCAGGTAGCGCCCCGAGTGGGAGGAGGGGTGCTACTGGAAGCGCCCCGTGTCCCTCTTGGGGCGCTGCGAGCCAATATCGCGGCACGTTTAGATGATATTAGAGGGGAGGGGCCTGGCGCAGCGCGTCCCGGCACCCAGCTGGGCCACCATGGATCGGGAGTGCCGACAAATGAGCCTGGCACTCAAGGAGTGCCGGGCTCACAGAGAGCAGCCGGCACCCCACGGGGGGGGCTTCACGGGGGCCGGGGGCAGGTGCTGGCAGGCGGCCAGCAACAAAAATGGCCGCCCACCACTTCCCCTTTAACTAGCACCGCCCCAGTCGCAGGTCGGGCCCCCCTGACCCCGGCGGACACAGCGTCCAGCGGTAAGTTGGGGGGCGCCACCGAATATTACAGCCGGGGCGCTGCGCACGGCAATGACGTCATCGCCGTGGTGCAGCGCCGCACAGCACTAACAAATTTTGCGGGAGGCGTTAGCGGCACTGCGCCCAGGCGCTAGTTGATTTGCGCCCTGTTAGCGCCCTCCACAGAAGGTGCAAATCAACTGAATTTAGCCCCCTTCTTACTGGAGTACAACTGGTGCATACCCACTTTATTATTACATTTTCAAAACTTACATTTTCTTGCATTATGTCCTAATGGGTAAGGCAATCCAAGTAAATTTAGTGCTTCTTAAAGTTTATTTTGTTCCCGCTGTTCCAACTGAAGTTTCAGTATGGTTTATATTTCTTTATCAGTATTCAGTCTCCCTGATTGCTGACATATTAGATGCAGAAAGCACCATCCCTGAAACTTTCCCCAATACTATGTGGGTTAAAGAAGTGAGGGGAACAGCAGCTGCAGAGTAGCTCCACTTACTTACTACCAGTCAAACAGGTTCATGTAATAGAATTGCTTACGTTTATATAACACTTTATCAAGTCTTTCAAAACACTTAACATGAATTTTAGTTCTGTGCAAAGCTGCTTACTGGGATTTGCAGTGAAATGAATGATCTAATAATTGAAAACTCAGACTGCAACTCCCAGCACAAGGATAGTAGGTCCTCCAGTAGGAACCTGGGAACTCTGTGCATTAACTTGCTATTCTCTTTTCAAAGTGGAATTACAAAGCCTGTGAACAAATAAGAACATAAGAAATAGAAGCAGGAGTAGGCCATTCGACCCGTCGAGCCTGCTCCACCATTCAGTAAGATCATGGCTGATCTTTTACCTCAACTCCACCTTCCTGCACTATCCCCATATCCCTTGATTCCCTTAATATCCAAAATATTTATGATAATTGTCACATCAAATGGTTGTAAAACAGCATGCCCTCGCTTTAGCGTGCACCGGTGCTCTCACTGAGATATACACACACATGCATTGATAAACCACACAGATTATTAGAACAATAGCAAAATACTGCGGATGCTGGAAATCTGAAATAACAACAGAAAATGCTGGAAATACTCAGCAGGCCAGGCAGCATCCGTGGAGAGAGAAACAGAGTTAACGTTTCAGGTGTGGGACCCTTCATCAGAACAGATTAAGGGTCCCACACCTGAAACGTTGGACCAGATTTTCAGTGTGCTGTGAGGCGGGTTTTCAGGCGAGCGGGGGGCAAAAATACCAAATTCGGGGGTCCCGCCCAAAACCCGCCTCCACGTAAGTTTCAAGGGAGGCGGGTACCCGCCCCGCACTGGGACCCGCCGACCCGAGGCGGGAAGGGTTTAGTGCCAATTAACTGCCTGTTAACAGGTAGTTAACAGGCAGTTTTTAGCCTAATCCCTATTTTGAGGGGTGTCGTGTGGGATTCCCGACGGCTCCAAACCACGCCAGGTTAGAGCAGGCGGACCGTCGGGTTGAAGGACTTGGAGGGGTCGCGATGTCGGTGTTCAGGTGAGTGATGGGTGCATGAGTGATGGGTGCATGAGTGCAAAGGTAAGTGTGTTTGGTGTGTCTAAAGTGTGTAAAGAAGTTTTACTTACCTGTACTTACCTTAACAGCCTTTCTTCCTCTAGGCGTCGGGAGCCCATCACTCGGAACTGAAAGCTGAATGGCTGCGATCTGTCAAAAGTGACAGCCTTCAGCTTTCAGTGTCGGTGAGAGTTCTAACTGAGTCTGCGTAGAAGGACTCAGGTTAGAAGTCAGACTGTCTGTGTTTGACAGCTTCAAACAGCTGTGAAACACTGATATTTCATCTGTCAAAAACTTTTGACAGATGAAATTTCAATCTGTGACATCACCTGTTACCGGGTGGCCTTTAACTGGCCTTCTGAGCCCGCTGGGCGGGCTCAACAAGGTCAATCAAGGGAAAATCACGTCGATTGGCTGGATGTCGATGGAGGCGGGACTAAAACCCGAAAGTTGTAGTCCCGCCTCCTTCCCGACAACTTAATGAAAATCCAGCCCATTAACTCAGTTTCTCTCTCCACGGATGCTGCCTGGCCTGCTGAGTATTTCCAGCATTTTCTGTTGTTGTTTCAGATTATTAGAACCCGGTTTTATAGGATCTGATTAAATGTTGACAAGTCAATTCATGTACCTATGACAGAATAGTGAATTAGATCTGCTTTAGAAAGAGCTCAGCTGCATAGAGGGACATTTTTTTGTGTTGTGTTTTAAATTGTACTCCAGAAATAGTGGGTTGGATTTTCCTTTGATTTACTGCCAATTTTTTAGCAGTTCTGGGACACAAAACTGAGCAAAGTTAAGCAGTAATGGTTACCGCCTCAACTACACTGCTAAAAACTTGCACTAAAATTCTTCTCCAAATATAGTGCCATATCTGTTTAATGCGTGATGGTAGCCTGTCCTGCCACACTTAAATGGGGTCAACTGGGAATTTACCCAACTTCCACCCTAAATTATTACTGCCACAATATAAATGGTGGTATGAGCTGCAGAGTAGTTTCCCTAAAGTAGATCTTGTCTTGAGGCCATTTTGTTAGCTACAGCTGCAGATTGTTTCCAGTTTGCCTACTTATTGATTTTTAGATGTTGGTGCTCTGGAGGTTCTGTCAAGACTTTTACCTCCCTATTTAGTCAGTTCTGTAGTAAGAATAGTTGTGGATAGGTGGTTGATAGGTGATCACATTCATGGCTTATGGCACCAGTAAGGCTTCTGTAGGCAGAGGGCAACAAAAGATATAATGAGACTCTTGTTACTACAATAATTGTCAAAGAGCAGACTATAATCATTCTGAAGTTTCATTTTAGGTGTTTGGATAAATCCGGTGGAGCCCTGCCTCCCAGTGGCGGTACCGATTGAGGAACAGTATTACTGCACCCAACATGCCCCGCATGATCAGTTAGGGCCCCAGGAGGAAAGTTCAGCGGATTAGCAGCGGAATCATGTGGATGGGTGGAAGTCATGCCCTGCTGCTAACCCGCCAACAGAAGGAGAATTCAGCCCATTATGTCTACACCAAAACAAAATTATTGTACCACACTGAAATGAGGAAATTAATAAAGAACAGTTTGCTAAATTACAGCATAATGAATTGGCCCAACCACTCTGACAGAGGCATTCTATAAACAGTAACAATACCATTGGACATCCTTCAGTGACTACAATACAGTAACATATATCTATTTAATGATGACATGGTGCCACATTCTACTAAACACAGATAGCAAATCTACATTTAGTACAATACAGACTCACCTGTCTCAAAGGTGCCCAGGAGTAGCAGGAAGATAAGAGGACGTGGTAGCACAAAGACTGGAGAAAGTGATAGCAAGGTCACTTGGAGCAGCAATAGGGAATGTTGGCATGACAAGATGGATTAGCAGATCAAAGATAAACATAGCTGTACTTACTATTAATGGGCTGATCTGGGAGTTTGAGATCGGTAGCCTGCAGAAAAAGTTTCATAAAAGTAATTTTCTAATGTCACAACATCCAGCAGCTAATAAAAAAACTAAGTTTGGAAATTTTGTAGGAAAATTAAGACTGGTATAAGTAGCCATGCAGACAATAACTGGTATTTTAACATTTTAACATTTGCTTAGTATTTTTGTTGTGCTGCATGAGTTATTTCCATCAAATGCTGTTATAGTGGCCCA
This sequence comes from Somniosus microcephalus, assembly GCF_052327205.1. Lineage (NCBI taxonomy): Eukaryota > Metazoa > Chordata > Chondrichthyes > Squaliformes > Somniosidae > Somniosus > Somniosus microcephalus. The sequence continues at coordinate 73,695,294 of NC_140991.1, forward strand.
CCATTAGTTCAACTTGTCCTTGCCTGTTAAATCTTCATGATATTTTGCTCTTCAAGTTGCTGGAAGTACGAGATGGAAATGGTGCGGCGCCCTCTACAGGGCATCTGGAATCTGAGTGAACAGGGCAAGCAACTTTGTTTTGAGGAGATACAGTCAGAGTGAAGGATTATGAAATGAACATCGCAAGGTCTGAACCAGGAAGTGTAAGTTAGAATGGTGAATTCAATGTCAAATCAGGTACAGAAAGAGAAATAAAGAGGGAAAGAAAGATTGGATTAAGAGAGAGAAAAAGAGACAAAGAAAAAATGTAATTAACAGAAATCTCCAACAACAATTAAAACCTGAAGGGATGAGACTCCACACTAATTACTGCCAGAAAGGTTGACTGGCAGTAATTAACACTTATCACCACGTCATTAAAAAGGGTACTTAGACTTTAAATTACTTGACTTAACTTTGTGCTGAGTTTACTTTGTATCTACAATGCAAGTACAGGAACTTAACACCGGTCAATGCATTTGAATGAGGAGCCAGTGAGATGCCGTTTTCGCAAAGATAACGGCAGAGTGGCACATCTCGGACAGCAAATTCTCAATTTCCACATTTAATCGCGCATCTGCCCTCGCCTGAAGTTGCTGTGGCATCTGCACTTTTATTAGCCTTGCCGTTATTTTGACAGTAATTTTTGGGCCAATATTCGAGCATGAAAGTGATGTGGATGCTTAAAACAGGCATGATGGGCCTTCAATAACCACAAAACTAGAAGTTATAGACTTAAACAAGTTGGCTTTTAATCACTAAGATCAGAGCTAACATCTCAACACGCCGACTGGTTCACAGGAATGAGTCATGCAGATCCTGGGATCTTTATGTAAGAGAAGTCAGGGGCGGAGCCAAGAGCTAAGACCTGGAACCTCCCAGGTTAGTCGGGAAAGAGGAAGTGAAACTATACACAGTGGGGGAGGGTAATATACATGAGTGCAAAACGAATACAGGATCAAGACAAACAGATTTCATTACATTCACCCCTTCTATAGATTTAGTCCATCGGGGTGATGTTTCTTAAAAGTTGGTATAAGTGAGTCTGTCAGGAGGTTTTGCAGTTCTCAGTGATCGGTGCAAAGCCAGTTGGGGTGCCTCTAGGGGAGTGGATTCTGGTTCCTCCGCTGTCCGGGCCTCCGCAGTGTCTTCCAGGTTATCTGCAGTGTCCTCCAGGTTAAAGTTGGGTATTGATACCCCTGGGCATCCTGTCTCTTTGTAGTGTAGGTCTTCATTGGGTAGTCTCCCATCGTTCTCTCCGCTCCCCGAGGGAGCGAGGTCTTTTATGGAAACCGTGTCCTCTCGCCCGTCAGAGTATTCGATATAGGCGTACTGAGGGTTTGCATGGAGGAGCTGCACCTTTTCCACAAGGGGGTCCGTTTTATGGCCTCTCACGTGCTTCCGCAATAGTACTGTCCCCGGAGACGTCAGCCACGCGGGTAGAGATATGCCCGAGGTGGATTTCCGGGGGAAAACGAACATCTTTTCGTGAGGGGTAGCGTTAGTGGCAGTACATAACAGAGACCTTATGGAGTGGAGCACGTCTGGGAGGACTTCCTGCCAGCGGGAGGTCGGAAGGCCTTTTGACTTTAAGGCTAACGTGACAGCCTTCCAAACAGTAGCATTCTCCCTTTCCACTTGCCCATTACCCCGGGGGTTGTAACTAGTGGTTCTGCTAGTGGCTATCCCCTTCGAGAGCAAGAACTGGCGCAGCTCGTCACTCATCCCCTATCGCTGTGTATGTAGTTCGGCATGCCAAACATGCAGAATAGATTACAGAGACACTTGATGACCGTGGCACTGGTCATGTCTGGGCAGGGAATGGCGAAGGGGAAGCGGGAATATTCATCAATGATATTGAGGAAGTATACGTTACGGTCGGCAGAGGGAAGGGGTCCCTTGAAGTCCAGACTTAGGCGCTCGAATGGCCGTGTGGCTTTGATAAGGTGTGCACGGTCAGGCCTGTAGAAACGAGGCTTGCATTCCGCACAGATGCGGCAGGCTCTGGTCATTGCCCTGACCTCCTCGATGGAGTGGGGCAGATTGCGGGACTTTATAAAATGGTATAGCCAGGTGACCCCTGGGTGACAGAGGTCGTTGTGGAGACCCTGTAATTTGTCCGTATGAATGCTGGCACACATTCCCCGCGATAGGGTGTCTGGGGGTTCACTAAGGGCTCCCGGCCTGTACATAATATCATAGTCGAACGTGGATAGTTCGATCCTCCACCTGAGTATTTTGTCATTCTTGATTTTCCCCCTTTGTTATTAAACATGAAAGCCACCGACCGCTGGTCGGTGAGCAGGGTGAAACGTTTGCCGGCTAGGTAGTGTCTCCAGTGCCGCACTACCTCCACTATAGCCTGTGCCTCCTTCTCGACAGAAGAGTGCCTGATTTCAGGTCCCTGAAGGGTTCGGGAGAAGAAGGCCACAGGTCTCCCAGCCTGATTGAGGGTCGCAGCTAAGGCAAAGTCTGACGCATCGCTTTCGACTTGAAAGGGAATGCATTCATCCACTGCACACACTGCAGCCCTTTCAATGTCCTGTTTAATACTGGTGAAAGCCTCCCGAGCTTCAGCTGATAGTGGGAAGGACGTCGATTTAATGAGGGGTCGGGCCTTATCAGAGTAATTGGGCACCCATTGGGCATAATACGAAAAAAATCCCAGGCACCTTTTTAAAGCTTTGGGATTGTGTGGCAGGGGCAGTTCCTTTAGGGGGCATAATCGGTCAGGGTCCAGTCCAATTACCCCATCTTCCACCACACAGCCGAGGATACAGAGACGGGTTGTGTTGAAGACACATTTGTCTTCGTTGTAGGTTAGATTCAGCTTTAGGGCAGTTTTTAAAAATCTCGCAAGATTTAGATCGTGGTCTTGCTGGTTGTGCCCGCAGATAGTGACATTGTCCAGATAGGGGTCGGTAGCTTGTAGTTTATTCTCGTCAACCATGCGGTCCATCTCACGTTGGAAGACCGAGACCCCATTTGTTACCCCGAAGGGCACTCTGAAAAAATGGTAGAGGCGCCCGTTCGCCTCGAAGGCGGTGTATGGGCGGTCCTCCGTTCTAATGGGGAGCTGGTGATACGCAGATTTGAGGTCGATAGTCGAGAAGACTCGGTATTGCGCAATCTGGTTGACCATTTCTGATATGCGGGGTAAAGGGTAGGCGTCCAGCTGGGTATAAATATTAACAGTCTGGCTGTAGTCAATTACCATCCGTTTCTTTTCGCTATTTTTAACTATGACTACTTGGGCACGCCACGGGCTGGTACTGCATTCAATAATGTCTTCCCGCAGGAGTCTGTCCACTTCCGCCTTGATAAAGTGTCTGTCTTCCAGACTGTACCGTCTACTTTTGGTCGCTATGGGCCTACAGTTCGGAGCGAGATTAGCGAATAAAGAGGGCAGGCTGATTTTTAAGGTTGATAGGCCACAGACTGTGAGTGGCGGCTGGGACCCGCCATATGCTAGCGTGACACTTTCGTGGTGGCACTGGAAGTCCAGGCCCAAGATTACATTAACACAGAGTTCTGGCATCACGAGGAGTTTAAAATCCTTGTAGTCCGTGCCTTTTACAGTCAGTGTTACCACAAAGTAGCCCAAAATGTCCGAAGTGTGGGGCTTAGCAGCCATAGCAATTCTGCTCCGTGTAGGGGTTACCGTTAATGAGTGCCGCCGTACCAGGCTAGGGTGGATAAAACTCTCGGTACTCCCACAGTCAATTAAACATTTCGTTAAATTCCCGTTTACCTGTATGTCCATCATGGATTTTGTCAACGGGTGTGGCCTGGATTGATCCACCGTGATCGAAGCCACTGTTGGGCCCTGGGCGGCCGTTGAGTCGGGAAAAGATGGCGGATCCCAAGATGGCGGCCCGCACAGCACGCACGAGGCGGTGACGGAGTTGGAAATCAGATTCCCCCTGCAGACTTTGCTAAAATGCCCCTTTTTCTTACATTTGAAGCATGTAGCGTCCTTCACTGGGCATCGTTGTCTGGGGTGCTTGGCCTGGCCGCAGAAGTAGCATTTCGGGCCTCGAGACATTGCCACTGTCGTAGAACTCCTGGGTGAACTTCTGTGTGGGGACTCCGGCGGCGTAGAGCTGGTCTGAGACCTGGATGGGGAAGATGGCTGATTTCAAGATGGCGGCCCCTTCGGCGCGCACAAGGCGGTGAGGGCCGCATGGCCGGAAGAATAAGAGTCAGCGTTTCTCTGGGCCACGTCCAGCGATCGCGCAGTGGCCACTGCCTTTTTTAAGCCCAGGACCACCTCCTCCAGCAGTCTCTGCCGGATATAATTCGATTTGAGGCCCGTGATGAAGGAATCGCGGACCAATTCGTCAGAGTACGCGTTGGCCGTCACGGCCTTGCAGTTACAGTCCCGGACCAGGTCCTTTAGGCCCTGTAAGAAATCGTCCATTGATTCCTCTGGTCGCTGCCTGCATGTAGCCAGCAGATGTCTGGCGTACACTTCGTTTACCGGCCTCTGGTATTGGGCCTTCAGGATAGTGATGGCCTCCGTGTAAGAGGTGGTGTCCCGGATGAACGAATAAATCCGATGACTCACGCGCGTAGTCAGTAGACTCAGTTTATCTACCTCGCTAGCGGATGAGGCCCCCGCGAAGAGGTCGAAGCATTTGAGCCAGTGTCCAAATTGATTTGATGCTTCAGCAGAATGTGGATCCTGTGGTAAACCACTGTCGTTCACTGTGTTCACTATTGTTGTTGTTGTTGTCGTCGTTCACTCTTGTTTCACTGTTATGCCTGACTATGCCTCAGCTGACTCCGCCCCTGGCTACCTGGTATAAGGACGGCCGCATGGCAGCTCTCTGGCATTCGGTCGTCCACTAGAGGCATAGTCCTGATCTGTTTGAAGTGCAATTCAGTAGTTAATAAAAGCCTGTCGTTCTGAACTCTGCTCAGCCTTTTATTAGAATTGATAGCGCATCAGATCCAAGTCCAGACGCTCTGGTTTTAGGAGTCGATCCATCCTAGTATTCTTTAGTGATTAAAATTGATGGGCCTTCAATAACCACAAAACTATAAGTTATAGACTTAAACAAGTTGGCTTTTAATCACTTAAGATCAGAGCTAACATCTCAACACGCCGACTGGTTCACAGGAATGAGTCATACAGAGCCTGGGATCTTTATGTAAGAGAAGTCAGGGGCAGAGCCAAGAGCCAAGACCTGGAACCTCCCAGGTTAGTCGGGAAAGAGGAAGTGAAACGATACACAGTGGGGGAGGGTAATATACATGAGTGCAAAACGAATACAGGATCAAGACAAACAGATTTCATTACAAGGCATTAATAATAATTCCATGCAGTAAAATTGCACTTTTTACCAAAAGTTAAGGTAAGTGTTTGAGGTCTTTTACTGCACTAAATGAAATAATTTGCTGGAATTGATGCTGACACACTTCACTTCGGGAAAAATAAAATTGAGCTCAGAATTATGCACCAGACCATAGCAGTGTGACTCAAGAATATAGTGCATTCTGGAACTGGTGCGACTATAACGACTAGCTAGATGATCTTCTTGTTCGTTAATATTCATCTGAAGACTCACATTAAATTAAAATATAATTGTAACATTTTGCATCCCAATTTTGTTCATTACTTTATCCAATTGTAAAACATATAACCTTTATAACGCTGCTGCATATTGAATGTGATTTAAAGTGTAAACAATCTGAAATGGGGAAAAAAGGGAACAGGAATTTTTCTAATGTAAGCATTATTGCAGTATTTTAACCCTGGCTAGAGTCTAATAAGGTGTTTATTTTTCTTATTTTATTAGAAACAATATAAGCAGAAATATGATGCAGAGAAAGGAAAATCTAATTATTCTAACATGAAAGAGCCGCCAGATGTTAAACATGCGATGGAAGTCAATAAGCATCAAAGTGATGTAAGTGAAGTGTCTGTCTTTTGTTCGGGCTATGTCATTTTCATAGGTGTATTCAGGTATTATTTTGGCAGAAAAACTGGTATTTGATAAAGAAAGGAAGTTCCAGTTTTGTACTTGGAAGTAAAAGATAGATTTGTACTTTATCGCATGTCTCATATATTCCAAAGCATACACATACAATGGAGTAATTGCACACTGGCTCACTAATGTCCTTTAGGGAAGAAAATCTGCCGTCCTTACCCAATCCGGCCTATATTTGACTCCAGATGCATAGACTGCCCTTTGAATTGGTCTAGCAAGCCACTCATTTGTACCATGCCGCTACGACAAAGAATAATAAGAATAAAACCGGACGGAGCACCTGGCATTGACCTAGGCATCGGATTCAGACACGACAAAGGCACACCCAGCCCAGTCGACCCTCCAAAGTTGTTCTCACTAACATCTGGGTGACTTGTGCCAAAATTGGAAGAGCTGTCCCACAGACTAGTCAAGCAACAGCCTGACATAGTCATACTCACAGAATCATACCTTTCAACCAATGTCCCAGACTCCTCCATCACCATCCCTGGGTATGTCCTGTCCCACCGGCAGGACAGACCCACTAAAGGTGGCAGCACAGTGGTATCAGTTGGGAGGGAGTGGCCCCAGGAGTCCTCAACATTGGCTCTGGACCCCATGAAGTCTCATGGCATTAGGTCAAACATGGGCAAGGACATCGAAACATAGAAGATAGGAGCAGGAGTAGGCCATTCGACCCCTTGAGCTTGCTCCGCCATTCAATGCGATCATGGCTGATCATCCAAATTCAGTACCCTGTCCCTGCTTTCTCCCCATACCCCTTGATCCCTTTAGCCTTAAGAAATATATCCAACTCCTTCTTGAGTATATTTAATGTATTGGCCTCTACTGCCTTCTGTGGTAGAGAATTCCACAGGTTCACCACTCTCTGGGTGAAGAAATTCCTCCTCATTTCTGTCCTAAATGGCCCACCCCTTATCCTTAGACTGTGACCCCTGGTTCTGGACTCCCCGACCATTGGGAACAACCTTCCTGCATCTAGTCTGTCAAGTCCTGTCAGAATTTTATAAGTTTCAATGAGATCCCCTCTCATTCTTCTAAACTCCAGCGAGTACAAGCCCAATCGACCCAATCTCTCCTCATACGTCATTCCTGCCATCCCAGGTATCAGCCTGGTGAATCTTCGCTGAACTCCTTCCATGGCAGGAACATCCTTCCTCAGTTAAGGCGACCAAAACTGCACACAATACTCAAGATGTGGTCTCACCAAGGCCCTGTATAACTGCAGCAGGACATCCTTGTTCCTGTACTCAAACCCTCTCGCTACGAAGGCCAACATGCCATTTGCCTTCTTAACCGCCTGCTGCACCTGCATGCTTACCTTCAGCGACTGGTGCACAAGGACACCCAGGTCTCGTTGCACTTCCCCTTCTCCCAACCTATTGCCATTCAGATAATAATCTGCCTTCCTGTTTTTGCCACCAAAGTGGATAACCTCACATTTATCCACGTTATATTGCATCTGCTATGCTTCTGCCCAATCACCCAACCTGTCCAAATCATACTGGAGTTTCTCGGCATCCTCCTCACAACACACACGCCCACCCAGCTTTGTGTCGTCTGCAGATTTGGAGATATTACATCTAGTTCCCTTGTCTAGATCATTAATATATATTGTGAATAGCTGGGGCCCAAGGACCGATCCCTGCGGTACCCCACTAGTCACTGCCTGCCACTCGGAAAAAGACCCATTTATTCCAACTCTTTGCTTTCTGTCTGCCAACCAGTTCTCTATCCAAGTCAATACCTTGCCCCCAATCCCATGTGCCTTAACTTTACATGCTAATCTCTTATGCGGGACCTTATCGAAAGCCTTCTGAAAGTCCAAATACACCACATCCACTGGTTCTCCCTTATCTATTTTACCAGTTACATCCTCAAAAATTTCCAGTAGATTAGTCAAGCACGATTTACCTTTTGTACCTTCTGCTGATTAAAACCTACTGCCCTCCCTCAGCTGATGAATCCGCACTCCTCCATGTTGAACACCACTTGGAAAAAGCACTGAGGGCAGCAAGGGTACAGAATGTACTGTGGGTGGGGGACTTCAATGTCCATCACCAAGAGTGGCTCGGTAGCACCACTACTGACTGAGCTGGCCGAGTCCTGAAGGACATAGCTGCCTACTGGGCCTGAGGCAGGTGGTAAGAGAACCAACATGAGGGAAAAACCTACTTGTCCTCGTCCTCGTCAAACTACCTATCGCAGTTGCATCCATCCATGACAGTATTGGTAGGAGTGGCCACCACACAGTCCTTGTGGTGACGAACTCCTGTCTTCATACTGAGGACAACTCCATCGTGTTGTGTGGCACTACCACCGTGCTAAATGGGATAGAATCAGAACAGATCTAGAGCTCAAAACTGAGCATCCATGAGGTGTTGTGGGCCATCAGTAGCAGCAGAACTGTAGTCCACCACAATCTGTAATCTCATGGCTCGGCATTACCATCGAGCCAGGGAACCAACCCTGGTTCAATGAGGAGCGTAGAAGAGCATGCCAGAAGCAGCACCAGGGATACCTAAAAATGACGTGCCAACCTGTTGAAGCTACAATACGGGACTACATGCATCCTAAACAGTGGAAGCAGCTAAGCGATCTCACAACCAATGGATCAAATCAAAGCTTTGCAGTCCTGCCACATCCAGTCATGAATGGTGGTGGACAATTAAACAACTAATGGGAGGAGGCGGCTCCATGAACATCCCCATCCTCAATGATGGCGGAGCCCAGCACACGAGTGCAAAAGACAAGGCTGAAGTGTTTGCAATCATCTTCAGTCAGAAGTGCTGAGTAGATGATCCATCTCGGCCTCCTCCTGAGGTCCCCACCATCACAGAAGCCAGTCTTCAGCCAACTTGATTCACTCCATGTGATATCAAGAAATGGCTGTGCACACTGGATACAACAAAGGCTTATGGGCCCTGACAATATCCCGGCTGTAGTTTTGAAGACTTGTGCTCCAGAACTAGCCGTGCCTCTAGCCAAGCTGTTACAGTACAGCTACAACACTGGCATCTATCCGACAATGTGGAAAATTGTCCAGGTATGTTCTGTCCACAAAAAGCAGGACAAATCCAATCCGGCCAATTACTGCCCCATAAGTCTACTCTCACATCAGCAAAGTGATGGAAGGGATCGTCGACAATGCTATCAAGCGACACTTACCAATAACTGGCTCACCAATGCTCAGCTTGAGTTCCGTCAGGATCACTTGGCTCCAGATCTCATTACAGCCTTGGTCGAAACATGGACAAAGGAGCTGAATTCCAGAGGTGAGGTGAGAATGACTGTCCTTGACATCAAGGCAGCATTTGACCGAGTGTGGCATCAAGGAGCCCCAGTAAAATTGAAGTCAATGGTAATCAGAAGGATAATGCTCCACTGGCTGGAGTCATACCTAGCACAAAGAAAGATGGTTGTGGTTGTTGGAGGCCATTCATCTCAGCCCCAGGACGTTGCAGGAGTTCCTCAGGGCAGTGTCCTAGGCCTAGCCATCTTCAGTTGCTTCATCAATGACCTTCCCTCAATCATAAGGAAGTGGGGACATTCACTGATGAATCCATAGGGGTAGATTTTGCCGAACCTGTCGGGAAGAAGGCGGGACTTCCCCTTTCGGGTTTTTGACCCGCCTACTTCGACGTCCGGCCAATCCGCGTGATTTTCCCTTGATTGACCTTGTTGAGCCCGCCCAGCCCAATTAAGGGCCACCCGGCAACAGGTGACGTCACAGACTGAAATTTCATCTGTCAAGAGTTATTGACAGATGAAATATCAGCGTTTCACAGCTGTTTGAAGCTGTGAAACACTGACACTCTTGAGTTCTAAGCTGAGTCATTCTGCACAGACTTGGTTAGAACTCTCACCGGCACTCAAAGCTGAAGGCTGTCACTTTTGACAGATCGCAGCCGTTCAGCTTTCAGTTCCGGCTGAGTGATACGCTCCCGATGTCTACAGGAAGAAAGGCTGTTAAGGTAAGTACAGGTAAGTAAAAGTTCTTTACACACTTTAGACACACCAAACACACTTACCTTTGCACTCATGTGTTAAGTCTGTGTGTCCCAGTTATGCTTATTATAAATCACTGGACACAGACCACAAGAATAACTTTAACAGGTCTTTACTATTCGGAGGTCAGGGCTGAACTGCCCAGCAAATCCCTACACAACACTTATATACCGGTGTGGTCACCACCGGTATTACAGTATACAGCAGCCAAGAGAAAGTAGTACATCTCTTAAGGTAGTTCTCTTAAGGTGGAACAGGTTACATACACCACAATCCTCCCTTTTTAGCTTAACAGTTATATCCCCATTTAACATAACATAATAACATATATATATACAACTTCATGCAAAACAGTTCAAAGATTCAGTCTCTGAGGAGGCCTCCTGATTCGAGTTGGATAACGCCTTTCTGGGGTCTCTGATTCTCGTTGCTGGGGTGACTCATCTAGTTGGTCTCTTATGGATTGGACATCATCATCAGGTACATTCACTTCTGAGGTAGATGCTTCAGGTTCGCTAACTTCTTCCACGGTTGTCTCTGCCGTAACCATGGGTTCGACCCTTGTTCTCGATTCTACCAGTTGGTCAGCATGACGCCGTATTACATTTTCACCAATATCTACCGTGTACATCAGGGGTCCTTGTCTGGCCCGAATTGTTCCAGATTGCCATTTCTCGTTTTTATAGTCCCGGGCTAACACTGGTTGTCCTATTTCGAAACTCCGAGTGGTCTTGTTATTTATATGCTGGAACTGTTTGTTTTCAACTTCCCTCCGCACATTTGGTTTTAACAAGTCCAACCTGGACCGCAACCTCCTGTTATAGAACATCATGGCAGGACTTTGGTTTGTCACTGCATGAGTGGCGTTTCGATATGCCAGTAGGAATTTGTCCACCTTGTGTTGTAGTGGAATCTGATCTTCGCTCATGGCCTTTATTGCTTTTTTGAACGTTTGTACAAATCTCTCGGCCAACCCGTTTGTAGCCGGATGATATGGGGCAGAGGTATAATGTTTCACCCCATTCTTCTTCATGAATTTCTGGAATTCTTCTGACACGAACTGCAGTCCGTTGTCTGAACATATTTGTTCTGGCAATCCATTTCTTGCAAATATCGTTCTTAGCACCACGATCGTCTTTTCCGAGGTAGTGGTAGTCATCTTAATCACTTCTGGCCATTTAGAATGTGCGTCCACCGCAATTAAAAACATGGAGTCCATGAATGGACCAGCAAAGTCAATATGTACACGTTGCCATGGGGTTGAAGGCCATTCCCATGGATGCAGCGGTGCAATTGGAGGTGCATTTTGCACTTTTTTGGCACCCTGAGCAGCTTTTCATCAGATCCTCTATCTGTTGGTCGATACCCGGCCACCACACATAAGCCCTAGCAAGGCTTTTCATCTTGACTCCCCCCAGATGACCTTCATGCAGTTCCTTTAGAACTCTCTCTCTTAACTTAGGAGGAATAATCACCCTTGTTCCATACATCAATGTTCCTTGACAGACGGACAGCTGTTCTCGTCTTGCTGAGAATGCCGGTAACAGTGGATCACCATGTGCTGGCCATCCCTTCACTGTCACTTCGTAGACCCGGGACAGTGTCGGGTCGTTCCTGGTTTCTCTTTCAATACTTGCATTGGTGACTGGTAAACATTCGATGATGGTCGAGTGAAATAACTCAACAGGGTCAACCGTCAGTGCCTCCTCCTCTGTAGGTAGTGGTAGGCGCGACAGCCCATCAACATTACCATGCTGCTTTGTACCTTTGAATTCAATCTGATATTGATGTGCCCCTAGGAAAAGGGACCATCTCTGGAGTCTCTGTGCTGTCATCACCGAAACACCCTTCTTAGGGTTAAAAATGGATACCAACGGCTGGTGGTCTGTCAGAAGCGTAAACTTTTGGCCCTGCAGGTAATGATTAAACTTCTTTACTCCCCACACAAGGCTGAGAGCCTCCCTATCTATCTGAGCATAGTTGCGCTCAGCGGAGGTCAATAATCTGGATGCGAACGCAACTGGCCTCTCCAGGCCATTTGGCAACTTGTGTGAGAGTACTGCCCCAATACCATATGGAGAAGCATCACAAGCCAAACGAATAGGCAGCGTTGGGTTGAAGTGAGCCAACACTTCCTCTGAGGTGATCAATGCCTTGCTTTTGCGAAAGGCCCTCTTACAGTCCTCGCTCCACTTCCATGGTACTCCCTTCTGCAAAAGAGCGTTCAGCGGGTGCAGCACCGTGGATAAATTTGGCAGAAACTTATGGTAATAGTTAATCAACCCTAGGAACGACCTCAACTGGGATACATTATCCGGAGCGGGAGCCTTCACAACAGCTTCGATCTTGTCAGGAGACTTATGAAGCCCCTCCTGGTCAATGACATGACCACAGTACGAGATCCGCTTGTGAAAGAACTCACATTTCTGGCGATTAACTCGAAGTCCATATTCTTTCAATCTGGTGAGCACCAGTTCCAAATTTGCAAGGTGTTCCTCGTCATCATCTCCTGTAATCAGAATATCGTCCAGGTAACATTGTGTGCCTGGAATTCCCTGTAATACCTGCTCCATGGCCCTCTGCCAAATTGCTGGAGCTGATGCCACTCCAAAAACCAGTCTATTATACCGGTACAAGCCTCTATGCGTGTTGATCATGAGATACTGGCGTGACTCTTCCTCAACTTCCATCTGTAAGTACGCCTGCGCCAGGTCTATCTTGGTGAAGTGTTTCCCGCCAGACAACGAAGCGAAGATATCCTCAATCCGCGGAAGCGGATACTGCACCGTGTGAAGCACCGGATTAACAGTGATCTTGAAATCTCCACAGATGCGAACCTTCCCCGGTTCCCCCGGCTTGTTGCTCGATGAACGCTTCATGACGGGGACAATGGGCGTGGCCCACTCACTCCAGTCTACCTTAGACAGTACTCCTGAACGTTCTAGCCCTTCCAGCTCAGCTTCCACAGCAGGTCGTATCGCATAAGGTACCGGTCTGGCTTTGAAAAATTTCGGGTTTGCATGTTCTTCAACCTTGATGTTTGCCGTAATTCCTCTCAGTGTTCCCAGTCCCTGTTGGAACACCTCTTTAGCATCGTCCAATATTCTGGACAATCGTTTAGGTTTGACATCTTTTTTACCGGAATCTACCGTTAGTGCTTTTAAGGAATGCCAGTCCATATTTATTTTCCTAATCCACTCCCGTCCCAGTAGTGGTGGACCTCCCTCAGGTAGCACATATAAGTCCATTCCTCGACTTTCTTTGCCCTTGTGGACCACCTTTACCTCTATCTTCCCGATGGGGTATACTCTTTGCCCTGTGTATGTTTTCAATACAATCTCTGTATCCCGTAGGGGAATATGTGGGAATAACCTTTTGTAATCTTGCTTATTCATGACCGTCAATGCCGATCCAGTGTCCAATTCCATCTTCACTTGGACTCCTGCTATCTGAAGTGTGACCCAGATTGTTTGGAGGTCTGCTTCATTACCAACATTGTGTACTCTTAGACTACCCAGTTCATTACTGCTGGAGTCTGAATTTGACTTCTGTTCGTTCGAACTGTTCTCTGTCACCTTGTGTACCTTTCTGTACTTTTCCTGCGGTGACTTTTTGTTGCTGGTCTTCTTTCCTGACCGGCATACTTTAGCTATGTGACCAAGCCTGCCACATTTTCGGCATTCCTGATTTTTGAACCAGCACTGGTTCTGATCGTGTGTTGTCTTTCCACAACGATAACATTTTACTGTACTCAAGACCATTTGATTGGTGCTGAGTTCCGGTGACCGTAGCTGCATTTCCGCAGTGCCTCTCGCTGCGGCTTCGTGCGATGCTGCAATAGTGACAGCTTTATCAAGCGTAAGATCATTCTCCTCAAGCAGTCGCTTTTGTGTTCCTTCTTTTAACAATCCACACACAAATTTATCTCTCAGCGCATCTGCTAGTCCTGTTCCAAACTGACAGTACTTTGATAGCTTACACAGTTCAATTAAAAATTCAGCGTTGCTTTCGTCTTTCAGCTGCGTTCTTCTGTAAAATTTAAATCGTTCTGCTATCATCAGCGGCGTGGGGTTTAAATGATTTTTCAGGACAGTAACAATATTCGCGAAAGTCTGATCCGCCGGTTTATTTGGTGATAGAAGGTGCTTCAGTAGCCCGTATGTCTTCGCACCCATTGAGCTTAATAAGGTTAGTGCTTTCTCATCATCTGGTACCTTATTTGCTTTACAATAAACTTCCATGCGTTCTACATACATGGTCCAATCTTCGATATCGCTATCAAAGGTATTAATGCTCCCATGTTTAGGCATCCTTGCAAGTTTTTAAATTTTTCTTTTTCTCAAAATGGCGGCTTCCCGCGCTTGTCTTCTTCCCCCGCCTACTAAAATGGCGGCTTCCCGCGCTTGGCGGTCTTTCCCGCGCTCGTCTTCTTCCCCCGCCGACTACAATGGCGGATTCCCGCGTTTGCCTTCTTCCCCCGCTGGCTGCAATGGCAATTGCCGTGCTGCTGCCGTTCTCGCCTCCCCAGCGGTTCTCAATTCCCCGACGCTGCTTTTACTCCCCCGCGGTTCCCGTGGGCATTCACGCTTCCCCTGCTGTTGCGCCTCTCAGCCCCGCATGCAGCCCGGTCCTTTACACCGGCTGCGTTTGAGTTCTCCGCGGCTCTCGTGCCTTAAGCTGCCCCAGTCGCTGCGCCACTCGGCCTCGATTGCAGCCCGGCCCTTTTTACCGGCCGTGGTCGAGTTCTCCGCCCTTTTTCCTCCGTTTTCCCTCCCCCACTCCACAGTCAACGCGGCCGACTTTCTGCTCGTGTCGCTGATCGGCTTACCCACCACCGTGGTAGAAGGGATGATCACTGCCTGTTGCTGATGGAGGGCTTCGTGGTCAGAATTTTTCTTTTTAACCCGGGTTCTCGATGCCTCCCGTGCGATGGTGCTCAGCAGGATGATGAGGGCGGATGCCTCTTCTCGACGCCCGTTCTGAGGACGAAGCTGCCTTGGATGTAAAACTGCCGCAGGGTAAGATCGGACTCGTCGCCACTGTTAAGTCTGTGTGTCCCAGTTATGCTTATTATAAATCACTGGACACAGACCACAAGAATAACTTTAACAGGTCTTTACTATTCGGAGGTCAGGGCTGAACTGCCCAGCAAATCCCTACACAACACTTATATACCGGTGTGGTCACCACCGGTATTACAGTATACAGCAGCCAAGAGAAAGTAGTACATCTCTTAAGGTAGTTCTCTTAAGGTGGAACAGGTTACATACACCACAATGCACCCATCACTCACCTGAACACCGACATCACGACCCCTCCAAGTCCTTCAACCCAACGGCCCGCCTGCTCTAACCTGGCGTGGTTTGGAGCCGTCGGGAAACCCACACGAAACCCCTCAAAATAGGGATTAGGCTAAAAACTGCCTGTTAACTACCTGTTAACAGGCAGTTAATTGGCACTAATCGCTTCCCGCCTGGTTTCGGCGGGTCCCAGTGCGGGGCGGGTACCCGCCGCCCCTGAAACTTACGTGGGGCGGGGTTTTGGGCGGGATGGTGTCAGGACCCCCAAATTCGGGATTCCCCCCCCACCCCCACATGCCTGAAACCCCGCCTGACGGCTCCCCGAAAATCTAGCCCATAGTGTTCAGTTCCAGTCGCAATTCCTCAGCTAATGAAGCAGTCCATGCCCACACGCTGATAAATGGCAAGTAGCACTTGTACCATACAAGTACCAGGCAATGACCATCTCCAACAAGAGAGAGTCTAACTACCTCCCCTTGACATTCAATGGTATTACCATCATCAAATTCCATACCATCAACATCCTGGGGGGGTCACCATTGGCTAGAAATTTAACTGGACCAGCCACACAGACATTTTGACTACAAGAGCAGGTCAGTGGCTAGGTATTCTGTGGCGAGTGACTCATCTCCTGACTCCCCAAAGGCTTTTGACCATCTACAAGGCGCAAGTCAGGAATGTGATGGAATACTCTCCACTTGCCTGGATGAGTACAGCTCCCACAACACTCAAGAAGCTCGACACCATCCAGGACAAAGCAGCCGACTTGATTGGCACCCCATCCACCACCTTAAACTTTCACTCCCTCCAGCACTGCCACAACATGGCTGCAGTGTGTACCATCTACAAGGTGGACTGCAGCAACTTGCCAAGGCTTCCTCGACAGCACCTCCCAGCCAATTCGATTCACTCCACGTGATAGCAAGAAACAGCTGAGCGCACTGGATACAGCAAAGGCTACGGGCCCCGACAACATCACGGCTATCGTGCTGAAGACTTGTGCTCCAGAACTAGCTGCGCCTCTAGCCAAGCTGCTCCAGTACAGCTACAGCACTGGCATCTATCTGACAATGTGGAAAACTGCCCAGGTATGTCCTGTCCACAAAAAGCAGGACAAATCCAATCCAGCCAATTTAGCACCCCATCAGTCTACTCTCAATCATCAGCAAAGTGATGGAATGTGGCATCAACAGTGCTATCAAGTGGCACTTACTTACCAATAACTTGCTCACTGATGCTCAGTTTGGGTTCCACCAAGACCACTCTGCTCCAGACCTCATTACTGCCTTGGTCCAAACATGGACAAAGGAGCTGAATTCCAGAGGTGAGGTGAGAGTGACTGCCCTTGACATCAAGGCAGCATTTGACTTGAGTGTGGCATTAAGGAGCCCTAATAAAACTGAAGTCAATGGGAATTGGGCGGAAAACTCTCCACTGGCTGGAGTCATACCTAGCACAGAGGAAGATGTTTTGTGGTGATTGAAGGTCAATCATCACAGCCCCAGGACATCACTGCAGGAGTTCCTCAGGGCAGTGTCCTAGGCCCAACCATCTTCAGCTGCTTCATCAATGACCTTCCCTCCAACATAAGGTCAGAAATGGGGATGTTCGCTGATGACTGCACCATGTTCAGCGCCATTCAGAACTCCTCAAATAATGAAGCAGTCCATGCTCGCATACAACAAGACCTGGATGACGTTCAGGCTTGAGCTGATAAGTGGCAGGTAACATTCGCGCCACAGAAGTGCCAGGCAATGACTATCTCCAACAAGCGAGAGTCTAACCACTGCCCCTTGACATTCAACGACATTACTATCGCCGAATTCCTCACCATCAACATCCTGGGGGGTCACCATTGACCAGAAACTTAACTGGACCAGCCACATAAATACTGTGGCAACAAGAGCAGGTCAGAGGTTAGGTATTCTGTGGCGAGTGTCTCACCTCCTGACTCCCCAAAGCCTTTCCACCATCTACAAGGCACAAGTAAGGAGTGTGAGGGAATACTCTCCACTTGCCTGGATGAGGGCAGCTCCAACAACACTCAACAAGCTCGACACCATCCAGGACACAGCAGCCCGCTTGATTGGCACCCCGTCTACCATCTTGAACATTCACTCCCTCCACCATCAGCGTACCGTGGCTGCAGTGTGTACCATCTACAAGATGCACTGCAGCAACTCGCCAAGGCTTCTTTGGCAGCACCTCCCAAACCCGTGACCTCTTCCACCTAGAAGGACAAGGGCAGCAGGCGCATGGGAACACCTCCACCTCCAAGTTCCCCTCCAAGTCACACACCATCCTGACTTAGAAATATATTGCTGTTCCTTCATCGTCGCTGGGTCAAAATCCTGGAACTCTCTATCAAACGGTACTGTAGGAGCACCTTCACCACACAGAGTGCAGCAGTTCAAGAAGGCAGCTCACCACCATCTTCTCAAGGGCAGTTAGGGTTGGGCAATAAATGCTGGACTTGCCAGCAACATCCTCATCCCTTGAATGAATTAAAAAAAATATAGCAATATCTCACAAGCAGTCCCAAATAATTAAATCAATCTGTTGGTTGTGGGAGGAATGTTGGATAGGATAGCAGGAGAGGGCCCTCTTCTTTGATTAATTCACAGGACCTTTAACATCACCCTGAACTAGCAGAACAGCCAGACTGATCTCTTCTTAACATCTCATCCAAAGGACATAACCTCTGACAATGAGGAACAACTTCAGTATAGTGCAACCACTGAACCAAACAGGTGCTTATACTGTATTGGGCTTTTCTTTTTTTACTTTAGGTATTTAAAAAAAAAAAGTTTTGCAATGCTTTCTTTAAAATACATAGATCTACTTATTCATAAAGGAAATATAATGATTTTATACTTGAATTGGATAGGTTCTACAAATACGGTAAATTTAATTTTAGCCTGATATACATTTGTAAATAATTACATTACGAGATCCAGATATGGGCGTAAGAGCTAAATGCAAGAGGAGAGGCAAGAGCAACTTGTATAGTGTTTTTCATAACCTAGGGATGTCCCAAAGCACCTCACAGCTAATGAATTACATTTGAAGTAATGTAGAAGTCATTTTGTGCACATTAAGGTCCCACAAACAGCAATGGATTGACCAGTTAGTCTGTTGTGGTGTTAGCTGGCCGATGGATGTTGGTGAGGACACTGGGAGAATGCCTTGTTCTTCTTCCAAAACATGGAATGGGAGCTTTAACATTCACCTGAACAGCTGGACGAATGCTTGGCTTAACGCCTCATCTGAACGACAAATCTCTTTTTTTTGTAAAATTGAGAAAGGAATATTGGCCAAGACACTCAGCTTCTTTGAATAGTATCAGGAGACCTTTAACATCTACCTGAACAGCTAACAGGCAGATGCGATCTTGCTTTTGTCTCATATGAAGGATGGCACCTCCACCAATGTAGCACTCCCTCAGTACTGCACTGGTATGTTTCGAGGCGGCAGAGCCTTGGTCGATAGATCATGTCATGAGCATTGATCAGTAAACTTACAGGTTTAGGGTGTCTGGACCCAGCCCAGTCACAATGATGGCTCCACATTTTGCACAATACAGTAGTACACACGATGATGGTTTATGCTGTGCCACATTTTCTCTCTCACTGGCAGTAAACAATCCGAGCCAGTATTACTTAAGGCAACAAATGTGGGTGTTACTGTTAATGGAATGCACAAGGTCTTTGTTTTTCCTGAGCTGTTTGCCACTTAAGCTTTCGTGTTAATTAAATGAACTTTCAGCTGATCTCAATAATGTCAGCATTTGATCCTCAGCAAACACAAGCAACCTACACTTGAGAGATGCAATCAAATGCATGTGGCAGCTGTTTCCGGGGGGGTGCGGAGAGGAGAGAAAAGAGGAGGTGGGCATATCATTTGCAGCAGATTTATTAGCTTCTGTGGAGTTTCTTGATTATTAATGAATGGAAAATCACACATACATTTAGACAAAGCAAACAAATTTTGGTTGATTTTATGTGCTAATTTACAGAAGAATTTAGAGTAGAGTCACTAGTTATCTTGACCTTACCTGCATTATTTAGAATTATAGTCAGTAGTTAGCTGAGCCTTGCCTGTATCTGTGATGTTGACAGTGGCTCTGAACATGTGTACAACTGAATATTTTACATTTCTACCTAGAGATTCCTCTGGCATTAGAGGGGTACAGTGTACCTTTCTGTGTAACTGACTAACTACAAGAGCAATGACTTGTATTTTTACTTGTTTTCTCAGGGATATTTAATTGTTTCGCCAGAGCCCCAAGTGTAATTGATTAAACATATGTAGAGCAATGTGCATTTACAGAATGCAGTTGCTTTATACGGTTAGAAAGGATATCGTTCCATGAACGTACAGGTATTACATGATGTGACATTTTTCACATCCTCCCATGACTCCTTTATTTTGTTTGTCATTTCTATCATGGAGATATTGGATAAATACTTGAAGGGGGGGAAATTTGCTGAGCTATGGAGAAAGAGCAGGGGAGTGGGACTAATTGGATAACTCTTTTAAAGAGCCAACAATGGCATGATGGGCCAAATGGCCTCCTTTCTGTGCTGTATCATTCTTTGACAGAAACCCGAGTCTACAGCAGTGCCCAGTGGGACTTTTTTAATATGGTGTTTAACTGTCAGTGCTGACTCCTATTCGAAATTTGTACAATCCCATAGAGGAAAATTATAGTAAGATCAATAGGTTCCACAGAACCTGTGGCATTTTAAACATTTATTTTTTAGTTGGTTTGACTGATGCAGGTGTATATCATAGGCCTCAGAAGGCCAACCATAACTTAATTTTGTGAAGGGCACAGATTAATCACTAGCTTTGAGCAAATAAATAGCTCTTTGGTGTGTGCCATCCGTAGCTACAAAAACAGACAAATAAGGGATGCTCTTAAATCTCCAGTTTCTATTCTTTGGAAATGTTCTTATTTTAACAAGAGATGATTTCCAGTATAATGTTTATATCTCTCATGTCCTGAACTTGTGTCTAAAATATAAGGCCTAATTAAAAAAATTGTACGGGTAGGTTTCCATTGTTAACTTTTGCCTAATTGGACAGCTATGTAGCAGGTTTTGTGCCCGCACAGCCAATCCTGTCAGAATTTCTGGAGCTTTCTATTGCTAACCTTTTTGTAGTCGGAAAGCTGGTGATTTCCGCCTTGACAATTTCAATTGACTCAGCACCCGCAGCCTTTTGGGAGAGAGTCCCAGATTTCCAAAATCTATTGTGTAAAGAAGTGCTTTTTGATTTTACTCTTAACTGGCATAATTACATAGAAACATAGAAGATAGGAGCAGGAGTAGGCCATTTGGCCCCTCAAGCCTGTTTCACCATTTAATGAGATCATGGCTGATCATCCAATTTCAGTACCCTGTCCCTGCTTTCTCCTCATATCCCTTGATCCCTTTAGCCTTAAGAAATATATCTATCTCCTTCTTGAATATATTTATTGGCCCAGTAATTCCTTTCCAAACGCGTGAGTACGGTCGGGGTACTCACGTGTCTGGCCGGAGGAAATGCCGGTTTTCAGCATGCACAGCGCATGCGGGGAAAACCGGCATTTCCTGTCCTCTGAACGAAGGGGTTCAGAGGCAGAACGCGCGCGACGGCACAGGCAGCGCGTGCGCAGTAAAATTCCTTTTTTTTTTCCAGAGTTGTGCGCGTGTAAAGGCCTCCGGTCTTTACGCGTGGAAAAACAAGACGTAAGTATTTAGTTTTTCAGGTAAGTGGGCTTTTAGTACAATGTAGAAATTTTTTTTCCACATGTTTGTTATTTTTAAAGAATTTACAGGATGGTAAGTTTAGTTTTAGACCCTATTTTTAAAAAATTTATTTTTTTCAAAAAATTGATTAATTGTTTAAAACATTTTTTAAAACTTATTTATAGTTATTATAATCAGTGGGATGTTTTTTAAAATTTTATTTAAAGTTTAACTAGTGTTTTGGGCCCCCATAGTTTTCATGAGTTTGACAGTCTTTACTATCAAACTCATGAATGAGTTTCCCCTCCCCTGATTGGCTGCAGAGTGCTCACCTGATCCCAGCCGGCACATCGCACTAAGTACGCCGCTGGATCAGGTAAGCACTGTGCGCCAACATCTGAACCGGGCCAGTGACAGGAAATCCACTGCGGGCCAGGTTTCAGATGTCGGCGCGCCGGGTAAGTGCACATCGGGGGCTTGCACGTGTGGCAAGCCCCCGACACCAAGTTCTGGGCCAATGAATTGGCCTCAACTGCTTTCTGTGGTAGAGAATTCCACAGGTTCACCACTCTCTGGGTGAAGAAATTCCTCCTCATCTCAGTCCTAAATGGCTTACCCCTTATCCTTAGACTGTGACCCCTGGTAATGGACTCCCCCGCCATCGTGAACATCCTTCCTGCATCTAGTCTGTCTAGTCCTGTTTGAATTTTATAAGTTTCAATGAGATCCCCTCTCATTCTTCTAAACTCTAGCGAATACAAGCCCAATCGACCCAATCTCTCTCCATATTTTAAGATTATGTCCCCTTGTTCTGAATTTCTCCACCAGAGAAAATAGTTTTTCTGTATCTAACTCATCATATTCCTTTATCATTTCAAACACCTCAATTAGATCACCCCTCAACCTTCTAAACTCAAGTGACTATAAATCAAGTTTATGCAGCCTGTCCTCAGCACTTAATATTTTAAGCCCCAGTATCATTCTTGTGAATCTGCACTGTACCTGCTCGAAGGCCAGATGTGTAGATTAGGGTTTCCTGAGGGGTGGCTAGATTTCCAAAGTTAATAATAAAATATTTTAACTGCCATTATCGGTTAACTCGTACTGCAATCATTCTTTCAAATTGCATTGAACAGTGTGTTTTCATTGTTTGCTTTTTAATACAATTTCCTAGTCACTCTAGCACACTAATTGCTATGTTTTAAACAGATACTTACTCCGTAGTTTCTTGTGGAAATCAGGTTCAAATTATTTTTTTACTTTTTTGAAACAATCTTATTGCTATATTTACGTCTGAATACATATATTTCAAAAAAACGACACTTGGGGTGGGCTTTTGAGTAGGATAGTGGAATGAAAGCCTTAGGCCCCCAAGCAGCTGCTGTGATTGGAAACTATGGCCTAGAAATTCAGTTGGCTGCGCCAGGCGCTAACGCCAAAAAAGGGCTATATTTCCGTCGATAAAGCCTTAGCGCCGGAATGCAGACCGATCTGCGCCGACGCCCAAATTCATTTGAGATTTAGCACCGGCGCAAAGTGTTAGCACCCGCTCGGGTGCGCGCGCAGCTTATGACGTCATATCCTCGCGCAACGCTGTTTTAGCGCCCCAACCCGGAAATTGAGTGGCGCCCGCCCAATGTGGGCGTGGCGCTATTAGGAATTGTAAAATGGAACGTTGCAGAGGCCCTGTGGGCCTCGGGGAGCGCAAATTAAAGGGCACCTCCACTGACCTATAAAGCCCAGCCATTTTGCTGCAATGACTTCACTGCTTTGGATTTCTACACAGAGACCAAGGGACAGAGATTCCAGATTTGGGACAAGATAGGAGAGGTCTTTCTGGCTTCTGGCCAGTGCTTTGACATTTGACTCTTGCTGATTTCACTGTTGCGACCTTGATTATGGGGGCTGCATGGGGGGCCAACATTGAGTTGCAGCATTATGTGCGGAGGGCCCGCAGACGCTGTGAGAGACGAGCAGCCATGCGTAGACACAGAAGGGCCATCAGGCGTCGCCAACGTAGGCCTTACGCACCCAGGCAATACCGGCAGCAGGTGTCCTATGTCACCATGTCTGCGGCACTTTGTGTAAAGAGGCTGCGCTTCAGAAGGGAGGTGGTTGGAGAGATCTGCCAGCTGCTTCACGCAGATTTGCAGCTACAGCTCATGTCCAGGACGTCTCTCTCGGTGGAAGTGAAGGTCACGGTGGCTCTCAGCTTTTATGCAAGCGGCTCGTTCCAAGCCGCTGCTGGGGATATCGCGAACATCTCCCAGTTCGCCGTACATCGCTGCATCCGGCAGGTCACTGATGCACTGTTCGCGAGGAGACACCAGTTCATCTCCTTCCCCATGACCCAACAGAGGCAGCAGCAGCGTGCAGTGGGATTTGGCAGGATCGCGGGCTTCCCCATGGTGCAGGGCGCCATTGACTGCACGCATGTGGCTATGCGGGCACCTATAGACAATCCCGAGGTTTACCGCAACCGCAAGGGCTACCATTCCCTCAATGTGCAGCTGGTGTGTGACCACAGGCAGCGCATCCTAGCTGTAAATGCCCGCTTCCCAGGAAGCAGCCACGATGCTTTTATCCTGCGCCAGACTACTGTGGCTGACATGTTCCAGGCACAGCCTCCACCAAGGGGATGGCTTATCGGGGACAAGGGCTACCCTTTGTGCACATGGCTCATGACCCCGCTCCGCGCGCCCAGGACCCCAGCGGAGGACTCATACAACGAAAGCCATCAAGCAACAAGGAACGTCATAGAGCAAACCATAGGCGTCCTCAAGCAACGCTTCCGCTGCCTGGATCGCTCCGGCGGCTCTCTACAGTATTCGCCGGATAGAGTGTCCCAGTTCGTCGTCGTGTGCTGCATGCTGCACAACCTGGCTATCCGCCGGACGCAGGCACTGCCACCTGACATTGCACCACCACCTGAGGAGGACGAGCAGGAGGACCATCAGGAGGAAGAGGGGGAGGAGGAGGAGGAGCAGGCCAGGAGGGGGCCAGAAGGCCCAAGGGCCGTACGCCGGGGGCTTATTGCTCGACACTTCTAGGCCCGCTGTGAGGGAATGGCCTGTGGGAATGAGCGCACCTGAAGGCAGCCGCTCCGGAAGCCGTCAGCCGGTTAACGCAGCAAACACTTGAAACATGACACCTGGACAAGCTGAATAAATAAAAACCTTTATTTAACAAACTGAGGCCCCTTCCCACATGAAACTCAAAAACACAGAACACACCCAAAAAACAGTCACAAACATATGTCACTCCCCCAACCTGGGGAGGACTAACAAAAGTTGGCCATCCACATGGCCTTCAACATTGGCCGTAACAAAAAAAGGGCCCCCCTCGCCAACAGAAAGACCCCCATAAAAACACAAAATGCCTTCAATTTCGGCCATCCACAAAAATCAGCCCCCAAAACACAATCCCCCCCCATATATACAATGCCGCAGAGACCACACTCTAGCGGCTGTGCCGAGAGGGCGAGTCCTTAGAGAGCCTTCCCCGGCCCCTGCCCGGCCTGCTGCTCCGCCTCAACGTGGGCCCTGTGGCGGCCTCAAGGCTGGGGGAAGGCTCATGAGGGCCCCCATGCGTCGCGACAGATGCCCTTGGGGGTCGGCCAACACGACGCACGTCCCGGGAGGGGCCGGCTGCTGACTGGTTCGGCTGTGGCTGGCCAGCATCAGTGGCAGCA
Organism: Somniosus microcephalus; assembly: GCF_052327205.1. Lineage (NCBI taxonomy): Eukaryota > Metazoa > Chordata > Chondrichthyes > Squaliformes > Somniosidae > Somniosus > Somniosus microcephalus. The sequence goes on from NC_140991.1 coordinate 73,720,057, forward strand.
GCAGCTCCTCGCACCCTGGCTGGGGGAGTGGCAGTGTCGGATGCTCCAAGGGGGGCAAGCTGGCTGCTGCCAGGCGCGCGAGGCTCAGCAGACACAGTGGCAGTCGTCCGGCCTGGCAGTTCAGCTGGCGCAGCTATGTGCTGGAGGCCAGCCCGCTGTGTTGCAGCAGGGCAGCGGGTGCGGGTGCGACGCCTCTGCGTCAAAGCGAGTGTGGCAGAAGTCAGTGACCGCACTGCCCGGGTATGTGCCTCCAGCTGCTGTGACAGTGTGTCGAAGGAACCACCTCTCTGGCGACTCTCCTCCTGCAGTGCCGCGAGTAGATCGACCCCCCTGGCGTGCGCTGCGGCCAGTTGCTCCACCCCCCTGGCCTGTGATTGGCCGAATGCTGCCACACTCTGAGCCAGGGACTCGATGGCGTGCGGCATCTGCTGCACAACCCCCATGAACTCATGGTGGCGCCGGTCAAACGCCACCGAGATCTCTTGCAGGAGGCGCACCTCCTGGCCGAGGCCACTCTCCGGACTGGAGAGAGGACTCTGCAGCTGGGGAGAAGCCGGCCGAGCCGGCCGACCCCTGCCGCCTGCCTGGACCCCACTGCAAGCAGGATCTGCCCTCCCCTGCAACACCTCCCCCTGGCTCTCCTGCATGCCAGACGTCCCCCCTTCATTGCCATCCCCTGGCACGGCTGAGGGCTTGCCCGATGGCCCGGCTTCCTCCTCGTCCTGGACGTCCTCCTCCTCCAAGGGCCTGGCACCCGGCGCCTCAGGGACCACCTCCTCCTCAGCAGCTGAAAGCAGGAAGGCACAAGAGTAGCTTTAAAGTGAGGACAGGGCGTCAGCGAGGGACGCCTGAGCGGTGGCATTATGCGCATTTGTCCGTCAGTGGGAAAGGATTTAGATCGGAAGCACTAGGGCAACGAGAGAGCTGCAAGCGGTCATCTCCTTACCAGTGGCTCCCAGCACAGGGTCCGCATCCCCGATGGCTACAGGGCCAGTCACCCGGGGACGCAGGAGTCCAGCGACGCTCTCCTCCAGAGCACTTAGAGCCTGGTAGTGGGGCCGTCCACCACCGGTCTCCAGCCGGCTGCGCGCATTTCTTGCCAGCTTGGCCTGCAAGAGAAAAGACGGACTCTAAGTACAGTGTGGTGCCCTGTTGCTGTGTGTACTGCCTCCCATGGTGGAATAGCCTGGCCAGTGTGGTCAGTGCAGAAAGTGCTGCTGATGATCATGCCAGTGGCATTGCTGCATGAGGAGGGCTGCCCATTATGCCTTTGAGGTCCCTTTGCCCACAGTGTGAGGCTCACATGCAAGGATGAGGAGGACAGTGGAAAGGGTACTCACCTTCACCAGCCGACAGAGGTCATTGAACTTTTTGCGGCACTGGTCCGCAGTCCTGGGCACATCTGAGTTTGAGGAGACCCTGCGTGCGATGCTCCTCCAGGCTTTCCTGAACTCTCTCCTGGGAGCCTTTCTGCCATTGTCCGGGCACAAGATGGGTCTTCTCTCCTGGACAGCATCAATCAGCACCCTCAGTGCATGGTCTGAGAAGCGCTGGGCTCTTTCACGGGCCATCTCCATCTGTTCTGGCGCTATTTTGTCCCACCAGCACTGTTGAGGCCTAGCAGCAGGGCTCCAGTGTGCAGGGCGTGGCAGCAGTCAAAGTTGACCCTTCCCCCTTTAAGAGCAGGCCGGCGTCAGGGTGTCTGCTGTCAAGCAACACATGACCGCACCTGCGCTGCGCCCGGCATCGGCGTTATCAGGCCGCAGCGCCGGTTTAGCGCCGGAACCGAGCATTGCAACGCCGGTTTCAGCGCTCGCCAAAACTCTTGGCCAAATCCACTGAATTTCGGCGCGGTTGCCTGCAGTTTCCAGCGGGCGCTAAATTTACCGAACGCCCGACTTTAGCGCCCCAAAACTGTGCAAACTGAATTTCTAGGCCTATCTGTTTTGGGGTGGATAGGCTAAGATGTGCCAAATGGCCTTCCTATCTGTAACAATCTTGAGACCTCTAGAGTCATCCCTGCTTGAGAGGAAAAGAACATAAAGCATGAAATGAAGAAATGCTATTAAGCCCATCAGTCCGACTCAGTTTACAGTCCATGCTCAGCTTCAAACTCCACATCCTATTCATCACCAAGACTGTCTACTTCCACCTTTGCAACATTGCCTGCCTCCACCCCTACCTTACCCCTCTGCCACTGAAACCCTTATTCACACTTTTATCACCCTCAGACTTCCATTAATCAAGCTTGGCAGTTGCTTTTCACATATCTCATTTCCACGGTCCCTGCATTGTAGAGACAATTGAGTGTTAGCATCTGTATCTCTACTTATCTTACCCACGATCCCATTCTGAACCAGATATTTGGTGGGGTGGGGCGGGGGGGGGAGTCAATATCCTTTGAATCTTGACTTTCACTTGAAGCTGGTTAGTTTTGTATTTTTGTCTTTCAGTTCTACAAATACAGTACTCATAAATGACCTGTATAAATCTACATCATTTAATCTTGCACAAATACAAGCTAATCACAAAGAATTAAAGGGGTGGTTAGAAAAAAATTCTTTTCATACAGGATGGTGAGAATGCAAATTTCTTTGCCACAGACATGGTGGATGTCGATGACGACGAGGCTGATGGGTGGCAGGATCTTATACGATATAGAATATGAAGATAAGTTGGAGATTTAGTAGAGTGTAGCTGAGGAGGCCACAAATACTGGAGAGATCGCAATTTGACATGACGAGGGTTTCAGCAGATGGGGGATGAGGTAGGGGTACAGACAGGTAATTGTAGAAATTAAGAGATTATCATCATGTTTAACCCGGTCATCAAATGCGATTGTAAAAGAACAAACAATGAATATTGTGTGGGAACCTTTGTCTGGTTTGGAAAGTCAATGCAGTGTATCTTGATGTACTTAATGCCAGAGGGAATGAGTTGCTTTCTCAGATCTTGGTGGTGCACTGAGATTTGTTGATGTACAATGTCGTCATAAATGTTGAAAATTTCTATCCTGTGTTTTGTTTTCCACCTTGTCTTTGAAATGAAAGCACCTTAATATAGCATATAATGGTCATCTGGAACTTGTTCTGGACATCTACTTAAAGATAATGGGCGTATTTTCCGATCGGAGGCTTCCCACGTGCGGAGGCCTACGATCTGGAAAAAATCTACGCACTCACCTGAGGGCACCCGAAGTGCGTATAGTTCCGATGCTGGGCCTCTCCAACTCCAAGTGCACAGGGACTACATATCCCAGAGGCGCATGCGGTTCGCAAGCGTCCCTGGGATCACGTGGGCCATGGGGAGCCAATCAAAGAAGGGAATCTCCCTTCGTACACTTGACAGATAGACCTGTCAAATATATGAATGGAGATCACCCCAAAAACACTTTAAAACATTAAATAAATTTTTAAAAAATCACTCTTTAAATGTAGTGTAATTGGTGGGATTGATTTGATTTAATTTAATTGCAATTAATTAAAGGTTAAGTCATGGCAGGACAGCCCGGTGCCGTGGTATGCTCCTCCTGCGCTATGTGGGAACTCAGGGACACTTCCTGTGTCCCTGACAACCATGTGTGCAGGAAGTGTGTCCAGTTGCAGCTACTGGCAGACTGCATTGCGGTGCTGGAGCAGCGATTGGATACATACTGGACCATTCGCGATGCTGAGGACGTCGTGAATAGCACATTTAATCAGTTGGTCACACTGCAGGTAAAGGTAGCACAGGCAGAAAGGGAACGGGTGACCAACAGGCAGAGTAGTAGGCGCAGGCAGGTAGAGCAGGGGTCCCCTGTGGCCATCCCCCTCGCAAACAGATATACCGCTTTGGATACTGATGGGGGGGATGGCTTACCAGGGGAAGGCGGCAGCAGCCAACTTCCTGGCACCAGGGGTGGCTCTGCTGCACAGGACGGGAGGAAAAAGAGGGGTAGAGCTATAGTAATAGGGGATTCTATTGTAAGGGGAATAGATAGGTGTTTCTGCGGCCGCAAACGAGACTCCAGGATGGTGTGTTGCCTCCCTGGTGCAAGGGTGAAGGATGTCTCAGAGCGGCTGCAGAACATCTTGGAAGGGGAGGGTGAACAGCCAGTTGTCGTGGTGCATATAGGTACCAACGATATAGGTAAAAAACAGGATGAGGTCCTAAAAGCTGAATATAGGGAGTTAGGAGGTAAATTAAAAAATAGGACCTCAAAGGTAGTAATCTCAGGATTGCTACCAGTGCCACGTGCTAGTCAGAGTAGAAATAGAAGAATATTTCAGATGAATACGTGGCTAGAGGAATGGTGCCAGGGGGAGGGATTCAAATTCCTGGGAAATTGGAACCGGTTCTGGGGGGAGGTGGGACCAGTTCAAACCGGACGGTTTGCACCTGGGCAGGGCCGGGACCGATGTCCTAGGGGGAGTGTTTGCTAGTGCTCTGGGGGAGGGTTTAAACTAAAATGGCAGGGGGCTGGGAACCTGAGCAGGGGGACAGAGGAAAGGGAAACAAGGATAAAAGCAAAAGATAGGAAGGAGAAAAACAAAAGTGGCAGTCAGAGAAATGAACGGTTTAAATCAATCATGGCCACAGTAAATAATAATTCTAATAGGTCTAAGAGCGTTAAAAAAACAAGCCTAAAGGCTTTGGCCTAGAAATTCAGTGGGCTGCGCCACCCGTTAGCGCCTTAAGAGGGCGCTAAGTGGGTCGGAAGCCACGGGCCACGCCTCCCGCTAAATTTAGCAGGATGCTAATGGCGGCGCTAGCCGTTAGCACTGTGTCATCGGTGTGCGCAGCGCCCCGCTACCGCCCCGATCTACAAGGCACAAGTGAGGAGTGTGATGGAATATCTCCACTTGCCTGGATGAGTGCAGCCCAACAACACTCAAGAAGCTCGACACCATTCAGGATAAAGCAGCCCGCTTGATTGGCACTCCATCCACCACCTTCAACATTCACTCCCTCCACCACCGGTGCACTGTGGCTGCAGTGTGTACCATCTACAAGATGCATTGCAGCAACTCGCCAAAGCTCCTTCAACAGCACCTTCCAAACCCGCGACCTCTACCACTTAGCATGGGAACATCACCACCTACAAGTTCCCCTCCAAGCCACACACCACCCTGACTTGGACCTGTATCACCGTTCCTTCACTGTCGCTGGGCCAAAATCCTGGAACTCCCTTCCTAACAGCATTGTGGGTGTACCTACACCATATGGACTGCAGCGGTTCAAGAAGGCGGCTCACCACCATCTTCTCAAGGGCAATTAGGGATGGGCACTAAATGCAGGCCTAGCCAGCGACGCCCACATCCCATCAATGAATTAAAAAAAAGAAATTTTAGTTGCGCTCCCTGCTTTAACGCCGGACGCTATTTGCGCACGGTTCAGGGGGCCTACCTGCGGCGGTAGAGGCGCTAATTAAAGGAGAGGTGCGGGCGGCCATTTTTTTTGCTGGCCGCCTGCCAGCACCTCTCCGCGCTGCCGTCCCCGGCCTCCTGATCCCCCCGCCGCCCCCCCCCCCCCCGCGGAATGCCGACTGCGTTCCAAGTGCCCGGCACTTCTCCTCGGTGCCGGGCTCTTTTGCCGGCACTCGCGATCCTCGATCGTGCTGCACAAGGCCCCTCCCCTTTAAGAAGGGGAGTAAGGCCTGCAGTACCGCAGCGCGCCATGCTGCAGCGTGTGGCGCTGCGGCACGTTGCGCAGCGATATTCAGCTGCAGCGCCCCAAGAGGGATGAGGGGCGCCTCCAGTAGCGCTGCGCTTCCCTCTGGGGCGCGCAAAGTGAATTTCCGGCGGGCGGCCGTGACTACTTCCGGGGGGCGCTACTTTTGGCGCCCTGGCGAGGCTAGCGCCCCAAACGGGGTGCTACTGAATTTCTAGGCCTTTGTGTCTTAATGCGAGGAGCATTCGTAAAAAGGTGGATGAATTAGCTGCGCAAATAGAGGTAAACGAATATGATTTGATTGAGATTACGGAAACATGGCTCCAGGGTGGCGAAGGCTGGGAACTCAACATCCAGGGGTTTTCAATATTCAGGAAAGGTAAGCAAAAAGGAAAGGGAGGTGGGGTAGCATTACTGGTTAAAGAAGGGATTAACACAATTGTAAGGAAGGACATTAGCTCTGATGATGTGGAATCTGTATGGGTAGAACTGAGAAATACCAAGGGGCAGAAAACGTTAGTGGGAGTGGTATATAGACCTCCAAACAGTAATGCGGAGGTTGGGGTTGGCATTAAAAGGAAAATTAGAGAAGCGTGCAATAAGGGCACAGCAGTCATCATGGGTGACTTTAATCTGCATATAGATTGGGCTAACCAAATTAGTAACAATACTGTGGAGGAGGAATTCCTGGAGTGTTTACGGGATGGTTTCCTGGACCAATATGTCGAGGAACCAACCAGAGATCAGGCCATCTTAGACTGGGTATTATGTAACGAGAAAGGATTAATTAGCAATCTTGTTGCACAAGGCCCCTTGGGTCGGAGCGATCATAATATGATCGAATTCTTCATTAAGATGGAGAATGAAGTAGTTGACTCAGAGACTAGGGTCCTGAATTTAAATAAAGGAAACTACGATGGTCTGAGGTGCGAATTGGGTAGGATTGATTGGGGAATGTCACTCAAAGGGTTGACGGTGGATAGGCAATGGCAAACATTCAAAGACCGCATGGATGAACTACAGAATTTGTTCATCCCCGTTTGGCATAAAAATAAAACAAAAAAGGTGACTCAACCGTGGCTAGCGAGGGAAATTAGGGATAGCATAAGATCCAAGGAGAGGACATATAAATTGGCCAAAAAAAGCAGCAATCCAGAGGATTGGGAGCAGTTTAGGATTCAACAAAGGAGGACAAAGTGATTAATTAAGAAAGGGAAAATAGAATATGAGAGTACGCTTGCAGGGAACACAAAAACTGACTGTAAAAGCTTTTATAGATATGTGAAGAGAAAAAGATTGGTGAAGTCAAGCGTAGGTCCCTTGCAGTCAGAATCAGGGGAATTTATAATGGGGAACAAAGAAATGGCAGACCAATTAAATACATATTTTGGTTCTGTCTTCACAAAGGAGGACACAAATAACCTCCCAGAAATGTCGGGGAACATAAAGTCTGATGAAAGGGAGAAACTGAAAGAAATCAGTATTTGTAGGGAAATGGTGTTAGGGAAATTGATGGGATTGAAGGCCGATAAATCCCCAGGGCCTGATAATCTACATCCTAGGGTACTTAAGGAAGTGGCCCTAGAAATAGTAGATGCATTGCTGCTCATTTTCCAACATTCGATGGAATCTGGAACAGTACCCATGGATTGGAGGGTAGCTAATGTTACCCCACTATTCAAAAAAGGTGGTAGAGAGAAAACGGGGAATTACAGACTCGGTAGTGGGGAAAATGCTAGAGTCCATTATAAAAGATGTAATAGCAGAGCACTCGGAAAACAGTGACAGGATCGGACAAAGTCAACATGGATTTACAAAAGGTAAATCGTGCTTGACTAATCTACTGGAATTTTTTGAGGATGTAACTAGTAAAATAGATAAGGGAGAACCAGTGGATGTGGTGTATTTGGACTTTCAGAAGGCTTTCGATAAGGTCCCACATAAGAGATTAGCATGTAAAGTTAAGGCACATGGGATTGGGGGCAAGGTATTGACTTGGATAGAGAACTGGTTGGCAGATAGAAAGCAAAGAGTTGGAATAAACGGGTCTTTTTCCGAGTGGCAGGCAGTGACTAGTGGGGTACCGCAGGGATCGGTCCTTGGACCCCAGTTATTCACAATATATATTCATGATCTAGACAAGGGAACTAGATGTAATATCTCCAAATTTGCAGATGACACAAAGCTGGGTGGGCGTGTGTGCTGTGAGGAGGATGCCGAGAAACTACAGGATGATTTGGACAGGTTGGGTGATTGGGCAGAAGCATGGCAGATGCAATATAACGTGGATAAATGTGAGGTTATCCACTTTGGTGTCAAAAACAGGAAGGCAGATTATTATCTGAATGGCAATAGATTGGGAGAAGGGGAAGTGCAACGAGACCTGGGTGCCCTTGTGCACCAGTCGCTGAAGGTAAGCATGCAGGTGCAGCAGGCGGTTCAGAAGGCAAATGGTATGTTGGCCTTCATAGTGAGAGGGTTTGAGTACAAGAACAAGGATGTCTTGCTGCAGTTGTACAGGGCCTTGGTGAGACTGCATCTTGAGTATTATGTGCAGTTTTGGTCGCCTTATCTGAGGAAGGATATTCTTGCCATGGAAGGAATTCAACGAAGATTCACCAGGCTGATACCTGGGATGGCAGGAATGACGTATGAGGAGAGATTGGGTCGATTGGGCTTGTACTCGCTAGAGTTTAGAAGAATGAGAGGGGATCTCACTGAAACTTATAAAATTCTGGCAGGACTGGACAGAGTAGATGCAGGGAGGATGTTTCCGATGGCCGGGGAATCCAGAACCAGGGGTCACAGTCTAAGGATAAGGGGTAGGCCTTTTAGGACAGAAATGAGGAGGAATTTCTTCACCCAGAGAGTGGTGAACCTGTGGAATTCTCTACCACAGAAGGCAGTAGAGACCAATTCATTAAAGGAGTTGGATATATTTCTTAAGGCTAAAGGGATCAAGGGGTATGGGGAGAAAGCAGGGACCGGGCACTGAACTTGGATGATCAGCCATGATCGCATTGAATGTCGGAGCAGGCTAGAGGGGGCCGAATGGCCTACTCCTGCTCCTATCTTCTATGTTTCTATGTTTCTAGTTGAAATTACAATAAATTAAATATTTTAAACAAAAATTTAATTTTTTGAAAAAATAATAAGTTTTTTACAGGGCTAAAAATTAACTTACATTTTTTAAAAAGTATTTTTAAATGACGAATGAGTGAAAACATTAAAAAAAAACTTTTTTCAACTGTTATGCTGGTAAAAGCAGCCCTTAGGCACTGTGCATGCCTGAAACCGGCATTTCCGATGTCCAGCCCAATGTTTTCCTTGAAAAGGTTCATGAGAATTATTCCTGTTATTTAAATTTACATATCTACAGAAACCTCTGCTAATAAAGCTGAATTACATAGTATTGTGGTTTATGAATGTGAACCTAAAACTCTTTAATCCCACTCAGGCACCATTATATATTGAATGACTTATGTTCAGATTTGAGTAATATTCAAGTTTTGTTTATATAGAATATATGTAATGTCTTGCATCTTTCTTTCATGCTTCAGCCTGCATTAAGCTTCTGTAAGATAGAAGTATAGATGTTGATGTGAATATGATGGGTAATTTTTTTTTCTGAATAGGTATTGTACAAGAAAGATGCACAAGGCGTGCACAGTTATACGGAGATTGTTGATAGGCCAGACATCAAAAAAGCAACGCAAACTGCCAAGCTGGTTAGCAATGTAAGGAATTGTTTTTGAGCAATATTCAAACTTGTACTTAATAGCTTTAGCACTTCTTTCTACTGAGCATGTTTGTTTGGTCTGAGGTGGGGCAGAGGTAAAACTGATTCCAAAAGTTTGTGATAAAGCAGAGCATTAATGGAGTGTTGTGCTATTTTGAGATCTTTATTTTTGGATTTTCTCTAAATACCATAGGTACAGCCCTGAGGCAGCATTCCAGACAGCCAAAATGTTGCACCTGCAACAATGCTAGTCTTGGGGCTGCCTCCTGTGCTGTCTGTACAAATTATATTTTTTGACATCACAGTAGTAATTAGCTGTGCCTGTGGAAAACTCAAAACATAATTTCAGATAGCTTATTATCTTTCCTTAATAATAAAATAAAATAAAATTTTTCAACACAACCCAAGCTGCCAGTATATATAAATGTATTTGGTCCCACCTTAGGGCCATCTGTGTAAAATGTATAAAGTGGCATCAAGAGTTGCACAAACTGCAACAAGGTCTGATTATCAGAAACATGCACAGTGGCATCTTTACCTAAGCCGGTGACATGTCGTAGAATATTGACTATGGAACCCCACTGTGCTTTCCACATCAGGACAATGCAAAACTCCTCTAGTAGAAGCACTAAGTTCCAGCACCAATCGCTCATCAGCACGACTGATACGTCGACACAACCACAGTGCCTTCCATTGTGTGCACAATGGGGGGAGGGGTGGATGGATGAAAGCTCACTTCACTCAGACAGTGGATTTTCCTCTAAAGAACACAGGCCAACAATGCAGATGCTGCAGCTGGGAAATAAAAGGGAAAGGAGGGAAAGGTTAAAGCTAAAGGAAAGTCAAACATTCAGTCCTTGAATGTCTAGTGATGGAACTCAATCCTTGTCTGGAGTTTGGGGAGAAAGCCCTTTCTTGGTCCTGGACTTTCCAAAGCCATTAAAATTAGTCGGCTTGATGATGCACTGCTCTACAATTCAAGACGGACTCTGAAGTGGGAAAACAGATAGTAAATCCGGCTGCTAATGTGCAGGTTGGGTCCCACTCTCCTCTCACCATTGCTGCTAGTGCTAATGGCAGGGATTGCAACCCCTCTATACTAGAGGTGGGAACTTCTGTTCTTGCAAGAGTTTCTACTTACACAGTATAGAAATGCTGTAACCCTTGCCATTCGCACTGGGACTGGCGCGGAGAGCAAAGAGGGACCTGGTCTGGTGCACTAGCAGACTGACTTGAGTAGGAGCTGGACAAGGGGAGAGGAGGCCTGGTCTGTGCTGACTTGCATCAGTCAATGCTGACAATCATTGAAATAATAACAGTTGGCAGAAATACTGTTCAACAGGAGTATTTATCAACAGATGGTTTTATCAAGAGTTTCTTGTTCTAGTTAATTAGAGTGATTAATAGCTAAGTGTAGGATGTGCCTGTCTTATTTCTGTTTATTTAATAAGATTCACCTTTTCGATGTTTTGTTTCCAATCGCTGATGACTTACAACTGCCAGTGGAAATTTTCTGTTATAACTGCTGTGAATGATAGAGGGATTGTTATCTATATTAATTTCTGATTGCAAACAGTCAAGAAAAAAACCAGGTACCTGATTCTTTTTTATGATGAGGCAAAATTTGGTTCAAATGATCAAACTGCTTTATTCAATAGCAAGGTGACCATACAGAGCAATAGTTATGATCAAGTTCACTTAGTTTAATCGATGCAATTTATCACTGTGTAATAATGTGAAAATAATCTATCCACTACACCACAGCACTTCAGTGAGTCATTTTACTTGACTTAAACAGATTAACTCCTCTGCATATTACCTTTTTGAGCCTGCCTTACCTGGGGCCTTTCTGCGTGATCTGCAGCTCCTTTTGCAAAAGCTAGTCTGCCTTTTTTTTAGCTGTCTGACATTGTTTATTCTTGTGACTGTTTGCAATCAGAAAGAGATCAAAAACCTTCCAAAATGGTGTCGAGAGTTTTTTTTAATCAGTTATGGTGACAAGCTACCTAATTGCTTATTACTTACAATCTATGAAGAAATAACATCAAGGCTAGTTCTTTAGCATCTTAGCTACCTTCTATCTCACACCACTTTTTTTGTAAACTTGCAGTAATACACTGGGCTTTTCAAACACAACATGAAAGTAACTCTTCTGTTTTGATTATTTCTGTGGAAAACTGGTCACAAATTCTTAAATGAAACAGTAATATACCTGTAGGATGAATTTGTTATTCTCTACTTCCTAATTTGTGCAATTGACATCATCAGAGCTATAAGCTTTCCAAGTGAGAAGAAGCATAAATTATGGATCATGTGAAATCTCTTAAGATGAGGCTTTATGTTGCTGGTAAAGGATGATACTGGTACATGTAATAACTGTATCCGACAATGTGGAAAACTGCCCAGGTATGTCCTGTCCACAAAAAGCAGGACAAATCCAATCTGGCCAATTACCACCCCATCAGTCTACTCTCAATCATCAGCAAAGTGATGGAAGGTGTCATCAACTGCTATCAAGCGGCACTTACCAATAACCTGCTCACTGATGCCCAGTTTGGGTTCTGCCAAGACCACTCGGCTCCCAGCCTCATTACAGCCTTGGTCCAAACATGGACAAAGGAACTGAATTCCAGAGGTGAGGTGAGAGTGACTGCCCTTGACATCAAGGCAGCATTTGCCCGAGTGTGGCATCAAGGAGCCCTAGTAAAACTGAAGTCAATGGGAATCGGGGGGGGGGGGAACTCTCCATTGGCTGGAGTCATACCTAGCACAAAGGAAGATGGTTGTGGTGGTTGCAGGTCAATCATCACAGCCCCAGGACATCACTGCAGGAGTACCTCAGGGCAGTGTCCGAGGCCCAACCAGCTTCAGCTGCTTCATCAGTGACCTTCCCTCCAACATATGGTCAAAAATGGGGATGTTCACTGATGACTGCAAAGTGTTCAGTGCCATTCACAACTCCTCAGATAATGAAGCAGTCCATGCCCGCATGCAACAAGACCTGGACGACATTCAGGCTTGGGCTGATAAGTGGCAGGTAAGATTTTCACCACTCAAGTGCCAGGCAATGACTATCTCCAACCACTGCCCCTTGACATTCAATGGCATTACCATCGCCGAATCCCCTACCATCAACATCCTGGGGGGGGGTGGTCACTAATGACCAGAAACTTAACTGGACCAGCCACACACATGCTGTGGCAACAAGAGCAGGTCAGAGGCTAGGTATTCTGCGGCGAGTGTCTCGCCTCCTGACTCCCCAAAGTCTTTTCACCATCTACAAGGCACAAGTCAGGAGTGTGATGGAATATCTCCACTTGCCTGGATGAGTGCAACTCCAACAACACTCAAGAAGCTTGACATCATCCAGGACAAAGCAGCCCGCTTGATTGGCATCCCATCCACCACTTTAAACATTCACTCCCTCCATCACCAGTGTACTGTGGCTGCAGTGTGTACCATCTACAAGATGCACTGCAGCAACTCGCCAAGGCTTCTTCGGTAACACCTCCAAACCTGCGAGCTCTTCCACCTAGAAGGACAAGGGCAGCAGGCACGTGGGAACACCACCACCTCCAAGTTCCCCTTCAAGTCACATACCATCCTGACTTAGAAGTATATCGCCGATCCTTCATCGTCGCTAGGTCAAAATCCTGGAACTCCCTCCCTAACAGCACTGTGGGAGTACCTTCACCACACGGACTGCAGTAGTTCAAGAAGGTGGCTCACCACCACCTTCTCAAGGGCAATTAGGGATGGGCAATAAATGCTGGCCTCGCCAGCGACGCCCACATCCCATAAACGAATAAAAAAAGAAGTTAAGCCTATAAGACAGATCAGTTAGTAATTTTTTAATGCTTAACCTGTGTCTTGTTTAGTATTTATTGATCCATTAGAAAAAGTAGAAAAACACTTACTTATGTAGCATATCATCATGCTCTTGAAGACCCAAACATTTCACAACCCATATATTGCTTTTGAAGTGTAATCACTGTTATACAGGCAAACACAGCAAGCTACCATAAACAACAAATTAATAAATGGTATTGAGAGAGAAATGTTAGCCAGGAGATCAGGAAAATGCCATGCTCCTCTTTGAAAGATTCCATGGCACTATTCACATCCACTTGAGCAGGTAGATGGGGCCTCAGTTTACCGTCTCATCTCAAAGACTGCAGCCGGAATTTTCCCCTGAAAAAAAATGGGTGGGTTTGGAGTGTGGGGGCAGTTCAGTTGTTAAATATGTGAATCCCGACCTGATCTCGCCTCCAACCCACCCACTTCCGGTTTTGACTGGGTGGGGGGCGAACAGTCAACCAGCTGCCAGGGGCCATTACCTTAATTTAAATATTGTAATGAGGTTGGAAGCCTCTATTTTCCCCTCCATTTTGTTTTTAAATGCCTGTGGACGGGTTTCACCCAGTTTATGAAACCTGGCAGTTAAACAGAGGCGGGGACTACTGAATCCAGGAGGTAAGTGACTTTATACCTACTTCTTGGATCCAGGGTCGCTACCTAATCTACCCGCTGCGCTCAGGGTCCCCCACGAGGACTCCGATTGCATTCCCAGGCCCGCCCCCCCCCCCCCCCCCCAAACGACGGTGATGATGATAATGAGGCCGGCCCCGATCCTCCGCTCTCTGCCCCCGCCCCCCCACCCCCCCCCGATCCCCACTTGCTTGCTGATCCCCAACTGCCCCCCATCACCTGCTGATCCCCTACCAATCCTGGAACCCCCCTCTTGATTGCCAACCCCCTCCCGCCAATCCCTGACCCCCCTCCCACGGACCGACCCCTCGCAACTGAGGCCTACCCGCCCGCAGCCAGTCAGCCAGCCTCTCAAGCTGGCTGGCTGCGGGTGGGAAACCGAGGCCTCATTTGAATTAGGCCCTGCTGGTAAAATTGACTGGGACTGTGGGAAATCCAGCCTCCTGGGTTTCCCGCCCACCTCGGACATCCTCCGCCCCCAACCCGCCTGCCTGACTAAAATTCCGACCTGCACACTGCAGCACTCCCACAGTACTGCATTGAAGTGTCAGCCTTGGCTATGTGCATAATGACGCTTTGAACCTGCAACCTTGTGAACCAGAGTTGGGTGCTACCAAGTTGGCAAGCTGTTTAAAAAGTAAAAACTGTTAGTGCATATGAGGTTATTTCGCATTCTGATTTCTTTTCCCATTCAGAGAGATTTTATTTTGTGAAGTCAACGATCTAATTTGTAATGTAATACCGATTCTGAATGGGAAATGGGCATGGTAAACTTGTATCAATATAATTTTCACATCTGCTTTCATTTATGCTGAAATTTATTGGGGAAATTGTTATTAGTGATTAAAAAAAATACCAATCCATTAAATTAACTCACTACAGGTGTTTGATACATTTAGTGCAGTAATATAGTAAAAAAAAAACAGCTAAAAGGGAACAAAATTGAGTATAGTCCCAGAAAAATAAGATAATAGGCTTCAACTGTTAGTCATTTGTATAATAATAATTATTAAAGCATTGCAGTTTCATTACTTGACTATTAAGACCATGAACTCAGCAGACTGGCCATTAAAGGCTTAGCTGTCTCATTCTCCTATATTTTATCACCCTGTCCTGTCCTCTAAGTGTGAGGGTCTGTCCGTACAATGAAAACCTTCAGAAAAGATTGGCACCATTCCAAAGCTTTATGTTGTGGGCTATAAAAATGATGCCTGTTTCTGTGACGAGTGGTGTAGTCACGAGCTGCAGTACATCCTTGGGTCAATTTTACTTCTACATGGCAATTAAATTAGACAGTGTATTATGATAGATGTTCACGTTGAAGTACCTGTGCTGTATGGAAATTATTTATTATTATTACAAAATCAGTTGAGTGCCAAGCAATCATTCATGTCCATTCATCTTACATGAGCTGTAGAGTTAAGGAAATGTAATCCCAAGTTAATGTGTACTTTCTATCTGTGGGCAAACTGATTATTGATAGAGATGACTAAATGTAATGATTATTGATTTGTGGTGGTGAATAAATGAAGAGATTCCAATTTAAAACAACTTACATTTGCATCTTAAATACTGTATTAATTGAACTTCATATATCTTTTGCAGGTTGCATATAAAAACCAAGCTAAAGCAGCAGCATCTGTGAAAACATCTGTCATAGGTAGACCAGACATTGAGCATGCAAAGGAGGTTTCCAGAATTACTAGCCAAGTAAGTCCTTTGAATTGAAAGAATATATTTTTTTGATAGAGGAAAAGAATCACTCATTTTGTTTTGTGGTTGCTATGTAATTTATCAGATTTAAGAGCAACAAACCTATTGATACCCCAAATTGTGAGATTCCGAATGAGCACAGTGAGCGGCTTCATATGGTTTACAATTTAAAAGTCAGCAATAATCTTGAAGTTTTTAAATAAAGGGCTGCGTATTTTTATATTGTTCAAATCAAAGTTTATTAAATGGAGAGTGAAAGCCTGGCCTGATTGCTAGATGTGCAATAACTATCATACAGTAGTTATTTATTTGCTAAATTTTAAAACAGGTAGCTATCTTAATTCTTGTGTATGAAACTTTTTTTTAAAAGTATCTACCAGGACATTTCTTAATTAAAAAAACCCTCAGTTTTCACCAAATCTAATCATTAAGATTAATATATGTGTAGGACTTTTATATAAGAATTTTTGGAGGCAGCAGGGTGATGAAGTAAAAATGAAATAAAAACACACAGGGCGCAAAATTCGGCTGCTTTGCGCCTGCCGTTAGCTCCTCCATGGGGCGCAAATGGGTTTTCACCCGGGCACGGCGATATTAGCGCCCGCACTAAATTGGGCCGGGTTTTTGCAGAGGCGCTAAGAGTTAGTGCCCAGCTCCTGTAGGTACTGGCACGCCCGGCAATGATGACGTTATCGCCATCCGTACGTACGTAGCGCCCCAGATGCAAAATTTAGCTGCGCCCCCTCACTTACTGCCTGGTGCTAACAGCAACAACATCAGCTGTTGAGTTGGAGTCAGCTCCGCGTGCGCTATTTAAAGGCACCATCTTGGGGAAACTTTTTTGTCGGCCATATCTCTGCTGAGACATTGGCAGACAAGCTGCTGAACATATCCAATTCCACATGGCTGAATCGAGTAGCCCTCTCCCTCGCAGCAGCCATGTCTCAGTAGCTGCGAGGTCGCACTCCAGTGCAGCAGTGCTGATAATGAGCAACTGCAGCTTGAAATTACCTCCCCTTTAAGAGCTGGAATAAGCCAGAGTGAAGGCTGATTGCTGAATGCAAGTCAGCTGAAATTGGGTAGCGCTCTAGCAATAGCGCCCTACAGTGCTCCACTGAGACCATTCGCGCCTCATTTACCGCCCCGCTTCACTCCTGGGGCGAAAACGCCCAATTTTGCAACATTTTTCAATGGATTTCGCCGTGCGCTAACTTTTCAAAAAGTTAAAAGCTAGCAAGGGGCGCTACCGAATTTCATGCCCAAAATGCTGGAAAGACTCAGCAGGTCAGTCAGCATCTTTAAAGAGAAAAGACAGGTCATAACGATTTGGGTTTGCACCCATCATCAGAACAATGGTTGCTGAAGTGGTCCAACATGTGGCGGTGCTACGGAGTGCACATTGGTTCAAACCAGCTACTTATGAGTTTTTGTTCTTATGTGCTGTTACGAGACGGTGTTGAGATAACGCGGCAAACGTGGGAGTCGAGACCAGAGCTAGTAAAACACAACTGCTTTATTCAACCTCATGGCAAAGAGAAACTGGAAAAGCCCGCGCATCCACTTAAATACTCCCCAGACAGGAAGTGCTCCCGGCAGCCTGTCCCTGCGGGAAACAAGTTGCTGGAGGAAAGGGCCCCCGGCTGGGGGTGTCTGCTTAAACTGTCTGTGCCGCCGTGAGCGGATTATGTCCAGTGGTGGCGTGTCGCCACAGAGCTCCCCCCAGAATCCGCTTAGGAGGAGTGGACGAGTCGTGACGGTGGTGTGATGGTTCTGCCGCAGCGGCTCTGAGTGGTCGCCGGTCTAGTTGGTGGGGCCAGGCGGTTCGCCGCCGGCTGTGCTGGCTTGCTGGCGGGACGGCCTCTAGTTGGAGGTCGGGCCACGGGGACCTGTTCCCCTGGTTCTGTGTGTGCTGGTTTGAGCCAGTCGATGGAGACTGTGTCGACCCTGTCGCCGAGTCGCAGCTTGAAGACCTTGTCCCCGGTTTGTAGTACCTCGTACGGTCCGTCGTACGGGGGTCGCAGGGGCCCGCGGTGCGCGTTGTGTCGCACGAAGACGAAGCGCGCCTGCTGTAAATTTGGCGGGACATGAGGTGCGAGTTCGCCGTGTCGGTTGACCGGAACTGGGGCGAACTGCTGAGCGGAAGAGAGAGTTGAGCCGCTGCTGTTCGGCCGACCAAGGCGTGGTAGCCTCCGGAAGGAATTCGCCTGGGACGCGCAGCGGTTGTCCGTAGACTAACTCCACTGCCGAGGACTGGAGGTCTTCCTTGACTGCGGTGCGTAGGCCTAGTAGCACCCACGGTAGGCGGTCAGTCCAGGTGTCCTGCAGGCCGGCGCGGAGTGAGGCCTTGAGTGACCTGTGGAAGCGTTCACACAGCCCATTGGCCTGCGGGTGGTACGCCGTGGTTCGGTGGAGCGTCACCCCGAGGTTACGTGCTGTGGCCGTCCAGAGTTCGGAGGTGAACTGGGCGCCTCTGTCGGAGGTTATGTCGGCTGGTACGCCGAACCTTGCGACCCAGGTGTTAACGAACGCCCTGGCGATGTCGGCTGTAGTGGTGGAGGGCAGCGGCACTGCCTCAGGCCAGCGTGTGTAGTGGTCGACCATCATGAGGAGATAAGTTTGGCCTTGCGATGGCGGCAGAGGACCGACGATGTCGACGTGTACGTGGTCGAAGGGGCGGCTGGGTACCTCGAAGTCTCCCAGGGGTGCTTTTGTGTGTAGCTGTACCTTAGCCCATTGGCAGGCGAGGCAGGAGGTGGCCCAAGTCCGAACATCTTTGCTGAGGCCGCGCCAGACGAAACGCTGGGAGAGGAGTTTGACGGATGCGCGGGCACCCGGATGGGAGAGCGCGTGTAGCGCGTCAAAGATGCGGCGGCACCAGGTTGCAGGGACGACCGGCCTGGGTTGGCCGAGTAAGACGTCGCAAGTGACTGCCGTGGCTTCGGGCCCATGCGCGACCTTGGCTAGGCGTAGCCCTGGCAGGCTGGTAGCCGCCGAGAGGAGGTCTGGGTCCGTGAGCTGGGCCGCTGCTAGTTGCGCGTAGTCGACCGCGAGGTGATTCGCGCAGATGGCGGGACGGGAAAGACAGTCGGCGACTACGTTGTCTCTACCGGAGACGTGCTGGATGTCCGTAGTAAACTCGGACACGGCCGCGAGCTGGCGTTGCTGCCTAGCGGACCAGGGTTCGGTGTGCTTGGCCATCGTGTATGTGAGTGGCTTGTGGTCTACGTATGCGGTGAAGGGGCGGCCTTCCAGGAGGAACCTGAAATGGCGGACCGACAGGTGGAGCGCAAGAAGCTCGCGGTCGAAAGTGGAGTATTTGACCTCCGGGGGGCGCAGTTGGCGGCTGTAGAAGGCAAGTGGCTGCCACGCGCCATTGACCCACTGCTCGAACACTGCTCCGACCGCATGGTCAGAGGCGTCGGTGGTGAGCGCGACCCAGGCATCGGCCCTCGGGTGCGCGAGCAGGGTGGCGTCGGCGAGCGCGAGCAGGGTGGCGTCGAAGGCGGCTGACGTGTCAGTGGTCCAGGCTACGTCCATCTTGCCGGATTTACCTCGGAGGGAGTCGTATAGGGGCTTCATGAGGGCTGCCGCTCTGGGGATGAACCTGTTGTAGAAGTTCACCATCCCGAGGAACTCCTGGAGGCCCTTGATGGTTTTGGGGCGGGGGAATTGCTGGACGGCCTGCACCTTGTTGGGCAGGGGGACGGCCCCAGCAGGGGTGATGTGGTGACCGAGAAAATCGATCTCGGTTAGGCCGAATTGGCACTTCGCCGGGCTGAGGATGAGCCCGTGTTGGGCTAGGCGCCCGAACAGGATGCGAAGGTGTTCGAGGTATTCCTGTTTGGAGGAGCTGGCCACGAGAATGTCGTCTAGATAGACGAATAGGAAGTTCAGGTCCCGGAGGACTGAGTCCATAAGGCACTGGAAAGCCTGGGCTGCATTCTTGAGGCCGAAGGGCATCCTCAGGAACTCGAACAGGCCGAATGGGGTGATGACGGCCGTTTTGGGGATGTCCGCGGGGTGTACGGGGACTTGGTGGTAACCGCGCACCAGGTCGACCTTGGAGAAGACGGTTCGTCCGGCCAGTCGGGCCGAGAAGTCCTGGATGTGTGGCACCGGGTATCGGTCGGGGGTGGTGGTGTCGTTGAGGCCGCGGTAGTCCCCGCAAGGGCGCCAGCCTCCGCCGGGCTTGGGGGCGATGTGGAGGGGCGAGGCCCAAGGGCTGCTGGAGCGGCGGATGATGCCGAGTTGGTCCATGGTGGTGAACTCGGCCCGCGCGATTTCCAGCTTGGCCGGGTTGAGTCTGCGGGCGTGGGCAGAAACTGGAGGGCCGGTGGTGGGGATATAGTGCTCCATGCCATGTTTGGCGGCTTTGGCCGAAAAGGTCGGGTTAGTGAGGGCGGGAAACTCGGCTAGGAGTGCCGAGTAGTCGTCCGTGGCTCTGGCGAGGCAGTAGGTCGTCAGGCCGGCCGAACGGGCCGGGCTGAATGCGCCGGGGATGGGGGCCATAGTGTTGATGTCGACGAGGCGGTGCCTCGGAATGTCGACAAGGAGGCCGTGGGCGCGTAGGAAGTCGGCGCCGATGAGTGGGCAGAGTACCTTGGCTGTGAGGAACTCCCAGCGGTAGCGGCGGCCTGCGAGGTCGAGCGTGACCATGCGGGTGCCATATGTGCGGATGTCAGAGCCATTGGCTGCGGCCAGCGTGATACCCCGTGTGCCGCGTTGGATTTTGAGGGCGGAGGCGGGGGTGATGCTGTGCTGGGCCCCTGTGTCGCACAGAAATCGGCGGTTGGTTCTGTCGTCGGTGACGTACAGTAGAGGCCCCTTTTGCCCCGCAGCCATCGCGGGGGCCGGTGCGGGGGGGGGTTTGAAAGTGCACGGTGGCGTGCAGCGTTGGGCCCTAGTGCCAAAACGGGTGTGGTAGTAGCAGTGACCCGGAGTGGTAGGGCGGTCGGGCCTAGTGGGCCGGGAAGACCGCGTGGTCGTTGCCGTGAGGTCGGGCGCGACGTCGCGAGCAGACTGCGCAGAGAGCAGCCGGTCGGCCTTTTTGGCTATGTCATTCAGGTCCGTGGAGCCAGACTCCACAATGAGCGGGCGGATGCTGGCGAAAGAGGGCGCCGGTGTTTTTGTCGTCCGAGAGGGACAGCATGTGGGAAAGCAGATCCGAGGGTGAAGCGTCACCAAGGCTGGGGAGGTCAAGGAGTTGGCAGTTGCGCTGGTAAGAGGACGTTTGAAATTTTTTAAGGAGCGCAGCCTTCAGATGTTCGTACTTGCCTTCCACTGATGGAGCCTGCAGCGCTGCCCAAACCTTGGGGACTGTGGCGTAGGTGAGAGAGGAGACGAGGTAGTCATACTTTGTGGCGTCGACTGTAATGTGTTTCAGCCGGAATCTGGACTCAGCTTGAACAAACCAGGCTTCGGCCAGGTTCTCCCAAAAGTCCGGTAGTTTAACCGTGACTGCGTTTGTATCCGCCATGCTAGCTTAGGATTCGTCCTGAGCGTCGGGGTCACCAGTGTTGAGATACCGCGGCAAACGTGGGAGTCGAGACCAGAGCTAGTAAAACACAACTGCTTTATTCAACCTCATGGCAAAGAGAAACTGGAAAAGCCCGCGCATCCACTTAAATACTCCCCAGACAGGAAGTGCTCCCGGCAGCCTGTCCCTGCGGGAAACAAGTTGCTGGAGGAAAGGGCCCCCAGCTGGGGGCGTCTGCTTAAACTGTCCGTGCCGCCGTGAGCGGATTATGTCCAGTGGTGGCGTGTCACCACAACGGTGTATATTGATTGGGAGGCAGTGAGAATCACACAGGGTAATCTTGCGCTCCTTCCAGGAACCGGAGAATAGCTCTGGGAAGGAAATTTTATTAAAACAGAACATAGTTTCAGAATGAGATCTTTTTTCCTTACCAGGCAGCTACCATAAACTTAACTGCCGTAAATATTTACAGACAAATATGCAACATCTGGCCATTTGGTGCAGTGAGTTGGAATGTTAATGAATAATGTTACAACTAAACTGACCCTTGCAGCTTCTTCTCCAAGTATCCTAGCGGATTTAGAAATCTGTATTTACATTGGACAAGGTTAATCAAGGCAAGTCTTATTTTTGCAGTGTACTTGCTAAGACGAGATGTGCAATAGAATTAATGTGAATAACTATATTTACAAATTAATTTAACCAATGCAAACAAAGTGTTAATATGCTGTTCAAAAAAGTTCCTGCAAATGAGATATCTGTTAACTATTTTAATTGCCTTCCTCCGTGTCACTGCAAGATGTAAACTGCAACTTCACTTTTTCACATCATCTTTTCATATTAACCATATCTTCTAAGTGAGAAGTCAGTACAGACCCTCTTTAATTTTTTTTTAGCTTTGTAAATTTATCAAGCTGCTAAGATGCTCAAATCAATATATGCTCTTATTCATTCTGTAGATACAGGCTGTATTGCCCATATTTTCCATTATAAATTGCTACGTATGCATATATACTGAAAACTGCCTATGTAAACTTGTCGGGCTGTAATTAATTTTTAAAGGAAATATAAGGACAGAATGTGTGACTTTAAAATGGTGACTGAATTACATCTGCACACCCTGGTGCAAATATTCTCTGCCATCTAACACTGTGACTTCTATAGACTCTGGAACAGCTCCCATGGATTGGAGGATAGCTAATGTAACAAGGTGGTAGAGAGAAAACGGGGAATTATAGACCGGTAAGCCTGACATCGGTAGTGGGGAAAATGCTAGAGTCCATTATAAAAGATGTAATAACAGAGCAATTGGAAAACAATGACAGGATCGGACAAAGTCAATATTGATTTACAAAAGGTAAATCATGCTTGACTAATCTACTGGAATTCTTTGAGGATGTAACTGGTAGAATAGATAAGGGAGAACCAGTGGATGTGGAGTATTTGGACTTTCAGAAGGCTTTCGATAAAGTCCCGCATAAGAGATTAAACACAGAAACATAGGAGCAGGAGTAGGCCATTCGGCTCCTCGAGCCTGCTCTGTCATTCAATGAGATCATGGCTGATCGTCCAAATTCAGTACCCTGTTCCTGCCTTCTCTCCATATCCCTTGATCCCCCTAGCCTTAAGAAATATATCCAACTCCTTCCTGAATATATTTAGTGAATTGGCCTCTACTGCCTTCTTTGGTAGAGAATTCCACAGGTTCACCACTCTCTGGGTGAAGAAATTCCTCCTCATCTCTGTCCTAAATGGCTTACCCCTTATCCTTAGACTGTAACCCCTGGTTCTGGACTCCCCGACCATCGGGAACATCCTTCCAGCATCTAGTCTGTCTAGTCCTGTTAGAATTTTATAAGTTTTGATGAGATCCCCTCTCATTCTTCTAAACTCCAGCGAGTACAAGCCCAATCGACCCAATCTCTCCTCATACGTCATTCCTGCCATCCCAGGTATCAGCCTGGTGAATCTTCGCTGCACTCCTCAGATAAGGCGACCAAAACTGCACACAATACTCCAGATGTGGTCTCACCAAGGCCCTGTACAACTGCAGCAAGACATCCTTGTTCCTGTACTCAAACCCTCTCGCTACGAAGGCCAACATACTATTTGCCTTCTTAACCGCCTGCTGCACCTGCATGCTTACTTTCAGCGACTGGTGTACAAGGATGCCCAGGTCTCTCTGCACTTCCCCTTCTCCCAATCTATTGCCATTCATATAATAATCTGCCTTCCTGTTTTTGACACCAAAGTGGATAACCTCGCATTTATCCACGTTATATTGCATCTGCCATGCTTCTGCCCAATCACCCAACCTGTCCAAATCATACTGGAGTTTCTTGGTATCCTCCTCACAGCACACACGCCCACTCAGCTTTGTGCCATCTGCAAACTTGGAGATATTACATCTAGTTCCCTCATCCAGATCATTAACATATATTGTGAATAGCTGGGGTCCTAGCACCGATCCTTGCGGTACCCCACTAGTCACTGCCTGCCACTTGGAGTCACTGCCTGCCACTTAGCGTGCAAAGTTAAAACACACGGGATTGGGGGTAAGGTACTGTCTTGGATAGAGAACTGGTTGGCAGACAGGAAGCAAAGAGTTGGAATAAACGGGTCTTTTTCCGAGTGGCAGGCAGTGACTATTGGGGTACCTCAGGGATCGGTGCTAGGACCCCAGCTATTCACAATATATATAAATGGTCTAGACGAGGGAACTAGATGTAATATCTCCAAATTTGCAGACGACACAAAGCTGGGTGGGCATGTGTGCTGTGAGGAGGATGCCGAGAAACTCCAGTATGATTTGGACAGGTTGGGTGATTGGGCAGATGCATGGCAAATGCAGTATAATGTGGATAAATGCGAGGTTATCCACTTCGGTGGCAAAAACAGGAAGACAGATTATTATCTGAACGGCAATAGATTGGGAAAAGGGGAAGTGCAACGAGACTTTGGTGTCCTTGTGCACCAGTCGCTGAAGGTAAGCATGCAGGTGCAGCAGGCGGTTAAGAAGGCAAATGGTATGTTGGCCTTCATAGTGAGACAATTCGAGTACAGGAGCAAGGATGTCTTGCTGCAATTGTACAGGGCCTTGGTGAGACCGCACCTTGAGTATTGTGTGCAGTTTTGGTCGCCTTATCTGAGGAAGGATGTTCTTGCCATGGAGAGAGTGCAGCGAAGATTCACCAGACTGATACCTGGGATGGCAGGAATGACGTATGAGGAGAGATTGGGTCGATTAGGCTTATATTCGCTAGAGTTTAGAAGAATGAGAGGGGATCTCATTGAAACTTATAAAATTCTAACAGGACTAGACAGACAAGATGCAGGAAGGATGTTCCCGATGGCGGGGGAGTCCAGAACCAGGGGTCACAGTCTAAGGATAAAGGGTAAGCCATTTAGGACTGAGATGAGGAGGAATTTCTTCACCCAGAGAGTGGTGAACCTGTGGAATTCTCTACCACACAAGGCAGTTGAGGCCAATTCATTCTTAAATATATTCAAGAAGGAGTTAGATATATTTCTTAAGGCTAAGGGGATCAAGGGATATGGGGAGAAAGCAGGGACAGGGTACTGAAGTTGGATGATCAGCCATGATCTCATTAAATGGCGGAATAGGCATGAGGGGCCGAATGGCCTACTCCTCCTATCTTCTATGTTTACTGCTTCACCTGAAGACTACACTTGATCATGACTCCCTATATGCAACAACAAGGGAGATTGACTTGTATATTCCATAAATTTCCCTTTAAGGTACCCTGACTACTTTACTTATGCAACACTGTTCATTATATATTTGAACTGAGGATGGAACTTTATTGGAATGTGTTAATCTGAACTGACTTTTATCACTTTACTGTTTACACTGTACCTTATCCCTGAACCAGGAAGTGATTTATTCAGAAATAAAACCAGAAAATGCTGGAAACACTCAGCAAGTCAGGTAGCATCTATGAAGAGAGAAACAGAGGCGGTGTTTCAGATGACCTTTTATCAGAGCTGGTTGATTTATTCAGTATTAGTCTACAGTGTCTGATGCATTCAATGGTGTACAGAAGGGTCAGAGCGGAACAACAATTTGAATGAGGCTGCCTACATCAGCTTTATTTAAAAAAAAGTTTGCTTTGAGGACTGGTTCAAAATGGTACCAGGAGGCAAGAAGTTTCATTGCAATCCAAAATAATTTTACGTATTTTAATTCAAATATTCACTAAATTTACAATAGATCTGAATCTACAGCTGTTGTTCAAACATTAATTTTTTTTATTTGCTTTGTTGCAATGAATTTTCCATTATTTCATCATATTATCTTCAATTAATTACATAACTGCAATTTCTGTCATCTCAGATGTTAATCACTTAAGGAGAAAATTATTTTGAGAGTTATTGCAACATCATTATTAGCATCATATTCATTTTTCAACAGTTTTCCCATGATACTGAACATAATATTGTTACTCTTTCACTGTCATAAAAGAAGTTGACAAAAGTAAATGTAAATTCAACTTGATTTTCTATTTGGATTATGAGAAAATTGGATCTTGCCCTAGCTTTGCCGGTTGTATAAGGAAATCAGACGTAATAGCTCCCAAGAAATGCCCTGATATTGGTAAGTTGCAGAGAATGAGGTGATAATATATATCTTCTCAGTGAGTCTTTTTGAATGAAGAAAAGACATACTGTGTTGCTTGTTCTGCAAAGTTAGATTCGACCAGTTGCTGGGGGATTTACAACTTCATTGTACCTGATTATTATTAACTTTTTTTGCTCTAGGTTAACTACAAAGACAAATTTAATAAAGAGATTAAAGGAAAGAGGCATCACTTCAATCCCCAGGAGAGTGCTTCCTTCAAACAACTGCAAGCAGCATCTGTTCTTGCAAGTGACGTAAGCAGGATTTGTAGAAAATAATTGTTCACTTTCCTTTTTGCAGGATAAGATTTGGTAATTTCCATATTTTGCCCACTGTGTCTTTTTATTGAATGTTTTTATAATTTCTTCCCACTCATTAACTGAATTGAATATGTGATGATTCAGTAGGCTGGAATTTTAAAATGTCTGTGAAACTTCTGGAAATATAGGTGCTGCCTGGCTCCAAATATTTATTAATAGTAATGAAACAATGCTGCTGGCCACTGTCCAGTTAGGGTACCCATCTCCTGCTAGCAGTTTTAACCACTACTGTCAGGGACTCTTTTCTGACCAACTAAAGATCCAAGTAAATAAAAATCAGATTTTTTAAAAATGCGCTCAGGGGCTCCCTCTAAAGTTCAGTGATGCAGCTGGTCCCACAAGGATACATTTCTTATGAGGTGGGTGTACCAGAAACCCATAATAGTGGTTCTTTGTTGAATCAATAAATGTCTCTCAAAAGTCAGTTAACAGGGTCTCCGAGAATAGTTTATTGTCAAAGTGACTTGACCTTCATTTGTTACTACCATTTGATTTCTGAAAACATCCTGGCTCACCGTTGTCATTCAGCAGCATTGTTATTAGGATTATAAATGCCATAGCTACTTTATTTGTTGTGAATTTAGCAAGCTGATTAAGTATATGTTAACAAAAATGCACATTTTAATAGGTTTTGAAAATAAAGTTAAAAGCAAGAAAACTGGAAATCTAAAATAAAAACAGAAAACACTGGAAATGTACAGATATGTTAGCATCTGAAATTGGAAAAGATCGGTTAACAATTTCAATAAAGACCCTTCATCAGACTTGGTGAAGCATCACTACCTGAAGGGTGAACCTAACTTTTCTTTTTTCAGATGTGGGTGTATCTGCACTATACTTCCAGCACATTTTTACTTGATGACCTTTCATCAGAACCATGGATTCTGATGAAAGGCCATGGACCAGAACCGTTAACACTACCCCTCTCTCTCTCCACAGATGCTGCCTGACCTGCTGAGTGCTTCCAGCATTTTCTGTTTTTATTTCAGATTTCCACCATCTGCAGTATTTTGCTTTTTACCTTTTTTTAGGTTTGAACTTATTATTGCACTTTCAAAATGTTGTTTGTTGCAGAGATGTAAGGAACCAGATCCAAAACTTCCTCTTGCATTTAAGATTTGCCTCCTACTTTCAGGTGAAATACAAGACTGATCTTCAAAAAATGAATCAGACAGTATCAAATTTGCCCAATTTGTTGCATCTGGAGCATGTATTGGCAGCCAGCAAGTTGCAAAGTGATGTGAGTTTTTTTTTCGGAATTCCTATACTTTTTTGAAGTCATGTATAGATGCGTACTCGGTTGGTTGCAAAAAGCGTGATAAACAAATGAAAGGAGAGCAGAAAGAAACATCAGTATGATGTGGTTAATGCACTTTATTTAGCTAAGTAGAGAGAGTTGATGTTGTGTTTGTACCGCTATACACAACTACATAAAATAAATAAGCAGCAGAGACTGAGAGTAACTTCAAGTGAACTTTACTGGGTAACTGGAACTTCGGCACTGACTGTACAAATCGATACGCGTCTGTTATATACGCTCGCAACTAAGGATGTACATCCGCAAAACAAAGTAGTCCCTTCAATGTTGTATACATTACACTTCCTCCCCCTTTAGTTTAATAGTATATTAATGCAAAATTTCTATAATTAGCATACAGAGCCTGTCTTTACAGTAACCTTTTTGTTTTCTTAAAAGTAACAAAATTCAAATTCCAACATAACATTTTATTTTGTCAACAGCCCTTTTACAAGTCAAGTCTCTGGGGAGGCCTCCTCTGCCTCTCTGGGTAACGTCTCTCCAGACTCTTTTGCTTTGGGGAATGAGACTGTACAGGTACAGGTGCATCAGGTGAGCTATCAGCACAGGTAGAGCTCTCAGCTGTGGATGAGGCTGGTGCTGATGCTGATGAATCAGGAGTGTCTGTTTCCATGTCAGGTGAGTCTGGGCGAGGTATAGGGGTGTTTTTCACCTGAACATCCAGAATTTGGTCCACATGACGTCTCAAAACGTTCTCGCCCACATCCACAGTATACATCAGTGGTCCCTCTCTTGTGGATATTGTCCCTGGTTGCCACTTTTCCGTCCGGAAATCCCGAGCAAGAACTGACTGTCCCACACTGAAGCTTCTTGTTGGCTTAGCATTCAAATGTTTGAACTGTTTGTTCTCTACATCACGACGTACATTCGGTTTAAGAAGGTCCATGCGAGATCTCAGGTTCCTGTTCAGAAACATCATCGCTGGAGTCTGATTAGTGGCTGCATGTACTGCGTTCCGATAAGCAAAGCGGAAATTGTCTATCTTGTGTTGCAGTGGTAGATTCTCGCTGTACATTGCTTTGATGGCCTTCTTGAAAGTCTGTACGAATCTTTCTGCCAAGCCATTTGTAGCTGGATGGTACGGGGCAGATGTGTAGTGCTTGATTCCATTTTTCCTCATGAAACCTTGGAATTCGTCAGAGACAAATTGTCGTCCATCGTCTGTGCAGATTTGTTCTGGTAGGCCATTTCTAGCGAACATGGTCCTCAGAACTGAAATGGTCTTTTCAGATGTGGTTAATTTCATTTTAATGACCTCGGGCCATTTGGAATGTGCATCGACTGCAATCAAGAACATGAGTCCATGAACGGTCCAGCAAAGTCGATGTGCACACGTTGCCATGGTGATGAGGGCCATTCCCATGGATGGAGAGGGGCTTGTGGTGGTGCGTTCTGGACATTTTGACATCCTGAGCAGCTCTTTGTCAGGTCCTCGATCTGTTTGTCAATTCCCGGCCACCACACGTATCCACGGGCAAGGCTTTTCATCTTTACCGTACCTAAGTGGCCTTCATGCAATTCATCTAGCACTCAGTTACGAAGCTTGGGAGGAATCACAACTCGTGAGCCGCACATCAGTGTTCCCCGACACACTGATAACTGTTCCCTCCTAGCTGAGAATGCTGGAAACAATGAGTCACCATGCGCTGGCCATTCCTTCACAGTGATGTCATAAACTTTTGACAATGTAGGGTCATTGCGTGTTTCTCTTTCAATGAGGGAGTTTGTCACTGGTAGCTGCTCAACTATTGTTGTGTGAAATACCTCTGCTGAGTCAACTGTTGTAGTTCTCTCTGAGGTCGGCAGTGGTAAACGTGACAAACCATCGGCGTTGCCATGTTGCTCGGTCCCCTTGTATTCAATGTCATACAGGTGAGCCCCGAGGAAGAGTGACCATCGCTGCAGCCGTTGTGCCGTCATCACTGGAACACCCTTCCTTGGGTTGAAGATTGAAACGAGAGGCTGGTGGTCAGTTAACAGTGTAAACTGTTGACCATACAAGTAGTGGTTGAATTTCTTGACTCCCCACACAAGGCTGAGGGCCTCTCGGTCAATCTGTGCATAATTGCGTTCAGCTGTAGTCAATGATCTTGAGGCAAAGGCTATTGGTCTTTCTGAGCCATCTGGGAACTTATGTGACAACACGGCACCAATGCCACGGGGTGAAGCATCACATGCCAGTCGAATAGGTAAGGATGGGTCAAAGTGAGCTAGCACCTCTTCTGAAGTAATGAGTCTTGTACTCTCTTGAAAAGCTTGTTCACAGCTGTCACTCCACTTCCATTGTGACCCTGTCTGTAGCAGTGCATTTAGTGGATGTAACACTGTGGATAGGTTGGGCAAGAACTTGTGATAGTAGTTCACCAGACCAAGATATGATCTCAACTGAGACACATTTTCAGGTGTTGGTGCATTTATCACAGCTTCAATCTTGTCTGGAGACTTGTGTAAACCGTCCTTGTCAATCACATGTCCACAGTATGAGATTTCCTTTTTGAAAAACTCACACTTGTCTCGGTTTGCTCGGAGCCCATACTCCCGTAACCTGATGAGCACCTGTTCGAGGTTGGAAAAGTGGTCGTTGTCATTCTTGCCAGTAATGATGATGTCATCAAGATAACACTGAGTACCTGGGATCCCCTGCAGGACTTTATTATGTCCGTGAATGATTGAGACACGGACAGCAGGAGTTGAACAAAACAAGTCTTTACTGATTGAAGTCAATCGGGAAAACTAAAACTACAGAGGCTCACTAGTGCCTTTTATACAGGGGTGATCACTGCTGGTACTGCAGTCTGAGACCAGTTATTCTCTTAAAGGTACATACACAACAATTCCTCCCCTTTTAGATAAACAGTACATAACATTCATTTAACAACTAAATGATAACTAATTACAATCACAATTACGGTTGCTAGATACATTGGTTAAGTTTAAGCAATTATAAGTTCAGTCTTTGAGGAGGCTTCCTGATTCTGTCTGGATAACGCCTCTTTGGGGTATCAGGTTCTTCTGGCAAGGTTAAGTCGGGATCAATGTCGTTGTTTGGTTCATTTGCTTCCAATATCACCGATTCTGCGGTAGCTGCAATTGGTACGTCGATTTCATTGCCAGTTGTATCAGATCGTGGTGTGGAGTTGACGTTTTCCAGTGACTCTAGAATCTGGTCAGCATGGCGTCTTACAATGCTCTCTCCAACGTCCACGGTATACATGAGAGGTCCTTGCCGTGTACAAATCGTTCCTGGCTGCCATTTCTCAGTGCGGTAGTCCCGGGCCAAAACTGGTTGACCCATCTTAAAACTCCTGGTCGGCCTTTCATTCATATTCTGAAACTGCCTGTTCTCCACATCTCTTCGGACGTTTGGCTTAACCAAATCCAAGCGGCATCGTAGTCTTCGATTGAAGAACATCATGGCTGGAGTTTGGTTGGTAACCGCATGTGTCGCATTCTGGTAGGCAAACAAGAAGTTGTCCACCTTGTGTTGTAGGGGTATATCTTCATTACACATTGCCTTGATAGCCTTCTTGAATGTTTGAACAAACCTCTCGGCCAATCCATTAGTGGCTGGATGATATGGGGCAGATGTGTAATGCTTAACACCATTGTTCTTTAAGAACCTCCGGAACTCTTCAGACACAAACTGTGGTCCATTGTCAGAGCAAATCTGTTCAGGCAGCCCATTCCTGGCGAATATGGTTCGTAAAACTGTGATAGTTTTTTCCGTGGTGGTTGAGGACATTTTTATTACCTCTGGCCACTTTGAATGTGCATCCACCGCAATTAAAAACATCGAGTCCATGAAGGGACCAGCAAAATCAATGTGCACCCTTTGCCATGGAGATGAGGGCCACTCCCATGGATGCAGAGGAGCTTGTGGTGGGGCGTTTTGGACCTTCTGGCATCCTGCACAGCTCTTGGTCATCTCTTCGATTTTTCTATCGATTCCCGGCCACCACACAAACGCTCTGGCTAAGTTCTTCATTTTTACCCCACCCAGATGACCCTCATGAAGCTCATTGAGCACTCTATCCATCAACTTAGGTGGAATTACTACTCTGGATCCACACATCAAGGTTCCTCTGCACACTGACAGCTGTTCTCTTCTCGGCGAGAATGCTGGCAGCAGTGGTTCGCCATGTGCTGGCCATCCCTTCACCGTTAAATCATAGACCCGTGATAGTGTTGGGTCATTCCGTGTTTCCTTTTCTATGTTTGCATTCGTCACAGGGAGACATTCGACTATGGTCGAGTGGAATAACTCCATTGGATCCACTGCAAGGTCTTCTTCCACCGTCGGCAACGGTAGGCGTGACAATCCATCAGCATTCCCATGCTGTTTAGTTCCTTTGTACTCGATGTCATATTGGTGTGCCCCTAGGAAAAGGGACCACCTCTGCAGCCGTTGTGCTGTCATTATCGGTACGCCCTTCTGAGGGTTGAAAATGGAGACAAGAGGTTGATGATCGGTTGGTAGAGTAAATTTTTGACCGTGCAGGTAGTGATTGAACTTCTTCACCCCCCATACTAGGCTGAGGGCCTCTCTGTCAATCTGGGCGTAGTTACGCTCGGCAGAAGTTAACGAGCGTGACGCAAAAGCTATCGGCCTCTCTAAACCATCAAGGAATTTATGTGACAGTACCGCCCCAATGCCGTAGGGAGACGCATCACACGCCAGTCTGATCGGCAGTGCTGGGTTGTAGTGAGCCAATACTTCTCTTGAAGTGATTAAGTCCTTACTCTTCTGAAAGGCCCGCTTACAGTCATTGCTCCATTTCCATGCTACTCCCGTTCGTAGCAGGGCGTTCAGTGGGTGCAGAATTGTTGACAAATTCGGCAAAAACTTATGGTAGTAATTCACCAATCCGAGGAATGACCTCAGTTGCGACACATTTTCAGGCGCTGGGGCCTTAACAACCGCTTCAATTTTGTCAGGGGACTTATGTAACCCCTCTTCATCAATCACGTGGCCACAATACGATAATCTGTTTCTTAAAAAACTCGCACTTGGGGCGGTTGGCTCGTAGCCCATGTTCCCGTAGTCTAGTGAGCACCTATTCTAGGTTGTTAAGGTGTTCACTGTCATCTTCACCTGTCACTAGGATGTCGTCCAAGTAACAGAGTCCCCAGAATCCCTTGCAGGACTTGTTCCATCGCTCTTTGCTATATCGCCGGAGCCGATGCTACTCCGAATACCAATCGATGATACTGGTAAAGACCTTTGTGAGCGTTTATCGTGAGATACTTCCTAGAGGATTCTTCAACCTCCATCTGCAAATATGCTTGTGCTAGGTCAATTTTTGTAAAACGCTTCCCTCCAGACAGTGAGGTGAAGATGTCTTCTATCCTTGGAAGAGGATATTATACTGTGTGAAGGACTGGGTTCACTGTCACCTTGAAATCCCCACAGATGCGAACCTTCCTTGGCTCCTCAGACTTATTGCTTAACGTTTTCTTCATGACAAGAACGATGGGTGTCGCCCACTCGCTCCAGTCGACCTTAGACAACACGCCTGCCTTCTCCAGATTCTCCAGCTCTGCCTCGACGGCTGGGCGAATTGCATATGGTACCGGTCTTGCTTTGAAAAACTTGGGAATTGCATTCTATCGAGGCGGTTACGCCTTTAAGCGTGCCCAGTTCTTGTTGAAATACCTCTTTGGCGTTAGCTAAGATTGTTGACAATCGTCCAGGAGTGACGTCGTCATCTTTTTTACCGTCCACCGTCATTGCATGAATGGAGTGCCAATCTAAGCTTATCTTCCTGATCCATTCACGTCCCAATAACGGTGGTCCACCATTTTGCAGTATGTAGAGATACAATTTCCGTATTTTCTTGCCGTTGTATTCGACAGGCACCCTTATTTTTCCTCTGGGGTATACTTTTTGCCCCGTATACGTCGTCAAGATGATGGATGTCTCTCTCAAAGGTATGTGTGAGAATAGCCGCTCGTAGTCTCGTCGATTCATGATGGTTAGCGCTGATCCTGTATCCAATTCCATTTTAACTTGGGACCCTGCTATTGTGAGGGTGACCCAAATGGTTCGGTGATCCTCTTTTGCGATTACATTGTGAAGTTTGAGACAGCTTAGTCTCCTGTTCCCGGATTCACTATCGCTCATCTGGTCTTCGGAACTACTGTCCGTCATCTTTTGTACTTTCTTGTACGGTTCCTTAGTAGCCTTTTTGTTGTCGCTGGTCTTCTTCCCAGACCTGCAAACTCGTGCAATGTGTCCCATCTTTCCGCATTGCCTGCATATTTTGTCTTTGGACCAGCAGTCCTTCTGGTCATGGTTAGTTCTGCCGCAGCGATAACATTTTGCAAATCCCCGTGTCATGTCGTGGGTGCTGTATTCCTGTGGCTTTTGTTGTATTTCCGCAGCTCCCCTTGCTGCTGCTTCGTACGATACTGCCACGCTGAAAGCCTTATCTAGCGTCAGCTCTTTCTCTGAGAGTAACTTCTTCTGTGTTCCTTCACTCTGGAGTCCACAGACAAATTTGTCCCGTAGGGCATCTGCCAGTCCTGCTCCGAACTGGCAGTGCTTTGATAGCTTGCGTAGTTCCGTAAGGTACTCAGCATTGCTCTCATCTTTTTGCTGAGTTCTCCTGTGGAATTTAAATCTTTCTGCTATCAACAGCGGTGCAGGGTTTAGGTGTTCCTGTAGGACAGCAACAATTTCGTTAAAACTCTTCGCCTTCGGTTTGGCTGGAGTAATCAGGTCCCGCAATAGGCCGTATGTTCTAGCGCCCATTAAGTTTAGCAATACCGATGCCTTTTTCTCATCGGCTATTTCGTTTGCCTCGCAA
The DNA here is from genome assembly GCF_052327205.1 of Somniosus microcephalus. NCBI lineage: Eukaryota > Metazoa > Chordata > Chondrichthyes > Squaliformes > Somniosidae > Somniosus > Somniosus microcephalus. Next base: position 73,754,205 of record NC_140991.1, read on the forward strand.
TATACCTGGACTCTTTCCACATACGTGGTCCAGTCCTCTATTGTATTATCAAAGGCAGTGATACAGCCAGTCTTCGGCATCTTGAAATCTAAAATGGTGCCGCCCGCGCTTTGCCTTCTTCCCCGATTTAACAAAATGGCGCCTCCCACGCTTTGCCTTCGTCCCCGCTGATTAAGATGGCGCCTCCCGCGCTTTGCCTTCTTCCCCGCTGTTGCTAGCGCTGCTTTCCGCGGTTCCCGTTGCAACCTGCAGCTCTTCACGGTTTCTTGCGCGTTTAATATTTCTTTTTTTTATTATTTTCCCGTCGTGGAACAACCCTGTGGGACTCTTGCCTCCCTCTTCTCGGGTCTATACGCAGCCCGGCTTCGTAGCACCGGCCGCGCCCTGTGTGCTCCACCCTCTCTCGCTCCTCGGCCCCGTTGCAAGCCATCCGCTCAAGTTCGCGAACGCCGCAGCCCAGGAAGGATCAGTGTACTACCTGCCACCAGCCCGATTAGCTGAAGCACCGTCGACAGGAACCAGGCCCCGCTTTCGACAGCTTCTCCAGCAATCTTTAACTCCACTAACACAGGGGCGGATGCCCACGGTCGACGCCCGTTTCTACTGCTTTCTTCCTTCTGGCCTCGACTTCTGCTCACTTCGCTGCAGGAATGGATCCCAGGAGGTGGTGCAGACTGTAGGTAAGTTCGTATCTGCTCGTCGCCAGTATTATGTCCGTGAATGATTGAGACACGGACAGCAGGAGTTGAACAAAACAAGTCTTTACTGATTGAAGTCAATCGGGAAAACTAAAACTACAGAGGCTCACTAGCGCCTTTTATACAGGGGTGGTCACTGCCGGTACTGCAGTCTGAGACCAGTTATTCTCTTAAAGGTACATACACAACAGACTTGGTCCATTGCCCTTTGCCAGATTGCAGGAGCTGATGCTATTCCAAATACCAGCCGATTGTACTGGTAAAGGCCTTTGTGCGTATTTATTGTCAGGTACTTCTTTGATGCATCATCAATTTCCATTTGGAGATAGGCCTAGGCCAAGTCAATCTTTGTGAAGCGTTCCCCTCTTGACAGGGAAGCAAAGATGTCCTCAATGCGAGGCAATGGGTACTGTACTGTGTGGAGGACTGGGTTAACAGTCACTTTAAAGTCTCCACAGATGCGCACTTTTCTTGGCTTTCCTGGTTTTGTGCTGGAGGTTTTCTTCATCACTGGAACTATAGGTGTGGCCCATTCACTCCAATCCACCTTGGACAGGACCCCTAACTGCTCCAAGTTCTCCAGCTCTGCTTCTACTGAAGGGCGAATTGCATAAGGCACTGGTCTGGCCTTATGGAACTTTGGATTTGCGTTCTCCTCAATCTTAATTTTTGCTTTCATGCCCTTAATTGTTCCTATTCCCTTCTTGAACACTTCCAGAGAGTCAGAGAGTATTTGTGACAGTCTCTCAGGAGTGGCGTTGCTGTCCTCCTTTGCTGACACAAACAGTACTTTGATCGTGTGCCAATCCAACTGTATTTTCCTGAGCCATTCGCGTCCCAGCAAATGTGGTCCTCCATTTTCCACTACATAGAGGTTCAATTGCGGTATTTTTTTTTCTTTGTATGTCACTGTCACTTTTATTTTACCTTTGGGGCACACTCTTTGTCCTGTATATGTCTTTAACAGTACTTTAGTTGGCCTTAGCGGTATATGTGAAAACAGTCGTTTGTAGTCATGTACAGAGATCACTGTTAAAGCTGAGCCTGTGTCCAACTCCATTTTCAGCCTAATTCCTGCCACTTCTGGAGTAACCCATATTATTCTGTGATCCCGTGTCTCTTTCACACTGTGTAGTTTTAGACAAGCCAGGTCCTCTTCCTCTGAGTCTGTGTCACTTTTTTCTTTATCTGAACTGTCTCCAGTCACGTGGTGTACCTTCTTGTATCTATCTTTGAAAGGTTTCTTGTTTTCGGTCACTTGATGTACCTTTTTGTTACTCTGTATTGTATCAGTTTTCGGCTTCTTATTTGCTTTGCAGACTCTTTCAATGTGCCCTCGTCTGCCACATTGTCTGCAATCTTTATCTTTAAACCAACAGTCATTGTGGTCATGTGACATTTTGCCACAGCGATAGTACTTCTTTTCTTGTTTCAGTGACATTTTATTCGTTGAATATTCCAGGGATTTTTGTTGAATTTCTAAAGCGCCACGTGCTGCTGCTTCCATTGATATTGCGATACTCAGAGCCTTCTCCAATGTGAGGTCTTTTTCAGACAGGAGCTGCTTTTGTGTGCTTTCATTTTGCATGCCACACACAAATCTGTCCCTCAATGCGTCTGATAAGCCCACTCCAAATTGGCAATGTTCTGATAATTTGCGCAACTTTGCCAAATATTCAGAAATGCTTTCATTTTTGCTCTGGTTCCATTTATGGAATTTAAATCTTTCAGCTATGAGCAGTGGTTTGGGGCTTAAATGGTCTTGGAGTGTGTCCACTATTTGTTTGAATGTTTTGTTTGCTGGCTTTTCAGGGGTTAATAAACTACGTAGCAGCCCATATGTCTTTGCGCCCATAACACTCAGCAAAACAGTGGCTTTCTTTTCTACCTCCACTCCGTTAGCCTCACAGTACAACTCCACTCTTTCAATGTAAGTTGCCCAGTCTTCAATGCTGCTATCAAATGCTGCAATCGTGCCAATCATCGCCATTTTTTTTTTCCAAACCCTTTTTCTTTCTTTACTAGTTAGCTAGCGTCATGCAAGTCCTGTGCACTTTTCACTTGACTTACGTATCCCCTGCCTAGCTTAGCAAGTGTGCTCCATTTTCTCTACCTTCTCGCTCCTTTCTTCCAAATTTCGGTGTCTTCTGGATGCGATGCCAGAATAGGAAGACGTAGGTTCATAATTCTCGTCGCCAATTTGTTGTGTTTGTACCGCTATACACAACTACATAAAATAATAAAGCAGCAGAGACTGAGAGTAACTTCAAGTGATCTTTACTGGTTAACTGGAACTTCGGCACTGACTATACAAATCGATACGCGTCTGTTATATACGCTCGCAACTAAGGATGTACATCCGCAAAACAAAGTAGTCCCTTCAATGTTGTATACATTACAGTTGATATGGGGGTGGGGGGGGTGGTACTTGATACTTATACTGGGTACAAAAGTGTTCTATTCTCCAAAACTTACATCTCTTACATGAGCACAAAAATGCATTAAACATTAAGGCCTAGAAATTCAGTATGGCCACGTTTGGGGCGCTACAGTTGAGCGTGCGCTAAATTTAGCGCCCGGCGCAAATTATCGCCACCTTCAGCGAAATTGAGTTGCTTCGCCCTAAGAGGTTCTTGCTGCGCTAAAGCAGGCGCTGCACGACTATCTTAAGGCACTAAGCCAGAGAGGCGAGGCACTACCACCGAGGGCGGGCGCAGCGCAGGTGCGGCCAGTTAGTGATTGCCGGCAGACACACTGGCGCCGGTCACCTCTTAAAGGGGGAGGGTCGATTTGGCTTGCAGCCACGCCCTGCACATTGGAGCCCTGATTCTCGGCCTGGACAGACCTGCTGCGACATTGTAACGCCTACGACCATGGAGAGGGCCAGGGAGCGAGCGCAGCGGTTCAGTGAGGGGGCCCTAAAGGTTCTGGTTGGCGCAGTGGAGCGCAGGCGACCTATCCTGTTTCCGGACAGTAACGAATATCGAAAAGCTTGGAGGGAGGTGGCACACAGAGTGACCTCCAGCAGCATGGTACCTAGGACCCCAACGCAATGCAGGAAGAAGTTCAACGACCTCACTTGTGTTGTCAGGGTGCGTACCCTTTCCAGTATCCTCTTCATCCCTGCATGTGCACCTCAATTTATGACCAAAGGGTCCTGAAAGCCCCAATGCCCGGCCCTCATCCAACACCTATGGGCCTCTCATGAAACTCACATGCACATTCATCACTTTACACACTGTAAGGGCTATTCCACCATGGGAGGCAGTGCAGCCAAGATCAGGGCTTGACACTGTAAGGGCTATTCCACCATGGGAGGCAGTGCAGCCAAGATCAGGGCTTCACACTGTAAGGGCTATTCCACCATGGGAGGCAGTGCAGCCAAGATCAGGGCTTCACACTGTAAGGGCTATTCCACCATGGGAGGCAGTGCAGCCAAGACCAGGGCTTCACACTGTAAGGGCTATTCCACCATGGGAGGCAGTGCAGCCAAGATCAGGGCTTCACACTGTACTGAGAGCCCGTCCTTTCTCTTGCAGGGCAAGCTGGCGCACAATAGGAGGCAACAGCAACGGACCGGGGGAGGCCGTCCTGAACTTAAAGACCTCAGCGATCTGGAGCAGCGAGTGCAACGGATTATGGTAGGCCGGATGATTGGCCCTGTCGCCACTGGAGATGCCGACCCTGTTCTGGACAGCAATGGTAAGGTCATCACCTTTTTGACCTCTCTCCTTCCACTTGTGCCTCACACCAGCATCCTTTGCCACTATCGAACCAATGCAGTGCATTGCAACACTCATGCCTCCCTCGCTGCTGCCCTGTCCTCACGCAAAAGCAACTCTTGTACCTCCCTGCTTTCAGATGCTGATTCGCCAGGTGAGGAGGCGGGCCCTCAAGCTGCCACTGTGAGTGATTCTGAAGGCGAGCAGGAGGAAGAGGAAGCCGGACCATCACTGCCACCCTCAGCCGAGGCAGCCCATGGCCATAATGGGGACACGTCTTCCCTGGAGGGGAGCAGAGGGGAAGGGTCTAAGGAGGGTGAAGCTCCGGGGCCCAGCGGGCTGCAGCAACGCGGCGGGGTTGGGGGGGGATAGGGAAGCTCGGCGGCCTTCTCCCTGGAGGGAGAGTCTGGCCTCCAGTCCTGCTACAGTGAGCGCAGAGGAGGTGCGGCTCCTCGCTGAAATGGGCGCCCAGGCGGAGCACAGGCACACTGAGCTCATGGCTGCAGTGGCAAGGATGCCTGACTCCATAGAGTCACTGGCAAGGAGTGTACAGGAATTCAGGGCAGCACAGGCAAGGAGTCTGCAGGACTTCGGTGCAGCACTGGCAAGGAGTCTGCAGGACTTCGGTGCAGCACAGTCGGCTTCCGCGCAAGTGCTTAGTCGTGCCATGCAGTCACTGTTTGGTCTGATGCAGACACAGATTAGGGCCACACGAGCACTGACTGCTGCCACCCTTGCTGGATCGGGCAGGATTCGCCGGGGACCTCGCTGCGCCGCAGCAGGCCAGCAGTCTGTGCTTCAGCAGATTGCTGCGCATGCTTCAGTGCTGGCCCGTGTGAGTGCCAGTGTATCGTCCGACCAGGGAGTGCCTGTGCTCTGTCAGGATGGCAGCATTCCTGCTGCCAACACTGTCACTCCTCCACTGCAGCTGCCACCACCCGTAGGACAGACTGCTGCCGCCCAAGCAGAGTTGGAGAAGTCAGCAGCCGGGCCCTCCAGGCCCAGAGCTGGTCCAGGCCGTCCCCCAAGGGCATCTGCCGACTCAGTTTCTGACACTCAGCAACCTTCCCCCAGCCTTGCTGCAGCCACTGGGGTCCCATTGCGGAGGAGCTGTAGGGTGGGAAGGGGCCAATCTTGCAAGCGAGGCAGATCACCCTCGCAGGCCAAAAAGTAGGAGGTGTGGCAAAATGCTGTGGTTTTTTTGTAAAGGCCGAGGATCATGGTCATTTTTAGTTAACTCTTTTGTTCATTGTCTCCAGGTTGTTCGAGCCAGTTATGTGTCTGACTTTTTTGGGGGGTTTCTCTGTATTTGTTTGTCACGCGGGAAGGGCACAGAGTTTGTAAAATAAATAATTGTCTTTATTCAGATTGTGCATGTTTGCACTTTGAACTATTTGTTGCCTTGACCGGCTCAGGGTTTGCGGACCAGTTCCATTCATGTTCTTTCAATGGCACAAGCCATTTCCTCAGAGGGGGCCTAGAACTGACTTGCAATAAGCCGCTGACGGACGGCCCTTGCACTTTGTGCCTCCCTCCCGTCTTGGTGCTCCTCCTCTGCTGGTGCTCCAATGCCTGCTGGCAGTGGCTGAGTCCTGAGGATAGCCAGGTTGTGCAGCATGCAGCACACTACAACGAAATGGGAGACTCGCTCAGACGAGTACTGAAGGGCTCCCCCGGAATGGTCCAGACAGCGGAACCGTTGCTTTAGCACGCCGATTGTGTGCTCAGTGATGTTCCTGGTCGCTTGATAGCTGTCATTGTATTGTGCTTCAGCAGGGGTGCTGGGCGCACGGAGCGGGGTCATCAACCAGGTGCACAAATGATAGCCCTTGTCCCCAGGAAGCCAGCCTCCTGGGTGAGCCGGGGCTTCGAAAAGGTCTGCCACAGAAGTCTGGCGCAGGATGAAGGCATCGTGGCTGCTGCCTGGAAAGCGGGCATTGACAGCTAGTATCAGCTGTCTGTGGTCATACACCAACTGCACATTCAACGAATGGAACCCCTTCCGGTTGCGGTAATCCTCGGCATTCTCTTGCGGCGCCCGCAAAGCCACATGCGTGCAGTCAATGGCGCCCTGGACAATGGGGAAGCCCGCTATTCTTGCAAATCCCATTGCGCGCTCCTGCTGCTTGTCCAGGGTCATGGGGTAGGAAATGTACTGACGTCTCCTTTTGAAGAGGGCATTCGTGACTTGGATGCAGCAATGCACTGTGAACTGGGAGACATTGGCAATGTCCCCAGTAGTGGATTGGAAGGAGCTGGTGGCATAGAAGTTGAGAGCCACTGCCACCGACAGATGTCCTGCTCCACAGCTGAGGCTGCAGATCTGTCTGAAGCAGGTGGCAGACCTCAAGTGACCACCTCCCTTCTGAATCGAAGCCTCCGAATACACTGCTCCTCAGACATGTTGAGGTATGAGAACTGCTGGCGGTATACCCTGGGAGGGTAAGGCCTCTTGTGCTGACGCCTGTTGGCCCTCCTCCGTCTGGCCATGATTGGCACTCTCTCTCGGCGCCTCTGAGCTCTCTCAATGCAATCAAGAAGCCCAACGTTTCCACCCATTGCAGCCCCCATTATATGTGGCCACTCAAGGCTATGGCACTGAAAAATCAATCCAACTGCAAAGCTCTGGGCTGAAGCCAGAAGTACCTGTGCGAGCGCTGAGTCAATGCAGAAAGCTCTCTGCAAATCTCTCTCTCTCTCACACAGGAGTGGTCCAAAAATGGCTACCACTAAGAAGGCAGGAAGAGCCCCCTTTAAATAGCGCCCCCACAGCGACTGGGAACCATTCCACTCAACCAGTCGCTGGGAGCGCCAGGCGGAAAGAAGGGGGGCGCCACTGAAGTTCCGGTTCGGGCGCACCAAGGGCGTTGCACCATGAAATGATGTCAGTATCTGCGCGCGCAGCTGAGCGGGCGTTGCGGTTTTGCGCCGCTGCTAAATGTCCGCTCAATTTCGCGAGAGGCGCAGTTCGCGCCGCGCCCGGGCGCTAGCCGCTTCGCGACCCACTTATCGCCCTCTTAAGGTGCTAACGGCTGGCGCTAACAACTGAATTTCTCCCCCTAACTGTTTTTGAAAAAAGTGACAGTAATCGACATGATATTAATTTATAAGCATTTTTAGGGTAATGTTTTACTCAAAAGTAGTGAATGATTTATTTACAATTAGCATTGAGTAGAACTCAATACTAGTAACTGAAGTGTGGGAAGATGAAATTAGTAAATTGCCTGCCTAGTTTCAATAATATGTTGGTGTTCAGCAACCAGTTAAAAAATAAAGCTATAGTTGAATTAAATATCAACATTTGCAATGTGCATTTTCCAGAATGATGTTCTTAAAGTTATCTGTAGAAGGTTAGTGCAGATGAACAGATGTATAACAAAATTATTTTACATGAATTACCCCAAATTACAAAATTGTGTCTTTGAGACTATATAAAACAATGGATTAAGGTGACATGTCACATTAAAGACACAATGACATTATCCAAGAGCACTTTTGATACCCGATACTAGCAATTTTACCGAAGTAGACACACATGCTTCCATGACCTTTGAGTTACAGTTGGCTAGAGGATCAGAGCTAGCTTTGACAGGCAAGTTGGTGCACAGGAATATACAAAATCACTTTTATGGTAACATCACTCCCACTGTAAATGGATTGGACAGTAGTTAATAGCTGTTTCGTTTATAGGTCCTTTTGTTTTGTAATGCAGAGCAGAGCAATTTACAGATTTTGCCAGCTGTAGGAGAGAGTTGACTCTCCTGTAGCTGACAAAATCTGAAAATACAAATTTTCTTTATTTCTCTTCCCCTGTACCATCCCACGCCATGCACCTTCCCCAGTGGAGAGGGCGAGTGACCAGCCCATGAGTGACCTGTCGATGTAACCCTGAAACTGAGCACTAGGAAGTGCGGTAAGAGTTACCTTAAGTGACTCAGCCTCCTTTTTTGTTCCCCAGCCCTCCATTTTTTTCTTTATCTCCACAGGAAACATCTGGCTGCTGCTTTTGCTTGCCCATGATGTCATGGCTGAGACTGGCAATCCAGCATGTGAAGGACAACGGGTATCAAACTACTTACTGCAGCCTTCAGACATAACTGATTGGGGTTCTTCCATGTAACACATTTTAAATATTTCTTGAAAGGAGGAGAAGTGTTAGCTGAAGTATTTCAGTGGTAGCTGCCAGCACCAAATCTTAATGACTTTAGTATGTAGCGAAAACTAACCTATCATTTGTAGGTAAAGCTAAATTCGATATTTGTGTGACAAATTTTGTTTGTAGCACGAGTACAAGAAAGAGTTTGAAAAAAGCAAAGGCCATTACCACTTGGCACTAGATACTTCGGAACAGCTTCATCATAAGGAGAATGCGATACTCCAGAGTCAGGTATTACAAGTTGTATATTCTAGTAAATCGAAAACCAGGAAAATGCTATTTTCCCCTCGGACCTTTCACCTGAATCCTCTTGCATATTACAGATCAAATACAGAGAAGAGTATGAAAAAACTAAAGGAAAATCAATGCTGGAGTTTACTGAGACTCCAAGTTATGAAGTAGCAAAACAGGCACAACACATCCAGAGTGAGGTAAAGAAATAGACTTTTGATTTACTTGTTCTATACTTTTTAAAACAGTTTGTACTAAATGGGAGTTATTTTTTTCCATGTCATACCTATAATGAAATGAGGCCTCACCGTGAACCTAATTACCTGTTCTCATCAACAGGTATATAATTTGTTATTACAAATCCCGAATATAAAATATCTTTATCATAGATTGTCAAATATTTATCCGACAAATAATAAAGGACTTTTTTTTTAACATGAATCATGCATAGTGAATGTGAAAATTCTGACATATTTAACCAATCAACAGAAAGAATACAGAAAAGATTTTGATGAATGGATCAAAGGGAGTGTGTCAGTGGACCTTGATATGACCCCAGGTTACTTGCATGCCAAACATGCCACCAGCCTCGTTAACGAGGTAACTCTCTTTCTTGGTATATTTTATCTATATATAAGAGTGCCTATAGTACATACAATTCAAGGTGTATTCATCTGTAGATGAAAAGTACAGTAATGTATTTGAAAACATGTAAACTTATAAAATGTCAAACAGCTGCATTCTAGATATTTTGCACTGTTTTGTCAGAAATATATATTATATACATTTATTTAAACACACTGCTTATTGTTTTGTTGTGATTTTTTTTTTCACTGTCTTTAATAAACAGTGCTGACTTGATGATTTGTTCCAAAGAACTTTTTGTCCCTGACCCAATGTTTTTCCATGTCAGCTGGCAGGAGCTGTACTTTGTGTGATGCTGTGTCCTTCCTGCTTTATTCCCCCCACCCCCCCACCACACCATGTGAGGCAATCCATGAAGTGGCCTGGAAAGAACTGGCAGAGAGTAGCCAAGCTGAAATGGCACTTGAGTCCAGAATCGGAAGCTGGCTCCTCCAAACGGGAGTCCAGGATTATATAGAACTACCACGCTGGTCATACTTATTAACTCTTTGAGGACTGAAGTACTACTGCTCATCCAAAATAAAATGTAAATCTAAAGAAAAAGGGTATATCAAAAAAAAAATTAAGAAACATCCCATGGTGACATATATTCTGCATTTATAATGGGTTTAGAAATTATAATAAATAATTCATAGAATATAAATAATTTTGTATGGATATTAAATGACAGAAAACTTGCGAGTTTTGAATGCTGCAAAAATATGTTCTATGCATGTCTAAGCTGCTCCACTTAGAACAAAGGGTTAACAAATGGAATGTTAAAGATAAGAATATTTCGATAGTTTTTATCTCGACATTTCTAAGCACAGACAACCTGACCAGGCAGCTTTATAAACTAGTATTTTATTCTTTGTTTTAAATTGATTTAAAGTAGTCTTTGTTATTACTGTATAATGTTGTCCAGATGTGAGCTGCTCCACTTAGAACAAATCAGAGAATAGCAACTTCCACTTAAAGTTTTATTAATTTAATCATTTGTCTCCACTAATTTCTGTTACATTAAATTTATGATAAGAATAGGCTGTTCTTTTTTTGGAGCATTTTTTCCCCAACTATAGTGCATTTCTAGTGGTCTGTGGTGGTTTAAAATATTTATCTTCTAGTGTGTCTCATTTCTCAGCCATTACATTATTATAATAAAAGCTTGCAAATGTGTTAATAGTATGTTTGTGAAAGATGAAAATAAAATCAAGTTTCATCTTTAAAAAGGCATATGGGAATGGCACTAGAATTTTCTCTATGTTTGATTTATTAAATCAAATGTTGTTTTACAGGATATGCAACATGATGCTACACCTTTTGTATTGCAGAACTAGTTCAGAAAGATGCAACCTCCTGTATTATAGAATTGCTTAATTTATATTGCTTCACATCAGATCAAGATTTAGGCAGATTCGCATTTCTGTTTGAAAATCACTATGGGTTGCTACCTTTCTCAGTAGTTGGGGAAGGCAACCTATAGACTTGCTACTGAGAACCCAAGATAGGCACTCTGCCCGCCATAGTCAATCGCACGGTTCCCTCTATCTCTGAAAATAAGTACCTATCTTGCTGTTGGAAATTATACTTTCATGGGTCCATACCTTCTGTGCATACTGCCACTGATAATGGCCCAGAAATTCGGGTCGTGGGCTTCCCGCGGGTGCAAGCCCCCGACCTGCACTTACCTTGCGCGTCGGCAGTTGAGCTCTAGGGCCCCGTGGAATTCCGCTCCGGGGCCTGGCCCAGCTGCCGGCGCACTGTGCTTGCGTGTCCCAGGGGCGTAGTTAGTGCGATGCGTCTCCTGGGATCACGTGAGCCATGGGCAGCCAATCGGAGGAGGGAAAAGCCCATTCATAAGATTGACAGGAAGACCTGTGAAAACTTGTGAATACTACGGGCCCCAAAATAGCAGTAAACCTTCAAATAAATTTTTTTTTTTAATCACACTTTTTAAATAAACTTTAAATTACATTAACTATTTTAAACAATAATTTTAAATTTTTGAAAAAAATAATTTAATAAAAAAACGGGGCTAAAAATAAACTTACCTTGCTTTAAAGTATTTAAAAATAATAAACCTGTGGAAAAAATGTTTTAATTTTAATTAATTGACCACTTACCTTGTAAAAAGCAGGCCTTACATCTGCTTTTTAAGTGTGTAAATCCTGCAGGCTTAACCTCGCGTGAAAACCTGCAAAAAAAAAACTAAGTTCAAAGCGCACGTGCAGCCTCCCCTGCACGCGCGTTCGACCTCTGAACCCCTTCGTTCAGAGGATCAGAAGTGCCGGTTTCCCGCGCATGCGCAGTGCATGTAGGAAACCGGCATTTCCATTCGGCCTACGGGTGAGTACCCCATGCGTACTCACCCGTGGAGAGCCAAATTTCTGGGCCAATACTAGCATTGCCTCATTTATTTTACCTTATTGCTGCTGACTTATGACTTCTGGCAGGGACAAAAGGGTAAATGGGTTCTAACAGAATGTAAATGTTAATATGCTCTGATTTACAACATTTTAGATCAGTCAATGGATTTGGTTAAAAGGCCTTTTTTGCAAAATGGAACTTATTCTTGAGAGAAGTCAAGTAATTAAGTTCAAATGCAACATCCTAAAAATATTTGTAAAAGATGACTTAAACTCACACAATTATCTTTTCAGAAAGAATATAGAAAAGATTGGGAAGAAAACATAAAAGGAAAAGGGCTCACTTTGGTAGAAGACACACCTGACCTGATTCGAGTCAAACATGCATCCCAGATATTAAATGAGGTACATGTACCTAATTTTGATATGATTCAGTTGTTACTGAATTCAAAATATCTCTTAGATTGAATCTCTCTCTCTCTCTCTCTCTCTCTCTGCAGCAGAATTGAATATATAGTTTAGTTAATATGCACTGATTTCTTTTTATAAAGATGAATTAAACAAACTGCCAAAATTTTCTTCAGAAAGCATATAGAAAGGACTGGGAAGAAGGTGTAAAGGGAAAAGGACTCACTCTGCTAGAAGATACACCAGACATGATTAGAGTAAAAAATGCATCCCAGATATTAAATGAGGTAAATTTACTTGATCTTCGTATGATTCAGTCATTATTGAATTCAAAATATTGTTTGCAAAGTTTCTCCTCATTGTAGTTAAAGATTATATTGTATATAAAGAATGTTTATAAATTCCAGATATTAACTTTCATTGCTACAGAAAGAATACAGAAAGGATCTTGAAGTCAAAATCAAAGGCAGAGGGATGCAACTGTGTTCAGATATTCTTGATATTAAACGTGCCAAGAAAGCATCAGAAATCATCAGTCAGGTAAATACAGATTGCAGACTATTTACATGGTCAGGGCGTTTTTTCTAGTCAGTGCAAATGCTTTCATTATAACACTTCCCCTGGTCCTTAGAATATTGTGTTTTTCTCCTATAATTATTGATATAATTATAAAATCTATTTTCTAGAATTTTCATTTACTTTCATTTTGTTCACATAATAATGCTGTTGTGACATTTTGTTGTTCAAACCAAAAATGACCAGAAGTATTGGTTAATGTTATTCTAAGCACATGTTCAAACCTAAACATAGGTTGGTGCTGATGAAAGGGTTAGTAACCTTATAGATATGAAATATTAATAATGGTAATTATAGCACTTGATGTGTTTTAGAAGTGTGTGCGCAGAATGAATAGTACATACTTCAATCCACAGAACAGACGACTCGGATCAGTGCAAGCCTTGACTCATTGGTATAACCCTCTCCTCTGAGTCAGTAGGTTGTGGGTTCTTGCCCCACTCCAGAGACTTGAGCACATAATCTAATCTGGTGCTTTGCTGCAGTACTGAGGGAGTTCTGCATTGTCAGAGGTGCCATATTTTGGATGAAATGTTAAACTGAGGTCCTGCTTGCCTGTTCAGGTAGCTGTAACAGATCCTACAGCATACAAAAGCAAAATACTGCGGATGCTGGAAATCTGAAATAAAAACAGAAAATGCTGGAAATACTCAGCAAGTCAGGCAGCGTCTGTGAAGAGAGAAACACAGGTAACGTTTCAGGTCGATGACCTTTCAGCAGAACTGGGGATCCTACAGCATTTGAAGAGCAGGGAGTACTCCCAGTGTCCTGGCCAACATTTATCTTTCAACTAATATTACCAAAAACAGATTTTCTGATCACTTAACTCATTTGCTACTTGTGGAATCTTGTTGTGCACAAATTGCAGCTGTGGTTATCTACATAACTACAATGACTATAAAGTAACTAATTGGCTATGAAGCTCTTTGTGATGTCCTGAAGATGTGTCAGGCACAATGTAAATGCAAGTTCTTTCTTCGTGAACCAATGGAGATAGCCATAGTGGATCATAGTCAGAGTCATAGAGTTATACAGCACAGAAAGAGGCCCTTCAGCCCATCGTGTCCGCACCGGCCATCAAGCCCTGTCTATTCTAATCCCGTTTTCCAGCACTTGGTCCGTAGCCTTGTATGCTATGGCGTTTCAAGTGCTCATCTAAATGCTTCTTGAATGTTGTGAGGGTTCCTGCCTCTACCACCCTTTCAGGCAGTGAGTTCCAGATTCCAACCACCCTCTGGGTGAAAAAGTTTTTCCTCAAATCCCCTCTAAACCTCGTGCCCCTTACCTTGAAACTATGCCCCTGGTTATTGACCCCTCTACTAAGGGGAAAAGTTCCTTTCTATCTACCCTATCTATGCCCCTCATAATTTTGTACACCTCAATCAGGATCCCCCTCAGCCTTCTCTGCTCTAAGGAAAACAACCGCAGCCTGTTCAGTCTCTCTTCATAGCTGAAGCGCTCCAGCCCAGGTAACATCCTGATGCATCTCCTCTGCACCCTCTCCAATGCAATCACATCCTTCCTATAGTGTGGCGACCAGAACTGCACACAGTATTCCAGCTGTGGCCTAACTAGCGTTTTGTACAGCTCCATCATAACCTCCCTGCTCTTATATTCTATGCCTCGGCTAATGAAGGCAAGTATCCCATATGCCTTTATTAACCTTTGCCTCCAATTTCCACCCTTCCCTCACCTTCACATGGTCCATCTCTGACTCTTCCCTTCCCTTCCTCAACTTCTCCGTCTCCATCTCTGGGGATAGGTTATCGACCAATATTCACTACAAGCCCACTGACTCCCACAGCTACCTGGACTACACTTCCTCCCACCCCGCCTCCTGTAAGGACTCTATTCCATTCTCCCAGTTTCTCCGTCTCCGCCGTATCTGCTCCGACGATGCCACCTTCCATACCAGTGCTTCAGACATGCCTCCCTTTTTCCGCAACCGAGGATTCCCCTCTACCGTGGTTGACACTGCCCTCGACCGTGTCAGTTCTATCTCCCGCACTTCTGCTCTCACCCCTGCCCCTCCCTCCCGGAACCACGATAGGGTTCCCCTTGTCCTCACCTTTCACCCCACCAGCCTCCACATTCAACAGATCATCCTCCGGCATTTCCGCTACCTCCAAAGTGATCCCACCACCAAACGTATCTTCCCCTCCCCTCCCCTTTCAGCATTCCGTAGGGACTGCTCCCTCCGAGACACCCTAGTCCACTCCTCTATCACCCCAAACAGCCCTTCCCCTTCGCCTCGCACCTTCCTGTGCAAGCGGAGGAGATGTAACACATGCCCCTATACCTCCCCCCTTCCCACTGTCCAGGGCCCCAAACACCCCTTCCAGGTGAAACAGCGATTTACTTGTACTTCTCGCAATCTAGTATACTGTATTCGCTGCTCACGATGCGGTCTCCTCTACATTGGGGAGACTGTAGTGTATGTAACCGTCTACCTTTAAGAGACTATTATATGTAACCGTTCACCTTTAAGAGAACTATTTTAGGTGTGGCACTACTTGTTTGGCTTCTGTATACGGTAATACCGACGGTGACCACACCGGTATATAAGTGCTGTGGCATGATTTATAGGGCAGACTCGCCCTGACCTTCGAATAGTAAAGTCCTGTTGTATGTTACTCCTGGAGTCTGTGTCGTAATTAACTGCACAACCCACAGACTTTACAGTGGCGACGAGTCCGATCGTACCCTGCGGTAACAATAATTTCAAAGCAACGAAAGAGCGCCGAAAAGAGGCAACCGCCCTCGTCATTCGGCTGGGAGAAAACTCAAGGCTGCAGCAATAGAAAGGAGGAAGACTTTAGCGACAAAAACTTCCATCAGCAACAGGCACTGACTGTCCCTTCTGCCACGGTGACTGTGAGTAAGGGAAAGTGAAAAGAATAGCCGGAGGATAAGGGCTGGGCACTCGACCATGGTCGAGGGGGAAAAGGAGCCGGACAAAAAGTCGGGTCCAACGGCGTCGTGAGAGACCGCGACCGGCGGGAAAAGCCGGGCGGTGACCGAAGCCACGAAGCGCTGCGACCGGGAGCGTAGGCGCGGGAAGAGAGAAACTCAGCCGCAGCCGGGGAGAGAAGCACCGGATCGCGAGAGGGCTGGGAGGCGCAATTGGGGTCCGAGCGAGCGGGAGAGGCAGAGCCGACCAAGAGAGACTGCGCGAGAGCCAGTCCAGCGGCTGAACTGTCCTCCGTCAACGGGGTGTAACCAGCGCCGGTAGAGCCGAGCGAGCGGGAGAGAGGCAGAGCCGAGCAAGGGGAACTGTGCGAGAGCCAGTCCAACGGCTGAACTGTCCTCCGTCAACGGGGTGTACCCAGCGCCGGTAGAGCCGAGCGAGCGGGAGAGAGACAGAGCCGAGCAAGGGGAACTGTGCGAGAGCCAGCCCAGCGGCTGAACCTGTTCGCCGTCAACGGGGTACCCAGAGCCGGTCGCCCTGCCATAAAATTTAAAAAAAAAAGGGGAAAGCCTTGAAGCCGACGCGCAGGCTGTGAACCTGAAAGCCAGCGGCCGTCGCCCGTGGGGAAAGTGTACCCCTCCCGCCAGGGAAGAAACGCGGGAAGCCGCCATTAGGCGGGGAAGAAGACAGAAGTGGGAAACCGCCATTGAAGTGGGCGGGGAGAGAAGATAAGAGCGAGAAACCACCATTTTCGCGGGAAGACCGCCATCTTAGAGAAAAAAAAAGAAATAATAATTTAAAGAAATACTTGTGTTGTTCCCAAAGAGAGGAAGATGCCTAAGCGTGGTAACATCAACGATTTTAATTCCGAAGTAGAAGACTGGGCCACGTACGTGGAACGCATTGAGATCTATTGTGAGGCCAATAAAATAGAAGAAGATGACAAAGCTATAACCTTGCTGAACTCGATGGGCGCAAAGACATATGGGCTCTTGAAGCATCTACTATCACCAGCTAAACCGGCGGATCAGACTTTCGATGATATTGTGGCTGTCCTGAAGGACCACTTGAACCCTACACCGTTGATGTTGGCGGAACGATTCAAATTCTATGCGAGAACGCAACGGAAAGACAAAAGCAACGCAGAATACTTGGTCGAACTGCGTAGACTAGCGAAATACTGCCAGTTTGGAGGGAATCTGACAGAGGCATTGCGAGACAAGTTCGTGTGCGGGTTGGCAAAGGAAGGAACGCAAAAGCGACTACTCGAAGAGAACGACCTTACACTTGACAGGGCTGTCCTTATTGCAGCATCGCACGAAGCCGCAGCGAAGGGAACTGCGGAAATGCAGCTAAAGACAGCAGCACTAAGTGTGGATCAAATTACCTCGACAACAACAAAATGCTATCGTTGTGGGAAGACAACACACGACCAGAACCAATGCTGGTTTAAGAACCAGGAATGTAGGAAATGTGGCAAACTGGGTCACATAGCTAAGGTATGCCGGTCAGGGAAGAAGACCAACAACCAAAGGACCAACAACCAAAGGAAGCCATCACAGGAAAAGTACAACAAGGTACACAAGGTGGCTGAGAAGAGTTCAGACGAACAGAATTCAGACTCAGACCCAAACGGCCAGGAGCTGGGTAGTCTGAGAATTCACAATGTGAGTAAGGAAGCTGACCTACAAACTATCTGGGTCATGCTAAAAATAGCTGGAATCCAAGTGAAAATGGAGTTGGACACTGGATCAGCTCTATCAGTCATAAATCGAAGGGATTACCACCGGCTATTCTCACATATACCCTTAAGAGATACCAAGTTCGTATTGCAGACATACACGGGGCATAAAGTATACCCC
The DNA here is from genome assembly GCF_052327205.1 of Somniosus microcephalus. Lineage (NCBI taxonomy): Eukaryota > Metazoa > Chordata > Chondrichthyes > Squaliformes > Somniosidae > Somniosus > Somniosus microcephalus. Next base: position 73,771,756 of record NC_140991.1, read on the forward strand.
ATGGGAAAGATAAGAGTCAAAGTGAGAGATAGGGGTAAAGAACACCCAAGAATGAACTTATACGTACTACATGAGGGAGGACCACCACTTCTAGGACGGGAGTGGATCAAGAAAATAGACATGGAATGGCACTATCTAAAAGCCATAACGAGTGAGGACTCGGTGCAGACAATCAGCTCAGATTCTGAAACGGATGACGATAAGACCAACCCAAATATGAAAGACAAGGCTGAAATGGACTTGCCGACGAAGGTTGGAAAAACGAAGGCATGCATAAAGGCTTATGCTCCAGAGAAGAACAAAGTTTCAGAACAGAACTCCACCGAACAACGACAGCCTAGTTCGACAGAAAATTCTGAGCCTGTTCAAGTTACGGACATATCCATGACGGAAGAACACCGAGCTCGGACTCAAACTTATTTCAAATTACGACAATTAGAACAATTGAGTTACCGTCTCGTACAAGAGATGAAAACAATGAAAAAGTTCTATGATACCGAATGGGAGAATCTGGAAAGACAACAGAAGCAGCTAGCTCAAGCAGAGAGCGACCATAGAGCCATCGTGACCAATTACCGATCACATCTCCCTTATGCTGTTCAGGAGTTAGAATATTTGCAGGAAGAAGCAAATGAAGAGGAATCTTCAGGAAGCCAGGATTTTATTCCAGTTCTTCTCTACGACTCCTTACAAGCAGAGTGTGAGAAGTTGAAAGAACAGTATGAACAGGCCCAGGCTACAATTCTGGAAGGGGTTAACTCGGCAACCTCCGAAAAGCTAGTTTCAGTGGAAGCATATGAGCAACTGAAGGTTGAACATGAGCAAGAAGTCCAAAGGCTGCAGGAAATTCTTGATGAGCTCAAGGCCAAGACAGACTCATCGGTAGAAGTTCCATCCATAGATGAGAAATTAGAGGTGAAAGACATGGCAGAACCTGAAAGACAAGATGTACAAGAACTCAGAAAAATATTAAAGGAAACCCAAGACAAATATGGGGCGGCAATGACCGAGATTCAACAACTTGAAGAACAGATTCAACTGGGAATCCATTCAGTGGAAGAAAAGGGAACTGTAAGAAACACAGAGACTGTAAGAATGGCCTCTGAACATGAGCTAGAGAGCATCAAGGCGCAACTTCTCCGAGCGCTGGAAGCCAAAGTACAAGAGGAAAAGAAGGTGAAAGCATTGGAGGAAAAGGTGGATGAAATGGAGAAGACTCTGACCCACAGTGTTCCCGTGGAAGAGTTAACGGTCAGCCAACTCCTTCATATGCTGAAGGACAAGACTCTACAATGGGAACAATCTGAACACGAGCTTCAATCTTCAAAGGGAAGGAGTTCGGAGCTCTCAAAAGTTATGGAAATAGCTGAGGTTGCAACACAGATTTTACAGGGATGCCAAAAGTACGCTGAATCACGTCAATGTGAACAGCAGAATGTTGAAACAGCTGCTCCAGTAGAAGGATTGAATAGCCTGATCAATCAATCCCCGAGGGAAGGGGAAGTATTGAAATCACAAACAAGGTCATTAGTGAAGGATTTGCAGGAAACCCAGGAAGAGCGGGATGAATATGAACGCATGAAGAAGTCTCTTCAGGAAAGATGTCTAGGGAGGGAACAACAGTCGGCTAACGTCCAGTTGGGTACGGAAGAAGTAGCAGGCCCTCTCGCTAGACTAGCTCAGGACAACACCGAATATTACCATGACCTGTTGAGTGACACTGAATATTACGAGGATCTGGTCTGCCCAGCTTGTGATGAAAACTCCCAAAGTGCAGAAATCAGGATGAAGCACTTAAAGTCTAAGGAACATAGGGAGATGGTGGCGCTGCAGCTGGCAGCTGATAAGGGAGCCCCGAGAGTCTCCAAGAAGCAGAAAAGAAAAAGAAGAAGCAGAAGATGATAACCATCAAAATCATTATCACTCCTACCAGATCATGCACGTGGGCCCTACAAAGGGAGATAAATCAGTTGGAAAGTAAGGAAAATTACCAAGGCAATACAGCTGTTTGTAAAAGTCAGCATTGCTGGTTCAGCAGGACGGGAGTTCAAGCTGTTACGTCAAGGGGAAGACTAGTGGAGGAGTCACGCTAGCAATGTGAAGCGGCTACACCACAGCGATGTTGTTCGGACCGAGTCAAGACTAGAGACTGAATCTATACACTGTTCCCACAGAGACTGAACCTGTGAACTGTTTCCCACAGAGACTATATCTGTAAATTGTTTACCTGAAGTTGAATATATGTATGTTATTGAGAAATAGTATGTTGTAAGCTAAAAAGGGAGGATTGTAGTGTATGTAACCGTCTACCTTCAAGAGACTATTGTATGTAACCGTTCACCTTTAAGAGAACTATTTTAGGTGTGGCACTACTTGTTTGGCTTCTGTATACGGTAATACCGACGGTGACCACACCGGTATATAAGTGCTGTGGCATGATTTATAGGGCAGATTCGCCCTGACCTTCGAATAGTAAAGTCCTGTTGTATGTTACTCCTGGAGTCTGTGTCGTAATTAACTGCACAACCCACAGACTTTACAGAGACCAAACGCAGATTGGGTGACCGCTTTGCGGAACACCTCCGTTCAGTCCATAAGGGTGACCCCGAGCTTCCGGTCGCCTGTCATTTTAATTCACCGCTCCATTCCCACTCGGACCTCACCGTCCTTGGCCTCTTGTATTGTTCCACGGAAGCTCAACGTAAACTCGAGGAACAGCACCTCATCTTCCGATTAGGCACTCTGCAGCCTTCCGGACTCAATATCGAGTTCAACAATTTCAGATCATAACCTCGGCCCCTATTACATTTTTCTTGTAATTTTTCCACTCCTTTCCCCCCCCCGCCTTTCCTTTTGTTTCTCTCTCACACCTGGCAGCTATCTCTTGCCCTGCCAGTACACTTCACACCTAATCTCAGCCTATTACCATCTCGTCTAGCTTCGAACACCTTTTATTGTCTCTTTCTCTGCTTTTGTTTCTTTTACTTCTTTTGTCAGATCGCAGATTTTCTTTCCAGTTTTGAAGAAGGGTTCGACCTGAAACGTCAACTCAAATTTCTCTCCACGGATGTTGCCTGACCTGCTGAGTTTTTCCAGCATTTTCTGTTGTTATTTTGCCTTTATTAACCACCTTATCTACCTGTTCTGCCTTCAGGAATCTATGTACATGCACACCAAGGTCCCTCTGATCCTCTGTCCTTCCTAGGGTCCTACCATTCATTGTGTATTCCCTTGCCTTGTTAGTCCTCCCAAAATGCATCACCTCACACTTTTCAGGGTTAAATTCCATTTGCCACTGTTCTGCCCATCTGGGTTCTGAGTATCAATTTACTAAGCTCTAATTGTTTCTCTATCACAGGCAATGTATAAGCAGATGTCTGACTTGGGACAAAATAAATATGGAACTGTTATGGACACACCAGAGTTGATGCATGCTGCACACGTGAAAGACCTTTACAGCCAGGTAGGTAATAGCTAGTATGAATTCTGTTTGAGAAGTAAGGCAATAACAAGCTAATTTTTTAAATAATAAAGGAAAACTGCAAATGCTAGAAATCTGAATTAAAAGCAGAAAATGCTGGAAATACACAGCAGTTCTTGAGGTTCTTGTGGCCTGTATAGATGAAAGCGGTGGCTGCAGGGTGGATGAGCAAACCGACCATGGCACCGAGGTACAGGAAGCCATTCAAGCGGGGGGAGTTAATAGGAATGTAGTGATAATTGGGGACAGCATAGTCAGGGGGGATAGATACAGTTCTCTGCGGCCAAGAGCGAGAGTCCAGACGGCTGTGCCATGTGGCCAGGTGCCAGGGTTCGAGACATCTGCTCTGGGCTGGAGAGGAACTTGCAGTGGGAGGGGGAGGAGCTAGTGGTCGTGGTCCATGTAGGTACCAACGACATAGGTAGAACTAGGAAAGAGGTTCTTCTGAGAGAGTATGAGCAGCTAGGGGCTAAATTAAAAAGCAGAACCTCAAGGATAATAATGTCTGCATTATTACCTGAGCCACGAGCAAATTGGCATAGGGTAAATAAAATTAGAGAGGTGAATGCGTGGCTCAAAGACTGGTGTGGGAGAAATGGGTTTCGATTCCTGGGGCACTGGTACCAGTACTGGGGAAAGTGGGATCTGTATTGTTGGGACGGTCTTCACCTGAACCGTGCTGGGACCAGTGTTCTGGCGAGTCGTATAACGGTAGAGAGGGCTTTAAACTAAATATTGGGGGCATGGGATCAAATTTGGGAAGATGTGGCAATTCAAAGATTAGAGACAAGGCAATAGAGAAAGGTATTAATATGGGAAATGATAAACAGGCTGTGACGGGAAGGGATAGAGAGTACAAATCTAAGAGTAAATCAACAGATAAGGCTAGAGATTACAAAAATAATAAAAGGACAAAACTACAGGTTCTGCATCTGAATGCATGTAGCATTCAAAACAAAACAGATGAACTGAGTGCAAATAGTAATAAATAAATATGATCTGATAGCCATTACAGAAACATGGCTGCAGGATGACATAGATTGGGACCTGAATATTGAAGGGTACATGACATTTAGGAAGGACAGGAAGGTGGGAAAAGGTGGAGGGGTGGCTCTGTTAATTAATGATGGTATTAGCACAATAGAGAGGGATGACCTAAGTTCAGGAAACCAGGATGTAGAAGCGGTTTGGGTAGAGATGAGAAATAATAAAGGCAAGAAGTCACTTGTGGAAGTCGTGTACAGGCCCCCTAACAGTAACCACATGGTAGGATGGAGAATAAAGGAAGAAATAATGGGAGCTTGTCAGAAGGGTACGGCAATAATCATGGGGGATTTTAATCTGCATATAGACTGGAAAAATCAGATGGGCAAAGGTAACATAGATGAGGAGTTCATGGAATGTTTTCGGGCTAGTTTCTTACAACAGCACGTTCTGGAGCCAACCAGAGAGCAGGCTATACTAGACCTGGTATTGCGCAACGAGATAGATTAATTAATGACCTCATAGTGAAGGCGCCCCTAGGTAGCAGCGATCATAATATGATTCAATTTTACATTCAGTTCGAGAGAAAGAAGAGTGGGTCCAAGACTAGTATTTTAAACTTAAATAAGGGCAATTATAAGGGAATGAAAGCAGAGCTAGCTAAAGTGAACTGGCAAATTAGGTTAAGGGATAGGTCAATAGAGTTGCAGTGGCAGACATTTAAGGGGATATTTCAAAATTCACAGAACATATACATTCCAACAAGAAAGAAAAATTCCAAGGGGAAGACCCACCATCCGTGGTTAACTAAAAACGTTAAAGATAGTATTAAATTTAAAGAAAAAGCATATAATTGCGCAAAGATGGGTGGCAGGTCAGAAGATTGGACAGAATATAAAAAACAGCAAAGAATGACTAAAAGATTAATAAGGAGAGAAAAATTAGAGTACGAGAGAAAGCTAGCTAGAAATATAAAAACAGATAGTAAGAGTTTCTATAGATATTTAAAAAAGAAAAGAGTTAAAGTGAGCATTGGTCCTATAAAAAGTGAGTCTGGGGAACTAATAATGAAAAATAAGAAGATGGCAGTTGAATTGAACAGGTGTTTTGCATCGGTCTTCACTATAGAGGATACAAGTACCATCCCAGAAATAGCTGTAAATCAGGAAATGGAAGGGAGGGAGGAACTCAAGAAAATTATAATCACCAGGGAAGTGGTACTGAGCAAATTGTTGGAGCTGCGGGCAGACAAGTCCCCGGGTCCTGATGGACTTCATCCTAGGGTCTTAAAAGAAGTGGCTAGTGAGATAGTTGATGCGTTAGTTTTAATTTTCCAAAATTCCCTAGATTCGGGAAGGTTCCATTAGATTGGAAAATAGCAAATGTAACTCCTTTATTCAAAAAGGGAGGGAGACAGAAAGCAGGGAACTACAGGCCAGTTAGCTTAACATCTGTCATAGGGAAGATGTTAGAAGCTATTATTAAAGACGTTATAGCAGGGCATTTAGAAAAGTTCAAAGTAATCAAGCAGAGTCAACATGGCTTTGTGCAAGGGAAATCATGTTTAACCAATTTATTGGAGTTCTTTGAGGAAGTAACGTGCTGTGGATAAAGGGGAACCGGTGGATGTACTGTACTTAGATTTGATAAGGTGCCACATCAAAGGTTATTGCGGGAAATAAAAGCTCATGGTGTAATGGGTAACATATTGGCATGGATAGAAGATTGGCTAGCTAACAGGAAACAGAGAGTAGGCATAAATGGGTCATTTTCTGATTGGCAAGATGTAAGGAGTGGTGTGCCACAGGGATCAGTGCTGGGGCCTCAACTTCTTACAATTTATATAAATGACTTGGATGAAGGGACCGAAGGTATGGTTGCTAAATTTGCTGATGACACTAAGATAGGTAGGAAAGTAAATTGTGAAGAGGACATAGGAGGCTACAAAGGGATATAGATAAGTTAAGTGAAACATAGAAACATGGAAGATAGGAGCAGGAGTAGGCCATTTGGCCCCTCGAGCCTGCTCCGCCATTCAATGAGATCATGGCTGCTCATCCAAATTCAGTACCCTATCCCTGCCTTCTCTCCATATCCCTTGATCCCTTTAGCCTTAAGAAATATATCCAACTCCTTCTTGAATATATTTAATGAATTGGCCTCTACTGCCTTCTGTGGTAGCGAATTCCACAGGTTCACCAAGTGAGTGGGCAAAGATCTGGCAAATGGAGTATAATGTGGTAAAATGTGAAGTTGTTCTTTTTGGCAGGAAGAATAAAAATGAAGCATATAATCTAAATGGTGAGAGATTGCAGAGCTCTGAGATGCAGGGGGACCTGGGTATCCTAGTGCATGAATCACAAAAGGTTCAGCAAGTAATTAGGAAAGCTAATAGAATGTTAATGTTTATTGCGAGGGGCATTGAATACAAAAGTAGGGAGGTTATGCTTCAGTTATACAGGGCATTGGAGAGACCACATCTGGAGTACTGTGTACAGTATTGGTCTCCTTATTTAAAGAAGGATGTAAATGCATTGGAAGCAGTTCAGAGAAGGTTTACTAGACTAATACCTGGAATGGGCGGGTTGTCTTATGAGGAAAGGTTGGACAGGCTAGGCTTGTATCACTGGAGTTTCGAAGAATAAGAGGTGACTTGATTGAAACATATAAGATCCTGAGGGGTCTGGACAGGGTGGATGTGGAGAGGATGTTTTCTCTTGTGGGAGAATCTAGAACTAGGGGTCACTGTTCAAAAATAAGGGGTCGCCCATTTAAGACAGATGAGGAGAAATTTTTCCTCACAGAGGTTCGTGAGTCTTTGGAACTCTCTTCCTCAGAGGGCGGTGGAAGCAGAGTCTTTGAATATTTTTAAGGCAGAGGTAGATAGATTCTTGGTAAGCAAGGGGGTGAAAAGTTATCGGGGGTAGGCAGGAATGTGGAGTAATCAGATCAGCCATGGTCTTATTGAATGGCGGAGCAGGCTCGAAGGGTCGAGTGGCCTACTCCTGCTCCTAATTCGTATGTTCAGTCAGCATCTGTAAAGACAAAATACAAGCTATGATGATTCAGGTGCATACCTTTTCATCAGACGTACAGCTAAGAGAGAACCTATAATCATCATTTGGTTATTCCACAGAAAAAATACAAAGATGAAGCAGAAAAGATGCTAAGTACATGCACTACTGTAGCAGATTCTCCAGAAATAGCGAGAGTTAAGAAAAACCAAAAAAATCTTAGCACAGTAAGTATGAGTATTAGTTTTGCTTTTATTAATGCATGTCAAAGTTTTACATTTTGACTGCAATATGCAAGTACAATGTATTTCCCTCAGTTATCTCTTTGCATCTTTAATAGATCGGCATCACAGTCCTTTGTCTCCAGTCCTCAGGAACAGTCCCTGTTTCAAAGGATTTCTTAAACATACCCACTAGAACATGTACATTTTCATTAGCTACTTTCTTAAGTGTGCTAGAGTGCAATTCATCTAGGCTTAGGAATTTGGCTTATTTCAAAGCCTTCAGTCTGTCCACTGCCCATTTATTGGTTACATCTACTTTTCTTAGAATCTCATCATTGTAGCTTCAGAAATTCTATCCAACAGTAGGGAGGGTGTCCAAGGTTTCCTGCATTGCCACAGGCACCCAAAAATATTTGTCAATTTAATCAACTGATATAATGTCCCTTTTGTAATCCTTCAGTGGTCTCACTATTTCCCATACCGCCTGTTTGCTGCAAATATATGCATAAAAAGCCTTTCACATTATGTTTCATATTTCCAGCAATCCTAATCTCACCATGGGCGATGTATTGAGCACAAATGTCTACCTAATGCACTACTCAGCTAGGCCTGTCTTTCCAGTGGGAGGCTGCTTAAATATGCAAATCGGGGTCTTGTGTATTCCTGAAAGTATGCCCCTTTTTTCCTCTGAACTTCTCCCTTCTGAAAGTCTGGTCCAGCTTCCTCCCCTGCCCCCCAAAGCCCAGAGAACTTAGGCACAGGTTGACAAGATCTCCAAGTGTGCTTGGGGACATGCTGAAGTTTAATTAGCTAAAGCCATGCAGTCTAACAGTACAGACCACTTGTGAGCTTCCCACTGCTTCTCCAGCTAGGACCACCTCGCCCATTAAGGCATTGGATTTCAGGGTTATCTGAAGTAAAATAGGATGAATTCCAGGCATCAGGGATCGGTATACCATTCTAGGTCACATAAATCAACAAAGCTGGTTGGCCAGTCATCAATAGTACCCTGGCGTACTGCAGATCTGCCTGATTCAGGTGTTGGATTACCAAGACTTCCACAGAGGATTGATTTGGTTGCAGTCTTGGATTGCTAAGCATATCCTCTTGATCTTTAAAGAGACTCACTTATCTCCCTACATTTCCTGCAGCAGCTAAAATAGAAGTGAAACATAATGGCCCAGAACTTGGAGTCGGGGGCTTGCCGCGCGTGCAAGCCCCCGATGTGCACTCACCCTGCACGCCGACATCTGAAACCTGGCCCGCAGTGGATTTCCTTTCAGTGGCCAGGTTCTGATGTCGGCGCGCTGTGCTAACCTGACCCAGCGGCGTAGTTAGTGCGATGTGCCGGCTGGGATCAGGTGAGCACTGTTCAGCCAATCAGGGGAGGGGAAACTTCATTCATAAGTTTGAGAGTAAGAACTGTCAAACTCATGAGAAGTACTGCACCCCAAAACACTACTTAAACTTTAAATAAAATTTTAAAAAACATCCCAATCATTAAATTAAGTATAAATAAGTTTTAAAAGAATAATTTAAACAATTTTTTTTTTTTTTTTAATAAATTTTTAATAAAAGGGTCTAAAACTAAACTTACCTTATTGTAGATTCTTTAAAATAATAAACCTGTGGAAATTTTTTTTCTAAATTGCACTAAATCCTACTGAACTCCACAAATAAACACTAAAGCCTGCACATCTGCCGATGCACTTTATTCACTTTATTATGGTCATATTTATGCTAATATATATGTACAAATGTATGTTGAAATGTTTAAGTGTCCTAATCCAAATTGTACACTCTCGGGAGCCGCAAGCCTACATTTCGTTGTACTGCACTTGTGCACTAACAATGACAATAAAAGTTGATTTGATTTGATTTGATTTGATTTGAAAACACCACTTACCTGTAAAAATAAATACTTACGTGTGCTTTTTACAAGCGTAAAGACCGGAGGCCTTTACACATGCGCAAATCCCCCAAAACAGAGGAAATCCAAGACGCACGCGCTGCCCCCTACAGCGCACGTGCTAGCCTCTTCACCTCTTGGGTGAGAGGAGAGGAAATGCCGGTGTGCATGCTGAAAACCGGCATTTCCTCCGGCCAGACGCGTGAGTACCCCTTCCGTACTCACGCGTTTGGGGAGGAATTACTGCCCCTATAAGTATATCCAAAAGTGAGGTGATAAGGTCAAGAGCTGATTATGTTGTATCTCTTTCAAAGCGTATTTTCATTTTTAAAATTAATTTTAGTTCCAATTATGTACCGCTTAGCACTTTGAATCATATGATTTGAACTGATCATAGGATCCTGGTTTGCATCCAATAAAACACTTGTCACCCACCAAAAATGTGTTCAAAAATAGAATAAAACCACCGTATGAACATCTTGCTGCGTGCTTTATTATCTACAGAGGTAATTTTGGATAGTATTCATGCCAGTTGTAAATTCCAATGTAACTTTTACATGGCAGATGCATATTTACAACCGATGACCAGAAAACAATCATTGGGAGAGGGAATCTAATTAGTAAAAAAGTGTGCTTACTTTGTTGAACATTAACAACTCAAGGAACTTGATACCATGGTGAATGCACGGCTTATAGTTCTGCAGTGCTCTCAGATAAGTAGTGGGGGCAAAAAGAGAAACGGGCACACATGCGGGGGAGGGGGGAGTTGCATTGTGAAGGCCTTATCCAAGGGAAAGAATCAAAACACATTGGATGTCCCACATAGGGTTTGATCAGATGAACAGTGAATGTGGAAGTTCAGATTTTGCATGATGGTATTGCTGATGTATGTGCAATGATGAAACCTTGTGTAAAGGGCAGGGGTTGAAATTAGTCTGGGACACAGTTCTGGTTTTAATCTCGCTGAGCACTTATTGTAGCGATTTTTGAAACCCTCATTAAATTTCCAAACTTTAACTTTTTAATGGCCATTGAATCTTGCAAGATAAGGAAAAGACTTTTGCACACTTGCTCCATTCCTAGTTCTCTTGACTTACTGTGTCATACTCCCAGACCAGTGATTTCCCATCTCTGTACTTTTAGAATCTTATATCAAGTATTCGCTTGTCTCCAGGGACTTTGCCACTGAACCCTCCCACCTTACTGCACGAGCCAGCCTGTTGTTATCACTGCTGGCCTTATTGCAGCTCCTGGGAGGCTTACTTTTATCTTTGCGCAGATACTGAGGAAAGAGTATCAATTTTTTTTGCCATTTCTGCCTTCCCCGGATCCTGGTGCCTATCTCGCTGAATCTTTTAAAAATATATATTTGTTCTGGGATGTGGACGATGCTGGCAAGGCCAAAATTATTACCCATCCCTAGTTGCCCTTGGGATATTAAGGGCTGGATTTTCACATTGGAGGTGGGTTGGGTGCGGGTCAGGTGGCCGGCGGATCCCGAACTCGCCCCCATTGTCAGGTCAGAAAAAGTTGAGATTTTACCCTAATTGGCCAATGAATTCCGGGCATGTGGGTTCCCCTGTGTCAATTAGTGTTTTGGGACTGAAACTTGCTTCTGCTGCTGCCACTTCTCTAGCTGGATTTAAGGCCTCCAAGCTGGCTTGTTCCTTATGCGCCTGTTTTGCTGATACTGTGGAAGCCTGGGGATCCTGCCTTCATCGGCGATGTCTACCTCAAGGCCCAAGGCTTCGCCAAGATTCACCGATGACTCCCTCCAAGTGTTGGTAGAGGAAGTCACAGCTAACAAAGAGGTGCTCTTCCCCTCTCTGGGAGGAAGAAGTCTCCCCAGCAGACAAAAGCTGTATGGCTTCAGATCGTGAGGGAAGTGAGAAGCAGGTCGGTCTGCAGCAGAACCTGGCTGCAGTGCCGTAAAAGGTTCAATGACCTTGTTCGAAGAGGAAAAGTGAGTAAAGCATCACCTTTACCTTCATTCTGCTCCCCATCTCCTCTCATCACCAGCACTCTGCATTGTCAACCTACTCCTACACATCCCACTGTACCCTTACATGCCTTGCATCCCTAACCATCCCTCTCTATGTTCACAAGCACTTCAGAATTCGACTATACTGCCCTCACATTCCCTATCACAGTTATGCACTGACAACAACTACCAACACACAGGGAGGGCCCTTGATATCTGCACCTCAATCCATCCCTGTCTCCTTCTAAGCATCTATGCTCTGGAATCTCTACACTCACTCCATTATTCTCAATCAAACTCCACTTGTCACCCTGCAGGAAAAGAGAGCCCACAATAAGCGGGAAAGGACGAGGACTGGAGGAGGGCCACCCTCAATAGCCCATCTCACCAATGCTGAGGAGGCGGCCCTGGAGATCATTGGTGCTAGCCTGGATGTGTAAGCGGGGGAAGGACAGACTGGCACAGAGGAGCAAGCTGGTGACAGAATAGTTTTGCATCTCTCTCATTTACATTGCATGAGTGACTGAAATGGCTACTGATGTTCGTACTGATTGACTTATGATGATCTGCACAACTCCATGTGCATGCTACATTAATATCAGTTGTCTAACTGATGCCTTTACTCCATCACAGGATCATTGACATCGCCAGTGTCCCGGAGGAAGAAGGCAACCATGAAGACTCAGAGGAACCTGCAACCTCTGAGGGCGCATCATCAACAGATGTAAGTGCAGCCAGCACCAGCACAGATACACACACCTCAGTGGGACCTTCGCGACATAGAGTAGAGCTGTCACCTGGTGTATCACAGATCACAAGTGAGCATCAGCAGATGGTGGAGACAGGGACAGCAGTGGAGAGTCCACATTGGAGGTCGCAGGACTCCTAGCTCTGCTCAGCTGCATGTGGACCCTGTGCCTCCGGGCCCATACAGAAACTGCAGGAGCAGGTGCTGGAGTCTCTGGCAGGTTTTGTCTCCAGGGTCACTGCATGTGTGGAGAGGATGGAGCAGTCTAACTCTAACATGAGCAGAGCCTTTTTGGAGTCATTGGCACATGAACGCATCACCACGGAAAGGATGGCAACCTCCGTGGAAAGAATGGTTACGGTACAGGAGTGGATGGCTACGGCCATGGAGGAGCTAAGTTGCCAGAGTGTTGAAAACATGGTCATTGTTCAGAATAGATTGACATCTCTGGAGGAGCGATGGACAGCTATTGAGCAGAGAAACCAGAGCTTCATGGAAGTCCTCTAGAGTAGGACTGCCACTGCAGATACGGTTCCTCATGACCCCCCTGATGTGCAGCAAGGTGCTGTCCAGCCACTTGCTAGCACTGAAGTGGGGCTGACCCATGAGAGGGATGTTGGTGGCAGCCAACAAGGAAGTGGGGGCTCCTCTCCAGGCGCGCTCACTCTCATGCCACTGCGTAGCCCTCGGTCAGAGCCCCACCAGAGTCCTCACCCAACTGAGATGGGCATCTCAGCCCCTGCACAGCCGCAGGAGGAGCAGACATTTGATGAGCCATCACAGGCTCGCAAACCCAGAGGACGCCCGCCAAAGGTGTTCAAGCAGGAGCAACATGAAAGTAAGCAAGGTTCCTCCACATCTGCTGAAGCTACAGGGGAACCAACACGTAGGAGCACGCGTAAGAGGAAGATTAAGCACAAGTCGTCACAAGGGTAGTCACTTGGGTGTTCTGTTCAATTATTAGATGCCATCATTTCCTTATTTTAATAAACTGCACTGATGGCAAACTGCTGCAGTTGTGGTCTTTGTCATATCGGAAATGGAAGTTCCACTTTGAGGACTCGGGGCAACTTGGACTGGTCATGATGGTGGTCACAGTGATAGGAAGCCACAGGTTCTTGTCCATTGTCTATGTAGTGGTAAGAAGGTGCCAGCCATATGTGTTTGATTGGGCAACATAAGCGTCATGCAACCGTGTGCGGCCGACGGGGAGATGCCGCTGATGGCTACTGATGATCCCTGGAAGGAGACTGAAGCAAAAAAGGTGAGTGCGGTGGTGACTTTCACAGCCACTGGTGAGGCGTTTCCACCCGCTCCCCTGGCCTCCAGATGTTGGTGCAGTATTGCGCAGATGTCTGCGACTATCTATAACGAACCTCTCGGCCTCCTTTGGCACTGCTGCTTAGTCATGTTGGGGAAGGTCATCCGCAGCCTCTAAACCCTGTTTTGGGGATCTTTCCTGCGCCGACCTGCTTCCCTGCGCTGACGCCCTCTGCCCTGTGCAGCATCAGGTGGGTGAGGAGGAGTTTGACGCTGCTGTTGTTGTTGCTACTGTTATTCCTGGTGCTGCTGCGGCCGCAGGTGCTCCTCGTCCGAGGCTGAGGTCCATGATTAAAGGAGATAATGCTGCTGGTGGAAACCTCAGGCGAGGAAGCGCTCAGGCAATGTGGGGAGAGGGTGTCCCAAGGAGGTGACACTGGAGATGAATCTCATACTCACTAAATCCTAAATCAGTAGGCCTGCAAGAAGTTCACCAATACCTGAAAAAGCAAAGTTTGGCAGCACCCAAGTGATCCTTGTGAAAGCTCTGCTTTTATGCTGGAGAGACAGCAGGATGGAAGGCAGCCGCCAGTGAAACCGCTAGGTATAGCTGGCATGTTTCAGGAGAGGCGTGCAGGCCACTGAAAATGTTGGAAAATCTGAAGGGCCTCTCAAAATCGGCTTACCGAGGTGGTTAAGTGGCTGTTAAGGGCCTGTCCCGCCGCCTGGAGGCAGGACCGAAACGGACGCTCCAAACCTGCCTCTGGGGAAGTTGCGTGGAAGCAGGTTGGCGGTGGGGTCGGAACCTATTGCCACTTTTTCCGACTTTCCCACCTGACACACCCCCTGAGCGCTGGCAAAATCCAGCTCTAAAAGTCAACCATGTAGTGTGGGACTGAAGTCACATGTAGGCCAAAGCAGGTAGGGGGACAGATTCCCTTCCCTGAAGGACATTAGTGAACGAGTTGAGCATTTACAGTAATCCGGCATCTTTCATGGCTATTTTATCTGGTTAAAGCAATAAGGGAGGAGGGCTTGGTGCCAAGTTGGGAGACTTTGGTGGCGAGATGAATTCAATTTTCCAAATTGCTATGGTGAGATTTGAACTCTCAACCTCTGGAATGCTGGTCCAATACCATAACCACTAGGCTACCATATTCTATAAACCACCCATGAGACAAAAAGTCCACAGCTGAGTAAACCAGCAGGCTGTGTCACTCCCAAAATGTTTAATAACCCACAGTTACTCTTCAATAACACACAAAAAGCCATTTCTAAGCTATAGTTGCGATTTTTGATCACATCTGCTGGTTTAATTTGTGCATTGTGATTTATAGGATTCAACTATTTAATTAACTACTTAATTACTTATTGTAGTTGTGATATAATTGTATTAACTTGCTGGCAGCTGCAAGTTACTAAATGCCATACAGTGCAAAAATGACCCCAGTTATTTTTTTCCATTGGTATTTCTCCACCAGTTTAACCCATTTCTTTTGTGTTATAGCTGGAGTACACAGCAGATTTACAGTTGCTTAAAGGCAAGGTAATAACTGTAAATGAAACACCAGAAATCCGTCTTGCCAAAGAAAACTGCCAGAGGTTTAGCAATGTAAGTTATTTTTTACTCCACAGCACTCGCGATCGCCCCCCTCTTCACCTCGCTTCTCCCGGGACTTACCTTCCGGCTGCTGCCGGCAAGGCAGGCGCCCTGTCTTCATTTCTTGGGCGAGCTGTCTTTGAAGATGCGACAGGTGCTGGCAGCTCGCCTAGATTATTGAAATGAGTCCCGAAGCCCAATTTTG
This sequence comes from Somniosus microcephalus, assembly GCF_052327205.1. Classification (NCBI taxonomy): domain Eukaryota; kingdom Metazoa; phylum Chordata; class Chondrichthyes; order Squaliformes; family Somniosidae; genus Somniosus; species Somniosus microcephalus. Next base: position 73,787,162 of record NC_140991.1, read on the forward strand.
GCCCATCCTTGGGCCTCCCAATCGGGCCACGCTTTGTCGGTGCACTGCTGGTTACGGGCCCGAAAACAGACCATAACCAATTTCCACCTCTATATGTGGTTGAAAGGAATATGATGTAAAAATAAAAATAAATGCAAGTAACAATATCAGGCAGTCTTGTACTATATTCCATATTCTGGTCAACCTCAGCTATTCTTGGTCAATCCCAAATTTTCCTGGATCTCCTGAACAATTTCAGTGCACCTGGCGGATCCTGCTTGTTGGTGTAGATCGGAATTATGCATCCTTCATTTGCTGACCACTGAGGATTTGATATAAGAGCGGCAATATTCCCCTGTATCAGTCAATAACTAAGAGCTGATATAAATGCTTGCTAAATCATGACACATTATTGCTTCTGAAATCACATGATTCAAGTGCAGGAGCTTGCTGCCTGTGATGACACCCCACTGAACAAAAGAAAACTGGAAACAGTAAATGGAACTCAGTCACTGTGTTGCTATGCATTTATTCACAATAGCAGAGACTGCAGTGTGTCCAAGGCAGTTACTCATCTTCGGGTTTAGCTGATGCCAGTAAACCCACAGAAGTTTTGCTATCATGTGTTTTGATATTTCAATCCCTTGATGTACCACTGCCTCAGAACATGCTGCAGGCTACGAGACATTGTCCTATATATCTTCTCTACCATAACAGGTAAAATCAAACAAGTTAGGTAAACTGAAAGCATTTCATTTTAGAGCACTGCACAAATTATAATTTAGAGCCCAATTAGTGTATGTGCTGCAGAATTTCTGCTCAGCTAATCAAACCATCAATGCCCTTTCATAAAACCTCTGAGAATACACACAAACTGCCTAAACTGTGTCTTACTGGTGATAATTATCCTTTCCTTTAGTTCATTTTTTTTTAAATTAAAGGTGCAGTATAAGGAGGAAGTAGGTGCTGGTACAGCCATAAAAGAAACTCCAGAAATGAAACGTGTTAAAGAAAATCAGCAGAATATTAGTGTGGTGAGTTGGTTTAATAAATATTTTTTTCCTTCTCCTCCCTTTCTCTCCACCCATGCGCATTTTGGTGTTTTGTCTTTACCTTACTGAAAAAAGTGCTGCATAAGGGTACTATGTCAAGCTAAATAGTAACTATAATTATTTGTGTAAATTGGACTTAATGGTATGAAGAATAATGGCCAGATCTTGCCAGAAAAATAACAGCATGTTAACAACACACACCATTATTAATGCGCAAATCAGCCAGTAAATTCAGGGGGTTAAGGGATATGTCATGGCTGAGTTGCAAATCTCTAGAACGTGCTGGTCAATTTATGGCGTTCTGCTGATTGCGTTGCACAAACGACATCTCGCCCTTAGTCTTCCCGTTATTTTTAAGAACTTGCTGGATTTGCACACTAATTGCTCATTTAATTCACTACAGAAAGTTAGGATTGGAACTTAACGGCCTAATTACCTTTTTAACGAATTGTTAATGCAAAGTCAATCAATCTCTCTGGCCCAGAAAGGGAACAATTTAAACTGTTCACTCTCACTCCTACACGTAATAAATTATTGTTTGAGTTTTTAAATTTTTAATAATTTTTTCTTTTCCTTTCTGTTTCTTTTTACTCTCTCTCAATCGAATCTTTCTTTTTGTTTCTCTTTCTTTACTCAGAGACAAGGGTCCTCAATTTAAATAAAGGAAACTACAATGGTCTGAGGAGCGAGTTGGGTAGGATTGAGTGGGAAATGGCGCTCAAAGGGTTGACGGTGGGTAGGCAATGGCAAACATTCAAAGACCAAATGGATGAGCTACAGAATTTGTTCATCCCAGTTTGGCGTAAAAATAAAACAAAAAAGGTGACTCAACCGTGGCTAACAAGGGAAATTAGGGATAGCATAAGATCCAAGGAGAGGACATATAAATTGGCTAGAAAAAGCAATAATCCTGAGGATTGGGAGCAGTTTAGGAGTCAACAAAGGAGGACAAAGGGATTAATTAAGAAAGGGAAAATAGAATATGAGAGTAAGCTATCAGGGAACATAAAAACTGACTGTAAAAGCTTTTATAAATATGTGAAGAGAAAAAGATTAGTGAAGTCAAGCGTAGGTCCCTTACAGTCAGAATCAGGGGAATTTATAATGGGAAACAAGGAAATGGCAGACCAACTAAAGGCATACTTTGGTTCTGTCTTCACAAAGGAGGACACAAATAACCTCCCAGAGATGCCGGGTAACATAGGGTCGGATGAAAGCGAGGAACTGAAAGAAATCAGTATTTGTAGGAAAATTGATGGGACTGAAGGCCGATAAATCCCCAGGGCCTGATGGTCTACATCCCAGGGTACTTAAGGAAGTGGCCCTAGAGATAGTAGATGCATTACTGATCATCTTCCAGAACTCGATAGACTCTGGAACGGTACCCATGGATTGGAGGGTAGCTAATGTTACCCCACTATTCAAAAAAGGTGGTAGAGAAAAAGCAGGGAATTATAGACCGGTAAGCCTGACATCGGTAGTGGGGAAAATGCTAGAGTCTATTATAAAAGATGTAATAGCAGAGCACTTGGAAAGCAGTGACAGGATCGGACAAAGTCAACATGGATTTACAAAAGGTAAATCATGCTTGACTAATCTACTGGAATTTTTTGAGGATGTAACTGGTAAAATAGATAAGGGAGAACCAGTGGATGTGGTGTATTTGGACTTTCAGAAGGCTTTCGATAAGGTCCCACACAAGAGATTAGCGTGCAAAATTAAGGCACATGGGATTGGGGGCAAGGTATTGACTTGGATAGAGAACTGGTTGGCGGACAGAAAGCAAAGAGTTGGAATAAACGGGTCGTTTTCCGAGTGGCAGGCAGTGACTAGTGGGGTACCGCAAGGATTGGTCCTAGGACCCCAGCTGTTCACAATATAAATGATCTGGACGAGGGAATTGGATGTAATATCTCCAAATTTGCAGACGACACAAAGCTGGGTGGGAGGGTAAGCTGCGAGGAGGATGTCGGGAAACTCCAGTACGATTTGGACAGGTTGGGTGATTGGGCAGAAACATGGCAAATGCACTATAATGTGGATAAATGTGAGGTTATCCACTTTGGTGGCAAAAACAGGAAGGCAGATTATTATTTGAATGGCAATAGATTGGGAGAAGGGGAAGTGCAAAGAGACCTGGGGGTCCTTGTGCACCAGTCGCTGAAGGTAAGCATGCAGGTGCAGCAGGCGGTTAAGAAGGCAAATGGTATGTTGGCCTTCGTAGCAAGAGGGTTCGAGTACAGGAACAAGGATGTCTTGCTACAGTTGTACAGGGCCTTGGTGAGACCGCACCTTGAGTATTGTGTGCAGTTTTGGTCACCTTACCTGAGGAAGGACGTTCTTGCCATGGAGGGAGTGCAGCGAAGATTCACCAGGCTGATACCTGGGATGGCAGGAATGATGTATGAGGAGAGATTGTGTCGATTGGGCTTATACTCACTGGAGTTTAGAAGATTGAGAGGGGATCTCATCGAAACCTATAAAATTCTGTCAGGTCTGGACAGACTAAATGCAGGAAGGATGTTTCTGATGGCCGGGGAGTCCAGAACCAGGGGTCATAGTCTAAGGATAAGGGGTAAGCCATTTAGGACTGAAATGAGGAGGAATTTCTTCACCCAGAGAGTGGTGAACCTGTGGAATTCTCTGCCACAGAGGGCGGTGGAGGCCAGTTCATTAAATATATTCAAGAAAGAGTTGGATATATTTCTTGAGGCTAAAGGGATCAAGGGATATGGGGAAAAGGCAGGGACAGGGTACTGAATTTGGATGATCAGCCATGATCACATTGAATGGCGGAGCAGGCTCGAAGGGCCGAATGGCCTACTCCTGCTCCTATCTGCTATGTTTCTATGTTTACCTGATTTGACTGTAATTCACCCACTGTAAGAACCCTCCTTTTCCTTTGTTTCTCTGTTTCTTTCTCAGTTCTTCAATCTCATTGGTTAAGGGGATACCCTGTTGGTCCCGTCATTCACTTAGGTCCCAGGTGCCCCATTGCCCTCACCACATCGTTATCCGCTCGCACTTCCAGCAAGTTACGGCACAAAAATATTTTGAGCTGAAGGGTGCAGGAAAAGTCTAACTAATGGCATATGTCGCGAGATGCTCCGCTCCAGCAAGATTTGGCCCATGATCGCATGCCTGCTGGAAATTACATCAGTAGGCAACATATGTTCTACAGATCGAAGCTATCCTGCTAGACATCAATGCTATTAAAATTTTAAAAGTGTGTTCTGTACTAATCTGACCAGTTCAATAGTGAACTCTTACTGGCCCAGCCAATTTCTAGCCACTGAGACAAGGTGAAAGCATTACTATTTTTTATTGGTTTATGGGATGTGGACATCGCTGGCAAGGCCAGCATTTATTGCCCATCCCTAATGGCCCTTGAGAAGGCGGTGGTGAGCCGCCTTGAACTGCTGCAGGCCGTGTGGTGAAGGTACTCCATAGTGCTGTTAGGGAGGGAGTTCCAGGATTTTGACCCAGCGACAATGAAGGAACGGCGATATCCTTCTAAGTCAGAATGGTGTGTGACTTGGAGGTGGTGGTGTTCCCATGCGCCTGCTGCTCTTGTCCTTCTAGGTGGAAGAGGTCACGGGATTGGGAGGTGCTGCCGAAGAAGCCTTGGCGAGTTGCTGCAGTGCATCTTGTAGATGGTACACACTGCAGCCACGGGCTGATTCTTGTATATTAGACGTATTCTAATCATTAAAAAAATTCAAAGCATTCTCAAAGATCAGTGGATGAAATATTTGTTGTCCCTATTCTAAATCAAAACACAAAATATAGCCGTGTAAAAATACAGAAATTCTAAAAATTGTGTTGGATAAAGCAGACTTTCTTAACATCCATAGCAAATTATTTGTCAAGGGTTCTTCATGCACTGAAGTGCTATTTTTCTTGCCCATTGTTGGATATAATAATCAGACTGCCACTCTGAGTGTTTTGCTTTTTAAAAGCTTTGCTTTTTGATTGTCAAAACATTCTGTCATCCACAACTGGATTCCTGTATGAACACCAGGCTGTAGCCATGCATATATGTGCCCAGGGAGCTGCTGTTATCTGCCATGACAAGACCAGTCTCCACTGCTGGTAGCACTGCCAGGAAAAAGGGCAATTTGGGAATCATCTGTCAGGTTGATATGATTGTCACCCCTGCCCTTCCACCAATGCTCCAAAGATTTGGAAAATTGAATGTTTGTTAACATGTGCCATTTTACTGCTAATGCATAAACTTCAGTTATTACTGGTGGTAGCACCACTCCTGGGGTTGGATATCCCTCACAGCGGAGTTCAGGCAGCTGGCTGGCAGAACGCGGCAGCTGACCACCTGGTCGTCCTGCCGGGGTCCTGGTCCATTTTGAGGACCGGGCCTCATTTGTATTGGGCTGTCAGGCTGTGGGGGTGGGGTGGAGGGGGGTGCGAGCTGTGGTTGGTGGGGGAGGGAGGGGGTGGGGGTATGGCAGTGGCCCAGGCTGGGATTATGGAGCTTGGAGCAGCAGTCCTGCGTCTCAAAAATAAAGAACAACTCACCTTGGGGTTCCTCTTCGGCTGGACCGCCACTTCGGCTGGTCAGATTGTGCACGGCCCACTGTCCACCCTATTTGGTCCAACAATGGCAGTCGGGGTCATAGGTCCGCGATGAACATTTTAAATGGTCCTGCTGCCTGACTCAGCGCCACTTTGGCTGGCCAGTGGTAGGCCATGGAGAAACATTGCTGTGGCCACAGTGACGGTGGTATGTCATTGCCCATCATTTTCGGGGTTCTACTGCCCCTTTTCCATCGGGCAAGAGGCCAAAAATTCAACCACTGGTTAATCCTGTTGGTAAACATATGTAACATGACTAGGGGTAGTCCTGTCTGAACAAAAAATTAAAATTATACCCGTAAGAAAATATTTCGAATACATTTTGAAGCTACTTACCCTAATCTAATCTAATAATTGTTTTATATAATCCCTCAATACAGTACTACTATTCGGTTCATTTGATTCACGTTTTCCGTGCTGTTTAAACATTTTATTCTCTTCTGGAGTTGGTATTTACTGAGTGTCACTTTTCTTGATATATAAACTAAAGGGTACAATCCTAAAGTGGCTGCATGAACAGTGAGACCTAGGGGTATATGGATAGAGGATTGGCTAACTGACAGAAAACAGAGAGTCGGAATAAATGGGTCATTTTCAGGTTGGCAAACTGTAACTAGTGGGGTGCCACATGGATCAGTGCTGGGGCCTCAACTATTTACAATCTGTATTGATGACTTGGATGAAGGGACCGAGTGTACTGTTGCCAAATTTGCTGACGATACAAAGATAGGTGGGAAAGCAAGTTGTGAGGAGTACACAAACAGCTGGATTTTGCCAATGGGGAGCTTTTGGAGGCGGGACTCCCACTTGTCAGGTTTCAATCCCGCCTCCATCAACTTCTGGCTCACCCACGCTATTTTCCCTTGATTGACCTTGTTAAGCCCGCCTAGCGGGCTTAGCAGGCCAATTAAGGGAAAGCCGGTTACAGAGAACGTCAGCGTATGACGTTTCATCTGGCAAAAATTTTTGACAGATGAATTGTCATTGTTTGACAGCTCTGTGAAGCTGACATTCTCTGTAGTTTGATGAGGTCTTGAATTCAATACCTCATCAAACCTCTTTCCTTTGCAGAAATTAAATGGTTGTTGCATTGGAGAATGCAACAGCCATCTGTCATCTCTGCCGCGGAGGTCTGAGACTCTCCGCATACCCAACTCTTGAAGCCTGCAAGGAAGAAACAAAGGTAAGTTAACTTTTTCTAACACTTTCCACTTACCTCACATACTCACCTCTCCACACTTGCACCCATCACTTACCTTCACAGCGCACTTTTGCACCCCTCCGACCCCCGCAGACCCACTACTCGCCTCAGTGACCCTGTTGGGGTTCGGAGCCTTCGGGAAGCCCTCACTTGTTAACAGGCAGAAAAGTGGCACTAATCCACTTCCTGCCTCCAAGGAGACAGGACCCAGCGTGGATCGACTACCTGCCTCCTGGCAAGATGGCACAGGGGCGGGTTGGGCACCCGCCCCCAAATTCTGCCATTTTCCCGGCAGTCCCTCCTCCCTCGGGCTGGCAAGTTCGTGCCCAATGAGTCTGCAAAGGGATAAAGCTAGATTAAGTGGTGGACAAAAATTTGGCAGATGGAGTATAATGTGGGAAACTGTGAGGTTATCCACTTTGGTAGAAAGAATAAAAAAGCAAAATATTATTTAAATGGAGAGAGACTACAGAATTCTGCGGTACAGAGGGATCTGGGTGTCCTCGTACATGAAACACAAAAAGTTAGCATGCAGGTACAGCAAGTAATTAGGAAGGCAAATGGAATATTGGCCTTTATTACAAGGGGTATAAAAGTAGGGAAGTCTTGCTACAACTGTACAGGGCATTGGTGAGACCACACCTGGAGTACTGCGTGCAGTTTTAGTCTCCTTATTTAAGGAGGGATATACTTGCATTGGAGGCAGTTCAGATGAGGTTCACTGGGTTGATTCCTGAGTTGAAGGGGTTGTCTTATGAGGAAAGGTTGAGCAGGTTGGGCCTATACTCATTGGAGTTTAGAAGAATGAGAGGTGACCTTATTGAAACATACAAGATTCTGAGGGGGCTTAAGGGTAGATTCAGGGAGGATGTTTCCCCTCGTGGGGGAATCTAGAACTAGGGGGCATAGTTTCAGAATAAGGGGTCGCCCATTTAAAACAGAGGTGAGGAGGAATTTCTTCTCTGAGGGTCGTGACTCTTTGGAACTCTCTACCCCAGAGAGCTGTGGAAACTGAGTCATTGAATATATTCAAGGAGGAGATAGACAAATTTTTGAAAAACAGGGGAATCAAGGGTTATGGGGAGCGGGCGGGAAAGTGGAGTTGAGGCCAAGATCAGATCAGCCACGATCTTATTGAATGGCGGAGCAGTCTCGGGGGGCTGAATGGCCTACTCCTGCTCCTATTTCTTATATTCTTATTATGTGCACAAATCATTGAAGGTGGCAGGGCAGGTTGAGAAAGCAGTTTAAAAAAAGCTTACAGGATCCTGGGCTTCATGAATAGGGGTATAGGCCTCGATTTTAACTGACCCGTGGAGTCGGGATTGGAGGCGTGCGGGGGGTTAAAATCCTGAATTCGGGGGTCCCGACACCATCCCGCCCCGAACCCGCCTCCATGTAAGTTTCAAAGGAGGCGGGTGCCCGCCCCGCACTGGGGACCCGCCTACCCAAGGTGGGAAGGGATTAGTGACAATTAACTGCCTGTTAACAGGTAGTTAACAGGCAGTTTTTAGCCTAATCCTTATTTTAAAGCTTGAAGTGTGGGATTCCCGACAGCTACAAACCACGCCAAGTTAGAGGAGTCGGGTTGAAGGACTTGGAGGGGTCGAGATGTCGGTGTTCAGGTGAGTGATGGGTGCATGAGTGCAAAGGTAAGTGTGTTTGGTGTGTCTAAAGTGTGTAAAGAAGTTTAAATTACTTGTGCTTACCTTTTGAGCCTTCCTTCCTCTAGGTTTTGGGAGTCCATCATCTAACCGGCACAGAAAGCAGAATGGCTGCGAACTGTCAAAAGTGACAGCCTGCAGCTTTCTGTGCCGGAGAGATTTCTAACTGAGTCTGTGTAGAAGGACTCGGGTTAGAAGTAAGACTGTCAATGTTTGACAGCTTCAAACAGCTGTGAAACACTGATACTTCATCTGTCAAAACGTCTTGACAGATGAAATTTCAGTCTGTGATGTCACTTGTTGCCGAGTGGCGCTTAATTGGCCTGCTGAGCCCACTGGGCGGGCTCAACAAGGTCAATCAAGTTAAAATCGCGTGGATTGGCCGCATCTCGATGGAGGCGGGACTTCAACCCCAAAAGTTGTAGTCCCGCCTCCTTCCCGACTTCTGAGTGAAAATCACCCCCATAGAGTACAGAAGCGTGGAAATTATGAACCGTTAAAACACTGGTTCAGCCTGAACTGGAGTATTGTGTCCAATTCTGGGCACTGCACTTTATGAAGGATGCGAAGGCCTTAGAGAGGGTGCAGAAAAGATTTCTGAGAATGTTTCCAGGGATGAGGGACTTCAGTTACATGGATAGATTGGAGAAGCTAGGGTTGTTCTCCTTAGGGCAGAGAAGATTGAGAGGAAATTTGATAGAAGTGTTCAAAATCATGAGGGGTCTAGACAGAATAGATAGAGAGAAACTGTTCCCATTGGCAGAAGGGTCGAGAACCAGAGGACACAGATTTAAGGTGATTGGCAGAAGAACCAAAGGTGACATGAGGAAAAACTTTTTTACTCAGCGAGTGGTTAGGATCTGGAATGCAATGCCTGAAAGGGTGGTGGAGACAGACTCAATCATGGCTTTCAAAAGGGAATTGGATAAGTACCTGAAGGAAAAAAAATTGCAGGGCTACGGGGAAAGGGCAGGGGAGTGGGACTAGCTGAAGTGCTCTTGCAGAGAGCCAGCACGGGCTCGATGGGCTGAATGGCCTTCTTCCGTGCTGTAACCATTCTATGATTCTAGTATTGAGGGAGTATATAATACAATTATATAAGTCACCTTTGAAGCAATAAGCAGACGGAAACTTTGGATTGAGTAAACATATAGCTGATTAAATTATGTGGACAAATCGTTGAAGTTGGCAGGCCAGGTGGAGAACGCAGTGTGGGTAAGTAGCTTCGAAATGCATTAAAACTATTTTCTAATGTTTCCATGTGGTTTTTGGATTGCTGGCTGATAGGCATAGGTGACACTGGGTAATAATGATGTGGAAAGGTATGTAGGAGTCTATGCACTCCTAACAAAAACACTGTGAACTAAACTGGTAGTTAACAAACTTAGTTTAATGCACTGAAAGTATTACAAAACAAGAAACGCAGGAGAAACTCCAAACAGGTCTGTACACGAGCTCACTCCACGAGGACTAACTGGAAACGCCCTCCAACCCTGACGTCATCACGTTTCCCGCCGTTGGGAATGTCATGTGACCCACGTGATGATGTCATCGCGTCAGATCGCGATTTTATCGATCCCGTGCTGTTTAAACAGGGCAAACATTAAAAGGTAACAATAATGATTAAAGACAATTGTACAAGTTACTGTGAGAGTCTCTTTGGTGGCTTTGCCACATACGCCCCCTCAGAATTGTCTTTAATGAGGAAAGTCAATCGCCGAGGAGGTCGGACAAGCCTGTTTGACCGACTCCTAAATTCCCGGAGAGGAAAACGCTGAGCAGGTGGCGAGCTGGCAGGTAGCACGGTGCGGTTAGGCGTAGCAGCGACCGGCCCCGGCGCGGAGGCTGCGCCAGTTCGACCGGCTGTTCGAGGTCCAGGTGCGCAGGTTTGAGGCGATCAACGGAGATGTGATCAGGCTTGCCCCCGACGTCGATCACAAAATTCTTGTCCCTGGTCTGTAGAACCTGGAACGGACCTGCATAAGGAGGTGCGAGCGGGGTACGATGGCCGTCTTGGCGCACAAAGACGAACTTGGCCTTTGACAGCTCCCCAGGGATGTTGGAAGAAGGCAAACCGTGCTGCGAGGTCGGAACTGGGTGGAAACACTGAGCCGCGTCCCGATGGGCCTCTCGCTGACTGACTGCAGACCACGGCCGCGTAGGGGACGGCAGGAACTCGCCCAGAACTCGAAGTGGCTGACCGTAAACCATTTCCGCGGCCGACGACTGTAGATCCTCCTTCGGCGCCGTGCGCAGTCCTAGCATCACCCACGGCAGTTTATCGACCCATGCTGCATCCAGAAGGCTGGCCCTGAGCGACGCCTTCAATGAACGGTGGAACCGCTCGCACAAGCCGTTCGCTTGCGGGTGATAAGCCGTAGTGCGATGTAGTTTAGTGCCTAATACTGAGGCTACCTCATTCCATAGTTCCGACGAAATATCCGCAGGGACACCAAACCGGGCTACCCACGATGAGATGAAGGCTCGCGCGACATCCGCAGAGGTAGTGGATGTCAGGGGAACCGCCTCCGGCCACCTCGTGGTGCGATTCACCATTGTCAGAAGGTGCGTAAAACCATGGGACGGTGGAAGTGGGCCCACTAGGTCAACGTGAATGTGGTCGAAACGCCGCTCCGGCACCTCGAAGGTGGCCAGAGGGACCCTGACGTGCCGTTGCACCTTGGCCCGTTGACAAACCACACAAGTGTTCGCCCAGTCGCGGATGTCTTTGCGTATTCCTCTCCATACGAATTTGGAGACTAGCAGCTTCTGTGACGCCCGCACTCCAGGATGCGACAGCCCGTGTATGGCGGCGAAAACGCCTCGGCGCCAGGTGGACGGCAGAATCGGACGGGGTGCACCCAACGAAACGTCGCAGAGTAGAGTGGTACCTGCCGCATGGAACGGTACATCTCTCGGCTGGAGGCTGGCGGGGACAGAACGAAAGGCCTGAGTCTCCGGGTCGGCTGCCATTCTTGCAAAGTCAATGCCTAATTGAATGGCCTGGACGGCGGCACGGGAGAGGCACTCAGCGACGACGTTGTCCTTGCTGGCCACGTGCCTGACGTCGGTGGTGAACTCGGAGATGTAAGTCAGCTGCCGTTGTTGCCGAGCCGACCACGGTTCCGCTGTCTTGGCCATCGCGAACGTCAAGGGTTTGTGGTCAACAAACGCAGTGAAGCGGCGCCCTTCGAGGAGGAATCGGAAGTGGCGGATGGCCAAAAACAAAGCTAACAGCTCCCTGTCGAAAGTACTGTACCGACGTTCGTGCCGTTGCAGCTGGCGGCTAAAAAATTCCAGAGGCTGCCATGCGCCGTTGACACATTGCTCCTGGACGGCCCCCACAACGTAATCCGACGCGTCCGTCGTGAGGGCGATGATAGCTCCTGGCAGGGGATGTGCCAACATCGTCGCGTTCGCAAGCGCGGTCTTCATATCCTCAAAGGCGCGACCCATTTCTTGCGACCAAACCACAGGCTCCTTTCCCGTCTTGCCCCTGAGGGCCTCGTAGAGCGGCCGCATGAACTGTGCGGCCCTGGGGACGAACCGGTGGTAAAAATTAACCATCCCTAGGAACTCCTGTAAGGCTTTCACGGATTGCGGCTTCGGGAACGCCGTGATTGCCTCCACCTTCGCTCGAAGCGGCATTGCCCCTGCGGAAGTTATGCGGTGGCCTAGAAAATCGAGCTGCGCCAGGCTGAAATGACATTTGTCCGGGTTCACAATGAGGCCGTGCTGCTGAAGCCGTTGAAAAAGGACACGGAGATGCTTGAGGTGTTCATCCTTTTGTGGTGCTAGCAATCAGAATGTCATCCAAGTAGACGAACAAAAAAATCGAGGTCCCGCAGAACTGAGTCCATAAGGCGCTGGAATGCCTGCACCGCGTTTTTAAGCCCAAAGGGCATGCGGAGGAATTCAAAAAGTCCAAAAGGGGTGATGACCGCCGTCTTTTCGACATCCTGGGGGTGCACTGGGACCTGATGGTACCCACGGACGAGGTCGACCTTTGAGAACATTGACTTCCCTGCCAAATGCGCAGAGAAATCTTGTATGTGGGGGATGGGGTTACGGTCGGGCATCGTTATTGAGGCGACGATAGTCGCCACAGGGCCGCCACCCCCCGCCGGGCTTTGGGACGATGTGGAGCGGTGAAGACCAGGGACTACTGGACCGGCGTATAATCCCCAGCTTCTCCATCGCGGCGAACTCCGCCTTCGCCGCCGTGAGCTTGCTGGGTTCCAAACGCCGCACCCTGGCGTAGACGGGAGAGCCGGTTGTCGAAATATGATGCTCCACCCGATGCTTGGCGGTCGAAGCTGAAAAGGTGGGCTTTGTCAGCTCGGGGAAGAAGTCGTCGGGAGGTGGCCACACGCAGGAGACCGAGTGGGGCACAGCCATGCTGTGCGCACCTGAAATACCGTCGAGCGTGGTGGCGTGAACGAGGCGTCGATTTTTCACCCCCACCAACAGGCCGTTGGCGCCTAAAAAGTCGGCGCCCAAGAGGGCCTGCGAAATTTGAACGGTGACGAAATCCCAGGTAAAGCGCTGGCCACCGAAACAGACTTGCACCCGTCGTTTCCCGCAAGTGCGGATCGTGCCCCCGTTGGCAGCTTGGAGGGGGGGGGATCCCGTCCGCCGGACCGAAGGTCGAGGACCGAGGCGGGAAGTATGCTGCACTGTGCTCCCGTGTCACACAGAAAACGACGGCCCGAGATGGAGTCGGTTAAATACATGAGATTCCCGGAGTCGCCGATCGCCATCGTGGCCGCGGGGGACGCACTGGATCCGGTGTTCTTGACTCGCGGCGGTCTGTTCGACGGTCTGGGCACGAAACTACACGGTGGTCGGCAGCAGCGGGCCTTCAGACCGAAACGAGTGTGGTAGTAACAGTAACCGGCCGTCGGAGGCGCCGGGGCTGGGGCCAGGCCCCGCGGGGCGTTGCGCGATGGCGCAGTATTGTTGCCGGACCGCGTAAATTTTATCCGCCTCTTCGAGCGCGATGCAGTCCCCGGTGTCCGACCTGGCGAGGGCTGCCTGGACGTGTTCGGGCAGCTGCGTAAGGAACGGCTCGCGGAACAGGAAACATGGGGGTTCGGACCCCAGGAGCGTCAGCATGTGGCTCATTAGTTCCGAGGGTTTGGAGTCACCTAACCCTGGTAGTGTCAGTAAGCGGCGAGCGCGCTCCCCCTTGGTAAGGCCAAATACCTGCAGCAGCCGAGTCTTGATGGCTACATACTTGTCAGCATTCGGGGGGTTCTTCAGAAGGCTGATGATCCTCGATGCCGTCGAGCTATCGAGGGCGGAGACCACATACAAATATCGGGTCTGGTCCTGCACGATGTTGCGGAGTTCAAATTGCGCCTCAGCCTGCACAAACCAGGAGGCCGCCTGTTGTTCCCAGAATTGGGGGAGCTTCAAGGCCACAGCGTTGGCATCCATCACTGGCCTGCGTTCCGTGTCCACCGCGAAAAACGATTCGGGGTCACCAATGTAGGAGCCTGTGCACTCCTAACAAAAACACTGTGAACTAAACTGGTAGTTAACAAACTTAGTTTAATGCACTGAAAGTATTACAAAACAAGAAACGCAGGAGAAACTCCAAACAGGTCTGTACACTAGCTCACTCCACGAGGACTAACTGGAAACGCCCTCCAACCCTGACGTCATGACGTCATCACGTTTCCTGCCGTTGGGAATGTCACGTGACCCACGTGATGACGTCATCGCGTCAGATCGCGATTTTATCGATCCCGCGCTGTTTAAACAGGGCAAACATTAAAAGGTAACAATAATGATTAAAGACAATTGTACAAGTTACTGTGAGAGTCTCTTTGGTGGCTTTGCCACAGGTGTAATTATTCTAAGCTGTCTCTTGCTTCTATTTCTGAGTAGTGCACTCATTCCTCGGGTCTTTTCTGGATCGAGGAGCCCTTTAAATCTTGTTTATCAATTTAATCCTCCTATAAGCAACACTTTTTGGGTCATTAAAAAAAAAAGTAAACTGAAGGTCCTTTTGTTGTGAACAAGGGAATGCAAAATAAGGGAATCAACTGAACAAGGAAATCCGTTCTGACGAAAGGTCATCGACCTGAAACACTAACTCTGTTTCTCTCTCCACCGATGCTGCCTGACCTGCTGAGTGTTCCCAGGATTTTCTGTTTTTATTTTTTAATGCAGAATATATGTTTTCTAAAGATCCACGATTACAGAACTTAGATCACAGAAATCACAGAAACCCCGCAGTGCAGATGGAGGCCATTTCGGCCCATCGAGCCTGCGCCGACACATATCCCACCCGATCCCCGTAACCCCTACACCAACACATATCCCACCCTATCCCCGTATTTAATCCCCCTAACACTAAGGGTCAATTTATCATAGCCAATCATCCTAACCCGCACATCATTGGACTTAATTATTTTTACATGCTTAGATATACCTTTGAAAAAAAGAAGCTGCAGAAACTGGTCTAATTAAATGCTTCATTGACCTTAACATTGCTAAGTCAAGACTAATGAGCATGACTAATTCTTAAACCTATTGAAATGGAACAGTTATATCATTTTTATTTTGACTAGGTAAAATACAAAGAAGAAATTGGACAAGGAATAGCAGTTCCAGATCTTTATGATTTAAAGCGAGTCAAAGAGAATCAGAAGAACATCAGCTCGGTTTGTTTATATAATATAGTTAATTTTTAAAGGGTGCATTTCAGATCTGCTATAGAAATTGGAAATTATTTCTAACCAAATAGGTTAACCCTTCTGGCAATTAGTCATTTAGTATTATTGCAATTTTTAGTTAATATAGACTTATGAAAATGGGAACGGATTAACAATTTATATACTTGTATACAAGGTGAAATATAAAGAACAGGTTGGCACAGGTACTGCTGTCAGTGTTACTCTTGAGATGGAACGGGTCAAGAGGAATCAATCAAATGTCAGCTCGGCAAGTCCTCATATCCTTTTTGTTTTTAACTGCCTTGTTCTGTGTCTATACTTAACATAGTGTTACCCTTCAAAAATAGTTGGCCTTCTCACATTAATATAGTGTAATGATGTTTAGAAATAGGACATTACGACCATAATTAAAACTAGTCATTATGAAACGATGTTTTAGTTAATATACACTCTTTTATTTAAGTCTAGTTACATCCAATTTACTTATTTTTGCTTGATCTAACTTGTATATCGCGGGGCTGTGCTCACACTTTGTAACCTAATATTGTTAATTTGTTGTCTATAGGTGCTGTACAGTAATGACCTGAAGGAAATGAAAGGCAGACCAGTTCAGCTTTTAGACACTCCAGAAATGAGACGTGTCCGTGAAACACAAAATAATATCTCCATGGTATAGTGCAGCAAGCTTTCTAACAGCAGTGTGTAGAAAGGATGGCACTTCAACTCTCTTTATTATTGACTGTGTTTGACAGTTGGTAATGAACTTTGGTAAACTAATGGAAACCACTTACTAAAACTACATTGGCAAATGAACACCTACTGCATGAATCTGTATTTTAAACCTTTCTTGATGGATATGATATTCAAAAGAATTTGTCTTAATAAAAATATGAAATGAAAACCTAGCTGCTTGTGTCTGTTTTGTGGCACAAACACTGCTTGCATAACATTCACATATCTGATCCACTGCACACAGTTTGAGTGGTTTCATGCGTGAAGCAATTTGGCAGTATGTGTGGGTAGGGAGCTTTGTATGGCTGAGTATAAGTAAGTACGATTGCATGGTTGCTTTTGAGTGTGTAAAAATAGAATTAAAAAGATAGATATTTTTAATGCTTTAATAAGGTGACCCTGATGAGAAATGTTAATTATTTGGTTTATAAAACAAAGAAATAGGTGACTAAGAATTTCTAATTTATTTTGTTGATAGATTAAATACCATGAAGACTTTGAAAGGACAAAGGGCAAGGGCTTCACTCCAGTATCTGATGATCTGGTAACAGAACGAGCAAGGAAGAACACTCAGTTTGTGAGTGATGCAATGTACAAAGGAGTGCATCCCCATGTGGTGGAGATGGAGAAAAGCAGATCTGGCATCATGGGAGGTAATTTTATAGTTTTTCAAAAAATAGCATTTGTGAGGAGGTTTTTTTCATTAAAAATATATTGCACTTTCAATAGGTAAACAAATGGATTGCAACATAAAAAATCACTTCAAAAACTTGAATGATGGAGTATCAAATATGACTATCTCTATAGATAGGAACATAGGAACAGGAGTAGGCCATTTAGCCCTCGCGCCTGTTCCGCCATTCCTGGTTGATCTGCAACCTAACTCCATATACCCACCTTTGCCCCATATCCCCTAATATTTTTGGTTAACAAAAATCTGTCAATCACAGATTTAAAATTAACAATTGATGTTTGCGGAAGAAAGTTCCAAACTTCTACCACCCTTTGTGTGAAGAAGTGTTTCCTAATTTCAATCCTGAAAGGTCTGGCTCTAATTTTTCGACTATGCCCCCTAGTCCTAGACTCCTCAACCAGCGGAAATAGTTTCTCTCTAGGGCCGCTATCTGTTCCCCTTAATATCTTGAAAACTTTGATCAATTCACCCCTTAACCTTCTAAATTCTAGGGAATACAACCTTAATTTGTGTAATCTCTCCTTGTAATTTAACCCTTGGAGTCCGGGTATCATTCTGGAAAACCTACGCTGCACTCCCGCCAAGGCCAATATATCCTTTCTTAGGTGTGGTGCCCAGACCTGATCACAGTACTCCAGGTGTGGTCCAACCAGGGTTTTGTATAGCTGCAGCATAACTTCTGCTGCCTTGTATTCTAGTCCTCTAGATATGAAGGCCAGCATTCAATTAGCCTTTTTGATTATTTTCTGTACCTGTCCATGACATTTTAATGATCTATGTACATGGACCCCCAAGTCTCTTTGAACCGCCACTGTTTCTAGCTTTTCACCATTTAGAAAGTACCCTGTTATATCCTTTTTAGGTCCAAAGTGGATAACTTCACTTTTGCCTACATTGAAATCCATTTGCCACAGTTTTGCCCATTCATTTAATCTATCAATAGCCCTTTGTAATTTTATGCTTTCATCTACACTGCCTACAATGCCGTCTATCTTTGTGTCATCGGCAAATTTGGATATGTATCCCATCATCTAAGTTAATAAATACGGTGAATAGTTGAGGCCCCAACACAGATCCCTGCAGTACACCTCTAGTCACATCCTGTAGTTAGAGTGCCTGCCCATTATCCCTACTCTCTGTCTCCTGCCACTCAGCCAATTTCCTAACCAGGTCAATAATTTGCCTTCAATTCCATGGGCTTCAACCTTAGTTAATAGTCTCTTATGTGGGACTTTATCAGATGCCTTTTGGAAGTCCATATAAATAACATCTATAGACATTCCCCTGTCCATTACTTTAGTCAGCTGCTCAAAAAATTCAGCCAGGTTTGTCGGGCATGACCTACCTTTTACAAATCCATGCTGACTCTCTGATCAGCTGAAAATTTTCAAGGTATTTAGTCACTCTATCCTTAATTATAGACTTTAGTAATTTCCTGACAACAGCTATTAGGCTAACTGGTCTATAATTTCCTGGTTTCCCTCTCTCGCCATTCTTAAATAGTGGAGTGTCATGCACAATTTTCCAATGTAAAGGAACAGTTCCTGAATCGAAAGAACTTTGGAAGATTATAGTTAGAACATCTGCAATGTGCTCACCTACTTCCTTTAAAACCCTGGGGTGGA
The DNA here is from genome assembly GCF_052327205.1 of Somniosus microcephalus. Lineage (NCBI taxonomy): Eukaryota > Metazoa > Chordata > Chondrichthyes > Squaliformes > Somniosidae > Somniosus > Somniosus microcephalus. The sequence continues at coordinate 73,805,382 of NC_140991.1, forward strand.
AACCATTTGGTCCTGGGGATTTGTCACTCTTTATTTTCTTCATTACTGTTACTTTGCTTATGTTAATTTTATTGAATCCCTGTCCCTGATTCAATATTAATTTCCTTGGGATTTCCTCTACTGTAAATATTGACGCAAAGTAATTATATCCGCCATTTCCTTATTATCATTGACAATATCACCGATATCAGTTTTCAAGGGGCCAACATTGCTCCTAACCACCCTCTTTTTCCTAATATAATTGTAAAAATATTTTGTGTTGATTTTGATATCCTTTGCAAGTTTATTTTCATACTCCCTTTTTGTAACTCTTATCTGTTTTGTAACCCTTTGCTGTTCTTTGTATCTTTCCCATTCGCCAGGATTTGTGCTATTTTTTGCATCTTTGTACGCATTGTCTTTTAATGTTATGCTGTCCCTCGCCTCTTCATTCGTCCGTGGCGCTCTTTTTTGGGCAAGTAGAGCTTTTGCCCCTCGGGTATAAACTGGTTCTGAGTCACGTTAAATTCTTTTTTGAACATCTCCCACTGATCGTCTGTCGCTTTACCCATTAACAGATTTGCCCAGATGAAGATTGTATACTGTTACTTTTTTGAGCTGCAGTCTATTCTGCTTCTATATAATATCAAACTGCTAGATCAGTCCATGATAAAATAAGCTTGTATAGGTATTTAAAAATTGCCAGCTTGCCCATATTCTTTATTACAGCTAAAATCTCTACTTAATCTTTGAGCAATTTCCTCCGCACAGTATCTTGCATAATGTAACACAACTTTTTTCTGGTTCTTCCTACCTTTGGGAGGACATATGGTTAGTTCTGGCAACAATTGCTTAAACTGCAACCAAATTGTGGGATTGAATCTAGACCAAGAGGCTGACGCAGAATTATACTGGTTAAAATGATGCCCATGTTTAATCAATTTGTGGGGAGGGGGGAGGATTTTTTTTCTACATTCCCTTCCTCCTTGCTTAGCACAGTTGAAACTACTGTCTGTTATTGAGTGCTTTTATCTGTGTGTCAGCATCAATTTCATTTTGACTAGTTAATTCAATTGGCAATAAAAAGAGTCCACGTTGGAGGGCTTATCACTTGTCTACAACTGGAACTTCCCTGTTGGTGGAAGCTAGTAGTGATTCTATCTTTAGTTAATAGCTACATGAGGGCAGTTGCACCCATCTGAGTGCCAAAAGTGCAGTTTGGACTCCACTGAGGGTGGCCTGTTGACAGAGGTGAGTTAGTGGTACTACTGGTGCACCAGTTGATTATCCATTTCCTCTACCATTACTATTAGCACTGAAGCGAGATAGAAGTTGGTCTCATCTCTGACACCATCCAAAAAGTTGCTCCTTGAGCCAATGCTATGATATAGCCTTTCTTGACTCTAGCTATGCACATCAAATGTTATGTTAAAAATCACCTTTTAAATAAATAAAAATGAACTTTCTGATATCTGTTATCAACCTTTACTCCTCAGCGAATTTTGCAAGAAAATATTTTCCCATTGATTTGGGGAAAATCATGTCCATATCTCATGTTTGTGTTTAAAAAAAAACCTAGGCAAAATGGACTCTGTCCACAAGATGAAATTAACTCAGACAGGCATTTGTGCCAATTTTTTTTGTAATATTTGAAAAAAAAAACCAGTACAGGTGGGAATAACCCTGAACTAGATGCTGCATTGCGTGTCCTTCATCTGAGAGACCACAACCAAATACGGAGGCAGCATCATCATCATGTAAATACAGGAGAAGGTGACACATATTAACATAATTTAATTATTTCAATTGCAGAGCTGGAAGTCATAGAGCACTGAATACCAATGCAAATCGCAGCATTGAAGTTGTTAGCCTCTGTGTTTTAGCTTTTCTATGCATCTTTTTTCCATCATATTATCGATTTTAAAAAGGCAATATTGACTCGAGAAAGTTCACATGGTTTATGTCTTCAATAAAATGAATGACAAATGAAAAATAATAAAAAGATTCATGTTGATAAATAATGATTTAATCTTCTGAAGTCACTGAAATGGTAGATCAACAAAAAGCATCAAGTGTGATTTCAAAATACAGTTTAAATAATACTGCATATGTGTACATGCAATTAAAAGCTTCATACATCTTGTACTTTACAAAGTATATGTACATTTTTTGGGTTAAAAGAATGATATGCCTGTAAATACTTCCATCAATGGCTCAGTGAGTTTATCATACAGACCAAGAAGGTCCCAGTCTAGATCTCTGAACTGCGCTAAATTAGCTGATTTCAGCAAGGTGCTAGGGTCACTGCAATTAGCCTCAGTGCCTTGGGTTAGGGAGGGGAAAATGGGCAATGGTTTCTGCTGATTGCTGTCCAGTAACTCTGAGGCAAGTGCGTGTCTGTGAACATCGAGTGAAAATGGGATCAGCTTTGGTTATGGCTTCCCATATGATCAAATAGCCTGCTCACATTTAACTGAGAAAGGATGACACATGAATAATAGCCTCTTATGGTAAAATACCAGAGGATGTCTGGCATCCATTAAACTGTAGGAAAACAGTGCCTTGAGGAAAAGAGGGGGGAAATTGGTGACAAAAAAACTGTTAATTGTGCATTGCCTATTTAAACACCTGCTTAAAACTGCATGTAGCTCAGGCTTTACTGTCTAAGCTATTAGCATCTCTCATATCCTTTCCTTTTCTACTAAAAGAATTTAAAGTATGGCGCACTGATCCTGGCTCCATCTTTGACTTTGATCCTCTTGAAGACAACATCCAATCCAGGAGTCTGCACTTGCTCTCCGGTATAGCTCCCGTCTGATTTTAAGTTTTACTTTCTAATCTGTTTACCTTTATGTAATGGAAATGCAATAATGTAGATTCAGGTGAATGTGATGTAAAACATTTTATTCAGATGCAAAGAATAATTATGTGTTGACATAGCACCAATGAGTTTTTATCCTTTTTGATTATAAGTTGAACTATAATAAGTAAAAGATTAAATATAAAGCAAAAACCCGCCCCAACCCTGCGATCGGAAAACCGCCACATACATACATATGAATAAATGAATGCAAAATAAAAACCATGAAGTCCCCCTGAGCCACGATCTCCCACCTCTTCTCCCCCCCCCCCCCTCTTCATCTTTCCGATTCCTCTGTCCCTCCTCTGCGTTCCCTGGCTACAGTCTCCGATCTTCCCCTCCCTCTTTCCCCCACCCCACCCCTCTCCACCATTCTTCTGGGTTTCCCAACCGCAAAACAGAGCCCCCGCTTCCCCTCTGTCTCCCAGCTAATATCGGGCATAATATCTCCATTACCAAAATTCCTGCTGTACTCTCATCTATAATGGACACTTTTTGGCATTTAACTTACCCACTTTACATATACAGAAATAGGCAAATCATAAAGTATGGTGTGTACGCACTGTTATCTTTTGCTCAGTTTGTACTGTACATCATGGAAGTAGTGCTTTCCCAGTACATACATTTCTCACAGCAGTAGATACAGGGGTACTATTAATTAGAGGCATTATCACGATTCTGATTTGCACATGCGTAGTCAGATTTCACACCGATAGGTGGGTCTGAAAGAGAACACCTCATCATGAACAGCCTAATCTAGTGCATGCACAGCATTGTGTTCTCTCTCATAGCTTGATGTCAGTTTGAGATCCGACGGTGCATGTAAAGGAGTCACTGCAGCTTACTGTCTGGGTAAAATGTAAGGCAGTTGATGCTTCATAGCCTGCAGCTGGTGCAGCGGTCTCATTTTACTGCAGAAGAGGGTGCACTGGAGTGTGATGGGAGTGGGACATCATGAGTCAGTGGTTCTCTGTGGCAGAGAACTTGGACTCCAAGCAACCATCTAGACCTGTGGTTAAGGCTGCGGCGATAGTGGAGGCCAGGAGTTTTCCCACTGTCTTTGGACTGGAGAGTGGATCAGGCTATTGCTGCAGGAAGATAGAGACAGTTGGGTCTCGGAAAACTGAAGGGTTGTAAATCCCCCACAAGCTGTAGATACGCCCCTGGTATTTGTGTTAGTAATGAAGTAATGCTTGCTTTACTTTTGATGAGGGTAAAGAGAATAGTTTTGTTTTAGAACTCTGATTTCAGTTTAGTCTTCTGAATTTATTAGTAGTCATTTAAAAATTAACAAAACTACCCCAAATGGTTAATATGGTTTTTAACTCCATCAAATGTCTGTATACTTGTGGAAATCCAATAACAGACATTCTAGTTTTAAGAGAAAAATTATAGTATGAACATTTTTGATTTATAAAAAATGTATAAGTTCCTAATTGAATTTTAAAAGCATCTCAATTTATGTCTTGATCTTAAGTCACTGTTCATTAAACTATTCCACATTTTACATATGAATAAATGAATGCGAAATAAAAGACACTTATCCACCACAGTGCAAGCGGGTCAAGTGTTCCTGGGTCTCTATTCAGAATAGCATTTACAGTAGACACCAGGATGTAATTGGATTTGCATATGTTTTGATATTTTGCGTTACATGGGCAGTGGAGGCATGCCAGCTAGGATAAGGGCAGAGGGTTGCATTCTGCAATTTAAATGAGCTATTTTGTTATTCCCTGCCATATACAGGAAGAGTCTTGGGGACTGGGTTCCGAAGTGTATTAACACATTGTTCTTTCAGCTGTAGGACCTGAAGTTCAAATTTAGCACAGATTAATGAGATGAAGCTATCCTGTCTCTGCTGGATGTTAGAGTCCCAGGTGAAATGAGTTTGGGTAGTGTCAACCTAGCTCCTACTGAATGTACGAGACTACTAGGATGACGGTTATAGGAAATGGATCCATGTCAGTACGGGATACTGCTTCGGGTAAAGCGCAGGAAGTTTTACTCTGAAATTGTCGTACTATCGCTGATGTGGTAATGTTTGATTCTGACACTGGATGCCTAAAATGGGAGAGCACCAACAGTCTCTGAATAAGCACAGAAGTTTGCCAAAACAGTCCCTGTGCACTCAATTCCCTTTTGAATCCAATCTATTAGCTGCTTTTCAGTCTGGAGTACAGTCATCACCTCAAATAGTAAATTCACACATATGTACAATTCCCTGTGACTTTGGGCACAGTCATATTTGAATAACACTAGGAGAAAATTGGTGAAGTTTTGAAAAACCTCTAGTTAATAGCTTTTTTTTGCTCTGTCATTTTGTTGTACATCAATTTTCCTTTTGTATGCTTTCCTTCTCTTGCTGTAGAAAAGGCAAAACGCTATAGTAAACAGTCTCAGTCCACAGGTGTGAGTAGTATAAGTGTTGGAGATGACATGTCAGAGATGACTGAGCTTAACCCCAGCTTCTCCAGCTACAGTGAAAATACAATGGAGTTATCTGAAGAAGGAGGTACATCAATAACAATTTCACTGTTAACATTGCACACTATTGCATGTAAAGCACAATGATCTATCCTGTTATAAAAAGGAATTGCATTAGTATACTTATAGCCTAACCCGTCTGGCGGGAAATTGACGGGATTGGATTAGCCACTTGTTTTGCATCCTACTTGCTTTTACTTTCCATTGACTTCAATGGAAAGTAAAATAGGACAGGGTGTAAAACGGAGCCTGATCCGACTCCATCACTTGCCCACTGGGCAGGTGAGCAGCTGATCTGACTCCATCACTTGTCCGCTGGGCAGTTGAGCAGCTGATCCTACTCCATCACTTGCCCGCTGGGCAGTTGAGCAGCTGATCCGACTCCATTAGTTGCCCACTTGGCAGGTGAGCAGCTGATCTGACTCCATCACTTGCCCGCTGGGCAGGTGAGCAGCTGATCTGACTCCATCACTTGCCCACTGGGCAGGTGAGCAGCTGATCTGACTCCATCACTTGCCCGCTGGGCAGTTGAGCAGCTGATCTGACTCCATCACTTGCCCGCTGGGCAGTTGAGTAGCTGATCCGACTCCATTAGTTGCCCGCTGGGCAGGTGAGCTGCTAATCCGACTCCCATCACTTGCCCGCTGGGCAGGTGAGCAGCTGATCCGACTCCATCACTTGCCCACTGGGCAGGTGAGCAGCTGATCCGACTCCAGCACTTGCCCGCTGGGCAGGTGAGCAGCTGATCCTACTCCATCACTTGCCTGCTGGGCAAGTTTGTTTAAAATTAGTCCCAGATGCCTTTTGGTTCTAATTTAAAGAAATGAATTAGTCAAATGTCACTGTATGCACAGTAGTTACACATTTTTAACTAATATAACTTGAATCACAATCTTTTCAATAGTAGTGTAAAAGTTCAATATTGATTTTGATTTTTGCTATCTTGAATTACTCATGAAATATCTGCTTGCCAGTTGGGAACAAGTGCGGGATAAGCTATAGAAAGCACATCATTTGCTTTTTAAGACTGATTCTATTAGGGATGTGCAATAAATGCTGGCCTTGCCAGCGATGCTCACAGCCCCAGAATGAATAAGAGAAAATGTCAACAGTCTGAGGATTAAAGCAAAACTCTGAGATTTACGTATAAACCTCATGGGATTTAACATCATTTTGGGACAAAGGTGGAACTGGGAGTGTGGTTTTGTAGTGTCTCTGCTAGTAATGTGATCATCCGGCATCTGCCATCTGGGGATAGGTTTAGGACCAGGAACTACCATGCTGTGCTATTAGCTCAGAGCCTGAAGTGCTTGTAGTGATGGATTAGTGTGTAATTAGACTGAAATATCTGGTGTTAGATTTAGCCAGAAGACCATCCAGACAGCTGTGGTTTTCTCATCCTGACTATGATAGTGTAACAATACTGTATGTCATTCTGTTGTCATTGTACAACCTCTAGTTATGCGCTTGGTGCTGTCATTTCTCAATTCAGAATTACCATTTCTTAGCATTGTTGACCTTTTCGAATCAAGAATAGCCCAAGTCATACAATTTAAATAAGGATTAAAGGATAATTATGCACTTGCAACATAAAGATGTTTGTGCTGTCCACCTATTTTTGCATGCTACCCTGGTACATTTATCACAAAATATCTATTAAAGGTTCATCGGTGCTAAAGGATTGGAGCTTTTGGACAAATTGATAAAATAACTTTAATGCTGGTGTGATCTAAAGCCCAGTGATCAAGTTGTCAATAAGAAAGAATAGTTCAAAACGTGATGTAAGAAAATAAATGCTGCTAAGTTGAAAGGAAGAAAAACTGATGGAAAAAATAGTGAGAAAAGGAAATAATTTCCATCTTCAGTCCATATGGCACACACATTTGTAAAGGCAAAGTGGGAATTTTGAATAGAAAAGAGAGAAATGACACCATCTGGAATGTTTCTAATCCTGGCTTTTCTTCCTTTTATTGTCCAAGTTTAATTGGCAAAGCAAAAGAAACGTGAAGAAAATATTATTTAAGCTTGTGGCCAGCCCATATGCCATAATTGTGGCAAGTTTATATTATGGAACTGCTTCTACTGCAAGTATCATGACAAGAAAATTCACTTCTATGTTTTGGTATAAAACCATGTATTTGCATAAGGATATTCAACTGTGTTTCTGCAGCTGCTTTAATTTCTTTTTTTAAGTACACAAGTCAGTCTGTCTCTCTCTGTTATGCATAAGAGTCTCTCTCACTCTCTCTCTCTTTGTCTCTGTTATGCATAGGACTCTGCTTGTGTTCGTTAAGACAGCTACCTTTATTCAGCTACTGAGGTTGTTTCATTGAAGCCAGACCAACTTTGCCTACTACAATATTAAATAAGCAGACTGTTTAGAAAATAAGCATTTTCTCAGGAGACCAACGGCAATTTTTAACTGTTGTTCGCCCATTTCTCACCTGGTCGGCAGTTGAAAATTGGGGAGGGTTCGGGGGGTGGGGGTGGCGGGGAAGGGCACTCGGCTACCTAATTGTTGACCAAAGCACACCTGATGCAATTTTTAGCTGGGATTGTAAATGGGCGAGCAATCTGCCCACTTGCTTTCAGTGGAAAGCTACTTAAATTGTAACTGAACCAACCAGGGGGCAGGCAATCTTAGATCTGGTCCTGTGTAATGAGACAGGATTAATAAAAAATGTCCTAGTAAATGATCCCCTTGGAATGAGTGACCATAATATGGTTGAATTCCAAATTCAGTTTGAGGGTGAGAGAGTTGGATCTCAAACCAGCGTACTGAGCTTAAATAAAGGAGACTATGAAGGTATGAGAGTAGAATTGACTAAAGTGGACTGGGAAAACAGATTAAAGTGTAAGACGGTACAAGAACAGTGGTCTACATTCAAGGAGATATTTCACATCTTTCAAGAAAAATATATTCCACTGAGGAAAAAGGGGAGTAAAAGAAAAGACAGCCATCCGTGGCTTAGTAAAGTAATAAAGGATAGTATCCGACTGAAAACAAGGGCATATAAAGTAGCCAAATCTAGTGGGAGGATAGAAGATTGGGAAGCATTTAAAAGCCAGCAAAGAATAACTAAAAGATTAATTAAGCAAGGGAAGATAGATTATGAAAGTAAACTAGCAAAAAATATAAAAACAGATAGCAAGAGTTTCTACAGCTATATAAAAAGAAAAAGGGTGGATAAGTGAACGTTGGTCCCTTAGAGGATGAGACCGGGAAACTAGTGGTGGGGAACATGGAGATGGCAAAGACGCTGAACAAATATTTTGTATCAGTCTTTACAGTAGAGGACACTAAAAATATCCCAACACTGGACAAACAGGGGGCAATGGCGGGGGAGGAGCTAAACACGATTAAAATCGCTAAGGAGGTGGTACTCGGTAAAAATGGGACTTAAGGCGGATAAATCCCCCGGACCTGATGGCCTACATCCTAGGGTCTTGAGAGAAGTAGCGGTAGCGATTGTGGATGCATTGGTGATTATTTTCCAAAACTCCCTGGACTCAGGAAACGTCCCGGCAGATTGGAAAATTGCTAATGTAACACCCTTATTTAAGAAGGGAAGTAGACAAAAAGCTGGAAACTATAGACCAGTTAGCCTAACATCTGTGGTTGGTAAAATGTTGGAGTCCATTATTAAGGAAACAGTAACAGAGCATTTGGATAAACATAATTTAATAGGACAGAGTCAGCATGGTTTTATGAAGGGGGAAGTCATGTTTGACAAATTTGCTCGAATTCTTTGAGGACGTAACATACAGGGTGGATAAAGGGGAACCGGTGGATGTAGTGTATTTGGACTTCCAAAAGGCATTTGACAAGGTTCCACGCAAAAGATTACTGATCAAGATAAAAAATCACGGGATTGGGGGTAATATACTGGCATGGGTGGAAGATTGGCTATCTAACAGAAAACAAAGAGTTGGGATAAATGGTTCATTCTCAGGCTGGCAATCAGTAACTAGTGGTGTTCCGCAGGGGTCAGTGCTGGGACCCCAACTCTTTACAATCTATATTAATAATTTGGAAGAAGGGACCGAGTGCAACATATCCAAGTTTGCTGACGATACAAAGATGGGAGGGAAACCAGTGAGTGAGGAGGACATAAAAAACCTGCAAAAGGACATAGACAGGCTAAGTGAGTGGGCAGAGATTTGGCAGATGGAATATAATATTGGAAAGTGTGAGGTTATGCACTTTGGCAGAAAAAAATCAAAGAGCAAGTTATTATCTAAATGGAGAGAAACTGCAAAGTGCTACAGTACAAAGGGATCTGGGGGTCCTGGTGCATGAAACACAGAAGGTTAGTATGCAGCTCCAGCAGGTGATCAGGAAGGCCAATGGAATCTTGGCTTTTATTGCAAGGGGGATGGAGTATAAAAACAGGGAAGTCTTGCTGCAGTTATACAGGGTATTGGTGAGGCCACACCTGGAATACTGCGTGCAGTTTTGGTTTCCATATTTAAGAAAAGATATACTTGCTCTCGAGGCGGTTCAGAGAAGGTTCACTCGGTTGATTCCGGAGATGAGGGGGTTGACGTATGAGGAAAGGTTGAGTAGGTTGGGCCTCTACTCATTGGAGTTCAGAAGAATGAGAGGCGATCTTATCAAAACATATAAAATTGTGAGGGGGCTTGATCGGGTGGATGCGGGGAGGATGTTTCCACTGATGGGTGAGACTAGAACTAGGGGGCATAATCTTAGAATAAGGGGCTGCCCTTTCAAAACTGAGATGAGGAGAAACTTCTTTACTCAGAGGGTGGTAAATCTATGGAATTTGCTCCCCCAGAGAGCTGTGGAAGCTGCAACATTAAATAGATTTAAAACGGAGATAGACAGTTACCTAGCAGATAAGGGAATTAGGGGTTACGGGGAGAGGGCAGGGAAGTGGGCATGAGTCTAGATTCGGATCAGCCATGATCCTATTGAATGGCGGAGCAGGCCCGAGGGGCCGCATGGCCTACTCCTGCTCCTACTTCTTATGATCTTATTAAATTGGAGCCCTACGCCTGTTGTAGGACCCTGCTGGAACATACGCACCGCACATTTGTACCAGGTGTTGGGGCCTGTCCAGAGGTCCTCAAACTGGACACTGCTCAAAAAACAGCAGAGGAAATACTTTATTTTAATTCCTGTGGTGTGAAGAGAAGCAAAGCTGTGGAGGAGGAAAACATTCTGTCTTGCTGCTGGCCGTGTGTGGCCCACCTCCTCTTGGGATCACCTTTCCCCCACCTCCCAGGCCTAACCTCAGGATGGGAATCAGCCAATTTCCTGCCCTCCCACAAGCAGCACCTGTTTGCCACTCACAGCATGTTGGTGGCATTTAAATGAGACCCAAACTGAAAATGATTTGGCTCCGCCAATGCTGTCTTCTGATGAAAGTGGAAGATCGCCCCCCAAGTTTTATAGCTGTTACATACAATATCAACATTTTCTTTTACCTGATCTGTATTGTCTAAACTAAAGCAATGGAACCAGGTTTTTGTACTCTGTTTTAATCAAATTTTTCTTTCAATTCTAGACACCACTTTAAACATTAAAAGAAGTTTAAGGCAGAATATTAATGTTTCCTTCATGGTTAGAAGTATATAATGCAAATATTTAACTGAGAGGAAGATCGAATTCAGCAGCTCTCACCTACAATTTTGAATAAATATGTTTTTCCACCTGGTTGGGGTGGTGTTTTATAGTGAGGACGAAAGATTATAAAACCTAAAATAAGATTAGAATAATTTGCATCTTTCCTTACTAAATAAAGCTGCAACTCAGAATCACAGAAACCCCACAGTGCAGATAGAGGCCATTTCGGCCCATCGAGCCTGCACCGACACATATCCCACCCTATCCCCGTAACCCCACGTATTTAATCCCCCTAACACTAAGGGTCAATTTATCATAGCCAATCAACCTAACCCGCACATCTTTGGACTGTACTTAGTGTTCCTTTAAAAAAAAAAAGGTTCCACTCATAGTATTTAAATTCAGGGTATTTGCTCAGATCTCTTCCTTCAAAGCAAGTAACGATACAGCCATTTCAGAATTTCCCTCCTTTAAGCTATCCCATTCTCTAGGTTTTTTTGTTGCATTCTCTCTAATACCATACTTATAGGTAAATAACTGGCCCAACTACTCAGACCACATTACAAAACAAACAGTAAATAACAGCATAGTTTCAAGTGCAAAGTTGCTCACAAATTTCGTTTGCATCTTTTACATTGTGGCCATGGATTTTCCCTCATGGCAGTAGAAAATTCTTAATTTGCCACAGCTAAAAAAAAAGATGACAATGGAAAGTTCTTAATTTACCTTTTGAAATAGTGGCCAACAGCATTCAGCACTGCTAGAGGCAGGCATTTATGTTTGCTTCCAGAAGCACTGTGGTAATCCACTACAGTATATCGGTCTCAATGCCTTTTGAGGCAACACGGCATTAGGGTTAGTGCTGCTTTGTTTATAGGAACTGAAGTAGGTTATTCTGCCCATAGAGCCAGCTACACCCTTTTTAATTGTGGCAGCTCTTTTTTTTAAATCCCAAATCTTTGCCATTTCTCCATAATCTTAATACCCTTAATTCCCAAGTGAGTAAGAGCATAGCATTTATCTCTGAGTATAATATAATTGGCACATCAAATCCATCGTGATGGATAAAACCTAAATACACCTGCCAAGCTCAAAACCGAGGTTGAGCATATAATAGTAAATATTCTGAAAAGAGACCTGTGAGTCTTGGTAAACCCAACTCTGAACACGGCCAGCCCGTACTGAACAACAATCAATAATGCCAATGGAATGTTGAACTACATTGCTAACAAGTAGAAGTCAGAGGAAGCCATGATCAAACTGTACAGTGTTCTGAGCAGATCGCACTTTGAGTACTGCGTCCAGTTCTAGTTGCCAAGCAACAAGGAATGCACTGAAGGAAGTGTAGAGAAGAGCCGCCAGGATGATCCCTAGTGTCAGACAACTGAGTTATGAGAATTTAAAAAAAAATTCATTCATGGGATGTGGACGTCGCTGGCAAGGCCAGCATTTATTGCCCATTCCTAATTGCCCTTGAAAAGGTGGTGGTGGTGAGCCGCTGCCTTGAACCACTGCAGTCTGTGAGGTGAAGGTACTCCCACAGTGCTGTTAGGGAGGATGGTGTGTGACTTGGAGGGGAACTTGGAGGTGGTGGTGTTCCCATGCGCCTGCTGCCCTTGTCCTTCTAGGTGGAAGAGGTCGTGGGTGTGGGAGGTGCTGCTTAAGAAGCCTTGGCGAGTTGCTGCAGTGCATCTTGTAGATGGTACACACTGCAGCCACGGTGCGCCAGTGCTGGAGGGTGTGAATGTTTAAGGTGGTGGATGGGGTGCCAATCAAGCGGGCTGCTTTGTCCTGGATGGTGTCGACCTTCTTGAGTGTTGTTGGAGCTGCACTCATACAGGCATGTGGAGAGTATTCCATCACACTCCTGACTTGTGCCTTGTAGATGGTGGAAAGGCTTTGGGGAGTCAGGAGGTGAGTCACTCGCTGCAGAATGCCCAGCCTCTGACCTGCTCTTGTAGCCACAGTACTTATGTGGCTGGTCCAGTTTATTTTCTGGTCAATGGTGACCCCCAGGATGATGTTGATGGGGGTTTCAGCAATGGTAATCCCATTGAATGTTAAGGGGCGGTGGCTAGACTCTCTCTTGTTGGAGATAGTCATTGCCTGGCACTTGTGTGGTGCGAATGTTACTTGCCACTTATCAGCCCAAGCCTGAATGCTGTTCAAGTCTTGCTGCATGTGGGCATGGACTGCTTCATTATCTGAGGTATTTCAAATGGAACTGAACACTATGCAATGATCATTAGCGAACATCCACACTTCTGACCTTATGATGGAGGGAAGGTCATTGATGAAGCAGCTGAAGATGGTTGGGCCTAGGACACTGCCCTGAGAAGCTCCTGCAGCGATGTCCTGGGGCTGAGATGATTGGCCTCCAACACCACAATCATCTTCCTTTGTGCTAGGTATGACTCCAGCCAGTGTAGAGCTTTCCTCCTGATTGCCATTGACTTCAATTTTACTAGGGCTCCTTGATGCCACACTTGGTTAAAAGCTGCCTTGATGCCAAGGGCAGTCACTCTTAGCTCACCTCTGGAATTCAACTCTTTTGTCCATGTTTGGACCAAGGCTGTAATGAGATCTGGAAGCAAGTGGTCCTGGTTGAACCCAAACTGAGCATTGATGTGCAGGTTATTGGTGAGTAAGTGTCGCTTGATAGCACTGTTGACGACACCTTCCATCACTTGAGAAATACTGGAGAAACTTGAACATTTCCACCTAGAAAGGAGTTATCTGAGAGGTGATCTTAAAGAGCTTTACAAGATAATTATGGGAATGTAAAAGTAAATGGAGAATACTACTTTAAATTAAATTGGGAACAAGCCAGAGACAGTGTCTGGGGAGGGGTTTGTAATCGGTGGCAAGCTTATGGACTTTTTGGCAGAGGCCAACGACAGTGCTTTGGTCTTCCCAACATGTAACTGGAGGAAGTTGCAGCTCATCCAGGACTGGATATTGGACAGTCCGACAGGCTTGGAATGGTGGCAGGAGAGCTTGAAGGCAGAGGAGTAATGATGGATTGGATAGGGATTAGAGGGTCAAAGTATCCAAGAGGGGAGAAATGAAAGTTGACATGACTGGGAGACAGGAAGGGAACAAGACGGTGAAGGACTTGAGAGGGGCCAAGAGGAAAAAAAGAAGTTAGACGTAATGGGCTCTGGTCTAGAGCAGCTGCGAAAATGCTCACATTAACGGACATGGAGGGAATTCAGCTTGCATAGATATGACGGAGATTAGAAAATACATGACCGGGATACAGTTGTGTAGAGGGAATGGATGGAGGAACTGTTTAGACAAGCTGCTAGATATTGGACAATCTGACAGGCTTGGAATGGTAGCAGGAGAGCATGAAGGCATAGGAGTAAAGATGGATTGGATAGGGATTAGAGGGCCAACCTTGCTGGTTCTGGCACGGGAGTGCAGAATCAACTATGAGCCAGCAGAGGTTTAGCAAGGTATCCGGCAGAGATGTATAGGATCCTTGGGTGTGAGCAGTTATCAGGAAGTTCTTGTTCACAGAAAGTGTGATCAACCGTGGAATTGACTTCCAGATAGAATGAAAGCCTTGGAATCAGTCAAGAAGTAGTTAGATCAGGGGTGTCGAACTCAATTTACATGCTGGGCCTGATCCAACATTCTGGCACTTGGAATGGGCCACATTCAGCATTGTCACCGCCATATTAGTCTTTACTGGTATTAGGCATACCTGGTGGCTACCTGAAATAAACATTGGTTTAATTTAAATATGCAAAGAAGGCTCCTGCACCTGTTCCTACAAAGCGTGTGGAAAAACTATGTGGAGCCCTGGAACCTTGCTGGGAATTTTTTTCATTACTGAACAATCAAGAGATGTATCTCAGGCCTCCAGTCCCAGGTTAACAGCTCTTACTTGGGCATCGGGGGCCATTTCCCCATTCCCTTTCTGCTGATTTTAATGCCGCTGGTTTAGGTGGCAGGTGAGGCTCCTGCCAGAGAGTTTCATTAATAAATGCAAACTGGGGTCTCATGAAGTACAGGTAAAGCTGTTGGGAAGCCAGTGAGGCCCTCTAGGGTAAGTTTCAAAAAACTTTCCTTACTGGGGCCAGGATGAGCATCATGAAAATCCGGGTGATCGGCCGAGTTGCTCCCAGGGTCCAGTCAGAATTTCGGGCCCTTTGTGCAAATAAAAATTACGCACAAAAGTTGGTATTTGAAAATTTGATCTTGTCCTAAGAGCTAACTGGGGTTTAGAGCAGGGCACCTGGAGTTTATCCAGAACAATAGATTTAAAAATGTGCATGAATAAATGCAATTACAAAATTAAATTAAAATGTGCTGAAGTTGTAACATTTTATTTTAGAAATTGACATTTTTTATTATTGATTAGCTGCTGTGCTTCCTGGAGCGTACCAGCAGATGCATTCCCCTCATTCTCCTGGATATGGCTATATGCATCAGTCCAGTGTTTCCTCTATGAGGCCGCAGCATTCTCTTCCTCATCCAATCAATATGGTGAGTAGACCATAGTGTCTTTACTGATTAGAGTGACTATTTTTATGCATATTATTTATCATTAGGTTAATTATTAACTTGTTCCTTTTTAAAAAGAAAAGTTAATTTTCCACTAACTAATTGAATGTCATTTTCCTTAACTGTGAGCAAAACATTCAGGATTATAAATCAGTGTTACTAAAATGCAAGTGTGACAGACTGTTAGTCTTGGCATGTGGGAATTGTGTTTGCATGCTTGAAAGGAAATGGCCAATTGTTCAGAAAGCTTAAACTTACAAAAAAAGGAAGAGGGTGGAAAGCCAATAAAATATGTATGGTGCATAGCTTATGTGCTACAAAAAAAACCATTCAAAGCATAGATCGCATCACATAGGCCCTGAAATTGTGGTCGGTGGCTTCCCGCGGGAAAATGCCTCAGATCCGCAAATAAAATCCACGCCTACCTGGTGGTCCGGGAGGTACGGAGACTCGTGGTCCTGGGCCTCTCCGGGTACCAGCGGGAAAAGGCTCACGTATCCCTGGGATCACGTGGGCCTGCCCAACAAATAAAAGAAGGGGGAATCCTCATTCATACTTATGGGGATCCTGTATGTACATATTTAAAACAAAAATGTAATTTTTTGAAAAATAAATTTACATGTTTTAAAGGGGCTAAAAATAAACTTACCTTATTTCACAGGTATAAATTATTGAAACTTTTTTATTTTTCTGTCTTTTAAAGCTCTTACGCTGGTAAAAGCAGGCCTTACGCTTGCTTTTTACCAGGTGTAAGAATTTCATGGGCATTTGCTGGGCGGAAGTTGGGCAAATAGCCCAACTCTCCGCCCGGGGATGCGTTGGATCTGTCAAGAAAATTCTTGACGGATTGCAAGTTCTGTGTTTTAGCGCATGCTTAAACCCGTAACTTGCGCGGCCCTTACGGGCTCGTACGCACCCGTAGGGGCCGCAAATCACGGCCCATTACCTTTTAACTAAATGACACACAGCGCCATTATGATACTGCGTCTGGTTTTTGGAATGGGTGCACTGTGGAACAGGCTATTTCACCCCTGAAGAATTGTATAAAATTGCATTACTGAGTAGGTCCAAGACAGCACGTTTTGTTGTCTACTCGCTGCATCGTGGCACATTGCTAAGGGGAATAAGGGATGAAGCAAATTAAGTATGTCAGATAATTTTGAACACCATCACAATTCAGCATCAGCATATAGCAAGTAATTTAATCTGACATCTTTGCAGAAAATGAATTAACTCGGAATTTTGTTTTTAAACAAAGTTTTTTTTAACAACTATAATACTTTTATAAGGTGTACATTATTTCCATGAGATCAACTTAAATTATCACTTGATGATCTTACTGTTTTCTCTCCCAAGTATCCATTAGTCTGTATATAATGCATACCACTCCCATTTTAAAGAGATGGAGCAGTTTTACTCCCTATTTTATGGAGGAAAGATAACCTCTCAATTTTATTTTAAAGCATTGATTTCTGAGCTGATTGGAGTAAGGTGCTGCATGATATCACGCTCATTAACTTTCATTAAAGATATCCTCACACATCAGAAATACAATTTACTAGTTACTGGCCCAGAATTTCCTGGAACTAGAGTGGATTTTCCCATTTTTCCCCCCAAGGAAATTCCCACGCAACTGATTTACACCAAAACATCACTACACATGAATTTCCTCAAGCGTTTGCACCGCCTCCAAGATACGTCAATCTAGACCCTCCTCCATTTATTTGCATGGCTCCGCCCCCTTGCCAAAGACCACCTCACGTGAGTTTATGATAGTAATGCACAGGCGTAGATTCACACTCAAAAAATTAGGTGCCGCAGAATCTGAAGTCACCTGGTACCAGCGTAACTGGAGGAGTAACTGCATTTCTCAGGTCTGAAGCTTTCATTTTTTTCTTAGGAAAGAGACACTTTTATAACTATTGATGCTGTCTTGTTCAATAATACCATGTCCATTATTACAGCTGCAAACAAACTGCCCCAAAATGGAATAAAGTAACCCATATAATCTTCATAATATGTAACTTATGTTATAATAGATAGTGTTGTGATTTCAAAGCAGTAATCTCATCTCAAGATTCAGATGTCATTCCATTACAGAGTAACAATGAGATCGTTGTTTTGTAATTATTCCCAAATATCCACTATTCTATATACAATGCATATCACTCCCTCTTTAAAGAGAGGGAGTACTTTTACTTCCCCAATTTTATGACCTTTCCATTGAGTTTTTTGAGAAAAGATTTCTCAGCTGTTTGGAGTCAGATGAGCTCAGGCACCCTACCTCCTATCCTGTCCCATGATATCACTAATGTGGAACCTCTTGGAGTGACTCCATTACAAAGAGCAGGGGACATTACTTTGGACTAGCTTGAGAGTTGTTAAGGAATCATAGACCTCAGGAGAACCATGCTATTGGTTTGTTATCTGCCTCTTCTAGCCAGTGGTATGGGTTCCTGTGATGTCCTGACTCTCGAGCTGGTCCAAATTTTAAAGACATGAGTTTTCAATTCCAGACATTCCCTGTTGATGTGAAGCAACAGCCTAGCACGGAGGGAAGCCCCATCCTGCCTGGCTCTCAGCAACTGAGCAAATCAAATCAAATGTTGGCAGTTCACAGAATCACAGAAACCCCACAGTGCAGATAGAGGCCATTTCGGCCCATCGAGCCTGCACCGACACATATCCCACCTGCGGTCATCTCCCTCCAAAACAGGTTTACCGTTTTGGGTAATGTTGGGGGAGATGACTTATCAGGGGAAGGCACCAGCAGCCAGGTTCAGGGCACCATGACTGGCTCTGCTGCACAGAAGGGCGGGAAAAAGAGGGATAGGGCTATAGTGATAGGGGATTCAATTGTAAGGGGGATAG
Organism: Somniosus microcephalus; assembly: GCF_052327205.1. Lineage (NCBI taxonomy): Eukaryota > Metazoa > Chordata > Chondrichthyes > Squaliformes > Somniosidae > Somniosus > Somniosus microcephalus. Next base: position 73,823,675 of record NC_140991.1, read on the forward strand.
ATAGGAGTTTCTGTGGCCAAGACCGAGACTCCAAGATGGTATGTTGCCTCCCTGGTGCAAGGGTCAAGGATGTCTCGGAGCGGGTGCAGAGCATTCTGAAGGGGGAGGGGGATCAGCCAGTTGTCGTGGTACATGTAGGTACCAACGATGTAGGTAAAAAGAGGGAGGAGGTCCTACAAGCTGAATTTAGGGAGTTAGGAGCTAAATTGAAAAGTAGGACCTCAAAGGTAGTAATCTCTGGATTGCTACCAGTGCCACGAGCTAATAAGTTTAGAGAGAGTAAGATAGATAAGCTAAATACGTGGCTTGAGCAGTGGTGCAAGGGAGAGGGATTTAAATTCTTGAGGCATTGGAACCAGTTCTTGGGGAGGAGTGACCTGTACCAAGGGGACGGTCTACACCTGAACTGTGAGGGAGCCGATGTCCTCGGGGTAATATTTTCTAGGGCGGTTCGGAAGGATTTAAACTAATTTGGCAGGGGGATGGGAACCTAGATAGTGGAAAAGAGGGAAGTCATATGAAGTCAGAAATAGATGGTAGAAAGGTGAGAAGCAATAAGCAAAGGAGAGAAACACAAAGGGCCAAACTAATTCATAATGAGAGTGTGAAAAAAGCAAGCCTGAAGGCTTTGTATCTTAATGCTAGAAGCATTAGGAACAAGGTGGATGAATTAGTTGTGGAAATAGAGGTAAACAAGTATGATTTGATTGGGATTACAGAAACGTGGCTGCAGGGTGGGCAAGGCTGGGAACTTAACATCCAGGGATATACAATATTTAGGAAGGATCGGCAAAAAGGTAGGGGAGGTGGGGTAGCATTGCTGGTAAAGGAGGGGATTAATGCAATGGAAAGGAAGGATATTAACTCGGATGAAACGGAATCTGTATGGGTAGAAATGAGAAATAGCAAGGGGAGGAAAACGTTAGTGGGTGTGATATATAGGCCTCCAAATAGTAATATGGAGGTGAGGGAAGGCATAAAAAGGGAAATTAGAGAAGCGTGCGATAAGAGCACAGCTGTCATCATGGGTGACTTTAATTTACATATTGATTGGACTACCCAAATTAGTAAAAATTCTGAGGAGGAGGAATTCCTGGAATGTTTTCGGGACGGTTATCTGGACCAATATGTCGAGGAGCCGACTCGAGATCAGGCCATTTTAGACTGGGTATTGTGCAATGAGAAGGGACTTATCAACAATCTTCTTGTACGAGGCCCCTTGGGTCAGAGCGATCATAATATGATCGAGCTCTCAGTCGAGATGGAGAGTGAGGAAATTGAATCAGAGACTAAGGTCCAGAACTTAAATAAAGGGAATTACGAGGGTATGAGACGGGAATTGGGTAAGATTGATTGGGTGGTGTTTCTGGGGGGATTGACAGTGGATAGACAATGGCAAGCATTCAAAGATAGAATGGAAGAATTCCAGAACATGTTTATACCGGTTTGGCATAAAAATAAACCTAAAAAGGTGGCTCAACCGTGGATAACGAGGGAAATTAGGGACAGCATAAAATCAAAAAAAAGGGCATATCAACTGGCAAAAAAAAGCACCAGACCGGAAGATTGGGGGCAGTACAGGATACAGCAAAAGAGGACAAAGGGATTAATCAGGAAGGGGAAAATAGAATACGAAAGTAAACTTGCAGCAAACATAAAGACAGACTGCAAAAGCTTTTATCGGTATATCAGGAGGAAAAGACTGGTAAAATCCCAAGTCGGTCCCTTGCAGTCCGATTCGGGAGAATATATAATGGAGAATAAGGAAATGGCAGACCAATTAAACTCATACTTTGGTTCTGTATTCACAAAGGAGGACACAAATAACCTCCCAGGAATATCGGCAAACATAGGGACTAATGAGAGGGAGGAGCTGACAGAAATTAGTATCTCTAGGGATATGGTGTTGGGTAAGTTGAGGGGACTGAAGGCCGACAAATCCCCGGGGCCTGATAAACTACATCCTAGGGTACTTAAGGAGGTGGCCCTGGAGATAGCAGATGCTCTAAGGATCATCTTCCGGAACTCCATTGACTCGGGAACAGTACCCGTGGATTGGAGGGTAGCTAATGTTACCCCAATATTTAAAAAGGGGGGTAGAGAGAAAGCAGGGAATTATAGACCAGTAAGCCTTACATCGGTTGTGGGCAAAATGCTAGAGTCCATTATTAAGGATAAAATAGCGGAGCACTTGACAAATGGGGAAAGGATCGGACAGAGTCAACATGGATTTACAAAGGGTAAATCGTGTTTGACTAATCTGCTGGAATTTTTTGAGGAAGTAACTGGTAAAATAGATGGGGGAGAGCCAGTGGATGTGGTGTACCTTGACTTCCAGAAAGCCTTCGATAAGGTTCCACACAAAAGATTATCATGCAAAATTAAGGCTCATGGGATTGGGGGCAAAGTATTAACGTGGATAGAGAACTGGCTGGCGGATAGAAAACAGAGAGTTGGAATAAACGGCTCGTTTTCGGAGTGGCAGGCAGTGACCAGCGGGGTGCCGCAAGGATCTGTCCTGGGACCCCAGCTGTTCACAATATATATAAATGATCTGGATCAGGGAATTGGATGCAATATTTCCAAATTCGCTGACGACACTAAACTAGGAGGAGGGGTGGGCTCTGATGAGGATGTCAGGAGGCTACAGTGCGATTTGGACAGGTTGGGGGAATGGGCGGATACGTGGCAGATGCACTATAATGTGGATAAATGCGAGGTTATCCACTTTGGGGGTAAAAACAGGAGGGTAGATTATTATCTAAATGGCAATAGATTGGGAGATGGGGAAGTGCAGAGGGACCTGGGTGTTCTTGTGCACCAGTCACTGAAGGAGAGCATGCAGGTGCAACAGGCGATTAAGAAGGCAAATGTTATGTTGGCCTTCATATCAAGGGGGTTCGAGTATAGGAATAGGGATACCTTACTACAGCTGTACAAGGTGCTGGTGAGACCGCATCTGGAGTATTGTGTACAGTTTTGGTCGCCCCATCTGCGGAAGGATGTTCTTGCCATGGAAAGAGTGCAGCGGCGATTCACCAGGCTGATACCTGGAATGGCGGGAATGACCTACGAGGAGAGATTGAATAGTTTGGGCTTGTACTCACTGGAGTTTAGAAGATTGAGAGGGGATCTCATCGAAACATATAAAATTATGGCAGGCCTGGACAGGCTGAATTCAGAGAGAATGTTTCCAATGGCAGGGGAGCACAGAACCAGGGGCCACAGTCTAAAAATAGCGGGCAAATCATTTAAAACAGAGATGAGGAAGAATTTCTTCACTCAAAGAGTGGTGAGCCTGTGGAATTCCCTGCCACAGAGGGCTGTGAAGGCTAATTCAATAAATATTTTCAAGAGAGAATTGGATATATTTCTGAAGGCTAAGGGGATTAAGGGTTACGGAGAAAAGGCGGGGACGGGGTACTGAACTGGTAAGATCAGCTAAGATCTCAGACGAAGATCAGCCATGATCTCATTGAATGGCGGAGCAGGCTCGAAGGGCCGAATGGCCTACTCCTGTTCCTATCTCTATGTTTCTATGTTTCTATCCCCGTAACCCCTACACCAACACATATCCCACCCTATCCCCGTAACCCCACGTATTTAATCCCCCTAACACTAAGGGTCAATTTATCATAGCCAATCAACCTAACCCGCACATCTTTGGACTGTGGGAGGAAACCGGAGCACCCGGAGGAAACCCACGCAAACACGGGGAGAATGTGCAAACTCCACACAGATAGTCACCCGAGGCCGGATTCGAACCCGGGTCCCTGGTGCTGTGAAGCAACAGTGCTAACCACAGTTGTTCATTTTCAGTATATATAAAATGAGGGAGTACACTGAATAAAAATACTCCCCTAGATTAGTTTTCCCCTTTGAAGGAAAGAGCATCCTTTTGGAGGTGCTTTTTTCAGAATTGAATTATGAAAAATTTATGTACTAAACTTATTAAAAAGATTTATGCTTGCTGAAATGTTTTCAGGGATCCAAACTGAGTGGGGACTGAATAGTGATTTACTGGTATAAGCATTTGTTAACCTTTAACTCCTGCAGTTTGTTCAGTATGATTTACAATTGTGATGAAACTATAATTGCTTCTTTAGATGTGGTAATGCTGTTTTGGATCTTCTTTTTATTACTAGAACTAGTAATGACTCATGGAAATGTAGAAAAATATACTGTGAAGCCATTTCATTTTTCCTATCTTTGATATAGCTGACTGAATTCATTATGCTATTCTCTGTATAATGAAATCCAAACATATTATAACATGATTTTTTATAAAGTATAATACATATTGAGACATACAGGAAACTTTCGATTTACCGGCACCTAAATAACCGGAAATCTCGGTTAACCGGCATAATTCAGGAGTAGGTTCAGGTAAGTTTTATTACTTGCCTTCCTCAATCTGTTGCTGTGCAAGGGTGTGGCTGCAGCTGTTGCTAAGCTACAGAGACGCTTGGAACTTGTGGCCATTGTTCTGAACCTGTTGCTAAGCAACAGGGTTTGTTGCTTTATACGGAGCTCTCAGCTCCGTATCATTTACTATAGCTTACGGTTATCCGGAATTTTTGATGAACCGGCACCACATCGGTCCCGTCGGTGCCGGATAAAAAAAAGTTTCCTGTACAAGTAAATTGTTCATAATTATACCCTGTTATCAGCTATGTGAATAAGTATGTTTTTTTTTCAGTGTGAGAACTTTTGTGGTATCTCCTGAAATAAAAGAAATGCAGAAGTCACACCACAATAGACCTTCATTCCGATACCTGTCAGAGTTTATAGATTTTTTTCACTTTTGGACTCTGGACGTTGCCTGAAATTATTAAGCTAATCAGCTTTGGCTCAGTGGCAGGACTGTTGCTTCTGAACCAGAAGGTCACGGGTTCAAACTTCACTCCAGAGACTTAAGCACATAATCTCGGCTGACACTCCAGTACAGTACTGAAGTAGAGGTGCTGTCTTTTGGATGATATGTTAAACTGAAGCCCCATTTTCCCCCTCATGTGGATGTAAAAGATCTCATGACACTTTTCCAGAGAAGAGCAGGGGACTTCTCCCAGTGTCTTGGTGAACATTTAATGATCAACACCACCAAAAACAAAGTATCTGGTCATTGATCTCATTGCTGTTTGTGGGAACTTGTGTGCAAATTATCTGCCGTGTTTCCATACATTACAGCAGTGACTGCATTTCAAGAGTATTTAATTGGCTGTGAAGCACTTTGGGTGATCGGAATTCATGAAAGGTGCTACATAAATGCAGGTTCTTTCTTTTCTTTCTAGTTAAGAGAACTGCAGCACAGCAGCTGCACAGTAAAGGCAAAAATGGACTTATTACACTTAGAAGAGCAGTTATTATGGGTTATTCAGTTGAATCAGTCCTGATAAATGTTCTGTTGATGGAACTAGATGTTTGCTCTATCCATATGCCATAGAAGAGATTCCTGTTGACCAGGAAAACATGCCAGTTTTACTCTTCTGCGCCCTAAAAGTGGTTATAAGGTGTTTCCGTCAATTTCCCAAAGATGGCCACATTACTTCAGGTAATTCAAATAGTGTAGAAACAGAAAATGCTGGAAATACTCAGCAGGTCAGGCAGCATCTGTGGAGAGAGAAACAGAGTGAACATTTCAGGTCTGAGACCTTTTGTCAGAACTTGAAAAAGTTAAAGATGCAACAGGTTTTAAGCATGTGCAGGGGAGGGATGGGAGGAGAGGAAAGTCTCAATTTCTCTGCTCTCCTCACACACTCCAACCTACCTCCCTCTGAAATTGCAGCACTCTGTTCTCTCAGATCCAACCCCATCATTGCCATTAAACCTGCTGACAAGGGTGTTGTTTGGCAAACCGACCTCTACCTTGAGGAGGCTGAACGCCAACTCCCTGCCACCGCCTCCTACCTCCCCCTGGACCATGACCCCACTACATAACATCAAGCAATCATTTCCAAGACTGTCACTGACCTCATCTCTTCTGGAGATCTTCCCTCCACGGCCGCCAACCTCATAGTCCCCCAACCCCACACAGCCCACTTCTACCTCCTTCCCAAGATCCACAAACAGGACTGCCCTGGTAAAACATAGAAACATAGAAGATAGGAGCAGGAGTAGGCCATTCGGCCCCTCGAGCCTGCTCCGCCATTCAGTGTGATCATGGCTGATCATCCAAATTCAGTACCCGGTCCCTGCTTTCTTCCCATACCCCTTGACCCCTTTAGCCTTAAGAAATATATCCAACCCCTTCTTGAATATCTATCTATATATATAAAGCGGCTCTTCTGTCTGTCCCGATGTCTGTCCGGTCTCTATACGTTTGGAAGTTACAGAGCCTACCGACGCACGCGTCGCCTCAAAAGAAAGCTTGCGATTCCGGACCGGTCATAGGCGTATTTACGTTTCGGCCGGACAAAAATCCCGCCCGCGGTATCCCAAAAACGTTTGGCGTTCCGCTCATTAGCATCTCATTAGCGACCGTGTGACGTCGGGTTCCTTCCTACAGTTGAGTGTCGAGTGACTCGACGATTGACCAATCCTACGCTTCGGTGACCTGACCGGTCGACCAATCGGTGCGTGTGTGGGCGGGCCTTATCCTTCTGAACCGAGGTGAGTGGCCGCCATCTTGATTTTTCACAATTGTTTCCCCCACACTTTCTGTGTGTTAGGGAACGAAGGTAAATATTTTAATGATGTGTTAGGGAATTAAATAACAATTTAATAGGGGGGGGGGAGAGCCTCGGGAAATCGCGGGGGGGGGGAGAGCCTCGGGAAATCGCGGTGGGGGGGAGAGCCTCGGGAAATCGCGGGGGGGGCAGAGCCTCGGGAAATCGCGGGGGGGGGGCGGAGAGCCTCGGGAAATCGTGGGGGGGAGGCGAGCCTCGGGAAATCGCGGGGGGCTCGCGCCGGCCGCACTGACCGCGCATGCGCCGCCCGCCCGCCCACAGCAGCCGTCCATCAGCCGCGCGATACGCGGGGGACCTCAGCTCCGGACCTCAGGCGCTAGGCAGGGGGAGGGGCCGGAGAGAGGGACAGAGGGGGGTGGGCGAGGGGAGGGAGGGAGACAGGGGAGGGGAGGGAGGGATAGGACAGGGAGAGGACATGACAGGGAGAGGGGGGACACACGGGCAGGGAGACCAAGCGCCCCAAAATTGCCCTCGCGCCCCAAAATTGCCCTTGCAACGCGGGGCTCCCCAGCTAGTATATATATAATTGCTCTTCTGTCTGTCTGTCCATCCTCTATACACTCAAAAGTTATAGAGCGTACCTACACGTGTGTTACATCAATAGAAAGCTTACGATTCCGGAACGGTCATAAGCATATTTACTTTTCCGTCAGACAAAATTTGTGCCGACGGTATCCAAAAAACGTTCACAATTCCGCTCATTAAATGGGAAAAATTCTGCTCATTAGCATTGAGTGACGTGAAGGTTGACCAATCGTACAGGGAGCGCGCTGCGTCACGGGGGGCGTGTAATGGCGTTTGTGGGCGGGGCTTCACTTTTCAAACTGCCGTTCATTCGGCCATCTTGATTCTTCTGCCTTTCTTTACCTCACTCGCTCCTTCTCTCTCTTTCTCTCTCCTCTTCCCTCTCTCTGTAAGGAAAATAACAAATTCATTGACTTTTAAATACTATTTAGCAATCTCTCTTTATTGCAGTGGATGCGCGGAGCCGCGGCCTACCAGCGCAGGAAGCCTGGGCCTTGAGTTGAGCGGATTCCCGGTGCGATGCCGCTGCCCACTTGGCCCGGTCCTCGGCTCCGTTTGCGGCCGGGGACTCGGGCTTTCCCCCCCTCAGCCCAGTCCCGGGGCTCGGCTCCGTTTGCGGCCGGGGACTCGGGCTTTCCCCCCCTCGGCCCGGTCCCGGGGCTCGGCTCCGTTTGCGGCAGGGGGCTCGGGCTTTCCCCCCGCTCGGCCCGGTCCCGGGGCTCGGCTCCGTTTGCGGCCGGGGACTCGGGCTTTCCCCCACTCAGCCCGGTCCCGGGGCTCGGCTCCGTTTGCAGCGGGAGCTCAGCTCGGGTGACTCGGACTGGGTCTCAGGCGCTACGCTGCCCACGGGGTCTCCGTAGCTTTCTCCCCTCTCTCCTGTCAACCCGGCCTCGCGGAAGTAGGAGCAGCGATGATGGGCCGGCGGGGAAGGAGCTGCTGCTCGGGGCCGCGGTCGCTGCCCTTCGCCCGGAGGCTCGCCTACTTTGGCGGCCATTTCGAGTGGCTGTGCCGGCGCCGGCTGCCCGTCTCCGAGCCTGAGTGGCACCGGGTGCACTCTCCTTCCCTCTCTCTCTCTCCCTCCCCTTCCCTCTCTTTCTCTCCCTCCCCTTCCCTCTCTCTCTCTCTCTCCCTCCCCTTCCCTCTCTCTCTCTCTCTCTCCCTCCCCTTCCCTTTCCCTCTCTCTCTCTCCCTCCCCTTCCCTCTCTCTCTCTCCCTCCCCTTCCCTCTCTCTCCCTCCCCTTCCCTCTCTCTCTCTCTCCCTCCCCTTCCCTCTCTCTCTCTCTCCCTCCCCTTCCCTCTCTCTCTCCCTCCCCTTCCCTCTCTCTCTCTCTCTCTCTCTCTCCCTCCCCTTCCCAATTCCAATTCCAATTCAATTCAAATGCTTTATTGGCATGAAAGTTTACAGAGAACCATATTGCCAAAGCTTACATAGCAAAAAGGTACAGTTTTCCAACATTCTGTAGGTGTCAATCGATTTGACATTTGTTGGGTACATACAATATTACTTTTAAACAATATTAATTTTAAACAGTCTTTCTACTTCATTTGGTACGTTCAATATTAATTTTAAACAGTCTTACTTTTAAACAGTCCTCAGGTTGTGACATGTTGTTACATATTTGGCCCCAAGGTATGGTCTGTCTCCTTCTCCCAGGACTAATCTCAATTTTGACAGGTCATCCAATTCCTTGAAATCTGGGGTTGTTTGGCTTAGCTTGTTGAATAATATGTTTCTTGATGTGTTGAATTTTTCGCATTTTAGGAGGAAATGCATTTCTGTTTCAACCTCGCCGGCCAGACATTGATCGCATATTCTATTCTCTCTAGGCTGCCAGGATTTCTTGTATCTGCCTTTTTCAATTTCCAGTTGGTGGTCGCTTAGTCTGTACCTGGTGAGGGTCTGTCTCTGTTTTGTGTCTCTGATGGTCGTGAGGTAGTCTGCCAGTTTATATTCTCTTTTTAGGGCCCGGTAACATTCTAATCTGCTTTGGCTTTCGGTTATTTTGTTCCAATGTTCCAGGTAGGTTTCTTTGCATTGTTTAATGATTTGGTTCACTCGGATTGCTGTTTGGACGGCTGTGTTGGTCTGGGGCTGGTCAGGGTCTGGCTGAGTACTTAGTTTCAGTAGCAGCTGACTCAGGGGACTCTTTTCTGGGTTTAGCTCTTGGGTCTGAAAGGCTTTGAAATGAAGGGTGTCTGGGGAGCTAGATTTGAGGTGATTTAGGAAGTTTAGTGCTCGTTTTTGGATGTTTATTATCAGTGGGTATCTGCCTAGTTCGGCTCTGCATGCATTTGTTGGCGTTTTTCTTTGGGTGCGAAGGATGCTTCGGCAGAATTCTGCATGTAGGGCTTCTATTGTGTGTTTTTCCCATTTAGTGTAGCTTTGGTGATTTAGCGGGCCCCATACTTCACTACCGTACAGTGCAATGGGCAGGATTATGCTGTCAAATATTTTGAGCCAGATTTTGATTGGGATTTGGATGTTGTAGAATTTTCTTTTTATTGCATATAGGGCTCTTCGGGCTTTTTCTTTTAGTGCATTCACTGCTATGCTGAAGCTCCCTGATGCTGTAATAGTTAGACCAAGGTAGGTGTAGCTCATAGTGTGTCCTATAGTGGTATCACTGAGGGTAAACTGGTATTTGTTTTCCTGACATCTGGGCCTTTTTTGAAAAATCATGATGTTGGTTTTCTTTAGATTTACTGTTAGAGCCCAATTTTGGCAGCATTTGTCGAGTAGGTCTAGTTGTTGCTGTAATCCCTGTTCTGTGGGGGACAGCAGAACCAGGTCGTCCGCATAGAACAGGGATTTCACTTCTCCATCAAGGAGACGGAGACCTGGTGACTCGCTTTGCTCCAGCATGTCTGCTAATTCATTTATGTATATGTTGAACAGGGTCGGGCTCAAATTGCAGCCCTGCCGGACGCCTCTTCTCTGGGTGAAGAAATCGGTGCGTTTGTCTCCAATTTTGACCCCGCATTTGTTTTTCAGATACATTGATTTAATAAGGTCATAGACTTTGCCCCCTATTCCACACTGAAGAAGTTTATAATAGAGCCCTTCGTGCCATATAGAGTCAAAGGCTTTCTTGAAGTCGATGAAACAGGCGAATATTTTCCCATTTTTTGTTTGGTGTATATGTTTTTCAATGAGGGTGTGAAGGGTATAGATATGGTCGGCGGTGCGGTGTTTTGGAAGAAAGCCTATTTGGTTTTTTCTGAGGATATTATGTTTGTTAAGAAAATCAAGTAATCTACTATTTAGAATACTGCAGAATAACTTCCCTAGACAACTGTTGACACAGATGCCGCGGTAGTTATTTGGGTCTGATTTGTTTCCGCTTTTATATATGGGGGAGATTAGTCCTTGGCACCAGATATCGGGAAAACAGCCTGAACGTAATATGATGTTGAATAATTTGAGTACCGCATCCTGCATCTCCATATTGCTGAACTTGAGCATTTCATTTTTGATGTTGTCTGGGCCACAGGCTTTCTTTAGGTGGAGAGATTTTGTTTTTGTGGCCAGTTCTTTCCATGTGATTGGGGAGTCTAGAGGGTTTTGGTTGTCTTTAATTGTTGCTTCTAATGTGTGGAGTTTTTCTGTGACCTGATGTTGACTTGGGTTTGTTTCGTTTATTGGGATGTCTTTGTAGAGGTTTTCAAAATGTGTTCTCCAGATGTCGCCATCTTGGATTGGTAATGCTTGCAATTGTGTTGTACTCAGGTTATTCCACATTTCCCAGAATTGTTTTGGATTGGTGGAGTTTTCAATTTCTTCGAGTATTTTGTGGGTATAGTTTTGTGTTTTGTTCCTAATGGTGTGTTTATATCTTTTGAGGGTTTCATTGTATCTAGTACGTAGGTCCGGATTGTTTGGTTGCCGATGCTTTTGGTTTGATATTTTTCTCAGGTCTTTTCTGGCATTTTTGCATTCGTGGTCAAACCATTTCTTATTTTTATTTTGTCTTTTGTGACGCTTCCTCTTCTGTTTCACGAGGTCGGCTTTTACAGCTGCCTCATGGAAGATCATATTTATATCCTCTATGGCCATGTTTACACCATCTCTGGTGATCTCATATAGATTTTCTTTAAATTTTGAAATTTTACTTGTGAGATCAGGTGAATTTAGTGCTGTGATGAATTTATCTCCACTGTCTGGGGCCCATCTGTATGTCTGGTTTATTTTATGTAGCTTACTGGGTTCCTTTTTTGTGTCTGTAGTTTGGGCAGAAAGTTTAAGGTACACATTTATTTGGTTATGGTCTGAGAGGGGGGATTGCTGCCTGACAGTGAATGCGTTGATATCGCAGGGGTCCAGGTCAGTGATTGTATAATCCACCACACTAGACCCAAGAGTTGAGGAATATGTGAGTCTCCCTAAGGAGTCCCCTCTGAACCTACCGTTAACTATGTACAGGCCTAAGGCTCGGCAGAGTTGCACTACCTCCCTACCGCTTTTATTTATTTCACAATCGAGGTTGTTCCGGTTTGCGATGGCTGGTGTGACATATAGAGGGGTCTGGCCAAACACATGGTTGTTGCCCTGTGGGTCTATGAAGTCAGGTTCACATCCGGTCCTTGCATTTAGGTCCCCACATAGTAGCACCTTTCCTTGGGCCTGGAAATGGCTGATTTCCATGTGGAGAGTGTCAAATATCTCCTCTTCAAAATATGGCGATTCTATTGGAGGTATGTAGATCGCACATAAGTAAACATCGTTTTTTGCTATTCCTATATTTTTATCCAATTTTAGCCATACGTGTGATTTTCCCTGTTTTATCGGTGAGATGTGTTTGTTCAGTTCTCCTTTATACCACACCAGGATTCCCCCGGAGGTTCTGCCCTTGCGTGTCTTAGTGTTCTTTACTGAGGGCACAATGATTTCATGGTACATTGGAGGACAGTGGGTCGGCATGTCCTTTTGGCACCATGTTTCTGTTAACACAATTATATCAATGTCTTTTATAGCTTTTAGGAATTCAGGGTCTGTACTCTTCATCCCAAAAGTTGAGGAGCGGAGACCCTGGATATTCCAGCAGCTTATGTGGAAAGAACGCATTTATATAGTTCAAAGAAAACGAAATAAAATGGACCTATTTTGTGGGATGAGTGTGGAAACACTATTTTCTATAATGCTAAATGATGATTTAGTATAAATTTCATGAGGCATGCACATATAGCTATCTAATAATAGTAATAATAATGATAAGATAACAATAATGATAATGATAAATAACAATATTAATAATTTAGTGCATTCCTCTCTGGCTTTCTATCAGGCTGTTCATCATCGTCATGATCTTTCTCAGTTCTTGGTCTACAGTCTGTGGTCTAGAGGGGGGTCTTGGGTCAGGTATAAAAGCACGGTTCTGTTGTTGGTTTTGTATAGGGGGGTGGGGGACATTGGTGGTCCTATTTGGGTTACGGCTCCCAATGGTAGAGGGGGTGGGAGGGCTGCGTCTTTTGGCAGTGTTTATGAGGTTTCTTGCGAAGACCCACATCCGCTGTTTGAGTAGATGTATTTCGTCATAGAGGTCCCTTGTGTTGATGTTTGGATGATGGGCCAGGTAGACGTTGGGGAAGACAGAACATCTCGTGTCGATCTCCCTGTTGGTGTTGTGGATTATATAGGCTGGGGTGTCCTTTCTGGGCAGTAGTGTGGAGATCACGATCCGCGCCTCGGGGAATTCCTTGCTGGCCTTTTCCGCCATCCTGCTCACCGCCCTAGCAGTGCCTTCCTGTAGGGTGCGTAGGTCGTTTGTGCCTGTGTGGATCACAAGCCATTTGGGGCTTCCAAGGGATTCTTTGTTCAGGATCTTCATTGCATGGTCTGTGTTGCTGCACCATTTTTTCAGGACTTGATGACCTGGGAACAGCCTCTGGGGGTCCAGAAACTTTCCGTTGGAGTTGGTCAGCAGGACCGCCTGAGGGGCTGGTTTTTCAGACTGGGTAGCAGTAGTCTGGGCAGGACTCGACTGATGGCTGGTTGTTGGCTGGGTTTCTGGGATATGTTGTGTGGCAGGAGCAGGGTTTGAGGCTTTCGGTGTGTCCTCGTGTGGGGGGGCATCTGACGGGTTCTGTGTCCCTGTGTGTGAGGACTGGGTAGCGGTAGTCTGGGCAGGACTCGACTGAGGGCTGGTTGTTGGCTGGGTTTCTGGGATAAGCTGTGTGGCAGGAGCGGGGTTTGTGGCTTTCGGTGTGTCCTCGTGTGGGGTGGCATCCGACGGGTTCTGTGTCCTTGTGTGTGTTGTTTTTTGGACCTTAAGAGGTTTGTGTTGCCTGCTGAGCCTTTCTACGGCCTCCATCGTTTTGTTTAGCTGGGTATGGAGTTCTTTGATCTTATTTCTTTGTTCCTCTACGGTCTTTCTCAGCTTGTGGATGGTGGACTCGTTTTCCGTTTTCAGCTGTTTGAGTTCCTCCGTCCAGTTCTTGGCCTGTGTTTCTCTGTATTCGTTGAATTCGAGTTCTAGTTTGGACAGACTCTCTTTCAGCAGTTTGTTTGCGTTGAGAGGTGTGGGAGGGGTGGAGATGGTCAGGGAGGTGTGTGTCTCTGCTGGACTCTCTTCTTCTTCCTCCGCTTGGCTCTCATCATCCTCTGTTCGACTCTCTTTTGCCTCCTGTCCATTGGTCCTATTTGTGTCTGCCTTAGTTTTCAACTGGGGGAATTCCTTTTCGAAGGAGTCCAGATTTTCTACATTCCCCTGTATCATGATCTTTCCTTTTTTGTTGTAGTAGCTTATGGTTAGCAGGGGGTCATCTTTATCTAGATTTCCATCTTTACATATTTTCAGTCTGCCTCCACTGCCAATACCTTCGCTGGAGACGTATGCGTAGTATTTTTGTAAAGTCTCCTTCCATGAGGGAACGGAGTCGGTGTAGAATATGAGGTTGTTCTTCGTCTTAATCCCTTTGTGTGTGGTATAGTCAACGTAGAGGACCTCTGGGTTACTTTTTAGTGTTATGTCCTTGTGTTTTTCCTTTGCTTTATTTTTTGTGCATTGCTCAGGATATTTCATTTCCCTGCTCATTGTAGTCGTTTGTTTTGTCTCAGGTAGATAACTTTTTTTCTCTTTTTTGTGTCGTGTTCCACCTTATCCCACTTTTAGGTCCAAAATTGAGAGTTTTTCAGGGGTTCATCTTTGATATAGCTGCTCTTAAAAGTTTCTCTCTCTCTCTCTCACAGGTTCCTGGTTCGGGTTGTTTATCGTTTCTCTCGGGTTTCTATTCCTTTTTTCTCGCGGGTTTGTTGTTCTTTTTCTAGGTTAATTAAATTTAGGTAGATCCAGGTAAAGCTTTTTTCCTCCGGACCCGGAGTTTTCCTCTCTCTCCTCGCGTCGGTCTCAGGCTGTTTCTGCTCTGGTCCCAGCCCCTCGGCTCGGCTGTGCAGTCCCGGCCCGGTGTTTGTCCGAGTTTCTCCGACCCCGGAGTTTCTCGGGTTTCAGGCCCCGGGCTTGCTCGCTCTCCAGGCTTCTGCCCTGGTCCCAGCCTCTCGGATCGGCTGTGCTGTCCCGGCCCGGTGTTTGTCCGAGTTTCTCCGACCCCAGAGTTTCTCGGGTTTCAGGCCCCGGGCGTGCTCGCTCTCCGGGCTTCTGCCCTGGTCCCAGCCCCTCGGCTCGGCTGTGCAGTCCCGGCCCGGCCCGGTGTTTGTCCGAGTTTCTCCGACCCCGGAGTTTCTCGGGTTTCAGGCCCCGGGCTTGCTCGCTCTCCAGGCCCGACAGTCCCGACCCGATCCGGCACCCCTACCTCTCCACTCGCCTCTTTGACTGGCTCGGGCCGCTCCTCCCGGTCTGGGTCTACTCCTGTTGCTGCTCGCTCTCCTTCTCTCCGGTGCCTCGCTCGGCCCGGTTCCTCGGGCCTTTCTCCGGCTTCAGGCTCCGTGCTCCGGTTGCTGCTCGGGCTCTGCTGTGGTGCCTCAGGCTCCGTGTTCCTGCTGCTCTCTCTCTCTCTCCCCCTCCCCTTCCCTCTCTCTCTCTCCCTCCCCTTCCCTCTCTCTCCCTCCCCTTCCCTCTCTCTCCCTCCCCTTCCCCCTCTCCTTCTCTCTCTCTCCTTCCCCCCCTCTCTCTCTCCTTCCCTCTCTCTCTCTCTCTCTCTCTCCTTCCCCCTCTCTCCTTCCCTCTCTCTCTCTCCTTCCCCCTCTCTCTCTCTCTTTCTCTCTCTCCTTCCCTCCCTCTCTCTCCTTTCTCTCTCTCTCTCCTTCCCCCTCTCTCTCTCTCCTTCCCCCTCCCTCTCTCTCCTTTCTCTCTCTCTCTCCTTCCCCCTCTCTCTTTCTCCTTCCCCCTCTCTCTTTTTTCTCTCTCTCTCTCTCCTTCCCTCTCGCTCTCTCTCTCCTTCCCTCTCTCTCCTTCCCTCTCTCTCTCTCTCTCTCTCCTTCCCCCATCTCTCTCTCTCTCTCCTTCCCTCTCTCTCTCTCCTTCCCTCTCTCTCTCTCTCCCCCCAGTCTCTCTCTCTCTCCCCCCAGTCTCTCTCTCTCTCTCCCAGTCTCTCTCTCTCTCTCTCCCAGTCTCTCTCTCTCTCCCCCAGTCTCTCTCTCTCCCCCCAGTCTCTCTCTCTCCCCCCCAGTCTCTCTCTCTCTCTCCCCCCAGTCTCTCTCTCTCTCCCCCCAGTCTCTCTCTCTCTCCCCCCAGTCTCTCTCTCTCTCCCCCCAGTCTCTCTCTCTCTCCCCCCAGTCTCTCTCTCTCTCCCCCAGTCTCTCTCTCCTCCAGTCTCTCTCTCTCTCTCCCCCCAGTCTCTCTCTCTCTCTCCCCCCGTCTCTCTCTCCCCCCAGTCTCTCTCTCTCTCCGCCCAGTCTCTCTCTCTCCCCCAGTCTCTCTCTCTCTCCCCCAGTCTCTCTCTCTCCCCCCAGTCTCTCTCTCTCCCCCCAGTCTCTCTCTCTCTCCCCCCAGTCTCTCTCTCTCTCCCCCCAGTCTCTCTCTCTCTCCCCCCAGTCTCTCTCTCATCTTCCCCCCAGTCTCTCTCTCTCTCCCCCCAGTCTCTCTCTCTCTCTCCCCCCGTCTCTCTCTCCCCCCAGTCTCTCTCTCTCTCCGCCCAGTCTCTCTCTCTCTCCGCCCAGTCTCTCTCTCTCCCCCCAGTCTCTCTCTCTCCCCCCAGTCTCTCTCTCCCCCAGTCTCTCTCTCCCTCTCCCCCCAGTCTCTCTCTCCCTCTCCCCCAGTCTCTCTCTCTCCCCCACTCTCTCCCTCTCCCCCCAAGTCTCTTTCTCTCTCCCCCCCAGCCCGCCCCCAGTCTCTCTCCCCCCCAGTCTCTCTCTCGCTCTCTCTCTCTTCCCCCTCTGTCGCTCTCTCTCTTCACCCCCCAGTCACGCTCTCTCTTCCCCCCCAGTCGCGCTCTCTCTTCCCCCCCAGTCGCGCTCTCTCTTCCCCCCAGTACCGACCGGCGCCCGGACTCGCTCTCGCTTGGGCCGCCACACCATGGCGCTGGCCGCCGCCCGCCCTGCTCTCGCTCGGCTGCTTCTTCCTCTTCTGCAGCCACCCGGCGCTCGCTTCCTGAGCTTCTGTGGCCGGGCTATGCTCATCCAGGTCGGTATCCGCCTCGACCTCTGCAAGAGGTTGCACTGCCAATGCTTTCAAAATATCTCTCTTTATTGTATTGGATGTCAGAGGGATTCTAAGAAATGCCGTTAACCCAGCTTGCATTTATCTAGCGCCTTCAACTTCTAACTTCCCCCCCCGACAACCCCCTTCCCCCCACCCCCCTTTCCCCCCCTCCCCCACCCCCTTTCCCCACCCCCTTTCCCCCCCTCCACACCCCCCATTCCCCCCCCACCCTCGCTCCCTCTCTCTCTTCCCCAGTCGCTCCCTCTCTCTCTTCCCCCAGTCGCTCCCTCCCTCTCTTCCCCCCAGTCGCTCCCTCCCTCTCTTCCCCCAGTCACTCCCTCTCTCTCTTCCCCCCAGTCGCTCCCTCTCTCTCTTCCCCCCAGTCGCTCCCTCACTCTCTCTTCCCCCCAGTCGCTCCCTCTCTCTCTTCCCCCCAGTCACTCCCTCTCTCTCTTCCCCCCCAGTCGCTCCCTCTCTCTCTTCCCCCCAGTCGCTCCCTCTCTCTCTTCCCCCCAGTCGCTCCCTCTCTCTCTTTCCCCCCAGTCGCTCCCTCTCTCTCTTCCCCCCCAGTCGCTCCCTCTCTCTCTTCCCCCCCAGTCGCTCCCTCTCTCTCTTCCCCCCAGTCGCTCCCTCTCTCTCTTCCCCCCAGTCGCTCCCTCTCTCTCTTCCCCAGTCGCTCCCTCTCTCTCTTCCCCCAGTCGCTCCCTCTCTCTCTTCCCCCCAGTTGCTCCCTCTCTCTCTTCCCCCAGTCGCTCCCTCTCTCTCTTCCCCCCAGTCGCTCCCTCTCTCTCTTCCCCCCAGTCGCTCCCTCTCTCTCTTCCCTCCAGTCGCTCCCTCTCTCTCTTCCCCCCAGTCGCTCCCTCTCTCTCTTCCCCCCAGTCGCTCCCTCTCTCTCTTCCCCCCAGCCAGTCGCTCCCTCTCTCTCTTTCCCCCCCCCCCAGTCCCTCCCTCTCTCTCTTTCCCCCCCCCCCCAGTCCCTCTCTCTCTCTCTTCCAACAACAACATGCCCTCAAAAAAGCCTCGGCACCGCCGGGCACCCCCAGCTAGTATTTAATGTATTGGCCTCTACTGCCTTCTGTGGTAGAGAATTCCACAGGTTCACCACTCTCTGGGCGAAGAAATTCCTCCTCATTTCTGTCCTAAATGGCCTACCCCTTATCCTTAGACTGTGACTCCTGGTTCTGGACTCCCCGACCATCGGGAACATCCTTCCTGCATCTAGTCTGTCCAGTCCTGTCAGAATTTTATAAGTTTCAATGAGATCCCCTCTCATTCTTCTAAACTCCAGCGAGTACAAGCCTAATTGACCCAATCTCTCCTCATATGTCATTCCTGCCATCCCAGGTATCAGCCTGGTGAATTTTCGCTGAACTCCTTCCATGGCAAGAACATCCTTCCTCAGATAAGGTGACCAAAACTGCACACAATACTCCAGATGTGGTCTCACCAAGGCCCTGTACAACTGCAGCAAGACATCCTTGTTCCTGTACTCAAACCCTCTCGCTACGAAAGCCAACATACCATTTGCCTTCTTAACCGCCTGCTACACCTGCATGCTTACCTTCAGCGACTGGTGCACAAGGACACCCAGGTCACGTTGCACTTCCCCTTCTACCAACCTATTGCCATTCAGATAATAATCTGCCTGTTTTTGCCACCAAAGTGGATAACCTCACATTTATCCACGTTATATTGGTAGACCATCGTTTCTTATGTTTCAGCCTGTTCTTGCCCCACGGAATTGATTTCTTCCGATCTTGACTTTTTTTCTCCCCTTGTCCATTCTCTTCCCACCTACATCTGCGACTGTTCCAACGCCCTCCGCCACTTTAAGTTTCCAGTGTCCTGGCTCCAACTGTGTCCTTTTCACTGGACTTCCATTCCCTCTACAAAGGCACTCACCCACTAAGTTTGTTTTTTCCACAAATTATATATAACTCGTATTATATATTGAAACCTACTCAACATACTACATTTTCTGACAGATATGACCAAATACAGGTTGAGCGTCCTGAATCCGGCAACCTCAGGACCGAGGCCGAGCCGGTTTTCGTGTTTTTCCGGACTTCGGAACGTGTTTCATGTCCGAAGTCCGGAAAGGTCACAATCTGGGTTTGGGTCTATCCGGACTTCGGACATCAGAAACATGTTCCGAGTCTGGAAATGCCTGGGCCGCTCCGCGTAGAGCTGACGCGTTTCTCCGCCCTTCCCCTTCTGTTAAAGGGGAGGGATGCTGCGAACTCTGCAGAGCATCCGATGGCCCACACTAGGCCACCAGGCCGTGGCCGCAGCCTGGCGGAAACAATTAGTGGAGATTAAGGAGGATAAAATACAACACAAGTTTTATTGCATCCCTCGTATTTTTCATAGGATTTTTCAAAAAAAGACAACAAAAGTTAATGGCTTTTTGAAGTACAGGTTGAGCGTCCAAAATCCGGAGTTCCGGATTCCAGAACATTTTACGGATTCTGAATGACCCTGCCACCAATCGTCCCAGATTCCGGTACATTCCAGATTCGGGACTCCGGACTTTGGACACTCAACCTGTATGATTAAAAGGAAGGTAATCTAGCACAACTCCAGGATATCACTCTAACATTGGTGTTGTGTATGTACCTTTAAGAGAAGAACTGATTCTATACTGCAGTACCGGCAGTGACCACCCCTGTATATAAAGCCATAGCAGGCTTCTGTACTTCAGTCTTGAATTACTCTCTGTTCAGTAAATACCTGTTTTATTGTTCTCCTGCAGTCTGAGTATTATTGATCCTCGGACACTACAATTGGAACCTAACTTACTTTTTTTTTAAATTTGTTCCTGGGATGTGGGTGCCACTGGCAAGGCCAGCATTTATTGCCCATTCCTAATTGCCCTTAAGAAGGTGGTGTGTTGAAGGTACTCCCAATGTTAGGGAGGGAGTTCCAGGATTTTGACCCAGTGACGATGAAGGAACGGCGATATATTTCCAAGTCAGGATGGTGTGTAACTTGGAGGGGAACTTGCAGGTGATGGTGTTTCCATGCGCCTGCTGCCCTTGTGCTTCTAGGTGCTAGAGGTCGTGGGTTTAGGAGGTGCTGTCGAAGAAGCCTTAGCGAGTTGCTGCAGTGCATCATGTAGATGGGAACCCACTGCAGCCATGGTGCGCCGGTGGTGGAGAGAGTGAGTGTTTAAGGTGGTGGATGGGGTGCCGATCAAGCGGGCTGCTTTGTCCTGGATGGCATCGAGCTTTTTGAGTGTTGTTGGAGCTACACTCATCCAGGCAAGTGGAGAGTATTCCATCACACTCCTGACTTGTGCCTTGTAGATGGTGGAAAGTCTTTGGGGAGTCAGGAGGTGAGACACTCACCGCAGAATACGCAGCCTCTCACCTGCTCTTGTCACCACAGTATTTATGTGGCTGGTCCAGTTGAGTTTCTGGTCAGTGGTGACCCACAGGATGTTGATGGTGGAGGATTCAGTGATGATAATGCCGTTGAATGTCATGGGGTGGTGGTTAGACTAGCCCTTGTAGGTAATCATTGTCTGGTACTTGTGTGCCGCGAATGTTTCTTGCCACTTATCAGCCCAAGTCTGAATGTTGTCCAGGTCTTGCTGCATGCGGACATGGACTGCTTCATTATCTGGGGTGTTACGAATGAAACTGAACACTCTGCAATCATCAGCGAACATCCCCACTTCTGACCTTATGATGGAAGGAAGGTCATTGATGAATCAGCTGAAGATAGTTGGGCCTAGGACACTGCCCTGAGGAACTCCCTGCAGTGATGTCATAGGGCTGAGATGATTGGCCTCCAACAACCACAACTATCTTCCTTTGTGCTAGTTATGACTCCAGCCAGTGGAGAGTTTTCCCCCTGATTTCCATTGACTTCAATTTTACTAGGGCTCCTTGATACCACACTTGATCAAATGCTGCCTTGATGTCAAGGGCTGTCACTCTCACCTCACCTCTAGAATTCAGCTCTTTTGTCCATGTTGGACCAAGGCTGTAATGAGGTCTGGAGCCAAGTGATCCTGGCGGAACCCAAACTGAGCAGGTTATTGGTGACTAAGTGCTGCTTGACAGCACTGTCGACGACATCTTCCATCACTCTGCTGATGATTGACAGTAGGCTGATGGGACGGTAATTATCCAGATTGGATTTGTCTTTTTTTTGTGGACATGACATACCTGGGCAATTTTCCACATTGTCGGGTAGAAGACAGTGTTGTAGTTGTACTGGAACAGCTTGGCTAGAGGTGCGGCTAGTTCTGGAGCACAAGTCTTCGGCACAACAGCTGGGATCTTGTCGGGGCCCATAGCCTTTGCTGTATCCAGTGCGCTCAGCCGTTTCTTGATATCACGTGTAGTGAATCAAATTGGCTGAAGACTGGCTTCTGTGATGGTGGGGACCTCAGGACGAGGCCGATATGGATCATCCACTCGGCACTTCTGGCTGAAGATGGTTGCAAACGCTTCAGCCTTGTCTTTTGCACTCGTGTGCTGGGCTCCACCATCGTTGAGGATGGGGATATTCATGTAGCATCCTCCTCCCGTTAGTTGTTTAATTGTCGTCCACCATTCACGACTGGATGTGGCAGGACTACAGAGCTTTGATCTGATCCGTTGATTGTGAGATCACTTAGCTCTGTTTATAGCATGCTGCTTTCATGTTTAACATGCATGTAGTCCTGTGTTGCAGCTTCCCCAGGTTGGTACCTCATTTTTGGTACACCTGGAGCTGCTCATGTCATGCTCTTCTGCACTCCTTATTGAACCAGTGTTGGTCCCCTGGCTTGATGGCAATGGTAGAGTGAGGGATATGCTGGGCCATGAGGTTACAGATTGTGGTGGTGTACAATTCTGCTGCTGCTGATGGCCCACAGCGCCTCACAGATGCCCAGTTTTGAGCTGCTAGATCTGTTCTGAATCTGTCCTATTTAGCACGGTGGTAGTGCCACACAACACGATGGAGGGTGTCCTCAGTGTGAAAATGGGTCTTCATCTCCACAATGACTGTGTGGTGGTCACTGCTACCAATGTGGTCATGGACAGATGCATTTGCGACAGGTAGATTGGTGAGGACGAGGTCAATTAGAATTTTCCCTCGTGTTGGTTCTCTCGCCACCTGCTGCAGTCTGGCAGCTATGTCCTTCAGGACTTGGCCAGCTCAGCCAGTAGTGGTGCTACCGAGCCACTCTTGGTGATGGACGCTGAAGTCCCCCACCCAGAGTACATTCTGTGCCCTTGCTACCCTCAGTGCTTCTTCCAAGTGATGTTCAACATGGAGGAATACTGATTCACCAGCTGAGGGAGGGCGGTTGGTGGCAATCAGCAGGAGGTTTCCTTGCCCATGCTTGATCTGAAGCCATGAGACTTCATGGGGTCCAGAGTCAATAATGAGGGCTCCCAGGACCACACCCTCCCGACTATACCACTGTACAACTCACACCAGTTGCACTCTACTGGTGACATTCCCATGATCCTTGCAATACGAGTGCCATGATATTGCAGTGTATTCGATTGCTTTTGAAAACGTTTAGTTAGAACTTTACAATAGTTTTTTTTGTACTTGTTCTTGGAATGTGCGCAAGGCAACGTTTATTGCCCGTCCCTACTTGCCCTGAGAAGGTCTTCCTATTTTGTAGCAATTGCTTTACATCTAAATGGCTTACTAGGCTACTTAAGAGGGTGTTGCGTTCACCTTGTAGTGTGGGACTGGAGTTAAGTAGACCAGACCAGGTAGGGGTGGGAAGTTCTCTTGCCTGAAAGACATTAGTGAGCCAGTTAGGTTTTTAGGACAGTCTGGCAGTTTCCATTGTGATTTCTTTTGTTTCCTAGTGCTAAAATTACCATATTCTTAAGCAGAGCCACTTTACCTAGCTTTTTTAAAGGAGTTAACAATAACTGTATTTGGTGAGACTCTGTTCCACTTGCCCACTACTTTTTTGTGAAATAACTTTCTAATATTCTCAGCTTGCTTGTAGCTTGTTAAGTTTGCATGCCTGCCCCTCTAAATCTTAGGGGATAGGTACAGTAGAGATTGTCATTTATGCCTCTCAGAATTTTATAATCTGAATTGTGTATCCCTTCAGTCTTTCCCATAATAAAACAAGTTCAGTTTTAAATCACTTTTCACAAATCAAGATAGATGCTAGGAGGAAGACTATCAAGAAACAAAAAACTTTTCTTCAGTGATATTGAGGCTTTTGCTTTTACTTCTCCACCAGGAAGTCTATTCCACATGTTGATCACTTTGAGTGTGAAGAAAAAAATCTTCCATTTGCCTTTTACTAGGATCAGCTTGGCTCAGTTGGTAACACTCTCGTGTCTGACTCAGATGATTGTAGGTTTAAGCCCCACTCCAGAGACTTGAGTACATAATCTATGCTGACATTTCAGTGCAGTGCTGGGGGAATGCTGCACTGTCATAGGGTGCTGTCTTTTGTGTGAGACATTAGATTTAAGATCCATCTGCTAATCACAGGTACATGAAAAACTCCCGTGGCACTATTTAAAGAAGAGTAGGAGCTCTTGGTGTGCCAGCCAACATTTCTCGCTAACCAATGCCGCCAAAAAACAGTTTAACTGGTTATTGATTGATTTGCTGTTATTGGGACCATGTTATGCACATGTTTGCTGCCTGAGGATATGATAAGATGCTTTATTAATGCAAGTTATGTCTGCATATTTATTAAAAATGGTATGGCCTGTCATGTTTCCATTCAGAACTCCATTATCTATGGATTTTCCATATAAATTGAGTCCACACCTGGTGATGCCTGGCCTGTCACGGTTTCAGTAGGATTTTGCCATTAATGTGACATTCTGTGACTAGTTGCAGGCAGTGGTCACTGCACACCTTTATGGAGCATTTTGTTCATGTATATCTTTGCTCCTGAACCTTTGAGCAACTCCTTCTACTGTACAATCCGGGAATCGTATCCTCTCTCCATCCTCAGAAGAAATGGTCTCTGGAATGCAACTCTTACTAAATTTTTCTTCCCCGTCTTTCCTTGTCCCCATCCCAATCCCACTTCTTCCATTCTCTCCTCCCAGTCCTTCACTTCCCAAATTCTTCCCCATCTCTCGCCCCTCTTCCCCATCTCGCCCCTAGTCAACTAACATTTTGTCAGCCTTGGGAAGTTCTACTCATTGCTCCACAATGCTTTCTAGTCAGGTTAAACCAAATTCTGCACATGCACGTTTACACACATTAACTGAACTCCTTTCACCAACTTCTAAATGCCAGTTATTGTTTTTAAAGTTAACAAACAGCTGACAGCAATCTGCTAATAAAATAAAAGATAAAAAAGCCCAACAGATTGGCTGGGAAAAATTTCACACCAAACTTCATAAATTGCTCATTGACCGTGAAATGCTTTGCGACAACCTGAGGATACTTTATTAATTCAAGTTAAGTCAGCATATTTATTAAAAATAATATGTCCTGTCATGTTTCTGTTCAGAACTCTTATGTAAACATTGGGCCGTATTTTGTGACCCCTGCGGGTGCGTATGAGGTGTGTACGCGCCCGTAGGGGCCGCGCAAGTGCCGGGTTTAGGCATGCGAAGCGCATGCGCTGAAACCTGGCACTTGCGATCTGTCAAGAATCGACAGATCCTCCACATGCCCAAGAAAAGTGCCTCTGCGGGTGGAGAGTTGCGCTATTTGCACAATTTCCGCCCGCTGAAAGCCTGTCAAATTCTTATGCCTGGTAAAAGTAGGCATAAGAGTTTTAAAAAAAAGAGAAAAATAAAATTTTATCATTCATTTATAAATTTAAAATATTCTTCAAAAGGTAAGTTTATTTTTAGTCCTGTAAAAACATTTAATTTTTTTGTTCAAAATATTTAATTAAATGGCATTTTTATTAATTTTAAATATGTAATTAAAAAAAAAATGTCATGTGTTGGTGTATTTTTTAAGTGATCCCCATTCCTACATTTGACAGTTCCGTATGTACGGACCTGTCAAAAGTATGAATGGGGATTCTCTCCTTTTATTGGTTCAGCTGGCCCAGGTGATCCCAGGAGCGCCTACGAACCGCTTGCGCCCCTGGGATACGTGGGGCTCTGCCCACGTGGACCCGGAGAATCCCAGGAGCGGAAGCCACCATTCTTCCCGGGCCACCGTGTACATTTGTAGAAATTTTGCAGGTCGGAGACCTCCGATCGCAAATGTTGGCCCAACATCTATGGATTTTCTGTATAAATTTAGTCCACACCTGATGACATAGTTATAACAAGTCGAGCATTCCTTTTGAGACCTTCTGCAAAGCATGGTGCAATATGTATGCCTTTACCAAGCATTGTTGTATTCACCAAATGGCTCTCTCTGCTGCTGCTCTCACACCATCTTACTAAATTTGATTGAGTGGTCTGCACAGAGTGATCTTAAACAGAGTGCTTCTAAACAGAGTGTTAAACTTGGGAATTTGGAGAGAGTGGGAATTCGGAGCAGAGGGGGAAGGAGCTGCTGCTTTTTGCCTCCTATACTTGCAGTGCTTTGTGTTATAGGTAAGTATTTAATCTCATGGTGGGACAGTAAGCTGTGAGGAGAACACAAAGGCCGGAATTTTGCCGGTCCTCAGAGTGCAAGATTGGAGGCGGGACCGGAGTCAAAATGGCAAAGATTGACAGCGGGCAGGAAACCCGCTGTCGACCCGCCTCCAATCAATCTTCCCAAGTGTTGGGTCCCCGATTTGCACATGGACTCGACACCTAGCGGCAGGAAGAGGATTAAAGCCACTTACCTGGCTGTTAACAGGTACTTGATACTTGTTAACGGGCTCTTTTTCAATTTTGTCGCTTCTGCCTCGGGTTCCCCGACATCCAGACACCACGCCAGGTAAGTGTGGCGTGTTGTGAGTCTGCTGTAATGTTTATGCATTGATGACAGCTGCAGAAGTGGTGTGAAGGATCCAATGGTGCACTGGTGAGTTTCAGAGGTAAGGAAATGTTGGGAAAATCTTTTTTAATGCATTTACACTTTTCTGTAGGTCACAAGTTTTGAATTGGCTGTCGAGTTTCACCTCATTGGGAGAACCTCTCTCACCAGTGACAGATCGCTTCTGTAACCTCACCTGCAGTTACCATCTGTTCTAGCCTAAGGATTTAAGAAAACCGGCAGATGACGCATCATCAAATGACGTCATCTAACCAGCTTCTTAATTGGCCAGCAAGCCCGCAGGGCGGGCTTAAAAAGGCCAATCGACGTAATGTCACGTCCGTTGGCCGGATGCAGCTGGAGATGGGACTGCAACCCAGAAACCAGCTGACCCGCTCCCAAGCAGCATCCATTTGCAAAATCGCGGCCAAATTGTCTGCAAAGGAATATAGATAGATTAAGTGAGTGGGCAGTAAGGTGGCAGATGAAGTATAATGTAGGGAAATGTGAGGTTATTCACTTTGGTAGGAAGAATAGAAAAACAATATTTTTTAAATGGTGAGAAACTTTTAAATGTTGGTGTTCAGAGAGATTTGTGTGTCCTCATGCAAGAAACACAGAAAGCTAGCATGCAGGTACAGCAAGCAATAAGGAAGACAAATGGCATGTTGGCCTTTATTGCAAGGGGGTTGGAGTATAAGAGTAAGGAAGTCTTGCTACAATTGTACAGGGCCTTGGTGAGACCACACCTGGAGTAATGTGCACAGGTATGGTCTCCTTATCTAAGGAAGGATATACTTGCCTTGGAGGCGATGCAATGAAGGTTCACTAGATTGATTCCTGGGATGAGAGGGTTGTCCTATGACAAGAGATTGTGCAGAATAGGCCTATACTCTCTGGAGTTCAGAAGAATGAGAAGTGATCTCATTGAAACATACAAGATTCTGAAGGGGATTGACAAAGTAGATGCTGAGAGGTTGTTTCCCCTGGCTGGAGTGTCTAGAACTAGGGAGCATAGTCTCAAGTTAAGGGGTAGGCCATTTAAGACTGAGATGAGGAGGAATTTTTTCACTCAGATTGTGATTCTTTGGAATTCTCTGCCCCAGAGGACTGTGGATGCCGAATCGTTGAGTATATTCAAGGCTGTGATAGATTTTTGGACTCTAGGGGAATCAAGGGATATGGGGATCGGGCGGGAAAGTGGAGTTGAGGCCAATGATCAGCCATGATCTTATTGAATGGCGGAGCAGGCTCAAGGGGCCATAACGCCTACTCCTGCTCCTATTTCTTATGTTCTCATCTACCTAGAACTTAAACTAGATCTATTAATTAGTTAAAAATGAAACTATAAGCTAAGTTCATTAAATAGATAAATTTTAATTAACTAAGTAAATAAAACAACGTCAAAAAGGGATGGCAGTGCAGGTGGTGTGCCGCAACTGCAGCATGTGGGAGTTTGTGGAGAGCATTATGATCCCGGACGACCGTGTCTGCAGTAAGTGTCTGCACCTCAAGGCACTTCAGCTCAGAGCTGTTGAGCTGAAGTCCGAGATGCAGACATTGTGGGGCATCAGGGAGGGGAAGTGTTATCTGGACACTTTGATCCAGGAGGCAGTCACATCCCTTGGGTTAGGTAGTGGTACAGGTTTGCTTGGTGGTCAGGGACTGGAGAGTGCAACTGCAACTCAGGCAGGTATGGGGACCCCAGGTGCAGTGCTGCAGGAGCCTCGGCCTTTGCCTTTATCCAACAGGTATGAGGTTCTTGCTGCCTGTGTAGATGATGGCAAAGTCTGCAGGGAGGATGTGAAAAGGAATGTTGTAATGGTAGGGGAGAGTATAGTCAGAGGGACAGATACTGTTCTCTGCTGCCACGACTGGGAATTCCAAAGGCTGTGTTGCCTGCCCAGTGCCAGGATTAAGGATATCTCCTCACGGCTGGAGAAGAATTTGGAGTGGGAGGGGGAGGATCTTGTTGTGGTCCACTTAGGAACCAACGACATAGGTAGAACTAGAAATGAGGTTCTGCTAAGAGAGTTTTAGGAGATAGGGTCCATATTAAAATGCAGAACCTCCAAGGTAATAATCTCTGGATTGTTACCTGAGCCATGCACAAATTGGCATATGGACAAACTGATCAGAGAGTTAAATGCATGACTCAAAGAGTGGTGTGGGAGGACGGGGTTTCGATTCATGGGGCAGTGGCACCAGTATTGGGGAAAGAGGGAGCTGTTCCGTTGGGACGGTCTCCACTTAAACCAGATTGGGACCAGTGTCCTGACGAATCGAATAACTAGGGATGTAGATAGGGCTTTAAACTAAAAAGGAGGTGGGAGGGGTCAGGTGAGGGGAAATTTAGAAATCTAAAGAGAAAAGTCAGGGCAATGGAGCAGTGTAGCGATTTGTGTAAAGATAAGCAGAGTGTGACAGGAAGGGACAGAGTTTAACTGAAAGTGTTTTTTCATTTATGGGATGTGGGCGTCACTCGCAAGGCCAGCATTTATTGCCCATCCCTAATTGCCCTTGAGAAGGTGATGGTGAGCTGCCTTCTTGAACCGCTGCAGTCCGTGTGGTCAAGGTACTCCCACAGTGCTGTTAGGTAGGGAGTCCCAGGATTTTGACCCAGCGACGATGAAGGATCAGGAATATACTTCTAAGTCAGGATGGTGTGTGACTTGGAGGGGAACTTGGAGGTGGTGGTGTTCCCACGCGCCTGCTGCCCTTGTCCTTCTAGGTGGAAGAGGTCACGGGTTTGGCAGGTGCTGCCGAAGAAGCCTTGGTGAGTTGCTGCAGGGTTAAGGATATCACTGAATATATTTAAGAAGGAGATAGATAGATTTCTAGACACAAAAGGCATCAAGGGGTATGGGGAGAGAGTGGGAATATGGTATTGAGATAGAGGGCGGTAGTTAGACTCTCGCTTGTTGGAGATAGTCATTACCTGGCACTTCTGTGGTGCGAATGTTACCTGCCACTTATCAGCCTAAGCCTGAATGTCGTCCAGGTCTTGTTGCATGCGGGCATGGATTGCTTCATTATCTGAGGAGTTGTGAATGGCACTGAACACTGTGCAGCCATCAGTGAACATCCCCATTTCTGACCTTATGTTGGCGTCTGACCTTATGTTGGCGGGAAGGCCATTGATGAAGCAGCTGAAGATGGTTGGGCCTAGGACACTGCCCTGAGGAACTCCTGCAGCGATGCCTGGGGGCTCTGATGATTGACCTTCAACCACCACAACCATCTTCATTTGTGCTAGGTATGAATCCAGCCAGTGGAGCGTTTTCCCCCCAATTCCCATTGACTTCAGTTTTACTAGGGCTCCTTGATGCCACACTCGGTCAAATGCTGCCTTGATGTCAAGGGCAGTCACTCTCACCTCACCTTTGGGAATCAGTTCCTTTGTCCATGTTTGGACCAAGGCTGTAATGAGGTCGGGAGCCGAATGGCCTTGGCGGAACCCAAACTGGGCATCAGTGAGCAGGTTATTGGTGAGTAAGTGCCGCTTGATAACACTGTCGATGACACCTTCCACCACTTTGCTGATGATTGAGAGTAGACTGATGGGGCGGTAATTGGACAGATTGGATTTGTCCTGCTTTTTGTGGGCAGGACATACCTGGGCAGTTTTCCACATTGTGTATTAGCGAATAAGGTGAAAGCAGGAAATAATGTTAAAAAGTTAAAATTAAAGTCTCTTTATCAGAATGCATGAAGAATTCGTAACAAGATAGACGAATTAGTGACACAAATAGGGATAAATGGCTTTGATCTAATAGCCATTCGAGAGACATGATTGCAAGGTGACCAAGGTTGGGAACTAAATACTCCAGGGTACTTGACGTTTTGAAAAGACAGGCAGAATGGAAAAGGGAGGTCTGAGCGAGTGGTGGGGGGAGCCCTGATAATAAAGGATGACATTAGGACGTTAGTGAGAAAGGATCTTGGCTCCGAAGATCAGGAAGTAAAATCAGTATGGGTGGAGATAAGAAATAACAAGGGGTAGAAAACACTGGTGGGAGTAGTTTATAGGCCCCCAAACAGTAGCTGCACTGTTGGACAGAGTACTAATCAACAAATAATAGGAACTTGTAACAGTGGTAATACAATAATCATGGGGGACTTTAATCTTCATATAGACTGGGCAAATCAAATTGGCAATGGTAGTCTGGAGGACGAGTTCATGGAATGCATTCTAGACCGTTTCCAAGAACAATACATCATGGAACCAACCAGGGAACAGGCTATTTTAGATCTTGTATTGTGTAATGATACAGGGTTAATTAGTAATCTCATAGTAAAGGATCCTCTAGGGAAGTGTGATCATAATATGATAACATTTCACATTGAGTTTAAGAGTGAAATACTTCAGTTGGAAACGAGAGTCTTAAACTTAAATAATGCCAATTAGTTAAGGTAGATTGGGAAATTAGATTAAAAGGTATGACAGTAAATAAGCAGTGGCAAACATATAAAAGAAATATTCCAAAATTCTCAACGAATATACATTCCATTGAGAAATAAAAAATCCATGGGAAAAGTGATCCATCTGTGGCTAACTAAAGAAGTTAAGGATAGTATTAGATTATAAGAAGAGGCTTATAATGTTGCGAAGAATAGTAGTAGGCCTGAGGCTTGGGAGAGCTTTAGAAACGACCAAAAGATGACCAAAAAGTTGATAAAAAGGGAGAACATAGAATATGAGTGTAAACTAGCAAGAAATATAAAAACCGATTGCAAGAGCTACTACAAGTATGTAAGAAGGAAGAGAGTAGCGCAAGTAAGCATTTGCCCCTTGGAGGCTGAGACAGGTGAAATTATAATGGGGAATAGGAAATGGCTGGGAGTTTAAACAAATATTTTGTATCTGTCTTCACAGTAGAAGACACAAAAAGCATACCAAAAATAGTGGGGAACCAAGGCGCTAGTAAGAGTGAGGAACTTAATTAATATCAGTGGAGAAAAAGTACTTGAGAAACTAAAGGGACTAAAAGCCGACAAAGCCCCTTGACCTGATGGCCTGCACCCTAGGGCTGCAGAGATAGTGGATACATTGGTTGTGATCTTCCAAAATTCCTTAGATTCTAGAATGGTCCCAGCAGATTGGAATGTAGCAAATTTAACCCTGCTATTCAAGAAAAGAGGGAAAGAGAAAACGGGGAACTACAGTCCAGTTAGCCTGATGTCAGTCATTGGGAAAATGCTGGAATCCATTATTAAGGAAGTGGTGACAGGGCACTTAGAAAATCATAATATGATTAGGCAGAGTCAACATGATTTTATGAAAGGGAAATCGTGTTTAACAAATTTAATTAGATTTTTTTGAGGATGTAGCTAGCAGGGTAGATAAAGGAGAACCAGTGGCTGTGGTATATTTGGATTTCCAAAAGGCATTCGATAAGGTGCCACATGAAAGGTTGCTATGCAAGATAAGGGCTCATGGGGTTGGGGGTAATATATTAGCATGGATAGAGGATTGGGTAACAGAAAATAGAGAGTAGGGATAAACAGGCCATTTTCTGGTTGGCAGGCTGTAACTAGTGGGGTGCTGCAAGGATCAGTGCTTGGGCCTCAGCTATTTACAATCCATATTAATGACTTAGATGAAGGGACAGAGTGCACTGTATCCAAGTTTGTTGACGATACAAAGCTAGGTGGGAAAATAAGCTGTGAGGAGGACGCAAAGAGCCTGCAAAGGGATATGGACAGGTTAAGTGAGTGGGCAATAAGGTGGCAGATGGAGTATAATGTGGGGAAATATGAAGTTAATCACTTTGGTAGAAAGAATAGAAAAACAGAATTTTTTTGAATGGTGAGAAACTATTAAATGTTGGTGTTCAGAGAGATTTAGGTGTCCCTAGTACAGGAAACACAAGAGTGTTAGCATGCAGGTACAGCAAGCAATTAGGAAGGCGAATGGCATGTTGGTCTTTATGGCAAGGGGGTTGGAGTACAAGAGTAAGGAAGTCTTACTACAATTGTACAGGGCTTTGGTGAGACCACACCTGGAGTATTGTGCACAGTTTTGGTCTCCTTATCTGAGAAAGGACATGCATGCCTTAGAGGCGGTGCAACGAAGGTTCACTAGATTGATCCCTGGGATGAGAGGCTTGTCCTATGAGGAGAGATTGAGTAGATTGGGCCTCCACTCTCTAGTTTAGAAGAATGAGAGGTGATCTCATTGAAACATATAAGATTCTGAGGGGGGTTGACAGGGTAGATGCTGAGAGGTTGTTTCCCCTGGCTGGAGAGTCTAGAGCTAGGGGGGCATAGTCTCAGGATAAGGGGTCGGACATTTAAGACTGAGATGAGGAAAAATTTCTTCACTCGGGGTTGTGCATCTTTGGAATTCGCTACCTGAAAGGGCTGTGCATGCCGAATCGTTGAGTATATTCAAGGCAGGGGAGATATTTTTGGACTCTAGGGTGTGAGGGTGCCAGTCAGTTCCTTCTGTAACCTCTAGATGGCACCTTCACTTGTTGGTTTCTAGCCCTTTGTTAATTGTTCCTAGCCTCCTGTGTTAATTCTTAACGGCCTGTTAGCTGTTTATGGGTTTCACCTGGTTGTCTTGGTATATAAGTTCTGTGGTTGCTTCCCTCTGTGCTCAGTCCTAACCGGGGAACCGGGGACTAGCCTTCGCTCTGTGGCGCCTGGCTTTGACTAGCTGGCTGCCATGGTTCTCTCGAGCTCTGTATTTAAGTTGTATCTAAGTCTGTGTTCTTGTTGTTCTTAGTCTTGATAAGGTGCTGGGCTGGACTAGCGTGTTGCCATGTTGGCGCTTGTCTTGAGCTCTGTATTGATAAGCCTGTTACCCCTGTGGCAGCCCCTCGTGATAGCTTGTCTTGAGTCGAGTCTCGGCAAGCTGATTGCGCTTGTGGTAAGCTTATCCCAGCTCAGTATGGACAAGTAGGTTGCCTCATGGAAGCTGTCCTGAGTTCCTGATCTTGACTAGTCGTGTTGTAACTTGTCTTGAGTTCTATGTATGTTGTTGTGTTCCTGTCTCGAGTTCTTACGTATGCTGTTGTGTTCCTTGTATTAATCTAGTTATGTATGAATCTAGTAAAGTAATGAATAAAGTACTGTTCCTTAAGATTGTATACCTGCCTCTAGTCTGGTTTCTGTACTTGGGTCCAGAACCTACCTTGCCCGGAGAGCACGGCCCCGTATCTACACGGCCCCGTGGCTCCCCACCCCTGTGACAGTAGGACTGAGCCATACATGGACCCAGTAGAAACCAACCGGCTAAGGTTTGAAACTCTCGAGTTAATTTTTGAGTTCTCTTGGGCAAATATTTGGTCTCCGAGGACTAAGACTCCCCGCTGTGTCGGTGTTTAATTTTTGGTTCTCCTAGGAAGAAGACCCCCACTGTGTTAAATTTTCAAGTCTTGTGTTAAATTTTCGAGTGAATTTTCAAGCCTCCAGGGTTAAATGTTCAAGTGAATTTTCAAGTCTCCTGTGTTAAATTTTCGAGTGAATTTTCAAGCCTCCAGTGTTAAATGTTCAAGTGAATTTTCAAGTCTCTTGTGTTAAATTTTCGTGTTAACTTTCGAGTCTGTTGGGCCTCTATTGTTAGACCCCCAAGTAAATTCTCAAGCTTCCTGGGCCTCTACTGTGTTAAACCCCAAGCAAATTCTCAAGCTTCCTGGGCCTCTACTGTGTTAAACCCCAAGCAAATTCTCAAGCTTCCTGGGCCTCTACTGTGTTAAACCCCAAGCAAATTCTCAAGCTTCCTGGGCCTCTACTGTGTTAGATTTTTTGAGTAAATTTTCAAGTCTCCTATGTTAAATTCAAGTGAACTTTCAAGTCTTTTGGACCTTTATTGTGTTAAACTTTCAAGTCAACTTTCAAGTTTCCTGGGCCTCCCGTTGTGTTAAACTTTCAAGTCAACTTTCAAGTTTCCTGGGCCTTCATAGAGTGAAATTTTCAAGTGAACTCTCAAGTCTCCTGGGCAAATTAAGCTTTCAAGTTCTCCTAGAGAAGTTAGGTTTACAAGTTCTCCTGGGCAAATTAAGTTTTCAAGTTCCCCTGGACAAGTTAAACTTTCGAGTTCTCCTGGACAAGATAAACTCTCAAGTTCTTCTGGACAAGTTGAATTTTCGAGCTGTCCTGGACAAGACAACTTTTGAGCTCTCCTGGATTGGATACCTTCGAGTTCTCCTGGACAAGTTAAATTTTTGAGCTATCCTGGACAAGATAACTTTCGAGCTCTCCTGGATAAGATACTTTTGAGCTCTCCTGGATAGGAATACTTTCGAGTTCTTCTGGACAAATGAAACTTTCGAGCTCTACTGGATAAGACATTCTTGAGTTCTCCTGGACAATTAAATTCTCAAGCTCTCCTGGACAAGTTAAATTCTCGAGTCTTCGCCCTTCTTGCATCCCTTCGGAATATAATCCATTGAGCGTGCTAACTCTGGAGAAACGATGGCTCCGTTGCTTACCAAGATTTTGGTCATATGATCGCCACGACATGTCTCTGCCGCTAGTGGATGAAGAGGATGATTCTGTCTTGAGATTTCTGAACATCTGCAGTTTGTGAACAGTTGGAATGGGGAATATCATTGCTTGAAAAGCTAAGAAGATTCGCCCTGTGTATTAGCGCCCTGTGTATTAGCGCCCAGTGCATTTCGAGCCCAGTGCATTTCGAGCCCAGTGCATTTCGAGCCCAGTGCATTTCGAGCCCAGTGCATTTCGAGCCCTGTGCCTCCCGAGCCCTGTGCCTCCTCAGGGATTTTCGCTATCACCATCCTGTTTGTCCAGAGGGAACGTCGGGAGCCGTTCCTAGGGGAGGGGGTCCTGTGAGGGTGCCAGTCAGTTCCTTCTGTAACCTCTAGATGGCACCTTCACTTGTTGGTTTCTAGCCCTTTGTTAATTGTTCCTAGCCTCCTGTGTTAATTCTTAATGACCTGTTAGCTGTTTATGGGTTTCACCTGGTTTTCTTGGTATATAAGTTCTGTGGTTGCTTCCCTCTGTGCTCAGTCCTAACCGGGGAACCGAGGACGAGCCTTCGCTCTGTGGCGCCTGGCTTTGACTAGCTGGCTGCCATGGTTCTCTCAAGCTCTGTATTTAAGTTGTATCTAAGTCTGTGTTCTTGTTGTTCTTAGTCTTGATAAGGTGCTGGGCTGGACTAGCATGTTGCCATGTTGGCGCTTGTCTTGAGCTCTGTATTGATAAGCCTGTTACCCCTGTGGCAGCCCCTCGTGATAGCTTGTCTCGAGTCGAGTCTCGGCAAGCTGGTTGCGCTTGTGGTAAGCTTATCCCAGCTCAGTATGGACAAGTAGGTTGCCTCATGGAAGCTGTCCTGAGTTCCTGATCTTGACTAGTCGTGTTGTAACTTGTCTCGAGTTCTGTGTATGTTGTTGTGTTCCTGTCTCGAGTTCTTACGTGTGCTGTTGTGTTCCTTGTATTAATCTAGTTATGTGTGAATCTAGTAAAGTAATGAATAAAGTACTGTTCCTTAAGATTGTATACCTGCCTCTAGTCTGGTTTCTGCACTTGGGTCCAGAACCTACCTTGCCCGGAGAGCACGGCCCCGTATCTACACGGCCCCGTGGCTCCCCACCCCCGTGACATAGGGGAATTGAAGGATATGGGGATCAGGCAGGAAAGTGAAGTTGAAGTCGAAGATCAGCCATGATCTTATTGAATGGCTGAGCAGGCTCGAGGGACTGTATGGCCTACTCCTGCTCCTAATTGTTATGTTCTTATGATTCAGGCTAGTTGTTATCCATCAGTGTTTCCATCATTGAGAGGGTGAAACTGCTTCACATCAACTTTAACCGTTTAATATAAGTGGCCTATTACTTTAACTGATGATTTTTTTTGTGAAGCTTCATTGTTGATTGTATTTAGAAAGTAACTTTCCATGTAGCAAATCTTTGCTGCAGTAATTACATGTCTTTTTATTACAGAGGACATACCGAGCAATGTATGACTACACTGCTGCCGATGAGGATGAGGTTTCCTTCAAGGATGGTGATTACATCGTCAATGTACAAGCAATTGATGAGGGGTGGATGTACGGCACTGTCCAGAGAACTGGAAAAACTGGAATGCTTCCTGCAAACTATGTTGAACCTCTTCACTGAATCCAGTTTCTCGCCGTTTGTGCTTAATCCTTTATTTTTATTACACTAAATGGTAATTAAAATGTCAAAAGGGAGAGATGAATCTGTTAAGTATATTAAAATCCTATTTACTATCTAAGTAGCTTTTCATTATTGTATTACTGATGTACTCTTAGGACTTTCTAAGAAACTGTTCTTCCTACTGACCAATCTCATCATTCAGTAGGAAGGCAGTGTAATAGACCATGGTTTCCTGCAGTCAATAAGGCTTTTAATAATGTTAACGTAACAACATTGATTGTGCTAGTTTTTACCAGCGAAACAGAAACTTTGTCAGCTGTTGGATTTGTGTTACAAGTTATGATCAGCTCTGATCATAACTTACTGTATCACAAGTGTGATCCAATCCATTCCTGCGTGCAATTTTGCTGAGTTTGCTTCTAGAGTATTTGCAGATTCCTGTTTTTGCAAAGTGTTTTAAGTTCAAGATACTCATCCTGAAGATAATGTGTGGTACAACTGAATGTGGGCTAATTTTGGAGAGATTTAATACTAACTAGTGCACATTTGTATTTTGCCTGTGAGGTGCACAAAGATTACTAATGTCAGCTGTATAACTTGAAGTATTTCCTTAGTGGAATTTTGTCTTTCTTCCTATGCACTGTGGATATCTCAAGCACTTTCTTTACACTGAAATGAATTGTCCATGTACAGGTCGCTCTGTAGTTTTATTCTAAAAGAAATTTTAGCCTTTTTAGCCTTGGGGTAATTTGGGTTATTAGAAACGGAGGCCCTAATACACGAGTGTCATCTGGTTTGGTTTGCTTTGTTTTGCTTTGCTTGGTTTGGTTATTGGTTATGCATGCTTCGTCTACAATGTCTTTTTAGCCAATAAAGACAGTTTATTGAATTGGTTATAAGGTAACTCTCATTAACGTTTATCCTGGTGAATGAACAGTTCTGTATGACTGGCACAACAATGCTGTGACTCGTGCCATAAAGGGTTAAATAAAGATACTGAAGTATGTACGTTTTTTTGACTGGTGGTCAATATTTCTTTCAAAGCAAAAAAGCCATTGTGCTTTACATGTATACTGTGCAAACATTAAAAATTTTGTGCAGATGACTACAGTGTAAAATTCTGAAATGTTAGTTATTGTTACTCCATTATTTAAGAAAGGTGTGAGAGAGAAATCAGGAAATTATAGACCTGTTAGTCTAACATCTGGTGTGGGAAAAGTTATTGGAATCTATAATTAAGGACAGAGTGACTAAGCACTTGGAGAAATTTGAGCTGATTAGAGAGAGCCAACGTGTGTTTTTAAAGGGTAGGTCATGTCTAACGACCTCATTGAATTTTTTGAAAGTAGTAGACAGGGGAATGTCTATAGATATAGTTTATATGGACTTCCAGAAGGCATTTGATAAGGTTACACGTAAGAGACTGTTAGCTCATGGAATTGAAGGCAAATTACTGACCTGGTTAGGAGATTGGTTAGGCGGTAGAAGACAGAAAGTCAGGATAATGGGTACATACTCAAATTGGAAGGAAGTGACTAGTGGTGCCCCACAAGGATCTGTGTTGGGGCCTCAACTATTCACTATATTTATTAATGACTTAGATAACATAATAGAGAGCCATATATCCAAGTTTGCCGATGGCAGAAAAATTGATGGCGTAGTAAGTAGTGTAGATGGGAATGAAAAATTGCAAAGAGACATTCATAGATTAAGTCAGTGGGCAAAATTGTGGCAGATGGATTTCAATGCAGGGAAGTGTGAGGTCATCCATTTTGGACCAAAAATGGATAGATCAGAGTATTTTTTTAAATGGTGAACAGCTAGGAACAGTGGAGGTCCAAAGAGATTTAGGGATCCATGTACATAGATCACTAAAATGTAGTGGTCAGGTACAAAAGATTAATGGAATGTTAGCCATTATATCTAGAGGGTGAGAATATAAAGGGGAGGAAGTTTTGCTACAGCTCTACAGAGCCCTGGTTAGACCACATCTGGAGTACTGTGTACAGTTCTGGGCATTGCACCGTAGATATATTGGCCTTGGAAGGTGTGCAGTGCAGATGCACCAGAATGTTACCAGGGCTCCAAGGGTTAAATTATGAGGAGAGATTACATAAACTAGGCTTGTATTCCCTGGAATATAGAAGATTAAGGGGTGATTTGATTGAGGTTTTTAGGATTTCGAAAGGATTTGATAGGGTAGATGGAGAGAAACATTCTCCACTGGTGGGAGTCTAGGACAAGGGGACATAACCTTAAAATCAATTCCAGGCCATTCAGGAGAGAAATTCTTGACACAAAGGGGGCAATTTTCCCACTGGAGGTGAGATGGAGGCGGGTTTCAGTTTGGGTGGGTTTGAAACCCGCCTCCACTGATGGGAAAATCGCAGATTTTTAAAACCCATGATTGGCCACTTGATTTCAGAGGTGTGGGATGCCCTTGCTCAATTAGTGTTTTGGGACTGAAACTCGCCTCTGTTGACAGCACTTTTCCAGTCTGATTTTGTGGCTTCTTGCTCCCTTGGCTCATTCCACAGCATTTTTGCGTCTCCTGCGCCACCAACATCTTTTGAGAAACCACTATGTCCAATTCCAAGGCAAGGGCCTACCCGAGGCTCTCAGATGAGGTGCTGCAAATGTTGTTGGAGGGGGTGACAGCTAGCAGGGAGGTGCTCTTCCACTCATCTCAGAGGAAGAGGCCTGCCAAAGAAACCAAGGCTGTGTGGGTACAGCTGGCAAGGGATATAACCTCCAGATCTGTGTGCAGATTGGGAGAATGTTTCTGTGTATTGATGAAATGCCATCCCTGTTGGAAAGCATTAAAATGATTTGAAGCCAAAATGTTGGCGTTATGCCATCTGTTCTTTGCCCTTAGACAGCTCCACATTGCGGGCACCGCCACACTTGCGTTGTCAGGTTGGTGGCCTGAGTGAAAGGAGGCCAGAGAGTCATGTCCATTGTCAATGATGTCCTAGGATGGAACAAAGGACATGTGCCAACTTGGGCAACTTATGCAAATCTGGCCATGATAAGTGCATCCCGGGCAGCCATGTGCTCGCGTGCTGCCGCTGGTTGATACACCGGCGCTCTGACCTCCTCCTCCTCCACCACCTCCTCATCCTCATCTGAGGTCCATGCAGAAAGAAAACAAATGGTTCCCATGCTGCTTGTAGATGCCTCCTTTGGGGAAGCGCTCATTGCAAGTGGGGAGAGAGTCTTCCAAGGAGGTCCCACAGTTGATGGAGTCAAGCTGCAACACCTCCGACTTCGGAAGGCCTTCTAAAAGTGCTCAGAAACCTTTTAAAGCCAAGGTCTGGCACCTGCAAGTAATCCTTGCTGCAATAAACGATGTCTTGTTAGACCTGCAGCTGTGAGAATTCCACCCACGAGTCAACCTGGCAGGTTTACCTGGCGTGGTTTAGGAGGTGCGTGGATCACGCCAAAAAGCTGGAAAAATCACGAGGGCCTCTCAAAATAGGCTTAGTGAGGCCCTTAACGAGCATTTAAGGATCTTTAATAGCGCAATGGCCAGCTGAAGGCGGGAGAGTTTCCCAACCTCCAAAACCGGCACCGGCAAAATCCCGCGGAGGTGGGTTCCAAACCTGACCTCTTTGAATCTGATTTTCCCGCCTCCTCCGACATCAGAAAATCGCCCCCAAAGGGTGATAGAATTGTGGAACTCCCACAAAAAGCAGTAGCTGCTAGCTCAATTAATTATTTTAAATCTGAGATCGGTAGATTTTTGCTAGCCATGGGTATTGAGGGATATGCAGCCAAGGTGGGAGTTAGGATATAGATCAGCCATGATCTCATTTAATGACAGAACAGCCTAGAGGAACTGAATGGCTGACTCCTGTTCCCATGTTCATACATGGGATATTCTAATTATTTTATGGACACTGGGGGAGAAATTCAATTTGGTCCAGTTTCTGGCACTAAATGGGTGGCACGATTCGAACGCGCGCCAAAGAAGTCAGTGAGAGGTCCAAGCCAAATTCGGAACCAGGCCTCATTTAAATTAAACTGGCAAGCTGCAGATGCTAATGGGACGCCCCGAGACAGTGTGCCGGTCAGGGCTGTAGGAATTGCAGCCGGCTCTGACATCGAGCCAGCCCGCAGGTAGGTCCTGGGGGGGTAGTGGAGGTAAAGCCCAAGGGGGCGAGCCTAGGAAAGGCAACAGCTCACAGTATTTTTGTGGAGCCAGGAGGAGCCTGTTTCAAGCTGGTACCCTGGGCACCTAGAAGTTACTGCATTCCAATTTGATAGCTGCCGCACTTCCAAGGGAGATTGCAAGCTGATATTTGTCACCCCAACGTTGATCATTCAATCAAAAAATGGGCGCAGTAATGTTCAATTTCACCCTCATTAAGTTAATTCTTATGCCTATGCCTCAATTTTTACAGCACAGTTTTCTACACTTTATTCTGGTTATCAATTCCTTAATAACGTGGCATAACTGCTGTATAATTTTGATTCAATCTTCAACTATGTGTAATTGCCCTATTCATCACATCCTGAATAACTTCAAAAACTAATGCTGGAGATAGACAAATAAGTCAAAAAATTACTTTTATTTTAAAAGCAAGACTTTGGGTGTCCATTTTACTTGTCAAACGTATCTGAACAAAACTGCACCAGTGACATCCATGGATACAATCCACCATTTCATTTGATTAATACCATTTATTTTACAAAATGACTATTTAGAGGAATCTGTATCCATGGATCTTGCTGAATCTCCCAGTGTAAATTGTGCCTAGCTAGTACTTGCTTCGGAGACTTGGTGTAGTAGGCTGTGGAGCAGGTTTGATGCAGCAAATGGCCTTTCTGTACTCCAGACCTGTTACAATATCACATGTAATGTTTATGTTCACCTTATTTCCGCTGGTAACACTGAAACAGGAAAATCAAAGTGACTTTTTAAATATACAAACCAAGCACTCTAAATGGTGTAGGATTATGTTATAACTGAGAAAACAATATTAAGCATTTGAGGATACATAAATTATTTAATAAATAAAGTGGTTTATAATCTGAACCATTACTGAAGTCGGTATACTTGCATAAGTAGACAAAAGTATAAACCACTAACTAAATTATGGAAGGGCAATTGTTGCAGGTAAAAGTCTAAGATGCCAATGCCTTTATTCTACATTATATTGAAGCACTTTTTCTCCATACTTCTGTTTCTGAAAAGTTACTGGTTTCCATGTGGAATATCTTTCAAATGTCACTAGGATTATTCTAACTTGCTTGTATAACTAAAATAAATTCTGCTTATTTTTATAGTGAAGTATTCATTGTATTATACAGTGGTCTGTTGTGTTGGTTCATTACTGAAGACTATGTTGTTCTATATATGTACAATATTTTACTGTGCAAACTAAATAGAAATAAATAAAGCCAGCTTTCAGTTTTCAAGCCTTTCTTCTCTGGTAATGTATGCCCAATAGCTCCTTTTATTTGTGCTTTCATAGCAGTTTGCTGAAGGCATAGTGGTTTATGTAATAAGGTAGACGCAGATGAGGAAGACCATTTGGCCCATCCTAGCTCATCAAACCAGGAAACATCCTATTACAGCATCTAACTGTTTCTCAAAAGATTCCAGGGTTTTTACCTATGTTGCCTTTACAGGACCCATTCCATGTATTTGATCACGCGTATGAAGAAAAACATTCTGAAATTTACCCTAAAAGTAACTTTTTCCAGTTGAACTTGTGTTCCTTTGTCCTACTGGCACAGTTTATTATGACACCTAGTTTCAGATTTACATTCTTTTACCATTTACTATCTTTTGAGGCCCTCTCAAAGTCACATCCTTTGAAGGTTAATAACCAAATGGTTTCTCCACTCTGTCTTCATAACTCAGTCCTCTGATGCTAGTGATCATTCTTGTACTTTTTTGAATTGCCTCCAGGGCTCCATTTAATATCTCCATTGGGCCTTGGTAAGCAAAATTGGGGACACTACTCAAGGTGGGTTCTGATCACTGCACTGTTTAATCAGTCTGACTTTTATTTTGGTTTTATAGTTCATTATTTTAATTACTTTGCTACTCCATGGTGATTGGACATATTAAGTGCTCAGTCTACTAAGATTCTAGAATTGCATTCAATTTCACCCTTGGCTATTTTGAGACATTTACAAAGTGTGTATGAAATGTTCGTTCTTTCTATGTACCATACTTTAAACTTGGCTGCATTAAATATTACATTTTGGTTTCATCCACTTACATATTACCCTCTTTGCATTAAGTTTGTGAATCCAAATCACTAA
This sequence comes from Somniosus microcephalus, assembly GCF_052327205.1. Taxonomy (NCBI): domain Eukaryota; kingdom Metazoa; phylum Chordata; class Chondrichthyes; order Squaliformes; family Somniosidae; genus Somniosus; species Somniosus microcephalus. The sequence continues at coordinate 73,865,651 of NC_140991.1, forward strand.
TGTAAATTACAAATGGTAGGGATCATAACATCAATCAAGTCTAGGTCCCCTCCCAACACTGATATTACTCTCCTAACAGGTAACCACAGCTCATTATTCTTCTGCCAATCTCTTATTTGTTTCAAGGTTTATTTTACCTTGAACCCCTACTGCTTTAAGCTTATCTAGCAGTTTTTCATATGGAACATTGCCAAAGATTTTGGACATCTACATACATAATGTTGTTGGCGTTCCACAGTTCATTAAACATGTCACCTCAGAAGGTGGTTTGGTCAGGTGGAATATTTACCCTCTAAATCCACGTTAACTGCTAATTACTAGATGTCTACCATAGAAGGAATTCTCAAGTTTACTCCTGTGAACTGATTCCATTATTTTGCTTGGTATTGATGTGAGAGTGGTGGATCTGTAGTTTCATGAGTTTTGTCACCTTCTTTGAAAATGGTTGTTACATTAGCCAGTTGAGTGAGACCTCCACAGCATTTGTTAGCTCCCTCATATTTTCTGCTAGCATGCCATGTCTCTTTATTACCCTAGGGGGTGTACATACACAAGTCTTTGAAGGTGGCAGGACAAGTTGAGAAGGCTGTTAAAAAGGAATACGGTGTAGGAATTGACGTATTCCTAACTAATAACTGAGGTTGACTCAGGAGAACAATCAAACAGGTCTTTAATGTAGGATTTGACGAATTCCAGAAAACAGCAGAGATCGACACAGGAGAGCCATTGTACAGATCTTTACCAAACGGGGATGCCACGAGGACTGCCTGGGCAGCCCCGTGAATTGCGACGTGACGTCATCACGTGACGTGACATTACGTTTTCCTGCGCTCTTAAAGGGGCCACGCCCTGTACATGCAAACTCTATATATAAAACCCAGTAATGCCTAACACAATGGTACAGGATTAGGCTGGTGTTAGTACATCGTTAAAGAGAATTATATACAGTTAGCTAGATTAACACAGTGGTACCGCCACAACGGGATCCTTGACTTTATAAACAGAGGCATAGAGTACAAAAGCAAGGAAGTTATGCTAAACCCTCATAAAACACTGGTTAGCCCTCAACTGGAGTATTGTGGCCAAGTCTGGGAAGGATGTCGAGGCCTTAGAGAGGATGCAGAAGAGATTTACTATAATGGCACCAGGGATGAAAGACTTCAGTTACATGGAGAAGCTGGGGTTGTTCTCCTTCGAGCAAAGATGGTTAAGGGAAATTTGATAAGAGGTGTTCAAAATGATGAAGGATTTAGATAGAGTAAATAAGGAGAAACTGTTTAAGTGGCAGAAGGGTCAGTAACTAGAGGACACAGATTTAAGGTAATTGAAAAAAGAGCCAGAGGCGACGTGAGAGGAAAAACAATGATGCAGGGAGTTGTTATGTTCTGGAATGTATGCCTGAAAGGGTGGTGTAAGCAGATTCACTAATAACTTTAAAAAGGGAGTTGGATAAATGCTTGAAGAGGGAAAATTTGCAGGGCTATGAGAAAAGAGCAGGGGAGTGGAACTAATTGGATAGCTCTTTCAAAGAGCCGGCACAGGCACGATTGTCTGAATGGCCTCCTTCTGTGCTGTATCATTCTATGATTCTAATTGAGACTTATTTGTTTTGCACCTTTTTAGCCTGTTGGCCATGAATACTTGAAATGTGTTACTTTTAAAAATTCCCTATTGCTTTCATCTCTGTCCCTCATCTCTGATAAACCTGTTTAAAAATAATTTCACTGTGACTCTCTGCTTTATCCCACACCCTGATTTGTAATCCAGAGGTGCTTGACTTAAATCTGCATTGCTTAAATGGTTATTTTAGAATGCCTTGGAGAACTGCTTTCAGAGTAACTACGATGTACGTGCAGTTGCACCTTCTTTCCGAAGGAACTTTTCATGTAACTGATTTATACCGATTTTAGCTGAAACATCGCTACATGTGAATTTTGCCAATCATATACGTCACCGAGACCCCACTTAGTTGATTAACCCCCCCCCCCCACCACTGGTAAAAGACCAGAGAACGCTACTTTCCTGCATTTACATCAGTTCTGAATGGGTGTAAATTTACACCCAAAATTTTAGGTGCGGCAAGATCTGAAATCACTAATTCTGGTGTCTTTTAGTAACTTTTTGTTTTAAGCAATTTTTTTTATATTGCTCCTTACTGACCCCTGCACTGCATTTTCTATATATTTGCATGCTTTTTTATGGCATCAGAATATGATGCATTAAAAAGAGAAAAGCTTCCACAATTGCATTTAACAAAAAACATTATGTGCTTACTGTACATAAATGATGGTTTAATGGATTCCAACCTTAATTTTCATAACATCAATAAGATAAAGGAAGGAAGATGGTGTATGTTTCACACTTTTCTTAGACCCTGAATGTTTACGCTAGTTTCTGCTTGTTTTATGCCGGTTTTTAAGTTCCAACACATGCTAATAAGATTCACAGGAAATTTGAGCATGAATTGCCATTGGTAAGATCGGCATAAAAATAGTTGTAAATAGCAGTGTAAATTCAGTATAACTAATCCAGGGAATTCCGACCCATCGTCTACTTTTTTTTTTGCAGCTATTAACATTTTATCTATCTGTAGTGTAGATATAAGTATATTTGTAATATGTAATTTATTTATACTACCATTATAGCATCATCTTGCAATAAAGAAGAAATTGTACTTAAACCAATTTCTGCAAAACATATTTTAAAATTACTAATTATCTAAAACAGAACATTTCCTTTTAACTCCATTGATATTATGGAGAAGAAGGATTATGCAGTCAGCATCTGTAAAATTTAAAGACCGGTTATAACATTTCAAGTTTAATCTTCATCCGATAAGCTTCAACAAGGCACAATAAAAATTGTTCATAAGGCCAAGGTGCCATAATGTGCTCTCGGAGTCTAACTAATGTGGTAGTCATTGTGCGCCTATTTAAAACAGATGCTGCTTGATAAGGTCCTTCAGCTATATGGGTCTTTTTCCTTAAATGGGCTTTAACTTGGTAATTGTAGGAAGAAGCTTTCGTGTCTTAAGGCAAACTTAATTAATCAAATCAGTGTGTGGAGCAGGTATGCTTAGTGTGTTTTGCCCTAGTGGTTCTACCTTGGGACAGTGTATGCTGTCTGTCTTCTACTTCCTATTTGTGTGCTCCTTTGTGTTTCCCCATTGAGAGGTGATATTGAAGACTGCTGTACATTGGTATCTACCTGTAGAAATGGAGGTGTTCTAGCACCTCCTTGTGCTTGGTTACTAGATGGTTTTGCAACTCCAACAATTATGGGACACATCTGTAAAGATTTGTGTAGGGAAGTTGGGTAATATGGATGTGGCATCATTCTAAGAGACTTCTCCATCATCCATCATTTCAATTGCTGCCATTCCCTGCATTGCCACAAATCTGTGTGGGAGCAGGCCACTGGACCACAATGAGATAGTTCAAGCCCAGTGTTACGGCTATTTCAATCTAATTCCCCAACATAGAAAATTAAGACGAAGCAGACTACTATAGAATGGAGCCCAAGATGCCTGGCATCCCAGTAAAAGCAATTATGAGCCAGGGAAGGCTCCACTACAGAGGACAGCTTAATGAACTAACAGGTGGTAGATGCAAATTAATGTCAAAAAGTGTGAAGTAGTGCATTTTGGGAGGAAAAACAAGGATGAAAGTATGAAATCAATGGAAAGATACTAAAGGGTATAGAGGAACAGAGAGCCTTGGGACCTGGATGTACACATATATAATCCATTGGAAGTGCATGGAGGATAAAGCCATAAAAAGCCAGTAGTATTGGGGTTTTCTAAATAGTCACTTAACATACAACAGCAAAGAGGGAATGATAAAGGTATTGGTTAGGCCACAATTAGAGCACTGCCATAAAAAAGAAAAGCTTACAGCATAATAATGGATGTTTTTTTTATTAATTGATGGGATGTGGGCGTCGCTTGCTAGGCCTGCATTTAGTGCCCATCCCTAATTGCCCTTGAGAAGATGGTGGGGAGCCGCCTTCTTGAACTGCTGCAGTCCATATGGTGTAGGTACACCCACAATGCTGTTAGGAAGGGAGTTCCAGGATTTTGGCCCAGCGACAGTGAAGGAACGGCGATACAGGTCCAAGTCAGGATGGTGTGTGGCTTGGAGGGGAACTTGTAGGTGGTGATGTTCCCATGCGTCTGCTGCCCTTGTCCTTCTAAGTGGTAGAGATCGCGGGTTTGGAAGGTGCTGTTGAAGGAGCTTTGGCGAGTTGCTGTAGTGCATCTTGTAGATGGTACACACTGCAGCCACAGTGCGCCGGTGGTGGAGGGAGTGAATGTTGAAGGTGGTGGATGGAGTGCCAATCAAGCGGGCTGCTTTATCCTGAATGGTGTCGAGCTTCTTGAGTGTTGTTGGAGCTGCATTCATCCAGGCAAGTGGAGAGTATTCCATCACACTCCTGACTTGTGCCTTGTAGATGGTGGAAAGGCTTTGGGGAGTCAGGAGGTGAGACACTCGCCACAGAATTCCCAGCCTCTGACCTGCTCTTGTAGCCACAGTATTTATATGGCTGGTCCAGTTCAGTTTCTGATCAATGGTAACCCCCAGGATGCTGATAGTGGGGGATTCAGCGATGGTCATGCCATTGAATGTCAAGGGGAGATGGTTAGAGTCTCGCTTGTTGGAGATGGTCATTGCCTGGCACTTGTGTGGTGCGAATGTTACTTGCCACTTGTCAGCCCAAGTCTGAATATTGTCCAGGTCTTGCTGCATATGGACATGGACTGCGTCAGTATCTGACGAGTCTTGAATGGTGCTGAACAGTGTGCAATCATCAGCGAACATCCCCACTTCTGACCTTATGATGGAGGGAAGGTCATTGATGAAACAGCTGAAGATGGTTGGGCCTAGGACACTGCCCTGAGGAACTCCTGCAGTGATGTCATGTGATTGAGATGAATGACCTCCAACAACCACAGCCAACTAAAGCTATGAGTTGAAATTTGAAATTCTGCGACTATTTCCACTGTCGACGAGTCTGCTCTGGGGAGATTTAATAGAGAGGTAGCATTTTGGTCTGGAAGGGATTTGGGTTTCATTTATATTATAATGTTATGAAGTTTCTCATATACCAGACTAGTTTAAAACAAATGGGAATTATCCAATAACACCTAGAGATATCCACACCTCTAATGCTGGATGAGTTTCCATTTAGTGGCACCAACAGGGGCTCAGCTAAACACACCATGTAGTTGCAATGTAGATGGGAGCTTTCTCATTCAAAGTGGTAGCTTAGGTTGGCAGATCAGTGAGCTAATCCTTAACAGAGAGCTGAGAGAGAGGCCAGAGGCCAGAGGCCAAGCTTTTGTCTTCTCCCCTCAAAGAGGAAGTCTGCATTAGGTTTGAGTCTGGAACAGTTAGAGAGGCTGTGGGGCTTTGCATTCTAATCAGCTAAAGGGAGGTTGAGGTATGAGCAAGCATGTCCTATAAAAACAAAGTTAATGCTGACTCAATTTTTTCATAGAAACGTAGAAGATAGGAGCAGGAGTAGGCCATTCGGCCCTTTGAGCCTGCTCTGCCATTCAATGAGATCATGGCTGATCATCCAAATTCAGTACCCTATCCCTGCCTTCTCCCCATATCCCTTGATCCCTTTAGCCTCAAGAAATATATCCAACTCTTTCTTGAATATATTTAATGAACTGGCCTCCACCACCCTCTGTGGCAGAGATTTCCACAGGTTCACCACTCTCTGGGTGAAGAAATTCCTCCTCATTTCAGTCCTAAATGGCTTACCCCTTATCCTTAGACTATGACCCCTGGTTCTGGACTCCCCGGCCATCAGAAACATCCTTCCTGCATCTAGTCTGTCCAGACCTGACAGAATTTTATAGGTTTCGATGAGACCCCCTCTCAATCTTCTAAACTCCAGTGAGTATAAGCCCAATCGACACAATCTCTCCTTGTACGTCATTCCTGCCATCCCAGGTATCAGCCTGGTGAATCTTCGCTGCACTCCCTCCATGGCAAGAACGTCCTTCCTCAGGTAAGGTGACCAAAACTGCACACAATACTCAAGGTGCGGTCTCACCAAGGCCCTGTACAACTGCAGCAAGACATCCTTGTTCTTGTACTCGAACCCTCTTGCTACAAAGGCCAACATACCATTTGCCTTCTTAACCGCCTGCTGCACCTGCATGCTTACCTTCAGCGACTGGTGCACAATAACACCCAGGTCTCTTTGCACTTCCCCTTCTCCCAATCTATTGCCATTCAAATAATAATCTGCCTTCCTGTTTTTGCCACCAAAGTGGATAACCTCACATTTATCCACATTATAGTGCATTTGCCATGTTTCTGCCCAATCACCCAACCTGTCCAAATCATACTGGAGTTTCACGACATCCTCCTCACAGCTTACCCTCCCACCCAGCTTTGTGTCGTCTGCAAATTTTGAGATATTACATCCAATTCCCTCGTCCAGATCATTAATATATATTGTGAACAGCTGGGGTCCTAGGACCGATCCTTGCGGTACCCCACTAGTCACTGCCTGCCACTCGGAAAACAACCCGTTTATTCCAACTCTTTGCTTTCTGTCCACCAACCAGTTCTCTATCCAAGTCAATACCTTGCCCCCAATCCCATGTGCCTTAATTTTGCAAGCTAATCTCTTATGTGGGACCTTATCGAAAGCCTTCTGAAAGTCCAAATACACCACATCCACTGGTTCTCCCTTATCTATTTTACCAGTTACATCCTCAAAAAATTCCAGTAGATTAGTCAAGCATGATTTACCTTTTGTAAATCCATGTTGACTTTGTCCGATCCTGTCACTGCTTTCCAAGTGCTCTGCTATTACATCTTTTATAATAGACTCTAGCATTTTCCCCACTACCGATGTCAGGCTTACCGGTCTATAATTCCCTGCTTTTCCTCTACCACCTTTTTTGAATAGTGGGGTAACATTAGCTACCCTCCAATCCATGGGTACTGTTCCAGAATCTATCGAGTTCTGGAAGATGACCAGCAATGTATCTACTATTTCTAGGGCCACTTCCTTAAGTACCCTGGGATGTAGACCATCAGGCCCTGGGGATTTATCGGCCTTCAGTCCCATCAATTTTCCTAACACCATTTCCCTACAAAAACTGATTTCTTTCAGTTCCTCCCTCTCATTAGACCCTATGTTCCCCGGCATCTCTGGGAGGTTATTTGTGCCCTCCTTTGTGAAGACAGAACCAAAGTATGTATTTAGTTGGTCTGCCATTTCCTTGTTTCCCATTATAAATTCCCCTGATTCTGACTGTAAGGGACCTACGCTTGACTTCACCAATCTTTTTCTCTTCACATATCTATAAAAGCTTTTACAGTCAGTTTTTATGTTCCCTGAAAGCTTACTCTCATATTCTATTTTCCCTTTCTTAATTAATCCCTTTGTCCTCCTTTGTTGACTCCTAAACTGCTCCCAATCCTCAGGATTATTGCTTTTTCTAGCCAATTTATATGTCCTCTCCTTGGATCTTATGCTATCCCTAATTTCCCTTGTTAGCCACGGTTGCTGATGATTCTGATATTCCCATTTACACCTCTAGAACCATCTTTTGTTTCTTTTCTTGTCCCATTACTATCTCCTTTTGCCTCACACCATCATCCCCTTTGTCATTTAATCTCTCCTGACTGCTACCCTATCCCAGACCTTCCCTTTTGTTCTTTCCTCCCCTCCCCCTGTTCCCTGCCTCTGTACTTGCATAGAACCTGTTACATCTCTAACTTTTTCCAGTTCCGACAATAGGTCATCAACCTGAAACGTTAACTCTGTTCCTCTCTCCTCAGAGGGCTGCCTGACCTGTTGAGTATTTCCAGCACTTTCTGTTTTTATTTTAGTGCTGACTATGTTAGGGATTGCCGGCTTGTAAAGACATTTTAGTCCATTATTAGAGTAGAGTGGTGTACTTTGTTATATGGCACAAGAAGCAATATGAACCAGTTTGTTGGTTTACAATCGTGCTTCATTTCACTAGCGTACTTTTCAGTTCGTATTCTGAAAGTTAGTAGAAAATGTGAATGGCATCACATGCTAGATCACAATATCCAGGACACACACAGGTGGCGCTGTTGTTTAACCAGATATTGGATCATAAAGATACTCTACAGATCATCAGGAATGCAAGGTCCACTTATGGGAGTGAACAGTGACATTGAACCTGAGAAAATATTGAGTCCAGACTCAAAATTACTAACAAGGGATTTCTAAAATTGTTAGAGAGAATAGGGAAAGAGCACTTTGTCTGGTTAGGGAGTCAATGACAAAGGGTCATTAATTTAAAGTTGTACCTAAGAGTTTCTTTAAACAGAGTTGTTAGAGCATGGAATATTTGTGGTAAAGACAGTTGTGTCTTTTAAGGAGAAAGTGGGTCAATATTTGAAGTAAAGGAAGATACAAGAATATGGGGAGAAAACAGGATAGCAAAATTAGTTTTAGATTGCTCTAGCAAACAGCCAGCCCAAATACAATTGGCCAAATGGCCTTCATCTGTGCTATAAACTACTATGATTCTTTAGCCCTGGCGTGGCCACTTTCTCAATGGTGGTCTATAGCTTGATCTGGCAGTCAAAACTAGGAGTTAAAGGTATTTACTCAGACTGGCAGAAGGTGAGAAGTGGTTTTGCCAGGCGAATGCTTCTGACCGGCAAAACATTTTCTGAACTTACCTTCTGCCTCGGGATCCATGGAGACTCGCGCTCCTGGGCCTCTATGCGTAGACATGCGCAGAGGCCCACATACCCCAGGGGCGCAGTCGGTTTGCAAGCGCCCCTGGGATCACGTGGGCCGGCCCAACAAATCACACAGAATCACAGAAACCCCACAGTGCAGATAGAGGCCATTTCGGCCCATCGAGCCTGCACCGACACATATCCCACCCGATCCCCGTAACCCCACGTATTTAATCCCCCTAACACTAAGGGTCAATTTATCATAGCCAATCAACCTAACCCGCACATCTTTGGACTGTGGGAGGAAACCGGAGCACCCGGAGGAAACCCACGCAAACACGGGGAGAATGTGCAAACTCCACACAGACAGTCACCCGAGGCCGGATTCGAACCCGGGTCCCTGGCGCTGTGAGGCAACAGTGCTAACCACTATGCCACCGACAGAAGGGAATCCCCATTCATGCTTATGGGAATTCCGTATGTACGGAAACCCCATAAGTATGAATGGGAATACCCCAAAAAATACCTCTACACTGCAAATAAATTTTAAAATAAAATCATATGTTTAAAATGAATTAAAATGGCATTTAATTAAATATTTAAAACAAATTTAATATTTTGAAACTGGGGCTAGAAATAAACTTAGCTTATTTCACGTTTTTAAATGTATAAAATATTGACATAAAAAAAAAAACTCAAGCTGGTAAAAGCAGGCCTTACCAGGCATAAGAATTTCACGGGCATTCGCTGGGCAGGAGTTGGGCTAATCCGCCCGTGGGTGCTCTTTTCCCGGGGATGCAGAGGATCAGATTGCAAGTTCCGGGTTTTAGCGCATGCCTAAATCCAGAACTTGCGAGGGCCTGACGGGCGCGTGCGCACCTCGTATACAACCATAGGGGCCGCAAATTATGGCCCAATATTGATAAGTGTGAGGTGGTGCATTTTAGTAGGAGAAATAAGAAGGCCACATACTCCTTGGAAAATAAGAGTCTAAATGGGGTAGAGGAGCAAAGAGATCTATGGGTACATATTTCACAAATCATTAAAAGTAGCAACGCAGGTTAATAAGGCCATATAAAATGAAAACAAAGCATTTCTAAAGGAATAGAATTGAAAAGCAGAGGAGTTATGTTAAGCTTGTATAGAACCTTGGTTAGACCACACTTGGAGTACTGTGCACAGTTCTGGTCTCCATATTATAAAAAAGATATAGGGGCATTGGAGAAAGTGCAAAAAGATTTACATGGATGCAACCAGAACAGAGCGATTATAACTTTCAGGGACGATTGAATAGGACAGCATTCTTTTCTTTAGAAAGGAGAAGGCTGAGGGGTGTCCAAATAGAGGTCTTTAAAATTATAAAGGGGTTTGCTAGGGTAGACGTAGAGGAAATGTTTCTGCTTGCATTGGAATCCACAACTAGGGGTCATAAATATAAGATAGTCACTGATAAACCCAACAGGGATTTCAGGAGAAACTTCTTTACCCAAAGCTTCGTGAGAATGTGGAACTCGCTACCACAGGGAGTGATTGAGGCGAATAGCATAGATGCCTTTAAGGGGACGCTAGATACGTAAGTACATGAGGGAGAAAGGAATAAAGGGCTATGCTGATTCGGTTAGATGAAGTACGGTGGGAGGAAGCTCGTGTGGAGCATAAACACTGGCAAAGACCAGTTGCGCTGAATGACCTGTTTCTGTGCTGCAAATTCTATGCAATACTATGCCATGCATCAATTCACAGACACAGGTTGTGGACTCCTCCATAGATGCCGTCAACTGTGCACTCAAATAACTGCATGAACTAATGACAATGAGCTCCCAAAATACATTTATAGGCGGACCACATCCTGTCTGAATCTCTGGGTTCATCAGCTCTAGGAGTGCTCAAGCTGATCCTGTAGCTCGCAGGTTACAGCTCCTTCGATTTCACCTTCACTTGGTCCTTCTCGCTCGTGCTCACTGATTAATCAGGTACTCCCTCCTGCAACTTACTGAATTCCTTCAGAGAGAATATACTCCTGCTGATGCTGGCCACTAAGCATAGGTGATGTACATTGCTGTGAGTTATTGGTGCCAGGGCTTCCTTTCCCCTCTGGGATCCCTTTGTCGCAGCCAAGGATCAGAAAAAAAATATGGGACAGTAAGACGCCACTTCAAACAATGCTTATGTGGCAAGATGATTGTGTGTTATACTACTGCTGCAGCCACTGTATGCCTATGTTTTAATGAATGAATGAGTGGGTAGGGAGAGAATGAATATTGAAGTATGGTACTAGCCCTAAGCTGCTGGAAATGACATCTGACCTCACCCTACTCGCACCCTCTGTTGCCCCCATACCTAGAATCTCTATGGTCCACTGCTCAGAAGGAGTCAAGGGTCACAGCTTAACTGACAACCGACTCCCCACCCCCCACAACCTCCCACCACACCAGCTGTCTGCATTCGCTGGTGGCAGTTATACGTGACCTTCTCCTGCAAGTAGATCAAAAAGGGACATGTATTGGAATGAAGGATATAAGAAAAAATATGTCACCTGAGTGCCCAGAGCAGCAGTCACCTTACGAGTATGGGTACAGGTAACAGACAGGCACCTTGTGTGAGCAGCATGCTTGCCATTTGTTGCTTGACATATTTTGTGGGCCATAGGGAAAATGCATTCTGATGGCATCAATACAGACTGCCCTGGCAAAACGTGGATATACCTGTTCATTCAGAAAGTATATAAACAGTTACCAAAGGGCGGTATATTTTCTCTTTGATTTTCCACCAAGCTGCAGTGACGTGCAGCTAATGTGCATTGCAAGGCTACATTGGGAATTGAAGCAAAAGGTGAGGAGATATACCTCACCCAGTGATGTGCCTTCAATAACTCAAAGACAAGGAATTTAAAGGATTCAACTAAGGCTTTTAATCACTAAGAACATAGCAGCATAGCAGGTCTTCCCACATCGGGTTCATCTGGTAGTGAGTGACTCATACAGCTCCTGAGACCTTTATATGGCAAAAGACAGGGGCGTAGCCAATACACACAATAGGAACAAAAGGGTGTGGTTCACACAATACAAGCAGGTAAAATACAAGCAGGTCTGATGAAGGCATATTTCATCACATTCACCCCTTCTACAGATTTAGTCTGTCCGGGGGTGTGATAGTCCTTCCTGAACGTCGCAACAGTACCTCGGGTTCCGACCGGGAGCCCGTGGTGCCCTCCTGGGCATACCCATGTGCCGGGGGTGTTGCAGGTACTTCTGGGGGTGGTGAGGATACCTCTGGGGATGGTGGAGGTTCTTCTGGAGGTGGTGGTGATGGGTCGTCGTCGTCGCTTCCTGCCGAGGTGAGGTCCTTTATGGACACGGTGTCTTCACGCCCGTCGGCGTGCTTGACGTACGCGTACTGTGGGTTTGCGTGGAGTAGGTGTACTGCCTCCACGAGGGGATCCGTTTTGTGGCCCCTCACATGCTTCCGTAACAGGACTGTCCCTGGGGTGGAGAGCCACGAGGGTAGGGATACTCCTGAGGTTGATTTGTGGGGAAAAACGAACATCTTCTCGTGAGGAGTGGCGTTAGTAGCAGTACACAGTAGCGACCTTATCGAGTGGAGTACATCTGGGAGGACCTCCTGCCAGCGGGAGGTGGGGAGGCCTTTAGACCTTAGTGCTAAGGTGACCGCCTTCCACACTGTCGCGTTCTCCCTCTCCACTTGCCCATTACCCCGGGGGTTATAACTAGTGGTCCGACTCGTGGCTATCCCCTTTGACAGCAGGTATTGGCGCAGTTCATCGCTCATGAACGACGCCCCCCTGTCAGTGTGGATGTAGTTGGGCATGCCGAACGTGCAAAACAGGTTGCCGAGGCACTTGATGACCGTGGCACTGGTCATATCTGGGCAGGGGTAGGCGAATGGGAAGCGGGAGTACTCGTCCACAATGTTGAGAAAGTACACATTGCGGTCGGTGGAGGGGAGTGGTCCCTTGAAATCTAAGCTCAGGCGCTCGAATGGCCGTGTAGCTTTGATCAGGTGGGCTCGGTCGGGTCTGAAAAAACGGGGCTTGCATTCCGCACAAGTGCGGCAGTCCCTGGTCATAGACCGGAGCTCCTCGATGGAATAGGGCAGGTTACGGGATTTTATAAAGTGAAATAGCCGGGTGACCCCTGGGTGGCAGAGGCCATTGTGGAGGCCCTGTAGCCTGTCCCCCTGGATGCTGGCACACATCCCTCGTGATAGGGCGTCGGGGGATTCGTTGAGGGCCCCCGGCCTATTTATTATGTCGTACTCAAACGTGGAGAGTTCGATCCGCCACCTGAGAATTTTGTCGTTCTTGATCTTCCCCCTCTGTTTGTTGTTAAACATGAAGGCTACCGACCGCTGGTCGGTAAGCAGGGTGAAGCGTTTGCCGGCTAGGTAGTGCCTCCAATGCCGCACTGCCTCCACTATGGCCTGGGCCTCCTTCTCTACCGAGGAGTGCCTGATCTCGGGCCCTTGGAGGGTTCTTGAGAAAAAGGCTACGGGCCTCCCATCCTGGTTGAGGGTGGCTGCTAAAGCGAAGTCGGACGCATCGCTTTCGACCTGGAAAGGGATGTTTTCGTCCACTGCTCGCAGCGCCGCCTTCTCAATGTCGTGTTTAATGCTGTTGAAGGTGGCGTGGGCCTCGGCTGTGAGCGGGAAGGACGTTGATTTCAGGAGGGGACGGGCCTTGTCGGAATAATTGGGGACCCATTGGGCGTAATAGGAGAAGAACCCCAGGCACCTTTTCAGGGCCTTGGGAGTGTTTGGTAGGGGTAGCTCCCGTAGGGGGCGCAATCGGTCGGGGTCCGGACCGATTTCCCCGTTTTCCACCACGCAGCCCAGGATACAGAGGCGCGTGATGCTAAAGACACACTTATCCTCGTTGTAGGTGAGATTGAGTCTGAGGGCGGTTTTCAGAAATCTCGCGAGGTTCGAGTCGTGGTCTTGCTGGTCGTGGCCGCAGATGGTGACGTTGTCTAGGTATGGGTAGGTGGCTGTTAACTGGTTCTCATCGACCATGCGGTCCATCTCCCGCTGGAAGACCGAGACCCCGTTCGTTACCCCAAAGGGGACTCTGAGGAAGTGGTAGAGACGTCCGTTCACCTCGAAGGCGGTGTATGGACGGTCCTCCGGCCTAATGGGGAGCTGGTGGTATGCCGATTTTAGGTCGATGGTGGAAAACACCCGGTATTGCGCGATTTGGTTAACCATATCTGCTATGCGGGGCAGAGGGTAGGCGTCTAGCTGGGTGTATAGATTAACCGTCTGGCTATAATCTATCACCATCCGCTTCTTTTCGCTACCCTTAACTACTACTACCTGGGCGCGCCACGGGCTGGTACTGCATTCGATGATACCCTCCCGCTTGAGTCTTTCTACTTCCGACGCAATGAACCGTCTATCCTCCCAGCTGTACCGCCTACTCTTGGTCGCTATGGGCCGACAGTTGGGTGCGAGGTTGGCGAACAGAGAGGGCGGCTTGACCTTCAGGGTAGCCAGACCGCACACTGTGAGGGGCGGCTGGGACCCACCGTAGGTAAGCGTGATACTTTGGTGGTGGCACTGGAAGTCCAGACCCAAGATCACGCTCACACAGAGATCTGGCATTATCAGCAGTTTAAAATCTCTGTAATCATTGCCTTTTACCGCCAACATAACCGTGCAGAAACCTGTAATTTTTGAGGTATGAGTCTTATCGGCCATGGCGATTTTGCCCTGTGTGGGGACTATCGTTAGAGAAAGTCGTTTTACCAGGCTAGGATGAATAAAGCTTTCGGTGCTCCCGCAGTCAATCAAGCATTTAACCTTGTTCCCGTTTACCTCTATGTCCATCATCGATTTAGACAACGGATGTGGCCTGGATTGATCCACTGTGATCGAGGCCACCAGTGGGTCCTGGAGGTCCGTGTAGTCGGGGTAAGGTGGTGGACTCCATGAGGGTGGACAAGATGGCTTCCAAGATGGCCGCTCCCACGGCGCGCATGTGGCAGTGGTGGAGTTGGAGGCGGGGTTCCCTCTGCAGACTTTGCTGAAATGTCCTTTCTTCCCGCATTTAAAACAGGTGGTGCCCTTCGCTGGGCACAGATGCCTGGAGTGTTTGTCCTGACCGCAGAAGTAGCATTTCGGGCCCCGATGCATCACGGCAGTAGTGGGGCTCCTGGGTGGAGGCTGGGGCTCCGATGGTGCTGGGCTGGCCTGAGACTTGGGAGGTGAAGATGGCTTCCAAGATGGCGGCCCTCACGGCGCGCACGAGGCGGAGTGGGCCGCGTGGCCTGGGGAACAGGATTCAGAGTTCCTCTGGGCCATATCCAGCGATCGCGCTATATCTATAGCCTGTTTTAAGTCCAGTCCCTCCTTTTCAAACAGTTTCTGCCGAATATAATTTGAACTGAGGCCCGCAATAAGGGAGTCTCGAATCAGCTCCTCCGTGTACACGATGGCAGACACGGCCTTACAGTTACAGTCTCTGCCCAGTACTTTTAGGTTTAGTATAAAGTCCTCTAGTGACTCACCATGCCGCTGCGTGCGAGTAGTCAGAAGATGCCTGGCGTACACCACGTTTATTGGCCGCGAGTAGTGGGCCTTCAGGATGGTGGCATCTTGGATGAGAGGGGAGACCCGATGGCTCACCCAGTTTCGCAGGATTCCCAGTTTTATGTCTCCGGTAGCGGTTTCGGCTGCAGCTATGGCAGTGGATGAGTTTGCAATGAAAAATTCGAAGCATTGGAACCAGTGTCCGAACTGTGTGGCTGCGCCTGAGGCATGGGGGTCCAGATCCAAGCGCTCTGGTTTCAGGAGTCGATCCATCTTGGTGTTTTAGTGATTAAAATTGATGTGCCTTCAATAACTCAAAGACAAGGAATTTAAAGGATTCAACTAAGGCTTTTAATCACTAAGAACATAGCAGCATAGCAGGTCTTCCCACATCGGGTTCATCTGGTAGTGAGTGACTCATACAGCTCCTGAGACCTTTATATGGCAAAAGACAGGGGCGTAGCCAATACACACAATGGGAACAAAAGGGTGTGGTTCACACAATACAAGCAGGTAAAATACAAGCAGGTCTGATGAAGGCATATTTCTTCACACCCAGCCTTCAGATTTTGTCCTCACCTGCTCCCAGGTTCAATGCACAGGTGAGTCACTCAACTCTTTCTGCCACCTTCATCTGGGTAGTTCTGGTGCTGGCCTTTACTGGAGGGTGGCTGTCACATTTTGTGATCTTTTGGCCACTTTTTCACAGCAAGGATTTGGAAGTTAGTTATATTTAAGTGGGAAACAAAGCAACAAAATAAACTGCACATGCTGGAACTGTGAAACAAAAACAGAGGGTGCTGGAATCCCTCAGCAAGTTTGGCAGCATCTTTCAAGAGAATAGAGGAATCAACGTTTTGGGTGCGGATCCTTTGTCAAAACTGTCCTCACCAGAAACATTAAGTCCTCTCTGACTTGCTGTTTAAATGTTTTGATTCCACAGCCTTTTTCTTTGACAGGTTCCCTGCCCGAAAGTCAGCGTGAATGGCAGTCTTGGCATCCAGTCGGGTGGGGAGGTCTCCAGAGCAGGTCGCAGCTGCAGGTGGGGAGCCTGCAGCTGCTACTGGGAGCATGGGGGAAGGGGGCATCCGATCCTCGAGCCCGGGGGGAGGGGGGGCGTCCGATCCTCGAGCCCGGGGGGAGGGGGGGGCGTCCGATCCTCGAGCCCGGGGGGAGGGGGGGGCGTCCGATCCTCGAGCCCGGGGGGAGGGGGGGCGTCCGATCCTCGAGCCCGGGGGGAGGGGGGGGGCGTCTGATCCTCGAGCCCGGGGGGGCTTCCGATCCTCGAGCCCGGGGGAGGGGGGGCTTCCGATCCTCGAGCCCGAGGGGGGGGGGCATCAGATCCTTGAGCCGGTGGGGTGGGGGGGGCGTCCTATCCTCAAGCCCGGGGGGGGCTTCCGATCCTCGAGCCCAGGGGCTTCCGATCCTTGAGCCCGGGGAGAGCTTCCGATCCTTGAGCCCGGGGGGGGGGTGGTTCCGATCCTTGAGTTGTGGGGTGGGGGGGGGGGCTTCCGATCCTTGAGCTGGGGGGGGGGGAGCTTCCGATCCTTGAGCTGGGGGCGGGGGGGAGCTTCCGATCCTTGAGCCCGGGGTGGTGGGGGGGGGTTCCGATCCTCGAGCCCGGGGGGAGTGTCCAATCCCTGACCCTGGGACGGGGGTGAGTACCGATCCCTGATCGCGGGGAGGGGTGGGGGGGGCTTCCGATCCTTGAGCCGGGTGTGGGGGCTTCCAATCCTCGAACCCGGTGGGGTCCATGCATGGGCGGGGAGGTGCAGGGTCTGATTAGGGGGGGGGTTCCAATCCAAGGCAAGAAGGTAGCTTGAAGGGCTGGGGGAAACACTGCTGCTCCTCCTGGAACCACAAGCTGTGCTGTAAGGGCACTTACCTTCTCCCCGAAACTATCCTCTCCTTCCTTGAGCTGCCGGGTTTCCCAAGGCCTGGGAAACTCAGCCGGCCAGGGTTAAACCTGCAAAACAGGTTAAGTCAAAAAAAAATTATATTGCCAACCTGCCTCCTGGGAGCAGGTTGGTTGTCCAATCCCTGTCCCGCCTCCGTTAAACCTGGAAGTGGGTGGGTTGGTGTGCGGTTAGAATCATAGAATGGTTACAGCACAGGAGGAGGTCATTCAGCTTGTCGAGCCCATGACTGCTCTCTGCAGCAGCACTTCAGCTAGTCCCACTCCCCCCTCCCCCACTTTCCCCGTAGTCCTGCAAATTTTTTTCCTTCAGGTACTTATTCAATTCCCTTTTGAAAGCCATGATTGAATCTGCTTCCACCATCCTTTCAGGCAATGCATTCCAGATCCTAAGCACTCGCTGTATAAAAAAGTTTTTCCTCATGTCGTCTTTGGTTCTTCTGCAAATCACTTTAAATCTGTGTCCTCTGGTTCTCGACCCTTCTATTTACTCTGTCTAGAACCTTCATGATTTTGAACACCTCTATTAAATCTCCTCTCAACCTTCTCTGCTCTAAGGAGAACAACCCCAGCTTCTCCTGTCTATCCACATAACTGAAGTCCCACACCCCTGGAACCATTCTTGTAAATCTTTTCTGCACCCTCTCTAAGGCCTTCACATCCTTCCTAAAGTGCGGTGCCCAGAATTGGACACAATACTCCAGTTGAGGCCGGACCATTGTTTTATAAAGGTTCATCATAACTTCCTTGCTTTTGTACTGTATGCCCCTATGTATGAAGCCCAGGAAATCGTATGCTTTTTTAACCACTTTCTCAACCTGCCCTACCAACTTCAATGATTTGTGCACGTATACCCCCAGGTCTCTCTGTTCATGCACCCCCTTTAGAATTGTACCCTTTAGTTTATATTGCCTCTCCTCGTTCTTTCTACCAAAAAGTATCAATTTGCACTTTTCTGCGTTAAATTTCATCTGCCACGTGTCCGCCCATTTCACCAGCCTGTCTATGTCCTATTGAAGTCTATCACTATTCTCCTCACTGTTCACTATACATCCAAGTTTTGTGTCACCTGCAAATTTTGAAATTGCGCTCTGTACACCCATATCCAAGTCATTAATATATATCAAGAAAAGCAGTGGTCCTAGTACCGAACCCTGGGGAACACCACTGTATACCTTCCTCCAGTCCGAAAAACAACCATTCACCACTACTCTGTTTCCTGTCACTTAGCCAATTCAATATCCATGCTGCCGCTGTCCCTTTTATTCCATGGGCTTCAACTTTGCTGGCAAGCCTATTATGTGGCACTTTATCAAACGCCTTTTGGAAGTCTATGTACCCCACATCAACCGCATTGCCTTCTTCAATCCTCTCTGTTATCTCATCAAAAAACTCGATCAAGTTGATTAAACACGAATTGCCTTCAACAAATCCGTGTTGGCTTTCCTTAATTAATCCACACTTGTCCAAGTGATTGTTAATTTTGTCCCGGATTATCGTTTCTAAAAGCTTCCCCACTACTGAGGTTAAACTGACTGGCCTGTAGTTGCTGGGTTTATCCTTACAACTTTTTTTGAATAAGGGTGTAACATTTGCAATTCTCCAATCATCTGGCACCACCCCCGTATCTAAGGAGGATTGGAAGATTGTGGCCAGTACCTCCGCAATTTCCACCTTTACTTCCCTCAACATCCTAGGATGCAGCCCATCTGGTCCTGGCGACTTATTTACTTTTAAGTAGAGCCAGCCTTTCAAGTACCTCCTCTTTATAATTTTTATCCCATCTAGCATCTCAACTACTTCTTCTTCTTAGGCAGTCCCTCGGAACCGAGGATGACTTGCTTCCACATTAAAAATGAGCTCACAGGTGACTGATTAGTCCAATGCGGGACCTACAGTCTCTGTCACAGGTGGGGCAGATGGTGGTTGAAGGGGCAGGTGGGTGGGGTGCTTGGGTTGTGTCTTGTTTTGCACACTTTGTACAAAAATAATAAATTGCAGGACAACGGAGTATTACAGTTTAACTCTTTTATGAAGCACTAGCGGGAGTGCCCGGCAGTGCCGAGGGTTTTTTGAGGGCATGTTGTTGTTGGAAGAGAGAGAGAGAGAGAGACTGGGGGGAGAAGAGAGAGACTGGGGGGAGAAGAGAGAGATGGGGGGAAGAGAGAGAGAGAGACTGGTGGATTTAGTTCGGGATTAGCCTGGAGAGAGAGGGGGGGAAGGAGCGCCTCAGGCCTGGCCCAATCGACCCCACCGGCCGGACTCACCTTAGCTCAGGTCGCGCTCCGGGCCGACGTTGACTCGTGCGCTAACTCCCGACCCACCAGCCTTTACTAAGATGGCGGCGATGGCTACGCTAGGCGCAGTCCCACGCCGCCAGCCTTTACCAAGATGGCAGCGATCGCGGGGCGGGTCGGGCGGTGCCTGTTAGATCCGTGTGTTAATGGAGACACGGAATGCAGGAGTTGATTTAACAAGTGTTTACTGAACAAAGCCTGGAGGTGAACTAACAACACAAGACGCTACACAGGCTTATATACCCGAGTGGTCACTACTGGTACTACAGTATACAAGGGCTTCAAAAACATAGTTCCTCTTAAAGGTACATACACTACAATTCCTCCCCTTTTAGATAAATAGTACATAACATTTTAAGTAATCATTAAATAACATTTTTACAAGAACAATAATATACACATTTGCTGAAGTTAATCAATTACAAATTCAGTCTCTCTGGAGGCTTCCTGACTCGGTCCGGATAACGCCTCGGTGGTGTCGTAGGTTCTTTTGGCAAGGTCGATTCGGCTTCAATGCTAGTGTCGGGTTCATCTGGTTCCAGTATCACCGGATCGGAGGTAGATACTATGGGTATCTCTGCTTCATCACTAGGCGTATAGAGTTGTGGTGTAGGTTGTCCTTTTTTGGATGACTCTATGATCTGGTCAGCATGGCACCTTATTATGCTTTCTCCAATGTCCACGGTATACATCAGCGGTCCTAGTCGTGTGCAAATAGTTCCAGGCTGTCATTTCTCGGTACGGTAGTCCCGGGCCAAAACTGGTTGACCTATCTGGAAGGTTCTAGTTGGCCTTTCATTCACGCTTTGAAATTGCCGGTTCTCTACGTCCCTTCTGACGTTTGGCTTGACCAAATCCAGCCGGCATCTTAGTCTTCTATTGAAAAACATCATGGTGGGGGTTTGGTTTGTAACCACATGTGTTGCATTCCTGTACGCAAACAAGAAGTTATCTACCTTATGTTGTAGATTTATGTCTTCATTACCCATGGCCTTTATGGCCTTCTTGAAGGTCTGGACAAACCTTTCAGCCAATCCATTGGTGGCGGGATGGTATGGGGCGGACGTGTAGTGCTTAACCCCATTGTTTTTTAAGAACTTCCTGAATTCTTCGGATACAAATTGCGGTCCATTATCAGAACAGATCTGTTCAGGCAGCCCATTCCTGGCGAATATGGTACTTAATACTGTGATGGTTTTTTCCGTGGTGGTGGAGGACATCTTTATTACCTCCAGCCACTTGGAGTGTGCACCCACCGCGATTAAGAACATTGAGTCCATAAATGGACCAGCAAAGTCGATATGTACCCTTTGCCATGGGGATGAGGGCCACTCCCATGGATGTAGAGGGGCTTGTGGTGGGGCGTTTTGGACCTTCTGGCATCCTAGACAGCTCTTGGTCATTTCTTCGATGTCTCCATCGCTACCTGGCTACCACACAAACGCTCTGGCTAAGTTCTTCATTTTCACTCCACCCAGATGCCCCTCGTGAAGCTCCTTTAGCACTTTATCCTTGAGTTTGGGTGGAATCACCACTCTGGATCCACACATCAAGGTTCCTCGGCACACTGACAGCTGTTCTCTTCTTTGCGAGAATGCTGGCAACAGTGGTTCACCATGTGCTGGCCATCCCTTCACCGTTAAATCGTAGACTCGTGAGAGAGTCGGGTCATTTCGTGTTTCCTTTTCAATGGTAGAATTTGTCACCGGTAGACATTCCACTATGGTCGAGTGGAATATCTCCACTGGGTCCACTGTAGGCGCCTCTTCCACCGTTGGCAACGGTAGGCGCGATAACCCGTCAGCATTCCCATGCTGTTTTGCTCCTTTGTACTCTATGTCATATTGGTGTGCCCCTAGGAAAAGGGACCACCTCTGTAGCCTTTGCGCTGTCATAATGGGAACGCCCTTTTTAGGGTTGAATATGGAGACGAGGGGTTGATGGTCAGTCAACAAGGTAAACTTTTGTCCGTGTAGGTAATGGTTGAATTTCTTCACCCCCCACACCAGGCTGAGTGCCTCCCTGTCGATCTGGGCATAGTTACGCTCAGCTGAGTTCAATGAGCGTGACACAAAAGCTATCGGCTGCTCCGAGCCATCAGGGAATCTATTTGATAATACCGCTCCCACGCCGTAAGGGGATGCATCGCACGCCAGTCTGATTGACAGTGATGGGTTGTAATGAGCTAACACTTCCCTGGACGTGATCAAGCCTTTGCATTTATGGAAGGCACGTTTACAGTCTTCGCTCCATTTCCAAACTACTCCCGTTTGTAGCAGTGCGTTAAGCGGGTGCAGAACCGTCGACAAGTTTGGTAAAAATTTATGATAGTAATTTACTAATCCCAGGAATGACCTTAATTGTGAGACATTTTCAGGCGCTGGGGCCTTTATGACCGCTTCAATTTTTTCAGGTGACTTATGCAACCCTTCTTCGTTAATGACATGGCCACAATATGATATTTGTTTCTGGAAAAATTCGCATTTGCGGCGATTTGCTCGTAGGCCCCGTTCTCTCAGCCTCGTGAGCACCTGCTCCAAGTTGGCAAGGTGCTCGTTGTCATTTTCTCCTGTTACAAGGATGTCGTCTAGGTAGCATTGAGTCCCCGGAATCCCTTGCAGAACTTGCTCCATAGCTCTTTGCCAGATAGCCAGAGCTGATGCCACTCCGAAAACCAGTCGATTGTACTGGTACAGGCCTTTGTGTGTGTTTATCGTGAGATACTTTTTAGAGGCCTCCTCAACCTCCATCTGTAGATATGCCTGTGCTTGAGGTGGGCTGTAGCTCACACTCATCCTTCAAGCTGTGTCTAGTTGAAACCTAAGCTCTGTGCCCTGTTTTCCTATCTCAATATCGGCAAAGGCTTGCTCAGTCTCTGTAATTTGTTTTTTCTGTGACACAGAATCAATAAACAGTTCCTCTGCATTTGGCTCTCTATCTGGCATTTGGCTGTCACTCACTGTGTGTACTGCTTTCCAAAAACAGTCCTGCAAACTTTAGCAAAGTGGTTCCGTTTACCACATTTGGCACATTGCCTTCCATTGGCAGGCCATTGCTCCTTTTCGCCATGCATCTTGTTTCCACAATATCCACAGTTTTTGAAGCGTTTTATGTCTATGTCACCCATTTTTAGAACTCTCTCTGTTCTTTCTGTTCTGAAACACGCTCTCTGGGCAGTGTTCTTTGGTGTGTGTCTATTAACTGCATGCACTGTCTGTTCACTCGAGCTGCTCATGGCACCGGTTATGGTTTTCAACTGTGCGTGGGCTATCTCGTGCAATTTAGCTATATCCATAGCTTTGTCCAGTGTTAGCCCGGACCCAACATTCAAAAGTTTCTCTCTCACTTTAGCTGAATGTATTCCAAACATGATGCAGTCTCTGACCATCTCATCTTTATCGGCATATTGACAATTTTTTACCAGTAGTTTTAACTCAGTCACGAACTGTTCAAATGACTCACTAGCTCCTTGTACTTTCTCCTGAAACTTGTACTTAGTGAATATCGTATTTGTCTTGGGCATCACATATGATTCAAAATGGTCAAAATAGCTTTTCAGTACCTTTGCTTCATCTGCGGTGAGAGACCATGTGTTAAAAATGTCTCTCCCTTTTTCTCCGATCCACAGGAGTAGGTAGCTACATCTTTCTTCCTCCCCTTTGCTTTTCAACGGACCCGAGAACATTAACTCCACGTGTTGCTTGAACTTGCGCCATTCTCTATGTAAGTTCAAAGATTCCCAATTCATTCGAGGTAAGGGAGCTCCAAAGATGTCCATTTCAAATCCCTGTTCTGACACCATGTCTTGTTTTGCACACTTTGTACAAAAATAATAAATTGCAGGATAATGGAGTATTACAGTTTAACTCTTTTATGAAGCATTAGGTCTGAGGACTTACTCATACAACACAGTGGGGACAAGATGGAGTCAGGACCCCTAGCCTGGGTCTTCTAAACAATAACAGTCCTTACAGATGCCTGCAGGCCAATGACAACTCAGCATGTGATCACATGTGAATATAATAGGTATTCCTTACAGATGCCTGCGGACCAATAATAATTCAATATGCAAATGTTACAGGTTGACGTGCGCGCCTTGCGCTGCCTGCACTTGGCTTCCGCTTGCTCCCGGCGAAGAGACTCGAGGTGTTCGGCGCCTTCCCGGATGCTTCTCCTCCATTTTGTGTGGTCTTGGGCCAGGGATTCCCAGGTGTCGGTGGGGATGTTACACTTTTTCAAGGCTGTGAGGGTGTCCTTGATGCATTTCCTCTGCCCACCAGGGGCTCTCTTGCCGTGCCGGAGCTCCGAGTAGAGCGCTTGTTTTGGGAGTCTCGTATCGGGCATGCGGACAATGTGACCCGTCCATCGGAGCTGATTGAGCGTGGTCAGAGCTTCGATGCTGGGGATGTTGGCCTGAGCAAGAACACTGATGTTGGTGCGCCTATCCTGCCAATGGATTTGCAGGATCTTGCGGAGGCAGCGTTGGTGGTACCTCTCCAGTGCTTTGAGGTGCCTGCTGTACATGGTCCATGACTCTGAGGCATACAGCAGGGCAAGTATCACTGCTGCCCTGTAGACCATGAGCTTAGTGCCGGGTTTGAGGTCCTGGTCTTCAAATACTCTCTTCCTCAGGCGACCGAAGGCTGCACTGGCACACTGAAGGTGGTGTTGGACTTCGTCATCGACGTCTGCCCTTGTTGACAGTAGGCTCCCGAGGTATGGAAAGTGGTCCACGTTGTCCAAGGCCTTGTCGTGGATTTTGATAATCGGGGGGCAGCACTGTGTGGCGCGGGCAGGTTGGTAGAGGACCTTTGTCTTACGGATGTTTAGTGTAAGGCCCATGTTCTCGTATGCTTTGGTGAAGGTGTTTACGATGGTTTGGAGTTCGACCTCCGAGTGAGCACAGATGCAAGCATCGTCTGCATACTGTAATTCGACGACAGAGGATGGGACGACCTTGGATCTGGACTGGAGGCGACGGAGGCTGAACAGTTTCCTGTTTGTTCTGTAAATTAGCTCCACTCCAGTGGGGAGCTTACTGAGGGTGAGATGGAGCATTGCAGCAAGGAAGATTGAGAAGAGCGTTGGTGCGATGACACAGCCATGCTTGACCCCGGTTCGTACGTGAATTGGGCCTGTGGTGGAACCGTTGGTCAGGATCACGGCTTGCATGTCGTCGTGAAGCAGGCGGAGGATAGTGACAAACTTTTGAGTGCAGCCGAATTTGAGGAGGACACTCCATAATCCCTCATGGTTGACAGTGTCGAAGGCCTTTGTGAGATCAAAGAAGACCATGTACAGCGGCTGGTGCTGTTCCCTGCATTTCTCTTGTAATTGACGTGCGGTGAAGATCATGTCCATTGTGCCCCTTAGTGGGCGGAATCCGCATTGCGACTCTGGGAGGAGCTCTTCGGCCACTGGGAGAAGGCGATTGAGGAGGTATCTCAACTACCTCATCTTTCACTATGACTTTGACAGCATCTTCTTCCTTGGTAAAAACAGATACAAAGTACCCATTTAGTACCTCAGCCATACCCTCTGCCTCCATGCGTAGGTCTCCTTTTTGGTCCTAAGCAGCCCCACCCCTCCTCTTACTACCCATTTACTATTTATATGCCTATAGAAGACTTTTGGATTCCCTTTTATGTTAGCTGCCAATCTATTCTCGCACTCTCTCTTTCACCCTTTTATTTCCTTTTTCACTTCCCCTCTGAACTTTCTCTATTCAGCCTTGTTCTCACTTGTATTCTCAACCTGACATCTGTCATAGACCCCCTTTTTCTGCTTCATCTTACTCTCTATCTCTTTCTTCATCCAGGGAGCTCTGGCTTTGGTTGCCCTACCTTTCCCCTTCGTGGGAATGTACCTCGACTGTACCTGAACCATCTCCTCTTTAAATGCAGCCCATTGTTCGATTACAGTTTTGCCTGCCAATCTTTACCCGGGCCAGATCCATTCTCAACCCACTGAAATTGGCCTTCCCCCAATTAAGTATTTTTACTTTAGATTGCTCCCTATTCTTTTCCATAGCTAATGTAAACCTTATGATACTGTGATCACAGTTCCCTAAATGTTCCCCTACTGACACTTGCTCCACTCGACCCACCTCATTCCCCAGAACCAGATCCAGCAATGCCTCCTTCCTCGTTGGGCCAGAAATGTACTGATCAAGAAAGTTCTCCTGAACACATTTCAGAAATTCTTCCCCCTCTCCGCCCTTTACACTATTACTATCCCAGTCTATATTTGGATAGTTGAAATCCGCCATTATTGCTACTTTGAGGTTTTAAAATTTTAACAGCTCACCTGACCTCAACCCACCCATTTTTGGGGCTTTAAAATGCACCTCGCAGAAGTAACTGGCAAATCAATAAAAGCAATTATTAGGAGATTTGAGGACCAAGTATATGAAAAATTGCCTAGTAAGTAGCAGCGAACAGGATTTCAGATGTGGCAGATCCTGCCTGACCTTTTACAGGAGGTGACATTCCAAGCGGATATTATAAAGCCTTATGATATAGAGGCTGTCAATTGGCTACAACTGCAACCAGATGAACTGATCTTGCACAACAATGTGAGGTTAGCTCATTTAAATATTTTGCACAGTGCACTGGGAGAGGTAGGATTTCCACTGCCAGCAGCCCACAAAGTGCTGATGACACTATGCAACGTTTCTATTTTTGGGGGAGGGGAAAGGACAATGGCAGCAGCACATCAGCCTTTTGAGTCCAAGCGAGCAGGTAAACTGGGTGGCCTAGAGCAAGGTTAGGGACCGCCCAGAAAAAAACGTTCAAAATTTCCCTGAGTTCCACCCGTGAAGCTCTCATTTACATTGAATGCTGAGTGAATGGTGTGCTTCTCAGGGTTTTGTTTGCAATGCAAATGGAGACTTTATGAGCCTTGTGCAAGGTTGGTGTGCATGATTCTCATACTCTAGGTGCTTCCTGTCCACACTTCCCTGTGCTCAGTGCATCAGACATGAAGTAAGCCCCAGGCCTCTGTCCAAAAATATATAAGAATAAGGGGTAAGCCATTTAGGACTGAGATGAGGAGGAATTTCTTCACCCAGAGAGTGGTGAACCTATGGAATTCTCTACCACAGAAGGCAGTAGAGGCCAATTCTTTAAATATATTCAAGAAGGAGTTGGATATATTTCTTAAGGCTAAAGGGATCAAGGGGTATGGGGAGAAAGCAGGGACCGGGTATTGAATTTGGATGATCAGCCATGATCGAATTGAATGGCAGAGCAGGCTCGAGGGGCCGAATGGCCTACTCCTGCTCCTATCTTCTATGTTTCTATGTGCTTAAAAACTAGGGATGGGCAATAAATGCTGACCTTGCCAGTGATACCCACATGAAACAGAGAATGAATAGAAAAAGAAATGACAATGCACTCTACACTGACCAAGTCCAGAGTATCAATACTTAAGCACAAATTTGTAAAATCTACCCTTAAAAGTCTGAGGCATGATGCTAAACTGATCAGTCTTTTTTTGTCCATTCTAGGAGATAGTGTGGTTAGGGGATAGGTGAATAGTGTACAGGTTGTAACGTTGACTGGACGGGTAGGGCTTGGTGATCTGATGGTTTTTTATTTTCATATGTTCGTGGGTTGATAGTGCACTATGATCCAGATTAGCCGATCTTTGAATACTGCATTTAATTTTGGTTACTAGGGCACAAGGAAACATCCGAGCCCTGGAACTAATGAAGAGATGGACGTCGAGACTGACCTCTAATGTCAGAAGGTTCACTTCTGACAAAAAGTTTGAATAACTTGGACTGTTCAGTCTTGAAAGGAAACAGGGGAAAGGGGATATAGGTGCTCACTGTTAAAAGGCAAGTTCAGGACTGATGTCAGGAAGCATACAAAGAGTGATCAATACCCGGCATAGTCTTATGGGTAGGGTAGTGGAGGCAAAAACTCTGGAGTCACTCAAGAGACAGCTAGATGGTATGATGGGAGGATAGCAGGTTTCTATGGAAGGATCAGCTAGATGAGACAAAGATCTTTCCTCATCTGTTCTTATCTTTGTGATCTTTAATCACAGAAGTAACAGTTTTACATTTCAAGGCAGGAAGAGGCTGGTGATGGAACTTTAAGTGCTTAGACTTACCCCATTCCCTTAACTGGGACACATCTCCAGCAGGAGAAGACTTCCTTTCGCCCTAGAGATGTTTCCCTAGGTTTGGTCCATATTTCTGGGCCAGGATTATTAATATATGGGAAGTGGGCTCCCCAGCCACTGCCAAGAAATCAGGTCGGTTATTCCAGTCCCCAAAAAAACAAAAGTAACCTGTTTAAACGACTACCGCTCCATAGCACTCACTTCTGTCATCATGAAGTGCTTTGAGAGGCTGGTCAAAACCCACATCAATTCCTTACTACCTGAGACACTGGACCCACTCCAATTTGCCTACCGCCCAAACAGATCTAGGGATGATGCCATCGCCACTGTTCTGCATACTGCCTTATCACACCTGGATAAGAGGAACACCTATGTGAGAATGTTGTTCATTGATTATAGTTCAGCATTCAATACCATTATCCCCTCCAAGCTTGTCAACAAGCTCAGTGAGCTAGGACTTAACACCTTCCTATGCAACTGGATCCTGGACTTCCTAACGGGCAGACCCCAGGTGGTGAAAATAGGCAGTAATACCTCCTCCACACTGATCCTGAACACGGGAGCTCCCCAGGGTTGTGTGCTCAGCCCCCTTCTGTACTCCCTGTTTACTCACGATTGCGTGGCCACGCACAACTCCAACTCCATCATCAAGTTTGCTGATGACACTACCGTTGTAGGCCTTATCTCAGATGGCGATGAGACAGGCTACAGGGAGGAGGTAAGAGCCCTAGCAGAATGGTGCAAGTACAACAACCTCTCCCTCAACATCAGCAAAACAAAGGAGATGATCGTGGACTACAGGAAGCAGCAGGGGGAGGGACACACCCCAATCTACATCGAAGGGGCTGAGGTGGAGAGGGTCAGCAGCTTCAAATTCCTGGGTGTATTCATTATGGAGGAATTAACGTGGTCCCATCACATCGATGTCGTAAGAAAAAAGGCATGCCAACGCCTGTTCTTCCTCAGGATACTGAAGAAATTTGGAATGTCCCCCCAGATTCTCACCAACTTCTACAATCGAGAGTATCCTGTCCGGCTGCATCACTACCTGGTATAGCAACTGCACCGCCACAGACCGCAAGGCTCTACAGATGGTGGTGAAAGCTGCACAACATACTATAGGAATTAAACTACCTGCTGTGCAGGATATCTACCCCGAGAGGTGCCGGGGGAAGGCCCTGAGAATCATCAACGACGCGAGCCACCCCAGCCACAACCTCTTCGCCCTGCTCCCGTCCGGTAAAAGATACCGAAGTATACGATCTCGTACCAGCAGGTTTCGAAACAGCTTCTACCCCCAGGCCACGGTGGCATAGTGGTTAGCACTGTTGCCTCACAGCGCCAGGGACCCGGGTTCGAATCCGGCCTCGGGCGACTGTCTGTGTGGAGCTTGCACATTCTCCCCGTGTTTGCGTGGGTTTCCTCCGGGTGCTCCGGTTTCCTCCCACAGTCCAAAGATGTGCGGGTTAGGATGATTGGCTATGATAAATTGACCCTTAGTGTTAGGGGGGATTAAATACACGGGGATCGGGTGGGATATGTGTCGGTGTAGGCTCGATGGGCTGAAATGGCCTCTATCTGCACTGTGGGGTTTCTGTGATTCTGTGATTCATAAGACTCATGAACGAATAATTTATTATTATTTATTACTGTTGTCTTATTTATTATTACTGTATTTCTATTAGTATTTTTATCATTGCTATGCCATATTTATTCCAATGTTGGGAGGACTCGTAAAAATCAACATTTCATTGTGCAGTACAAGTCTGCTGCATATATGACAAATAAAATTGAATTGAGGTCAACATGGGGGCAGAAATGTTCTTCCGCTCAGTGAGCCTGCCACAGTGGGAGAAAGAGGCAGCCAGCATGCCACTTGTACAAAGTTATTCTTCAACTCAGCAAAATGTTCTATATCTTGGTGGGACCTGTGCATGCCAGCACTCTGATAGTGCTTGCATAGGGCCCTCGGCTTCATTTGACCGAGGCTGACTGTGCATGCTGCTGCTGGAGTCTAATGGGTGGCCCCAGTGTTGGAACAGAATAAATATCAGGAAACACAGTAGAGGGCGTGTTTCCCTCATCTTCATCCAATTTACGTATATCCACTCACGCATAAGAAGAATTACTGTAGCCCGATGGAACTTGATTCCAGAAAGCAGTGGAGAGGTGGGGACATGGTAGGGCACATCCCTACGTAGCTTTCTACCTTTCCCCAACCCAGATCCACTGAACAATTGGTGTGAAGTGTAGATCAACATGTCAGCAACCTACAGACTAATAGTGTACTTGGATGGATAACTCAACCACAGTGGTGAATTCAGAGCCAGCAAACAGTGATGTATCTGCCTCACTCTTTCCCTAATAAATTGTTCAGTAGTGAGAAATGAAATAAAGGATGGTTCATCTCACCATTGGCACATGAATCTTAGAGCCAGCTTCAGGACTAATCCGTTAAAAATAAACCAGCAATATTGAGTCCTTCTATTACAAAAGCAAAATACTGCAGATGCTGGATGCCTCTACATTGGGGAGACCAAGCGCAGATTGGGTGACCACTTTGCGGAACACCTCCATTCAGTCCATAAGCGTGACCCCGAGCTTCCGGTCGCCTGTCACTTTAATTCTCCGCTTCACTCCCACTCTGATCCCTCTGTCCTTGGCCTCTTACACTGTTCCAACGAAGCTCAACGTAAGCTTGAGGAACAGCACCTCATCTTTCGATTAGGCACTTTACAGCCTTCTGGACTCAACATCGAGTTCAACAATTTCAGACCATAACCTCTGCCCCTATTTTTTCACATGGCAGCTTTTGATGATTCTGTATTCCCATTTACACCTTTTCTAGACTTATCTTTTGTTTCTTTATTTGTCGCATTACCATCTCCTTTTGCTTTGTACAATCATACCTTTTGTCATTTAATCTCTCCTGCCTTCTACCCTATCACAGACCTTCCCTTTTGCTCTTTCCTCCCCTCCCCCCTTTCCCTGCCCCTACACTTGCTTAAAATCTGTTACATCTCTAACATTTTCCAGTTCTGACGAAAGGTCATCGACCTGAAACGTTAACTCTGTTTTTCTCTCCAC
Organism: Somniosus microcephalus; assembly: GCF_052327205.1. NCBI lineage: Eukaryota > Metazoa > Chordata > Chondrichthyes > Squaliformes > Somniosidae > Somniosus > Somniosus microcephalus. The sequence continues at coordinate 73,896,313 of NC_140991.1, forward strand.
GAAGCTGCCTGCCCTACTAAGTATTTCCAGCATTTTCTGTTTTTATCTGAGTCCTTCTATATTATACGTTATAAAAAACAATAAAACCAATTCAGCTCCTGTGTGCAATATTATTTGGTCTTATTTTTCTTTTTGTCTGTAGGTGGCAGTGAGCGACCTCTGAGCAGCTTTCCACTGAATCTCAGCTACCTTAGAATTGGAAAAAAAGGGTCATTTTAGACATGTATTTTATATGCAAACAACATACAGTTCAGGTTGTGTCAAATGGTACAGTGAGATAAACAACAGTTAGAGTATCACATAAGGAATGTCATATTCATAAAGGAATAAGTATTTAATTTAAACAGATATCTATGCATAAAATTTGACCGAACAAGTAATGTGAATAAATTTATAGTTCCACCAGAATATAAGTGACTCAGAACTAATGAATGTGGTCGAAGATTGACCTGATTCAAAGTGTTAAATGCACTCAGCTAACTCACATTGAGACCAGTTTTTTTACAAATGAAAAGATAGTATGCACAATACGGCTATCTTATTTCCTTACTGCCTTTTCTGTCATTGTTTTTCTCCATTCTTGGTTTCCTGCTCTTCCATTCCACAGTGGAACCTCTGGGACAAGTGACCACAATATTAAATTACATTTAAGATTATCCCACCCAAATAGTGAAGCTTCAGTGGGCATGCGTGCATTGCAGGATGCTGTACCCATTTAATTGAAGTCTTTCATGTGCAGGTGTCACTGCAGATCATTTAGAGCACAGGGTAATTCCCTTAGATTTGCGAAAGCTCTTTAAGGATAAGTATAGGTCTACTGTCAAATATAAAAAATACATACTAACGGCAGCTTGCAGACATCACATACCTTGCGAGGTGATTAAACCTTTTCCTGCATTGGATAGATTTCTAGTAATTAGGGAATTCCCACTTCTTTTCACATGGTCCCAGTTGGTGTATTGGCAGCTCACTTACCAGCCAATCCCATTATTCCATCCCCTAACCCCATGCCTAAATGTGGTAAAAGGCTGCAGAAAATATAACTGGTCATATTGAACAGGCTATTCGACCCAACTGGCCTATGCCAGTGTTTATTTATATCTATATATATAAAAGGATAGTGGTGTCTGTCTGTCTGTCTGGGCATCACTCAAAAGTTATAGAGCGTATCTACACATATGTTATATCAAAAGAAAGGTTATGATTAGGAGGGTGTCCTAGGCATATTTACTTTTTGGTCAGACAAAAATTGTTCGGACAGTAGACAAAAAACTTTCAAAATTCCGCTCATTAGCGGTTGGCCAATCATACGGGGGAAATCCGCTCATTAGCATTGAGTGACGTGAAGGTTGACCAATCCTATGGGGGGAGCGCGCTGCGTCACGGGGGGCGTTTCATGGTGTGTGTGGGCGGGGCCTAATCCTTCAAACTGAAAAGCAAGCGGCGGCCATTGTTGTTTGTGATGGAGCAACTCTGCCTCTGTCCGACCATGGGCCCCAGTCCCACCCTCACCCTCCTCCTTCTCTCCGCTTTCTCCCCTCTCTCCTGTCACCCTGGCCTCTCCGCTCGCGGGTTGTTTGCATCCACGGTGGATGAACTGCCTGCAGGCCTCAGGCCTCGAAGCCTCGGCCTCTCCTCGCCAGCCACGCCCGAGCTAGGCACCGCCCGTCCCGCTGGGCCCGATTCCAAACCAGCGGCCCGCCATCGCCGCCATCTTGGTAAAGGCTGGCCTCCTCCTTCTCTCCGCTTTCTCCCCTCTCTCCTGTCACCCGGGCCTCTCCGCTCTGCAGGATGTCACTGCCGAGCTCTTCGGGTCGGGGGGAGCGGGAGCTCAGCTCGGGTGACTCGGGCTGGGCCTCACGCACTACGCCGCCCACGGTGTCTCCGGGGCGGCGGGCCGCAGCGCGAACTCAGCTCGGGTGACTCCTACGGGCCTCAGGCACCAGGCCGCCCACGGTGTCTCTGGGGCGGAGGCCCGCAGTGGGAGCTCATCAGCGGGAGCTCAGCTCAGGTGAGTCGGGCTGGGCCTGAGGCGCTAGGGAGGGAGAGGGGAGGGAGGGAGAGGAGAGAGGGGGAGGGAGGGAGAGGAGAGAGGGGGAGGGAGGGAGAGGAGAGAGGGGGGAGGGAGAGAGGGAGGGAGGAGAGAGAGTGAGAGGGGAGGGAGAGAGAGCGGGGAGGGAGAGAGAGCGGGGAGGGAGAGGAAAGGGGGAGAGGGGAGGGAGGGAGAGAGAGTGTGAAGGGGTGGGAGAGGGAGAGGGAGCTCGCCTTCTTCCTCCAGGCTAATCCCGAACTAAATCCACCAGTCTCTCTCTCTCTCTCTCTCCCCCCCCAGTCTCTCTCTCCCTCTCTCCCCCCCAGTCTTTCTCTCGCCCCGTCTCTCTCTTCTCCCCCGCCTCTCTCTCTCTCTCTCTCTTCCCCCGTCTCTCTCTTCTTCCCCCAGTCTCTCTCTCTCTTCTCCCCCCAGTCTCTCTCTCTCTCTCTCTCTCTCCCCCGCAGTCTCTCTCTCTCTGTCTTCCCCCCAGTCTCTCTCTCTCTCGCTTCCCCGTCTCTCTCTTCCCCCCAGTCTCTCTCTCTCTCCCCCCAGTCTCTCTCTCTCTCTCTCCCCCCCAGTCTCTCTCTCTCTCCCCCCCAGTCTCTCTCTCTCTCTCTCTCTCTCTCCCCCCCCAGTCTCTCTCTCTCCCCCAGTCTCTCTCTCTCTCTCCCCCCCAGTCTCTCTCTCTCTCTCCCCCAGTCTCTCTCTCTCTCTCTCACCCCAGTCTCTCTCTCTCTCTCTCCCCCGCAGTCTCTCTCTCTCTGTCTTCCCCCCAGTCTCTCTCTCTCTCGCTCCCCCGTCTCTCTCTTCCCCCCCAGTCTCTCTCTCTCTCTCTCTCTCCCCCAGTCTCTCTCTCTCTCTCTCTCCCCGTCTCTCTCTCCCTCTCCCCCCCAGTCTCTCTCTCTCTCTCTCTTCCCCCAGTCTCTCTCTCTCCCCCCAGTCTCTCTCTCTCTCTCTCCCCCAGTCTCTCTCTCTCTCTCTCCGTCTCTTTTTCTCTCCCCCCCAGTCTCTCTCTCTCTCCCCCCAGTCTCTCCCCCTTTTCCCCCCGTCTCTCTCTCTCTCTCCCCCCAGTCTCTCTCTCTCTCCCCCGTCTCTCTCTCTCTCCCCCCCAGTCTCTCTCTCTCCTTCCCACTCTCTCTCTCTCTCCTTACCCCCTCTCTCTCCTTCCCCCTCTCTCTCTCTCCTTCCCCCTTTCTCTCTCTCTCCTTCCCCCTCTCTCTTTCCCTCTCTCTCTCTCCTTCCCACACAGACAATCCCAACAGTTTCATAAACAGTTTTATAAACATTGCACAGGTTTCTTCTTTTCCCTCAGCACCGCCGGGCACTCCAGCTAGTGCTCTGTACAAGCCTCCTCCCACCCTTCTTCATCTAATCCTACCAGCATAACCTTCTATTCCTTTCTCCCTCATGTGTTCATCTAGCTTCCTCTTAAATGCACCTATGCTATTCGCCTCAACTGCTCCTTGTTGTAGAGAGTTCCATATTCTTACCACTGTTTGGGTGAAGAAGTTTCTCCTGTATTCCCTATTGCATTTATTAGCGACTATCTTACCTATGACCTCTAGTTTTGGCCTCTCCCATAAGTGGAAACATTTTCTCCACTTCTACCCTATCACAACCTTTCATTATCTTAAAGACCTCTATCAGGTTACCCCTCAGCCTTAAGAGCCCCAGTCTGTTCAGTCTTTTGTGATAGTATAATCTCTCAGTTCTGGTATCAACCTTGTGAATCTTTATTGCACCTTCCCCGATGCCTCTATATCCTTTTTATAATATAGAGACTAGAACTGTGCAGAGTATTTCAAGTGTAGTCTAACCAACGTTCTATACAAGTTTAACATAACTTCTCTGTTTTTCAATTCTGTCCCTCTATAAATGAACCCCAGTGATTGGTTTCCTTTTTTTATGGCCTTATTTACCTGTGTCGCTAATTTTAGTGATTTATGTATCTGTACCCCTAGTACCTTTTGCTCCTCTGCCACATTTAGGCCCAGAAATTGGGCTACTTATCGCCACCTGTTAGCGCTGGAATCCTGCTGAAAAATGGCAGCTGCCACTCTAACGCCCTTCTCTGGAGTGGGATTTGGCAGCCGCTATAGCAGCGCTGGCTCTGGAGATGCAAATGGGGAGAACATGACGTCAGTTGGCGTGCAACACTGACTTAACGCGAACTTCAACCTTAGTGCTGAGTTTAGTGCTGGGTCCCAAGCTCGCTTTGAAAAGTGAGCGTGCAGCAGACTGAGAGAGACGCTGTCAGCACTTCTTGAAGGGACATGCATATCTTTCAGGTAAGTTTGCATTTAGGTTTTTGGACTGAATTTATTTTATTTTATTGAAGTAGTGGCTTGATGCAATACATGTTAAAAGTTTAAGTGTGCTGGGAATGTAGGGAGTGCTGCTGGATGCTTCCAAGGCCACAGAGGATAAACGAAGGCCTCTGAGAAGACAGAAAATGCTGGAAATACTCAGCAGGTCAAGCAGCATCCGTGGAGAGAGAAACAGAGCTCATGTCTCAGGTCAAGATGCTGCTTGACCTGCTGAGTATTTCCAATACACTCTGCTTTTACTTCAGATTTACAGCATCTGCTCACAGGGGGAAGAGGAAGATGCAGAAGAGGAGGAAGCAGAAAAGGAGGAAGCAGAAGGAAGGATGCAATCCAGACAGCCCCTTTCTGGTTGGGATATCCGGGATGGAATCATCCGCCTGTGGTACCAGTGACCACAACCCCAATTCCCCTTTCAACATTTGTCCCACACCTTACCTTCCCTCTGTTACTGACCATCACAGTGTCCTCTTGGCCACAATGCTGAAATAAAAGCCACCATAAAGAAAACTTTCCAATCCAGCTTTATACATCTATCCATCCAATATGACATCAAGAAATCAACTCAGCATCCTTATGTATTCTCTTAGTGACTGTCTTGTGTGTGCCTTTGCCTATCCCACTGATGTCACACAGTGCTTCCCCAGTGGCTGCAGCATGGCTGGTGGAAGGCTGCTGACTTTCAATGGGGGACACTGCAAATGGCTTTGCTGGCCAACCTTGAGAAGTTGGTGGCTGGGAGTATGAAATCGAGTGATGGTTCTTCTTCTTCTTCTTCTTCCACTTCCTTTTCTTCTTCCTCTCCCTCTTCTTGGCCATCCAGTGGCTGGGCAGGCTGCATTTTTTGCGTGTGAAATGAGGAAGGCACAAAGGTGGAGTTGTGGTGAAGGGATGGCAGGGAAGCAAGAGGTACATACGAGAAGGAGGATAATGTATGGGGATACCAGCATCTTGTATTCTTTCAGCCATGCCGCTGGCCAAGGGCTCAGCCATGCCCCTGCCAAGAATGGCCGGCATCGTTTCCTCCAAGGGGGTGAGGTGAAGTTAGGATGGGAGGTGTGCCTCGTGTTTGGTACAGCTTGTTGGTAGGTGAGCGATTGGGGGGTGGGGGGGGAGGGTGTTGTCATGCATTGAGAAGCGCGTGAGGCTGGTGGTGCAATTGGTAGGAGATGGCGTTTGAAGACGCATTCACTGACCTTGACCAGTGGTCTGAGGTCATGAAGCTTCTTTGGGCACTGGAGCCAGGTGGTGGGGGAGACACTGCTGGCAGTGACAGCCTCGGTGATGTGGTCCCACATCCTTCTTTCTAGAGGGCCTCCTGGCCCCTGTAGGTAGAGGACCTCTCTTGCAGTGTTGACCCCCTGCACAAAGCTGGAGTGCTGCATACGAGACCCTGGGTGCCCCTTCCTTGTCTTGCTGAGTCATTTGTGTTAGTGCTGAAGCACTTTTCCCATTTTTTTTAAGTGCGGTAGGCAATTCAGCTTTAAGAGCTGAAGATTCCTATTTGGAAATTCTTTATAATGTTAATTTTTTTTCAAAAGGCAGTTGAGCTGTAAGGGCTAAAAACAGCCTCTTTTTACATGATTTTTATTTTTTTCATTTCAGAAGGCAGTAAGGGGTACTGCTTTCTGAAATGACAGCCTTGCTTTAAGAGAAGGCTGTTCTTGCTACAATGACGCTATGGCCACACTACATTCGGGCCTCCTGCTGGGACTAATGCAACCAGAACAGCATTGCACAGTAAGTTTAGCGGCAATTTACCGGTCCTGCCAGCGCCATCATTTTCAGTGGCCGTTAACATCGACCCAAGCAAGATTTTACCAATATCAAATGTCTAGGCCTTAGACTCTTATTATTCAAGCAGTATGTGGCCTCCTTATTCTTCCTACCAAAATGCACAACCTCACACTTATCTATATTGAAATTAATTTGCCAATTACATGCTTTATTCTGCAAGTTTATTAATGTCTTTTTATATTTTTCACATTCTTCCTTTGTAGTAAATATTTCCCACTGCTGTTCTATCTCTTTGTCATTTTTTTTCCAGTTTACCTTCCCTAGATCCATTCTAATCCCCTCAAAATGTTCCTTCTTTCGATCTATTACTTTGGTCTAGTCCAGGCAGCTTCTGACAGCTCAGACCAAAAGTAGGCCTTTCACATTGGCAAATGTCTTAGAGGAAATACCAAATTCTTTCTCAACAGCCTAATAATTAATATTAATTATTTCTATAATCCAGGTGGATGGGGAAGAGAAGTTGTTTGATGAGTTGTTTGCTAGTCCAGACCTGCACCAAAGCTTATTGTTATATTTATTTGACATGAGACCCCCTTTAGTAGCTGTTACATTAACAGGCAATTAGCTCGCATCTATGCCCATGCAGCTTTGTTTATTCGTCATTTGACACGCTCTCAAGATGAAAGACAAATGAAATCCTAATAGCCACAGCTCCAATTGAAAATCCCAGTGAATTGGCTAAACTAAAATTCATATCAACAGATGTAACATAGACATATTTTAAAACATGACATCAGACAGAGCCTGTGTCTGTCATTATGTCATATTCCACGACTATGTACCCCTAGCTCATATCCTCTGTGAACTCTTTTTTGGCAGCAAATTAAAATGTTCATGTATTAGAAACAGAAGTATGCAATGGCAGATAGAACATAAAGAAAATATCATTACAATAAGTGCTGATTTTCTGAGCTTGCATTTGTGATTTTCTAATATGCGTGGCTGGTGCGCGAAGCTCTCTGCTGGAAACGTAAACTGTGACAGAATAAACTGTGGATTACAACCACACCTTGAACAAATTCATATAATAAAACAAAGCAATGTCACCGAATCCTTGCCCATTGGTGCTACTGATCTTTCACTCAAACAAGAAGCCGTCCTTACATCATCTGGCCCTTTTTACCTTCTAGGCTGACACTCCAGCGCAGCGCTGAGGGAATGCTGCACTGTCGGAGGTGCCGTCTTTCGGATAAGATGTTAAACCGAGGCCTCGTCTGCTATCTCAGGTGGACGTAAAGAACCCCATGGCACTATTTCGAAGAAGAGCAGGGGCGTTTTCCCCGGTGTCCTGGCCAATATTTATCCTTCAATTAACATCACTAAAACAGATTATCTGGTCATTATCACATTGCTGTTTGTGGGAGCTTGCTGTGCGCAAATTGGCTGTCACGTTTCCTACATTACAACAGTGGCTACACTTCAAAAGTACTTCATTGGCTGTAAAGCACTTTGGAACGTCCGGTGGTCATGAAAGGCGCTATATAAATGCAAGTCTTTCTTTTTTTCAAAAATGTAGCGATGTGTAGGAATGGTGACTACCTTACCTGCAGAGAAAAAAATAATGTTGCTTTACCCTCTTACACTGTTCTCCAACCAACTTGTTTTAGATTTGTTTCCAAATACCTGGGTTTCATTTTCCTTTTGGAAACTAGTGACAACAATTTTTCTCATATCGGCTTCAGGGGAATTTGGGGAATTACTGTCCATTCAATTAACCAGTTATGTCTAGCGGAAGCAAAGCTTTCCATTTTAAACAGGTTCCATTTTATGTTTAATTTCATTTTCAACTGGATCTGGAAAAACAATTATTTTAATTATTTTTAGCAATATCTGATCTTAATTACAATAACTCAAAAGGGAATTCCTCTCATTTGGAATCTTAATGCCCTCTTAATGGAATCACTTTTGGAGAGAATGGCAACACACAAACTGCTAACCTTAGCTTTCCAGTTCTTCATTACTGCCACAAGGTGACAGCAGAGGAACATTCATTGCACATTTCATTCAATTTAAGACTAAACTATCTTGCCGTGAATTTGTCATGACTAGCTTAGCATCCTGCTTTAACCAGAATAGTTTTTCCAAAAGATTACTAATTTGCAAGTTTGGTGACATCAGTCCTATTAATCATTTATTCTACAATTAAAACTGAAACATACAAAATAAAATTTTCCCAGAATGATGCTGCTGTTTTTAGCTGTTGCCAATGACACAGAAATCATGACAAAGATGGATTGGGTACTGCAATGCACAGCCTCTTCATCTCCACATCACCATCCCAAGCTAAAGCGATAAAAGTCACTCTGTATCTTGTAAGAATGTAAAAATGTGTAGAATAAGAAAAAGGCGACTTTTTTTCCAAAGGCCATGTGCATTTTGCCCCAATGGATGCCACCTAAGTTATTTCATCTCCCCACGGTGGGTAAGAAAAAGTTCTCTCTGACTGCCAAAGAGAGTCAAGAAAAACTGGATAATATCTACCAACCTCAAAACCTGTATTATCCAACGGTGGCTTGTTGCTTTCCTGAATGACACTCCCATTGCCCCAGGACCACCAAGTTGTATGGAACATTTTCTCATCTCCGTTGTGCTTATCTTTCGAAGCCTCAATTATATTCCTAACCAGCTATTTATGTTGAAGGAATTAACTAACATATCATTAACTACTGTGGCTGCTCTTCACAGACATCCATTACTTTTTGTGGGGAAAAGCGTCTCCTACTCAGTAAGCTTGCTTAATTTGGGACTAGTACTCGAATAAATTTGGGACTGGGACTCGAGAGCAAGAAAGCAGCTCTACAGAAGCCTGAAGGCCGAAGTCCAAAAAAAAGCTCGCAACCTAAAGAACAGATGGTGGGTGGAGAAAGCGCAGGAGATCCAGCAGCTAGCCGACAACCACGATGTGCGTGCATTCTTTAGCGCAGTCAAGACCATCTATGACCCAAGCATCCAGGCCCTACACCACTGCAGGCCAAGAACGGAGAGGTACCCATCAAGGACAGAGAGGCAGTCAGTGCCTGCTGGAAGGAGCACTTCGAAGATCTCCTTAACCACGACTCTGTCTTCGACACGAGTGTCCTCAACTCCATCCCACAGCATGCTACCCGCCACCATCTCAGCACAATCCCAGTCCAGCATGAGGTTGAAAAGGCCATCCGACAACTGAAGAACAAGAAGGCCTCGGGAGCAGATGGAATCCCCGTCGAGGCACTAAAGCATGGCGGAGAAGCACTACTGGCGTGAATTCATGAACTAATTTCTCTTATCTGGAAGGAGGAGAGCATGCCAGGGGATCTCAGAGATGCCGTAATTGTGACCATCTTCAAGAAAGGTGACAAGTCTGATTGCGGTAATTACAGAGGAGTTTCCCTGCTGTCTGCCACAGGGAAAGCCATTGCAAGAATCCTCCTCAATCGCCTTCTCCCAGTGGCCGAAGAGCTCCTCCTAGAGTCGCAATGCAGATTCCGCCCACTAAGGGGCACAATGGACATGATCTTCACCACACGTCAATTACAAGAGAAATGCAGGGAACAGCACCAACCGCTGGACATGGCCTTCTTTGATCTCACAAAGGCCTTCGACACTGTCAACCGTGAGGGATTATGGAGTGTCCTCCTCAAATTTGGCTGCCCTCAAAAGTATGTCACTATCCTCCACCTGCTTCACGACGACATGCAAGCCGTGATCCTGACAAACGGTTCCACCACAGACTCAATTCACATACGAACCGGGGTCAAGCAAGGCTGTGTCATCGCACCAATGCTCTTCTCAATCTTCCTTGCTGCAATGCTCCATCTCACCCTCAATAAGCTCCCCACTGGAGTGGAGCTAATTTACAGAACAAACGGGAAACTGTTCAACCTCCGTCGCCTCCAGTCCAGTTCCAAGGACGTCCCCTCCTCTGTCATCGAATTACAGTATGCAGACGATGCTTGCGTCTGCGCTCACTCGGAGGTCGAACTCCAAACCATCGTAAACACCTTCACCGAAGCATACAAGAGCATAGGCCTTACACTAAACATCCGTAAGACAAAGGTCCTCTACCAACCTGCCCCCGCCACACACTACTGCCCCCCAATTATCAAAATCCACGACAAGGCCTTGGACAACGTGGACCACTTTCCATACCTCGGGAGCCTACTGTCAACAAGGGCAGATGTCGATGACGAAGTCCAACACTGCCTTCAGTGTGCCAGTGCAGCCTTCGGATGCCTGAGGAAGAGAGTGTTTGAAGATCAGGACCTCAAACTCGGCACTAAGCTCATGGTCTACAGAGCAGCAGTGATACCCGCCCTGCTGTATGCCTCAGAGACATGGACCACGTACAGCAGGCACCTCAAAGCACTGGAGAGGTACCACCAACGCTGCCTCCGCAAGATCCTGCAAATCCATTGGCAGGATAGGCGCACCAACGTCAGTGTTCTTGCTCAGGCCAACATCCCCAGCATCGAAGCTTTGACCACGCTCAATCAGCTCTGATGGACGGGTCACATTGTCCGCATGCCCGATACTAGACTCCCAAAACAAGCGCTCTACTCGGAGCTCCGGCACGGCAAGAGAACCCCAGGTGGGCAGAGGAAATGCTTCAAGGACACCCTCAAAGCCTCCTTGAAAAAGTGTAACATCCCCACTGACACCTGGGAATCCCTGGCCCAAGACTGCACAAAGTAGAGGAGAAGCATCCAGGAAGGCGCTGAACACCTCGAGTCTCTTCACTGGGAGGAAGCGGAAGCCAAGTGCAAACAGCGGAAGGAGCGCACGTCAACCCAAGCACCCCACCCACCCGCCCCTTCAACCACCGTCTGCCCCACCTGTGACAGAGACTGTAGGCCCCGCATTGGACTCATCAGCCACCTGAGAACTCATTTTTAATGTGGAAGCAAGTCATCCTCGGTTCCGAGGGACTGCCTAAGAAGAAGAGTAGAATTAGGCACTTCTAGTGGTGAAGGAAACTCTGATCATAGAACAAATTCAGCCTTCTTTGAGCTTGAGCACAGTGCTTGGAGATAGCTGGGTGAATCGCAAACAAAGTGAAAGAATTTGGTGAGAGTAGGAGTTCGATGGAGAGGAGGAAGGCGGTTTCTTACGTCCAACTCAAAAGAAGGAGTGGAGCCACAGAATCCGAGCATCCTAAGTTAAGGATCTAGATATCTAATATTTAGGTTCTTTGGGCTGGATTTTGTCGGCGCTCAGAGGGCGGGTTTGGAGGCGGGTCCGCTGTCAAAATCGCAAATATTGATAGCGGGTAGGAAACCCGCTATCAACCCACCTCCACGCGAGTCTCCCAGGAGTCGGGTCAGTCTGCGCAGAAGTGATCTGACACCAAGCAGCGGGGGAGACAATTTAGATCATTTAATGGCTTGTTAACAGCCATTTTAATGCTATTTTGAGGCTGCCTTGCAATTTTACGTGCTCCTCCACGGGTTACCCACTGCTCAGGGAACACAACAGGAAAAACAAACCTTGGTCCTCTGAATCCTTCCACACTCAGCCCCAACACCAACATCACCAGGCACACCAACATCACCAACCTTCTCCGCCATCACCTGATGCTGCACAGGATACAGGGCATCAGCCCCTGACAACATTGCTGCCCGGGAGGCCAGCGATGGCATCACCATGACCAGATTTACTTCACTTGACGCTTTAAACCCTGGCTGCCATATGATGCACCAACTTGACACCATCCCACACCAGCACCATAAAGCATCCCTTTAATGTCCAAGCTATTCCATACACACTCATCACTATAGCGGGGGTGGAGGTGGGGTGGCGGGGGTGGTGGGGCGTTGTGTCTGAGCATTCACTGGAACTCAGTAAGACACTTCTCAAGGTGCGCAGAGATCTGCCCAGTAAGGTGAAGTGTTGAAAATGTAGATTTCACTGTATGACAGCACATTACCAGAAACTTCACATGAACATTGGCTAAACCTCTCAAGTGCCTACTGTTGTGTATGTGCCTTTCAGAGAAGAACTGATTCTATACTGCAGTACCGGCAGTGACCACCCCTGTATATAAAGCCATAGCAGGCTTCTGTATTTCAGTCTTGAATTACTCTCTGTTCAGTAAATACCTGTTTTATTGTTCTCCTGCAGTCTGAGTCTTATTGATCCTCAGACACTACACTGGCGACAGGCAGGTTTGAACTCACCTGCAGTACTGCATCACCTCACGGGGATCTTTTCCCTGAAGAGAAACTTCTTGGAGGTCGAAGTCAGAACGGCGGGTGTCGACCGCGGGCAACCGCCCAGGGATCCATCGGAGAGTTGCAGGGGAGGCTGTGGAGAGCTGGGCCTGGCTCCCCAGTCGAGGTGTTCCAGCAAGTCGTGCTGGTAGCAGGTAGTGCGCTGACCCTTCCGGACTGCGGCGGGCTCGGGCTCGATTGAGCGGCTCTGCAAGGGGGCCGTGCAGCGTCGTCGGGAGGAAGAGAGAGAGAGAGGGTGGAGCGCACAGGGCGCGGTCAGTGCTGAAGAACAGGGCAGCGTGGAGAGGACAGAACGCAGGGAAGGAAAAGTGAGACGCGCCGAAGCCACGGGTCGCCGCCATTACCCTGTAGAACGCTAGGAGCAGCGTGGCAGCAAGGGGAAGAAGGAAAAGCACGGGAGGCGCCATTTTATTCCATTGGGGAAGAAGGAAAAGCGCGGGAGGCGCCATTTTATTACATTGGGGAAGAAGAAAAAGCGCAGGAGGCGCCATTTTAAATCACCCAAGATGCCGAAGAGTGGCAGTATCACTGCTTTCGACAACGAGGTAGAAGACTGGACCACGTATGTGGAAAGAATTGAAGTGTACTGCAATGCCAATGAGGTGGCCAATGGAAAGAAGGCGTCGGTATTATTAAATTTGATGGGCGCGAGAACGTACGGCCTATTGCGGAATTTAATTACCCCAGCTAAACCAATGGAGAAAAGTTTTGAAGAGATTGTTAATATCTTACAGAAACACCTAAACCCTACACTGCTGCTGATAGCAGAAAGATTCAAGTTCCATAAAAGAAACCAGCACAAAGATGAGAACAATGCTGACTATCTTACGGAACTAAGCAAGTTATCGAAGCACTGCCAGGTCGGTGCAGGATTGGCAGACACCTTGCGGGATAAGTTTTTCTGCGGGCTCCAGAGTGAAGGAACCCAGAAACGACTACTTTCGGAAAAGGACCTGATGCTAGAACAGGCTTTCAGCATGGCAGTATCCTATGAAGCAGCAGCACGAGGAGCTGCGGAAATACAACAGAAACCACAGGAATACAGTGCTAACAAAATGGCGTATGGAGCAGAAAAGTGCTATCGCTGTGGCAGAACAACCCATGATCAGAAGGACTGCTGGGTTAAGGACAACGTATGCAGGCAATGTGGGAAAATGGGACACATAGCAAGAGTCTGCAGGTCAGGAAAGAAAACCAACCCTACAAGAACTACAAAGGAAAAGTACAAGAAAGTAAAGAAATTGACAGACAGTAGTTTGGAAGATCAGGAGAGTGATAAGGACTCCGGGAGCAGGAGACTAAGTTGTCTAAAGTTACACAACGTGATCGCAAAGGAGGATCACCGAACCATTTGGGTCACCCTCATGATAGCAGGGTCCCCAGTAAAGATGGAATTGGACACAGGATCAGCCCTAACTGTCATGAATCGACGAGACTATGAGCGGCTATTCTCACACATACCCTTGAAGGACACGTCCATTGTATTGAAGACATACACGGGGCAAAAAGTCTACCCCAGAGGAAAAATAAGGGTGCCAGTTGAATACAACGGCAAGGAAACACAGAAACTGTATCTATATATATTACCAGATGGAGGACCACCATTATTGGGACGTGAATGGATCCGAAAAATACAATTGGATTGGCATTCCATTCAGGCGCTAACTGTGACTGATAAAAAGGATGATGATGTCACACCTAGACGACTGTCAAAAATTCTAACTGATGAGAAAGAAGTGTTCCAACAAGGACTTGGGACTCTAAAAGGAGTAACGGCTATGATAAAAATCGAAGATAACGCAAACCCAAAATTTTTAAGGCCAGACCGGTACCTTACGCGATCCGCCCAGCCGTTGAAGCAGAGCTGGAGAGTCTGGAGCGTTCGGGTGTGCTGTCCAAGGTGGACTGGAGCAAGTGGGCCACACCCATCATTCCTGTAATGAAGAAATCATTGAGCAGCACGCCTGGGGAACCGAAGAAGGTTCGCATCTGTGGGGACTTCAAGATAACTGTGAACCCAGTCCTGCTCACAGTACAATATCCACTTCCACAGATAGAAGATATTTTCGCCTCAATATCTGGAGGGAAACACTTTACAAAGATTGATCTGGCCCAAGCGTATCTACAAATGGAGGTGGAAGTAGCGTCTAGGAAATACCTCACGATAAACACTCACAAAGGCCTTTACCAGTACAATCGACTGGTATTCGGGGTAGCATCAGCCCCGGCTATTTGGCAGAGGGCGATGGAACAAGTCCTGCAAGGGATCCCGGGGACCCAGTGTTATTTGGACGACATCCTGGTTACGGGCGAAAATGACAGTGAACACCTTGCCAACCTGGAGCAGGTGCTCACGAGATTACAGGAATATGGGTACGAGCCAACTGCCCCAAATGCGAGTTCTTCAGGAGACAAATCTCGTATTGTGGCCACATGGTTGATGAGGAAGGGTTGCATAAGTCGCCGGACAAGATTGAGGCTGTAGTCAAGGCTCCAGCACCGGAAAATGTGTCGCAACTGAGGTCGTTCCTCGGGTTGGTGAACTACTACCATAAGTTCTTGCCGAATTTATGTACAATTCTGCACCCACTGAACGCCCTACTGCAAACTGGAGTAACATGGAAATGGAGTGATGAGTGTAAGCATGCCTTTCCGAAATGTAAATGCCTAATCACTTCAAAAGAAGTATTGGCCCACTACAATCCAACACTACCGATTCGGTTAGCATGTGATGCGTCTCCCTACGGCATCGGAGCGGTGCTGTCACACAAATTCCCTGACGGTTCAGAGAGGCCAATAGCCTTTGCGTCGCACTCGTTAACCTCAGCCGAGCGTAACTACGCCCAGATTGACAGGGAGGCCCTCAGCCTGGTGTGGGGGGTGAAGAAGTTCAATCACTATCTGCACGGGCAGAAATTCACCCTACTGACTGATCATCAGCCCCTGGTCTCCATTTTTAACCCAAAGAAGGGCGTTCCGGTGATGACGGCGCAACGGCTGCAAAGATGGTCACTTTTTCTAGGGGCACATCAGTACGACATAGAGTACAAGGGTACGAAACAGCATGGAAACGCTGATGGGCTGTCGTGCCTACCGTTGCCTACGGTAGAGGAAGCACCTGCAGTGGACCCTGTTGAGATATTCCATGCGACCATAGTCGAATGTCTACCTGTTACAAACTCAAGTATAGAGAAGGAAACCCGAAATGACCCGACACTCTCTCTGGTCTATGATTTGACGGTGAAGGGATGGCCAGCACATGGCGACTCACTGTTGCCAGCATTCTCGCCAAGGAGAGAACAGCTGTCAGTGTGCCGGGGGACCTTGATGTGTGGATCCCGAGTGGTAATTCCACCCAAGTTGAGAGATAGAGTGCTCAATGAGCTTCATGAGGGTCATCTGGGAGGGGTAAAAATGAAGAGCCTAGCCAGGGCGTTTGTGTGGTGGCCGGGAATCGATAAAGAAATCGAGGATATGACCAAGAGATGCACAGGATGCCAGAAGGTCCAAAATGCTCCACCACAGGCCCCGGTACATCCATGGGAGTGGCACTCATCTCCATGGCAACGGGTACACATTGATTTTGCTGGTCCATTTATGGACTCAATGTTCCTAATCGCTGTGGACGCCCATTCGAAATGGCCAGAAGTCATCAAAATGTCCTCCACCACCACGGAGAAAACTATTGCAGTCCTACGGACCATCTTCGCCAGGAATGGCTTGCCAGAACAGATTTGCTCCAACAATGGGCCACAGTTTGTGTCAGAGGATTTCCGGAGGTTTCTGAGGAATAATGGGGTGAAGCATTACAGATCTGCCCCATTTCATCCAGCCACAAATGGATTGGCTGAGAGGTTTGTTCAGATCTTTAAAAAGGCAATAAAGGCAATGCATAATGACGACATACCACTACAACACAAGGTGGATAATTTCTTGTTTGCTTACCGGAATGCAACACATGCAGTCACCAACCAAGCTCCAGCCATAATGTTCTTCAACCGAAGGCTACGATGTCGCCTGGATTTGCTCAAACCAAACATAAGGCGAGATGTTGAGGATAAGCAATTCCAGCACATAAATGAGAAGCCAACCAGGAGCTTCAAGATAGGGCAACCAGTCTTGGCCCGTGACTACCGAACAGGAAAATGGCAGCCAGGAACGATATGCACACAGCAGGGACCACTAATGTACACAGTGGACGTTGGAGAGAGCACCGTGAGATGCCATGCTGACCAGATTCTAGAGTCACAGGAACAAGCCAAACCCATACCACGAGCAGGTGCACCTGGTAATCAACCCAAAGTACAGATTGCGTCTACCTCAGAAGCAGTGGTATTGGAAGCTGACGAACCAACCAATGACAATGAGCCAGAATCAACTCCGCCGCAAGAACAGGATACTCGAGAAAGGCGCTATCCAGTCAGGATCAGGAAGCCTCCTCAAAGACTGAACTTATAAATGATTATTTCAGTTGATGTATATAGCACAGAGAAAATTGTAATTGTAATTAGTCATTATTTAGTTGTTAAATGAATGTTATGTACTGTTTATCTAAAAGGGGAGGAATTGTTGTGTATGTGCCTTTAAGAGAAGAACTGATTCTATACTGCAGTACCGGCAGTGACCACCCCTGTATATAAAGCCGTAGCAGGCTTCTGTATTTCAGTCTTGAATTACTCTCTGTTCAGTAAATACCTGTTTTATTGTTCTCCTGCAGTCTGAGTATTATTGATCCTCGGACACTACACCTACCCTTGTGTGTTGTTAGTTGGTATGCTTGGAGTAGGATGAGGGTGAGTGTGAGGGGTGGCTCGTGAGATGGGGAAGTGATAAAGTAGATAGAGAGGGTTGGGTGGAGGTGCAAGGTAAGGTGGTGTGAGTAAAGATGTGCAGGAGAAGGGTATGGAAGGCAGAGTGATGGGGATGTGATGAGTGGCACAGTAGGATGAGTGTGGCTTTGCAGTAACGTTTCGTGATCTACTGCGATCATTGGAAGGTTGGCAGCACTACAGCTTGGTCCTCCTGGCCACATCCCTGCTTGTGCCCTCCTGTGCAATGTGCAACCAAGCTGTGTTGATCTCCTGGGGAGCTCTCTCCCGCCCATGGGAAGGGAAGGGGACCTCCCTGCGTGCTGTGACTCCCTCCATAAGCATATGGAGGGAGTCATGGGATAGCCTGTGTGCAGACGTGCACCTTTGTGCAGTGCTTGTCAGTGTTTGCAGCACCTCAATGCTGCAGAACACTGACAGCACAAATGTCAAAATCAATGTGGACATGGCCCCTTTAAGGAAACCGGTTGATGATATCATCAAAAGACGTCATCAGACCCACTTCCTGTTCATTGGCCAGGAACTCCACAGGGTGGGCTTAGCAAGGCCAATCTACGGAAAATCTTTTTGAGAGAGCGGCTGCGGACAGGAGCGGGAGCGGGACCGGAACCCGTCATCCAGCTCTCCCACCGCCATCCCGCCTCTGCAGGGAAAATCCAGCCCGTAGTCTCACATGACAACCATCTACTTCCATTGCCAAAAATATTGCTCACATCTGTCCTTGCCTGACCCCCACTGTGATAAAACCCTCATCCACGCCTTTGTTACCTCCAGGCTCAACCTTTCCAACACTCTTTCAACCAGTCTCTTTAGCTCTCCCTATACAAATTCCAACTCATCATGGACTCCATTGCCTGCATTCTAAGCTATGTTTAACTATCCCCTCAGTCCTTGTTGACCTCAACTGACTCACCAGCTCCCAGCACATTGATTTCAAAATCCTTGTCATCACGTACAAATTCCTATGTCAGGTTGCTCTGCCCTAACTCAGCAACCTCTCCCACCTTTATGTCCCAACTCACTCCCAGTGCTTTTTTGACTCCAGACTACTGTGTGTCCTCATCCCTCTGCACCATCATTGGCAGTAGAGCCTTCCACTCTGGAATTTCTTCTCCAAACCTCTTTGTCTTGTTACCTGTCTCTCTATCCTCGAAAGTCCTGTTGTGCAAAAAGTATGTTTCACAGGCTTTTCAGTAGAATAGGCCTTTTAGATTCAAAGTTGTTATTGTCAGCAGTTTGAATAACTGTCCTTGTACATCTGAAAACATTTCGTCTATTGTGGTTATTTTATGTGGGTTGACTATTTCTGCCTATTTTGGAATGTGTGGGAATTGTTAGGAGGCTGCCTGGCTTAGGAAACATTGAAATCTATTGACAGACGGGCACAAAGGCAGGCGTAAGTTCCCATAATATAATGAGTGATTTAATGCAGATAAGGCAGATATAAAGCATAGAATATTAGAACGTTCTCGGAATGGAATTGCACACGCTCAGTGTTACCACAAGGCCATTTGGGATCAATCCCCTCAAAACCTTGTAGATGTTAGCAGGTTGTATCTCTCTAATTTTACAATGTTATAAGTATAATCTAAGGGGGAGAAATTCATTATCGCCCTGTTTGGGGGCGGTAACCTTTGAAAGCTAGGAAACTTAGCACCAGGCGCTATTGATTCCCAGCTTTCAGAAAATTGGGTTTTGCGCTCCAGGAAGGAAGTGGAGCGCTAAACCAAGCGCTCTACTTCCTTCCTGGAGCGTTAAAGGACACAGGCGGGGCGGTAGGTGTGCAGCGCTGCACAATGGGCCGCGTCCCGAGGCTCCTTCCCCCACCTTAAAGGGAAGGGTCATCGCTGCAGGCTCTGCATTGGGACCAGTTAACTGGCCCCCCGATGGAGGCCGCGATCTGGCTCGATCAGCCCCATGCACTCCAGCAGAGTGCCGGGCTGATCGATGGCGGGCCAGGCATAGTAAAAAAAATTGACCAAAAGCATTTCACAAATTTAGGTACTTACCTTGGCGACCTCCCCTTTAACTTTCGCCCCCAAAGTGCCCGGCCTCCTGATCAACGCCTCCTGCAGCTGTCGGTGTCATCGCCCAGTGGTGCTGCAGGGGCGGAACTGAAGTTCAGATCCGGGGCGCTACCAGGGCGATGCGCACGGCAATGATGTCATGATCTCCGGGCGAAGGAGTTCGTGTCGCAAAGTCTTAACACCACCGCAAACCTTTCACCGAAGTTCGTGGGAGCTGTTCATCTCGCTGCGCCCGGGTGGTAAGCCGTTCACACCCTGTTAGCGCCCCCTCGGTGCTAACGGGAGGCACTAACCCACCGAATTTCTCCCCCTTTGTATTTTAACTCCTTTATTTCTCTTATTGTTGCTTCTTTTATATAACTAATATAATATATATACTTTGTACAAGGTTCCCTCTAGTCTTTGAGCACTAAAGACTGAATCTAAAATAAATTATTCACACTCGCAACCACACCTTCAGTCACTTCCCCATACCTCTCCCAATTCCTGCTGGGTGTCCAATCTGATTGTTTTGTGAAGTGCGTTGGGATGTTTCACTACTCACTACATAAGTATAGTTTGGCACTTTTTTTCTGAGCTAAACAAGCCCACATGTTGAAAATAGTTCCTTCGAATGAAATAGTGAAAGAGGAGGTAGAGGAGATACTGGATGGGATAAAAATTTATAAAGAGGTGGTACTAGAAAGTCTGGCTCTACTTAAAGTAGATAAGTCACCAGGACCGGATGGGTTGCATCCTAGGATGCTGAGGGAAGTAAAGGTGGAAATTGCGGAGATACTGGCCATAATCTTCCAATCCTCCTTAGATAGGATGGTGGTGCCGGAGGACTGGAGAACTGCAAATGTTACACCTTTGTTCAAAAAAGGGTGTAAGGATAAACCCAGCAACTAAAGGCCAGTCAGTTTAACCTCGGTGGCGGGGAAGCTTTTAGAAACGATAATCCGGGACAAAATTAACAGTCACTTGGACAATTGTGGATTAATTAAGGAAAGCCAGCACGGATTTGTTAAAGGCAAATCGTGTTTAACTAGTACGATAGCAAAATACTGCAGATGTTGGAAATCCGAAATAACAACAGAAAATGCTGGAAAAACTCAGCAGGTCAGGCAACATCCGTGGAGAGAAATTTGAGTTGACGTTTCGGGTTGGACCCTTCTTCAAAAGAAGAAGGGTCCAACCCGAAACGTCAACTCAAATTTCTCTCCATGGATGTTGCCTGACCTGCTGAGTTTTTCCAGCATTTTCTGTTGTTATTTCGTGTTTAACTAACTTGCTTGAGTTTTTTGATGAGGTAACAGAAAGGGTTGATGTGGGCAATGCGGTTGATGTGGTGTATATGGACTTTCAAAAGGTGCTTGATAAAGTGCCACATAATAGGCTTGCCAGCAAAGTTGAAGCCCATGGAATAAAAGGGACAGTGGCAGCATGGATACAAAATTGGCTAAGTGACAGGAAACAGAGAGTAGTGGTGAATGGTTGTTTATTAGACTGGAGGAAGGTAAACAGTGTGTTCCCCAGGGTTGGTACTAGGACCACTGCTTTTTTTGATATATATTAATGACATAGACTTGGGTGTACAGGGTACAATTTCAAAATTTGCAGATGACACAAAACTTGGAAAAATAGTGAACAGTGTGAAGGATAGTGATAGACTTCAAGAGGACATGGACAGGTTGGTGGAATGGGTGGACATGTGGCAGATGAAATTTAATGCAGAAAAGTGCGAAGTGATACATTTTGGTAGGAAGAACGAGGAGAGGCAATATAAACTAAAGGGTATAATTCTAAAGGGGGTGCATGAACAGAGAGACCTGGGGGTATATGTGCACAAATCATTGAAGGTGGCAGGGCAGGATGAGAAAGCAGTTAAAAAAGCATACGGGATCCTGGGCTTTATGAATAGAGGTATGGAGTACAAAAGCAAGGAAGTTATGATGAACCTTTATAAAACACTGGTTCGGCCTCAACTGGAATATTGTGTCCAATGCTGGTCATCGCACTTTAGAAAGGATATGAAGGCCTTAGAGAGGGTGCAGAAAATATTTACAAGAATGGCTCCAGGAATGTGGGACTTCAGTAATGTGGATAGACTGGAGAAGTTCGGGTTGTTCTCCTTAGAGCAGAGAAGGTTGAGAGGAGAATTGATAGAGGCATTCAAAATCATGAGGGGTCTAGACAGAGTAGATAGAGAGAAACTGTTCCCATTGGCAGAAGGATTGAGAACCAGAGGACACAGATTTAAGGTGATTGGCAGAAGAACCAAAGGCGACATGAGGAAAAACTTTTTTACGCAGCGAGTGGTTAGGATCTGAAATGTACTGCCTGAAAGGATGGTGGAGGCAGATTCAACCATGGCTTTCAAAAGGGAATTGGATAAGTACCTGAAGGAAAAAAATTTGCAGGGTGTAGGTCTTTCTCGTACTGCCATGTGGACCCTGAGAATTACAAATAAGCGTAACAATGACAGATCAGTTTGTTTCCAATAAAATGGTCTTTATTCACACTACAGTTTACGAATTCATGTGTACATACACGTGCCCCAGCAATATATGTGCACTATGTCTGACTTTCATACATACACTCCTTCCAGGGTGATCAGTCCGAGTTGGTCGTAGGCTCGGAGAGTCGACTGGCCGGTTGAACACCTCCCTTTGTTTGTCTCCTCTTTGTGCCATTTCTCTGCTACAATGTCTCTTCACAGGGTTTCCCCCGAATGGGTCCCTCGTGCTTCCTTCAGTTGTCCCCCTCTGGTAGGTTAGTTTCACCTCTAACTTCTCCTGATTGGTGTTTTCCCCACATGATACGCTCATGTTCCTGTGATGTTTGGGTAGGGCGGGACTTCCTGCTCACTCTGTGTTTCACCTTGCCCACGTGGCCTTACAGATAAAGGGTTTAATACCGACCTCCGCCATTTTGGATCCGTCCATTATCATCACACAGTTCGTTCGCCGTTTCAATCTTCACACAGTAGCAGCTTACAGTAGGGCTACGGGGAAAAGGCGGGGGAGTGGGTCTAGCTGAAGCACTCTTGCAGAGAGCTGGCATGAAGAGGAGAGGAACAAAGGGAGGTGATCGACCAGCCAGTCGACTCTCGGAGCCTACGACCAACTCGGACTGATGACACGGGCCAAATGACCACCTTCTGTGCTGTAACCATTCTATGATTCTTCAATGATAATGCCAAGTTATAGAGTCATACGGCACAGAAGGAGGCCATTCAGCCCATCAAGTCCATGCCGGCTCTCTGTAAAGCAATCCAGTGAGTCCCATTCCCCTGCTCTATCCCCGTAGCCCTGCAAGTTTATTTCCCTCAAGTGCCTATCCAGTCTCCCCTTGAAAACATTGAGGCCTAGAAATTCAGTATAGCCACGTTTGGGGCGCTACAGCCGGGTGGCCGCTAAAGTTTGCGCCTGGCGCAACTTCGCGCCACCTTCGCCGATATTCAGTGGCATCGCCCCAAGAGGTTGCTGCTGCGCTAAAACAGGCGATGCACGACTATCATTAGGCGCTAAGCCGGCGGCCCGGGGCGAAACCCCCGAGGGCGGGCGCAGCGCAGGTGCAGCGAGCTGCTGATTGACAGCAGACACTCTGGCGCCGGTGAGCTCTTAAAGGGGGAGGGTGGATTTGTTTTTTTGAAAGGCCGAGACTGGTGTATTTGTGTTTTTTGAAAGGCCGAGACTGCTTGATTTGTGTTTTTGGGGGGGGCTTCTCTCCATTAGTTTGTTATGTGGGAAGGGCACAGAGGTATCAAAGTAATAAATGTTCTTAAATCGCACTGTCCATGCTTTCTTTTGGACTTCTCGCAATCTAGTATACTGTATTCGCTGCTCACGATGCGGTCTCCTCTACATTGGGGAGACCAAACGCAGATTGGGTGACAACTTTGCGGAACACCTCCGTTCAGTCCGTAAGGGTGACCCCGAGCTTCCAGTCGCCTGTCATTTTAATTCACCGCTCCATTCCCACTCGGACCTCACCGTCCTTGGCCTCTTGTATTGTTCCACGGAAGCTCAACGTAAACTCGAGGAACAGCACCTCATCTTCCGATTAGGCACTCTGCAGCCTTCCGGACTCAATATCGAGTTCAACAATTTCAGATCATAACCTCGGCCCCTATTTCATTTTTTCTTGTAATTTTTCCACTCCTTTCCCCCCCCCCTTTCCTTTTGTTTCTCTCTCACACCTGGCAGCTATCTCTTGCCCTGCCAGTACACTTTACACCTAATCTCAGCCTATTACCATCTCGTCTAGCTTCTAATATCTTTTACTTCTTTTGTTTCTTTTATTCTTTTGTCTGATCACAGCCCTGCCTTCGATCTAGTTTCTTTTCTTTCCAGTTTTGAAGAAGGGTTCGACCCGAAACGTCAACTCAAATTTCTCTCCACGGATGTTGCCTGACCTGCTGAGTTTTTCCAGCATTTTCTGTTGTTATTTCGGATTTCCAACATCTGCAGTATTTTGCTATCTTTCTTTTGGAAGTCCTGGTTGCCCTGCTCGGCTGAGGGCTTGTGGAGTGGCTACATTCATCTTGTGCCATTGGCACAAGCCATTCCCTGAGAGGGGGCCTAGAACCGACGTTCAATAAGCCGCCGGCGGGCGGCCCTTGCACTTTCTGCCTTCCTCCTGTGCTGGTCCTCCTCCTCCTCCTTCTCCTCCTCCTCTGGTGGTCCTCCAATGTCTGGTGGCAGTGGCTGAGTCCTGCGGATAGCCAGGTTGTGCAGCATGCAGCACACGACCACGAAATGGGAGACTCGCTCAGGCGAGTACTGTAGGGCTCCTCCGGAACGATCCAGACAGCGGAACCGTTGCTTCAGGACGCCGATTGTTTGCTCAATGAGGTTCCTGGTTGCTTGATGGCTGTCATTGTATCCCTCTTCAGCAGGGGTGCTGGGCGCACGGAGCGGGGTCATCAGCCAGGTGCACAAAGGATAGCCTTTGTCCCCGAGAAGCCATCCTCGTGGGTGAGGCTGGGCCTGGAACATTTCTGCCACAGAAGTCTGGCGCAGGATGAAGGCATCGTGGCTGCTGCCTGGAAAGCGGGCATTGACAGCTAGGATGATCTGCCTGTGGTCACACACCAACTGCACGTTGAGCGAATGGTAGCCCTTCCGGTTGTGGTAATCCTCGGCATGCTCTAGAGGTGCCCGCAAAGCCACATGCATGCAGTCAATGGCGCCCTGCACCATGGGGAAGCCCGCTAATGCTGCAAAGCCCATTGCACGCTGTTGCTGCTTGACAAGAGCCATGGAGAAGGAGATGAACTGACGTCTCCTTCTGAAAAGGGCATTGGTCACCTGGCGGATGCAGCAATGTATCGCAAACTGGGAGATGTTGGAAATGTCCCCAGTAGCGGCTTGGAAGGAGCCGGTGGCATAGAAGTTGAGAGACACCGTCACCTTCACTGCCACCGACAGAGACGTCCTGCTCCTCAGATGTGGCTGCAGATCTCCGCGAAGCAGGTGGCAGATCTCAGTGACCACCGCCCTTCGGAATCGCAGCCTCCGAACACACTGCTCGTCAGACATGTTCAGATATGAGAACTGCTGGCGGTATACCCTGGGTGGGTAAGGCCTCCTTTGCCGACGCCTGTTGCCCCTTCTCCGTCTGGCCATGACTGGCACTCTCTCACGGCGTCTCTGAGCCCTTTGAATGCAATGGAGAAGCCCGACGTTTGCACCCATTGCAGCCCCCATTATATGTTTCCAATCAATGCTATGGCTCTGAAGTTAAAGACAAGTGCAAAGCTGTGGCCTGAAGCCACAAGTACCTGTGCGAGTGTTGAGCCAAACCAGAAAGCTCTCTACCTTTGTCTCTCTGCAAAGATCCGTCTCTCACAAAGAAGGAGTGTTGCAAAATGGCTGCCATTTCTACTGCAGGAGGAGTGCCCTTTAATTAGCGCCCCCCGTGCCCCGCAGCGACTGGGAACCGTTCCCCTCTACCAGTCGTTAGGGGCGCCAGGCGCGCAATAGGCCGGCGCCACTGAATTTCCGGTTTGGGGCGCACAAAGGGCGTTGCATGATGAAATGACGTCAGGATCTGCACGCGCAGCTGAGCGCGCGCAAAGGCTTTGCGCCGCCGCTAAATCTTTACTGAAGTTGGGGAGAGGCGCAGATCGCGCAGCGCCCGGCCGCTAGCCGCCTAGCGCCCCACATCTCCTCCTCCTAAGGCGCTAGCGGCTGGCGCAAACAACTGAATTTCTAGGCCTGAGTGTCTCCGCTTCCACCACTTCCGTCGGCAGCGAATTCCAGGTCCTCACCACTCGCTGCGTAAAAAAGTTTTTCCTCACATCCCCTTGTATCTCTTGCCCAAAACCTTAAATTGGTGCCCCCTAGTCCTTGAACCATCAACTAGTGGGCACAGCCTTTCCCCGTCTAGCCTATCCAAACCCGTCATAATCTTGTACACCTTTATCAAATCACCCCTCAACATCCTTTGCTCTAATGAAAACAACTCAAGGTTCTCCAGCCTGTCCTTGTAGCTAAGATTCCCCATTCCCGGAACCATTCTGTTAAATCTCCTCTGCAGCCTCTCAAGTGCCTTCACATCCTTCCTAAAGTGTGGTGACCAGAACTGGATGCAATACTCCAGTTGTGGTAAACCAGCACTTTATAAAGGTTCAGCATAACTTCTCTACTTTTGTACTTAATACCTCTATTTATGAAACCCAAGATCCCATATGCTTTGTTAACCACTCCCTCAATATGTCCTGCCACCTTCAGTGAGCTATACACATTAACTCCCAGGTCCCTCTGTTCCTGCACACTCTTTAAAACTGTGCCATTAAGTGTATATTGCCTCTCCCTGTTCCTTCTGCCAAAATGCATCACCTCACACCTCTCTGTATTAAATTCCATCTGCCACTTGTCTGCCCATTCTGCTAGCCTTCCTATGTCCTGTGGCAGTCGATTGGTATCATCCTCACTGCTTGCCACACCCCCAAGTTTGGTGTCATTGGCAAATTTATAAATTCTACTTTGTATTCAAATATCTAGGTCATTCATATATATCAAAAGAAGCAGTGGCCCCAGCACTGACCCTTGGAGAACACCACTGCCTACCATCCTCCAGTCTGAAATGTAGCCATTTACCACAACTTGCTGTTTTCTGTCCTTAAGCCAATTCCTTATCCAAACAGCCACTGACCCACCTATTCCATGAGCCTCAATTTTGTTAACCAGCCTTCTATGCAGTACTTTGTTAAACACCTTCTGAAAATCCATGTAGACTTTTGTATCCGTGTGTTAATGAAGACCCGGAAAGCAGGAGTTGATTTAACAAGTGTTTACTGAACAAAGTCTGGAGGTGAACTAAACTATACAAGACGCGAGACAGGCTTATATACCCGAGTGGTCACAACCGGTACTACAGTACACAGGGGCTTCAAAAAAACATGGTTCCTCTTAAAGGTTCATACACCACATAGACAACATCTATTACATTCCCTTCATCAATCCTCTGCTACTTCATCAAAAAATTCAATTAGATTAGTCAAACATGATCTGCCTTTTACAAATCTGTGTTGGCTCTCCTTAATTAGCTTAAACCTCTCCAAGTGCCCGTTAATTTTTTCCTTGATTATTGTTTCTAAATCTTTACCCACCACTGATGTTAAACTGACCGGCCTGTAGTTACTAGGATTGTCCTTACACCCTTTCTTGAACAATGGTGTCACATTTGCCACTTTCCAATCCTCAGGCACCTCCCCCACATCTAGGGATGATTGGAAAATTATGGCAAGCCCTACCACTATCTCCTCCCCCAATTCCCTTAGCAACCTTGGATGCAAGCCATCTGGACCAGGCGACTTGTCCACTTTTAGCATACCTAGCCTTTCTAGTACATCCTGTCTATCAATTTTCACCCCTTCCATTGCTTCTACCTTTTCCACTTCTACCGATATTTTGTCAGCATCCACCTCGTTAGTAAACACCGATACAAAGTACTCATTGAGTATTCTAGCCTTGACCTTTGCCTCTAATAGGCCCCACCCCGCCTCTTACTACCCGCTTACTATTTACATGCTGGTAGAAGATTTTTGGGTTCTTTTTTATGTTAACCGCCATTCTACCCTCATATTCTCTCTTTGTCAATCTTATTTTCATCTTCACATCCCCTCTCAATTTATTTTATTTGATCTGGTTCTCCCTTGAAGAATTCACCTGACATGCATCATACAACCTCTTTTTTTGTTTCATCATCTTCTCTATCTCCCTCGTCATCCAAGGAGCCCTTGCTTTGGTTCCCTTACCCTGCCCTCTTGTTGGAATGTACCTAGCCTGTGCTTGGAACATCTCCTCCTTAAAGATCACCCATTGTTCCGTTACAGTTTTTCCCAGGATTCATTGCAGTAATGGAAATCCTCTATTAAGTTACTGCCCCTATTGATGTAATAGAAGGCTTCCAGTATCACTACACACAGTGATGGTGGAGCTTAGAACCCACAGCGGTCACTTCCTTTTGTCTGTTTGCAATTGCAATCCCAAAGTCATGTGAAGAGAGAAAATGTACAGAAAGAAAGAGGAGGCAAAGAAAAAACCCCATGCTAAATTGATAGTGATTAGAATACATCAATGCCCCTTGGTTGTTCCCTGCAGCCCACATGACAGACATTGTTTACTGCCTTTAACTGTATGTTTTGGATGAGTCACATCTTTAATAACAAATCCATTCACCGTTGAATTGGAAGCACATGCTGTTTGGCTGGAATTTAATTGAATGAAAAAGATAAGAGGGTTGCCTTTAAAATACAGGAACAATAAGAAGAATACACTTCAAGTGAAACATGAATTAAATATATAGAACTATAGAATTGTAAACAGAAGGAAGCTAATCGACCCATCATGTCTGTGCCAGCTCTCTGAAAGAGCAATCCATTTAGTCCCAATTCATCACCCTTTTAAATCTTTTTCAAATATTTATCCACTTCCATATAAGCTATTATGATTCTGCTTCCACCACTTTTTCTGACAGGATATTTTATGCCCTAACAACCTTCTGTGCAAAAAAAACTCCCCCCAAACTCTCCCTTCATTTTTTTGGTGACGATCTTAAATTTATGCCCTCTAGTCATTGATTCACAAACCAGTGGGAATTATTCACTTTGGATCTAAGGAAGAAAAATCAGAAAACAGATCCTTTAAAGCTACTGCACAGGTACAAAAAGTAATCAAAAGATATATGGAATGTTGGTCTTTATCTCAAGAGATCTGGAATTCAAAAGTGAGGAAGTAATGTATCAATTGTATAGAGCCTTGGTCAGGCCCCATCTAGGGTACTGTGTTCAATATTGGGCACCGAATTTCAGGAAAGATATGGGGGTGAAATTGGGCTCGGTAACACCCGGTTTATGGGTGCTACAAGGCCCCTTAAGGTCCCAAAATGGCGTCCGCTGTGCTCACACACTTCTGATGCGAAGTGTGCCAGACGCCATATTGGTAAAGGAGTCAGATGTTGGGTGGTTGTTGCTTGTGCTGCAATGGAAGTTGAGACATCAGCCATCAGATGCTTCATCATGGTTGGCTCCACAGGTGCATTGATGGAGGTGGTCACCCATTCCATGTTGGAGAGGATGGCTCCAAACTCTGTGCAAAACCCTCTACCAAGTTGGTGCCGGATAACCCCATGCTTCTCAAAATTGTGCGCAAGCTTTCTGGCAGGCTTTCCAGTACACCAAGAAGATGGGTGTGTACACCTATCAGCCTTCTTCTGCAGCTTGGCACGCCAAAGTCATCATCTGATTCCTCTGCAGAAGAACTAGTGTACAATCTCGCCCTCTGGTGAGCTGGTACCTGCACTATCTTTTCCCCCTGCCCTGGCTGCAGAGCACTTGTGCCCGGTGCCTCACCAGATGCAGATCCCGCCTCCCTCCTATCCTCCAAGTTACGCACAGTGTCAGTATCTGAGCTGGTGGCTGTGACTGTGAAATCGTGTAATGGTGTGTCTTCACCTTCACTGTCTTCTTGCCCTTCCTCCACTGCCTGGGCAGGTTGCAGTTCTTGGGTATCTGAAAGGAAAAGGGACAAGGGTAGGGTTGTGGTGAGGGGAGAGGAGAAAGTAAGAAGTAAATGCTTACACTATCAGCAGCTTCTCAGTCAGATGAGATTGTGGGATGAGGGAGAAGTGGGATGAGGGAAGGAGGATTAGGTTTGTGGATACTGTCATCTTCAATGGCTTCAGCAATGGCCCTTCCCATAATGGACAGCACCGTCTCCTCATTGGGGGTTAGAACATGTAGCCACACCTGTTCCCTGCCGGTTAGCTCCTCCTGCCTCCGGTTGTGCACCACCTTCTCCTGCAAGAGAGAGGGAAGAGTAAGTGTCGTGCAATCCGTTTGGGTGATGTGGCTGTCATGGTTGAATAGCTGCCAGTGTGTGCAATCTGTGAGATGCGGGTTTGAGGCTTACAACAGTGATATGTGTGAAGGTGAGGTGAAGTATATAAATGTTTGCTATGAGCCCTGATTGATAGAGATTGTTGGTAGGTGAGTGATGGGTGTGTGGTGAATTGAGCAGTGTCTGAGGCTAGTGGTGCAGTTGGTAGGATATGGCATTTGACGATTCATTCACTGACCTTGACCACTCGTGTGAGGTCATCAAACTTCTTGCGGCACTGCTTCCACGTCCTTGGAGATATACTCCTGGCATTGATCTCCGCGGCTATCTATCACTGCCTTTTCATCATGTGTCTGGAGGGCCTCTTGCCCCACTGAGGATACAGGACTTCTCTCCTCCTTTCCATCTCCTTCACCAAGACCTCCAGTGCAGCGTTCGAAAACCTGGGGGCCCGCAGCCTCCCATGGTCAGCCATCTCCCATGGTCAGCCATTGATCTCTCTTTCCCAGATCAGATTCAGTTGCAGAACGACTCCCAGCACCTGCTGCAGCCACAATGCACCTCCCCATTAAAAGGTGCAGGCTAGCTTTAAGTAGTGTAGGCTTGCTTTAAGAAGTGCAAGTTCCTAACAATTTTGGGCCCCCTGCTGATACGTGCAGCCAATGAACTAAAGCCTCTCATTCCTGGTATCATTTTATAAAATATTTTTTGCACGATCCCCATGGCCTTAATATCCTTCCTAAAGTAGAGTACTGAAACTTTACAGTGACCTGGTTCAGTGATCTAGCTAATGCAATTTGGGCCCACAAGAGCATCACACCACTCCCTGGCAACTGTCTGCGGCTGAATCAGACTGTTCACAACCTTGGTGTCATATTTGACACAATGAGCTTCCAACCATATATCCGCTCCATCACCAAGACCGCCTACTTCCACCTACTTATCACCTGACTCCGCCCCTACCTCAGCTCATCTGCTGCTGAAACCCTCATCCATGACCTGAATTTTCTCACGGAAGGCGGGTTGGGGGTGGGGGGCCTCCGAGGTGGGCAGGAAGCTTCAACGGCAGGGCCTGATTTGAATGCGAGGCCTTGGATTCCAGCCCGCAGCCATTCAGATTGAGAGGCTGTCTGGCTGTGGACGGGTAGGTCTCAGGAGCGAGGGACTGGTCCTGGGGAGGGATTGCGGGAGGGGGGTCGACAATTGGCCGGGGTCGGGGAATGAGAGGGGGAAGAGAATCGGCAGGGATCGGGGATTGGGGGGGGTCGGCCGGGGATTGGGGGGGGGATCGACCAGGGATCATGGGGGGCGGGGGGGGAGGGTCAGCCGGGGATCGTGGGTCGGCCGGGGATTGATGGGGGGCGGGGGCAGTGGGGGGATCGGGGCCGACCACTGGAGGATTGTGTCCAGCCTCAACATCATCGTTGCGGGGGAGGCCTGCGGGGGGGTGGGGATCGGAGGCCTGGGTGGAGGTCTCTGATCACGGGGGGGGGTGGGTTAGGCAGGGACCCTGGATCCAGAAGGTAGGTATAAAGCCACTTACCTCCTGGATGCAGCAGTCCCCGCCTCGGTTTAACTGCCGGGTTTCATGAATTGTGTGAAACCCGTCCACAGGCAATTAAACACAAAATGGAGGTGAAAAAAGAGGGTTCCAGCCTCATTACAATATTTAAATTGAGGTAACGCCCCCTGGGAGTGGGATGACTGCCCACCCCCTGTCCCGCCTCCGGTAAAACCGGAAGTGTGTGGCTTGGAGTTGGAATCAGGTCGGGAATCCCATTTTTAACACTTTAACTGTCCCCAAGCTCTAAACCCACCCTTTTTTTGGGGTGTAGGAATCAACGGATTCCTATCTAAATCACTGAGGTCGAGGCAGTTCAGTAAATTAACCGAATTTAATTAAACTGGTGAACAAAACAAAAACATGCAGGAGCAACAGCAAACAGGTCTACACATTAACTAGTTCCACGAGGTCTGAACTCAGAACCTCCCACCTCTGACGTCATCACGTTTCCCGCCACTCGGGGCACCACGTGACCAACGTGATGATGTCATCGCATTGTTTCAGGGTTTTTACAGAAAACTTGTTTACACTCAGCAAACGGACATAGGTGCTGTAACATTGCATTAAAGACAGTTATTCATTTGTACAGGAGTTCATTGGTGGTTTTACCACATGCGCCCCCCCAGAAGTGCCTTGAATCATCAAAGTCAATCGCCGAGGAGGTCGGACAATCCTGTTTTTAGCAATTCCGATATTCCCGGAGAGGAATGGATGGTGCAGGAGAGGAGCTGGGCCGCGGGGCCGATGGGCCAGGCGTAGTGGCCGCGGGCGGTCGTCCACGACGTGGCAGTTGCGCTGTTTCGACTGGCTGGCCGAGGTCCAGGTGTGCAGCCTTGAGGCAGTCCACGGAAATGTAGTCGGGCGTCCCGCCGACGTCTACCAGAAAACTCTTGGCGCCCGCCTTCAGTACCCGGAAGGGGCCCGTGTATGGAGGCATAAGGGGACTACGGTGGGCATCGTGCCGTACAAAAACGAATTTAGCCCTCATGAGCGTTGGCGGAACGTGTGACGCAGGCAGTCCATGCTGTGAAGTCGGAATGGGCCGGAAAGCGTGCGCCGCGGCTCGGTGAGCCTTCAGTTGTTCAGTGGCAGACCACGGACGCGTCGGCGACGGGAGAAACTCGCTGGGGACCCTGAGCGGCTGGCCGTAGACCAATTCGGCGGCCGACGCCTGCAGGTCCTCTTTAGGCGCCGTGCGCAACCCGAGCATTACCCATGGCAACTTATCCATCCACGCGGTCCCTTGGAGGGTGGCCCGCAGCGATGCCTTCAGAGAACGATGGAAGCGTTCGCATAACCCATTGGCCTGCGGGTGGTAAGCCATGGTGTGATGGAGCTTGGCGCCCAATTCTGAAGCCACGGCGTTCCACAGAGCAGAGGAGAACTGCGGCCCGCGGTCCGATGAAGTGTCCGACGGCACGCCGAATCGGGCAACCCAGGACGAAAGAAAAGCCCGGGCGACATCTGCGGAGGTGGTGGACGTCAATGGAATGGCCTCCGGCCATCTGGTGGTACGGTCGACGATTGTCAACAGATGCGTGAACCCTTGTGATGGTGGTAGTGGGCCCACGAGGTCGATATGAACATGATCGAATCGCCGCTCCGGTACCTCGAAAATGGCGACAGGAGCTTTAACGTGGCGCTGCACCTTCGCTCTCTGGCACACGACACAGGTGTTGGCCCAGTCGCGCACATCTTTTCGCATTCCCCTCCAAACAAACTTGGATGCTAACAACTTCTGTGACGCCCGCACACCCGGGTGGGCGAGGTTGTGCATGATATCGAAGACTTTCCTGCGCCAGGATGACGGAACGATCGGGCGTGGGTCTCCCAGGGAGACATCGCAGAGCAAGGATGTGCCGTCTGAGTGGAAGAGTACGTCCACTGGCAGCAGGCCGGATGAATCGGAACGGAAAGCGTGCGTCTCCGGGTCAGCCGCTTGGTCGACCGCCATTAGTGAATAGTCGAGACCCAGTTGGACGGCCTGGACGGCCGCACGCGAAAGGCAGTCGGCAACCACGTTGTCCTTGCCGGCCACATGACGGATGTCGGTGGTAAACTCGGAGATGAACGTGAGTTGCCGTTGCTGTCGGGCCGACCACGGCTCAGTTGTCTTGGCCATGGCAAACATCAGGGGCTTGTGATCCACGAAAGCGACGAATTGGCGTCCTTCTAATAAAAAACGAAAGTGGCGGATGGCCAGGAACAATGCCAACAGCTCTCGGTCAAATGTGCTATAGCTACATTTGTTACTACGTAACTGGCGGCTAAAAAACACCAGCGGTTGCCGTGCCCCGTCGACCCATTGCTCTTGCACGGCGCCGACGGCGTAGTCCAACGCATCTGTCGTGAGCGTGATGGTGGCGCCGGGCCGCGGGTGCGCTAACACCGTCGCATTGGCGAGGGCCTCCTTCGTGTCCCCAAATGCGCGGTCCATGACCGACGGCCAGATCACTGGTTCTTTCCCCGGTTTCCCTCGGAGTGCCTCGTAGAGCGGCCGCATGAGCTGGGCGGCCCAGGGGACAAAGCGATGGTAAAAGTTTACCATGCCGAGGAATTCTTGGAGCGCCTTGACGGTTTGCGGCCGTGGGAACGCCGCGATGGCTGCCACTTTCGCCCTGAGTGGCAGTGCCCCTGCTGCGGTGATGCGGTGGCCCAGAAAATCGATCTGCCTCAGACCAAATTGGCACTTGTTTGGGTTAACTATAAGGCCGTGCTCCTGGAGACGACGGAAAAGGACACGCAGGTGACGTAGGTGTTCTTCCTTTGACGCGCTGATGACGAGGATGTCATCGAGGTATACGAAAAGGAATTTGAGGTCCCGGAGCACCGAATCCATGAGGCGTTGGAACGCCTGCGCTGCATTTTTAAGCCCGAAAGGCATCCGTAAAAATTCAAAGAGGCCAAATGGGGTAATGACCGCCGTTTTCTGGACGTCCTGAGGGTGGACGGGCACCTGGTGGTATCCGCGGATGAGGTCGATCTTGGAGAACCACGACGTGCCGGCCAAATGGGCGGAAAAATCTTGAATATACGGTATCGGGTACCAGTCTGGAGTTGTGACCTCGTTGAGGCGCCGATAATCACCACAGGGCCGCCACCCGCTGCCGGGCTTTGGCACGATGTGTAGCGGGGACGACCAGGGACTGTCAGATCGGCAAACGATGCCCAACCACTCCATAGTGGCGAATTCCGCCTTCGCGGCCTCGAGTTTACTGGCCTCTAATCGCCGAGCCCGGGCGTAAACCGGGGGGCCGGTTGTCGCGATGTGGTGTTCAACACCGTGTTTGGCAGTCGTTGCAGAGAAAGTGGGTCGAGCGAGCTCCGGAAATTCCTTGAGCAGGCGGGCGAACTCGTCGGGCGGCGACTCGGTGCGGGCAACCGCGTGGGTCGCGCCGAGGCCCCGAAAACCGGGGATGGGGGCTCATGAGGCGGCATGGATCAGGCGGCGATTACGTACGTCGACCAGTAGGTCATGCGTGCAGAAAAAATCGGCACCGAGGATTGCCAGTGGTATTGTGACGGTGATAAACTCCCAGTGGAAGAGTTGGCCGCCGAGACACAATCGGATACGCCGCTTCCCATATGTATGGATGGCGCTGCCATTGGCGGCCTGTAGTGGAGGACCGCGCCGCCCAGATCGGACGTCGAGAACCGAAGCGGGGAGGATGCTGCACTGAGCGCCCGTGTCGCATAAGAAACACCGGCCCGAAATGGAGTCAGTGATGTACAACAATTTCCCGGAATCACCAACTGTCATTGTGGAGGCGAAACCGACCTCGGGGCTTCCCTTCTGGTCGTGCAATCGGTGTTGCTGCTTTCTCGGTGCCGGTGGCACGAATTTACACGGGGGTCGGCAGCATCTGGCTTTCTGACCGAAATGGGCGTGGTAGTAGCAAAAGCCGGTCTGTGGAGGTGCCGAGGCGGGGCTCTTGGAGGCGGGGCGCATCGAGGTGGTGCAATACTGTTGCATCACCGTGTAAATGGTATCGGCTTCAGCCGCGAGCGCCACACCGTCCGTAGCCGTTGACCTGGCCAGGGCTGCTTGTACCTGCTCAGGGAGCTGGCTGAGGAACAGTTCACGAAATATAAAACACTGCAGTTCAGACCCGAGGAGGGTGAGCATGTGGCTCATCAACTCGGAAGGCTTAGCATCGCCTAACCCGGGGAGTGCGAGCAAGCGTCGTGCGCGCTCCGCCTTTGTGAGACCGAATACCTGCAGGAGGCGCGCCTTGAGCGTTTTGTACTTGTTCTCCGCGGGCGGGGTCTCCAGCAGGCTGATAATGCGGGAAGCCGTCGAGCTGTCCAGTGCGGAGACCACATACAGGTAACGGGTCTGATCCAGCACTATGTTTCGTAGTTGGAACTGAGCCTCCGCTTGAACAAACCAGGAGGCTGCCTGTTGTTCCCAAAATTGAGGGAGCTTCAAACTCGCTGCATTTACATCCATCTTGTTCGCGAGCTTGTCTCCGCGAAAATCGTCCGCGAAGCTTCGGGGTCACCAATGTAGGAATCAACGGATTCCTATCTAAATCACTGAGGTCGAGTCAGTTCAGTAAATTAACCGAATTTAATTAAACTGATGAACAAAACAAAAACATGCAGGAGCAACAGCAAACAGGTCTACACAGTAACTAGTTCCACGAGGTCTGAACTCAGAACCTCCCACCTCTGACGTCATGACGTCATCACGTTTCCCGCCACTCGGGGCACCACGTGACCAACGTGATGACGTCATCGCGTTGTTTCAGAGTTTTTACAGAAAGCTTGTTTACACTCAGCAAACGGACATAGGTGCTGTAACATTGCTTTAAAGACAGTTATTCATTTGTACAGGAGTTCATTGGTGGTTTTACCACAGGGGGAAAGTTCTGGCCCATGTCTTTGTTACCTCTAGACTTGACTATTCCAATGCTCTCCTGGCCGGCCTCCAATCTTCCACCCTACATAAACTTGAGCTCGTCCAAAACTCCGCTGCCCGTCTCCTAACTCGCACCAAGTCCTGTTCAGCCATCGCCCCTGTGCTCGCTGACCTACATTGGCTCCTGGTCCAGCACCGCCTCAATTTTTAAATTCTCATCCTTGTTTTCAAATCCCTCCATGTCCTCGCCCCTCCCTATCTCGGTAGCCTCCTCCAGCCCTACAACCCTTGAGACCTCCAATTCTGGCCTCTTGTGCCGCCCCGATTTTAATTGCTGCACTATTGGCAGCCGTGCCTTCAGCCGCCAAGGCCCTATGCTCTGGAATTCTCTCTCTGCCTCTCTACCTCTCTCTCCTCCTTTAAGATTCTCCTTAAAACCTACCTCTTTGACCATGCTTTTGGTCAACTGCCCTAATATGTGACTCGATGTCAAATTTAGGTTGATAATGCACCTGTGAAGCTCCTTGGGACGTTTTCCTATGTTAAAAGCGCTATATAAATGCAAGTTGTTGTTGTTGTTAGATGAAATGAAGAAGTAATGAACAAAGACAATGTAGTAATTGGTGACGGTGATTAATTCAAGTCACACTGGCAATTCGTTTGGGTGTAAAATGAAGTTGACTGAATTCTTCCTCAAGTTGTTTCCATTTGCCAAGCAGTGCAATCTTGCAGCGGATTATTCGATTACAAAAAGCATTATTTTAATACACAAAACAAGTTCTTTTGACAAGGTAGAGTCATTTATTACTTTCAGCCAGCCAGATTTCATCAAATCTTCTAAGCCAGAGCAGCATAATGAATTGACTCACGGGTTTATCTCATATCTTTGTTCATATAAAATATCATATTGCACAGAGGGATACTGAATAGAACATTAAATGCAGAGGAGTAATTGATTAATTCATCACTGTGTCAGGAGCACTGATGATAAACAATGATGAAAAACTGATATAGATTTATATTGTATATTAGCAATAATGCAATTTAAATGGTTCTTTACCAGTAACTCGACCAAAGCTATTCAGCATTCCACTTTGTAATGGGAGAAAAACTATTTGTTTCAGCAGAATAAAGCTATACAAAGATTTAAACAAATGCTATAACCATTCCACTTCCCATATTGAAATAAACTGATATTCAAGCTTTGACTGGTATCTTCATTTGTATGCTGAGTAAAATGTCATAGTTGTGCAGTAATTTGTCAATGAGGTACACAATACAGCTCAACTCATGCTTCCTCCAATTCATTCAATGTTAAACTTAAAAGTACGAACCTCAAAAGAATTTTCCTAGCAGCTAGGACTTGGTGATTTAACAAGAGTTTTTACAGTTAAAACAAGGGATGGTTCAAATGAATGAAATGTCTAAACATAGTGCTGGTAAAGTCGATTAACCATAACCACTGCAATCTATTGGGGTAATAGAAAACCCTTTAATCAAAGTACTTATTATGCTTCTGTATTATATTTAAGTGAACATGTGTTCATGTGCTTCTATGTTAATGCATTTTGCATTGTCTTATACCTGACTGCCTGTCCAAGTGTTTTCAATTTTTGATTGAGGGAATGCTTGCAGCAAGTTAAGGTTTTCTCATAAAGGAATGGAGTCTGAAGCAACAATGTGAAATAGGGAATTTATTTATGGTGCAGCTAATTCTCATATATATTTTTTCCTAACCAGTTATAGTAAGACATTTGTTTGTCTTTTGTTTCTGTTGGTTGATCTTCCTGAAGTGTGCACAATCCTTTGCCAAAACAGTGAGTGATCTACCTTCTTCTGGGTCTGTCACCAAGTAGCTCTGTGACCATCTGCTAGGGGGTCCACAGCAGTGGCCCAGACAAAGACTAATGTTGCTGGTGGCATCAGAGCATGTTGCTTCCTTCCCTGCTGTGGGAGATGTGGGTCCCAGTAGGTACCTGCAATAGATAACAAATGGTAAGGGGATAAAAGAAGAATACATGCTGCATTGAACAATAACAAACATTCATCTAAAAGTTATGCAGTGAAAGTCCACATTAAAACAATAACATTTTTTGGTAGTAGTAAACAGAATCATAGGGCTAAAAATTCGGGGGCTTTACGTTACCCGTTACCATCTAAAAATTGTGCAAAGAGGGTGGTCGCCACCCTTTCACCAGCTGGTGGTGGGTCTGTGATGTCCTCCATTTTCCCAGGCCTGGCAGCACTGTCGGTAAGATATATTGCCCTGCAAATTAAAACAAGCGAATGGTGACGTCAGTCACCATGCAACGCCGACTTAACGTCACCTCGACGAACTTGGATATTTGCGATGAGTTCAGCGCTGGGTCCTAAGCTAGTCAGCTAAGCCCAGCGTGCAAGCAGACTCACAGAGGTGCTGTCAGCACCTCTTAAAAAGACACACACATCTCTCAGATAGGTTTGCATTTAAGTTTTTGGACTGGGTTTTCTTGATTTTACTGAAGTAGTGGCTTGCTGCAATTCATGTTAAATTTTTTTAAGTGTTTAGGGAGTGCTGCTGGATGCTTGCCAGGCCTTGGATAGTAATGGAAGGCCTCTGAGAAGACAGAAAAAGCTACAAATACTGAGCAGGTCAGGTCACATCCGTGGAGAGAGAAACAGAGTTCACATCTCAGGAAAATATGCTGCCTGACCTGCTGAGTATTTCCAGCATTTTATGCTGTCATTTCAGATTTACAATATCTGTTCACAGAGGAAAGAGGAAGACGCAGAAGAGGGGGAAGCAGAAGAGGAGGAAGCGGAAGAGGGGGAAGCGGAAGAGGGGGAAGCGGAAGAGGGGGAAGCAGAAGAGGAGGAAGCGGAAGAGGAGGAAGCGGAAGAGGGGGAAGCGGAAGAGGAGGAAGTGGAAGAGGGGGAAGCGGAAGAGGAGGAAGCAGAAGAGGGGGACACAGAAGAGGAGGAAGCAGAAGAGGGGGAAGCGGAAGGGAGGATGCAACCCAGGGAGCCCCTTTCTGGCCGGGATGGAATCATCTGCCTGCGGTACCAGTGACCAAGCCACCACAAAGCAAACTTTCCAATCCAACTTTATACATCTATCCATCCAATATAACATCAAGAAATAAACTCATCACCCTTATGCATTCTCTTAGTGACTGTCTTTTGTGTGCCTTTGCCTGCCATACTGATGTGACACAGTGCTACCAAAGTGGCTGCACCATGGCTGGTGGAAGGCTGCTGACTTTCAGTGAGGGACACTGAAAATGGCCTTGCTGGTTGACCTTGAGGAGCTGGTGAGCTGGTGGCTGGGAGTGTCAAATCGAGTGACGGTGTTTTTTCTTCTTCATCCTCATCCTCATCCTCATCCTCCTGCTCCTCATCGTCCACTGGCTGGGCAGGCTTCATTTCTTGGGTGTGTGAAATGAGGAAGGCACAAGGGTGGAGTTTTGGTGAGGGGAGGGCAGGAATGCAAGAGGAGCATGGATAACATATGAGGGTACCAGCATCTTGTATCCATTTTGCCCCGCCGCTGGCCAAGGGCTCAGCCATGCCCCTGCCAAGAATGGCCTGCACCATCTCCTCAAAGGGGGTGAGGTGAAGTTAGAATGGGAGACGCGCCTCGTGATTGGTACAGATTGTTGGTAGGTGAGTGATTGGGTGTGGGGGGTCGTACATTGAGCAGTGTGTGAGGCTAGTGGTGCAGTTGGTAGGAGATGGCTTTTGAAGAGGGATTCACTGACCTTTACTACTGGTCTGAGGTCATGAAGCTTGTTTGGGCACTCCATTTACCCACCATACAGTGGAAAGAATCTTTCACTATTTACCCTCTCAAACATCAAATTTTGAAATCTCTTGAAAAAATACAATATTTATAAAGCATGTTTTGTTTTCCATTTTGATTTAACGAGATGGAAAGTTGTAAAGATTCCTCTCGCAGTTGCTGTATAAAAATGATGCTGAATGTAATTACCTGTAATTTGATCTGGCACACACTCGTCTACTGAAATTTCAGGCATTGCAATCTCTGGTCTTTAAAGATATGGCTACGCTTGAAACATGGTAAATGTAATATATTAAATTGGAATCGATCTTAAAGGTCAAATTTCTAAACGATTGCATTGAAGATGATTGTGGGTTTTGGGTGGCAATTTTCTAAATAAATGAAGAAGAATTTTAATTAGTTATGTGCTTTTGCTCATTGCATTTTTATGAATCATAGACAGAGGTCATTTATCCCATCTTGACTTTGGCCATGTTAGCTCTTCAGTTGGAGCTGTCTGTGTTACATTTTTAAATTCTTTTACCCTTTTTATTCTAAATATTTTTGGCTTCAGTGTATTAGACTATTCTTGTAGGTAACCTCTCACTCCCTACATCGTTGAGAGTGTTTTTATTTTCCCTGATATCAGGATAAAAAACAGAGAACCCTTAGTTTACTTCAGCGACTGCTTCTATGGAGCCCCTCCACAGAATCCTCTTTGTCTTTATCAACTAAATAATATTCACATTAGACCTTACTGGTTCCTCATATAGTTAAAACTGATAAATGGTCGCTAACTCTAGTGCTAAAACTATAATTACTTTATACAAAGGCAATATTGTATCATTAAGTTGGGACATGATTTCTGTGAGTAAAGCTGTTTTTTACTCCTTAAGTATCATGACCAAATTAAAGGAGCTGATACCAAGCGATCCTTGAGGTTTTGTCACAGCCTCCTCTAATTTCCCAGCTCGTATTATTTTCTTCTTAAATAAGTTCTTTTGCCAAAATGTACTACTTCACATTTCTCTGCATTGAATTGTATTTACCACCTATCTGTCCACTTTTCTAATCTGCTCATGTCCACCTGCAATCTTCTGCATTCTTCCTCAATGTTTAGTATGACCCTCCCACCCAAGTTGATACTATCAGCAATTTTTATATTATTCCTCTTCTGTCTTTTTCCAAATCACTTATAAAAATGGAGAGCAAAAGAGGTTCAAGTATAGATCCCTGAGCCACATTTTGCCAATCCAAAAAACCTCCATTTACCCCTACTCTTTTCTCTCTGTCTTCCAGCCATCCCTATCTATGCATTTATATTCTCTTTAATAACATGCGCTTTAACTTTTGTGTTGCCTCTTATGTAGCACTTTATCAAATGCTTTCTGAAAATCCATATACACGTCCATTCAGAAAATTCAATTAACCTAGCCAAGCATGACTCTACTATTCAATGCTGACTGTTCCTGATTAGCCCTGCCTTTCTCAGTGTTCACTAACTTCATCCCATATTATGTAC
This sequence comes from Somniosus microcephalus, assembly GCF_052327205.1. Taxonomy (NCBI): domain Eukaryota; kingdom Metazoa; phylum Chordata; class Chondrichthyes; order Squaliformes; family Somniosidae; genus Somniosus; species Somniosus microcephalus. Next base: position 73,937,563 of record NC_140991.1, read on the forward strand.
TCAAGAGGTAAACTCATAAAATGAAAATTAGTAGTTGGAAGTTCATGGACAGCACACATGCAAATTTCTGATATGTGCAACTGATGGGTGAGACGCCATACCAGTAACACTGCAGTAAGACTTGCTGGTCTACAATTTTTTTGGCTTATCCTTTTCCCCTTTCCTGATATTCATAATCTTCCAGTCCTTTGGCACAATTCCCATTTTCAAAGATTAAAGAAAATTATGATAGTACCTCAGCTATCTGTTCCTGACCTTCGGTATTTAATGAATGCATACCTGAAGAAATGTTAAATGTGTCTGGTGATTTTTCTATTTATGCTTGATTGTTGCGCCTGCCACTGGATTCATTATCTACACCTTCCATCAATGGTGCACTGTGGCTGCAGTATGTATTAAGTGTAGGATGCACTGTAGCAACTCACCAAAGTCACTTCATCAACACCTCCCTCCCCTGCAAGCTCTACCAATGAGAGAGAACAATAGCAGCAATGTTGTGGGAACACCATCACCTCCAAGTTCCCCTTCAAGTCATACACCATCCTGACTTAGACTAATGTCACCGTTCCTTCATCATCATTGGGTCAGTATCCTGGAATTCTCTACCCACCACCATTATGGGAGCACTAGTACTACAAGGTCTGCAGTGGTTCAAGGAGAAGATATGGACAACAAATACAGACTCAGGCCGGAATTTTAACGACACTCAGGGTGCGGGTTTGGAGCCGGGTCCGCTGACAAAATCACAAAGCTTGACAGCGGGTCAGTATCCCACTGTAAACCCGCCTCCTTGTCAGTTTCCCAAGTGTCGGGTCTGTCATCCCTGAACAAATCTGTCCAAGAATGCAATGTGTTGAAAATAAAGATTTCAATGTTTGACAGAACATTACCAGAAACTTCACATGAACATTGGCTAAACCACCCAAGTGCCTACCCTTGTGCGTTGTTAGTTGATATGCTTGCAGTAGGATGAGGGTGAGTGTGAGGGGTGGCTAGTGAGATGGGAAGTGATAATGTAGATGGGTGGAGGTGCAAGGTAAGTTAGTGTGAGTAAAGATGTGCAGGAGTAGGAGAGGGAAGGCAGCGTGACGGGGATGTGATGAGTAGCACAGCAGGATGATATTGGGTGCGGCTTGGCAGTAACGTTTCGTGATCTACTGAGATCATTGAAAGGTTTGCGCCACTGCAGCCTGGTCCTCCTGACGACATCTCTGCTTGTGCCCTCCTGTGCATACGAACATATGAATTAGGAGCAGGAGTAGGTCATTTGGCCCTTCGAGTCTACTCCACCATTCAATAAGATCATGGCTGATCCGATTACTCCACATTCCCGCCTACCCCCGATAACTTTTCACCCCCTTGCTTACCAAGAATCTATCTACCTCTGCCTTAAAAATATTCAAAGACTCTGCTTCCACCGCCCTCTGAGGAAGAGAGTTCCAAAGACTCACGACCCTCTGTGAGAAAAAATTTCTCATCTCTGTCTTAAATGGGTGACCCCTTATTTTTAAACAGTGACCCCTAGTTCTAGATTCTCCCACAAGAGGAAACATCCTCTCCACATCCACCCTGTCCAGACCCCTCAGGATCTTATATGTTTCAATCAAGTCACCTCTTCCTCTTCTAAACTCCAGCGGATACAAGCCTAGCCTGTCCAATCTTTCCTCATAAGACAACCCACCCATTCCAGGTATTAGTCTAGTAAACCTTCTCTGAACTGCTTTCAATGCATTTACATCCTTCCTTAAATAAGGAGACCAATACTGTACACAGTACTCCAGATGTGTTCTCACAATGCCCTGTATAACTCATGTAAGAAATCACACAACACCAGGTTATAGTCCCAGGGCTAGAAATTGACTTTGGGGCGGCCAGCTCGCTTGCGCCCAGAAATTACCGCTGCGCGCGGAGCCACTTGCGTCCGCCGGATATTCAGTTTCAGCGCCCCAAGTCGAAGCCGGCCGCAAATCAAGGGTTTCGGCGCCCCCGCTTGGGGCGCTGAAACTGAATATCGGCGCACTAAGTGCCGCAGCGCCACCCGCTGCGGAGCGGCAGGCTGCGGTACTGCAGGCCTTCCTCCCTCTCTTAAGGGGGAGGTGCCTGCAACAGCGTGATCGCCGCTTGCTAGTGCCGGCAAATGAGCCCGGCACCATGGAGAAGTGCCGGGCTCCCGGAAAACAGCCGGCAATGCCGCGGGGGGGGGGGTGGAGGAGGCCGGGGAAGGAGGTGCGGGCAGGCGGCCGCCGAAAAAGCGGCCGGCCGCACATCCGCCTTAACTCGCCCCACTACCGCATCAGGTAGGCCCCGTTTTCTGGTCGCTGTGTGCGGCCGCCGCGGAAGAGGCGGCCGCAACTCAATATGGCGGTCGGGCCGGTAGCGGGGCGGTAGCGGGGCACTGCACACACCGATGACATCATCGGTGGCGGCGCAGCGCTACTGGCTAACGCCGCCATTACCGCACCGCTGAATATCGGGGAAAGTTTAGCAAGTGGCGCAAAAGCCCTCTTTGGGCGAAAACTGGGCGCAAAGCCAACCGAATTTCTAGGCCCAACAGTTTTATTTGAAATCACAAGCTTTCGGAGCGCTGCTCCTTCGTCAGCTGAAGTGGAGAGATGCATAAAGACACAGCTTATATAGTCAGAGAATAATGCCAGATGATTACAGGTAATCTTTCTAACTGCCATTTGTCACACCTCGGCAGAGAGATAATCACAGCAATCAAAGGTGTGAATGGTGTCCAAACAGGTCAGTCAGGAAAACATTATATCAAAGAACAATGAGGTGGGGTCACAAGGGGTCAAATGTTGCAGATGCTGGGGTCTGTATGAAAAACAAAAAACAGACAAAACAACAATTTTTTTTGCTGGAAATCACAGCAGGTCGGCCGCATCTGTGTAGAGAGAACAAGCCAATGACAACTCGAGTCTGGATGACCCTACGTCAGGTGGGGTTACATGTAGCGTGACATGAACCCAAGATCCCGGTTGAGGTCGTCCTCATGAGTGCGGAACTTGGCTATCAGTTTCTGCTCTACGATTTTGCATTGTCGTGTGTCTCGAAGGCCGCCTTGGAGAATGCTTACTCGAAGATCGGAGGCTGAATGTCTTTGACTGCTGAAGTGTTCCCCGACTGGGAGGGAACACTCCTGCCTGGCAATTGTTGCGCGGTGTCCGTTCATCCGTTGTCGCAGTGTCTGCATGGTCTCGCCGATGTACCATGCTCCGGGGCATCCTTTCCTGCAACGTATGAGGTAGACAACGTTGGCCGAGTCACATGAGTATGTACCATGTACCTGGTGGGTGGTGTCCTTACGTGTGATGATGGTATCTGTGTTGATGATCTGGCGTGTCTTGCAGAGGTTGCCGCGGTAGGGTTGTGTGGTGTCGTGGTCGCTGTTCTCCTGAAAGCTGGGTAATTTGCTGCGAACGATGGTCTGTGTGAGGTTAGGCGGCTGTTTGAAGGCGAGTAGTGGAGGTGTGGGGATGGCCTTAGCGAGGTGTTCATCATCATCGATGACATGTTGAAGGCTGCGAAGAACATGGCGTAGTTACTCCGCTCCGGGGAAGTACTGGACGACGAAGGGTACTCTGTTGGTTGTGTCCCGTGTTTGTCTTCTGAGGAGGTCTATGCGATTTTTTGCTGTGGCCCGTCGGAACTGTCGATCGACGAGTCGAGCGTCATATCCCGTTCTTACGAGGGCGTCTTTCAGCGTCTGTAGGTATCCATCGCGTTCCTCCTCGTCTGAGCAGATCCTGTGTATTCGCAGGGCTTGTCCATAGGGGATGGCTTCTTTAACGTGGTTAGGGTGGAAGCTGGAGAAGTGGAGCATCCTGAGGTTGTCCGTGGACTTGCGGTAGAGTGAAGTGCTGAGGTATCCATCTTTGATGGAGATTCGTGTGTCCAAGAATGAAACCAATTCTGAGGAGTAGTCCATGGTGAGTTTGATGGTGGGATGGAACTTGTTGATGTTATCATGTAGTCTTTTCAGTGATTCTTCACCGTGGGTCCATAGGAAGAAAATGTCGTCGATGTATCTGGTGTATAGCATTGGTTGGAGGGCCTGTGCAGCGAAGAAGTCTTGCTCGAACCTGTGCATGAAGATGTTGGCGTATTGGGGTGCGAATTTGGTCCCCATGGCTGTTCTGTGTGTTTGGCTAAAGAACTGGTTGTCAAAGGTGAAGACATTGTGGTCAAGGATGAAGCGGATGAGTTGTAGGATGGTGTCTGGAGATTGGCTGTTGTTGGTGTTGAGTACTGAGGCTGTCGCAGCGATGCCATCATCGTGGGGGATACTGGTGTAGAGTGCCGAGACGTCCATTGTGGCGAGGAGTGTTCCTGGTTCAACTGGTCCGTGGGTGCTGAGTTTCTGTAAGAAGTCTGTAGTGTCGCGACAGAAGCTGGGGGTTCCCTGTACAATGGGTTTCAGGATGCCCTCGACGTATCCAGAGAGGTTCTCACACAGGGTTCCGTTGCCTGATACGATAGGACGTCCAGGTGTGTTGGCTTTGTGTATCTTTGGGAGGCAGTAGAAGTCTCCCACGCGGGGAGTACGTGGGATGAGAGCGCGTAGGATGCTTTGAAGGTCTGGATCGAAGGTCTTGATCAGTCTGTTGAGTTGGCGGGTGTGTTCTTTGGTCGGATCTGCGGGTAACTGTCTGTAGTGTTTCTGGTTGTCCAGTTGTCGGTATGCTTCTTTGCAATAGTCCGTTCTGTTCTGTATGACGATGGCTCCTCCTTTGTCTGCTGGTTTGATGACGATGTTGCGGTTGGTCTTGAGAGCATGGATGGCGTTGCGTTGTGCCCGGGTGACATTCTGGACTGTCTTGTGAGTGCGGCTGATGAATCTGGCAATGATGCATCTCCTGACAGCTTGAGCATACATGTCAAGCTTAGGGCAGCGACCCTCCGGAGGGGTCCAATTTGACTCTTTCTTCTTCGGTTGCTGCACTGCGGATCCCTCTGTCTGCTGTTCCGGATCATTGGTTGTCTCATTGGGTTCGCTGCTGACATCTTGGGATTTGTGGAAGAATTCCCGGAGCCTCATTCTCCTGATAAATTCCTCTGTGTCTGCCGCGAGACCGATGGGGTCCATTTTGGTGATGGGGCAGAAATTGAGCCCTCGGCTGAGAACTTCAATTTTGTCTGGTTGAAGGGTGTGGTCGGACAAGTTGATGATGGACTTCCCTGTGGTTTCAACCGTGGTACCGGGGGAGGCTTGGTTGCTGCTGGTGGTGATGCCGAGTTTCTCAAGCTTCCTGTTCTTGGTGTGCATGTAGGCAGTGTAGTTCTCTCTACACAGATGCGGCCGGACCTGCTGTGATTTCCAGCAAAAAAAAATGTTTTTTTGTCTGTTTTTTGTTTTTCATACAGACCCCAGCATCTGCAACATTTGACCCCTTGTGACCCCACCTCATTGTTCTTTGATGTAATGGTTTCCTGACTGACCTGTTTGGACACCATTCACACCTTTGATTGCTGTGATTATCTCTCTGCTGAGGTGTGACAAATGGCAGTTAGAAAGATTACCTGTAATCATCTGGCATTATTCTCTGACTATATAAGCTGTGTCTTTATGCATCTCTCCACTTCACCTGACGAAGGAGCAGCGCTCCGAAACCTTGTGATTTCAAATAAAACTGTTGGTCTATAACCTGGTGTTGTGTGACTTCTTACATTTGTCCACCCCAGTCCAACACCGGCATCTCCACACCCTATGTAACTCAAGCATAACCTCCCTACTTTTGTATTCAATTCCCTCGCAATAAATTAAAACATTCTATTAGTTTTCCTAATTACTTGCTGTACCTGCATAGTAACCTTTTGCGATTCATGCACTAGCACACCCAGATCCCTCTGCATCTCAGAGCTCTGCAATCTCTCACCATCTAGATAATATGCTTCTTTTTTACTCTTCCTGCCAAAATGGACAACTTCACATTTTCCCACATTATACTCCATTTGCCAGGTCTTTGCCCATTCACTTAACCTATCTATATCTCTTTGTAACCTCCTTATGTCTTCTTCACAATTTACTTTCCTACCTATCTTTGTATCATCAGCAGATTTAGCAACCATACCTTCGGTCCCTTCATCCAAGTCATTTATATAAATTGTAAGAAGTTGAGGCCCCAGCACTGATCCCTGTGGCACACTGCTCGTTACATCTTGCCAATCAGAAAATGACCCATTTATGCCTACTCTCTGTTTCCTGTTAGCTAGCCAATCTTCTATCCATGCCAATATGTTACCCCCTACACTATGAGCTTTTATTTTCTGCAATAACCTTTGATGTGGCACCTTATCAAATGCCCTCTGGAAATCTAAGTACAGTACATCCACCGGTTCTCCTTTATCCACAGCACATGTTACTTCCTCAAAGAACTCCAATAAATTGGTTAAACGTGATTTCCCTTGCACAAAACCATGTTGACTCTGCCTGATTACTTTGAACTTTTCTAAGTGCCCTGCTATAACGTCTTTAATAATAGCTTCTAACATCTTCCCTATGACAGATGTTAAGCTAACTGGCCTGCAGTTTCCTGCTTTCTGTCTCCCTCCCTTTTTGAGTAAAGGAGTTACATTCACTATTTTCCAATCTAATGGAACCTTCACCGAATCTAGGGAATTTTGGAAAATTAAAACCAACGCGTCAACTATTTCACTAGCCACTTTTAAAACCCTAGGATGAAGTCCATCAGGACCCGGGGACTTGTCAGCCCGCAGCTCCAACAATTTGCTCAGTACCACTTCCCTGGTGATTATAATTTCCTTGAGTTCCTCCCTCCCTTCCATTTCCTGACTTACAGCTATTTCTAGGATGTTACTTGTATCCTCTATAGTGAAGACCGATGCAAAATACCTGTTCAATTCAACTGCCATCTCCTTATTTTCCATTATTAATTCCCCAGACTCACTTTTTATAGGACCAACCCTCACTTTGTTAACTCTTTTCTTTTTTAAATATCTATAGAGACTCTTACTATCTTTTTATATTTCTAGCTCGCTTTCTCTCGTACTCTAATTTTTCTCTCCTTATTAATCTTTTAGTCATTCTTTGCTGTTTTTTATATTCTGTCCAATCTTCTGACCTGCCACCCATCTTTGTGCAATTATATGCTTTTTCTTTAAGTTTAATACTATCTTTAACTTTTTTAGTTAACCACGGATGGTGGGTCCTCCCCTTGGAATTTTTCTTTCTTGTTGGGATGTATATATTCTGTGTATTTTGAAATATCCCCTTAAATGTCTGCCACTGCAACTCTATTGACCTATCCCTTAACCTAATTTGCCAGTTCACTTTAGCTAGCTCTGCTTTCATGCCCTCATAATTGCCCTTATTTACGTTTAAAATACTAGTCTTGGACCCACTCTTCTCTCTCTCAAACTGAATGTAAAATTCAATCATATTATGATCGCTGCTACCTAGGGGCGCCTTCACTATGAGGTCATTAATTAATCCTATCTCGTTGCACAATACCAGGTCTAGCATAGCCTGCTCTCTGGTTGGCTCCAGAACATGCTGTTGTAAGAAACTATCCCAAAAACATTCCATGAACTCCTCATCTATGCTACCTTTGCCCATCTGATTTTTCCAGTCTATATGCAGGTTAAAATCCCCCATGCTTATTGCCGTACCCTTCTGACAAGCTCCCATTATTTCTTCCTTTATACTCCATCCTACCATGTGGTTACTGTTAGGGGGCCTGTACACCACTCCCACAAGTGACTTCTTGCCTTTATTATTTCTCATCTCTACCCAAACTGCTTCTACATCCTGGTTTCCTGAACTTAGGTCAATCCTCTCTATTGTGCTAATACCATCATTAATTCACAGAGCCACCAGGCAACGTGCAACCAGGCTGCGTTGGTCTTCTGGAGAGGTCTCTTCTGCCCATTGGAAGGGAAGAGTACCTCACTGCGTGCTGTGACTCCCTCCATAAGTATATGGATGGAGTCATGGGAGAGCCTGGGCGCAGCCGTCCACCTTTGTGTAGTGCTTGTCAGTGTTTGCAGCACCTCAATGCTTCAGAACACTGACAGCAAAACTGTCGAAATGAATGTGGACATGGCCCCTTTAAGGAAACCGGCTGATGCGCGTCATCAAATGATGTCATTAGACCCGCTTCCTTTTAATTGGCTGGGTGGACTTAACAAGCCCAATCAGGGAAAAATCACTTGGAGGAGGCGGGATGAAGACAGGTGCGGAATTTGAGGCCGCTGTCTGCTCCGGCTGCACTGGACTCGCCATGGCTGGCGAAATCGCGGCCTCAGTGTCACCCACATCCCAAGAAACAATAAAAAAACTCTCAAAATCAATATGAGCTCTTCACCTTTGAGTGGTCCCATTGCTTCTTTGACTACCGTTTTACTTCAAGGCTCTTGCTAGTTCCCTTTAAGTAGACCACCAGTCCTTTTATCATATTGCTTATTAGTTTTCCTAGTATCTCTTTATGTTTCCTTTCTATACCTTTTATAATTCACAATGTTCTTCTGTATTAATCCACTTAGCTAAATGCCTGTTTCTTAAAACTTAATTTTTTTTCTAGCCTTTCTATTTATCCATGAATCCGGTGCCTTTGAAGCAAACCTTTTACTCCTAGCCAGAATGTATTTAACCTGTATCATACCCATCTAGTACTTAAATATCTCTGACCACTGACCCGATGATTAATCTGCCATTTTCCTAACCAATTAAGCTGAACTAAGTTCATTTCACGCCACTGAAATTAACTAGTTTCCAGTCAAGCACCTTTACCTTGGGCTCCGTTTCATGGTCTATTCTCAATGTGAAACTAATTAGGTGCGAGTCACTATTTCACAAGTATTTGTCTATCTTGCTTGATATGTATGTTAAAACATGTTTGTATTCTGACCTACTATCACACCAAAATGTAATATATTCTTTTGGGTATGTGTACAACTACAATGATGTAGAAATCTATTACTTATAAAAACAGTTATATACTAGTTGGTCTGTATACTATAGTTTTGGTTCTAAATATTCTAAAATGTTTAAACAAGCACTGATTATTAAACTGAAAAGAATAACAGGAGTAGATGTAAGTAGAATTGTACTATTCAAATTTGTTCAGCTAACAGAAATATTCAGGTATTTCACACACATATATGGTGCTAAAAGGTCTAAGTTAGAGATCGCAGATGGACAGACTGTTCATAATTAGATAATAATGATAGAGAAAGGCCAGTAGGAGACAAATTTAAAAATGGGACACATGCTGTCTTGCACTCTCTGTAGTCACAGCAACAGCTGTATCCATATTTTATATGTTCATTTGTGACAGGGGATGGGAAAGAAGGTCACTCATGTTCAACTCCATAATCTATATTTCATTCAATTCCGTATCTATTTTACACATTGAACAGCAGCATTATCAAATCATGATGCATACGGAGCATAAATTGATTCACACCAGTTTTCAGATGCCACGCATGCCAGAAGAATCAAAACTTACGACCATCCGAAATTGGCAATCTTCCTATTGCAGGCGATCTGCCAGCGTCTGTTGTGCCTCCAGAAGCAGCTCGTCAGCGTCGAGGGATCTAATTTTCAGGCTTACTGTGTCGGCAGCAGTGGTCCTCGGGTAAGTGCTGGGCGGGGGGGGAATGAAATTGGAAGGGGGAGCGATTGCAGGCCAGCAGCGGTCCTCAGGAGTGCTGTGGAGCTGGGACGAGCCTCTCCTCGCTCCACATAAAACTTTAAAAATATTTTTTTTACTCACTTGCTGGGCTGCATCCATGCCAGCAAAACCTGAATGGAGCAGCCCAATTTCCCAGAGGGTTCCTGAAACAAGTGTTAGACTCCTCATTTGCATATGCAATATTTTGAAACATAACCATTAAATTTAAATCATAGAATCATAGAATGATACAGCACAAAAGGAGGCCATTCAGCCCAACATGCCTGTGCCGGCTCTATGAAAGAGCTATCCAGTTAGTCCCATTCCCCTGCCCTTGCCCAATAGCCTGGCAAATTTTTCTCCTTCAAGTATTTATCCAATTCCCTTTTGAAAGTTATTATTGAATCTGCTTCCACCACCTGTTCAGCCAGTAAATTCCAGATCATAACAACACCCTGCTAAACAAATTCTCCTCATCTTGCCTCTGGTTCTTTTGCCAACTACTTTAAATCTGTGTCCTCTGGTTACAGACCCTTGTGTGATTGGAAACAGTTTCTCCTTATTTACTTCATGATTTTAAACACCTCCATTAAATCTCCCCTTAACCTTCTCTGCTCTAAGGAGAATGATCCTAGTTTCTCCGGTCTCTCCATGTAACTGAAGTCCCACAGCCCTGGTACCATTCTAGTAAAAACAGAAAATGCTGGAAATACTCAGCAGGTCGGGCAGCATCTGTGGAGAGAGAAACGGAATTAATGTTTCGGTCGATGGCCTTTCATCAGAACTGTCAGAAAGGTCATCGACCTGAGATGTTGGCTGGGCACGATTGGAGGCGAGGCGGGTGGGAATTTGCAATATCTTGGAGCGGGTCAGAAACCCGCCGTCATACCGCCCCCAAGCATCTTTCCCTCGGGTGGGTTTGCCGGCGCAGCAGCGACCCGAATGGCAGAGGCGGGCGAGCTCATTTAAATTATTATCAGGTACTTTTCAGACCCTTAAGAGTCTTTTTAACCCTACCTTTCAAATTTCCCTGGATGACCACGGGAATCATGCAGCTCAGGAACCACGTTGGTCAGCCTGAGGCGGAAGTTGAGTGGCCATTGATCCAGCTGATTAGTGCACAGCATGGAAAGTACAATAATAACACCCACCTCACAGCTGGCCACTTTCCTCAGGCAGAAGCTGTTGCTGACTGCATTGCCAGCACAGAGTTAGCTTTCTAGATGTTGCAAATGTTTGCATCAAAGTCGCCATCCAGTCTCACCTCATTGTTAGAATCTATCATATCATTGACAGATTGCTTCTGTCATCTCTACTTGACCTGCCATCTATTCCATCAGCATAGGTGCCATTTATACTGTCTCTCATTGGTCCTCAGATTCGGACAACAATGAGCCCCAACACCAGGCACACCAGGCATGCCAGCAGTACCAACAACAACACCACCAACCTTCGCCTCAACCACCTGATGCGCCACAGGACAGAGCGCATCAGCGCAGAGCTGCACCGCGCCGGAGGCGATACCCCCAACACAGGGTATACAGGCAGAGGATGAGCTTCCTCAACATGATGGAGCAGCAGTGCCAAAGGAGGCTCAGGCTATCACTCCAGGTTGTCGCAGACATTTGCACAATGCTGGACCAAGACCCGCAGCCTAGAGGACCTGGTGGACATGCCTTACCAGTGGCTGTCAAATTCACAACCACCCTCAACTTCTTCACCTCAGGCTCCTTCCAGGGATCTGCAGCAGACATTTGTGGCATCTCACAGTCGGCCGCCCACAGATGCATCACACAGGTCATCGATGCCCTGTTTGACAAGTCAGCAAATTATATCAACTTTATCACTGATGAAGCCAATGTTGCTGAATGGGCGCTGGCCTTTGCTACTCTGGCTGGTTTCCCACGGGTGCAGAGAGTCATCGACTGCACTCATGTGACCATCAGGGCACCACATCATCACCCAGGAGTGTTTGTCAACCCCAAGGGCTTCCACTCCTTCAATGTTCAGCTCGTCTGCAATCATATGTAGCTCATCATGCATGTGTGTACCAAATTCCCTGGCAGCTGCCATGACTCTTTTGTCCTGCGCCAGTCCACCCCCCCTCAGCTCTTTGCTCTTCCAAACAGACTTTCTGGCTGACTGCTTGGAGACAAGGGCTATCTACTGAAGATGTGGTTCATGACACCCTTGAGGAGGCCAAGTACTGAGGCTGAGGAGAGTTATAATGAAGGTCACATTTCCATCAGATATGTCATAGAGCAGACAATAGGCATGCTGAAAATGCGCTTCAGATGCCTTGACAGGTCTGGAGGAGCCCTTCAGTACACACCAGCCAGGGTCTTCAGAATCGTCATGGTCTACTGCATCCTACACAACATAGCGCAGCAGCGAGGATTAGTGCTGCATGAGGAGCAAGGTACTGAACGCAGAGCCTCTTCAGAGGAGAAGGAGGAGGAGCATCACCTGGAAGATGACGAGGAGGAGGAGGAGCAGGAGGAACTGTGGTCCAGATGCTAGCAGCGCCCGAGCACATTGCTGCCCGGGAGGCCAGGGATGGCCTCATCATAGCCAGATTTACTTAACTTTATGCTGTAAACCCATATGGCTGCCACATGCTGTGCCAGGTTGGCACCACCCCACAGCAACAGCATAAAGCATCCCTACAACGACCAGGCCATTCCTTTCACACTGACCACCATTGCTGGAGGTAATGTTATGTGTCACCATTCACTCCAACTCACTAAACCACTTCCAAAGGTGCACACAAATTTGTCCAAGTAGTGAAAATAAAGATTTTTATGTGTGACATCACAGTAACAGTGGCTACCCTTGCGAATCTACTTGTGTGTCATCTTTCTCTTACCCTTCTACGAGGTGCTACCCCTGTGGCTTCAGCAGAGGTAGAGGCAGCCTGCTCACTTCTCTGCTGCGACTGCTTAGACAATCCTGGCGGACATCCTCTGGGTTTTGGAGCCTCTGATGGCCCCGCCAAAGTCTGCTCCTCCTGCGACCGTGCAGGGGCAGACTTGGCCATCGTGATCCGAGGAGCAATAAAGGGTTCTGACTGAGGAGGTGGCAATGGGGAAGAAGTGTGAGTATTTTGAGAGGAGCCCCCAGTTCCATGTGCCCTCTCATGGGCTACCCGCACTTCCTGGCTAGCAAGGAGCTGGTGAGCACCTTGCTGCACATCAGTGGGGGCCTGAGGAACCACGTCGACATTGACATCCCTCCTAGACAGGAGGTCTATGAGCCTCTGCCATCTATGCTCCATAGATAACCATCTATTCTCCATAGAGATCATGTGCTCCTGTGAGTGGCACATTAGCTGCTCCATGCAGGTGGCCTTCCTATCCATGGAAGAGCCTACAGTCACTGTCGCCGGTGACACAGTGGTGCTCATGTTGGAGATGGATTCCTCCATTCTCTGCACAGTTGCAGACATCGCGCTCGCAAAACCTGTCAGAGCCCCCTGCACTTCTTGCTGCACCTCAAGGAATGCCCTCTTTCTGGATGGCCTCCAAGGCTCAGCATCTGCATGCAGCTGAAAAGAGCTGGGAGCGTCCTGCGCCCTCTGGTGAGGAGTCTCCACTGCTGTCCCTGTCTCCACCATCTGCTCTTGCTCACTTGTGAGACACCAGGTGACAACATTACTCTATCTCGCGTGGCACCCACCGAGGTGTGCGTATCTGTGCTGGTGCTGGGTGCGCTTATGTCTGATGAAGGTGCACTCTCAGAGGCTGGAGGCTCCTCTAAGGAGTCGTCTTCCTCTTCCTCCTGGACAGTGGGGGGTGGGGGGGGGGGCGGTGCTCTTGATGGACCTGTGGGAGAGTAAAGTGATGAGTTAGATATGTCATATAAAGAATAGGTACAGATACCACTATGCACATGATGACCATTCAGTGGCTGATGACTTCAGTCCCCATATGAGTGACTGAAGTATGCCATGTGGCTGTATGATATGTAATTCAGTCATCAGGTTGCTGAGATGACCCTTCTCTCCGTCTCCCAACTCCAGCTGCTCGGCCACTCCCGGAACTTCTAAGGCAGCCTCATCTGCTGTTGTGAGGGTTGCCAATGATGGAGGCCCACCTCCAGTTCTCTCCCTCTCCCTCTTACTGTGGGCTCTCTTTTCCTGCAAGGAGGGAAAGAAGAGGTTGAGTGAGAGTGATGGAATGAGTGTAAGTAATGGATGGGTTACATCTTTAGAGGAACACTATGATGGAGTGGGATGCCAATGCCAACTGGCCTTTTTGTGTGTTGTTAGTTGGTATGATTTCATTAGGATGAGCGTGAGTGTGAGCAGTGGCTAGTCAGATGGGGATGTGATAATGTAGATAGAGAGGTGGCTGGGTGGACATGCAAGGTATGTTGGTGTGAGTAAGGATGTGCAGGAGCAGGGTTCGGAAGGCAGAGTGATGGGGATGTGATGAGAGGTGCAGTAGGATGAAGTGGAGTGTGGTTTTGTACTCACCTTTCCTGATCTAATGAGATCATTGAAACATTTCCGGCACTGCAGCCGGGTCCTCCTGACCACATCCCTATTGTTTACCTCCTCTACTATTTGGAGCCAGGCTCTTTTGGTCTCCTGGGGAAGTCTTTTCCGCCCATTAGAAGGGAAGGGGACCTCCGTGCGTGCTCTGACTTCCTCCACAAACATATGGAGGGAGTCATCGGAGAACCTGGGTGCAGCCCTCTGTGTCCGTGCGGTCATCTCTGGAACTGTTTGCAGCAGTCCAATTGTGCAGTGTGCTGCCTGCACACTCCAAGCTGAACCTTCAAATGCAATGTAGCCATGGCTCCTTTAAATATACCATCAGAAATGCGTCATTGATGACGTCATCAGACCTGCACCATTTACTAGGGCCGGGTAACGCGCAGGGTGGGCTTAATAGGCCCCATTAACGCAAAGTCGATTTCAGGAGCGGGATGTAATCAATAACGGGATTACGACTCGCCACGCTGACCGCCCACACCCGACCCGCCCAGGTAAACAAAATTCTAGCTGTTAACTCTGTATCTTGCTCCACAGATGCTGCCTGACCTGTTGAGTATTTCCAGCATTTTCTGTTTTTATTTCAGATTTCCAGCATCCGCAGTATTTTGCTTTTGTACCATTCTAGTAAATCTCCTCTGCATCCTCTCTAAGGCCTTGACATCGTTCTTAAAGTGTGGTGCCCAGAATTGGCCAGAATACCCCAGCTGGGGCCTAACCAGTGTTTTATAAAGGTTTAGCATAACTTCCTTGCTTTTGTACTCTATGCCTCTCTTTATAAAGCCAAGGATCCCGTATGCTTTATTAACAGCCTTCTCAACTTGTCCTGCCACCTTCAAAGATTTGTGTACATACACGCCCAGGTTTCTATTTTCCTGCACCCCTTTTAAAATTGCACCATTTAGTTTATTATGCCTGTCTTCATTCTTCCTTCCAAAAATGCATCACTTCACACTTCTCTGCGTTAGATTGCATCTGCCATGTGTCTGCCCATTTCACCAGTCTGGTTATGTCCTCCTGAAGTTTATTACGATCCTCCTCATTGTTTATTACATTTCTGACTTTTCTACTTTGAGGACTGCCAACCTTTAAGTACCTCCTCTTTATCTATTTTTATCCTATGCAATATTGCTGCTACCTCCTCCTTTACTGCTATATTGGCAGTATCCTCTCCTCTGTTGAAGACAGATGCAAAGTACTCATTTTAGTCCCTCAGCCATGCCCTCTGCCTCCATGAGAAGATCTCCTTTTTGGTATTTGTGTTTATAAAACATCTTTTGGTTTCCTTATCTGTTAGCTGCTAATCTATTCTCATAGTCTCTCTTTTCCCCTCTTATTCCCTTTTTTTAGATCTCTTCTGTACTTTCTATATTCAGCTTGGTTCTCTACTGTATTATGATCCTTATAATTGTCATAAGCCTCCTTTTTCTGTTTCATTTTAACCTCTATATCTTTAGCCACCCAGGGACCTTTAACTTTGGTTGCCATTCCTTTCCTCCTCATGGAAATGTGTCTACTCTGTACCCAAACCACCTTGTCTTTGAGGGCCTCCCACTGTTCAATTACGGTTTTGCCTGCCAATTTTTGATTCCAATCCACCCTTTTCAACTCACTGGCTAGCCCTCTTCCAGTTAAGTACTTTTATGCTTGATTGTTCCTTGTCCTTTTCCATAACCATTCTAAACCTGATGATATTATGATTACTGTTCCCTAAATACTCTTCCACTGAAACATGCTTCATTTGCCCCACTTCATTCCCTAGAACGAGATCCAGCACAGCTTCCTTCCTTGTTTGTCTGGAAACACACTGGTCAAGCAAATTCTCTTGTACACATTTCAGAAATTCCTCCCCCTCTTTGCCCTAACACTGTTACTATCCCAGTCTATTTTAGGATAATTGAAGACCCCATTATCACTACTCTGTAGTTCTCACATTCTTCTGTGATTTGCCTGGAAATTTGCTCCTCTATCTCCTTCCCACTATTTGGTGGCCTGTAGTATACACCCAGTAGTGTAATTGCTTCCCTATTTTTCCTTAATTCTAACGAAATAGATTCTGTCTTTGACCCCTCAACTACATCAGCCCTCTCCAGTGCTATAATAGTTTCTTTGATCAATATTGCCACGTCCCCATCTTTTTTCCTTCCCTATCTATCTTGTAGCCAGGAATATTAAGTGCCCGTTCCTCCCCTTCTTTAAGCCAGGTCTCTGTTATTGCCACTATATCATAGTCCCATGTGGCGGCTTGTGCCTGCAGCTCACCAA
This sequence comes from Somniosus microcephalus, assembly GCF_052327205.1. Lineage (NCBI taxonomy): Eukaryota > Metazoa > Chordata > Chondrichthyes > Squaliformes > Somniosidae > Somniosus > Somniosus microcephalus. Next base: position 73,953,961 of record NC_140991.1, read on the forward strand.
CCTAATTTACCACACTACATACATTTAAGCACATGCACTCCAAACTCATCTTAGACTACCTCGCATTTTTTCCCCTGTCTAATCACTCCTATATCTGAACTATTCTTTGCTCTAGTGCTATTAGCCTCTCCCAGTCCTCTGTGCACCTTGTTCCCCTCTCTAATGTTTCATCCTGGTGCCCATCCCTCTGCCAAACTAGTTTAAAACCTCCCCCACATCACCAGTTAATCTTCCCGTATGATTATGTATACTTTACAGTCCTATCAATTTTGACACCAGTGAAATTGAGAATCAGGGGCTACCCAGTGACACGATGCATTAGTAGTGTTCCATTATCAGGGACTTCTGGATTTGAATTCCATCTTATGTTGACATTCATACTATGAACACTCCAGTTTCTGAGCTTCTGATCTTGACCAAGTTGCCAGTCACAGAATCAGGAAGTGATGAGGCATACCGCACAAAAAGAAAACACACAGGCAACTGTTTCACAGCACAAGGTTGCATTCCTACCAGATGTCATGAAAATGTAATTTCCTGAGACCATGCAGATATCAGAAATTAATTCCTTATTCTAGAAGGCTATGAGGAAAAGAAAAATGAGAAAAATATATTAGGAAAAAAGATTGCATTTTCAAATATTGATGCATAGAAATAAATTTAGAATTCTGTTGCGCTGTTCTTGAAATGCCTAACTTCCTGTTTTTGATTTTCACTTTAAAATACATTTGTCCTGATAGGTACTGAACAAATATTAAATCGATCCATTATTTTCATCTTTACTGTGTACCCTGAGGTTATTTGAAGCAATATCTGTATTAGATAAAGTTGTCTGTTTATCAATGGTTGCCAGGGAAATTTGAACGGGACAATTAAAAGTAAAGATATTGGCCCGTGTTTTGCGGTGGTAATGATGTCGAAACTGTCAGCGTTCGCCGTCATTAACCCTCTGAAACTGACCCTAACGTAAGGATTTAGTGCATGCGCAGATAAATGCGGAAATCCTAAAGCTGTGGCGGTCATTCCCTGCTCCACCACTGGCTGTGCTGTGGAACTCCCCATAACCGGCAATCAGTGAAATCAGTTGAACTGATGAAAACTTAAGCTTTTCTGATCTAATATCGTTGTTAAACACCCCATAAAAAGTTAAGCCTTGTTGGAATAGGTGTAACTGGGGTTTTAATGGTGTACTGACTGCTGACCAATTGTTCTGGCCCTGAAAACTAATTTTATATTTGTGGAATGTCAAATTTCTCCATTATGATAAAATTACTAGATTTTTTAAAATAATAAAAACTATTTAAATTTTTTTTTAAAGTTTGTTTATGATATTTCAGTTTCGTGTGTATGCCCCATTCTTTATTTTGCTCTCTGTAAAAGTAAAATGATAATCGGTGCTTTTTATTTCCTGGTTTGCTGTCTGTGTAAATTCGTCAATGTGATTGGCTGCTTTGGCTGCTTGATGACATCACTGCTGCTGTATGCTAGGGATCCCCCTTTGACAGTGCTACAATCAAATTAAGGCCGAGAAAGCTAAAGTTTTTGCCACAGAGATCTTTGTGGGCAGCTTTCTTTGAGGTCAACGGTGATTGCCGTCGCTTCGCCACTGACCACAAATTCTGGGCTGCTAATTTTTATACAATAAAGGAATAGCTCCTAATGTTATATCAACAGCTAAGAAGCAACCTCTGTTGTACATTCTTGCTTTGATTGCTTAAGCACCTTCATTGTTGATTGCAGACTTATAAGTTTCAGGTCTGCTTTATATTTGCTTTCCTTAGAGGAGCCACTGTGCCGCTCCAAAATGGTCCAAGAACCTTGAAAAGATTTAGTATTTTGTGGAGTCGGAATGAGCAAAAGCCTCACTCTTGGCTCCATAAAACAACTGCACTCCCTCCCGATCATCTCCCCACCCCCCTTACCCTATGGCCTTCCACCCCTTCCTGAACTTATCTCTGGGCCTTGGCGCAGGGGGAAGTTGGTAAGGTTCCTTCAGGTGAGCTGCACTGGACTGCCTAATTGGCGCCTGCATCTCACCTGATTTATTTTGATGAGGGTGAATTTACTTCGGTCCTCAGGCCTCTCCATTCTGTCGCGCCGTTGCTGTACGCTGCTGGAATCATGCTCAGTTTGGGATGCTACGGAATTTAAGTCCCATGTGTTGCTGCACATAATCAAAACACATTTTCTAATAAATATGATAAACTGAAATGTTAACCACTTGAAAATACATAATAGGAAATAAAGGAAAATTATTTTCTTTATTGGAAAAATATAACCCAGTCTGAATTGTAAATATTGTATGAAAGATTCACTTATGAGTAAAGAATGAATTAGGAAAAGTCTATTAGTTGTGAAGTGAAATGCACAACTACACCAACAATAACACTTTTTAATATATACATGCAGTGCAGCCCCAGGTACTCTCAAAATAAAGCTTTTTTGTCATGGCTCTTTCCTTGAAGTCATGTTCAGTTTGTCACTCTTGTATGTGCACTGGCTGTATATATGCTGTAATTCTTAGACGCGAATTTAGTACGTAGGATGTAGGATTACACAGGATATACGGCACAGGAACAGGCCGTTCGGCCCAACCAGTCCACTGAGGTTACATCCTGAAATGTGTTTGCAAACATTTTTCAAGTGGAATCACCATTTACAGCCATTAACAACAAATAATAACAAAAAGAGCTTGCATTTATCGAGTGCCACTCATGTCAGAAAGCTGTGCCAGGGTGTTTTACAGATCCGAGAAGGAAATAGACCCCAACAGAAAAGAAGAAAGGAAGAATGGAGTTAAGTGAGAGGGATTAAAGAGTAGTTGAAGAGAAAAGTCTTTAGTAGGAGGCTGTCAGCTTATCGCAGAGGGATAAGAGCCTTGGAAATGAGAGAGAAGAGTTCAGTGGGGAAGTAACGGCAGATGGGGCCAAGATAAGCTTTAGGGAGTCAGTACATAAGGGAAGTAGAGAAAGGACAAGTGGTGGACAGGAGAAGGATTAGGTAGAATTACATAGAATATACAGCACAGAAACAGACCATTTGGCCCAACAAGTCTGTGCTGGTGTCTATATGCCACATGAGTCTCCTCCCATTCCATTTGCCTCATCTCAGCCTTTCAGCCTATCTTTCTATTCCCTTTTCTCTCATGTACTCATCTAGTTTTGTTTTGAAAGCATCTAAGCTATTTGCCTCAACCACTCCCTGTGGTAGCGTGTTCCACATTCTAACCACTCTCTGAGTAAAGAAATTTCTCCTTATTTCCCTATTGGATTTATTAGCCCCTAGTTTTGGATTCTCCCACAAGTGGAAACATTCCCTCCACATCTACCTTGTCCAACCCAGTCATAATTTTAAAGGCCTCTACATTTTTTTCCAAAAAAGTCTACTTTTTTCTAAAAGAAATGCCACAACCTGTTCAATCTTTCCCGATAGCTGTAATCGCTCAGTTCTGGTACTATCCTTGTAAATCTTTTTTGCAATTTCTCCAGTGCTTCCATGTCCTTTTTATAGTATGGAGACCAGAACTGTGCACAGTACTCTAAGTTCGATCTGACCAGGGTCCTGTACAAGCTTAACATAACTTCACTACTTTTGAACTCCATACACCTAGAAAAAAAATCCCAGTAAGCATTTTTAATTGCTTTGCTGACCTGCGATGTTGTGTTTAATTTGTACACCTGTATTCCTAGATCCCTTTGCTCTTTTACCCCATTCAGTTCCGATGGGGGGAATTTTTCAGGGGGTCAGCGGGCGCGTTTGGTGGGAAATGTTTTTTTTGACAGCAGGTCAGGACCCCGCTGTCAACCCGGTCAAAATCCTGGAACTCCCTCCCTAACAGCATTGTGGGAGTACCTTCGCCTCACGGACTGACTGCAACGGTTCAAGAAGGTGGCTCACCACCACCTTCTCAAGGGCAACTAGGGATGGGCAATAAATGCTGGCCTTGCCAGTGACGCCCACATCCCATAAGCGAATAAAAAAAAATAATGTAAGCGTAGACAGAACCATTGTACTCAACCATCATGGAAACATCATTAAAGCTGGAACAGTGATGTGGGCTGGAGATTGCTACTTTTCTATCAGCTTTTCTAGATATCCTCACTCGTTTCTTGTTGGAGTGTGATGCTTTGCTGTCACCCTTGCATTAAATAAATGAGCAGATTAAAACCAGCTGAAATAAAGCCTAAAGAGTCAAGAATAACATGTATACATATTGTAATATGTTACGATTGGTGCCAGAGCAGTGATATCAGAGCAGACCAAAATTCAACTCCCTGTATTAAATGAAAGTTAAGAAATACTTGTATTTATATGGCATCTTATCATGTCTCCCAAAAATGTCACCAAATACTTCACATACAATGAATTACTTTCAAATGACATTCTTACCAACTTCCTCTCGAGAGGATGTTTCTTAGTCTTGCTTGTTGGAGAAACTAACTGACATGGAAGAAACCTTTCCCACTGCTCACACGCCCACTCACCAGAGGAACAACACTGGCCATAACCATGACATTTATAATTGGATCCTGCAGTGACAAGGACATGTACATGGAGGACAATTCTATAACATATAATATGATTAATGCTACACATTCCCTTCATTAAATAAAAAAAATTATAGGAGGTAAATGTTCCATCAGAAATATTTATATTTATGGGAAAAAAGAATTGTCCTGTACTTGCAATATATAGGATATAATCTAATAGCAAAATATTGCGGATGCTGGAAATCTGAAATAACAACAGAAAATGCTGGAAATACTCAGCAGGCCAGGCAGCATCCGTGGAGAGAGAAACAGAGTTAATGTTTCAGGTCTGGGACCCTTCATCAGAACTGGAAAAAGCTAGAAATGTAATAGATATTAAACAGGTGCAGAGACGGGGGGGGGGGGGGGGGGGGGGTGGGGTTAGGAGGGGAGGAGCCAGACAGAGTGAATACACACGCTGAAGATGGGCTGCTGAATTTTTAGTGTTTTTAGTGTTTAAAGTGGGGAAAAAAAGGTTCATTTCAAGTTTAAAAAGGTTTTAAAGTTAAATTTAGTTCTAGTTAAGTTAGTTTAGTTTTGTTTAGTTAAGTTTAAGTTTAGTTTAGTCTAGATTAAGTAAGGAAGGAAAAGACCACCAAAGAGACCACCAAAGGAAAAAAAAAAAAACCAGAAGAAATTAGAAAAAAAAAGCCAAAGAAAAAAAGAAATAAGGGAAAAAAAAAAAATATACAAACCAAAGAACAGCGGCCGCACGGGGCCACAGCAGCAGCAGAAGCGAGGTGACTCGGCCGCATCGGGAACCAAGGCGCGAAGGCCGCACGGAGACGCAGCGGCAGCCGGAGCGAGGAGACTCGGGGAGGCCGCTTCGGGAAACGAGGCGAATCGGGGAGGCCGCACGGAGACGCAGCGGCAGCCGGAACGAGGTGACTCGGGGAGCCCGAGCGGTGAACGAGACACGGCCCGATCGGCGGCCGCAGTCCAGCACCCGAGCGACGACCGCAGTCCAGCACCCGAGCGACGGCCGCAGTCCAGCACCTGAGCGACGACCGCAGTCCAGTACCCGAACGGCGAACGAGGCACAGCCCGAGCGGCGGCTGGGCTAGAAAGCCCGGGAAAGGCCCGAGGAGCCAGGCCCAGAGACCTCTGAGGAGAAGGGGAGCAACCAGAAGGCTTCCAGAAGCAAACCAAGACTGTGAGTACAGGGCCCAGGGAGGGAGACTGAAGCCAGGGAAAGGCCCGAGGAGCCAGGCCGAGACAGAGGCACAGAGACCTCTGAGGGGGAGGGGAACAGCCCGAAGGCACCGGGAAACAGCGGCTCACAGACCCAGACCTGAGAAGGGTGAACCCAGAAGCCGAGGCCCAGGGACCACGGGGTCGGAGAGGGGGACCGGGAAAGTTCGCGAACAGGGAGAGGGAAACACCAAACCCGGGGCCCCAGAAAAGCTTATTCTAAGATCAACAATACTTTACCAAAAATGAGCGAATCAGAAGATCCACAACAGCCCCGCTTCCAGATTCCCCCCAACACCGCAAAAAAAGCTATAAAAGCGATCAAGCATGAGCAGATGAGAGAAAAACCAGAAACACTTTTTGCTGACTGTTACAACAATGGGACAAAAAGTAACCTCATTTTCTACTCAGATCAGCCAGTGGCTTGGATCACAGCAATAAAATCACACTATACCAATGTTAAGCTAGAAAATACCGCAAATGGGTCCATAATGAAAATGAACACACCAGGAGACAGTTCAACCACGACGGTCAACGCGTACAATACCGGAACAATATTAGTGCAAGGCAACCTCGACAAATTTGCAACGGCCTTCAGGACACTGAAAAAATTAACTAAGGGGGGAAGGAACAGCCCCAGAGTGGCCCGCACTCCCCCCAACATTGACAACTTACCAGGAGAAAATCTGCCTGGTCAGGAGGTGAATGAGCCACACAGTTCAAACCAGACACTAACCCCGGGGAACCACAGCCACACGATACAACTGACAAACCCCAGCATAACTACCAGGGAGGAAGCCACACATAGTCCCCCTACCATTCCCAGCTCACCAAGAGAAGAGCAGCATAGCCAGGAAGTGAGTGAACCCTCCAGGGCCGACCAGCCTAGCCAGGAAGTGAGTGAGCCTTCCAGGGCCGACCAGACACATACCCCGGGATCACACAGCCAGATACAACCAAAAGATAAATTTAATCAATTAGAGATAGAGATGGTTAAACTTAGAGAGGAGTTCCTCAAAATGAATGACGATCAAAATCAGGAGAGGGAGAGACACAAGAGAGAGCTGAAGCTACTTGAGAACCAGGTGAATCTACTTAGGAATCAGGTGAAAGAGCTGCAGGAAAAAGAAGAGAGCCATAGAGGAGAGATAACACCATTAGATCAGCAACCAGAGGCTAGAGATAAGACAAGACAGAGCCGGACAGAACGGCTGCACTCCCACACGGAACAAAAGCAACAGACACACAATACAAGGGGTGCCACACAGACCGACCAGCATACTGATTCGCAATCTTCCCCCACCACTGTGGAACCACAAGCGGGCCGCTCACAAGAGGTACGCACACACCAGACACCCCAGCCCAGCACACACACTATGAGTCCAAGCGAAAGCCACCAGACAGTAAACACAAACAAGGCTGGCGTCGTAATACTCATAGACTCAAATGGGAAATTTCTATGGGAGAAAAAGCTATTCCCTAGAAGTAAAGTAGAAAAGATCTGGTGCCCAACAACAAACAGAGCCATGGGATGGCTGATCAAAGCCAGATTAGGCTCCCCCCAACACATAATAATACACACGGGCACAAATGACCTAAAGACCCAACAGAAAGAAGTAGCAACATCGCTCAGAGCAATGATTAGGAAGGCAAGCAGTACATTTCCAAACACTAGAATCACTGTTTCCACAATATTGCCGAGAACAGACTTCAACAACAACACAATTCATGAGATAAATGCCAGCATAGCAAGAGACTGCGAATCAAACCACAACGTACACCTGGCCCAACACCCCACCCTCGATGAGGAATGTCTTTACGACCACGTCCACATCCAAAGGCAAAGAATATCGATCTTTGCTAAAGCCCTGAAGGACGTCGCTTTTAACCGGATCCATACCCAGACTCCAAGAGGACCCCCCCCCGACCACCAGAGATCAGCGGGGTACATATCAGGAACACTACAAGGACCACCAACACACCAACCGAGACCAGAGAGAATCCCCATGCAAAAGAACAATATCAGACCTGCACCACTCCTGTCCCACAGGGGAATAGGACCGCTCCCAGCCAGACAGAGGGAGAGATGCACAGGACGTACGCAATACCTCAGACAGAAACAATCCATTAAGAGACAATAAGCAGATGTGCAGCAGCATCTGCTTCCGCCTTATGGATCAAGGACTAATTAATAGAAAGAACTGTAACCAAATTGTATTAACTTTTATAGACAACTGAAGTGATCTTTTTTTTCCCCACACTTAGACACGACAAACACGTACCACTCTTTAACCTATCATAGTAAAAGATCAAACTTACCATGAAATCCTTATATAATTCGACCTGGAATATCCAAGGTCTACGCTCTTCACTGCGAGAAGTGAAAAGTAGGACCCCAGAGTTCATAGATGAAACTAAAGACCTAGATATTATCATTTTACAGGAAACTTGGTATAAAGGAAAAGGACACACTGGCTGTCCCCAAGGGTACACTGAGCTGGTGGTCCCCTCCAATAAATTACCAAGTGTAACCCAAGGCAGAGACTCCGGAGGCATACTGATCTGGTTTAAAACAGAACTTAAGAATTACATCAAATTTATAAAAAAGGGCGAAAACCATATGTGGCTCAAACTTGAGAGGGAGATTATCTCAAACACCCAAGATGTTTACATTTGCGCACTTTATATCCCTCCAATCGATTCCCCGTACTTTAAAGAGGACACCTTCTCCAACATGGAGGGGGAAATTATCCAATACCAGGCCCAGGGGAACGTGTTGATCTGTGGGGACCTCAATTCAAGAACGGGCGAAGAACCAGACTTCACCAATAATCAGGGAAACAATTACGTTTTTGGGAATAACCACTTTGACATCCCTTCCCTTCCATACAGGCATAACTGCGACAAGCAGTCAAATACCAATGGAAAACAGCTACTACAGCTCTGTCGAAACCTGGGTCTGTACATTGTCAATGGTAGGTTCATAGGAGACCTCCTAGGAAGATCGACCTATTGCTCACCTCTTGGCTGCAGCACAGTAGACTATATGATTACAGACTTAGACCCATCCTCTTTCAGAGCATTCACAGTCAAACCACAAACAACACTGTCAGATCACAGTCAAATTACTATGTTCCTCAAAAAGACAGAAACAAACAACATAGAAACACAACCCAGTAAACTGTACAACACCAAAAAATCATACAGATGGGCCAAAAACGACACGGAAAAATACCAGAAAACAATTAGCAATGCATCAACTCAAGCTCTCTTAGACACCTTTCTGGATAACATATACACTCACAATAAAGAAGGCGTAAACCGGGCAGTTAGTAAACTAAACAATATTTTTGATAATTTGGCAACAAATGCAAACTTGAAAGCTCGCAAGAACAAACCCAAAACAAAAAACTATGAAAAATGGTTTGACCAAGATTGCCATAACATGAGGAAAAAACTTAGAAAAATATCAAACCAAAAACACAGACATCCAGAAAACGAGGAACTACGCCTTACTTATTGTCAGACACTAACACAATACAGAAACACACTCAGAACCAAAAAAGAGCAATATATTAAGAATACACTCAGCTCCATGGAGGAATCCATTGATTCCAATTGTTTCTGGGAAAACTTGAAAACACTACACAAAAAACAACACGACGATTTGGCCATTCAAAATGGGGACACATGGGTAAACCACTTTGAAAAATTATACCAGAAAAACACACTAAGACCAGAGCAACACCAAATATGCAAAAAACTGGAAAAGCTAGAAATGGCCATAAAAGATAACCAAAACCCGCTGGACGCCATAATAACAGAAAAAGAACTTCTTGAAAAACTCAAGGACCTGCGACCAGGAAAAGCCTGCAGGACAGACGGCATACTAAACGAGATGATTAAATACACAGACAACAAAATGAAACTGGCTATCCTAAAACTCTTCAACTTGGTTCTGAGTGTCGGTTATTTCCCTGATATCTGGAACAAAGGACTCATAACGCCCACATACAAAAGTGGGGACAAAATCGACCCAAACAACTATCGAGGCATCTGTGTAAACAGTAACCTGGGGAAGGTATTCTGTAGCATCATAAACAAAAGACTTATAAACTTCCTTGAGGAGCACAATGTCTTGAGTAAAAGCCAAATTGGATTCCTGCCAAACTATAGAACATCCGATCATATCTTCACCCTACAGACCCTAATTGACAAACACGTTCACCATAACAAAAGCAAAATCTACGCATGCTTTGTAGATTTCCAGAAGGCTTTCGACTCCATCTGGCATGACGGTTTATTCCTGAAACTTATCGAAAGCGGGGTAGGAGGGAAAACATATGATGTAATTAAATCAATGTATACAAACAGTATACAGTATACAGTATAACAGTGCAGTTAAAATTGGAGACAAACAAACAAAATACTTCCCACAGGGGCGGGGGGTGACGCAGGGCTCGCCAATCTCACCGACACTCTTTAATATTTATATAAATGGATTGGCAAAACTACTTGAACAATCTACAGCACCCGGCCTCACCCTATATGAATCCAAGGTTAAATTCCTCCTCTATGCAGACGACCTGGTTCTGCTGTCACCAACTAAAGAGGGGCTACAGCAAAACCTGGACCTGCTGGAGTCGTACTGCCAGACTTTGGCCCTGACAATAAATCCCCAAAAAACCAAAGTCCTTGTGTTCCAGCAAAGATCCAAACATCAGGGACCCAAAATAAATTTCACAGTAGGAACAACCAAAATTGAACAAACCACTAACTACACATACTTGGGCTTAAAAATCAGTTCTACGGGAAACTTCAAACTGGCTGTGAATGAACTGAAAGAGAAAGCAAGAAGGGCTTTCTATGCCATCAAAAAATCAATCCAAATAGAAATCCCAATTAGCATTTGGCTCAAAATTTTCAAATCAGTAATTGAACCAATTGCACTCTATGGCAGTGAGGTATGGGGACTGCCAACTCAACAAGAATTTGCAAAATGGGACAAACACCCAATTGAGATCCTACATGCAGAATTCTGTAAAAGTATCCTCCGGACTCAAAGGAAAACAGTAAACAATGCATGCAGGGCGGAACTAGGCCAATATCCATTAATAATCACTATCCAAAAAAGAGCCACCAAATTTTGGAATCACCTACAAATGAGCAATTCCCATTGCTATCACTATGACGCCCTGAAATGCCAAGAGCTGACCATAAAGAAGAATACCCTCAGTCAACTAGTCCTGGGACTCAGTGAAGTAACTACTAACAATACTAACAGTAACCAGCCCCAGGACAGTGACAGGGTAACACAAAGAATTCGACCCAACACAATCGTCGCTAAGCAAAAGGAAAAATATCTGACATATTGGGCAGAAACAACAAAAACCCAAAGCAAACTCAATTGCTACTTGGCCCTAAACAGACAATACAACATAGCTGATTACCTGACCATGGTAAAGGATAACAAACTGAGAAGAACCTTGACAAGGTACAGACTTAGCGAACATAGCCTAGCGATCGAAAAAGGCAGACACAGGCAGACCAGGCTGCCAAGAGAAGACAGGATATGCTCTCACTGCAGTCAGGGAGTAGTGGAGACAGAGATGCACTTCCTCACAGCCTGTGGAAAATATCAGGGCATCAGGGAGAATTTCTACCAAAAATTCTCACAAATATGCCCTGATTTCAGAAATCTGAATGACAACCAAAAACTCCCATTCCTACTGGGAGAGGAGAGAAGCTGTGTAACACTGGCGGCACACTATGTTACAGCTTGCCATGAACAGAGGGACAACCAGTAAACTAAGAAATGAATATATATAAACAATGCGAATGTATATTTATACACTCAGGGATATACCTGTTTATACACTGTATGAATAGAACTGCGTTTATGTGCTAAACCATAAATGTATTTTGATGCTTTGGCAACATAAGATGTAACTTATCATGCCAATAAAGCGATTTGAATTCTGAATTGTGAATTGGAAGGAATTGAAAGAACATCCTGTACTTTTGTAAGAGGCAGGAAAGATAAAATGTTGCAAATGGGAATGGCAAAAATCATACTGCATGAAAAATGGGGGCAGGGATAATTATCTGAAATTGTTGAACTCAATGTTGAGTCCGGCAGACTGCAAAGTGCCCAATCGAAAGATGAGGTGCTGTTCCTCGAGCTTACATTGAGCTTCATTGGAACAAAGTAATAGGCCGAGGACAGAGAGATCAGAGTGGGAGTGAAGCGGTGAATTAAAGTGACAGGCGACCGGAAGCTCAGGGTCACCCTTACGGACTGAACAGAGGTGTTCCGCAAAGCGGTCGCCCAATCTGCGTTTGGTCTCCCCAATGTAGAGGAGACCGCATCGTGAGCAGCGAATTCAGTATATTAAATTGCAAGAAGGACAAGTAAATCGCTGTTTCACCTGGAAGGGGTGTTTGGGGCCCTGGACAGTGGGAAGGGAGGAGGTAAAAGGGCATGTGTTGCATCTCCTGCGCTTGCACGGGAAGGTGCCAGGTGAAGGAGAAGGGCTATTGGGGGTGATTGAGGAGTGGACCAGGGTGTGGTGGAGGGAGCGGTCCCTTCAGAATGCTGAAAGGGGAGGTGAGGGGAAGATGTGTTTGGTGGTGGGATCACGTTGAAAGTGGCGGAAATGGCGGAGGATGATCGTTAAATGTGGAGGCTGGTGGGGTGAAAGGTGAGGACAAGGGGAACCCTATCGTGGTTCTGGGAGGGAGGGGAAGGGGTGAGAGCAGAAGTGCGGGAAATAGAACGGACACGGTCAAGGGCCCTGTCAACCATGGTAGAGGGGAATCCTCGGTTGAGGAAAAAGGAAACATGTCGGAAGCACTAGTATGGAAGGTGGCATCGTCAGAACAGACGCAGCAGAGACGGAGAAACTGGAAGAATGGAATAGAGTCCTTACAGGAAGCAGGGTGGGAGGAAGTGTAGTCCAGGTAGCTGTGGGAGTCAGTGGGCTTGTAGTGGATGTTTGTTGAAAGCCAATTGCCAGAAATGGAGACGGAGAAGTCAAGGAAGGGAAGGGAAGAGTCGGAGATGGACCATGTGAAGGTGAGGGAAGGGTGGAAATTGGAAGTAAAGTGAATGAACTTATCTAGTTCAGGGCGAGAGCAGGAAACGGCACCAATACAGTCATCGATGTACCGGAAAAAGAGGTGAGGGAGGGGACCTGAGTAGGACTGGAACAAAGAATGTTCCACATATCCCATGAACAGGCAGGCATAGCTAGGGCCCATGCAGGTTCCCATAGCAACACCTTTAATTTGGAGGAAGTGAGTGGAGTCAAAGGAGAAGTTGTTCAATGTGAGAACAAGTTCAGCCAGGCGGAGGAGGGTGGTAGTGGATGGGGACTGGTTGGGCCTCTGTTCAAGGAAGAAACGGAGAAACATCCACTACAAGCCCACCGAGGCGGGAAGGGGATAAGTGCCAACAGGTAGTTAACAGGCAGTTTTTAGCCTAATCCCTATTTTCATTGTTGAAATGTGGGATTCCTGACAGCTCGAAACCACGCCAAGTTAGCGAGGCGGGCCGTGGGGATGAAGGGCTTGGAGGGGTCGAGATGTCCGGTGTTCAGATGAGTGATGGGTGCATGAGTGCAGAGGTAAGGGTGTTTGGTGTGTTTAAAGTGTTTAAAGAAGTTTTACTTACATTTGCATACCTTTACAGCCTTCCTTCCCTCAGGTCTCGGGAGTCCCTCATCTCACCGGCACAGAAAGCAGAATGGCTGCGATCTGTCAAAAGTTCCAGCATTCAGCTTTCTGTTCTGGGGAGATCTCTAAATCATCCTGACAGGAAGGAATTAGCTTGTCAGTTTGTCAGTACAGATTGTCAGTGTTTGACAGCTTCAAACAGCTGTGAAACGCTGATATTTCAAATGTCAAAAGGTCTTGACAGATGAAATATCAATCTGTGACATCACCTGTTGCCGGGTGGCCCTTAATTGGCCTGCTGAGCCTGCTGGGTGGGCTCAACAAGGTCAATCAAGTCAAAATCGCGTGGGTTGGCTAGAACTCGATGGAGGCGGGACTACAAACCCGAAAGTTGTAGTCCCAACTCCTCAATGAAAATCCAGCCCATTGAGCGTTACAGAAACGACTAACTACACCAGTCAGCTGGTGATTCCAATAATTACCAGGAAAGATTTAACAGGCTGAGTCGCTTCTCTCTAGAAAGAGAGAAGGCTGAGGGGTGACCTAATAGAGGTCTTTAAAATTATGAAGCAGTTTGAAAGGGTAGACATAGATCAAATGTTTCCGCTCGTGGGGGAATCCAAAAGTAGGGATCATAAATAGAATACAGTCACGAGAAGGAGACACCTTGGGACACATTCACTGGAAGGAGATGCACCGCGAGACATACTCACTGGAAGGAGACACTGAGGGACACACTCACTGGAAGGAGACATCGCGGGATACACTCACAGGAAGGAGACAGCGCGGGATACATTCACTGGAAGGAGACATCATGGGACACATTCACTGGAATGAGAGACACCACGGGACACACTCACTGGAAGGAGACACCGTGGGACACACTCACTGGAAGGAGACACCGCGGGAGAAACTCACTGGAAGGAGACACCACGGGACACACTCACTGGAAGGAGACACCGCGGGACACACTCACTGGAAGGAGACACCGCGGGACACACTCACTGGAAGGAGACACCGCGGGACACAATCACTGGAAGGAGACACACCACGGGACACACTCACTGGAAGGAGACACCGCGGGACACACTCACTGGAAGGAGACACCACGGGACACACTCACTGGAATGAGAGACACCGCGGGACACACTCACTGGAAGGAGACACCGTGGGACACACTCACTGGAAGGAGACACCGCGGGACACACTCACTGGAAGGAGACACCGCGGGACACACTCGCTGGAATGAGAGACACCGCGGGACACACTCACTGGAAGGAGACACCGTGGGACACACTCACTGGAAGGAGACACCACGGGACACACTCACTGGAATGAGAGACACCGCGGGACACACTCACTGCAAGGTGACACCGCGGGACACACTCACTGGAAGGGGACACCGCGGGACACACTCACTGGAAGGTGACACCACGGGACACACTCACTGGAAGGAGCCACGGCGGGACACAGTCACTGGAAGGTGACACCGCGGGGCACACTCACTGGAAGGAGGCACCGCGGGACACACTCACTGAAAGGAGGCACCGCGGGACACACTCACTGGAAGGTGACACCGCGGGACACACTCACTGGAAGGAGACACCGCGAGAGAAACTCACTGGAAGGAGACACCACGGCACACACACACTGGAAGGTGACACCGCGGGACACACTCACTGGAAGGAGACACCGCGGGACACACTCACTGGAAGGAGACACCGCGGGACACACTCACTGGAAGGAGACACCGCGGGACACACTCACTGGAAGGAGGCACCGCGGGACACACTCACTGGAAGGTGACACCGCGGGACACACTCACTGGAAGGAGACACCACTGGACACACTCACTGGAAGGAGCCACCGCGGGACACACTCACTGGAAGGAGACACCGCAGGACACACTCACTGGAAGGAGAAACCGTGGGACACACTCACTAGAAGGAGAAACCGCGGGGCACACTCACTGGAAGGAGACAGCGCAGGACACATTCACTGGTAGGAGACACCGCGGGACATACTCACTGGAAGGAGACTCCACGGGACACAGTCACTGGAATGAGAGACCGCGGGACACACTCACTGGAAGAGAGAGACCGCGGGACACACTCACTGGAAGGAGACACCACGGGACAGACTCACTGGACGGAGACTCTGCGGGACACACTCAGTGGTAGGAGACATCACGGGACACACTCACAGGAATGAGACACCGTGGGACACAATCACTGGAAGGAGACTCCACGGGACAGACTCACTGGAAGGAGACACCGCGGGACACACTCACTGGAATGAGAGACACCGCGGGACAAACTCACTGGAAGGAGACATCGCGGGACACAATCACTGGAAGGAGGCACCACGGGACACACTCACTGGAATGAGAGACACCGCGGGGCACACTCACTGGAAGGAGACACCGTGGGACAAATTCACTGGAAGGGAGACACCGCGGGACGCACTCACTGGAAGGAGACACCGCGGGACACACTCACTGGAAGGAGACACCGCGGGACGCACTCACTGGAAGGAGACACCACGGGACACACTCACTGGACGGAGACTCCGCGGGACACAATCACTGGAAGGAGACACCACGGGATACACTCACTAGAATGAGACACCAAGGGACACACTCACTGGAAGGAGACACCGCAGGACACACTCAATGGAAGGAGACACCACGGGACAGACTCACTGGAACGAGACACCGCGGGACACACTCACTGGAAGGAAACACCACGGGACAGACCCACTGGAAGGAGACACCACTGGACACTCTCACTGGAATGAGATTCCGCGGGACACACTCACTGGAAGGAGACACCGCGGGACACACTCACTGGAAGGAGACACCGCGGGACACACTCACTGGAAGGAGGCATCGCGGGACACACTCACTGGAAGGAGACACCGCGGGACACACTCACTGGAAGGAGACACCGCGGGACACACTCACTGGAAGGAGACACCGCGGGACACACTCACTGGAAGGTGACACCGCGGGCCACTCTCACTGGAAGGTGACACCGCGGGACACACTCACTGGAAGGTGACACCGCGGGACACACTCACTGGAAGGAGGCACCGCGGGACACACTCACTGGAAGGTGACACCGCGGGACACACTCACTGAAAGGAGACACCGCGGGACACACTCACTGGAAGGAGACACCGCGGGACAGACTCACTGGAAGGAGACACCGTGGGACACACTCACTGGAATGAGGGACACCGCGGGACAAACTCACTGGAAGGAGACATTCCGGGACACAATCACTGGAAGGAGGCACCACGGGACACACTCACTGGAATGAGAGACACCGCGGGGCACACTCACTGGAAGGAGACACCGTGGGACAAATTCACTGGAAGGGAGACATCGCGGGACACACTCACTGGAAGGAGACACCGCGAGACGCACTCACTGGAAGGAGACACCGCGGGACACACTCACTGGAAGGAGACACCGCGGGACGCACTCACTGGAAGGAGACACCACGGGACACACTCACTGGACGGAGACTCCGCGGGGCACAATCACTGGAAGGAGACACCACGGGATACACTCACTAGAATGAGACACCAAGGGACACACTCACTGGAAGGAGACACCGCAGGACTCACTCAATGGAAGGAGACACCACGGGACACACTCACTGGACGGAGACTCCGCGGGACACAATCACTGGAAGGAGACACCGCGGGACGCACTCACTGGAAGGAGACACCGCGGGACACACTCACTGGAAGGAGACACCGCGGGACGCACTCACTGGAAGGAGACACCACGGGACACACTCACTGGACGGAGACTCCGCGGGACACAATCACTGGAAGGAGACACCACGGGATACACTCACTAGAATGAGACACCAAGGGACACACTCACTGGAAGGAGACACCGCAGGACACACTCAATGGAAGGAGACACCACGGGACAGACTCACTGGAAGGAGACACCGCGGGACACACTCACTGGAAGGAAACACCACGGGACAGACCCACTGGAAGGAGACACCACTGGACACTCTCACTGGAATGAGATTCCGCGGGACACACTCACTGGAAGGAGACACCGCGGGACACACTCACTGGAAGGAGACACCGCGGGACACACTCACTGGAAGGAGGCATCGCGGGACACACTCACTGGAAGGAGACACCGCGGGACACACTCACTGGAAGGAGACACCGCGGGACACACTCACTGGAAGGAGACACCGCCGGACACACTCACTGGAAGGTGACACCGCGGGCCACTCTCACTGGAAGGTGACACCGCGGGACACACTCACTGGAAGGTGACACCGCGGGACACACACACTGGAAGGAGGCACCGCGGGACACACTCACTGAAAGGAGACACCGCGGGACACACTCACTGAAAGGAGACACCGCGGGACACACTCACTGGAAGGAGACACCGCGGGACAGACTCACTGGAAGGAGACACCGTGGGACACACTCACTGGAATGAGAGACACCGCGGGACACAATCACTGGAAGGAGGCACCACGGGACACACTCACTGGAATGAGAGACACCGCGGGGCACACTCACTGGAAGGAGACACCGCGAGACGCACTCACTGGAAGGAGACACCGCGGGACGCACTCACTGGAAGGAGACACCGCGGGACGCACTCACTGGAAGGAGACACCACGGGACACACTCACTGGACGGAGACTCCGCGGGGCACAATCACTGGAAGGAGACACCACGGGATACACTCACTAGAATGAGACACCAAGGGACACACTCACTGGAAGGAGACACCGCAGGACACACTCAATGGAAGGAGACACCACGGGACACACTCACTGGACGGAGACTCCGCAGGACACAATCACTGGAAGGAGACACCACGGGATACACTCACTAGAATGAGACACCAAGGGACACACTCACTGGAAGGAGACACCACAGGACACACTCAATGGAAGGAGACACCACGGGACAGACTCACTGGAAGGAGACACCACGGGACACACTCACTGGAAGGAAACACCACGGGACAGACCCACTGGAAGGAGACACCACTGGACACTCTCACTGGAATGAGATTCCGCGGGACACACTCACTGGAAGGAGACACCGCGGGACACACTCACTGGAAGGAGGCATCGCGGGACACACTCACTGGAAGGAGACACCGCGGGACACACTCACTGGAAGGAGACACCGCGGGACACACTCACTGGAAGGAGACACCGCGGGACACACTCACTGGAAGGTGACACCGCGGGCCACTCTCACTGGAAGGTGACACCGCGGGACACACTCACTGGAAGGTGACACCGCGGGACACACTCACTGGAAGGAGGCACCGCGGGACACACTCACTGGAAAGTGACACCGCGGGACACACTCACTGAAAGGAGACACCGCGGGACACACTCACTGGAAGGAGACACCGCGGGACAGACTCACTGGAAGGAGACACCGTGGGACACACTCACTGGAATGAGAGACACCGCGGGACAAACTCACTGGAAGGAGACATCGCGGGACACAATCACTGGAAGGAGGCACCACGGGACACACTCACTGGAATGAGAGACACCGCGGGGCACTCTCACTGGAAGGAGACACCGTGGGACAAATTCACTGGAAGGGAGACATCGCGGGACACACTCACTGGAAGGAGACACCGCGGGACGCACTCACTGGAAGGAGACACCGCGGGACACACTCACTGGAAGGAGACACCGCGGGACGCACTCACTGGAAGGAGACACCACGGGACAGACTCACTGGAAGGAGACACCGCGGGACACACTCACTGGAAGGAGACACCGCGGGACACACTCACTGGAAGGAGACACCGCGGGACACACTCACTGGAAGGTGACACCGCGGGCCACTCTCACTGGAAGGTGACACCGCGGGACACACTCACTGGAAGGTGACACCGCGGGACACACTCACTGGAAGGAGGCACCGCGGGACACACTCACTGGAAGGAGACACCGCGGGACACACTCACTGGAAGGAGGCATCGCGGGACACACTCACTGGAAGGAGACACCGCGGGACACACTCACTGGAAGGTGACACCGCGGGACACACTCACTGAAAGGAGACACCGCGGGACACACTCACTGGAAGGAGACACCGCGGGACAGACTCACTGGAAGGAAACACCACGGGACACACTCACTGGAAGGAGACACCGCGGGACACACTCACTGGAAGGAAACACCACGGGACACACTCACTGGAAGGAGACACCGCGGGACACACTCACTGGAAGGAAACACCACGGGACACACTCACTGGAAGGAGACACCGCGGGACACACTCACTGGAAGGTGACACCGCTGGACACACTCACTGGAAGGTGACTCCGCGGGACACACTCACTGGAAGGTGACACCGCAGGACACACTCTCTGGAAGGAGACACCGCGGGACACACTCACTGGAAGGAGACTCCGTGGGACACACTCACTGGAAGGAGACACCACGGGACACACTCACTGGAAGGAGACACCACGGGACACACTTCTGGAAGGAGACACCGCGGGACACACTCACTGGAAGGTGACACCGCTGGACACACTCACTGGAAGGAGGCACCGCGGGACACACTCACTGGAAGGTGACACCGCGAGACACACTCACTGGAAGGAAACACCGCGGGACACACTCACTGGAAGGAGACACCACGGGACACACTCACTGGAAGGAAACACCGCGGGACACACTCACTGGAAGGAGACACCGCGGGACACACTCACTGGAAGGAGACACCACGGGACACACTCACTAGAAGGAGACACCGCGGGACACACTCACTGGAAGGAGACACCGTGGGACACAATCACTGGAAGGAGACACCGCGGGACACACTCACTAGAAGGAGACACCGCGGGACACACTCACTGGAAGGAGACACCGCGGGACACACTCACTGGAAGGAGACACCGCGGGACACACTCACTGGAAGGAGACACCGTGGGACACAATCACTGGAAGGAGACTCCACGGGACACAGTCACTGGAGGGAAACACAGTGGGACACACTCACTGGAAGGAGACACCACGGAACACACTCACTGGAATGAGAGACACCGTGGGACACACTCACTGGAAGGAGACACCACGGGACAAACTCACTGGAAGGAGACATCGCGGGACACACTCAGTGGAAGGAGACGCCGCGGGACACACTCACTGGAAGGAGACACCGTGGGACACACTCACTGGAAGGAGACACCACGAGACACACTCACTGTGAGAAGACACTGTGGGACACAGTCACTGGAAGGAGACACCGTGGGACACACTCACTGGAATGAGAGACACCGCGGGACAAACTCACTGGAAGGAGACATCGCGGGACACAATCACTGGAAGGAGGCACCACGGGACACACTCACTGGAATGAGAGACACCGCGGGGCACACTCACTGGAAGGAGACACCGTGGGACAAATTCACTGGAAGGGAGACATCGCGGGACACACTCACTGGAAGGAGACACCGCGGGACGCACTCACTGGAAGGAGACACCGCGGGACACACTCACTGGAAGGAGACACCGCGGGACGCACTCACTGGAAGGAGACACCACGGGACACACTCACTGGACGGAGACTCCGCGGGACACAATCACTGGAAGGAGACACCACGGGATACACTCACTAGAATGAGACACCAAGGGACACACTCACTGGAAGGAGACACCGCAGGACACACTCAATGGAAGGAGACACCACGGGACAGACTCACTGGAAGGAGACACCGCGGGACACACTCACTGGAAGGAAACACCATGGGACAGACCCACTGGAAGGAGACACCACTGGACACTCTCACTGGAATGAGATTCCGCGGGACACACTCACTGGAAGGAGACACCGCGGGACACACTCACTGGAAGGAGGCATCGCGGGACACACTCACTGGAAGGAGACACCGCGGGACACACTCACTGGAAGGAGACACCGTGGGACACACTCACTGGAAGGAGACACCGCGGGACACACTCACTGGAAGGTGACACCGCGGGCCACTCTCACTGGAAGGTGACACCGCGGGACACACTCACTGGAAGGTGACACCGCGGGACACACTCACTGGAAGGAGGCACCGCGGGACACACTCACTGGAAGGTGACACCGCGGGACACACTCACTGGAAGGAGACACCGCGGGACAGACACACTGGAAGGAGACACCGTGGGACACACTCACTGGAATGAGAGACACCGCGGGACAAACTCACTGGAAGGAGACATCGCGGGACACAATCACTGGAAGGAGGCACCACGGGACACACTCACTGGAATGAGAGACACCGCAGGGCACACTCACTGGAAGGAGGCGCCGTGGGACAAATTCACTGGAAGGAGACACCGCGGGACGCACTCACTGGAAGGAGACACCACGGGACACACTCACTGGACGGAGACTCCGCGGGACGCACTCACTGGAAGGAGACACCGCGGGACGCACTCACTGGAAGGAGACACCGTGGGACACACTCACTGGAAGGAGACACCGTGGGACGCACTCACTGGAAGGTGACACCACGGGACACACTCACTGGACGGAGACTCCGCGGGGCACAATCACTGGAAGGAGACACCACGGGATACACTCGCTAGAATGAGACACCAAGGGACACACTCACTGGAAGGAGACACCGCAGGACACACTCAATGGAAGGAGACACCACGGGACAGACTCACTGGAAGGAGACACCGCGGGACACACTCACTGGAAGGAAACACCACGGGACAGACCCACTGGAAGGAGACACCACTGGACACTCTCACTGGAATGAGATTCCGCGGGACACACTCACTGGAAGGAGACACCGCGGGACACACTCACTGGAAGGAGACACCGCGGGACACACTCACTGGAAGGAGGCATCGCGGGACACACTCACTGGAAGGAGACACCGCGGGACACACTCACTGGAAGGAGACACCGCGGGACACACTCACTGGAAGGAGACACCGCGGGACACACTCACTGGAAGGAGACACCGCGGGACACACTCACTGGAAGGAAACACCACGGGACACACTCACTGGAAGGAGACACCGCGGGACACACTCACTGGAAGGTGACACCGCTGGACACACTCACTGGAAGGTGACTCCGCGGGACACACTCACTGGAAGGTGACACCGCAGGACACACTCACTGTGAGAAGACACTGTGGGACACAGTCACTGGAAGGAGACACCGTGGGACACACTCACTGGAATGAGAGACACCGCGGGACAAACTCACTGGAAGGAGACATCGCGGGACACAATCACTGGAAGGAGGCACCACGGGACACACTCACTGGAATGAGAGACACCGCGGGGCACACTCACTGGAAGGAGACACCGTGGGACAAATTCACTGGAAGGGAGACATCGCGGGACACACTCACTGGAAGGAGACACCGCGGGACGCACTCACTGGAAGGAGACACCGCGGGACACACTCACTGGAAGGAGACACCGCGGGACGCACTCACTGGAAGGAGACACCACGGGACACACTCACTGGACGGAGACTCCGCGGGACACAATCACTGGAAGGAGACACCACGGGATACACTCACTAGAATGAGACACCAAGGGACACACTCACTGGAAGGAGACACCGCAGGACACACTCAATGGAAGGAGACACCACGGGACAGACTCACTGGAAGGAGACACCGCGGGACACACTCACTGGAAGGAAACACCATGGGACAGACCCACTGGAAGGAGACACCACTGGACACTCTCACTGGAATGAGATTCCGCGGGACACACTCACTGGAAGGAGACACCGCGGGACACACTCACTGGAAGGAGGCATCGCGGGACACACTCACTGGAAGGAGACACCGCGGGACACACTCACTGGAAGGAGACACCGTGGGACACACTCACTGGAAGGAGACACCGCGGGACACACTCACTGGAAGGTGACACCGCGGGCCACTCTCACTGGAAGGTGACACCGCGGGACACACTCACTGGAAGGTGACACCGCGGGACACACTCACTGGAAGGAGGCACCGCGGGACACACTCACTGGAAGGTGACACCGCGGGACACACTCACTGGAAGGAGACACCGCGGGACAGACACACTGGAAGGAGACACCGTGGGACACACTCACTGGAATGAGAGACACCGCGGGACAAACTCACTGGAAGGAGACATCGCGGGACACAATCACTGGAAGGAGGCACCACGGGACACACTCACTGGAATGAGAGACACCGCAGGGCACACTCACTGGAAGGAGGCGCCGTGGGACAAATTCACTGGAAGGAGACACCGCGGGACGCACTCACTGGAAGGAGACACCACGGGACACACTCACTGGACGGAGACTCCGCGGGACGCACTCACTGGAAGGAGACACCGCGGGACGCACTCACTGGAAGGAGACACCGTGGGACACACTCACTGGAAGGAGACACCGTGGGACGCACTCACTGGAAGGTGACACCACGGGACACACTCACTGGACGGAGACTCCGCGGGGCACAATCACTGGAAGGAGACACCACGGGATACACTCGCTAGAATGAGACACCAAGGGACACACTCACTGGAAGGAGACACCGCAGGACACACTCAATGGAAGGAGACACCACGGGACAGACTCACTGGAAGGAGACACCGCGGGACACACTCACTGGAAGGAAACACCACGGGACAGACCCACTGGAAGGAGACACCACTGGACACTCTCACTGGAATGAGATTCCGCGGGACACACTCACTGGAAGGAGACACCGCGGGACACACTCACTGGAAGGAGACACCGCGGGACACACTCACTGGAAGGAGGCATCGCGGGACACACTCACTGGAAGGAGACACCGCGGGACACACTCACTGGAAGGAGACACCGCGGGACACACTCACTGGAAGGAGACACCGCGGGACACACTCACTGGAAGGAGACACCGCGGGACACACTCACTGGAAGGAGACACCGCGGGACACACTCACTGGAAGGAGACACCGCGGGCCACTCTCACTGGAAGGTGACACCGCGGGACACACTCACTGGAAGGTGACACCGCGGGACACACTCACTGGAAGGAGGCACCGCGGGACACACTCACTGGAAGGTGACACCGCGGGACACACTCACTGAAAGGAGACACCGCGGGACACACTCACTGGAATGAGACACCGCGGGACAGACTCACTGGAAGGAGACACCGTGGGACACACTCACTGGAATGAGAGACACCGCGGGACAAACTCACTGGAAGGAGACATCGCGGGACACAATCACTGGAAGGAGGCACCACGGGACACACTCACTGGAATGAGAGACACCGCGGGGCACACTCACTGGAAGGAGACACCGCAGGACACACTCAATGGAAGGAGGCACCACGGGACAGACTCACTGGAAGGAGACACCGCGGGACACACTCACTGGAAGGAAACACCACGGGACAGACCCACTGGAAGGAGACACCACTGGACACTCTCACTGGAATGAGATTCCGCGGGACACACTCACTGGAAGGAGACACCGCGGGACACACTCACTGGAAGGAGACACCGCGGGACACACTCACTGGAAGGAGGCATCGCGGGACACACTCACTGGAAGGAGACACCGCGGGACACACTCACTGGAAGGAGACACCGCGGGACACACTCACTGGAAGGAGACACCGCGGGACACACTCACTGGAAGGTGGCACCGCGGGCCACTCTCACTGGAAGGTGACACCGCGGGACACACTCACTGGAAGGTGACACCGCGGGACACACTCACTGGAAGGAGGCACCGCGGGACACACTCACTGGAAGGTGACACCGCGGGACACACTCACTGAAAGGAGACACCGCGGGACACATTCACTGGAAGGAGACACCGCGGGACACACTCACTGGAAGGAGGCACCGCGGGACACACTCACTGGAAGGTGACACCGTGGGACACACTCACTGAAAGGAGACACCGCGGGACATATTCACTGGAAGGAGACACCGCGGGACACACTCACTGGAAGGAGACACCGCGGGACACACTCACTGGAAGGAAACACCACGGGACACACTCACTGGAAGGTGACACCGCTGGACACACTCACTGGAAGGTGACTCCGCGGGACACACTCACTGGAAGGTGCCACCGCGGGACACACTCACTGGAAGGAGACTCCGCGGGACACACTCACTGGAAGGAAACACCACGGGACACACTTCTGGAAGGAGACACCGCGGGACACACTCACTGGAAGGTGACACCGCTGGACACACTCACTGGAAGGAGGCACCGCGGGACACACTCACTGGAAGGTGACACCGCGAGACACACTCACTGGAAGGAAACACCGCGGGACACACTCACTGGAAGGAGACACCATGGGACACACTCACTGGAAGGAAACACCGCGGGACACACTCACTGGAAGGAGACACCGCGGGACACACTCACTGGAAGGAGACACCGTGGGACACACTCACTAAAAGGAGACACCGCGGGACACAATCACTGGAAGGAGACACCACTGGACACACTCACTGGAAGGAGACACCGTGGGACACACTCACTAAAAGGAGACACCGCGGGGCACACTCACTGGATGGAGATACCGCGGGACACACTCACTGGAAGGAGACACCGCGGGACACACTCACTAGAAGGAGACACCGCATGACACACTCACTGGAAGGAGACACCGTGGGACACAATCACTGGAAGGAGACTCCACGGGACACAGTCACTGGAGGGAAACACCGTGGGACACACTCACTGGAAGTAGACACCACGGAACACACTCACTGGAATGAGAGACACTGTGGGACACACTCACTGGAAGGAGCCACCACGGGACAAACTCACTGGAAGGAGACATCGCGGGACACACTCAGTGGAAGGAGACGCCGCGGGACACACTCACTGGAAGGAGACACCGTGGGACACACTCACTGGAAGGAGACATCGCGGGACACACTCACTGGAAGGAGGCACCACGAGACACACTCACTGTGAGAAGACACTGTGGGACACAGTCACTGGAAGGAGACACCGCGGGACACACTCACTGGAAGGAGACACCATGGGACACACTCACTGGAAGGAGACATCGCGGGACACACTCACAAGAAGGAAACACCGCGGGACACAGTCACTGGAAGGAGACGCCGCGGGACACACTCACTGGAAGGTGACACCGCGGGACACACTCACTGGAAGGAGACATCGCGGGACACACTCACTGGAAGGAGACATCGCGGGACACACTCACTGGAATGAGATTCCGCGGGACACACTCACTGGAAGGACACACCACGGGACACACTCACAAGAAGGAGACACCGCGGGACACAGTCACTGGAAGGAGACACCGCGGGACACAGTCACTGGAAGGTGACACCGCGGGCATACTCACTGGAAGGTGACACACCGCGGGACACACTCACTGGAAGGAGACACCACGGGACACACTCACTGGAAGGAGACACCACGGGACACACTCACTGGAAGGAGACACCACGGGACACACTCACTGGAAGGAGACACCAGGGGACACACTCACTGGAAGGAGACACCGCGGGACACACTCACTGGAAGGTGACACCATGGGACACACTCACTGGTAGGTGACACCGTGGGACACACTCACTGGAAGGTGACACCGCGGGACACACTCACTGGAAGGAGGCGCCGCGGGACACACTCACTGGAAGGTAACACCGCGGGACACACTCACTGGAAGGAGACACCGCGGGACACACTCACTGGAAGGAGACACCACGGGACACAATCACTGGAAGGAAACACCGCGGGAGAAACTCACTGGAAGGAGACACCACGGGACACACTCACTGGAAGGAGACACCGCGGGACACAATCACTGGAAGGAGACACCGCGGGAGAAGCTCACTGGAAGGAGACACCACGGGACACACTCACTGGAAGGAGACTCCGCGGGACACACTCACTGGAAGGAGACACCGCGGGACACACTCACTGGAAGGAAACACCACGGGACACACTCACTGGAAGGAGACACCGCGGGACACACTCACTGGAAGGTGACACCGCTGGACACACTCACTGGAAGGTGAATACGCGGGACACACTCACTGGAAGGTGACACCGCTGGACACACTCACTGGAAGGTGACTACGCGGGACACACTCACTGTAAGGTGCCACCGCGGGACACACTCACTGGAAGGAGACACCGCGGGACACATTCACTGGAAGGAGACACCGTGGGAGACACTAACTGGAAGGAGACACCGTGGGAGAACCTCACTGGAAGGAGACACCGCGGGACACACTTGTAGGAGTCTACGTACTCCTAGCAAAAAATACTGAATTCGGAGAGGTTCAACAGAGAAGGTTTAATTGTTGAGGCTGCATGCTAAACACAAAATGGAGTCAGAGACTACACAAAGTACAACTGCCTTTCATCAGCGTACAGCTTCGACTGCTCCTCCCCCGCTCTGGGCTTCACTATGTTGCAGATCGAGTTTCTTAAAGGTGTGATCCTTCTTAAAGGCATGACGCCTGATTTATAGTCTACGGACCGGAAAGCGGATTGTGTCCTTCTGTGATCGGTACGCCACACAGCTCCCCCCAGAATCCGCTAGTAGGGAGTGGACGAACCGGCGTGGCGGCTTGATGGCACGGCTGGAACGGCTCTTGGTGGTTGGTGTCGGGAGCGGGGCGGTCGGACGCGTCGGGCTCTTAGGCGGTCTGCCCTGCGGTGGGGGCTGGCCCACTTGAACGGGTTCGTCAGGCTCTAGGTGCGCCAGCTTGAGCCGGTCGACTGACACCTTGTCAGTTCTGCCGCCCACTTCGAAGAGGAAGAACTTGTTCCCCGTCTGGAGTACCTTGTAGGGTCCGTCGTATGGGGGCCGTAGAGATCCTCGGTGGGCGTCATCGCACATGAAAACAAATTTGGCCATGTGCAGGCTAGATGGTACACGGGTTGCTGGTTCGCCGTGCCGGCCGGTGGCTACCGGAGCGAACTGTTGTGCTCGGTTGGCGAAAGCGCGGCGTTGCTGGTCAGCCGACCAGGGGGTCGTGGCGGTGGGCAGGAGCTCTCTGGGTACGCGCAGCGGCTGGCTATACACGAGTTCCGCCGCCGAGGCTTGCAGGTCTTCCTTGACTGCGGAGCGTAGGCCAAGTAGCACCCACGGGAGGCGGTTGATCCAAGCCTCGTCCTCGAGGCTGGCGCGGAGGGACGCCTTCATGGACCTGTGGAATCGCTCGCACAGTCCGTTGGCTTGGGGGTGGTAAGCCGTGGTGCGGGGAACGGCCACCCTGAGGTTTCGGGCGATGGCGGCCCACAGATCAGAGGTGAACTGCGGGCCTCTATCCGACGTCATGTCAGAGGGGACACCGAACCGAGCGACCCAGGTACCGATGAACGGCCTCGCGATGTCGGCGGTGGTGGTAGACGTCAGTGGAATGGCCTCGGGCCAGCGGGTGGTACGGTCCATGATTGTCAGCAGGTGCGTGTGACCTTGTGATGGCGGCAGGGGGCTGACGAGGTCGATGTGGATGTGGTCGACCCTTCTTTCTGGCACGGTGAACTCCTCGAGTGGGGCTTTGACATGCTGGTGGATTTTGGCACGCTGGTAAGCTGTGCAGGATCTGGACCAGATGCGCACATCTTTGCGCAGGCCGCGCCAGACAAATCGGTTGGCCACTAGTCTAATGGACGCGCGGGTGCCGGGGTGTGAGAGGCCGTGGACGATGTCGAACACCCGTTTTCGCCAGGACGGCGGGACTACGGGGCGGGGTTGCACCAAGGAGGTGTTGCATTTGACTGTGATGGCGGACGGGCCGCAGGCGATGTCGGTCAGTCGCAGCCCTGGGTTGGTTGTGGGCGCGGAGAGCAGATCGCGGTCGGTGCGTTGCTCCGCTGCCAGTTGAGCATAGTCCACTGCCAGGTGGACGGCGGGGCGGGATAGGCAGTCAGCCACCACGTTGTCTCGACCGGAGACGTGCCGGGTGTCCGTGGTGAATTCGGACACCGCGGTGAGCTGGCGTTGTTGCCTGGCTGACCACGGGTCCCCAGATTTTGCCATCGCGAATGCCAGGGGTTTGTGGTCGACAAACACGGTGAAGGGGCGGCCCTCCAGAAGAAATCTAAAATGGCGGACTGCCAGGTACAGTGCGAGGAGCTCGCGGTCAAAGGCGCTGTATTTGGCCTCCGGGGGGCGCAGTTGGCGGCTGAAAAAGGCCAGCGGTTGCCAGGCCCCGTCGACCCACTGTTCGTACACGGCGCCGACCGCGTGGTCGGAGGCGTCCGTGGTGAGGGCCACCCTGGCGTTGGGCTGTGGGTGAGCGAGCATGGTGGCGTCGGCGAGCGCCTTTTTGGTTGAGTCGAAAGCGGTCAACATGTCTGCCGACCACTCGATCGCCATTCTGTCTTTCTTACCTCGGAGGGCTTCATATAGGGGCCGCATGAGGGAGGCCGCTCCGGGAATGAAGCAGTTGTAAAAGTTGATCATCCCCAAGAACTCCTGGAGGCCTTTGATGGTGGTAGGCCGGGGGAACTGCTGGATGGCTTGCACCTTGGCGGGCAGGGGAATGGCTCTGTCCTGCGTGATGTGGTGGCCGAGGAATTCGATCCTGCTGAGGCCGAATTGGCACTTGGCTGGGCTGATGATGAGCCCATGCTCACTGAGCCACTGGAACAGGGTGCGGAGGTGCTCGATGTGTTCCTGCTTGGAGGAACTAGCTACCAGGATGTCATGCAGGTAGACAAAGAGGAACTTCAGGTCCCGGAGGACCGAGTCCATGAGCCGCTGAAAGGCCTGGGCCGCATTTTTGAGGCCGAAGGGCATTCGGAGGAACTCGAATAGCCCAAAAGGGGTGATTATGGCCATCTTGGGAACGTCCGTGGGGTGGACTGGCACCTGATGGTAACCGTGCACCAGGTCGACTTTGGAGAAGACTGAGCGGCCGGCCAGTCTAGCCGAGAAGTCTTGAATGTGCGGGATGGGGTACCGATCCAGCGTGGTGGCGTCGTTTAGGTGCCGGTAGTCCCTGCAGGGGCGCCATCCCCCGTCGGATTTGGTGTCGATGTGGAGTGGGGAGGCCCAGGGGCTGTTGGAGCGGCGGATGATGCCGAGCTGTTCCATTGTGGCGAACTCGGCCCGCGCGATCTCCAGCTTGGCTGGGTCCAGCCTGCGGGCGTGGGCATACACCGGTGGGCCTGTGGTGGGGATGAAGTGTTCTACCCCGTGCTTAGCAACCTTCGCGGAGAAGGTCGGGTTGGTGAGGGCTGGGAACTCAGCCAGGAGTGCTGAGTAGTCGTCCGTTGAGCGGGCGCGGCACTGCCACGCCATTT
Organism: Somniosus microcephalus; assembly: GCF_052327205.1. Taxonomy (NCBI): domain Eukaryota; kingdom Metazoa; phylum Chordata; class Chondrichthyes; order Squaliformes; family Somniosidae; genus Somniosus; species Somniosus microcephalus. The sequence goes on from NC_140991.1 coordinate 73,984,659, forward strand.
CGGCGGGTTGGGCGGGGGCCATGGCGCCCGGGATAGGTGACATGGTGTTCATGTCTACGAGGCGGCGCCGAGGCATGTCGACCAACAGGCCGTGGGCGCACAGGAAATCCACACCGAGGAGCGGGGAGAGCACCTTGGTGGTGATAAACTCCCAGTGGTAGCAGCGGCCTGCGAGGTCGATGGTGACGGTGCGAGTGCCGTACGTCCGGATGTCGGTGCCGTTGGCGGCAGCCAACGCAGGGCTGCGGCCGCCTCGCTGGATCTCGAGGGCGGACGCGGGGATGATGCTGCGCTGCGCGCCCGTGTCGCATAGGATACGGCGTCCGGAGGCGCTGTCCGTAACGTACAGCAGCGCGCCTGCTTGCCCCACGGCCATCGTGTAGGCCGGTGTGGGGGTGGTTGGAAACGTGCAGGGATGGCTGCAGCGGCGTGCCCGTGCGCCGAACCGGGTATGGAAGTAGCAGTAGCCCTGGGTCGGAGGGCTTGGGGGACGTGGGGGCCTGGGGGGCCTTGTGGCCGAGCTGTGTGGCCGCGCGATAGAGGGTGGAGCGCACGCCGACGCCGCGGAGGCCAGGTCGGGGGTGACGGCGTTGTTGGAGCTGGCGGACAGGAGCTTATCAGCTTCGTCGGCCAGGGCCTCGAGGTCCATGAGGCTGGACACCACGATCGCCGGGCGGATGCTGGGAGGTAGTTGGCGGATAAAGAGCGTGTGGAAGAGGGAGCCGGGCGGTTTCTCGTCGGTCAGAGCAAGCATGTGTGAGAGCAAGTCTGACGGCGTGGAGTCACCGAGGCCCGGGAGGTCGAGGAGGTGGCAGTTGCGCAAGAATTGGGAGGCTGTGAATTTTTAAATGAGCGCGGCCTTGAGATGTGCGTACTTGCCTTCCTCCGAAGGCTCTTGTAGTGTTGTCCAGACTTTCGTGATTGTGGAGCTGCCCAGGGAGGCGAGGAGGTAGTCGTACATCGTTGCGTCGGCGGTGATGCCGCGGAGTCGGAATTGCGATTCGGCTTGAAGGAACCAGGCGGTGGCCAGGTTCTCCCAGAACTCCGGCAGCTTCACAGAAACTGCGTTTGTGTCAGCCATGGTTACGCTTAGGAGTCGTCCTGAGCATCGGGGTCACCAATGTAGGAGTCTACGTACTCCTAGCAAAAAATACTGAACTCGGAGAGGTTCAACAGAAAAGGTTTAATTGTTGAGGCTGCGTGCTGAACACAAAATGGAATCAGAGACCACACAAAGTACGACTGCCTTTCATCAGCGCACAGCTTCGAATGCTCCTCCCCCACTCTGGGCTTTACTATGTTGCAGATCGAGTTTCTTAAAGGTGTGATCCTTCTTAAAGGCATGATGCCTGATTTATAGTCTACGGACCGGAAAGCGGATTGTGTCCTTTCTGTGATCGGTACGCCACACACTCACTGGAAGGAGATGCCGTGGGACACACTCGCTGGAAGGCGACACACCGCGGGACACACTCACTGGAAGGAGACACCACGGGACACACTCACTGGAAGGAGACAGCACGGGACACACTCACTGGAAGGAGACACCGCGGGACACACTCACTGGAAGGAGACACCGCGGAACACACTCACTGGACGGAGACACCACGGGACACAATCACTGGAAGGAGACACCGCGGGACACACTCACTGGAAGGAGACACCACGGGACACACTCACTGGAAGGAGACAGCACGGGACACACTCACTGGAAGGAGACACCGCGGGACACACTCACTGGAAGGAGACACCGCGGGACACACTCACTGGACGGAGACACCACGGGACACAATCACTGGAAGGAGACACCGCGGGACACACTCACTGGAAGGAGACACCACGGGACACACTCACTGGAAGAAGACACAGCGGGAGACACTCACTGGAAGGAGACACTGTTGGACACACTCACTGGAAGGAGACACCGCGGGACACACTCACTGGAAGGAGACACCACGGGACACACTCACTGGAAGGAGACACCGCGGGACACACGCACTGGAAGGAGACACTGTTGGACGTACTCACTGGAAGGAGACACCACGGGACACACTCACTGGAAGGAGACACCGCGGGACACACTCACTGGAAGGAGACACCGTGGGACACACTCACTGGAAGGAGACACCGCGGGACACACTCACTGGAAGAAGACACTGTGGGACACACTCACTGGAAGGAGACACCGTGGGACACACTCACTGGAAGGAGACACCGCGGGACACACTCACTGGAAGAAGACACTGTGGGACACACTCACTGGAAGGAGACACCGCGGGACACACTCACTGGAAGGAGACACCGCGGGACACACTCACTGGAAGAAGACACTGTGGGACACACTCACTGGAAGGAGACACCGTGGGACACACTCACTGGAAGGAGACACCGCGGGACACACTCACTGGAAGGAGACACCGCGGGACACACTCACTGGAAGGAGACACCACGGGACACACTCACTGGAAGGAGACACCGCGGGACACACTCACTGGAAGGAGACACCACGGGACACACTCACAAGAAGGAGACACCATGGGATACACTCACTGGAAGGAGATGCCGTGGGACACACTCACCGGAAGGTGACACACCGCGGGACACACTCACTGGAAGGAGACACCACGGGACACACTCACTGGAAGGAGACAGCACGGGACACACTCACTGGAAGGAGATGCCGTGGGACACACTCACTGGAAGGTGACACACCGCGGGACACACTCACTGGAAGGAGACACCGCGGGACACACTCACTGGAAGGAGACACCGCCGGACACACTCACTGGAAGGAGACACCGCGGGACACACTCACTGGAAGGAGACAGCACGGGACACACTCACTGGAAGGAGACACCGCCGGACACACTCACTGGAAGGAGACACCGCGGGACACACTCACTGGAAGGAGACACCGCGGGACACACTCACTGGAAGGAGACACCGCGGGACACACTCACTGGAAGAAGACACTGTGGGACACACTCACTGGAAGGAGACACCGTGGGACACACTCACTGGAAGGAGACACCGCGGGACACACTCACTGGAAGGAGACACCGCGGGACACACTCACTGGAAGGAGACACCACGGGACACACTCACTGGAAGGAGACACCGCGGGACACACTCACTGGAAGGAGACACCACGGGACACACTCACAAGAAGGAGACACCATGGGATACACTCACTGGAAGGAGATGCCGTGGGACACACTCACCGGAAGGTGACACACCGCGGGACACACTCACTGGAAGGAGACACCACGGGACACACTCACTGGAAGGAGACAGCACGGGACACACTCACTGGAAGGAGATGCCGTGGGACACACTCACCGGAAGGTGACACACCGCGGGACACACTCACTGGAAGGAGACACCACGGGACACACTCACTGGAAGGAGACAGCACGGGACACACTCACTGGAAGGAGACACCGCCGGACACACTCACTGGAAGGAGACACCGCGGGACACACTCACTGGACGGAGACTCCACGGGACACAATCACTGGAAGGAGACACCGCGGGACACACTCACTGGAAGGAGACACCATTTGACACACTCACTGGAAGAAGACACAGCGGGAGACACTCACTGGAAGGAGACACTGTTGGACACACTCACTGGAAGGAGACACCGCGGGACACACTCACTGGAAGGAGACACCACGGGACACACTCACTGGAAGAAGACACTGTGGGACACACTCACTGGAAGGAGACACCACGGGACACACTCACTGGAAGAAGACACCGTGGGACACACTCACTGGAAGGAGACACCGCGGGACACACTCACTGGAAGGAGACACCGCGGGACACACTCACTGGAAGGAGACACCACGGGACACACTCACTGGAAGGAGACACCACGGGACACACTCACTGGAAGGAGACACCGCGGGACACACTCAATAGAAGGAGACACCACGGGACACACTCACAAGAAGGAGACACCATGGGGTACACTCACTGGAATGAGAGACACCGCGGGACACACTCACTGGAAGGAGACACCGTGGGACACACTCACTGGAAGGAGACACCGCGGGACACAGTCACTGGAAGGAGACACCGCGGGACACACTCACTGGAAGGAGACACCGCGGGACACACTCACTTGGATGAGATTCCGCGGGACACACTCACTGGAAGGAGACACCGCGGGACACACTCACTGGAAGGAGACACCGCGGGACACGCTCACTGGAAGGAGACACCGCGGGACACGCTCACTGGAAGGAGATACCGCGGGACACACTCACTGGAAGGTGACACCGCGGGACACACTCACTGGAAGGTGACACCGCAGGACACACTCACTGGAAGGTGACACCGCGGGACACGCTCACTGGAAGGTGACACCACGGGACACACTCACTGGAAGGAGACACCGCGGGACACACTCACTGGAAGGTGACACCGCGGGACACACTCACTGGAAGGTGACACCGCGGGACACACTCACTGGAAGGAGACACCACGGGACACACTCACTGGAAGGTGACACCGCGGGACACACTCACTGGAAGGAGACACCGCGGGACACACTCACTGGAAGGAGACACCGCGGGACACACTCACTGGAAGGAGACACCGTGGGACACACTCACTAAAAGGAGACACCGCGGGACACAATCACTGGAAGGAGACACCACTGGACACACTCACTGGAAGGAGACACCGTGGGACACACTCACTAAAAGGAGACACCGCGGGGCACACTCACTGGATGGAGATACCGCGGGACACACTCACTGGAAGGAGACACCGCGGGACACACTCACTAGAAGGAGACACCGCATGACACACTCACTGGAAGGAGACACCGTGGGACACAATCACTGGAAGGAGACTCCACGGGACACAGTCACTGGAGGGAAACACCGTGGGACACACTCACTGGAAGTAGACACCACGGAACACACTCACTGGAATGAGAGACACTGTGGGACACACTCACTGGAAGGAGCCACCACGGGACAAACTCACTGGAAGGAGACATCGCGGGACACACTCAGTGGAAGGAGACGCCGCGGGACACACTCACTGGAAGGAGACACCGTGGGACACACTCACTGGAAGGAGACATCGCGGGACACACTCACTGGAAGGAGGCACCACGAGACACACTCACTGTGAGAAGACACTGTGGGACACAGTCACTGGAAGGAGACACCGCGGGACACACTCACTGGAAGGAGACACCATGGGACACACTCACTGGAAGGAGACATCGCGGGACACACTCACAAGAAGGAAACACCGCGGGACACAGTCACTGGAAGGAGACGCCGCGGGACACACTCACTGGAAGGTGACACCGCGGGACACACTCACTGGAAGGAGACATCGCGGGACACACTCACTGGAAGGAGACATCGCGGGACACACTCACTGGAATGAGATTCCGCGGGACACACTCACTGGAAGGACACACCACGGGACACACTCACAAGAAGGAGACACCGCGGGACACAGTCACTGGAAGGAGACACCGCGGGACACAGTCACTGGAAGGTGACACCGCGGGCATACTCACTGGAAGGTGACACACCGCGGGACACACTCACTGGAAGGAGACACCACGGGACACACTCACTGGAAGGAGACACCACGGGACACACTCACTGGAAGGAGACACCACGGGACACACTCACTGGAAGGAGACACCAGGGGACACACTCACTGGAAGGAGACACCGCGGGACACACTCACTGGAAGGTGACACCATGGGACACACTCACTGGTAGGTGACACCGTGGGACACACTCACTGGAAGGTGACACCGCGGGACACACTCACTGGAAGGAGGCGCCGCGGGACACACTCACTGGAAGGTAACACCGCGGGACACACTCACTGGAAGGAGACACCGCGGGACACACTCACTGGAAGGAGACACCACGGGACACAATCACTGGAAGGAAACACCGCGGGAGAAACTCACTGGAAGGAGACACCACGGGACACACTCACTGGAAGGAGACACCGCGGGACACAATCACTGGAAGGAGACACCGCGGGAGAAGCTCACTGGAAGGAGACACCACGGGACACACTCACTGGAAGGAGACTCCGCGGGACACACTCACTGGAAGGAGACACCGCGGGACACACTCACTGGAAGGAAACACCACGGGACACACTCACTGGAAGGATACACCGCGGGACACACTCACTGGAAGGTGACACCGCTGGACACACTCACTGGAAGGTGAATACGCGGGACACACTCACTGGAAGGTGACACCGCTGGACACACTCACTGGAAGGTGACTACGCGGGACACACTCACTGTAAGGTGCCACCGCGGGACACACTCACTGGAAGGAGACACCGCGGGACACATTCACTGGAAGGAGACACCGTGGGAGACACTAACTGGAAGGAGACACCGTGGGAGAACCTCACTGGAAGGAGACACCGCGGGACACACTTGTAGGAGTCTACGTACTCCTAGCAAAAAATACTGAATTCGGAGAGGTTCAACAGAGAAGGTTTAATTGTTGAGGCTGCATGCTAAACACAAAATGGAGTCAGAGACTACACAAAGTACAACTGCCTTTCATCAGCGTACAGCTTCGACTGCTCCTCCCCCGCTCTGGGCTTCACTATGTTGCAGATCGAGTTTCTTAAAGGTGTGATCCTTCTTAAAGGCATGACGCCTGATTTATAGTCTACGGACCGGAAAGCGGATTGTGTCCTTCTGTGATCGGTACGCCACACAGCTCCCCCCAGAATCCGCTAGTAGGGAGTGGACGAACCGGCGTGGCGGCTTGATGGCACGGCTGGAACGGCTCTTGGTGGTTGGTGTCGGGAGCGGGGCGGTCGGACGCGTCGGGCTCTTAGGCGGTCTGCCCTGCGGTGGGGGCTGGCCCACTTGAACGGGTTCGTCAGGCTCTAGGTGCGCCAGCTTGAGCCGGTCGACTGACACCTTGTCAGTTCTGCCGCCCACTTCGAAGAGGAAGAACTTGTTCCCCGTCTGGAGTACCTTGTAGGGTCCGTCGTATGGGGGCCGTAGAGATCCTCGGTGGGCGTCATCGCACATGAAAACAAATTTGGCCATGTGCAGGCTAGATGGTACACGGGTTGCTGGTTCGCCGTGCCGGCCGGTGGCTACCGGAGCGAACTGTTGTGCTCGGTTGGCGAAAGCGCGGCGTTGCTGGTCAGCCGACCAGGGGGTCGTGGCGGTGGGCAGGAGCTCTCTGGGTACGCGCAGCGGCTGGCTATACACGAGTTCCGCCGCCGAGGCTTGCAGGTCTTCCTTGACTGCGGAGCGTAGGCCAAGTAGCACCCACGGGAGGCGGTTGATCCAAGCCTCGTCCTCGAGGCTGGCGCGGAGGGACGCCTTCATGGACCTGTGGAATCGCTCGCACAGTCCGTTGGCTTGGGGGTGGTAAGCCGTGGTGCGGGGAACGGCCACCCTGAGGTTTCGGGCGATGGCGGCCCACAGATCAGAGGTGAACTGCGGGCCTCTATCCGACGTCATGTCAGAGGGGACACCGAACCGAGCGACCCAGGTACCGATGAACGGCCTCGCGATGTCGGCGGTGGTGGTAGACGTCAGTGGAATGGCCTCGGGCCAGCGGGTGGTACGGTCCATGATTGTCAGCAGGTGCGTGTGACCTTGTGATGGCGGCAGGGGGCTGACGAGGTCGATGTGGATGTGGTCGACCCTTCTTTCTGGCACGGTGAACTCCTCGAGTGGGGCTTTGACATGCTGGTGGATTTTGGCACGCTGGTAAGCTGTGCAGGATCTGGACCAGATGCGCACATCTTTGCGCAGGCCGCGCCAGACAAATCGGTTGGCCACTAGTCTAATGGACGCGCGGGTGCCGGGGTGTGAGAGGCCGTGGACGATGTCGAACACCCGTTTTCGCCAGGACGGCGGGACTACGGGGCGGGGTTGCACCAAGGAGGTGTTGCATTTGACTGTGATGGCGGACGGGCCGCAGGCGATGTCGGTCAGTCGCAGCCCTGGGTTGGTTGTGGGCGCGGAGAGCAGATCGCGGTCGGTGCGTTGCTCCGCTGCCAGTTGAGCATAGTCCACTGCCAGGTGGACGGCGGGGCGGGATAGGCAGTCAGCCACCACGTTGTCTCGACCGGAGACGTGCCGGGTGTCCGTGGTGAATTCGGACACCGCGGTGAGCTGGCGTTGTTGCCTGGCTGACCACGGGTCCCCAGATTTTGCCATCGCGAATGCCAGGGGTTTGTGGTCGACAAACACGGTGAAGGGGCGGCCCTCCAGAAGAAATCTAAAATGGCGGACTGCCAGGTACAGTGCGAGGAGCTCGCGGTCAAAGGCGCTGTATTTGGCCTCCGGGGGGCGCAGTTGGCGGCTGAAAAAGGCCAGCGGTTGCCAGGCCCCGTCGACCCACTGTTCGTACACGGCGCCGACCGCGTGGTCGGAGGCGTCCGTGGTGAGGGCCACCCTGGCGTTGGGCTGTGGGTGAGCGAGCATGGTGGCGTCGGCGAGCGCCTTTTTGGTTGAGTCGAAAGCGGTCAACATGTCTGCCGACCACTCGATCGCCATTCTGTCTTTCTTACCTCGGAGGGCTTCATATAGGGGCCGCATGAGGGAGGCCGCTCCGGGAATGAAGCAGTTGTAAAAGTTGATCATCCCCAAGAACTCCTGGAGGCCTTTGATGGTGGTAGGCCGGGGGAACTGCTGGATGGCTTGCACCTTGGCGGGCAGGGGAATGGCTCTGTCCTGCGTGATGTGGTGGCCGAGGAATTCGATCCTGCTGAGGCCGAATTGGCACTTGGCTGGGCTGATGATGAGCCCATGCTCACTGAGCCACTGGAACAGGGTGCGGAGGTGCTCGATGTGTTCCTGCTTGGAGGAACTAGCTACCAGGATGTCATGCAGGTAGACAAAGAGGAACTTCAGGTCCCGGAGGACCGAGTCCATGAGCCGCTGAAAGGCCTGGGCCGCATTTTTGAGGCCGAAGGGCATTCGGAGGAACTCGAATAGCCCAAAAGGGGTGATTATGGCCATCTTGGGAACGTCCGTGGGGTGGACTGGCACCTGATGGTAACCGTGCACCAGGTCGACTTTGGAGAAGACTGAGCGGCCGGCCAGTCTAGCCGAGAAGTCTTGAATGTGCGGGATGGGGTACCGATCCAGCGTGGTGGCGTCGTTTAGGTGCCGGTAGTCCCTGCAGGGGCGCCATCCCCCGTCGGATTTGGTGTCGATGTGGAGTGGGGAGGCCCAGGGGCTGTTGGAGCGGCGGATGATGCCGAGCTGTTCCATTGTGGCGAACTCGGCCCGCGCGATCTCCAGCTTGGCTGGGTCCAGCCTGCGGGCGTGGGCATACACCGGTGGGCCTGTGGTGGGGATGAAGTGTTCTACCCCGTGCTTAGCAACCTTCGCGGAGAAGGTCGGGTTGGTGAGGGCTGGGAACTCAGCCAGGAGTGCTGAGTAGTCGTCCGTTGAGCGGGCGCGGCACTGCCACGCCATTTCGGCGGGTTGGGCGGGGGCCATGGCGCCCGGGATAGGTGACATGGTGTTCATGTCTACGAGGCGGCGCCGAGGCATGTCGACCAACAGGCCGTGGGCGCACAGGAAATCCACACCGAGGAGCGGGGAGAGCACCTTGGTGGTGATAAACTCCCAGTGGTAGCAGCGGCCTGCGAGGTCGATGGTGACGGTGCGAGTGCCGTACGTCCGGATGTCGGTGCCGTTGGCGGCAGCCAACGCAGGGCTGCGGCCGCCTCGCTGGATCTCGAGGGCGGACGCGGGGATGATGCTGCGCTGCGCGCCCGTGTCGCATAGGATACGGCGTCCGGAGGCGCTGTCCGTAACGTACAGCAGCGCGCCTGCTTGCCCCACGGCCATCGTGTAGGCCGGTGTGGGGGTGGTTGGAAACGTGCAGGGATGGCTGCAGCGGCGTGCCCGTGCGCCGAACCGGGTATGGAAGTAGCAGTAGCCCTGGGTCGGAGGGCTTGGGGGACGTGGGGGCCTGGGGGGCCTTGTGGCCGAGCTGTGTGGCCGCGCGATAGAGGGTGGAGCGCACGCCGACGCCGCGGAGGCCAGGTCGGGGGTGACGGCGTTGTTGGAGCTGGCGGACAGGAGCTTATCAGCTTCGTCGGCCAGGGCCTCGAGGTCCATGAGGCTGGACACCACGATCGCCGGGCGGATGCTGGGAGGTAGTTGGCGGATAAAGAGCGTGTGGAAGAGGGAGCCGGGCGGTTTCTCGTCGGTCAGAGCAAGCATGTGTGAGAGCAAGTCTGACGGCGTGGAGTCACCGAGGCCCGGGAGGTCGAGGAGGTGGCAGTTGCGCAAGAATTGGGAGGCTGTGAATTTTTAAATGAGCGCGGCCTTGAGATGTGCGTACTTGCCTTCCTCCGAAGGCTCTTGTAGTGTTGTCCAGACTTTCGTGATTGTGGAGCTGCCCAGGGAGGCGAGGAGGTAGTCGTACATCGTTGCGTCGGCGGTGATGCCGCGGAGTCGGAATTGCGATTCGGCTTGAAGGAACCAGGCGGTGGCCAGGTTCTCCCAGAACTCCGGCAGCTTCACAGAAACTGCGTTTGTGTCAGCCATGGTTACGCTTAGGAGTCGTCCTGAGCATCGGGGTCACCAATGTAGGAGTCTACGTACTCCTAGCAAAAAATACTGAACTCGGAGAGGTTCAACAGAAAAGGTTTAATTGTTGAGGCTGCGTGCTGAACACAAAATGGAATCAGAGACCACACAAAGTACGACTGCCTTTCATCAGCGCACAGCTTCGAATGCTCCTCCCCCACTCTGGGCTTTACTATGTTGCAGATCGAGTTTCTTAAAGGTGTGATCCTTCTTAAAGGCATGATGCCTGATTTATAGTCTACGGACCGGAAAGCGGATTGTGTCCTTTCTGTGATCGGTACGCCACACACTCACTGGAAGGAGATGCCGTGGGACACACTCGCTGGAAGGCGACACACCGCGGGACACACTCACTGGAAGGAGACACCACGGGACACACTCACTGGAAGGAGACAGCACGGGACACACTCACTGGAAGGAGACACCGCGGGACACACTCACTGGAAGGAGACACCGCGGAACACACTCACTGGACGGAGACACCACGGGACACAATCACTGGAAGGAGACACCGCGGGACACACTCACTGGAAGGAGACACCACGGGACACACTCACTGGAAGGAGACAGCACGGGACACACTCACTGGAAGGAGACACCGCGGGACACACTCACTGGAAGGAGACACCGCGGGACACACTCACTGGACGGAGACACCACGGGACACAATCACTGGAAGGAGACACCGCGGGACACACTCACTGGAAGGAGACACCACGGGACACACTCACTGGAAGAAGACACAGCGGGAGACACTCACTGGAAGGAGACACTGTTGGACACACTCACTGGAAGGAGACACCGCGGGACACACTCACTGGAAGGAGACACCACGGGACACACTCACTGGAAGGAGACACCGCGGGACACACGCACTGGAAGGAGACACTGTTGGACGTACTCACTGGAAGGAGACACCACGGGACACACTCACTGGAAGGAGACACCGCGGGACACACTCACTGGAAGGAGACACCGTGGGACACACTCACTGGACGGAGACACCGCGGGACACACTCACTGGAAGAAGACACTGTGGGACACACTCACTGGAAGGAGACACCGTGGGACACACTCACTGGAAGGAGACACCGCGGGACACACTCACTGGAAGAAGACACTGTGGGACACACTCACTGGAAGGAGACACCGCGGGACACACTCACTGGAAGGAGACACCGCGGGACACACTCACTGGAAGAAGACACTGTGGGACACACTCACTGGAAGGAGACACCGTGGGACACACTCACTGGAAGGAGACACCGCGGGACACACTCACTGGAAGGAGACACCGCGGGACACACTCACTGGAAGGAGACACCACGGGACACACTCACTGGAAGGAGACACCGCGGGACACACTCACTGGAAGGAGACACCACGGGACACACTCACAAGAAGGAGACACCATGGGATACACTCACTGGAAGGAGATGCCGTGGGACACACTCACCGGAAGGTGACACACCGCGGGACACACTCACTGGAAGGAGACACCACGGGACACACTCACTGGAAGGAGACAGCACGGGACACACTCACTGGAAGGAGATGCCGTGGGACACACTCACTGGAAGGTGACACACCGCGGGACACACTCACTGGAAGGAGACACCGCGGGACACACTCACTGGAAGGAGACACCGCCGGACACACTCACTGGAAGGAGACACCGCGGGACACACTCACTGGAAGGAGACAGCACGGGACACACTCACTGGAAGGAGACACCGCCGGACACACTCACTGGAAGGAGACACCGCGGGACACACTCACTGGAAGGAGACACCGCGGGACACACTCACTGGAAGGAGACACCGCGGGACACACTCACTGGAAGAAGACACTGTGGGACACACTCACTGGAAGGAGACACCGTGGGACACACTCACTGGAAGGAGACACCGCGGGACACACTCACTGGAAGGAGACACCGCGGGACACACTCACTGGAAGGAGACACCACGGGACACACTCACTGGAAGGAGACACCGCGGGACACACTCACTGGAAGGAGACACCACGGGACACACTCACAAGAAGGAGACACCATGGGATACACTCACTGGAAGGAGATGCCGTGGGACACACTCACCGGAAGGTGACACACCGCGGGACACACTCACTGGAAGGAGACACCACGGGACACACTCACTGGAAGGAGACAGCACGGGACACACTCACTGGAAGGAGATGCCGTGGGACACACTCACCGGAAGGTGACACACCGCGGGACACACTCACTGGAAGGAGACACCACGGGACACACTCACTGGAAGGAGACAGCACGGGACACACTCACTGGAAGGAGACACCGCCGGACACACTCACTGGAAGGAGACACCGCGGGACACACTCACTGGACGGAGACTCCACGGGACACAATCACTGGAAGGAGACACCGCGGGACACACTCACTGGAAGGAGACACCATTTGACACACTCACTGGAAGAAGACACAGCGGGAGACACTCACTGGAAGGAGACACTGTTGGACACACTCACTGGAAGGAGACACCGCGGGACACACTCACTGGAAGGAGACACCACGGGACACACTCACTGGAAGAAGACACTGTGGGACACACTCACTGGAAGGAGACACCACGGGACACACTCACTGGAAGAAGACACCGTGGGACACACTCACTGGAAGGAGACACCGCGGGACACACTCACTGGAAGGAGACACCGCGGGACACACTCACTGGAAGGAGACACCACGGGACACACTCACTGGAAGGAGACACCACGGGACACACTCACTGGAAGGAGACACCGCGGGACACACTCAATAGAAGGAGACACCACGGGACACACTCACAAGAAGGAGACACCATGGGGTACACTCACTGGAATGAGAGACACCGCGGGACACACTCACTGGAAGGAGACACCGTGGGACACACTCACTGGAAGGAGACACCGCGGGACACAGTCACTGGAAGGAGACACCGCGGGACACACTCACTGGAAGGAGACACCGCGGGACACACTCACTTGGATGAGATTCCGCGGGACACACTCACTGGAAGGAGACACCGCGGGACACACTCACTGGAAGGAGACACCGCGGGACACGCTCACTGGAAGGAGACACCGCGGGACACGCTCACTGGAAGGAGATACCGCGGGACACACTCACTGGAAGGTGACACCGCGGGACACACTCACTGGAAGGTGACACCGCAGGACACACTCACTGGAAGGTGACACCGCGGGACACGCTCACTGGAAGGTGACACCACGGGACACACTCACTGGAAGGAGACACCGCGGGACACACTCACTGGAAGGTGACACCGCGGGACACACTCACTGGAAGGTGACACCGCGGGACACACTCACTGGAAGGAGACACCACGGGACACACTCACTGGAAGGTGACACCGCGGGACACACTCACTGGAAGGAGACACCGCGGGACACACTCACTGGAAGGAGACACCGCGGGACACACTCACTGGAAGGAGACACCGCGGGACACACTCACTGGAAGGAGACACCACGGGACACACTCACTGGAAGGAGACACCGCGGGACACACTCACTGGAAGGAGACACCACGGGACACACTCGCTGGAATGAGAGACACCGCGGGACACACTCACTGGAAGGAGACACCGTGGGACACACTCACTGGAAGGTGACACCACGGGACGCACTCGCTGGAATGAGAGACACCGCGGGACACACTCACTGGAAGGAGACACCGTGGGACACACTCACTGGAAGGTGACAGCGCGGGAGAAACTCACTGGAAGGAGACATGGCGGGACACACTCACTGGAAGGAGACACCGCGGGACACTCTCACTGGGAGGAGACATCACGGGACACACTCACTGGACGGAGACACCGCGGGACACAATCACAGGAAGGTGATTCCACGGGACACACTCACTGGAAGGAGACATCGCGGGAGACACTCACTCGAAGGAGTCTCCGCGGAACACACTCACTGGAAGGAGATGCCGCGGGACACACTCACTGGAAGGAGACACCACGGGTCACATTCACTGGAAGGAGACACGGCGGGACACACTCACTGGAAGGAGACACAGCAGGACACACTCACTTGAAGGAGACACTGCGGGACACACTCACTGGAAGGAGACACACTGCGGGACACACTCACTGGAAGGAGACACGGCGGGACACACTCACTGGAAGGAGACACACTGCGGGACACACTCACTGGAAGGAGACACGGCGGGACACACTCACTGGAAGGTGACGCACCGCAGGACACACTCACTGGAAGGAGACACCGCGGGACACACTCACTGGAAGGAGACACCGTGGGACACACTCACTGGAAGGAGACTCCGCGGGAGACACTCACTGGAAGGAGACACCGCGGGACACCCTCACTGGAAGGAATCACCGCAGGACACGCTCACCGGAAGGAGACACCGCGGGACACACTCACCGGAAGGAAACACCGCGGGACACACTCACTGGAAGGAGACACCGCGGGACACACTCACTGGAAGGAAACACCGTGGGGCACACTCTCTGGAAGGAAACACCGTGGGACACACTCACTGGAAGGAGACACCGCGGGACACACTCACTGGAAGGAGACACCGCGGGACACACTCACTGGAAGGAGTCACCGTGGGACACACTCACTGGAAGGAGACACCGCGGGACACACTCACTGGCCTCACAACCAACCTAACGACCCCTAGTGATTCAGAGACACAGAGGCCAGGATTTTCATTGGGCCGTGGAAGCATGATTTGAGGCGTGCAGGGGCTTAAAATTGTGAAAACTGGCGGTCGGGATCCCCCCCGTCTGGTTCCCTACTCCGGGCAACTTTAACTCAGTTGTGTCTAATGGTCCCGACTCCGTCCCATCTCCAACAGGCGGGATAGGTCGTGAAGGCCCTTAACAAGCACTGAATAGCCTCCAGTCCAGATCCAAGGTCGTCCCATCCTCTGTCATCGAATTACAGTATACAGATGACGCTTGTGTCTGTGCACACTCTGAGGTCCAACTCCAAACCATCGTCAACACCTTCACTGAAGCGTACGAGAGCATAGGCCTTACATTAAACATCCGTAAGACAAAAGTGCTCTACCAACCTGCCCCCGCCACACAGTACTGCCCCCGATTATCAAAATCCACGATGAGGCCTTGGACAATGTGGACTACTTTCCATACCCCGGGAGCCTACTGTTAACAAGGGCAGACGTCGATGATGAAGTCCAACACCGCCTTCAGTGTGCCAGTGCAGCCTTCGGTTGCCTGAGGAAGAGAGTGTTTGAAGGCAAGAGAGCCCCAGGTGGGCAGAGGAAACACTTCAAGGACACCCTCATCGCCTGTTTGAAAAAGTGCGACATCCCCACCGACACCTGGGAATCCCTGGCCCAAGACCGCACGAAGTGGAAGAGAAGCATCCGGAAGGCGCCGAACACCTCGAGTCTCTTTGCCGGGAGCAAGCGGAAGCCAAGCGCAAACAGCGGAAGGAGCACACGTCAACCCAAGCACCCCACCCACCCGCCCCTTCAACCACCGTCTACCCCACCTGTGACAGAGACTGTAGGTCCAGCATTGGCCTCATCAGTCACCTGAGAACTCATTTTTAGTGTGGAAGCAAGTCATCCACTGTTCCGAGGGACTGCCTAAGAAGAAGAAGATAGTCACGAATAAATCCAATAAGGAATTCAAGAGAAACTTTTTTACCCACAGAGTGCTTAGAATGCGGAACTTGCTACCACATGGAGTAGTCAAGGCGAATAGCATAGATGCCTTTAAGGAGAAGCTAGCTAAGTACATGAGGGAAAAAGGAATAGAAGATTATGCTGATAGGGTTAAATGAAGTAGGGTGGGAAGAGGATTGTGCGGAGTATAAAAGTTGGCATAGACCAGTTGGGCCGGATGACCTGTTTCTGTGCTGCAAATTCTATGTATTTCTATGTAAATGTATAAGGAAGTGAGCACTTATCCTGCCTTCACTATCCATCCTATTCAGTCATGCAATATGAAAGCTGGCATTTTCCACCAGCTCCATGCCAGTTGTAATGAAGACATGGTGGTAACATTTTTCCTTGTTCTGTGCCTGCAGGCATGGCAGAAAAAGCTGTCTCAGGGCCCACTGAACTGGATTCACCAAGAACCTAACCTGATTCTCTGGCACTCAGTTTAATCCTGCTAAGCAGCAGCACAGATCCATCCAGGAGGTTTAGCTAGTCAGAGTCTGGGGAGTACACGGGGTGATCCATAGAGCACAAATGAGCAGGAGCGGGTGGAGGTGGCAGAGGAGGAACAGGAAGCACTTGGCCACTGAGTTGATAAGAGCAGAGATCCTGATCTTCAGGGCCCAACTTTTAAAGGAAAGATGATTTTTGAAGCACATGTGATTATTGGAATAATTGGTGGATAGACCTTGGAACTTTCAACACTAGTGTGGAGGATTCCACAACCCATATATATGAGCTTTTTATGTTCAGCTTAGAAAGTATGCCGTCACCCTTGGAGTGAGTGACAGTTCCAAGGACATCTGCAGAACAGGTCCTCACAGCACAGGCCTTTATGTCAATCTTTGCATCTCTCGGATTGCTGAGACTGCTACCATATACGCTCTCGGCTGCAATGTCACCTTCTCCTCAGACAGGATAGTTTAATGGCTTGCTGGAGAGAGCCGTTGATTGGGGCTTCATCAATGTCATTGGTGCCATTGGGTCTGCTCGGGTCAATGGGTACAGTGACAAGGAGCCCAGGAGCAACTGTAGGCTAGATCTGGGAATGGATCACGGCATCTTTTTCCTGATCATAACACTGCTTCTCACCACACCGGTCTGCCACCCTCTTTGGCAGCTTCAAATGTGCAAGTCAGTGAGCAGGGCCAGGCTGTCCCTGTATGTGGGGAAATGCTCACTGAGGTTCAGAGCCTCCTCAATCCCAGGAGCCTCTCACAGACACTCGGCTGCCAGCCACCTCACAAGCTCCAGTCATGGGGGCTGCATTAAGGAGAAGCACTAGGGGAAGAACTGTGGCAGCACTGACTAGATTCGGAGAATGAAACATTTCACGAAATAAACTGGTTTGGCACAGGAGTTGCAGTGTGCGTGCACAGAGCTTCCGTTGTGTGGCTGGAGTAAGACATGTACAGTGAGGAGCTATGATGTGTCTGGTACATAGGAATTGCTAGGCGAAAAAGACCAATATCCATCTAGCTCGCCCTCTATCATCCAGGTAGTCGCATGATACAATGATAATGGAGCTGTTGACTAATCATAGCAATCAATCTCTATCAATTAGTCTACAACAGACCGAGACAGGTGGCAAAAAAAACTCCAGTAATGGAGAGCTTTGGAAGCTTTGGTAAATAGGTAGTGTGGCAGTGGAAATGTTGTACGTTGTGATTTAGTGCAGGGTATGGGGAGCTAGAAGGTAGCCTCCACTCAAATGCCTCGTATGAAGAATTGTCTCAAGTACACACATGTAACTGTTAAATCTGATGATGTTGTTGCTTTTACTGTTAAATACTGATAAATATCTAAAAAAAAATCTGAACATATACAGAATAAAAAAGTATTTTATGCAGCTGGAATACACTTGAGCAAAGTTTGAGTAGTTTAGAAGATCATTGGAAGCCCAGAAGTGCATTAGTCTGGAATGCTGTAACACTCATTATTTTATTTTATGTAGTGCATGTATATTTTGCCATCCATTGTGATTTTAATAATGCATCATAAAACCTTCAGGATGTTGCTTTAGTGTTCTGAGGCTGCCACTTACTTTAACAGTCTCTGGCTGCCTCACAGGACAGGAAGGTGGAAATATTACAGCAATGTCTATCTAATAGAGGGAAGTGCTGATTGGTGGGTAGCTGTTGAGTGTTTCATGTTAAGTTTTAAGTTTATTTCTGCTAAATTAACCCCATAGTCTGGTAAATAGAGGCATGGCAGGTCAGCTCACTCCCGTGATTTGCACATCCTGTGCCATGTGGGAAATCCTGGAGGCTTCTTGCGGCTTGGACGACCACGTGTGCAGGAAGTGTCGCTAACTGCAGCAACTCAAGCTCCGGGTTTCGGAGCTTGAGTGGCAGCTGGGGTCACTACAGTGCATCCACAAGGCTGAGAAATACTTGGAAAGCACGTTTCTAGAAGTGGTCACCCCGCAGCCTCAATCTGCAGGCAGAAAGGGAATGGGTGATCACCAGACAGAGAAGGAGGACCAGGCAGGTAGGGCAGGAATCCCCAGAGTGCATCTCGCTCGCTGACCAGTTCACAGTTCTGGAAACTGGTGGGGGTGATGGCTCCTCTGGGGAGAGCAGCCAGAGCCAAGGCCACGGCACCACGTGTGGCTCAGCTGCACATGGGGGGAGGAAGAAGAATGGAAGAGCAATAGTGATAGGGGATTCATTGGTTAGGTGAACAGATAGGCGTTTCTGTGGACAGAAATGTGACTCCAGGATGGTATGTTGCCTCCCTGGTGCCAGGGTCAAGGTTGTCACTGAGCGGCTGCAGGACACTCTGAAGGGGGAGGGTGAACAGCCAGAGGTCGTTGTCCATATTGGTACCAACGACATAGGCAGAAAGAGGGATGAGGTCCTGCAGGTAGACTATAGGGAGCTAGGAAAGAGGTTAAAAAGCAGGACCTCAAAGGTAGTAATCTCCAGATTACTCCCGGTGGCACGTGCTAGTGAGTACAGGAATAGGAGGATAGAACAGATGAATGCGTGGCTGGAAAGATGGTGCAGCAGGGAGGGCTTTAGATTCCTGAGGCATTGGGACCACTTCTGGGGAAGGTGGGACCTGTACAAGCTGGACGGGTTACACCTCAACAGAGCCGGGACCAATATTCTCGCGGGGAGGTTTGCTGGTGCTGTTAAGGAGGGTTTAAACAGCTTGGCAGGGGGATGGGCACTAGCATATAGGAGTGGAGGGGAGGAATGGGGTGCATGGAAGAGTGAGTGTGTTGGATGGTACTGGAGGGGTAGGTAGTGCTGGAGGCGGAAGTAGTACCATATTAGTACCATATTAGATAGGAGCAGATTAAAATAGTGAGAGGGAGGTAGAGGAGCAAGCCTGTAGGGAAATTGCAGACATATGCAAGAGCTACAGAGTAGTGATATTGGGGGACTTTAATTACCCAAATATCGATTGGGATAATGCTAGGGTAAAGGGAAAGGAAGGGGAGAAATTTCTGAAATGTGTTCAGGAGAATTTCCTTGACCAGTATGTTCTTGGCCCAACTAGGAAGCGTGTAAAGTTAAGGCACATGGGATTAGGGGCAAGGTATTGACTTGGATAGAGAACTGGTTGGCAGACAGAAAGCAAAGAGCTGGAATAAATGGGGCTTTTTCCGAGTGGCAGGCAGTGACTAGTGGGGTACCACAGGGATCAGTCCTTAGACCCCAGCTATTCACAATATATATTAATGATCTAGACGAGGGAACTAGATGTAATGTCTCCAAGTTTGCAGACGACACAAAGCTGGGTGGGCGTGTGTGCTGTGAGGAGGATGCCGAGAAACTCCAGTATGATTTGGACAGGTTGGCTGATTGGGCAGAAGCATGGCAGATGCAATATAACGTGGATAAATGCGAGGTTATCCACTTTGGTGTCAAAAGCAGGAAGGCAGATTATTATCTGAATGGCAATAGATTGGGAGAAAGGGAAGTGCAATGAGACCCGGGTGTCCTTGTGCACCAGTCGCTGAAGGTAAGCATGCAGGTGCAGCAGGCGGTTAAGAAGGCAAATGGTATGTTGGCCTTCGTAGCGAGAGGGTTTGAATACAGGAACAAGGCTAGAATACTCAATGAGTACTTTGTATTGGTGTTTACTAAGGAGGTGGATGCTGACAAAATATCGGTAGAAGTGGAAAAGGTAGAAGCAATGGAAGGGGTGAAAATTGATAGACAGGATGTACTAGAAAGGCTGGGTATGCTTAGAGTGGCTAAGTCGCTTGGTCCAGATGGCTTGTGTAGTGTATGTACTTTGCAGAAGGAACTATAAACTGCAGCCCCTGTATGCTGCAGTACCAGTAGTGACCACCCCTGTATATAAGCCTGTGTAGTAACATTTGCATAGTAGTTCCAGGTTGTCTCCATTCAGTAAAGACCTGTTATAACCAACTCCTGCAGTCCGTGTCTTAATTATACACGGACATAATACTGGCGACGAGCAAATACGAACTTACCTACAGTCTGCACCACCTCATGGGGATCCATCCCTGAAGCGAAGTTATCAGAGGTCGAGGCCAGAAGGAAGAAAGAAACAGAAGAAACGGGCGTCGACCGTGGGCATCCGCCTCAGAGTCAGCAGAGTTGAAGATTTGCAGGAGAGGCTGTCGAGAGCGGGGCTTGGTTATCCTGTCGATGGTGCTCAGCTAATCGGGCTGGTGGCAGGTAGTACACTGATCCTTCCTGGGCTGCGGCGGTCTAGAGCTCGAGCGGGTGGCTTTACAATGGGGCCGAGCAGCGTTGTACGGGAAGAGGAGAGAGAGAGAGGGTGGAGCACACAACTGGGCAGCGTACAGACCCGAGAAGAGGGAGGCAAGCGTCCCGCAGGGTTGTTCCGATGACAGGGAAATAATTAAAATTAAATGCGCAGAAACCCGCGAGGAGCTGCAGTTTGCCACGGGAACCGCGGAGAGCGGCATTAGCAGCAGCGCGGGGGGAAGTGCGTGAAGACCATAGGGCGTCGCCGTCAAGGCATAAAACGCCAGCAACAGCGCTAGCAACAGCGGAGAAGACAGAAAGCGCGGGAGGCGCCATTTTGTTAAATCGGGGAAGAAGGCAAAGCGCGGGAGGCACCATCTTAGATTTCCAAGATGCCGAAGACTGGCTATATCACTGCCTTCGATAATGCAACAGAAGACTGGACCACGTATGTGGAAAGAGTCAAGGTATATTGCGAGGCAAACGAAGTAGCCGATGAGAAAAAGGCATCGGTACTACTAAACTTAATGGGCGCAAGAACGTACGGCCTATTGCGGGACCTGATTACTCCAGCCAAACCGAAGGCGAAGAGTTTTAACGAAATTGTTGCCATCCTACAGGAACACCTAAATCCTACACTGCTGCTGATAGCAGAAAGATTTCAATTCCACAGGAGAAATCAGCATAAAGATGAGAGCAATGCTCATTACCTTACGGAACTACGCAAGCTATCAAAGCACTGCCAGTTCGGAGCAGGACTGGCAGATACCCTACGGGACAAATTCGTCTGTGGACTCCTGAGTGAAGGAACCCAGAAGAGGTTACTCTCAGAGAAAGAGCTGACGCTAGATAAGGCTTTCAGCGTGGCAGTATCATACGAAGCAGCAGCAAGGGGAGCTGCGGAAATACAGCAAAAACCACAGGAATACGGCACCCACGAAATGACACGGGGATTTGCAAAATGTTATCGCTGCGGCAGAACAACCCATGACCTGAAGGACTGCTGGTCCAAGGACAAAATATGCAGGCAATGCGGAAAGATGGGACACATTGCACGAGTTTGCAGGTCTGGGAAGAAGATCAACGACAACAAAAAGGCTACTAAGGACCCATACAGGAAAGTACAAAAGATGATGGACAGTAGTTCCGAACACCAGATGAGCAATAGTGAATCCGGGAACAAGAGACTAAGCTGTCTCAAACTTCACAACTTAATCGCAAAAGAGGATCACCGAAACATTTGGGTCACCCTCACGATAGCAGGGTCCCAAGTCAAAATGGAATTGGATACAGGATCAGCTCTAACCGTCATGAATCGACGAGACTATGAGCGGCTATTCTCACACATACCCTTGAAAGAGACATCCATTGTCTTGAAGATGTATATGGAGCAAAAAGTATACCCCAGAGGAAAAATAAGGGTGCCTGTCGAATACAACGGCAAGGAAATACAGAAATTGTATCTGTACATACTGCAAGATGGTGGACCACCGTTATTGGGACGTAAATGGATCAGAAAGATAAGTTTAGACTGGCACTCCATTCAGGCACTGACGGTGGCTGGTAAAAAGGATGACGACGTCACTCCTGGACGATTGTCAACAATCTTAGCTAACGCCAAAGAGGTATTTCAACAAGAACTGGGAACTCTTAAAGGCGTAACCGCCTCGATAAAAATAGAAGAGAATGCAATTCCCAAGTTTTTCAAAGCAAGACCGGTACCGTATGCAATTCGCCCAGCCGTTGAGGCAAAGCTGGAGAATCTGGAGAATGCAGGCATGTTATCTAAGGCAGACTGGAGCGAGTGGGCGACACCCATCGTTCCTGTCATGAAGAAAACGTTAAACAATAAGTCTGAGGAGCCAAGGAAGGTTCGCATCTGCGGGGACTTCAAGGCGACGGTGAACCCAGTCCTTCACACAGTACAATATCCTCTTCCAAGGATAGAAGATATCTTTGCCTCACTATCTGGAGGGAAGCGTTTTACAAAAATTGACCTAACACAAGCATATTTACAGATGGAGGTTGAAGAATCCTCTAGGAAGTATCTCACGATAAACACTCACAAAGGTCTTTACCAGTATAATCGACTGGTATTCGGAGTAGCATCAGCTCCGGTGATATGGCAAAGAGCGATGGAACAAGTCCTGCAAGGGATTCTGGGGACTCAGTGTTACTTGGATGACATCCTAGTGACAGGTGAAGATGACAGTGAACACCTTGCCAACCTAGAGCCGGTGCTCACTAGACTACGTTGAACATGGGCTACGAGCCAATCACCCCAAGTGCGAGTTTTTTAAGAAGCAGTTATCGTATTTGTAGTGTATGTACCTTTAAGAGGAACTATGTTTTTGAAGCCCCTGTATACTGTAGTACCAGTAGTGACCACTCGGGTATATAAGCCTGTATAGCGTCTTGTGTAGTTAGTTCACCTCCAGACTTTCTTCAGTAAACACTTGTTAAATCAACTCCTGCATTCCGTGTCTCCATTAACACATGGATCTAACAGTGGTGATGAGTTAGAAACGAACTTACCTGCAATTCGGCAGCACCTCAAGGAGATCGATTCCTCAGACGAAGGTCGAAGCCAGAAGCAAAAAACAAACAAAAAAACTGGTTTCACCAGCTAACCGGGCTGGTGGCAGGTAGTGCACTGATCCTTCCTGGGCTGCGGCGGGCTAGAGCTCGATCGGGTGGCTCTGCAACGGGGCCGGGCAGCGAGTCGGGAAGCAAAAGCAAAGAGAGAGAGAGGGTGGAGCACTCAGGGCGCGGCCGGTGCTGCAAAGCAGGTCGGCGTTCGAGCAGAGGGAGGGGAAAGTCCCAGAGGGTCCGCTCCATGACGGGAACGGTTCTCCAAGTAACGGAGAAACTATTGAAGCGATATATAAAAAAAAAATAGAAATACCGCGAAAAGCTGCAGGTCGCAACGGGAACTGTGGAGAACAGCGTTGGCAGCAGCAGCAGCGGCGGGAAAGCGCGGGAGGTGCCATCTTAACTCGGTGGGGAAGAAAGAAAAGCACGGGAAGCGCCATTTTAGATTTTCAAGATGCCGAAGACTGGCAATATTACTGCTTTCGATAGTGATATAGAAGATTGGACCACATATGTGGAAAGAGTGGAGGTATATTGCAAGGCGAATGAAGTAGCGGATGATAAAAAGGCATCGGTACTTCTAAATCTGATGGGAGCAAGGACATACGGGCTGTTACGAAACTTGATCACTCCAGCCAAACCGATGGACAAGAATTTTAAGGAGATTGTTGATACCCTACAGGAGCACTTAAACCCAACACCGCTGCTGATAACGGAACGATTCAAATTCTTCAGGAGGAATCAGCACAAGAATGAAAGTAATGCTGATTACCTCACCGAATTACGAAAGCTGTCAAAGCACTGCCAATTCGGGGCAGGACTGGTGGATTCTCTACGAGACAAATTCGTCTGCGGTCTCCTAAGCGAAGGAACACAGAAAAGACTACTTTCTGAGAAAGATTTGACACTGGACAAGGCTTTCAGTGTGGCTGTATCATACGAAGCAGCAGCAAGAGGAGCTGCAGAGATACAGCAAAAGCCACAGGACTTCGGCACCCATGAAATGACACGGGGTTTCGAGAGATGTTATCGCTGCGGCAGATCCACCCATGACCAGAAGGACTGCTGGTTCAAGGACAAAGCATGCAGGCAATGCGGAAAGATGGGACACATTGCACGTGTATGCAGATCTGGAAAGAAATCCACTGACAGTAAAAAGGTCAATAAGGAAAAGTACAGAAAGGTACAAATGATGACAGACAGTAGCTCCGAAGACCAGAAGAGCGATAGCGACTCCGGAAACAAGAGACTAAGCTGTCTCAAATTACATAATGTAATTGCCAAAGAAGATTACCAGACCATTTGGGTTACCCTCACGATAGCGGGGTCCCCAGTCAAAATGGAACTAGATACAGGATCAGCTCTGACCATCATGAGTCGACGGGATTATGAGCGGCTATTTCCGCATATACCTTTGAAAGACACATCCATTATCTTGAAGACATATACGGGGCAGAAAGTATACCCCAGAGGGAAAATAGGGGTGCCTGTTGTGTACAACGGCAAGGAAATACAGAAGTTGTATTTATACGTTCTGCAAGATGGTGGTCCACCGTTGTTGGGACGTGAATGGATCAGAAAGATACGTTTAGACTGGCACTCCATTCAGGCACTGACGGTGACCAGTAAGAAAAAAAACGATGATGACGTCATACCTGGACGATTAAAAGAAATCTTGGCTAACGCCAAAGAAATGTTTCAACAGGAACTAGGAACCCTGAAAGGCGCCACCGCCTCAATAAAAGTGGAAGATGCGGCAATTCCCAAGTTTTTTAAGGCAAGGCCGGTGCCATATGCAATTCATCCAGCCGTCGAGGCAGAGCTGGAGAATTTGGAAAAAGCAGGCGTGTTATCCAAGGTAGATTGGAGCGAGTGGGCAACACCCATCGTCCCGGTCATGAAGAAAACGTTGAATAATGATAAATCTGAAGAACAGAGAAAAGTTCGCATCTGTGGGGACTTCAAGGTGACTGTAAACCCAGTTCTTCACACGGTACAGTATCCTCTTCCGAGGATTGAAGATATTTTCGCCTCACTATCCGGATAGAAACGTTTCCCCAAAATTGACTTAGCACAGGCATACCTACAGATGGAGGTTGAGGAGGCCTCTAAAAAATATCTCACGATAAACACACACAAAGGCTTGTACCAGTACAATCGACTGGTTTTCGGAGTGGCATCAGCTCCGGCTATCTGGCAAAGAGCTATGGAGCAAGTCCTGCAAGGGATTCTGGAGACTCAATGCTACCTAGACGACATCCTTGTAACAGGAGAAAACGACAACGAGCACCTTGCCAACTTGGAGCAGGTGCTCACGAGGCTGAGAGAACGGGGCCTATGAGCAAATCGCCCCAAGTGCGAATTTTTCCAGAAACAAATATCATATTGTGGCCATGTCATTAACGAAGAAGGGTTGCATAAGTCACCTGAAAAAATTGAAGCGGTCGTAAAGGCCCCAGCACCTGAAAAAGTCTCACAATTAAGGTCGTTCCTGGGATTAATAAATTACTATCATAAATTTTTACTAAACTTGTCGACGGTTCTGCACCCTCTTAACGCACTGCTACAAACGGGAGTAGTTTGGAAATGGAGCGAAGAATGTAAACGTGCCTTTCATAAATGCAAAGGCTTGATCACGTCCAGGGAAGTGTTAGCTCATTACAACCCATCACTGCCAATCAGACTGGCGTGCGATGCATCCCCTTACGGCGTGGGAGCGGTATTATCGCATAGATTCCCTGATGGCTCGGAGCGGCCGATAGCTTTTGCGTCACGCTCATTGAACTCAGCTGAGCGTAACTATGCCCAGATCGACAGGGAGGCACTCAGCCTGGTGTGGGGCTGATGAAATTCAACCATTACCTACACGGACAATAAATTTACCTTGTTGACTGACCATCAACGCCTCGTCTCCATATTCAACCCTAAAAAGGGCGTTCCCATTATGACAGTGCAAAGGCTACAGAGGGTCCCTTTTCCTAGGGGCACACCAATATGACATAGAGTACAAAGGAACAAAACAGCATGGGAATGCTGACGGGTTATCGCGCCTACCGTAGCCAACGGTGGAAGAGGCGCCTACAGTGGACCCAGTGGAGATGTTCCACTCGACCATAGTGGAATGTCTACCGGTGACAAATTCTACCATTGAAAAGGAAACGCAAAATGACCCAACTCTCTCACGAGTCTACGATTTAACGGTGAAGGGATGGCCAGCACATGGCGAACCACTGTTGCCAGCATTCTCGCAAAGATGAGAACAGCTGTCAGTGTGCCGAGGAACCTTGATGGGTGGATCCAGAGTGGTGATTCCACCCAAACTCAAGGATAGAGTGCTAAAGGAGCTTCACGAGGGGCATCTGGGTGGAGTGAAAATGAAGAACTTAGCCAGAGCGTTTGTGTGGTGGCCAGGTATCGATGGAGACATTGAAGAAATGACCAAGAGCTGTCTAGGATGCCAGAAGGTCCAAAACGCCCCACCACAAGCCCCTCTACATCCATGGGAGTGGCCCTCATCTCCATGGCAAAGGGTACATATCGACTTTGCTGGTCCATTTATGGACTCAATGTTCTTAATCGCGGTGGATGCACACTCCAAGTGGCCGGAGGTAATAAAGATGTCCTCCACCACCACGGAAAGAACCATCACAGTATTAAGGACCATATTCACCAGGAATGGGCTGCCTGAACAGATCTGTTCTGGTAATGGACCGCAATTTGTATCCGAAGAATTCAGGAAGTTCTTAAAAAACAATGGGGTTAAGCACTACACGTCCGCCCCATACCATCCCGCCACCAATGGATTGGCTGAAAGGTTTGTCCAGACCTTCAAGAAGGCCATAAAGGCCATGGGTAATGAAGACATAAATCTACAAAATAAGGTAGATAACTTCTTGTTTGCGTACAGGAATGCAACACATGTGGTTACAAACCAAACCCCCGCCATGATGTTTTTCAATAGAAGCCTAAGATGCCGGCTGGATTTGGTCAAGCCAAACGTCAGAAGGGACGTTGAGAACCGGCAATTTCAAAGCATGAATGAAAGGCCAACTAGAACCTTCCAGATAGGTCAACCAGTTTTGGCCCGGGACTACCGTACCGAGAAATGGCAGCCTGGAACTATTTGCACACGACTAGGACCGCTGATGTATACCGTGGACATTGGAGAAAGCATAATAAGGCGCCATGCTGACCAGATCATAGAGTCATCCAAAAAAGGACAACCTACACCACAACTCTATACGCCTAGTGATGAAACAGAGATAACCATATTATCTACCTCCGATCCGGTGATACTGGAACCAGATGAACCTGACACTGGCATTGAAGCCGAATCGACCTTGCCAAAAGAACCTACTACACCACCGAGGCGTTATCCGGACCGAGTCAGGAAGCCTCCAGAGAGACTGAATTTGTAATTGATTAACTTCAGCAAATGTGTATATTATTGTTCTTGTAAAAATGTTATTTAATGATTACTTAAAATGTTATGTACTATTTATCTAAAAGGGGAGGAATTGTAGTGTATGTACCTTTAAGAGGAACGATGTTTTTGAAGCCCCTGTATACTGTAGTACCAGTAGTGACCACTCGGGTATATAAGCCTGTATAGCGTCTTGTGTAGTTAGTTCACCTCCAGACTTTGTTCAGTAAACACTTGTTAAATCAACTCCTGCATTCCGTGTCTCCATTAACACACGGATCTAACAGTATTGTGGCCACATGATTGATGCAGAGGGGTTACATAAGTCCCCTGACAAAATTGAAGCGATAGTTAAGGCTCCAGCGCCTGAAAATGTTTCGCAACTGAGGTCATTCCTCGGATTGGTGAATTACTACCATAAGTTTTTGCCGAATTTGTCCACAATTCTGCACCCACTGAACGCCCTACTACAAATGGGAGTAGCATGGAAATGGAGTGATGAATGTAAGTGGGCCTTTCAGAAGAGTAAGGACCTAATATATTAGGACCTAATGCATTAGAAATAAAAGGGGGGCTTTTGGCAGTTACAAAAGACTAAAGACGGAAGAAGCCCTAGAGGAGTATAAAAAATGCAGGGGCATACTTAAAAAAGAAATTAGGAGGGCGAGGAGGGGCCATGAAATAACACTGGCGAGCAAAATAAAGGAAAATCCTAAGATGTTTTATAAGTATATTAAGGGCAAGAGGATAACCAGGGAAAGGGTAGGGCCCATTAGGGACCAAAGTGGCAATCTGTGTGTAGAGCCAGATGATGTAGGCGGGGTTTTAAATGAATTTTTTGCATCTGTGTTCACTATGGAGAAAGACGATGCAGACATAGAAATCGGGCAAGGGGGCTGTGACATACTTGAACATATTAGCATCGAGAGGGAGGAGGTGCTAGCGGTTTTAGCAGGCCAAAAAGTGGATAAATCCCCAGGCCCGGACGAGATGTATCCCAGGCTGCTGTGGGAGGCAAAGGAGGAGATTGCAGGGGCTCTGACACAAATTTTCAGAACCTCTCTGGCCACAGGGGATGTACCAGAGGACTGGAGAACAGCTAACGTAGCACCATTATTCAAGAAGGGTAGCAGGGATAAACCAGGGAATTACAGGCCAGTGAGCCTAACATCTGTGGTAGGGAAATTATTGGAAAAAATTCTGAGGGACAAAATTAGTCTCCACTTGGAGAGGCAAGGATTAATCGGGGATAGTCAGCATGGCTTTGTCAAGGGTAAATCATGTCTGACAAATCTGATTGAATTTTTCGAGGGGGTGACTAGGGGGGTGGATGAGGGAAATGCTGTGGATGTG
The DNA here is from genome assembly GCF_052327205.1 of Somniosus microcephalus. Taxonomy (NCBI): domain Eukaryota; kingdom Metazoa; phylum Chordata; class Chondrichthyes; order Squaliformes; family Somniosidae; genus Somniosus; species Somniosus microcephalus. The sequence continues at coordinate 74,014,019 of NC_140991.1, forward strand.
GTTTACATGGACTTCAGTAAAGCTTTTGACAAAGTCCCGCATAGGAGACTGGTCAAGAAGGTAAGAGCCCATGGGATCCAGGGTGCCTTGGCGCGTTGGATCCTAAACTGGCTGAGTGGCAGGAGGCAGAGGGTGATGGTCGAAGGTTGCTTTTGTGACTGGAAGCCTGTGTCCAGTGGGGTACCTCAGGGATCGGTGCTGGGTCCCTTGTTGTTTGTGATCTACATAAATGATTTGGATGAGAATGTAAAAGGTATGATCAGTAAGTTCGCAGATGACACGAAAATTGGTGGGGTGGTAAATTGTGAGGAGGAAAGCCTCAGGCTACAGGACGATATAAACGGGTTGGTCAGATGGGCGGAAAAGTGGCAAATGGAATTTAACCCTGAAAAGTGCGAGGTGATGCATTTTGGATGGACAAATAAGGCAAGGGAATACACAATGAGTGGTAGGACCCTAGGAAGTACAGAGGGTCAGAGGGACCTTGGTGTACATGTACATAGATCCCTGAAGGCAGCGGAACAGGTAGATAAGGTGGTTAAAAAGGCATATGGGATACTTGCCTTCATTAGCCGAGGCATAGAATATAAGAGCAGGGAGGTTATGATGGAGCTGTACAAAACGCTGGTGAGGCCACAGCTGGAGTACTGTGTGCAGTTCTGGTCGCCTCACTATAGGAAGGATGTGATTGCTTTGGAGAGGGTGCAGAGAAGATTCACCAGGATGTTACCTGGGATGGAGCGCTTCAGCTATGAAGAGAGGCTGGACAGGCTGGGGTTGTTTTCCTTGGAGCAAAGAAGGCTGAGGGGGGACCTGATTGAGGTGTACAAAATGATGAGGGGCATAGATAGGGTAGACAAAGAGGAACTTTTCCCCTTAGTAGGGGGGTCAATAACAAGGGGGCATAGATTCAGGGTAAGGGGCAGGAGATTTAGAGGGGATTTGAGGAGGAACTTTTTCACCCAGAGGGTGGTTGGAATGTGGAACTCAATGCCTGAAAGGGTGGTAGAGGCAGGAACCCTCACAACATTCAAGAAGCATTTGGATGAGCACTTGAAATGCCATTGCATACAAGGCTATGGACCAAATGCTGGAAAATGGGATTAGACTGGACAGGGATGGATGGGCGGCGCAGACACGATGGGCCGAAGGGCCTCTTTCTGTGCTGTAAAACTCTATGACTCTATGACTCTATGACTCTAATCACTTCAAGAGAAGTATTGGCTCACTACAACCCATCACTACCGATAAGACTGGCGTGTGATGCGTCTCCCTACGGCATTGGGGCGGTACTGTCACATAAATTCCTTGATGGTTCAGAGAGGCCGATAGCTTTTGCGTCACGCTCGTTAACTTCAGCCGAGCGTAACTACGCCCAGATTGACAGAGAGGCCCTCAGCCTGGTGTGGGGGGTGAAGAAGTTCAATCACTACCTGCACGGTCAGAAATTTACTCTACTAACTGATCATCAGCCTCTGGTCTCCATTTTCAATCCTCAGAAGGGCGTCCCGATAATGACAGCACAACGGCTACAGAGGTGGTCCCTTTTCCTAGGGGCACACCAATATGACTTCGAGTACAAAGGAACTAAACAGCATGGGAATGCTGATGGATTGTCGCGCCTACCGTTGCCGATGGTGGAAGAAGAACTTGCAGTGGATCCAGTGGAGATATTCCACTCGACCATAGTCGAATGTCTCCCTGTGATGAATGCAAACATAGAAAAGGAAACACGAAATGACCCGACACTCTCCTGGGTCTATGATTTAATGGTGAAGGGATGGCCAGCACATGGCGAACCACTGCTGCCAGCATTCTCGCCGAGAAGAGAACAGCTGTCAGTGTGCAGAGGAACCTTGATGTGTGGATCCAGAGTAGTAATTCCACCCAAATTGAAGGATAGAGTGCTCAATGAGCTTCATGAGGGTCATCTGGGAGGGGTAAAAATGAAGAACTTAGCCAGAGCGTTTGTGTGGTGGCCGGGAATCGATAGGGAAATCGAAGAGATGACCAAGAGCTGTACAGGATGCCAGAAGGTCCAAAACGCCCCACCACAAGCCCCTCTACATCCATGGGAGTGGCCCTCATCTCCATGGCAAAGGGTACACATTGATTTTGCTGGTTCATTTATGGACTCGATGTTTTTAATTGCGGTGGATGCACATTCAAAGTGGCCAGAGGTAATAAAAATGTCCTCAACCACCACAGAAAAAACTATCACAGTCTTACGAACCATATTCGCCAGGAATGGGCTGGCTGAACAGATTTGCTCCGACAATGGACCACAGTTTGTGTCTGAAGAGTTTCGGAGGTTCTTAAAGAACAATGGTGTTAAGCAGTACACATCCACCCCATATCATCCAGCCACTAATGGATTGGCCGAGAGGTTCGTTCAAACATTCAAGAAGGCTATCAAGGCAATGTGTAATGAAGATATAACCCTACAACACAAGGTGGATAACTTCTTGTTTGCCTACCGGAATGCGACACATGCGGTTACCAACCAAACTCCAGCCATGATGTTCTTCAATCGAAGACTACGATGCTGCTTGGATTTGGTTAAGCCAAACATCAGAAGAGATGTGGAGAACAGGCAGTTTCAGAATATGAATGAAAGGCCGACCAGGAGTTTTAAGATAGGTCAACCAGTTTTGGCCCGGGACTACCGCACAGAGAAATGGCAGCCAGGAACGACCTGTACACGGCAAGGACCTCTAATGTATACCGTGGACGTTGGAGAGAACATTGTAAGACGCCATGCTGACCAGATTCTAGAGTCACTGGGAAACGTCAACTCCACACCACGATCTGATACACCTGGCGATGAAACCGAAGTACCAATTGCATCTACCTCAGAATCGGTGATATTGGAAGCAGACGAACCAAACAACGACATTGATCCCGACTCAACTTTGCCAGAAGAACCTGATACCCCAAAGAGGCGTTATCCTGACAGAATCAGGAAGCCTCCTCAAAGACTGAACTTATAATTGCTTAACTTCAACTAATGTATCTAGCAACTGTAATTGTAAATATGTTATTGCATTGTTAATCGAATGTTATGTATTGTTTAGCTAAAAGGGGAGGAATTGTAGTGTATGTACTTTGCAGAAGGAACTATATTCTGCAGCCCCTGTATACTGCAGTACCAGTAGTGACCACCCCTGTATATAAGCCTGTGTAGTAACATTTGCATAGTAGTTCCAGGTTGTCTGCATTCAGTAAAGACCTGTTATAACCAACTCCTGCAGTCCGTGTCTTAATTATACACGGACATAATAGCTTGCATCCCTAGTTGCTAAGGGAATTGGGGGAGAAGATAGTGGAAGGGCTTGCAATATTTTTCCAATCTTCCCTAGATGCAGGGGAGGTGCCTGAGGATTGGAAAGTGGCAAATGTGACACCATTGTTCAAGAAAGGGTGTAAGGACAATCTTCGTAACTACAAGCCGGTCACTTTAACATCAGTGGTGGGTAAAGCTTTAGAAACAATAATCAAGGAAAAAATTAACGGGCACTTGGAAAGATTTAAACTAATTAGGGAGAGTCAACACGGATTTGTAAAAGGCAGATCGTGTTTGACTAATCTAATTGAATTTTTTGATGAAGTAACAGAGAGGATTGATGAAGGGAATACAATGGATGTTGTCTACATGGATTTTAGAAAGGCGTTTGACAATGTACCACATAGAAGGCTGGATAACAAAATTGAGGCTCATGGAATAGGTGGGTCAGTGGCAGCTTGGATAAGGAATTGGCTTAAGGACAGAAAACAGCAAGTTGTGGTAAATGGCTGTTTTTCAGACTGGAGGATGGTTGACAGTGGTGTTCCCCAAGGGTCAGTGCTGGGGTCACTGCTTTTTTTGATATATATAAATGACCTGGATATTGGAATACAGAGTAGAATTTCTAAATTTGTCGATGACACCAAACTTGGGGGTGTGGCAAACAGTGAGGATGATACCACATTTCTGTTGCTCATATTGTATGTGTGCTCTGTTGGTGTGGAAATCCTGCAGAGGCGTAGCAGGTAATCTTGGTCTCCCCGGATCCAACCCTTGATTTGATGGGTATCTGAAGAAAATAGTAGCATGGATTGGCAAAACAAAAAAAGATCATTACTGCTACCCGGAAATCTGGAATTCACCTGCAGTTACTGGTGCAGATGGTCACACACAGGTTCAATACTGATGGAATTAAAGCCTCTTCCAGATGTTGTATGGAACTCTCCTGTATGCAGGACCATGTAGGGCTATAAATGTGCATTCAATGATCCCCTGGACTTTTGGGAATCCTGCCATTCGAAAAACATCTCAGGCTCTTTCCGGTTGCTCTCTGTTGAAAATGGGGCAAGTGATGCAGCTGCTTCTTCTGGCAAACGATACATCAATTATCTATTTTATATAGTGATGCACTACAGACTGATGTTACAGATCCTCTTGAGGTCCCTTGAAAAGAGTCCAAAACAACAACAAAAACATCTTAAGGCACCAGTCACCTTTGCTGCCATTGGCAGCACCATGCCTGCCCTGGAGTTAAGGCGACAGGTCCTCCTGCATCATGTACAACACGGTCACTGTCTCCCTAGTGAATCAGAGCCTCCAAAGGCCTCTCTCTGTCAGGTCCACATAATTCCTTCATTGCCAATAAAATCAATTGTCAGGGTAACAGTAGGAGTAGAAACCCTCCTTCTGAGATGATGCTGCACCTCCCTATCATCCAGAAGTTCTTCCTAGTTCTCCTCTTCCTCTTCCTCCAAGTAGCACATGTACAATGGATCCTGAATGGATCACTCATTGTGGTCATGGGGAATGGTGGGATCAGAAAACTGTAACTCCTCAGCTCTCCTTAAAAGCTTCTGGACAGAGCAGCCGTGTTGCAGTGACAAAACTTTCACATTTTGTCTCCTGACTGCCCAAAAGTTAATTTGCCAGTCATAATCCAAGTTGGTGCCTGTCTCTTTAAGCGTCTGTGGATTTCTGATGCAGCCTAGCAGCTGAGACTGCCCAGTGTATATGGGCAATGTTAGCACATGATTCGCGACCAACATAAGGGCAGGATATAGCTACGGAGCCCAGATTGACAACAAATCCAGCTCTTTTAAATGTAACTGACCTGCATCAGGCACAATCTTTATGCCCTTACTGGATCCGTGACTCAAAATCTGTATTTAGTGCAAACGGGGCAGAGACTGGGTGCAAGGAGTTGCCTGAACTTAAAGCTCTGGAAGTTGATGCACAAGGGGTATTAGACAGAGGAACCAATATCTTTGGGGGTGATTTTGCCAATGGGGACGTGATGGAGGCGGGACTGCTGCTTGTCGGGTTTTAGTCCCGCCTCCATCGACGTCCGGTCAACCCACGCTATTTTCCCTTGATTGACCTTGTTAAGCCCGCCCAGTGGGCTTAGCAGGCCACTTAAGGGAAAGCCGGTTACTGGTGATGTCAGCGAGTGACATTTCATCTGTCAAGAGCTTTTGACAGATGAATTGTCACCGTTTGACAGCGCTGTGAAGCTGTCAAACACTGACAATCTGTCTTCTAAGTTGAGTCTTTACTCAAGACTCAATTAGAATGCCTTCCTGAGCAGAAAGCAGAAGGCTGCTGCATTTGAGAATGTAGCGGCCATTCTGCTTTCTATGCCGGTGAGATGAGGGACTCCCGAGACCTGAAGGGATGAAGCCTCGAGGAAGAAGCAAAGGTAAGTAAAACTTATTAAAACACTCTACACTCACCTCACACACTTACCTCTGCACACATGCACCCATCACTCACCTGCACACTGGACACCTCGGCCCCTCCTACCCCCGTAGACCCACGGCTCGCCTCGCTGACCCTGGCAAGGTTTGGAGCCATCGGGAAGCCCACACTTTAGGGCTCAAAATAGTGATTATCCAAAAAACTGCCAGTTAACTACCTGTTAACAGGCAGTTAATTGGCACTAATCCCCTTCCCGCCTTGAGGAGGTGGCTCCCAGCGCGGGTCAGGTACCCGCCTCCTGGGAAGGTAGCACGGTGGCGGGTTGGGGGCGGGATGGGTATCCGCCCCCAGATTCTGCCATTTTCCCGGCAGTCCCGCCTCCATACCTGCCTCCGCAGGGCTGGCAAAATTGCCCCCCTTGTTCCATGTAAGATGGTTTGTTAGGGTTGGATAAAATTATGAAGAAAAATGGAAGAATATCTGTAAAGTCTGTGGGTTGTGCAGTTAATAAATACACAGACTTCAGAAGTAACAAACAAAACAGGTCTTTACTATTCGAAGGTCCGGGCGAATCTGCCCAATAACTCCTGGCACAACACTTATATACTGGTGTGGTCACTATCGGTATTACAGTATACAGAAGCCAAACAAATAGTGCCACACCTAAAGTAGTTCCCTTAAAGGTGAACGGTTACATTCAATAGTTCCCTTAAAGATAGACGGGTACATACACTACAATCCTCCTTTTTTAGCTTATTACTTACAGAGTCCCCGTTAAACATACATATCTTCAACTTCCTATAAAACAAATTACAGATATAATCTCGGTGGAGTCAATGTCATATAAAACAATTTACAAATATAATCTCGGTGGAAACAGTTCACAGGTTCAGTCTCTGCGGAAACAGTTCATAGATTCAGTCTCTGATCTTGACTCGTTCCGAACAACATTTCTTTGGTGTAGCCGGATTACCTGGCTAGTGTGACTCCTCCATAGCCTTTTTCTTGACATAACAGCTTGAACCTTCGTCCTATTGAACCAGCAGTGCGGACTTTTACAACCAACTGGCTGTCTTGACATTTTCCAGTTTTTCAACTAATTTAGCTCCTTTCGTAATGTCCCGCCTGGAATGGTAGAGGTGCTAATATTTTAGACAGTTATTATCTTCTGCTTCTTCTTTTTCTTTTCTGCCTTTTTGAAACTCTCGGAGCTCCTTTCTCGGCTGCCAGCTGTAGCGCCACCAACTCTCTATGTTCCTTAGACCTTAAGTGCTTCCTCCGGATTTCAGCACTTTGAGAGTTTTCATCACAAGCTGGGCAGACCACATCCTCGTAATATTCAGTGTCACTCAACAGGTCATGGTAATGTTCGGGTTCGTCCTGAGTTAGGCCAGCGAGAGAGACTTCTTCTTCCTCCTCACCCGTCTGGACGTTAGCTGACGGTGGTTCCTTCCCTAAACATCTTTCTTGAAAAGCCTTCTTCATGCATTCATATTCATCCCGCTCTTCCTGGGTTATCTGCCATTCCTTCACGACGGACCTCATTTGTGAGTTCAATACCTTCCTTTCCATCGGTAATTGCGTTATCAGGCTATTTAACCCTTCTACTGAAGTAACGGTTTCCACATTCTTCTGTTCACCTTGACGTGATTCAACGTACTTTTGGCATCCTTGTAAAATTTGTGTTGCCACCTCAGCTATCTCCGTGACTTTTGAGAGCTCCGAACTCGTTCCCCCTGAAGATTGAAGCTCGTGTTCAGATTGTTCCCCTTGCAGAGTCTTGTCCTTCAGCATATGAAGGAGTTGGCTGACCGTTAACTCTTCCCTGGGAACACGGTGGATCAGAGTCTTCTCCATTTCCTCCACCTCTTTCTCCAATACTTCCACCTTACGTTCCTCTTGAACTTTGGCTTTCAGCGCTCGGAAAAGTTGCGCCCTGATGCTCTCTAGTTCATGTTCAGGGACCATTCTTACAGTGTCCTGTTCTTCCACTGAAAGGATTCCCAGTTGAATCTGTTCTTCAAGTTGTTGAACCTCGGTCATTGCCGCCTCATATTTGTCTTGGGTGTCCTTCAATGTTTTTATAAGTTCTTGGACATCCTGTCTTTCATGCTCTGCCATGATTTTCACCTCTAATTTCTCATCTATGGATGGATCTCCTACCAATGAGTCTGTCTTGGCCTTGAGCTCATCAAGAATTTCCTGCAGCCTTTGGACTTCTTGCTCATGTTCAACCTTTAGTTGTTCATATGCTTCTACTGAAACTAGCTTTTCGGAGGCTGCCGAGTTAACCCCCTCCAGAATTGTAGCCTGGGCCTGTTCATACTGTTCTTTCAACTTCTCACACTCTGCTTGTAAGCAGTCGTAGAGAAGAACTGGAATAAAATCCTGGCTCCCTGAAGATTCCTCTTCCTTTGGTTCATTCTGTAAATATTCTAGTTCCTGAACAGCATCAGGGGAATGTGATTGGTATTTGACCACGATGGCTCTATGGTCGCTCTCTGCTTGAGCTAGCTGTCTCTGTAGTCTTTCCAGGTTCTCCCATTCGGTGTCCCAGAACCTTTCCATATTTTTCATCTCTTGTACGAGACGGTCACTCAACTGTTCTAATTGTTGTCGTACTTTGACATAAGTTTGCGTCCGAGCTCGGTGTTCTTCCGTCATGGATGAATCCTTTGCTTGAACAGGCTCAGAATTCTCTGTCAACCTGGAGTTCTGCTCTGCAGCTTTATTCTTCTTGGTACCATAAGTCCTTCTGCATGTCTTCGTTTTCTTTCCCATCGTCGTCAAGTCCCTTTTAGCCTTGTCTTCCATATTCGACTTGGTCTTATCATCATCCATTTCAGAATCTGAGCTAATAGCTTGCACCGAGTCCTCCCTCATTATGGCTTTTAGGTAATGCCATTCCATGTCTATTTTCTTAATCCACTCCCGTCCTAGAAGTGGTGGTCCTCCCTCAGGTAATACGTACAAGTTCATTCTTGGGTGTTCTTTACCCCTATCTCTCACCTTGACTCTTATTTTCCCCACGGGGTATACGTTATGCCCCGTGTATGTCTGTAATACGAACTTGGTATTTCTTAAAGGTATGTGAGAGAATAGCCGGTGGTAGTCCCTTCGGTTGATGACTGATAGAGCTGATCCAGTGTCCAGCTCCATTCTTACTTGGACTCCAGCTATTTTTAGTATGACCCAGATGGCCTGTAGATCCGTTTCTTTACCCACATTGTGGATTCTCAGCCTACCCAGCTCCTGGTTGTTTGGGTCTGAGTCTGAATTCTGTTCGTCTGAACTCTTCTCAGCCACCTTGTGTACCTTGTTGTACTTTTCTTGTGGTGGCTTCCTTTGATTATTGGTCTTTTTCCCAGACCGGCATACCTTCGCGATGTGACCCAGTTTGCCACATTTCCTACACTCTTGGTTCTTAAACCAGCATTGATTCTGGTCATGCGTTGTCTTCCCACAACGGTAGCATTTTGTTGTGCTTGAAGTAATTTGGTCCACCCCAAGTGCCGCCGCCTTTAGTTGCATTTCCGCCGTTCCTTTCGCTGCGGCTTCGTGCGATGCAGCTATAAGGACAGCCCTGTCCAGTGTGAGGTCGTTCTCTTCCAGTAGTCACTTCTGCGTCCCTTCTTTGGACAATCCGCATACGAACTTGTCCCGCAGCGCTTCTGTCAGATTCCCTCCGAACTGACAGTATTTCGCTAGCCTACGCAGTTCGACCAAGTATTCCGCATTGCTTTCGTCTTTCTTCTGCGTTCTTGCGTAGAATTTGAATCGTTCAGCCAGCATCAGCGGTGTGGGGTTCAAATGGTCCTTCAGCACAGCCACAATCTCTTCGAAGGTCTGATCCGCTGGTTTATTTGGTGCTATTAGATGCTTCAAGAGCCCGTATGTTTTTGCCCCCATCGAGTTTAGCAATGTTACCGCCTTGTCGTCTTCCTCTATTTTGTTGGCTTCGCAATAGATCTCTATGCGTTCCACGTACGTGGCCCAGTCTTCTATTTCTGAATTAAAGTCGTTAATATTCCCTCGCTTAGGCATTTTTCTTCCCTTGGGAGCAGCACCAGTATTTCTTTAAGTATTCTTATTTATTTGTTTGTTTCTAAGATGGCGGTTTTCCCGCGAAATCGGCGGTTTCCCGCTCTTTCCTTCTCTCCCCGCCCACTTCAATGGCGGTATGTCAATCAAGATGGCGGTTTTCCCGCGAAAATGGCGGTTTCCCGCTCTTCCTTTCTCGCCCCGCCCACTTCAGTGGCGGTTTCCCGCTTCTGGCGTCTTCTCCGCCTAATGGCGGCTTCCCGCGTTTCTTCCCGGTGGAAGGGGTACGCTTCCCCCACAGCGGACAGGTTCAGCCGCTGGCTGGCTTCCGCACAGCTCCCCTTACTCGGCTATGTCTTTTCCTCCCGCCCGCACGGCTCTACCGGCGCTGGGTACACCCCGTTAACGGAGGACAGTTCAGCCGCTGGACTGGCTCTCGCGCAGTCTCTCTCTCCGTACCCGGCTCTGTCGCTCTCTCACCCGCACGTTCGGTGCTACCGGCCCTGGGTACCCCGTTGGTGGAGAACAGTTCAGCCGCTGGACTGGCTCTCGCGCAGTCTCTCATCCCGTTTTCGGCTGTGTCTCTCACCCACTCCCGCACGTTCGGTTTTGCCGGCTCTGAGTACCCCGTTGGTGGAGAACAGCTCAGCCGCTGGACTGGCTCCTCGCAGTCTCTCTCTCCGCACCCGGCTCTCACCCGCACGGTTCCCGTTCGCCTCCCCAGCCCTCTCGCAGACCGGTGTTTCCCTCCCTGGCTGCGGCTGGGTTTCTCTTCCCGCGCCTACTCGCAGGCTCAGCGCTTCGTGGCTGCGGTCGCTGCCCGGATTTTTCCCGCCGATCGCGGTCCAGCTGTCACCCGACGCCGTTGGACCCGACTTTTGGCCGGCACAGCTCCCCCTTGACCGAGGTCGAGTGCTCTGCCCTTATCCTCCGGATACTTCTACCCCTTCCCCTACTCACAGTCTCTTCGGCCGCCTTGTTTCTTGCTGGTCGGCTCACTCCGCACCGTGGCAGAAGGGTAGTCAGTGCCTGTTGCTGATACAGCTTTTGTTGTTAGTCTTCCTGCTTTCTGTTGTTGCAGCCTCGTGTTTTCTTTTGGTAGCACGACGAGGGTGGTTGTCTCTCTTCGACGCTCTTCGTTGCTTTTGGTAATCTTGCTGCAGGGTACGATCGGACTCGTCGCCACTGTAAAGTCTGTGGGTTGTGCAGTTAATAAATACACAGACTTCAGAAGTAACAAACAAAACAGGTCTTTACTATTCGAAGGTCCGGGCAAATCTGCCCAATAACTCCTGGCACAACACTTATATACTGGTGTGGTCACTATCGGTATTACAGTATACAGAAGCCAAACAAATAGTGCCACACCTAAAGTAGTTCCCTTAAAGGTGAACGGTTACATTCAATAGTTCCCTTAAAGATAGACGGGTACATACACTACAATATCAGAACTAGGAACTAAAAGGATTACCAATTCATCAAAGAGGAGGTGTGCAAAGGATTTCTTTATTGGGAAAGGTAACTGAAACTGCAAACGGTAAAATTATGAATTATTCACTGCTATCAGCAAAGGTTCAGTGGGATTTATTAAAAATGATCCATGGTTTTCAAACAATGGAGTAAGGGAATAATACTGTAGTTAGAAAAGAATATTAAATTGTATATAATGGTTTGGTTATGTGAGGGCTTCTTTATTAAGTGGAAGCAGTTGGCAAATTCATGACTTAGAAACACCATGTGCGCTTTCAAAAGTGTCAGAAATATGTTCAGATGCTAATGGAAACAATTTGCATGTTATTGGCTGTAGGCTATAGAATGATTGTGATTTTAAAGATGAACTGCAGTTTCCCTCAGGTTGCAAATCTCTTTTTACTGCTCCAGCACTAAAACTCACTCAGTGACAATCTACAACCTGGAAGTAACAGAGTAAGCTGAGTACCTCTGAGATGTGCAGCTGTGGGATCTGCGCTATGCATACTTTAAATTTGAAATTAAAATCAATTTGCATATATTTGCATCCCCCCTCCCCCTCATCTAAAGTAGCAATCAGGAAAGATTCACTTTTGCTTCTTTACACTGGAGTGAGCAATTCAAAAGTTGTAAAACGCTTTATGTAATTAGTCATCAGGATGTGCATAAGAGTGGCCTTGGTGTCTCCTTCACTCTCCCTTTCTCTCACTGGTAGCCTCCACTCAAATGCCTCATATGAAGAATTGTCTCAAGTACACACATGTAACTGTGTTAAATCTGATGATGTTAAGAGCTTTTACTGTTTAATACTGATAAATACTGAAAAAAATCCTAACATATATAGAATAAGAGAGTATTTTATGCAGCTGGAATACTCGAGCAAAGTCTGAGTAGTTTAGAAGATCATTGGAAGCCCAGGAGTGCATTAGTCTGGAACGCTGTAACATTCATTATTTTATTTTATGTAGTGCAAGTATATTTTGCCATCCATTGTGATTTTAATAATGCATCATAAAACCTTCAGGATGTTGCTTTAGTGTTCTGAGGCTGGCACTTACTTTAACAGTCTCTGACTGCCTCACAGGACAGGAAGGAGGAAATATTACAGCAATGTCTATCTAATAGAGGGAAGTGCTGATTGGTGGGTAGCTGTTGAGTGTTTCTTGTTAAGTTTTAAGTTTATTTCTGCTAAATTACCTCCATAGTCTGGTAAATAGACGCATGGCAGGTCAGCTCAGTCACGTGATTTGCACATCCTGTGCCATGTGAGAAATCCTGGAGGCTTCTTGCGGCCTGGACGACCATGTGTGCAGGAAGTGTCGCCAACTGCAGCAACTGGAGCTCCGGGTTTTGGAGCTTGAGCGGCAGCTGGAGTCACTACAGTGCATCCACGAAGTGGAGAAATAATTGGAAAGCACGTTTCTAGAAGTGGTCACCCAGCAGCCTCAGAATGTGCAGGCAGAGAGGAATGGGTGATCACCAGACAGAGGAGGAGGACCAGGCAAGTAGGGCAGGAATCCCCAGAGTGCATCTCGCTCACTAGCCGGTTCACAGATCTGGAAACTGATGGGGGTGATGGCTCCTCTGGGGAGAGCAGCCAGAGCCAAGGCCACGGCACCACGTGTGGCTCAGCTGCACGGCGGGGGGGGGGGGGGGTGGTGGTGTGGGGGGGAGGAAGAAGAGTGGAAGAGCAATAGTGATAGGGGATTCATTGGTTAGGGGAACAGATAGGCGTTTCTGTGGACGGAAATGTGACTCCAGGATGGTATGTTGCCTCCCTGGTGCCAGGGTCAGGAATTTCACTGAGCAGCTGCAGGACACTCTGAGGGGGGAGGGTGAATAGCCAAAGGTCGTTTGCCATATCGGCACCAACAACATAGGCAGAAAGAGGGATGAGGTCCTGCAGGCAGACTATAGGGAGCTAGGAAAGAGATTAAAAAGCAGGACCTCAAAGGTAGTAATCTCCAGATTACCCCCGGTGCCACGTGCTAGTGAGTACAGGAATAGGAGGATAGAACAGATGAATGCGTGGCTGGAGAGATGGTGCAGGAGGGAGAGCATTAGATTCCTGAGGCATTGGGACCATTTCTGGGGAAGGTGGGACCTCTACAAGCCGGACGGGTTACACCGCAACAGAGCCGGGACCAATATTCTCACGGGCAGGTTTGCTAGTGCTGTTGGGGAGGATTTAAACTAGCTTGGCAGGGGGATGGGCACCAGCATGTAGGAGTGGAGGGGAGGAATGGGATGCATGGAAGAGTGAGTGTGTTGGATGGTACTGGAGGGGAAGGTAGTACTGGAGGCGGAAGTAGTACCATATTAGTAACATATTAGATAGGAGCAGACTAAAATAGTGAGAGGGAGGTAGAGGAGCAAATCTGCAGGGAAATCATAGAGATATGCAAGAGCTATAGAGTGGTAATATTGGGGGACTTTAATTACCCAAATATCGATTGGGATAATGCTAGGGTAAAGAAAAAGGAGGGGGAGGAATTTCTGAAATGTGTTCAGGAGAATTTCCTTGACCAGTATATTCTTGGCCCAACTAGGAAGGAGGCATTGCTGGATCTGGTGCTGGGGAATGAGGTGGGCCAGGTCAACCAAATGTCTGGGAGAACACTTGGCTATGAGTGATCATTGTATCATAAGATTTAGATTAGCAATGGAGAGGAGTAAGGAACAATCTAGAGTGGAACTTCTAAACTGGAGTAAGGCTAACTTCAATGGGATGCGAAAGGATCTAGCCAGGGTAAAGTGGAACCAAAGACTGACAGGAAAAACTGTAACGGCACAATGGGAGATCTTTAAGGAGGAGATGTTCCAAGTACCGGCTAGGTACATTCCAACAACAGGGAAGGGTAGGGGAACCAAAGCAAGGCTCCTTGCATGTCGAGGGAGATAGAGAAGATGATGAAACAAAAAAAGAGGGTGTGTGATGAATGTCAGGTGAATTCTTCAAGTGAGAACCAAACCAAATACAATAATTTGAGAGGGGAAGTGAAGATGAAAGTAAGATTGGTACAGAGAGAATATGATAGTAGAATGGCAGTTAACATAAAAGGGAACCCAAAAATCTTCTACCGGCATGTAAACAGTAAGCAGGTAGTAAGAGGCGGGGATGGGCCTATTAGGGACAAAGAAGGTGATATATGCTTAGAGGTGCAGGGCAAGGCTAGAATACTCAATGAGTACTTTGTATCGGTGTTTACTAAGGAGGTGGATGCTGACAAAATATCGGTAGAAGTGGAAAAGGTAGAAGCAATGGAAGGGGTGAAAATTGATAGACAGGATGTACTATAAAGGCTGGGTATGCTTAGAGTGGATAAATCACCTGGTCCAGATGGCTTGCATCCCAGATTGCTAAGGGAATTGGGGAAGAAGATAGTGGAAGGGCTTGCCATAATTTTCCAATCTTCCCTAGATGCAGGGGGGGTGCCTGAGGTTTTGAAAGCGGCAAATGTGACACCATTGTTCAAGAAAGGGTGTAAGGACAATCTTCGTAACTACAAGCCGGTCACTTTAACATCAGTGGTGGGTAAAGCTTTAGAAACAATAATCAAGGAAAAAATTAACGGGCACTTGGAAAGATTTAAACTAATTAGGGAGAGTCAACATGGATTTGTAAAAGGCAGATCGTGTTTGACTAACCTAATTGAATTTTTTGATGAAGTAACAGAGAGGATTGATGAAGGGAATGCAATGGATGTTTTCTACATGGATTTTAGGAAGACGTTTGACAAAGTACCACAAAGAAGGCTGGTTAACAAAATTGAGGCTCATGGAATAGGTGGGCCAGTGGCAGCTTGTATAAGGAATTGGCTTAAGGACAGAAAACAGCGAGTTGTGGTAAATGGCTGGTTTTCAGACTGGAGGATAGTAGACAGTGGTGTTCCCAAGGGCCAGTGCTGGGGCCACTGCTTCTTTTGATATATATAAATGACCTGGATCTTGGAATACAGAGTAGAATTTCTAAATTTGCCGATGACACCAAACTTGGGGGTGTGGCAAACAGTGAGGATGATACCAATCGACTGCAACAGGACATAGAAAGGCTAGCAGAATGGGCAGACAAGTGGCAGGTGGAATTTAATACAGAGAAGTGTGAGGTGATGCATTTTGGCAGATGGAACAGGGAGAGGCAATATATACTTAATGGCATAATTTTAAAGAGTGTGCAGGGACAGAGGGACCTGGGAGTTAATGTGCATAGGTCCCTGAATGTGTCAGGACATATTGAGAGAGTGGTTAGCAAAGCATGTGGGATCTTGGGCTTCATAAATAGAGGTATTGAGTACAAAAGTAGAGAAGTTATGCTGAACCTTTATAAAGCGCTGGTTAGGCCACAACTGGAGTATTGCGTCCAGTTCTGGTCACCACACTTTAGGAAAGATGTGAAGGCACTTGAGCGGGTGCGGAGGAGATTTACCAGAATGGTTCCGTGGATGGGGAATCTTAGCTACAAGGACAGGTTGGAGATGCTGGATTTGTTTTCATTACAGCAAAGGAGGTTGAGGGTTGATTTGATAGAGGTGTACAAGCTTATGACGGGTTTGGATAGGCTAGACGGGGAAAGGCTGTTCCCACAAATTGCTGGTACAAAGACTAGGGGGCACAGATTTAAGGTTTTGGGCAAGAGATACAGGGGGGAAGCGAGGAAAATCTTTTTTACGCAGCGAGTGGTGAGGACCTGGAACTCGCTGTCGATGAAAGTGGTGGAAGCGGAGACACTCAATGTTTTCAAGGGGAGACTGGATAGGCACTTGAGGGAAATAAACTTGCAGGCTATGGGGATAGTGTGGGGGAATGGGACTGACTTGATTGCTCTACAGAGAGCCGGCATGGATTCGATGGGCCGAATGGCCACCTTCTGTGCCGTTATGACTCTATGGGCTCGATTTTGCCAGGCCCAAGGAGGCGGGATTGGAGACGTGTGATGTCTTAAAATCGCAAAAACTGGCTGGCAGGCCCGATCCCGCCTCCATCCCGCCTCCGAGCAATTTTCCCAAATGCGTCTTTTCTGACCCCATTTCCATCCAGCCTCCAAGAGGCGGGATGTGCCCTTAAGACCCTTAACAACCAGTTAAGTGCCTCTATAATCCCATTTTGAGGCTCCTTTGTGATTTTAACAGTTTCCCCACGTGTTGCACGCCTCCTCTGAAACACGTCAGTGAAACCTGGTAGTAGCACAAGTGGATTGATTACTAGCAGCTGCAGCTCCACCATTAAAAAGGAGTTTTCAGCAATCTTCATTTGCAGGTGGCAGAACTTTGTTGTCCCATTCTGGGGGAACTTTTAACAGGCATACTCATTGTTGTGGAAGTTTGGAGCCTGACACCCATCTCCAGTGTGACCTCCTGGGAAACCCCTCTCCCCACCTTGAATGAGCACTTCTTCAACTGAGGCATATACCAGAAGCTTGGGAACCATTTATTTCCTTTCCTCCTGGACATCAGATTCGGATGAAGACCAGCCGCAGCAGCAGCAGAACCATGAACATCAGCACCGCCAACAGCAGCAGCAACAGCAGGAGCACCAAGCTGCTGCTCACCCACCTAAAGCTGCACAGGCCAGAAGGCGCCAGCGCATGGAAGCCCGTCGGTGCAGGAGATACCCCCAAACAGGGTCTACAGACAGAGGATCAGCTACCTAAACATGACTGAGCAGCAGTGCCAAAGACGGCTCAGACTTTCGCGAGAGGTAGTGGGTGACATCTGTGCAATGCTGCAGCAAGACCTGGAGCCCAGAGGAGCAGATGGACATCCCTTACCAGTGGCCGTCAAAGTCACCACCGCAGTCAACTTTTTTGCTTCAGGCTCATTCCAGGGATCAGCAGCAGACATCAGCGGCGTCTCCTAGGCGGCCACAAACACTTGCATCACGCAGGTAACCGATGCCCTCTTTGCCATCGCGAACAATCACATCCATTTCTCGAAGGATCAAGCCAGTGTAACCGCGCATGCGGTTGGGATTGACAATCTGGCAGGCTTTCCAAGGGTGCAGGGTGTCGTTGACTGCACACATGTGGCCCTTAAGGCACCCCATCACAATCCAGGTATTTTTGTCAACCGCAAGGGCTTCCACTCCCTCAATGTACAGCTGGTGTGTGTCCGCAAGAAGGAAATTTTGCATGTTTGTGCCAAGTACCCTGGCAGTTGCCATGACTCCTTCATCCTGCACCAGTCTAGTGTGCCTCCGCTCTTCAGTCCGCCAGACCAACTTAACAGATGGCTACTTGGAGACAATGGTTAGCCCCTGAAGACGTGGCTAATGACGCAGTTGAGGAGGCCATCCAATGAAGCTGAGGAGCGCTACAACTCCAGCCACATTTCCACCAAATCCTTAATCGAGCAAACCATCGGCTTGCTGAAGATGTGCTTTAGATGCCTGGATAGATCAGGTGGAGCCCTGCAGTACTCAGCAGCCAGGGTCTCCAGAATCGTCACAACATGGCACAGCATCGTGGCTTGCAGATGCCTGAGGAACAAGTGGCTCATCACATAGCCTCCTCAGATGAGGAGGAAAGCGACAACGAACAGCTTGCAGAGGCGCATTAACCAGCGGCAGCAGCATGCGAGCACATCGCTGGCCGGGATGCAAGGGACGCACTCATCTTGGCCAGATTTGCTTAGCCTGGCCAATCAAAAATTTTTGTCTCGCACCTTCTTACCAGAGCATTGACAATGGCCAAGAACCTGCGGATTGCTATCACCCTGACCACCATACTGACAATTGCAAGTCGCCCTAAGCCCTCATTGTGGAAGTCCCATTTGTAAAATGACACAGGCCACAACTGCAACAGTTTGCCATCAGAATTTTTTATCAAAACAAGCAACAAGCATTTCAAAAATAAACACAACATGACACCCAAGTGATTACCCTTGTGACTTCTTGTGCATTATCTTCTTTACGCGTGCTCGTACGTGGTGCTTCCCCTGTGGCTGCAGCAGATGTGGAGGCCCCTTGCTGACTTTCTTGCTGCTCCTGGCTCGACACCTTTGGCGGGGGTCCTCTGGGGTTGCGAACCTGTGAGGGCTCGGCAACAGTCTGCTGCTCCTGTGGCTGTGCAGGGGTTGAGACGCCAATCTCAGTTGGGTGGGGACTCTGGTGGGGCTCTGACCAAGGGCTTTGCAGTGGCATTGTCATGTGAGCACTTCGAGAGGAGCCCCCACTTCCTTGTTGTCTGCCACCAACATCCCTCTCATGTGTCAGCCTCACTTCAGAGCTAGCAAGTGGCTTGACAGCACCTTGCTGCAATGCAGGAGGGCCATGAGGACCCATTTCTGTACTGGAAGTCCTACTCCCGAGGACTTGCCTGAAGGTCTGGTTTGTTTGCTCAAGGGCTGACCATCGCTTCTCAAGAGATGTCATTCTATTCTGAACAAAGACCATGTTTTCCATACCCTGGTGACTAAGCTCCTCCATGGATGTAGCCATCCTCTCCTCTACCATAGCCATCCTCTCCTCTAAGGTAGCCAGCCTTACCATGGAGGTAGCCATCCTTTCCACGGAGGTTGCCATCCTTTCTATGGTGATGCATTCATGCGCCAACGCCTCCACAAAGGCTCTGCTCATGTTCGCGATAGACTCCTCCATTCGCTCCACACTCACAGCGACCCTGGAGACAAAACCTGCCAGAGAGTCCTGCACCTCTTCCTGGAGTTCCAGCACCGCTCTTCTTCTGGATGGGCCTGGAGGCAGAGGGTCGACAAGCAGCTGAACTGAGCTGGCAGAGTCCTGCGCCCTCTGACTAGGACTCTCCACTGCTGTCCCTGTCTCTACAATCTGCTGATGCTCACTTGTGAGCTTTGATACACCAGGTGACAACTCTACTCTATCTTGCAAAGGTACCACCGAGGTGTGAGTGTCTGTGCTGGTGCTGGGTGTGCTTAATTCTGCTGATGCTGCGCCCTCAGAAATTGCAGCTTCCTCTGAGGAGTCTGGAGCCTCAGGCTGTTCCTCCTGGATAGTGGGGACGGGGGCTTGTGATGGTCCTGTGGGGGAGTAAAGGAAAGAGTCAGAGATGTGAGGCCAAGGTTACATGCACATTGAATATTGCAGATGATCAAAAGTCAATCTGTTAGAGCATCAGAATCATTATCAGTGACTCATGCAATGTCAATGAGAGAGATGATGAACTATTCTGTCACCAGCTTGCTGTGATGCGCCCGTCTGTCCGTCCCCCACTTGCGCATCCTCCTCCACTCCCACGATCTCCAAGGTCGCCTCCTCCCAGGGGGTGAGCTGGGCTACTGAGGGTGGCCCTCCTCCTGTCCTCGCCCTTTCCCTCTTATTGTGAGCTCTCTTTTCTTGCAATGAGGGAGACAAGTGGAGTTTGAGTGAGAATGAAGGAGTGAGTGTAGAGAATCCATAGCATAGATGCTTAGAAGGAGACAAAGATGGAGTGAGGTGGCAAGACCAAGAGCCCTCCCTGTGTGTTGTAAGTTGTTTTCATAGCATCGCAGCGATAGGGATTGTGAGTGCTGCATAGTCGAATAGTTAGGTGAATGTGACCATAGAGAGAGAGGGAATGGGTAAGGGTGCAGGGATGTCACTGTCAAGTGGGATGTGGAGGAAGAGGTTGTCAAAGCTGAGTGCTGGTGAGGAGAGGCAATGGGGATCAGATTGAGGGTGATGGGAAAGTCATACTCACTTTTCCAGTGCGCAGAAGGTCATGAAACCTCTTCCTGCACTGCAACCAGGTTCTGCGGCACATAGACAAAGAGTTGACCTCCTGGGCCACTTGCATCCACACAGCTTTCGTCTGCTGGGGAGGCTTTTTTCTCCCTGAGGAAGGGAAGATCACCTCCTTACTTCCTCTTGCTCCCCTCCACCAGAGCTTGCAGGGCTGTGTCATCGAATCTTGATGCAGACTTTGGCCTACTGCTGGACATATTGGCTGAATGAATCGATCACAGCGCTGGCCATAAAGTTTAAAGTCTGCAGAAAAAGCAAGGCTGCTTGCAGGCCTTAAATCCAGCAGCATTGATGACGTCATCGGAGGCGACTTTCAGAATGGAAAGACTCATTGGGCCAGGTGTTCCCACACGCTGGGAATCAATTGGCCAATTAGGTGAAAATTGCATTATTCCCCCACATCAAAGGCGACTTTAGAATGGAAAGACTCATTGGGCCAGGTGTTCCCACACGCTGGGAATCAATTGGCCAATTAGGTGAAAATTGCATTATTCCCCCACATCAAAGTGGAGTCGGGTGGAGAACACAAAAAGCGGCTGACATGCCCCCAGCCCGCCCCAATGACAAAATCGAGCCCTATGACTCTATGTGATGAAAGTATGCAATAATAAGACAGGAATGGATTTTATTAGACAATTAGAAACTGGTGCTTTCTCAGCAGTGAGCTATATGATTGTAAATTCATTTTGCTATTTAAACTTGTTTGTACATTTTCATGATAACAATAGATGACTTTCATTTGAAAAAACACTCCTTTAAAAAATTTTCTCCACCAATTTTTCTCCCATCCCATCTTCTCTCCTTGAAGGCATCGACTCCTTCTGGGATATGTTTCCACAGATGCTGACTGCCTTCCAGTATCTTGCTTGACTGTATCTGTGAACCTTGATGGTGTGTGTCTTTGGGTCTTTTGATTTGGGGCATCACAGCCGAGTTCATTCCTTTCTTCCTCTGATGTCCACACACACAGAGCTCCAGCAGGGGTCCCAAGATAGCAATTAGGAGCTGGAATCTTGGACTTATTTTCCCCTCCCTAACACAAGGATGCTGAGACTAATTGTAGCACCAATGCTGCCACCCTGAACTAACTCAGCACAAATCAAGGATCAAACCTGTGACTTTCCTGGTCAATACGTCTCACCTACGTACCAATTAAACTCAGGGAGCCATTGGATGAGTTTTTGGGGATGTAAATTTTTTGTGTTTCCCAAGGTGGGAGATGTTATTGTTCGGAGGTGAGGGATGTCAGTGCAGGGGAATTAAACATTTTATTTTTCGTACCCACTGACAGCATCAAGCACACTATTTATCCAATGGCTCCCTAGTGAGGGCTCAAACCCATGCTTGTCAGTTAATGATCAACTAGTGATTATCCTCCTTGGAAGGAAGTAGGCAAGATCTCTACTGGTAAGGCAGAGAAGGGATTTCTAGAGTTAGTGGTTTTGTGACTCCATTTATAAAAGAGCCAACAAGGGGAGTAAATATTCTGGATTTAATTATGAGTAACAGAGATGATCAAATCTCCAGCATAAACGTGGGTGAGGCTTTGCGTACCAGTGATCAGAATGTGATCATATTTGATATTACAAGGATTGGAGAGGTTCCAAACACAATTGTCAAATTTTAAGTGAAGTCTTGTCAGAGAAGGCCTGTCAGATTTGACCATGGCTAGGACAGTGAAGGAACTATGGAGCTCCTTTCAAGGAGGTGATTTTGAATGCAGTGGACCAATGTGTAGCCATGCAAAGCAAACTCCTGCCTGGTTGAAGGAGACTGCCAAGCAACTCATAAAGAAAAAAAGGCATTTAGGGCCATAAAAGAAAATGGCACAGAATTAGATGGATTCATTACCAGAAAGCGTGCCAGGAGTGTAAAAATGGCCTTGAATTGAATATGACAAGAGAAGTAAGGGATAATAATAAAATGTTTTTTTTAGTTATATTAAGAGAAAAAGGAAATCGAGGGATGGAGTGGGGCCACTGAAACTGCGATTGATGAGTCTATGACAATTGATGCTACACAGGCTGCAAAAGTTCAAAAAAGTTTTTTTTGCCTCAGTTTCTTTTACCAAGGAGGAGACAGGTAACTTATTTGATTTGCAAAGGGAACTAGAAGGTGTTGCAGCGGCAAGTTATAACGCTATTCACATTATTACCAGCATGGCTGCCAAACAGCTGTGCAAACTTAAGATAAATTAATCTCAGGGGCCAAATAAGATGTACCTGAGGAACACTGGTGCAAATCTTCCAGAAATCAATGAATACTGGAGAGGTGCCTGGGGACTGGAGGAAGGCAGGTGCTACTCTTATTTTTTTAAGCAAACTTGACCCAGGAAATTATAGACATGACGTCCAATGCGGGTAAAGTTATGGAAACCCTTATTAAAGATAAGATCATGGAGCATCTGGATAGAAATAAAAGATAACCAATGAAGGGGAGATCTTTCCAATCTAATTTACTGGTTTTCTTTGAGGGTGTGACAAATGAGCTTGGTACGGGTAAAGCAGTAGTGTACTCATTTAAATGCAACTTAGATAGATTGCTTTCAGAACTTAATATTTTGGGTTACAGTGTGAGTAATTTGAGACATGACACATGGTAATCGTAGCATGCTTGGGAGGAACAGGTGACTTTGGACCTATGGTTCCCAAATCTTTCCATCACTGTTCGGGTCTGTTGTAGACTAATTGATAGAGAGTGATTGACATGATTAGGGAACAACTCCATTATTGTTGTGATGTGACTACCAGGATGGTAGAAGGCAATTCCTACATT
Source organism: Somniosus microcephalus (assembly GCF_052327205.1). NCBI lineage: Eukaryota > Metazoa > Chordata > Chondrichthyes > Squaliformes > Somniosidae > Somniosus > Somniosus microcephalus. The sequence continues at coordinate 74,036,697 of NC_140991.1, forward strand.
CCTATCTCCCTATGGGAATGATAGAGCTCATAGATGACATGCCTGATAATGGAAGATTTAACCAAGTCAACTCTTTTCTGGCTGACTTATTAATCCGATAGTTGAGCTAAACTGGAAAGGTTTGCAGTATTCCAGGCACTGTTAATGATTGCAAGCCAGACTAGCTCATTAATAGGATCTGCAAAGGAAGTCGTGTCTCTGGGAGCTGGGATTCTTCCTACTCAGCTCCAGATAACCTTGTAAGCCACTGCAATGATGGGTAGGGTAGCCCTGGCTTGACAAGCAGCAGGAAGTTTACACGTGCACTAACTGGTAAGCGATAGCTGGTTAGATACAGTACCCATATCAACACTTCGGAGTCAGTTTTGACTCTTGCCAACTTGTGTTTAAGTTAATGCTTTATGTTCCTATGAATGTGTGCAATCAATATCAGGCAAACAGAAATTCTACCTGTGCGATTTCCTCTATAGCCTGTTTTAGAAACTCTTGAGCATGGTGACTGGTTTCTTGGCTGATCCGAAAATAAAGCACAGCATTTGAAACTGGATTGGATGCGTGGATAAGCAAAGAAAGAAATCATTTTGTCAAAGATTAATGACCATTCACTGAAATTATCCAGTCAATGTGAATCTGTTATGAATAACATGAATCAAGCAATTAGATACATTTCCAGAGTACCCAATTACAAATTTAAACAGGTTATTTAACCATGTGTAGCCACATTTAGATTTCAGTGCGCTGGTTGGATTACCTCCTTGGTTGGTAATCTTTGGCCAGACTTTCCTGCCTCTTTGGTGGTCAGGTGCTCCGAAAGTATGGTGCCCATCATTGGCAGCCTAATGAGGAAATCTCCCCATACCTTGGAAAGTCAGTGCTGGAGGTTTCCAGTGGGGATGTGCCCTATCCCGATTTTCAGGTCTGAGGCCTTTATTTGAAAGAACATCTTTCGGATGAGAAGTTAAAACGCCTGCTCTCTCAGGTGGATGTAAACGATCCCTTGGCACTATTTCGAAGAAGAGGAGAGAAGTTCTCCCAGTCCAAGCCAATATTTATCCCACAACCACCATCTAAAAACAGATTATTTGGTCATTATCACATTGCTGTTTGTGGGACCTTGCTGTGTGCATATTGGCCGCTGTTTCCTACATTACCATAGAATCATTACAACAGTGACTACACTTCAAAAGTACTTCTTTGGTTGTAAAAGCGCTATGTGATGTCCTGAGGTCGTGAAAGGCACTATATAAATGCAAGTCTTTCTTTCTTTTAAAGAAGGTTAATTTATTTTTAAAAAGAACTGTTTGCTATAGATGCGGGAAGCTGAGCAACTTTCTTATTTAACATAACATCCAATTATTTAGTGCTTAACGCCTGGAGTTTCCACTTGATTGGGCTGGTTTTATCGGTGCAATTCGCCCAAAATTAGCGTAACCGGCGCAAAAGATCATGGAATTTTAAACGCAAATTCCGTTGAGCACAAATTGAGTTTCTGCGATCTTTTAGAAACATCGTGCTAGAAGCAGGTCCCGCCCACAAATTGGCCACATCCCCGGGGTGAATTAATCACCATTGGGAGTTTCCACTAATTGCATCGTTTGCAGACCTTTGAGGAGGCTTCAAAAATCAAGCTGGATCTTTTGGGCACAAGGACATTAATAGCCACGTTTTTAAAATGTTTTGAATGTATTTTAAAAATGTTTTTCTAAGGAACTGACCAATGTTCTGGAAGATGAGGTGCTGTTCCTCGAGCTTACGTTGAGAGCACCTCATCTTTCGATTAGGCACTTTACAGCCTTCTGGACTCATCATCGAGTTCAACAATTTCAGACCATAAACTCTGCCCCTATCTTGTTTTTCCTTTTTTTTCTCTCTCTCACATGGCAGCTGTCTTTCATTCTGCCATCGCCATTTACACTTCATCTAGAGCCATCTTTTGTTTCTTAACACATCCCATTACCATCTCCTTTTGCCTTGCACCATCATCCCTTTTGCCTCTTAATCTCTCCTGCCTTCCATCCTATCACAGACCTTCCCTTTTGTTCTTTCCTCCCCTCCCCCCTTTCCCTGCCCCTGCACTTGCTTAAAAACCTGTTCCATCGCCAGCTTTTTCCAGTTCTGACGAAGGGTCATCGACCTGAAACGTTAACTCTGTTTCTCTCTCCACAGATGCTGCCTGACCTGCTGAGTATTTCCAGCATTTTCTGTTTTTATTTCAGATTTCCAGCAGTATTTTGCTTTTGTGTTTGTGTCAATAATATGTTTTGACAGGCCTGTAAGCAGTAAAATAAAAGGGAAGTGTTGATGTAGCCATTGATTTGTGCCTGTCATGTCAATGCTATGTTAACATCCAGGAGCCTGTCATTCAGGAATGTGCAACCTGTGGACAATTTAGGCATCAGTACATGAAAAATCCATTAATTCCTGGGGCACTCTTGTAGCTACAATGCTTGAGTGTTAGACATCCAAGTGCAGCCTCAAGCTCAAATCAGTCTGGGCTAACATTCATACTTGGACTTCTGCAGAGGAGGAACTTGACCTCGGCCTGGTCGGAAGGGTGAATAGTGCAGCATTCTGACTGTTTGACCAACAAGTAGCATTTACAGTATCTGTGAACCGTTTGCTTGGACTGGAATATCCAAACTGAAAAGGCTTGAATATGGAGACAGAAAATATGGGAAAATTATTTAAAAATTAAAATGCATTAATGTTCAGGATTATTATTAGCTTTAATGTTAACTGGCAAAACATACATCTGAAAATAAACTTTTTATAGGTAAACAGAAATTGATGGGGTAAAAAATCATCTTTATTATTTTGTCAGTTACAGAACTGATCTTCTACAGAAAACAGACACTAATTATCAATAAAAATTTATAATAATTTTTAAAAACAGTACTACAAAACAGCTGCTACCTTTACATTTTTATTTCTATATTTTTGTTTGAGTAAAAACTGAAGGTTTTAAAAATAATTCCTGATTTTCCTTTACCCAATGTTACATTAGTTATGGCCCAGAAATTCGGGTCGGAGGCTTCCCGTGGGTGCAAGCCTCCGACCTGCACTTACCTTGCGCGCCGGCCGTTGAGCTGTGGGCTCCCGTGGAATTGCGATCCTGGGCCTCCTCCAACTGCCGGCGCGCAGTGCTTGCGTATCCCAGGGGCGCAGTTAGTTCGATGCGTCCCCTGGGATCACGTGGGCCATGGAGAGCCAATGGTAGCAGGGAATGCTTCATTCATAAGTTTGACAGGAAGAGCTGTCAAACCTATAAATACTATAAGCCCCAAAACATCACTAAAACTTCAAATAAATTTTTTAAAAATCACATTTTTAAAATAACTATAAATTACATGAAATAACTATTTTAAACAATAATTTAAATTTTTGAAAAAATTAATTACATTTTCTAACAGGACTAAAAATAAACTTACCTTTCTTTAAGGTATTTAAAAATAATAAACCTGTGGAAAAAATGTTTTAATTTTAATTAATTCACCACTTACCTTGTTAAAAGCAGGCCTTGCAACTGCTTTTTACATGTCTAAGTTCTGGAGACTTACCTTCCCGGAGAAACCTGCAAAAAAAACGTAAGTTCAATGCGCACGTGCTGCCTCTCCCGCGCACGCGTTCCACCTCTTAACCCCTTCTTTCGGGGGAATGGAAGTGCCGGTTTCCCACGCATGTGCAGTGCATGCACGAAACCGGCACTTTCGTTGGGCCTACGCGTGAGTACCCCATGCGTACTCACGCGTTGGGACCCGAATTTCTGGGCCAATGTATCAGCTGTGGCTCAGTGGGTGGCACCCTCGCCTCTGAGCCAGAAAGTTGTGGGCTCAAATCCCACTCCAGGGACTTGAGCACAAAAATCTAGGCTGACGAGTTGGGTAGGATTGATTCCCCTCCAAGTCACACACTATCCTGACTTGGAAGTATATCGCCGTTCCTTCATCGTCACTGGGTCAAAATCCTGGAACTCCCTCCCTAACAGCACTGTGGGAGGACCTTCACCACACGAACTGCAGCGGTTCAAGAAGGCAGCTCACCCCCACCTTCTCAAGGGCAATTGGGAATGGGCAATAAATGCTGGTCTTGCCAGCGACGCCCAAATCCCATGAATGAATAAAAATAAAGTATCACATTTGAGGGAGAAGATGACCACAACTATTACTGGCTGCAGCTGAATTTTGCAAAGGCGCTAATTCCCTATTTGCATATATTGGCAGTGCTGTTCCTAAGTGGAGATTATCTGTAGGTGTCCTTACATCAGATGATGCAGTTCTGCAGCTGCATTCCTCCCAACCCAGAAATTGATGAGTAAGTTGCCATGTTATTGCCTGCTAGGTTTGACAGGGCATGCAGGCATTGGGGACGGGATAGTGGCAGATGCAGGCTGACCAGCTCTGATGCCAGCTGATCTCCCGAGTGTGCCTTTTTTCATCCTGCACCACCTGGAGGAACATTTTCCCACAACGAAGAATCCAATTTATAATGTTCCCATTACAACCTTTCTGTGGCCTGGATTCAAATCTAACTAAGGCAGAAGTGATGATCATTTTCACTCTGTTGCTGTGAATTTGCCCATGAAATTGGTTTGAGGCGGTTTAATCCATTTGCTAGCACATCCTTAAATGCCATACATATTTGAATTATTATAACAATTTTGAGAGACCTGAAGAAAGGAATGTTCAAAAATGGCATGCTGCTCTGTGCTGAGGGAATCTAGAAACTGACCAAGTGATCCAGATTTATTAACTGTTTCATATTATTAGCTTTTACTGTGGATTGAAGAAAAGCTATCCGTTTGGCACAGAAACTATAATAATGATACACCTGTGATGACAAACATCTCCAAAGTTAGATTGGCCTCCTTGGCCTAGATTTTTGATGGCGCCGCTCCCGTTTTTCAGGTGCGAAATGGGCGCCTAAGCATCCAATATAGTGGGCGGGACCCTCATGATCATTATGCACCGGAAATGCGCTACCCACCATATTGTTAAAGGCAGCAAAAGAGGCTTCCAGGACATATGCAAATAGGGGGCTTAGCGCCTTTGCAAAGTTCAGCTGCATTCAGGAAATTGTGGTTTATATGCAGCCTAACCAGCAGCCCTGAAAGGAAGTGCTGGAAGCCGCCCCACAGAGGTAATGGGCTGGATTTCAAGGGTTAAGTTACGAGGAGAGATTACACAAATTAGGGTTGTATTCCCCAGAGTTTAGAAGGTTATGGGCTGATCTGATCGAAGTTTTCAGGGTATTAAGGGGGACAGATAGGGTAGTTAGAGAGAAACTATTTCTGCTGCTTGGGGATTCTAGGACTGGGGGTCAGAGTCTAAAAATTAGAGCCAGTCCTTTCAGGATTGAAACTAGGAAACACTTCTACACACAATCGGAGATTGATAGATTTTTGTTAGCCAAAGGCATTAAGGGATATAGGCCAAAGGTGGGTATATGGAGTTAGCTCGCAGATCAGCCATGATCTCATTGAATGGAGGAACAGGCTCGAAGGGCTGAATGGCCTACTCCTGTTCCTATGTTCTTATGGATTTTAATGGGGAAAGTGGGTTGGGGGCGGGGGGCTCCGAGGCGGTTGGGAAACCCGGGAGGCCAGGTTTCCCGCAGGCCCAGCCGACATTAATGGCAGGGCCTGATTTGCATGCGAGGACTCGGATTCCCGCCTGCAGCCAGCCAGATTGAGAGGCTGGATGGCTGCGGGCTGGTAGGTCTGTGGTACTGGGCCGCAGAGAGGAGGGAGGGAGGGTTCGTGTGGGGACCGGGCCATTAAAAGGATCGGGTGGTGGGTGGGGGGGGGTGGGGGTGGAGAGGTTCAGGGCCGGATGATCAGGGGAGGGGGGGCGGAGGTGAAAGGAAGATCGTGGCCGGCCACCGGATGATTGTGTGGGGGGAGAGAAGATCATGGCTGGCCTTAGCATCATCGGTGGCGGGGGGGAGGGGGAAGCCTGGGGAGGTGTCTCCAATCTCGGAGGGTGGGCTAGGCAGGGATCCTGGATCCAGGAGGTAGGTGTAAAGGTACTTACCTCCTGGAAGCAGCAGTCCCCGCCTTGCTGTAACTGCCGGGTTTTACGAAGAGTGTAAAACCTGTCCATGTGCAGTTGAAAACAAAATGGAGGTTTAAAAAGCGGCTTCAGGCCTCATTACAACATTTAAATTGATGTCCCGCCTCCTGGGAGCGTGTTTGCTGCCTGCCCCCAGCCTGCTTCCTGTCCTGCCTCCATTAAAACCCGAAGTGGGCGGTTTGGAGACGGGTTCAGGGTGGGAATTGAATTTTTAACAATTTAACTACTCCCATGTTCCAAAACCACCTGTTTTTTAAGGTTAAAATTCCCCCATGTTTTTAAAAAATACTTCCATGTATAGTGGCTCAAAATACAAATTCTTTACCGGTGAACTGCCTTGGGATGCCCAGCAGACATCTGTAGTTCAACAGTCTCATGTAAATGAGGCCTGAGGCCCAATATTCACTGTGATTATTTGCACGGTTTTCTGCGTCCTTCTGCGCATACGCCCATATGGGCAGGGCCTAAACACCGTCCCGCCCCCACCAGAACCACGCATGGATCTAAAACTGGCTTAGTGGCAGAAGGCAGAGGGTGATGGTTGAAGGTTGTTTTTGTGACTGGAAGCCTGTGTCCAGTGGGGTACCGCAGGGATCGGTGCTGGGTCCCTTGCTGTTTGTGGTCTACAATAATGATTTGGATGTGAATGTAAAAGGTATGATCAGTAAGTTCGCAGATGACACGAAAATTGGTGGGGTGGTAAATAGCGAGGAGGGTAGCCTCAGTCTGCAGGACGATATAGATGGTCAGATAGGTGGAACAGTGACAAATGGAATTTAACCCTGAAAAGTGTGAGGTGATGCATTTTGGAGGGACTAACAAGGCAAGGGAATACACAATGAATGGTAAGACCCTAGGAAAGACAGAGGATCAGCGGGACCTTGGTGTGCATGTACATAGACCCCTGAAGGCAGCAGAACAGGTGGATAAGGTGGTTAAAAAGGCATATGGGATACTTGCCTTCATTAGCCGAGGCATAGAATATAAGAGCAGGGAGGTTATGATGGAGCTGTACAAAACACTGGTTAGGCCACAGCTGGAATACTGTGTGCAGTTCTGGTCGCCACACTATAGGAAGGATGTGATTGCTTTGGAGAGGGTGCAGAGGAGATTAACCAGGATGTTACCTGGGCTGGAGCGCTTCAGCTATGAAGAAAGACTGGACAGGCTGGGGTTGTTTTCCTTGGAGCAGAGAAGGCTGAGGGGGGACCTGATTGAGGTGTACAAAATTATGAGGGGCATAGATAGGGTAGATAGAAAGGAACTTTTTCCCTTAGTAGAGGGGTCAATAACAAGGGGGCATAGATTCAAGGTAAGGGGCAGGAGGTTTAGAGGGGATTTGAGGAAGAACTTTTTCACCCAGAGGGTGGTTGGAATCTGGAACTCACTGCCTGAAAGGGTGGTAGAGGCAGGAACCTTCACAACATTCAAGAAGCATTTGGATGAGCACTTGAAATGCCATAGCATACAAGGCTACGGACCAAATGCTGGAAAATGGGATTAGATTAGACAGGGCCTGATGGCCGGCGTGGATGCGATGGGCCGAAGGGTCTCTTTCTGTGCTGTATAACTCTATGACTCTATGTGCACCATCATTGCGGCTGCGCATTTGCACCGGAGGGCCCTTGTCAGGCCATCGTTAGCCATCTGTGGGGCAGGCTGCCAGCGATGATGGAGGGTCAGTTGGTGTGGGGAAACCAGAGGGCAGCCTCAGCTGAGGGTGGAAACCCAGCCCGGGCCCAGGCCCCGATGTTTAAAGCCCCACTCACCCGGTTGAGCTAGCCCAACCATGTGACCTCGGTGAGTGTATGAGTATCCTAGGGTTTGGTGGTGTCAGGGCTCGAGTCCTGCTCGCTCTGCTGCGTCTCGTGCTCTCTGGCCCGACACAGGGTTCACGTGCAGCTCCTGGGCGTCGCCATTACCAACCACGGGTTCGCAAGCGCACCAGCTCAGCGCTCCACACTCGACCGGGCAATGCCGCACTCGGCTCCCACACAAGGTTCTATTAAACAGGGCGAGGGAATTAAACAGGGGGGTAATTAAACAGTGGGGGAGGCTACAGACTCCATGGAAATCTTAGGAATGCCACTTATAAGCATAACACCCACATACAGTCCCTTCATTCAGAATTAAAGAATTTTTATCACTTCCAGAAGGGAAAAAAAACATAAAACTAAAAAGCATTAACTAACCCACAAAGTCTTTGATTTTACCAGCCAAGAAAAACTATAATTACAATTGCACAATTCTATTAATAAAGGATCTTCACAAAGATAACTATACTTCCATATTCTGTCGCCTGGCAATACTGGATCAAATTACACATTGCAAGGTTGTCTACTGCAGGCAGGATCAAATTACACATTCCAAACTGTTGGGTGTGTCTTGTCCTGCAAGCGGCCCAATCAGAAATCCGGTGTTGCAAATAGACGCAACCCCCAATATTAGGTGTGCCTCAGGCCTGCCCATTTCGGCAAAGGGACTGTTCCCTGTGCCCAGTTCATGCCGACATGAAGCAAACCAATTTCTAGGCCCTTGTGTTGTTACATGAAGTGAAATCTAACTAGTCCACAACTAGTGAGAATTCTCAACATTAAATCTTCCAGCTCCTGTAAGAAGGATTGTTTAGTTTTATGGGGGGGGGAAATTTAGTATCGCCCCATTTGGGGCGCCATTATCGGCCGTGTGCAAAGTTTAGCGCCTGGCGCTAATTATCACCTCCGACAGCAAACATGGCTTTTATCGTCCCTGGAGGTGATTGGAGTGCTAAATCAGGCGCTTCACACCTGTCTTAAGGCGCAAAGGCCGAGGGGCGAGGCGCTACCTCAGAGCGCTGGCGAAGCAAGGAAGGGCAAATCAAAATAAACCTGCAAAGTGCTGCTCAGTACTCAAAACTCTTTCACACAGCGTTGAATTTCTCCAGAAGTCTCTCTCTCTCTCTCTCAGAATGCGTGGTGCAAAAATGTCACAGACAAAAAAATGCAGGAAGCGGTTGGCTTTAAATAGCGCTCCCCTAGTCCCTTTCTGACAGCATAACGCTCCCCTCAACCTGTCGTTGCTAGCGGCAGGCGGTAAGGCAGGGGGCGCTACTCAATATCCGGTCCCGGGCGCTAACGGGGCGTTGCGCACTCGACTGACATCACAATCTGCCGGCGCATGGGATCGTGGTGGTAGTGCTAAGCGCCGCCGCAAAATGTCTAGTTAATTTTGCGAGCGGCGCAAACATCGCCGCGCCCGGGCGCTAGTTGCTTTGTGCCCCATTAGCGCCCCCTTAAGGCGCTAATGGGAGGCGCAAACAACTGAATTTTCCCCCCTCGATGTGTAACAAATGCATTTACTTTTAGGAAAATGTATGGGTTCCGTATAATTTTTTTTATTCGTTCATGGAATTTGGGCATCGCTGGCAAGGCCAGCATTTATTGCCCATCCCTAATTGCCCTTGAGAAGGTGATGGCGAGATGCCTTCTTGAACTGCAGCAGTCCGTGTGGTGAAGGTACTCCCACAGTGCTATTAGTGAGGGAGTTCCAGGGATTTTGACCCAGCGAAGATGAAGGATCGGCAACATACTTCTAAACCAGGATGATGTAACACTTGGAGGTGATGGTGTTCCCATGTGCCTGATGACCTTGTCCTTCTAGGTGGTAAAGGCTGTGAGTTTGGGAGGTGCTGCTGAAGAAGCCTCGGCGAGTTGCTGCAGTGCATCTTGTAGATGGTACACACTGCAGCCACGGTGTGCCGGTGGTGCAAGGAGTGAATGCTTAAGGTGGTGGATGGGGTGCCAATCAAGTGGGCTGCTGTGTTCGGAATGGTGTCGAGCTTCTTGAGTGTTGTTGGAGCTGCACTCATCCAGGCAAGTGGAGAGTATTCCATCACACTCCTGACTTGCGCCTTGTAGATGGTGGAAAGGCTTTGGGGAGTAGGAAGGTGAGACACTCACCACAGAATACCTAGCCTCTGACCTGCTCTTGTTGCCACTGTATTTATGTGGCTGGTCCAGTTAAGTTTCTGGTCAATGGTTACCCCAGGATGATGATAGTGGGGGATTTGGCAATGGTAATGTCGTTGAATGTCAAAGGGTGGTGGTTAGATTCTAGCTTGTTGGAGATAATCATTGCCTGGCACTTCTGTGGCGCGAATGTGACTTGCCACTTATCAGCCCAAGCCTGAATTTCATCCAGGTGTTGCTGCAAGTGGGCATGGACTGCTTCATTATCTGAGGAATTGTGAATGGAACTGCACTCTGTGCAATCATCAGTGAACAACCCAATTCTGACCTTCTGATGAAGGGAAGGTCATTGATGGAGCAGCTGAAGATGTTTGGGCCTAGGACACTGCCCTGAGGAACTCCTGCAGCGATGTCCAGGGGTTCAGATGATTGACCTCCAACAACTGCAACCATCTTCCTTTGTGCTAGGTATGACTCCAGCCAGTGAAGAGTTTTCCCCCTGATTCCCATTGACTTCAATTTTACTAGGGTTCCTTGATGCCACACTCGGTCAAATGCTGCCTTGATGTTAAGGGCAGTCACTCTCACCTCACCTCTGGAATTCTGCTCTTTTGTCCATGTTTGGACCAAGGCTGTAATGAGGTCTGGAGCTGAGTGGTCGTGGCAGAACCCAAACTGAACATCGGTGAGCAGGTTATTGATGAGTAAGTGCCGCTTGATAGCACTGTTGACAATACTATCCATCACTTTGCTGATGATTGAGAGTAAACCGATGGGGCGGTATTGGCCAGTGTTGTAGCTGTACTGGAACAGCTTGGCTAGAGGCACGGCTAGTTCTGGAGCACAAGTCTTCAGCATGACAGCCGGGATGTTGTCAGGGCCCATAGCCTTTGCTTTATTCAGTGCGCTCAGCCATTTCTTGATATCACATGGGGTGAATCGAATTGGCTGAAGACTGGCTTCTGTGATAGTGGGGACCTCGGTCGGAGGCCGATATGGATCATCCACTTGGCACTTCTGGCTGAAGGTGGTTGCAAACGCTTGAGCCTTGACTTTTGCTCTTGCATGCTGGGTGCCGCCATCATTGAGGATGGGGATATACATGGAGCCTCCTCCTCCCGTCAGTTGTTTAATTGTCCACCACCATTCACGACTGAATGTGGCAGGACTGCAGAGCTTTGATCTGATCCATTGATTATGGGATTGTCTAAAGCATGCTGCTTCCACTGTTTAGCATGCATGTAGTCCTGTGTTGCAGCTTCCCCAGGTTGGCACCTCATTTTTAGGTACGTCTGGTGCTGCTCCTGGCATGCTCTTCTGCACTCCTCATTGAACCAGGGTTGGTCCCCTGGCTTGATGGTAATGGTAGAGTGAGGGATATGCCGGACCATGAGGTTACAGATTGTGGTGGAATACAATTTTGCTGCTGCTGATGGCCCACAGCACCTCATCAATGCCCAGTTTTGAGCTGCTAGATCTGTTCTGAATCTACCCCATTTAGCACGGTGGTAGTGCCACACAACATGATGGAGGGTGTTCTCAGTGTGAAGACAGGACTTTGTCTCCACAATGACTGTGCGGTGGTCACTGCTACAAATGCTGTCATGGTCAGATGCATCTGCGACAGGTAGATTGGTGAGGACGAGGTCAAGTAGGTTTTTCCCTCATGTTGGTTCTCACCACCTGCCGTAGGCCCAGTCTGGCAGCTATGTCCTTCAGGACTCAGCCAGCTCAGTCAGTAGTGGTGCTGCCGAGCCACCCTTGGTGATGGACATTGAAGTCCCCCATCCAGAGTACATTCTGTGCCCTTGCTACCCTCAGAGCTTCTTCTAAGTGGTGTTCAACATGGAGAAGTACTGATTCATCAGCTGAGGGAGGGCAGTAGGTGGTAATCAGCAGGAGGTTTTCTTGCCAATGCTTGACCTGAAGCCATGAGACTTCATGGGGTCCAGAGTCAATGTTGAGGATTCCCAGGGCCACTCCCTCCCGACTGTATACCACTGTGCTGCCACCTCTGGTGGGTCTGTCCTGCCGGTGGGACAGGACATACCTGTAGTGCATGTGCCTTTAAGAGCCCCAGGTGTACTGTAATGCCGGTAATTGCCAATCGGGCTATATAAGCCTGTATATTGTGTATATCCGTTAGAACCCCCCCCCCAGACTTTGCTTAGTAAACACCTATGAACCAACTCCTGTCTTCAGTGTCTTTATCAACACACGGACACTACAGTGGCGACGAAGTGGAAACGGACTTACCTGCAATTCGGCAGCACCTCAAGGGCACCGATTCCTCGGGCGTCCAGAAGACTCAAGAAAGTGAGAGAAGCTGTGGTTTCACCAGCTGGCCAAGCTGGTGGCAGGTACTGCGCTAATCCTTCCTGGGTGTCAGGCTGGGGCTCCAGCGGCTGGCTCTACAGCTGAGACAGGCAGCAAAATCGGAGGCAAGCAATAACGGACTGGGAGGGAGCACTCAGGAGATGACCGGCGCGGCAAGCAGGTCAGCGTTCAGACCTGGAGAGAAAGTCCGGCGGGAACGAGTCTCCAACTGTAAATAAATTTTTAAAAAAAAGAACGGGAACTGCGGGAAACAGCGTTGTCATCGGCAGCAGCGGCGGGAAAGCGCAGGAAGCGCCATATCTTTGCTGCAGAAAAGAAAGAAAAGCGCGGGAAGTGCCATATCTTTTCTGAAATGCCTAAGTCTGGCAATATTGATGCTTTTGATAGCGAAATAGAGGATTGGACCACATACGTGGAAAGAGTAGAGGTATATTGCACTGCAAATGGAATAGAAGATGAAAAACAAGCTTCAGTACTGCTGAACCTAATGGGCGCAAAGGCATTCGGGCTGTTACGAAATTTAATCACTGCAGCCAAACCAAAGGACAAGAATTTTAAAGAAATTTTTGATACCCTGCAGGAGCACTTAATCCCAACACCGCTGCTGATAGCGGAATGATTCAAATTCTTCAAGAGAAATCAACACAAGAATGAAAGTAACGCTGATTACCTAACCGAATTAAGAAAGCTATCAAAGTACTGCCAATTCGGGGCAGGACTATCAGATTATCTTCGAGACAAATTCGTTTGCGGTCTCTTAAGTGAAGGAACACAAAAAAGGCTGCTTTCTGAAAAAGATTTAACATTGGACAAAGCTTTCAGTATGGCTGTATCATACGAAGCAGCAGCAAGAGGAGCTGCAGAGATACAACAAAAGACACAGGACTTCGGCACCCATGAAATGACACAGGATTTCGAAAGATGTTATCGCTGCGGCAGATCCACCCATAACCAGAGGGACTGCTGGTTCAAGGACAAAGCATGCAGGCAATGCGGAAAGACTGGACACATTGCACGGGTATGTCGATGTGGACAAAATAAATCCACAGACAGAAAAAAAAAAATCAATAAAGGAAAGTACAGGAAGGTACAAATGATGACGGACAGTAGCTCCGAAGACCAGAAGAGCGATAGCGACTCCGAAAACAAGAGACTAAGCTGTCTCAAATTACATAATGTACTTGCCAAAGATGATTACCAAACCATTTGGGCTACCCTCACGATAGCAGGGTCCCCAGTTAAAATGGAGCTAGATACAGGATCAGCTCTAACTGTAATAAATCGACGGGATTACGCGAGGCTATTTTCGCATATACCTCTAAAAGGCACATCCATTATCTTAAAAACATATACGGGGCAGAAAGTATACCCCAAAGGAAAAATAAGGGTGCCTGTTGTATACAACGGCAAAGAAATACAAAAATTGTATTTATACGTTCTACAAGATGGTGGTCCACCGTTGTTGGGACGTGAATGGATCAGAAAGATACGTTTAGACTGGCACTCCATTCAGGCACTGACGGTGACCAGTAAGAAAAAAAACAAGGATGACATCATACCTGAACGATTAAAAGACATCTTGGCCAACGCCAAAGAAGTGTTTCAAGAGAAACTAGGAACCTTGAAAGGCATCACCGCCTCAATAAAAGTGGAAGATGCAGCAATTCCCAAATTTTTTAAGGCAAGGCCGGTGCCATACGCAATTCGTCCAGCAGCCGAGGCAGAGCTGGAGAATTTGGAAAAGGCAGGCGTATTATCCAAAATAGATTGGAGCGAGTGGGCAACACCCATCGTTCCAGTCATGAAAAAAGCATTGAATAATGATAAATCTGAAGAACAGAGAAAAATTCGCATCTGTGGAGACTTCAAGGTGACTGTAAACCTGGTCCTTCACACAGTACAGTATCCTCTTCCGAGGATAGAAGATATTTTCGCCTCACTATCCGGAGGGAAATGTTTCACCAAAATTGACTTGGCACAGGCATATCTACAGATGGAGGTTGAGGAGGCCTCTAAAAAGTATCTCACGATAAACACACACAAAGGCCTGTACCAGTACAATCGACTGGTTTTTGGAGTAGCATCAGCTCCAGCTACCTGGCAAAGAGCTATGGAGCAAGTCCTGCAAGGGATTCCGGGGACTCAATGCTACCTAGACGACATCCTTGTAACAGGAGAAAATGACAACGAGCACCTTGCCAATTTGGAGCAGGTGCTCACTAGGCTGAAAGAACGGGGCCTACGAGCAAATCGCCCAAGTGCGAATTTTTCCAAAATCAGATATCATATTGTGGCCACATAATTAATAAGGAAGGGTTGCATAAGTCACCTGAAAAAATTGAAGCGGTCATAAAAGCCCCAGCACCTGAAAATGTTTCACAATTAAGGCCGTTCCTGGGATTAATAAATTACTATCATAAATTTTTACCGAACTTATCAACTCTTCTACAACCTCTTAATGAACTTCTACAAACAGGAGTGATTTGGAAATGGAACGAAGACTGTAAACGTGCCTTCCATAAATGCAAAGACTTAATCACATCCGAAGAAGTTTTGGCTCATTACAACCCATCACTGCCAATCAGACTGGCGTGCGATGCATCCCCTTACGGCATAGGAGCAGTATTATCCCATAAATTCCCTGATGGCTCAGAACGGCCGATAGATTTTGCGTCACGCTCATTAAACTCAGCTGAGCGTAACTATGCCCAAATCGACAGGGAAGCACTCAGCCTGGTATGGGGAGTGAAGAAATTCAACCATTACCTACACGGGCAAAAATTTACCTTGTTGACTGACCATCAACCCCTCATCTCCATATTCAACCCTAAAAAGGGTGTTCCCATTATGACAGCGCAAAGGCTACAGAGGTGGTCCCTTTTTCTAGGGGCACACCAATACAACATAAAATACAAAGGATCAAAACAGCATGGGAATGCTGACGGTTTATCGCGCCTACCGTTGCCAACGGTAGAAGAGGCACCTACAGTAGACCCAGTAGAGATGTTCCACTCTACCATAGTGGAATGTCTACCAGTAACAAATTCTGCCATTGAAAGGGAGACGAGAAATGACCCGACTCTCTCACAGGTCTACGATTTAACAGTGAAGGGATGGCCAGCACATGGCGAACCACTGTTGCCAGCATTCTCGCAAAGGAGAGAACAGCTGTCAGTGTGCCGAGGAACCTTGATGTGTGGATCCAGAGTGGTGATTCCACCCAAACTCCAGGATAAAGTGCTAAAGGAGCTTCACAAGGGGCATCTGGGTGGAGTGAAAATGAAGAACCTAGCTAGGGCGTTTGTATGGTGGCCAGGTATCGATGGAGACATCGAAGAAATGACCAAGAGCTGCCTAGGATGCCAGAAGGTCCAAAACGCTCCACCACAAGCCCCTCTACATCCATGGGAGTGGCCCTCATCTCCCTGGCAAAGGGTGCACATCGACTTTGCTGGTCCATTTATGGACTCAATGTTCTTAATCGCGGTTGATGCACACTCCAAGTGGCCAGAGGTAATAAAGATGTCCTCCACCACCACAGAAAAAACCATCACAGTATTAAGGACCATATTTGCCAGGAATGTGCTGCCGGAACAGATATGTTCTGATAATGGACCGCAATTTGTGTCCGAAGAATTCAGAAAGTTCTTAAAAAACAATGGGCTTAAGCACTACATGTCCGCCCCATACCATCCCGCCACCAATGGATTGGCTGAAAGGTTTGTCCAGACCTTCAAGAAGGCCATAAAGGCCATGGGTAATGAAGACATAAAACTTCAGCACAAGGTGGATAACTTCTTATTCGCATACAGGAATGCAACACATATGGTTACCAACCAAACTCCCGCCATGATGTTCTTCAATAGAAACCTAAGATGCCGGCTGGATTTGGTCAAGCCCAACATCAGAAGGGACGTGGAGAACCGGCAGTTTCAAGGCATGAATGAAAGGCCAACTAGAACCTTCCAGATAGGTCAACAAGTTTTGGCCCGGGACTACCGTACCGAGAAATGGCAGCCTGGAACTATCTGCACACGACTAAGACCACTGATGTATACCGTGGACTTCGGAGAAAGCATAATAAGGCGCCATGCTGACCAAATCATAAAGTCATCCGAAAAGGGACAACCTACACCACAACTCTATACGTCTAACGATGAAGTAGAGATACCCATATCTACCTCCGATCCGGTGATACTGGAACCCGATGAACCCGACACTGGCATTCAAGCCGAATCAGCCTTGCCAAAAGAACCTACTACACCACCAGAAACTACTACACCCCCGAGGCGTTATCCGGACCAAGTCAGGAAGCCTCCTGAGAGACTGACTTATAATGAATTAACTACAGCAATGTGTATATTATTTTTCTTATAACATGTAATTAATAATTACTTAAAATATGATGTACTGGCTAGCTAAAAGGGGAGGAATTGTAGTGTATGTGCCTTTAAGAGCCCCAGGTGTGCTGTAATGCCGGTAATTGCCACTCAGGCTATATAAGCCTGTATATTGTGTATATCCGTTAGAACTCCCCCCCAGACTTTGCTTAGTAAACACCTATGAACCAACTCCTGTCTTCAGTGTCTTTATTAACACACGGACACTACAATACCCAAGGATGGTGATGGAGGAGTCTGGAACATTGGCTGAAAGGTATGATTCTGTGAGTATGACTATGTCAGGCTGTTGCTTGACTAGTTTGAGGGACAGTGCTCCCAACTCTGGCACAAGTACCCAGATGTTAATGAGGAGGACTTTTCAGGGTTGACTGGGCTGTGTGTGCCGTTGTCATGTCCAACGCCGGTGCCTAGGTCAATGCCTGGTTTTAGTCTTATTATTGCTTTTCAAAGTGGTTTGTTACAACTGAGTGGCTTGCTAGGCCATTTCAGAGGGTAGTTAAGAGTCAACCACATTGCTGTGGGTCTGGAGTCACATATAGGCCAGACCAGGTAAGGACAGCAGATTTCCTTCCCTCAAGTGAACATTAGTGACCCAGATGGGTTTTACGACAATCTGATAATTTCATGGTCACCATTACTGATACTAGAATTTTATTTAGTTTTATTTAATTAACTGAACTTAAATTCCCTAGCTGCTGTGGTGGGATTTGAACTCACGTCTCTGGATCATTAGTCCAGGCCTCTGGATTACTAGTCCAGTAACATAACCAGTATTCTACTGTTCTAGTACTGTATCAATAGAAAATAAGAACCTTTATTATCTTTATTTTATTCAACTAGAGTTTTGAATTAGAGTCTTGGCCGCGAATTTGCCGTCGCTCAGAGGGCAGGTTTGGAGGTGGGTCTACCTAGACACATTTAGAACTCAGAACTCAGAGATTCAAACATGAAGTGCTTTATTCAGGAAGGAAAGGAAAGTTCTGGAGAGTTCCAAACAAAGAGAGCTAAACTTAACCAAGAGAACACCCAACCATGTATCTGCTGTGACAGCGCCACCACAGGTGGGAGGAGAACACACAATACATAACATATTCCTCCCCTCTTAAATGAAAGGTCCACATTATTCCTCAACAGGTAAGTTACTTTCAGTGCACTCAACTAACCAAGGGTAGAGGTAGACTGCCTCAAACCCTGACTTTACCCTGGGGTTTATTCTGCCCCAGTCTTGTGGGTAAGTCACTAAGCCTACAGATCCAAGCGTCTTGGAGGCCGCCGCTCTCTGACAGGATACCGGCGGTCATCGCTGGCTTCCACAGCAGTAGGCATTGACACAGGCCTAGATAGAGAAGGTGCCTGTGTCAGTCGAAAGTCAGGAGTTTGCACAGGTGGAACAGTCTCTATGACTTCCTGTGTTGGAGAAGAGCACTGTGGCAAAGGATGCTGGTTTGCGGTATCATCTGGAAACAGTTCAGGCCAACCAGCCGTTGGAGCCTCTGTGGCTGTCTCTGCTCCTAGCAACAGTTGATCTGTGTGTCTTCTCCAGATGACGTCCTCAGCAGTCTCAACTGTGTAAGACACAGGTGTTGTGTCCGTGTGTTAATAGAGACACTGAAGACAGGAGTTGGTTTCACAGGTGTTTACTGAACAAAGTCTGGAGGGGAACTAACTGATACAACACAATATACAGGCTTATATAGCCCGAGTGGCCATTACCAGCATTACAGTACACAGGGGGCTCTTAAAGGCACATACACTACAATTCCTCCCCTTTTAGCCAACCAGTACATAATATTTTAAGTAATCATTAATTACATGTTACAAGAAAAATAATCAATTATAAATCAGTCTCTCTGGAGGCTTCCTGACTCGGTCCGGATAACGCCTCGGTGGTGTAGTAGTTTCTGGTGGTGTAGTAGGTTCTTTTGGCAAGGCTGATTCGGCTTGAATGCCAGTGTCGGGTTCATCGGGTTCCAGTATCACCGGATCGGAGGTAGATACTATGGGTATCTCTACTTCATCATTAGGCGTATAGAGTTGTGGTGTAGGTTGTCCCTTTTCGGATGACTTTATGATTTGGTCAGCATGGCGCCTTATTATGCTTTCTCCAATGTCCACGGTATACATCAGCGGTCCTAGTCGTGTGCAGGTAATTCCAGGCTGCCATTTCTCGGTACGGTAGTCCCGGGCCAAAACTTGTTGACCTATCTGGAAGGTTCTAGTTGGCCTTTCATTCATGCCTTGAAATTGCCGGTTCTCCACGTCCCTTCTGATGTTTGGCTTGATCAAATCCAGCAGGCATCTTAGGCTTCTATTGAAGAACATCATGGCGGGAGTTTGGTTTGTAACCATATCTGTTGCATTCCTGTATGCAAACAAGAAGTTATCCACCTTATGCTGAAGTTTTATGTCTTCATTACCCATGGCCTTTATGGCCTTCTTGAAGGTCTGGACAAACCTTTCAGCCAATCCATTGGTGGCGGGGTGGTATGGGGCGGACGTGTAGTGCTTAACCCCATTGTTTTTTAAGAACTTCCTGAATTCTTCGGACACAAATTGCGGTCCATTATCAGAACAGATCTGTTCAGGCAGCCCATTCCTGGCGAATATGGTCCTTAATACTGTGATGGTTTTTTCCATGGTGGTGGAGGACATCTTTATTACCTCCGGCCCCTTGGAGTGTGCATCAACCGCGATTAAGAACATTGAGTCCATAAATGGACCAGCAAAGTCGATGTGTAACCTTTGCCATGGAAATGAGGGCCACTCCCATGGATGTAGAGGGGCTTGTGGTGGAGCGTTTTGGACCTTCTGGCATCCTAGGCAGCTCTTGGTCATTTCTTCGATGTCTCCATCGATACCTGGCCACCATACAAACGCCCTGGCTAGGTTCTTCATTTTCACTCCACCCAGATGCCCCTCGTGAAGCTCCTTTAGAACTTTATCCTGGAGTTTGGGTGGAATCACCACCCTGGATCCACACATCAAGGTTCCTCGGCACACTGACAGCTGTTCTCTTCTTTGCGAGAATGCTGGCAACAGTGGTTCGCCATGTGCTGGCCATCCCTTCACTGTTAAATCGTAGACTCGTGAGAGAGTTGGGTCATTTCTAGTTTCCCTTTCAATGGCAGAATTTGTTACTGGTAGACATTCGACTATGGTAGAGTGGAAAATCTCCACTGGGTCTACGGTAGGTGCCTCTTCTACCGTTGGCAATGGTAGGCGCGATAAACTGTCAGCATTCCCATGCTGTTTTGATCCTTTGTATTCTATGCTATACTGGTGTGCCCCTAGAAAAAGGGACCACCTCTGTAGCCTTTGCGCTGTCATAATGGGAACACCCTTTTTAGGGTTGAATATGGAGATGAGGGGTTGATGGTCAGTCAACAAGGCAAATTTTTGTCCGTGTAGGTAATGGTTGAATTTCTTCACTCCCCATACCAGGCTGAGTGCTTCCCTGTCGATTTGGGCATAGTTACGCTCAGCTGAGCTCAATGAGCGAGACGCAAAAGCTATCGGCCGTTCCGAGCCATCAGGGAATTTATGCGATAATACTGCTCCTACGCCGTAAGGGGATGCATCGCACGCCAGTCTGATTGGCAGTGATGGGTTGTAATGAGCCAAAACTTCTTTGGACGTGATTAAGTCTTTGCATTTATGGAAGGCACGTTTACAGTCTTCGCTCTATTTCCAAATTACTCCTGTTTGTAGCAGTTCATTAAGAGGGTGCAGAAGAGTTGATAAGTTCGGTAAAAATTTATGGTAGTAATTTATTAATCCCAGGAACGACCTTAATTGTGAAACATTTTCAGGTGCTGGGGCTTTTATGACCGCTTCAATTTTTTCAGGTGACTTATGCAACCCTTCCTTATTAATTATGTGGCCACAATATGATATTTGATTCTGGAAAAATTCGCACTTGGGGCGATTTGCTCGTAGGCCCCGTTCTCTCAGCCTAGTGAGCACCTGCTCCAAATTGGCAAGGTGCTCGTTGTCGTTTTCTCCTGTTACAAGGATGTCGTCTAGGTAGCATTGAGTCCCCGGAATCCTTTGGAGGAGTTGCTCCATAGCTCTTTGCCAGATAGCTGGAGCGGATGCTACTCCGAAAACCAGTCGATTGTACTGGTACAGGCCTTTGTGTGTATTTATCGTGAGATACTTTTTAGAGGCCTCTTCAACCTCCATCTGTAGATATGCCTGTGCCAAGTCAAGTTTAGTGAAACGTTTCCCTCCGGATAGTGAGGCGAAAATATCTTCTATCCTCGGAAGAGGATATTGTACCGTGTGAAGGACCGGGTTTACAGTCACCTTGAAGTCTCCACAGATGCGAATTTTTCTCTGTTCTTCAGATTTATCATTATTCACCGTTTTCTTCATGACTGGGACGATGGGTGTTGCCCACTCGCTCCAATCTATTTTGGATAATACGCCTGCCTTTTCCAAATTCTCTAGCTCCGCCTCGGCTGCTGGACGAATTGCGTATGGCACCGGTCTTCCCTTAAAGAACTTGGGAATTGCCGCATCTTCCACTTTTATTGAGGCGGTGATGCCTTTCAAGGTTCCTAGTTTCTCTTGAAACACTTCTTTGGCGTTGGCCAAGATGTCTTTTAATCGTTCAGGTATGACGTCATCATCATTTTTTTCCTTACTGGTCACCGTCAGTGCCTGAATGGAGTGCCAGTCTAAACGTATTTTCTTGATCCATTCACGTCCCAACAGCGGTGGACCACCATCTTGTAGAACGTATAAATACAACTTTTGTATTTCCTTGCCGTTGTATACAACAGGCACCCTTATTTTTACTTTGGGGTATACTTTCTGCCCCGTATATGTTTTCAAGATAATGGATGTGTCTTTTAAAGGTATATGCGCAAATAGCCGCTCGTAATCCCGTCGATTTATGACGGTCAGAGCTGATCCTGTATCTAGCTCCATTTTAACTGGGGACCCTGCTATCGTGAGAGTAACCCAAATGGTCTGGTAATCTTCTTTGGCAATTACATTATGTAATTTGAGACAGCTTAGTCTCTTGTTTTCGGAGTCGCTATTGCTCTTCTGGTCTTCGGAGCTACTGTCCGTCATCATTTGTACCTTTCTGTACTTTTCTTTATTGATTTTTTTTTTCCTGTCCGTGGATTTTTTTTGTCCAGATCGACATACCCGTGCAATGTGTCCAATCTTTCCGCATTGCCTGCATGCTTTGTCCTTGAACCAGCAGTCCCTCTGGTCATGGGTGGATCTGCCGCAGCGATAACATCTCTCGAAGCCCTGTGTCATTTCATGGGTGCCGAAGTCCTGTGTCTTTTGTTGTATCTCTGCAGCTCCTCTTGCAGCTGCTTCGTATGATACAGCCATACTGAAAGCCTTGTCCAGTGTTAAATCTTTCTCAGAAAGCAGCCTTTTCTGTGTTCCTTCACTTAGGAGACCGCAGACGAATTTGTCTCGAAGATAATCTGCTAGTCCTGCCCCGAATTGGCAGTGCTTTGATAGCTTTGTTAATTCGGTGAGGTAATCAGCGTTACTTTCATTCTTGTGTTGATTCCTCTTGAAGAATTTGAATCGTTCCGCTATCAGCAGCGGTGTTGGGTTTAAGTGCTCCTGTAGGGTATCAACAATTTCTTTAAAATTCTTGTCCTTTGGTTTGGCTGGAGTGATTAAATTTCGTAACAGCCCGTATGTCTTTGCTCCATTAGATTTAGAAGTACTGACGCTTTTTTTTATCATTTTCTATTTCATTTGTGGTGCAATATACCTCTACTCTTTCCACATATGTGGTCCAATCCTCTATATCGTTATCAAAAGCATCAATATTGCCAGCCTTAGGCATCCTGGAAAAAAAATGGCGCTTCCCGCGCTTTTCTTTCTTTTCTGCAGAAAAGATATGGCACTTCCCGCGCTTCCCCGCCGCTGCTGCCGATGACAACGCTGTTTTCCGCGTTTTATTTATTTATTTATTTACAGGTGGAGACTCGTTCCCGCCGGACTCTCTCTGCTAGGTCTGAACGCCGACCTGCTTGCAGCGCCGGCCGTCTCCCGAGTGCTCCCGCCCCGTCTGTTACTGCTTGCCTCCGCCTTCGCTGCTTGGCCTCGCAGCAGAGCCAGCCGCTGGAGCCCCAGCCCGATGCCCAGGAAGGATTATTGCAGTACCTGCCACCAGCTCGGCTAGCTGGTGAAACCACAGCTTTTTCTTTTTCTTGCTTCGACTTTGGACGTCAGAGGAATCGATGTCCTTGAGGTGCTGCCGAATTGCAGGTAAGTCCGTTTCCAATTCGTCGCCACTGTTGTGTCCGTGTGTTAATAGAGACACTGAAGACAGGAGTTGGTTTCACAGGTGTTTACTGAACAAAGTCTGGAGGGGAACTAACACAATATACAGGCTTATATAGCCCAAGTGGCCATTACCGGCATTACAGTACACAGGGGGCTCTTAAAGGCACATACACTACAACAGGGCCCGTCTGCGCGATCACCGTAGCAGGAACCCATTTTGGTCCAGTGTTGTAGTTTCGAGCTAGGACGTGCTCTCCAGGGTGAAACCGTCTCTCCTTTGCTCTTTTCTCTCTCTTTTCAACTTGAGCTTGTTGTTGACAATGGACAACCTGTTCTGCCCTTGGAGGTTTGAGTAAGTCAAAACTTGTCCGCAACTGCCTCTTCATCATGAGCGAAGCGGGGGAAGTTTTGGTTGTGGCATGCGGCTCGTTCCTGTAGGACAACAGGAAGCTGTTCAGACGTTGGTGGATTGAGCCCTGACCTTGCGATGCCTTCAAGGCGTGCTTCAAAGTTTGCACGAACCTTTCTGCCAGGCCGTTAGTAGAGGGATGATAGGGCGCAGACCTGATGTGTTGGACACCATTCACATGCAGGAAGGTTGCTAACTCCTCTGATACAAATTGTGGACCGTTGTCACTTACGAGTTGTTCCGGTGAGCCATAATGGCTGAACATCTCACCAAGTTTCTCAATTGTTTTCTCTGCCATGGTAGACCTCATCACAGCGGCCACTTGCTACGAGCGTCCACAACTACCATAAACATCTTCTCTTCGAAAGGACCGGCGAAGTCCACATGTACTTGCTGCCACACTTCTGCAGGCCAATCCCAGGGGTGTCGGGTTGCCAGCTGTGGAACATTCCGGACCTTTTGACATGGGGAACATGTTTTGGCTTTCTCCTCAATATTTCCATCGAGACCTGGCCACCAGAAGTAGCTTCTTGCCATTTCCTTCATCCGAACCATCCCACTGTGGCCTGTATGAAGTTGTTGCAGTATAGGTTCCCTCAGAGGTGGCGGAATGATGACATGGCGTCCCCAAAGAAGACAACCTGCCTGGACAGAGAGCTCATTTCTTTTTGAAATGTAAGGTTTCAAACTAGGAGAATCTCCTATAGCTCTCCCTCGAATGACATCGTCCATTACCTCAGACAGGACTGGATCGTTGTGGGTGTACCTTCGCACCTGAACTGCCGTGACAGGTGCTCCCTCCACTTGTCTAAAGTAGAAGATGTCTATCTGACGAGGCTCTGGGGGAGTAACAGGCAAGGGTAGCCTCGAGAGACCATCTGCGTTGCTGTGCAAGTCTGATTTGCGATATTTGATGCCGTATGTGTGTCCTGACAACAGTAAAGCCCACCTTTGCATCCTGCTTGCAGCAAGAGATGGAATTCCGGTGTGGGGCCCGAAGATTGAAGTCAATGGACGGTGGTCCGTCAGGAGTGTGAACCTTCTCCCAAACAGGTACTGATGAAATTTTCAAATTCCAAAAACGATTCCCAAGGCCTCGCGCTCCATCTGTGCATAGTTACTCTCGGCCTTGTTCAAGGTGCGTGATGCGAAGGTGATAGGTTTCTCTTCACCAGAAGGCATGATGTGGGATATGACTGCTCCCACACCATATGGTGATGCATCACATGCTAGCTGCACGGGTAGCTTTGGGTCGAAGTGTGTCAGGACCTCCGATTTCAGCAATGCTTTCTTTGCTTGGGCGAAAGCTTCGTTGCACAGTTTAGTCCATTTCCATGTTTTGCCTTGACATAGCAACTGATGTAACGGCTTCAACAATGTTGCTAAGTCTGGATTAAACTTCCCATAGTAGTTAAGTAGCCCCAGAAATGAACGTAACTGGCTCACATTCTGGGGTGCTGGGGCCTCCACGATCGCCTTGACCTTTGACGGCTCCTTATGCAGGCCAGTAGCGTCAATCACATGCCCCAGGTACTCAACTGAAGACTGAAAGAATTTACATTTGTCTTTACAAACTCTGAGTCCGTACTCTTTCAGTCGTTGCAGTGTCGCATCCAAGTTCAGAAGATGATCCTCCTCATTTGTCCCAGTGACAAGGATGTCGTCCAGGTAGCACTGGACTCCTGGCAGTCCACTCAAAATCTGATCCATTGCCCTTTGGAATAGAGCAGGGACCGACGTAATTCCAAATGGAAGGCGGCAGTACATTTATAGCCCCTTGCGTGTCACAATTGTCAGCAGCTCCTTTGATTTGTCATCGACATGCATTTGTAGATAAGCCTGGCATAAGTCTATTTTGCTGAACTTTTGCCCTCCGGCCAGGCCCGTAAAAAGATCACCAATGAGGGGAAGAGGGTACTGTTCCACAGACAGCACCGGGTTAATAGTCACTTTAAAATCCCCGCAGATTCGAACAGATCCATCCTTTTTCAGGACAGGAACAATGGGTGTGGCCCATTTGCTCACGCTCACGCTCACAGGCTCCAGGACTCCATTCTCGACTAAGGCCTCCAAGTTAGCCTCAACTTTTGGCCTAATTGCATAGGGTACAGGTCGGGCTTTGTGAAACTTCGGCTTGCTGTCAGGTTTAATGTCCAGTCTTACGCTGATCTTTTTCATGCTCCCAAGTTCCCCATTGAAGAGTTCTGCATGTTTGTTTAACACTGCAGTCAGACCTGACTCCCCTTTTGACATCATGCGGACTGCATGCCAGTCCAGCGTGATTTTCTCTAGCCACGCACGTCCCAGTAGCAATGGGTAATTTCCCTTTACCACATATAGTGGCAGTTTCGCAGTCTGTCCGTTCAATTTAACTGTCACCTCAATGGCGCCTCTCATGGCCACAGGTTCGCCGGTATACGTCTTTAGCACAATGTTTGTTGGCTGAAGGGTAAGATGCTTTAGCATTTTGTTGTAGACAGTGTCTGAAACAAGGGACACAGCCGTGCCTGTGTCCACCTCCATCCGCACTGATTGTCCCTCCACCAGTGGTGACACCCAGTAGCCATTTGAACCACCTGCAACCGTCAGTATGTGTACCTCTTTCTCCTCAGAGGTGTCGCTCCCCTCTGTTTTGCTTGTTCCATCATATTGCACTGAATGAACACTCTTTTTCCTCTCTTGTCCAAATACAGACATTTTGCTTCCATGCTTCCCAGCTCTGTCTGTTCTTTTTTTTACCTCTACAGGCGCGTTCAATGTGACCCTTTTTGCCACAATTTCAGCATTCCAGCTCCATACACCAGCAGTCATTAGCGTGATGGCCCGTTTTCCCACAACGGTAACATGTGCCGTTCTGCGCACCTTTAGGCTCAGATGACACCTTGTGAACTCTCCCTGTTGAACTCAACTGGTGAGCCTCCTTTTCCGCCATCTCCATGGAGACACTAACTTCAATGGCCTTTTCAAGAGTAAGGTTGTCCTCAGTAAGAAGGCGCTTCTGTGTGGCTGTACTTTGCAGACCACACACAAGTCTGGCTCTAATGGTGTCATTCAGCACCTCCTTGAACTCGCAGTGTTCTGACAACCTTTTTAAAGCAGCAATAAACATCGTCACTGATTCCCCCTCCTCTTGATTCCGCTTGTGAAATCTAAATCTCTCAGCAATAACCAGAGGTTTTAGTGAAAAATGTGCTCCAAGAATTTCCACTAGTTGCTTATATGTTTTAGTTCCTGTCTTATCTGGCTGCACAAGGCTGCGAACTAAATTGAATGTCTTCGGCCCCATTACACTCAAAAAGGTAGGCACGACCTTTTCATTTGCCACCGCATTCGCCAATACAAAATAGTCAAAACGTTCCGTATAAGCGCTCCATTGCTCCATATTTTCATCAAAATCACCGATGTTTCCTAATATAGTAGCCATCTCACGTTTCAAATTAAAATTTCTGTTTACTCACTGCACCCGTAACGTTAATGTGATGCTGCAATCTCTGTTCCGAGTGTTTTGTAGTCGAAAACAAGAAAGTTCCCACAACGCAGATTCATCCGATCCTCGTTGCCACTTGTTGTGTCGGTACCTTTCTACCTAGACACAATTAGAACTCAGAATTCAGAGATTCAAACATGAAGTGCTTTATTCAGGAAGGAAAGGAAAGTTCTGGAGAGTTCCGAACAAAGAGAGCTAAACTTAACCAAGAGAACACCCAACCATGTATCTGCTGTGACAGTGCCGCCACAGGTGGGAGGAGAACACACAATACATAACAGGTCCGCTGTCAAAATAGCAAAGATTGACAGCGGGTAGGGAACCCTCTGCCAACCTGCCTCCACGCGAGTCTCCCAGGTGTCGAGTCTGACAGCGGAGAACTGACCCGACAGCCAGTGGCAGGGGAGACAATTGAGCTCATTAAATGGCTTGTTAAGAGCCAATTTAATACTATTTTGAGGCTTCCTTGCAATTTTATGTTCTCCCCCATGGGTTACCCACTGTTCAGGGAACACGCCAGCTGAAGCTGATGTGAGTTGAGTCTGCTCTGATGTTTGTGAAAAGCTGACAGCTGCAGAAGTGGTGTAAATGATGCCATGTTGCAGATGGTGAGTTTCAGAGCACAGAAAATGTTGGTTATTGCATTTTTAATACATATAGAGATTTCTTTAGCATACAAATTTTTAGATCCAACTGTATATCCAGTGCCACCTCACTGGGAGAACCTCTCTCACCATTGACAGATCGCTTTTGTCATCTCACCTGCAGCTGCCATCTATTGCAGCAACATTGGTGCCCTTGAAAAAATCAGACCTTGGTCCTCTGAATCCTTCCACAATCAGCCCCAACACCAACATCACCAGGCACACCAACATTACCAACATCACCAACCTTCTCTGCCATCACCTGTTGCTTCACTGGACACAGGGCATCATCCCCTGACAACATTGCTGCCCGGTAGGCCAGCGATGGCATCACCATGGCCAGACTTACTTCACTTGACGCTGTTAACCCTGGCTGCCACATGATGCGCCAGGTTGACACCATCCCACACCAGCACCATGAAGCATCCCATTAATGTCCAAGCCATTCCACGCACACTCATCACTATAATGGGGGGTGGGGGGGAAGTTATGTCTGAGCATTCACTGGAACTCAGTAAGACACTTCTCAAGGTGCGCTCAGATCTGTCCAATAAGGGACAGTTTTGGAAAAATAGATTTCACTGTATGACAACACATTACCAGAAACTTCACATGGACATTGGCTAAACCTCACATGTGCCTATCCTTGTGTGTTGTTAGTTGGTATGCTTGCAATAGGATGAGGGTGAGTGTGAGGGGTGGCTCGTGAGGTGGGGAAGTGATAAAGTAGATAGAGAGGCTTGGGTGGAGGTGCAAGGTAAGTTGGTGTGAGTAAGGATGTGCAGGAGAAGGGTATGGAAGGCAGAGTGATGGGGATGTGTTGAGTGGCACAGCAGGGTGAGTTTGAGTGTGGCTTTGCAGTAACGTTTCGTGATCCACTGAGATCACTGAAAAGTTGGCGCCACTACAGCCAGGGACCCCTGACGATATCCCTGGTTTTGCCCTCCTGTGCAATGTGTAACCAGGCTGCGTTGGTGTCTTGGGCAGGTCTCTTCCGCCCTTGGAAGGGAAGAGAACCTCCCTGCGTGCTGTGACTCCCTCCATAAGCATATGGAAGGAGTCATTGGAGAGCTTGGGTGCAAGCGTCCACCTTTGTGCAGTGCTTGCCAGTGCTGGCTGCACCTCAATGCTGTCAAACACTGACAGAACAACTGTCAAACTCAATGTGGACGTGGTTCCTTTAAGGAAACCAGCTGATGACGCATCATCAAATGACGTCATCAGACCCGCTTCCTGTTAATTGGCTGGGAAGGCCGCAGGGCGGGCTTAACAAGGCCAATCAAGGGAAAATCCCATTTACAGAGCGGCTGCAGCCAGGTTCGTGACTGGTACCCAGAAACCAGCTCTCACGCCACCATCCCACTTCTGCTGGGAAATTCGTGGCCTTAGTGTGTGAATGGTAGGAGCAGTGATGGGTGATGCTTCGAAGATTGCCTTGGTGATGAAAAGGATATGGGAAGCAAACTCAGCTTTGATCAAGCAGCATGCCTAGGTTCTGCACCACTGCCAGAGGTGGTAGTTGGGAAGGTCAATACCGGAGGATTATATGTACGTGTACTGGGTATAACTCAAATCATTTGAAAATTGGCTGTACCTAATTTATTAAAGAATGAAAGCACTAGATTATATTTATGTAGACCAATTATTTTAACTAGATAGGTTGGAGAAGACCAAGGGTCATGCTTACAAGTTATGTAAGGGCATAACTAAGTTGGATGTTAGGCAGTTCTTCTTTTTCAAGAGAATAGTGGATCTGTGAAACAAGTTACCGGCTCGAGCAGTAAACACTAATTCGCTGCATTCATTCAATTGAGAGCTGAACCTGTTTCTGGCTAGGGCGGAGATCACCTTGTACAAGAGGTAGGTATCCTATAACATAAATCAAGGCCAATGTGATCTCCTGGATTAGTTTTGATTGCCTAAGGGGGTTGGAGAGAAATATTCCAGGTTTTCTTCCCCTAATTGGCTTGGGGTTTTATCTGGTTTTCACCTCACCCATTTGGGTGGGGATCAAAGGGTTAAATTATGATGACAGGTTGCATAGACTAGGCTTGTATTCCCTTGAGTATAGAAGATTAAGAGGTGATCTAATTGAGTTGTTTAAGATGATTAAGCAATATGATGGGGTAGATAGAGAGAAACTATTTCCTCTGGTGGGGAGTCCAGAATAAAGGGGCATAACCTTAAAACTAGAGCTGGGTTGTTCAGGGGTGATGTCAGGAAGCACTTCTTCACACAAAGGGCAGTGGAAATCTGGTACTTTCTCATCCAAAAAGCTATTGAGGGCTAGGTCAATTGAAAAGTTCAAAACTGAGATTGATAGATTTTTGTTCGGCAAGGCTATCAAGCGATGTGGAACCAAGGCGGATAAATGGAGTTAAGGTACAGATCAGCCATGATCTAAATGAATGGAACAACAGGCTCAAGGGGCTGAATGGCCTACTCCTGTTCCTATGAGTGTCTGTACTGTGAAGCATAAGACAACACAACTGTGTGGGACAAGCTGGAAAGACCAGTAGGTGTTTTCCTGTATGCCATTTTTGTATCTTTGTGTAAAAAAAATGTTTAAATGTTGAATCTGCAGGAAGGTTCTGTGTTTCATTGAATGGTTTCTTATTATGGTTAAATGGGAGTTTGATATTCATATTTGGAGGTTAAACTACAGCAACCACATGGTGAATAATAAACTTGGAACTTTTGTTATTTGCAGAAGATTTTTGTGCAGAGGAATTTTATTCTCTAGAGGTTTACACCACATAGAACTGACAGCAACATCTGCTTACATTCTCCCAGGGTAAACAAGATTATGCTATTTGTTATTAATTAGCTTTAATAATGCATGGGCTTATTTGAAAAATTGGTCCATACTTTCAGGTATTCTTTATTACACCCCCCCCCCCTTGCAAACATTTAGTCTCCTTCATCAATTTTGAGTCTCCTTTTATGACCAGAGCATTGGTAAAAAAAAATTCTCGGGTAGTTTTTCAAAAATGACAGGCCACTGAGTGCAAACATGAGTAGGGTTTGAATAGGAAGATCAGCAATTCCTTCACTGTTCCAGCTCTCTACCACAGCAAATCAATAAACATCGCCTCAAACATGAATAACCAACTATGGGCCATATTTTCCTTTGTTTGTTAGTTTTAATGAAAGAGTGGGCATGAATAAATTGAGAAGCAATTCGGTTAGAAAGTGGCAATGCACTTCTCTTCCATTTTTACTACTGCTTTAAGTCTTGCTCCAGTGTTAAAAAATGACATGAAAAATGAGCCCTTCCCCACCAAAAGCTAATCATGAGAACAATGCAAGGGGGGATATCAATGAAAATTGAGTTCCGAATTTCGGGTTAAACCTGGAAATAGTGCTGTTAAAGAAGAAGGTCGAGGATAACTACTTTTTTTTCAAATTTATATAATCTTTATAAGAGAAAATAATGGTCTTGGAAGAATTGCGTTGATGTCTTTTCTGGCTGTGATGAGAGTCTCCAGAATGGTCTTCCTCCTTCCAAGATTACTCTGGTGGTATCTGTAGCATATGTGCTTTAAGTCAGAACTACTTTTTACAGCTCCTGTATACTGTAGTACCGGCAGTAACCACACCGGTATATAAGCTGTGCGCATGCCTCTGTACTCCAGTCTAGAGATTGCCCTCCTCCAGTAAAGACCTGTTATTTGTTATGTACAGCATCCGTGTTATTATTTATCCACTAAACCACGGATCTAACAGTGGCGACGAGTGTTGATGCAAATCTACCTGCAACATTAAACAAAAAAAAACAAAAACAAAAAAAAATAGTCGAGTCCAGGAACACGGGCGTCGACCGCGAGCAACCGCCCAGCAGTCAGGCAGAGATCCAACTTCACTGGGGAGGCTGTGGAGAGCTGGGCTTGGTTCCCCAGCCACAACGAGCAGTAAGAGACCGACGACAGGTCCAGAGCAGACCCTTCCTGAGCAGCGGTGGCTGGAGCCGACCGACGGCAGAGAGAGAGAGCCGGGCAGCGTCGATGGGGTAAGAAAAAGGGTGAAGAGAGCAGGGCGCAGCCGGGGGTTGATCACCGAGCGGCGTTGAGGAAAAATACTGCAAAACCGGAGAGAGAGAGGGTAAGAAACAGCCGGGTTCTAGACTGAGCGGTGTCGACAAATATCAAGAGAAGAACGCGCAGAGCACAGCCAGGGATCACGGGCTGATCAGGGTCCGCGGGGCAAAGCAAGGGGAGATGCCATTGAGCCGCGGAGAAGCAGGGAGAGCGCGGGAGATGCCATTGAGCCGTGGAGAAGCAGGGAGAGCGCGGGAGGCGCCATTGAGCCGCGGAGAAGAAGGAAGAGCGTGGGAGACACCATTTTGCGAAGCCGCAGCGGAGAAGACAGGCGAGCGCGGGAAGGAAGGAAAGCGTGGGAGATGCCATTTTGTGCCAGCGGAGAAGAAGGGGAAGCGCGGGAGGCGCCATTGGTGATAGTTAACGCACAACCAAGGATGCCGAAGAGTGGCAGTATCTCTACGTTCGACAATGAAGTCGAAGATTGGGTGACATATGTGGAATGTATTGAGGTGTACTGCAGGGTGAATGAAGTGCCAGATGCTAATAAAGCACTGGTTCTGTTAAATTCCATGGGTGCAAAAACTTATGGGTTACTGTGAAATCTAATAACCCCAGAGAAGCCGGTAAACAAGAATTTTGAAAGCATAGTAGAAATCCTACAGGACCACTTAAACCCCACACCGCTGCTGATAGCAGAACGATTTAAGTTCCATAAAAGGAACCAACACAAAGATGAAAGCAATGCTGAGTACCTAACGGAACTGCGCAAGCTATCAAAATACTGCCAGTTTGGAGCGGGACTAGCAGACACGTTAAGGGACAAGTTTGTGTGTGGGCTACAAAGTGAAGGAACCCAGAAACGGCTTCTATCAGAAAAGGACCTTACACTGGACAAAGCTTTCAGTATGGCAGTATCACACGAAGCAGCCGCAAGGGGCGCTGCAGAGATACAACGGAGACCGCAAGAATATGGCACCAACAAAATGACCTATGGAACAGGGAAGTGCTATCGCTGCGGCAGAACAACACATGACCAGAAAGATTGTTGGTTTAAGGACCAAGTGTGCAGACAGTGTGGGAAAGCAGGACACATAGCAAGAGTCTGCAGGTCTGGGAAGAAAACCAACAGTAAGAAATCTCCACAGGAGAAGTACAAAAAGGTACACCAGGTGATGGATAGTGGTTCAGACAAACAGAAAAGTGACACAGACTCCGGAAGCAAGGAGCTGGGTTGTCTGAAACGACATAATGTAACCGAAATGGAGGATCACCAGACTATCTGGGTTACATTCAAGATAGAGGGAGTCCAAGTAGAAATGGAATTGGACACAGGGTCAGCTCTAACAGCCATAAATCAAAGAGACTACAAGCGGCTATTTTCACACATACCCTTGAAAGCTACAGAGATTGTCTTGAAGACGTATACGGGGCAAAAAGTCTACCCCAAAGGAAAAAATAAGGGTGAAAGTGACATATAAAGGTCAGGAAATACCTAAAATGGATATATATGTATTGCCAAATGGAGGACCACCACTGCTAGGACGTGAATGGATCCGGAAGATACATTTAGATTGGCATTCCATACAGGCACTGAAGGTGGAGGCCAAAAAGGATGACGACGTCACACCTGGACGACTGTCAAAAATGCTAACTGACGCAAAAGAAGTGTTCCAGGAGGGACTAGGAACACTAAAAGGAATAACAGCAACAATTAAAATAGAGGATAATGCAAGCCCAAAGTTTCTGAAGGCCAGACCAGTGCCTTATGCGGTCAGACCAGCGGTTGAAGCAGAGCTGGAAGGGTTGAAACGTTCAGGAGTACTGTCCAAAGTGGACTGGAGCGAGTGGGCTACACCCATCATTCCTGTAATGAAGAGGTCATTGAGTAATACGCCTGGGGAACCAAAGAAGGTCCGCATCTGTGGGGATTTTAAGGTGACAGTGAACCCAGTCCTTCACACGATGCAATATTCGCTTCCACGAATTGAGGATATTTTTGCCTCGCTATCTGGTGGTAAACGCTTCACAAAAATTGATCTAGCCCAGGCGTACTTGCAAATGGAGGTAGAAGAAGCTTCGAAACATTTCCTTACGATCAACACCCATAAAGGTCTCCATCAATACAACCGGCTGGTGTTTGGAGTAGCCTTGGCTCCGGCTATCTGGCAAAGGGTGATGGATCAAGTCCTGCAAGGGATTCCAGGGACCCAGTGTTATTTGGACGACATCTTGATCACGGGCGAAAATGACGGTGATCACCTCGCTAACTTGGAGAAGATGCTCGCCAGATTAAAGGAATATGGGCTACGAGCTAATCGCCACAAGTGCGAGTTTTTCCAGAAACAGATCTCGTATTGCGGCCACGTCATCGATGAAGAGGGGTTACATAAGCCCCCTGACAAGATAGAGGCAGTAGTCAAGGCTCCAGCACCGGAAAATGTGTCACAACTGAGGTCGTTCCTCGGGCTGGTAAACTATTACCACAAGTTCTTACCAAATTTGTCTACGGTATTACACCCGCTGAACACCCTACTGCAAACAGGGGTACCATGGAAGTGGGATGACGAACGTAGATGAGCTTTCCAGAAGTGTAAAGAATTGATCACATCAAAAGAGGTGTTGGCCCATTTCAACCTAGCACTACCAATTCGTTTGGCATGTGATGCATCACCCTACGGCATTGGAGCGGTGCTGTCGCACAAATTCCCAGACGGTTTGGAGAGGCCAGTAGCCTTTGTGTCTCGGTCACTAACCTCAGCCGAGCGCAACTATGCCCAGATTGACAGGCAGGCCCTCAGCCTAGTATGGGGAGTAAAAAAATTCAACCACTATCAGCATGGACAGAAGTTCACCTTGCTGACTGACCACCAACCACTTGTCTCCATCTTTAATCCTAAGAAGGGCGTGCCAGTAATGACTGCACAGCGGTTACAAAGATGGTCCCTGTTTCTAGGGGCAAATCAATATGAAATAGAATATAAAGGCACGAGACAGCATGGGAACGCTGATGGGCTATTGCGCCTGCCACTGCCTACTGTGGAGGAAGCACCAGCAGTGGACCCTATCGAGATATTTTATTCGTCAATAATTGAACGATTGCCAGTAACAAACGCGGATATAGAGAAGGAGACCCGCAATGATCCGACGCTGTCACGGGTATATGAATTGACGGTGAGGGGATGGCCAACACATGGCGACTCACTGTTGCCAGCATTCTCATCCAGAAGAGAACAGCTGTCAGTATGCCAGGGGACAGTGATGTGTGGATCCAGAGTGGCTCTCCTGGTCCCTCAACACCTCCTCTCTGGTGAAGAAGGCCCAGCAGCGCCTATATTTCCTAAGGAGGCTGAAGGGATGCAATCTGTCACCCCTGATCCTCTCTAACTTTTACCGCTGCACTATAGAGAGCATCCTGACAAACTGTATCACGGTATGGTATGGCAGCTGTAGCTACTATGACCGGAAAGCCCTGCAGCGGGTAGTCAAAACTGCCCAACGCATTACCGGCACCCGGCTACCGACCATAGAGCACATATACCAGAAACACTGTCTACGGAGGTCACGGTCCATCATCAAAGACCCTACCCACCCCAGCCACAGTCTGTTCACCCTCCTGCCATCTGGGAGACGCTACAGATGCATTCGCACCCGTACGACCAGATTTAGGAACAGCTTCTTTCCCAGGGCTGTCATCCTACTGAACTCCACAAATAAACTCTAAAGCCTGCACATCTGCCAATGCACTTTATTATGGTTATATTTATGTTAATATACTACAAGCCAAAGGTATGTTGAATGTTTAAATGTCTTAATCCAAATGTACACTTTTGGGAGCCGCAAGCCTACATTTCGTTGTACTGCACTTGTGCACTAACAATGACAATAAAAGTTGATTTGATTTGATTTGATTTGATTTAATTTTGATTCCACCCAAGCTAAGGGAGAGAGTGCTAAATGAGCTACATGAAGGTCATCTGGGGGGGAGTGAAAATGAAAAGCCTAGCTAGGGTTTATGTGTGGTGGCCGGGAATCGATCAACAAATCGAAGACCTAACTAAGAGCTGCTTCGGATGCCAGAAGGTCCAAAATGCACCACCGCATGCCCCTCTACACCCATGGGAGTGGCCCTCCTCTCCATGGCAACGGGTGCACATTGATTTCGCTGGTCCATTCATGGACTCAATGTTCTTAATAGCAGTGGATGCTCATTCAAAGTGGCCTGAGGTGATAAAGATGTCTTCAACCACTACAGAGAAAACGATTGCAGTCCTACGGACCATATTTGCCAGAAACGGGTTGCCAGAGCAGATCTGCTCTGATAATGGACCACAGTTTGTGTCCGATGAGTTCCAAAAATTCACAAAAAGGAATGGGATAAGGCATTACACATCCGCCCCGTATCATCCAGCCACCAATGGATTGGCTGAGAGGTTTGTACAAACCTTTAAGAAGACGATAAAGGCCATGTGCAATGAGGAAATTCCACTACAGCATAAGATGGACAATTTCTTATTAGCCTACCGAAACGCGACACATGCAGTTACCAACCAGGCCCCGGCCATGATGTTCTTTAACCGAAGGCTGAGATCTCATCTGGACTTGCTCAGACCAAATGTGCGAAGAAATGTTGAGGACAAACAATTCCAGCACATCAACGAGAGGCCGACAAGGAGCTTCAATGTAGGGCAACCAATCTTGGCCCGGGACTATCAAACAGAGAAGTGGCAACCCGGAACGATATGTACAAGGCAGGGGCCATTAATGTACACAGTGGATGTTGGGGAGAACATTGTGAGACGCCACGTCGATCAGATCTTAGCATCACAGGAATGCGTCAACCCCATGTCTCGAGTACCTGGGGATGAACCCGACATACCGGTAGTATCTACTTCAGACCCAGTAGCAGTGGAACCCGATGAACTACCCGATGAAAGGGGGTCAGAATCGCCTCTGCACCAAGAACAAGAACCTCCGGAAAGGCGCTATCCCGAAAGGGTCAGGAAGCCGCCCCAAAGACTGAATCTATAAATGGACTTTTGTTATTGAATGTACATGTAAAAATGTAATTGTTATTTGAATATTAATGGGGTATTATTAATCTAAAAAGGGAGGAATTGTAGTGTATGTGCTTTAAGTCAGAACTACTTTTTACAGCTCCTGTATACTGTAGTACCGGCAGTAACCACACCGGTATATAAGCTGTGCGCATGCCTCTGTACTCCAGTCTAGAGATTGCCCTCCTCCAGTAAATGTAAGAAGTCACACAACACCAGGTTATAGTCCAACAGCTTTATTTGAAATCACAAGCTTTCGGAGCGCTGCTCCT
Source organism: Somniosus microcephalus (assembly GCF_052327205.1). Lineage (NCBI taxonomy): Eukaryota > Metazoa > Chordata > Chondrichthyes > Squaliformes > Somniosidae > Somniosus > Somniosus microcephalus. Next base: position 74,073,625 of record NC_140991.1, read on the forward strand.
TTGTCAGGTGAAGTGGAGAAATGCATAAAGACACAGCTTATATAGTCAGAGAATAATGTCAGATGTTTACAGGTAATCTTGCCAACTGCCATTTATCACACCTCGGCAGAGAGATAATCACAGCAATCAAAGGTGTGAATGGTGTCCAAACAGGTCAGTCAGGAAAACATTACATCAAAGAACAATGAGGTGGGGTCACAAGGGGTCAAATATTGCAGATGCTGGGGTCTGTATGAAAAACAAAAAAACAGACAAAAAACATTTTTTTTGTTGTTGCTGGAAATCACAGCAGGTCCAGCCGCATCTGTGTAGAGAGAACAAGCCAATGTCGACTCGAGTCTGGATGACCCTGCATCAGGTGGGGTTATATGTAGCGTGACATGAACCCAAGAGCTCGGTTGAGGCCATCCTCATGGGTGCGGAACTTGGCTATCAGTTTCTGCTCGACGATTTTGCGTTGTCGTGTGTCTCGAAGGCCGCCTTGGAGAATGCTTACCCGAAGATCGGAGTAAAGATCCAGTAAAGACCTGTTATTTGTTATGTACAGCATCCGTGTAATTATTTATCCACTAAACCACGGATCTAACAGTATCAATTATGGAAAAATACATCCTTAAGAACATAAGAGCATAAGAATTAGGATAAGGAGTAGGCCATACGGGCCCTCGAGCCTGCTCCGCCATTCAATAAGGTCATGGCTGATCTTTGACCTCAACTCCACTTTCGCACCTGATCCCCAAATCCCTGGATTCCTCTAGAGTCCAAAAATCTATCTATCTCAGCCTTGAATATACTCAACGACTGAGCATCCAGAGCCCTTTGGGGTAATAAGCAGGGTCGACTGCAACCAATATGGTGGGTATGCTGTGTTTAATCGGAGTTTAAGTTGGATATAACACACTAGTTATACAGCAAAAAAATACAACCGTGACAAGTAGTGGATACTGGTCCAAGTCGGACAGAACGACTGGCATGAGCGAACAGCTCTTCTTCTATCATAGAATCATGGAATGGTTACAGCACGGAAGAAGGCCATTCAACCTGTCGAGCCCGTGCCGGCTCTCTGCAAGAGCACTTTAGCTAGTCCCACTCCCCGCCCTTTCCCCGTAGCCCCGCAAATTTTTTTCCTTCAGGTACTTATCCAACTCCCTTTTGAAAGCTGTGATTGAGTCTATCTCCACCACCCTGTCAGACAGTGCATTCCAGTTCCTAACCATTCACTGAGTAAAAATGTTTTTCCTCATGTTGCCTTTGGTTCTTCTGCCAATCACCTTAAAGCTGTGTCCTCTGGTTTCTCAACCCTTCTGCCAATGGGAACAGTTTCTCTCTCTCTACTCTGTCTAGACCCCTCATGATTTTGAACACCTCTATCAAATCTCCTCTCAATCTTCTCTGCTCTAAGGAGAACAACTCCAGCTTCTCCAGTCTATCCACGTAACTGAAGACCCTCATTCCTGGAATAATTCTCGTAAATCTTTTCTGCACCATCTCTAAAGCCTTCACATCCTTCCTAAAGTGCGGTGCCCAGAATTGGACACAGTACTCCAGTTGAGGTCGAACCAGTGTTTTATAAAGGTTCATCATAATTTCCACGCTTTTGTACTCTATACCTCTATTCATGAAGCCCAGGATCCCGTATGCTTTTTTATCTGCTTTCTCAACCTGCCCTGCCGCCTTCAATGATTTGTGCACATATACCCCTAGGTCTCTCTGTTCATGCACCCTCTTTAGGATTGTACCCTTTAGTTTATATGTCCTCTCTTCATTCTTTCTACCAAAATGTATCACTTCGCACTTTTCTGCGTTAAATTTCATCTGCCACGTGTCCGCCCATTCCACCAGGCTGTCTATGTCCTCTTGAAGTCTCTCGCTATCCTCCTCACTGTTCACTATACTTCCAAGTTTTGTGTCATTTGCAAATTTTGAAATTGTGCCCTGTACACCCACATCCAAGTCATTAATATATATCAAGAAAAGCAGTGGTCCTAGTGCCGACTCCTGGGGAACATCACTGTACACCTTTCTCCAGTCCGAAAAACAACTGTTCACCACTACTCTCTGTTTCCTGTCACTTAGCCAATTTTGTATCCATGCTGCCACTGTCCCTTTTATTCCATGGGTTTCAACTTTGCTGACAAGCCTATTATGTGGCACTTTGTCGAACGCCTTTTGAAAGTCCATGTACACCACATCAACTGCATTGCCCTCATCAACCCTTTCTATTACCTCATCAAAAACTCAATCAAGTTGGTTAAACACGATTTGCCTTTAACAAATCCGTGCTGGCTTTCCTTAATTAATGTACACTTGTCCACTCTCTCTCTTTCTTCCTGAACTACCCAAGAGTGTTAGACCAGAGTCAGCATTGATCCACCCTCGGGAGCTCTCCACTCCACCGTCTGCGCTAGGGGCTTTACAGGTCTTTCTTTTATACTCTTTTTAGGGGTGGACCTGGGGTATAATATGGACAAGACCATTTAACCTATAGATGTTCCTCTTAAAACAAGATGCCCAATGGTATGTCAAGTTCTTTGTTCAAGTCATGGAAAAAATGCCAGCCCTCATGTTATCTTCCACCTGTCAGGGGTCCTCGCAGCCATTACACATGGTTTCTGTACTTAACCAATTATGGCCTTACAGTATGCTGAGAACTATTTTCCCCTTATCTCATCTGGCCCTGTCCTCTCCAAAGTTAGAGTCTCTTATCTCACCCTGCCTGGAGTCAGCAACTCAGACATCCCAAGTTCAGCCTTCAGACTTCTCCAGTCAAAGGTCCCATTGTTCAAAGTGGTTCAGGCAACCAGCTGTGCAACTAACTATTTCAATTCATTATCAGACTATTGTACCATGAAATGAATCATTAAATTCCCAAAGATATCCTCCATTCTATTCTCACACACTGGTTAACTTATGCATCATAACAAGCAATTTTGTTAAACAAAGTCAAAATCCTAACTTAGCATTATAATATGATTATTTATTTAAGCATCTATCCAGCTACTCCAATACTAGTCTAAAGGCACCATTTTAGGTACCCCTAATTTCTAACACTGAGACTATGCCCCCTAGTTCTAGACTCTCCAGCCAGGGGAAACAATCTCTCAGCATCTATCCTGTCAATCCCCCACAGAATTTTATGTTTCAGTGAGATCACCTCTCATTCTTCTAAACGCCAGAGAGTACAGGCCCAATCTACTCAATCTCTCCTCATAGGACAACCCTCTAATCCCAGGAATCAATCTAGTGAACCTTTGTTGCATTGCCTCTGAGGCAAATATATCCTTCCTTAGATAAAGAGACTAAAACTGTGCACAGTACTCCAGGTGTGGTCTCACCAAAGCCCTGTACAATTGTAGTAAGACTTCCTTACACTTGTACTCCAACCCTCTAGCAATAAAGGCCAACATGCCATTTGCCTTCCTAATTGCTTGCTGTACCTGCAGGCTAACTCTCTGTGTTTCTTTCACTAGGGCACATAAATCTCTCTGAACATCAATATTTAATAATTTCTCACTATTTGCTATTTTTCCTACCAAAGCGAATAACTTCACATTTCCCCACATTTTACTCCATCTGCCACCTTATTGCCCACTCACTTAAACTGTCTCTATCCCTTTGCAGGCTCTTGGTATCCTCACAGCTTACTTTCCCACCTTGCTTTGCATTGTCAGCAAACTTGAATACATTGCACTCGGTCCCTTTATCTAAGTCATTAATATAGATTATAAATAGCTGAGGCCCAAGCACTGATCCTTGCGGCACCCCACTAGTTACAGCCTGCCAACCTTCACCAGACGGACTGCAGCGATTCTCAAGGGCAATTAGGGATGGGCAATAAATGTTGGCCTTGCCAGCGTCGCCCACATCCCAGGAATGAATAAAAAATAACCCTGAAAATGACCTTATCGAATGCCTTTTGGAAATCCAAATATACTACATCCACTGGTTCCCCTTTATCTATCCTATTAGTTACATCCTTAATAAATCTGTTAAACATGATTTCCCTTTCATAAAACCTTGTTGACTCTGCCTAATCATATTATGATTTTCTAAGTGCCCTGTTACCACTTCCTTAATAATGGATTCCAGCATTTTCCCGACAACTGATGTCAGGCTAACTGGCCTGTAGTTCCCTTGCATCCCAAAGCTGCATTTGAAACAGCAGGTTTTGAATTCAAACCCGCCAAAGAGCCAATCCATAGCTGCCACACTTTGGGAAACCACCTGTAAGAACCATGACAAAAATATTCATCAAGGGCATCACATGAATCTTTAACCCATGACCCATCAAATAACCGTCTGGTGTTGACCATCCAGTTTATGCCTATTATTATGCCCTATTTACAAAAAAGGATAACTTCTGTTGAATCTACAAAACCCTTTGGAAGCAGAGAATTAATAAAATATATATGTATTAAGCACCTTAAAAGTGATAGTTTGTTAACCAGACATCGTTGCAATTGGGTACTAAAAGCACTCACTACCTGGTACAAGCTACCTGGAATAAGGGTGGTGGAACTGTAGTGTATGTACTTTGAAGAAGGAACTATATTCTGCAGTCCCTGTATACTGCAGTACCAGTAGTGACCACCCCGGTATATAAGCCTGTGCAGTAACTTTGTATAGTAGTTCCAGTTTTGTCTCCATTCAGTAAACACCTGTTATAACCAATTCCTGCAGTCCGTGTCTCAATTACACACGGACGTTACACTGGCGACGAACAGATCCGAACTTACCTACAGTTCTGCACCACCTCACGGGGATCCGTCCCTGAAGCGAAGTTGTTAGAGGTCGAGGCCAGAAGGAAGAAATCCAAAAAGAAAAAAAAACAAACAGAAGAAACGGGCGTCGACCGTGGGCAACCGCCCTCTGATTCATCGAATTCGAAGATTTGCAGGAGAGGCTGTCGAGAGCTGGGCTTGGTTATCCAGTCTATGGTGTTCCAGCTAATCGGGCTGGTGGCAGGTAGTACACTGATCCTTCCTGGGCTGCGGCGGGCTAGAGCTCGATCGGGTGGCTTTTCAACGGGGCCGAGCAGCGTTGTCGGGAAGAGGAGAGAGAGAGAGAGGGTGGAGCACACAGGGCGCGGCCGGTGCTACGAAGCCGGGCAGCGTACAGACCCGAGAAGAGGGAGGAAAGTGTCCCATAGGGTCTGCTCTGACGACGGGAACAGTAATTAAAATAAAAGAAATTAGAAGCGCAGAAAGCCACGAGGAGCTGCAGTTTGCCACGGGGACCGTGGAGAGCGGCGTTGGCAGCAGCACGGGGGGGAAGTGCGCGAAGACCATAGGGCGTCGCCATCAAGGCATAAAAACGCCAGCAACAGCGCTAGCAGCAGCGGAAAAGACAGGAAGCGCGGGAGGCGCCATCTTAATCCAGCGGGGAAGAAGGCAAAGCACGGGAGGTGCCATTTTGTTCAATTGGGGAAGAAGGCAAAGCGCGGGAGGCGCCATCTTAGATCTCCAAGGTGCCGAAGACTGGCAATATCACTGCCTTCGATAATACAATAGAAGACTGGACCACGTATGTGGAAAGAGTCGAAGTATATTGCAAGGCAAATGAAGTAGCCGATGAGAAAAAGGCATCGGTACTACTAAACTTAATGGGCGCAAGAACGTATGGCCTATTGCGGAACCTGATCACTCCAGTCAAACCGATGGTGAAGAGTTTGAACGAAATTGTTGATATCCTACAGGAACACCTCAATCCTACACTGCTGCTGATAGCAGAAAGATTTAAATTCCACAAGAGAAATCAGCATAAAGATGAGAGCAATGCTGATTACCTTACGGAACTACGCAAGCTATCAAAGCACTGCCAGTTTGGAGCAGGACTGGCAGATACCCTACGGGACAAATTTGTCTGTGGACTCCTGAGTGAAGGAACCCAGAAGAGGTTACTCTCAGAGAAAGAGCTGACGCTAGATAAGGCTTTCAGCGTGGCAGTATCGTACGAAGCAGCAACAAGGGGAGCTGCGGAAATACAGCAAAAGCCACAGGAATACAGCACCCATGAAATGACACGGGGATTTGAAAAATGTTATCGCTGCGGCAGAACAACCCATGACCAGAAGGACTGCTGGTCCTAGGACAAAACATGCAGGCAATGCGGAAAGATGGGACACATTGCACGAGTTTGCAGGTCCGGGAAGAAGACTAACGACAACAAAAAGACTACTAAGGAAAAGTACAGGAAAGTACAAAAGATGACGGACAGTAGTTCCGAAGACCAGAAGAGCGATAGTGAATCCGGGAACAAGAGACTAAGCTGTCTCAAACTACACAACGTAATCACAAAAGAGGATCACCGAACCATTTGGATCACCCTCATGATAGCACGGTCCCAAGTCAAAATGGAATTGGATACAGGATTAGCCCTGACCGTCATGAATCGACGAGACTACGAGCGGCTATTCTCATACATACCCTTGAAAGACACATCCATTGTCTTGAAGACATATACGGGGCAGAAAGTATACCCCAGAGGGAAAATAAGGGTGCCTGTCGAATACAACGGCAAGGAAATACAGAAATTGTATCTGTACATACTGCAAGATGGTGGACCATCGTTATTGGGACGTGAATGGATCAGAAAGATAAGTTTAGACTGGCACTCCATTCAGGCACTGACGGTGGCTGGTAAAAAGGATGATGGCGTCACACCTGGACGATTGTCAAAAATCTTGGCTAACGCTAAAGAGGTATTTCAACAAGAACTGGGAACTCTTAAAGGCGTAACCGCCTCGATAAAAATAGAAGAGAATGCAATTCTCAAGTTTTTCAAAGCAAGACCGGTACCGTATGCAATTCGCCCAGCCATCGAGGCAGAGCTGGAGAATCTGGAGAATGCAGGCGTGCTAACTAAGGTAGACTGGAGCGAGTGGGCGACATCCATCGTTCCTGTCATGAAGAAAACGTTAAACAATAAGTCTGAGGAGCCAAGGAAGGTTCGCATCTGTGGGGACTTCAAGGTGACTGTGAACCCAGTCCTTCACACAGTACAGTATCCTCTTCCGAGGATAGAAGATATTTTCGCCTCACTATCTGGAGGGAAGCGTTTTCCAAAAATTGACCTAGCGCAAGCATATTTGCAGATGGAGGTTGAAGAATCCTCTACGAAATATCTCACGATAAACACTCACAAAGGTCTTTACCAGTGTAATCGACTGGTATTCGGAGTTGCATCAGCTCCGGCTATATGGCAAAGATTGATGGAACAAGTCCTGCAAGGGATTCCAGGGACTCAGTGTTACTTGGACGACATCCTAGTGACAGGTGAAAATGACAGTGAACACCTTGCCAACCTAGAGCAGGTGCTCACTAGACTAAGAGAACATGGGCTACGAGCCAATTGCCCCAAGTGCGAGTTTCTTAAGAAACAAATATCGTATTGTGGCCACGTGATTGATGAAGAGGGGTTACATAAGTCCCCTGACAAAATTGAAGCGGTAGTTAAGGCTCCAGCGCCTGAAAATGTGTCGCAACTGAGGTCATTCCTCAGATTGGTGAATTACTACCATAAGTTTTTGCCGAATTTGTCCACAATTCTGCACCCACTGAACGCCCTGCTACAAACTGGAGTAGCATGGAAATGGAGCGATGAATGTAAGCGGGCCTTTCAGAAGTGTAAAGGCCTGATCAGTTCAAGAGAAGTATTGGCTCACTACAACCCATCACTACCGATAAGACTGGCGTGTGATGCGTCTCCCTACGGCGTTGGAGCGGTACTGTCACATAAATCCCTTGATGGTTCAGAGAGGCCGATAGCTTTTGCGTCACGCTCGTTAACTGCAGCCGAGCGTAACTACGCCCAGATTGACAGAGAGGCCCTCAGCCTGGTGTGGGGGGTGAAGAAGTTCAATCACTACCTGCACGGACAGAAATTTACTCTACTAACTGATGATCAAACTCTTGTCTCCATTTTCAACCCTAAGAAGGGCGTCCCGATAATGACAGCACAACGGCTACAGAGGTGGTCCCTTTTCCTAGGGGCACACCAATATGACATCGAGTACAAAGGAACTAAACAGCATGGGAATGCTGATGGATTGTCGCGCCTACCGTTGCCGACGGTGGAAGAAGCACCTGCAGTGGATCCTGTGGAGATATTCCACTCGACCATAGTCGAATGTCTACCTGTGACGAATGCAAACATAGAAAAGGAAACACGAAATGACCCGACACTCTCCAGGGTCTATGATTTAACGGTGAAGGGATGGCCAGCACATGGCGAACCACTGTTGCCAGCATTCTCGCCGAGAAGAGAACAGCTGTCAGTGTGCCGAGGAACCTTGATGTGTGGATCCAGAGTAGTAATTCCACCCAAATTGAAGGATAGAGTGCTCAATGAGCTTCATGAGGGTCATCTGGGAGGGGTAAAAATGAAGAACGTAGCCAGAGCGTTTGTGTGGTGGCCGGGAGTTGATAGAGAAATCGAAGAGATGACCAAGAGCTGTACAGGATGCCAGAAGGTCCAAAACGCCCCACCACAAGCCCCTCTACATCCATGGGAGTGGCCCTCATCTCCATGGCAAAGGGTACACATTGATTTTGCTGGTCCATTTATGGACTCGATCTTTTTAATTGCGGTGGATGCACATTCAAAGTGGCCAGAGGTAATAAAAATGTCCTCAACCACCACAGAAAAAACCATCACAGTCTTACGAACCATATTCGCCAGAAGTAGGCTGCCTGAACAGATTTGCTCCGACAATGGACCACAGTTTGTGTCTGAAGAGTTCCGGAGGTTCTTAAAGAACAATGGTGTTAAGCATTACACATCCGCCCCATATCATCCAGCCACCAATGGATTGGCTGAGAGGTTCGTTCAAACATTCAAGAAGGCTATCAAGGCAATGTGTAATGAAGACATACCCCTACAACACAAGGTGGATAACTTCTTGTTTGCCTACCGGAATGCGACCAACCAAACTCCAGCCATGATGTTCTTCAATCGAAGACTAAGATGCCGCTTGGATTTGGTTAAGCCAAACATCAGAAGAGATGTGGAGAACAGGCAGTTTCAGAATATGAATGAAAGGCCAACCAGTTTTGGCCTGGGACTACCGCACAGAGAAATGGCAGCCAGGAACGATCTGCACACGACAAGGACCTCTAATGTATACCGTGGACGTTGGAGAGAGCATTGTAAGACGCCATGCTGACCAGATTCTAGAGTCACTGGAAAATGTCAAATCCACACCACGATCCGATACACCTGGGGATGAAACCGAAGTAACAACTGCATCTACCTCAGAATCGGCGATATTGGAAGCAGATGAACCAAACAACGACGTTGATCCCGAATCAACTTTGCCAGAAGAACCTGATACCCCAAAGAGGCGTTATCCGGACAGAATCAGGAAGCCTCCTCAAAGACTGAATTTATAATTGCTTAACTTCAGCTAATGTATATAGCAACTGTAATTGTAAATATGTTATTTAATTATTAATCGAATGTTATGTACTGTTTAGCTAAAAGGGGAGGAATTGTAGTGTATGTACTTTGAAGAAGGAACTATATTCTGCAGCCCCTGTATACTGCAGTACCAGTAGTGACCACCCCGGTATATAAGCCTGTGCAGTAACTTTATATAGTAGTTCCAGTTTTGTCTCCATTCAGTAAACACCTGTTACAACCAACTCCTGCAGTCCGTGTCTCAATTACACGCGGACGTTACAGGAACCACAACTCATTGACATTTTGGGGGTGAGTTGGCAGCCCGCTTTACACCGTGCCCAATTTTCTTTTCCATTGAAGACAGAAAATGGGATGGGGTATAAAATGGGCTGCCGATTTGTTATGGGCCCATTTTGCGCTAATAGTGAAGACCAATTTCACGTAAGCTCGAGGAACAGCATCTCATTTCAATTAGACACTTTGCAGCCTTCCGAACTCAACATTGGGCCAGGAATTCCAGGCCAGGAGCATGAGTACGGTCGGCTTACTCACGCTTCTGGCAGTTGGAAATGCCGGCGTTCAGCATGAACAGCGCATGCGGGGAACGCCGGCATTTCCAGACCTCGAGCGCGTGCGACTGCACAGGCAGCGCTTGCGCAGTGAACTTCGTGGATTTCATTCATGAAATCCGTGAGGGTAAGTCCTTAGAAGTTACACGTGAAAAAAGCAAGTGTAAAGTTGTTCATTGGCTGCGGAGGAAGATATATTTTATCGTGGAGCTTTTGAAATGCAATATTTTTGTTTGGGAAAGGGAGGGAAGTTATTTTAAGAAATTTTAAGTAAGTTTTAAAGTTTAAATTTTTTTTTTAAAAGGGTTTTCAGAACGGTAGGTAGAAGGAGCAATTGTGGCTGTGTGAATGGAATGTGAGAATGAGTTATGTATGTATGTCCACATATTTTCCTTTACGTATATGTATGTATGTTTTATATTCCTTTACTAATGTGTATGAATGTATGTTTTTAATTATGATTTTCCAATAAGTTACTTTCTCTGAAAGTCATAATTAAATAATACATTCATACACATAAATAAAGGAATATATACATAACACGCAAAGGAATATATACAGACATACATACTTTCAGAAGCTGCACGATAAGAAATATCTTCCTCCTTAGCCTGTGGAGCAACTGTACCCATGCTTTTTTCATGTGTAAGTTGTAATGACTGGACCTCACTGAAAGCATTAATGAAAGCGGCGAATTATACTGCGCACGCGCTGCCTGTGCAGTCGCACGCGTTCTGCCTCTGAACCCCTTCGTTCAGAGGACAGGAAATGCTGGTTTTCCCCACATGCACTGTGAATGCTGAAAACCGGCATTTCATCCGGCCAGATGCGTAAGTACCCCGACCGTACTAGCGCATTTGGAAGGGAATTACTGGGCCAACATTTTACATGTCAATAAAAAAAATTTTTTAACAATTGCACGACTTGCCCCCTCGCATCTGCGACTGAGGGCCCAAGGAGGTGCATTGCGCAAGAGGTCATCATCGTACGTATCCTCACACTGTTCCCTTTGGGGAACTGTATGAAGTGGTGGAAGGATTTATGGCCGTGATTAACGCTCATTCCGTGACCGTAACCATCTTTGAACCAGCCATTAGGGTGGTTAGTCCTATGGCGGGAGGGTTTTACGGGCTCCCACAACCCATCTGAGGGGGGGGGGCCACCAACACCCACGGACGCAAGTATCCCGCTGGATGTCCACCCAGAATTTAAAGTTGGAGCTCCGACTCCACTTGCCGGGACTGTCTGGAGTGGGGTTCAAAACCCTACTCCTTCTGGCCCAGCGGAGGGGATGCTTACTGCTACGCAAAAGGCCCACTCCGCACAAAAGGTGACACCCATACGTTTCCTGCGCCTTTTCCCTCCCCGTGACTGGAGCCCTATGCTGCCATTTCACATTGCTAATTGGATTGGGCCTTTGTCATAGCGGTAGGATCCCCGCCGCTGGGCCAGATCAGGGTAGGGTTTCGAACCCCGCTCCAGACAGTCCCGGCAAGTGGAGTCGGAGCTCCGGCTCTAAATTCTGGGTTGACATCCAGTGGGATATTTGCGTCCGTGGGTGTGGGTGGCCCCCCCTCCTTGTATAGCTTGTGGGAGCCCGTAAAACCCTCCCGCCATAGGACTAACCGCCCTAATGGCTGGTTCAAAGATGGTTACGTTCACGGAATGAGCGTTAATCATGGCCATAAATCCTTCCACCACTTCATACAGTTCCCCAAAGGGAACAGTGTGAAGACACGTATGACGACGACATTGCTAAATAAATAAATGGAATTAAAAAAATTCTTTTAGGGCTTTTAAAAGTCTTTAAATTGCTTTAATTCTCTTTAAAACTACTTCAGATTACTCAAAATAATGTAAACATTTTAAAAAGTTTATAAAAGTTACCAAAATCTTCAAAAAACTTCCAAAAACCTATTTAAACTGCTGCTTTGCATGTAAAAATCCTTAGCAGCTTGACAGAAACATTGGGGGCGTGTCCAGTGAAACTGAGACCTCAAGGGGCGTGTCTCACTTACACTGCACGCTCCTGGCTTCGCGCTGGCTGCACTCCTGGGCGGCATGACGTCATACGCTGCCCGGGAATGTGCTTTCTATTTCTGCAAGTTCAGGCGTCCCAGAAGCTGATCGGCACGAGCGCGGGGTAAGTGCAAATACGGGGCTTGCACGCGCTGCAAGCCCCGTTCTGGAATTTCTGGGCCATTAAGTTCAGCAATTTCAGATCATAACCTCTGCCCCCATTTTTTCAGATGGCAGCTGTTTATGATTTTGTTATTCCCATTTCTTCTTCTTCTTAGGCAGTCCCTCGGAACCGAGGATGACTTGCTTCCACACTAAAAATGAGTTCTCAGGAAATTTCTTTATCAATTTCTTGGTCCTCCTTTGCTGAATTCTAAAATCCTCCCAATCCTCAGGCTTACTACTCGTTTTGGCAACATTATAAGCCACTTCCTTTGATCTAATACTACGTTTAACTTCTCTTGTTAGACCACTTTACCTGTTGGGTTTTTGTGCCTTATAGGAATGTATATTTGTTGTAAATTATGTATTAATTCTTTAAATGCTAACCATTGCTTATCTACCATCATACCTTTTAATGTGGTTTTCCAATTTACCTTAGCCAACTCGCCCCTCATACCTACGCAGTTTGCTTTGTTTAGATTTAAGACCCTAGTTTCGGATTTAATTAAATCACTTTCAAACTCAGTATAAAATTCTATCATATTATGGTTACTCTTCCCTAAAGGCCCCTTTACTACTAGGTTATTAATTAACCCTAATAACAACAGAAAATGCTGGAAAACTCAGCAGGCCAGGCAACATCTGTGGAGAGAAAATATAGTCAACGTTTCGGGTGAAAACCCTTTGTCAAGACAAAGTCTTGAGTCTTGACAAAGGGTTTTCACCCGAAACGTTGACTCTATTTTCTCTCCACGGATGTTGCCTGGCCTGCTGAGTTTTTCCAGCATTTTCTGTTGTTATTTCGGATTTCCAGCATCTGCAGTATTTTGCTATCGTATTAATTAACCCTTTCTCGTTGCACAATACTAGATCTAAAATAGCTTGTTCCCTAGTTGGTTCCTCAGCATACTGATCTAGAAAACTATCTTGCATACATTCCATAAATTCGTCCTCCACACTATTACTGCAAATTTGGTTTGCCCAGTCTATATGTAGATTAAAGCCCCCCGTGATTACTGTATTACCCTTGTTACAAGCGCCTCTAATATCCTGATTTATACTTTGCCCTACATTACAACTACTGTTTGGTGGCCCATAAACAACTCCCAGCAATGTTTTCTGCCCCTTGCTGTTTCTTTGTTCCACCCATTTACACCTCTTCCAGAAACATCTTTTGTTCCTTACAATCTCCTTTTGCTTCGCACCATCATCCCTGTTGTCTTTTAATCTCTCCTGCCTTCCACCCTATCACAGACCTTCACTTTTGTTCTTTCCTCTCCTCCCACTCTGTTTCTCTCTCCACTGATGTTGCCTGACCTGCTGAGTATTTTCAGCATTTTCAGTTTTTATTTCAGATTTCCAGCATCCACAGTATTTTGCTTTTGTAACAATTTCACGCCCTTTGTTTTTAATTCCTAAACACAAAGGGGAAAAAATTCATGTTCGCCAGCAAAGTTGCCGGTATTACCGGCAACTGCAGTTACCGGCCGCTGGAAATGGCCACAACACTAACAAAGTGAAATTGGTCTGGGGGGGGGGGCATGGAGATAGGTGGCGCAGTGCTCACCTGCCATGTAACGTCGCTCTGGTGGTGTTGCTGGAGGATCCGGGATGAAGTTTCTGTCCAGGTCCGGTGTTGCAGCTTCCCACAGCCTCTATGAGCGAAGCTGTGGAGCTCGCAAAGAATTGTGGGTAATGAGGAGGTCTGCGATTTAAAGGGGCCATGCACACTGAAGCAATACAAAATAAAATGCAGTGAATCAATACATTTTTCAGCCCTTTCTGCCTTATAAGAAATATTCAATATTTAAAAGAAATCCCAAATGTGAATATTCAGTTGTAAAAGCTGAATTTCCTTCCTAACCTCAACAAATGGGAAAACTGCCTCAGCACTAACACAAATGGCTCAGCAAGCCAGGGAAGGGGCATTGAGTGTCTCACACGCAGTACTCCAGCTTTGTGCAGCGGGTCAACACTGCAAGAGCGGCCCTCTACCCACAGGGGCCAGGAGGACCTCCAGAAAGAACGATTTGGGAGCACATCACTAAAGCCATCACTGCCAGCAGTGTCGTCCCCACCACCTGGCTCCAGTGCCCAAAGAAGCCTCATGACCTCAGACCACTGGTCAAAGTCAGTGAATGCATCTTCAAAAGCCATCTCCTAACAACTGCACCACTAGCCTCACACACTGCTCAATGCACAACCCCCAATCACTCACTTACCAACAATCTGCACCAATGACAAGGCACATCTCCCATTCCTAGCCTCAATCCCTTGGAGGAGATGGTGCAGGCCATTCTTGGCAGGGGCATGGTTGAGCCCTTGGCCAGCGGCAGAGCTGAAAGTGTAGTGTCCGCGTATAAATAACACACGGACTGCAGGAGAACGGTAATAACAGGTGTTTACTGAACAGAGGGTATGCTGGAACTAACTGTACAAATTACTACACGGTGTTATGTACAGGTGTGGTCACTACTGGTACTGCAGTATACAGGGCCTGTAAAAGATAGTTCCTCTCTTAAAGGTACATACATTACAATTCCTCCCCTTTTAGATAAACAGTACATAACATTCATTTAACAATTAAATAATAACTAATTACAATTACAATTTTCTTTGTACTATATACATCAGCTGAAAGTAATCATTTATAAATTCAGTCTTTGAGGAGGCTTCCTGATCCTGTCTGGATAGCGCCTTTCTCGAGTATCCTGTTCTTGCGGCGGAGTCGATTCTGGCTCATTGTCATTGGTTGGTTCATCAGCTTCCAATACCACTGATTCTGAGGTAGACACAATCTGTACTTCGGGTTCATCACCAGGTGCGTATGATCGTGGCATGGGTTTGACTTGTTCCTGTGACTCTAGAATTTGGTCAGCATGGTGTCTCACGATGCTCTCTCCAATGTCCACTGTGTACATTAGTGGTCCCTGCTGTGTGCATATCGTTCCTGGCTGCCATTTTTCTGTTCGGTAGTCGCGGGCCAAGACTGGTTGCCCTATCTTGAAGCCCCTGGTTGGCTTCTCATTGATGTGCTGGAATTGCTTATTCTCAACATCTCGTCTTATGTTTGGTTTGAGCAAATCCAGGCGACATCTTAACCTTCGGTTAAAGAACATCATGGCTGGAGCTTGGTTGGTGACTGCATGTGTCGCATTCCGGTAAGCAAACAAGAAATTATCCACCTTGTGTTGCAGTGGTATGTTGTCGTTATACATCGCCTTTATTGCTTTTTTAAAGGTTTGAACAAACCTCTCAGCCAATCCATTTGTGGCTGGATGATATGGGGCGGATGTGTAATGCTTTACCCCATTATTCCTCAAAAACCTCCGGAAATCCTCAGACACAAACTGTGGTCCATTGTCGGAGCAAATCTGTTCTGGCAAGCCATTCCTGGTGAAGATGGTCCGTAGGACTGCAATTGCTTTCTCCGTGGTGGTGGAGGACATTTTGATGACCTCTGGCCATTTCGAATGTGCATCCACGGCGATTAAAAACATTGAGTCCATAAATGGACCAGCAAAATCAATGTGTACCCATTGCCATGGAGATGAGGGCCACTCCCATGGGTGTAGCGGGGCCTGTGGTGGAGCGTTTTGGACTTTCTGGCATCCTGTGCAGCTCTTGGTCATTTCCTCGATTTCTTTATCGATTCCCGGCCACCACACAAACGCCCTGGCTAGGCTCTTCATTTTTACCCCTCCCAGATGAACCTCATGAAGCTCATTGAGCACTCTATCTCTCAACTTGGGTGGAATTACCACTCGGGATCCACACATCAAGGTCCCCCGGCACACTGACAGCTGTTCTCTCCTTGGTGGGAATGCTGACAACAGTGAGTCGCCATGTGCTGGCCATCCCTTCACCGTCAAATCATAGACCAGAGAGAGTGTCGGGTCATTTCGGGTTTCCTTCTCTATACTTGAGTTTGTAACAGGTAGACATTCGACTATGGTCGAATGGAATATCTCAACAGGGTCCACTGCAGGTGCTTCTTCCACCATAGGCAGCGGCAGGCGCGACAGCCCATCAGCGTTTCCATGCTGTTTCGTGCCCTTATACTCTATTTCGTATTGATGTGCCCCTAGAAAAAGGGACCATCTTTGCAGCCGTTGCGCCGTCATCACCGGAACGCCCTTCTTTGGGTTAAAAATGGAGACAAGAGGCTGGTGATCAGTCAGCAGGATGAATTTCTGCCCGTGCAGATAGTGATTGAACGTCTTCACCCCCCACATCAGGCTGAGGGCCTCCCTGTCAATCTGGGCGTAGTTACACTCGGCTGAGGTTAACGAGCGTGACGCAAAGGCTATTGGCCTCTCTGAACCGTCAAGGAATTTGTGCGACAGCACCGCTCCAATGCCGTAGGGAGACGCATCACATGCCAACCGAATCGGTAGTGTTGGATTGTAGTGGGCCAATACTTCTTTTGAAGTGATTAGGCATTTACATTTCTGAAAGGCACGCTTACACTCATCACTCCATTTCCATGCTACTCCAGTTTGCAGCAGGGCGTTCAGTGGGTGCAGAATTGTAGACAAATTTGGCAAGAACTTATGGTAGCAGTTGCGACACATTTTCCGGTGCTGGAGCCTTGACTACTGCCTCAATCTTGTCTGGGGACTTATGTAACCCCTCTTCCTCAATCACGTGGCCACAATACGAGATTTGTTTCCTGAAAAACTCGCATTTGGGGCGGTTGGCTCGTAGCCCATATTCTTGTAATCTAGAGAGCACCTGCTCCAGGTTGGCAAGGTGTTCACTGTCATTTTCGCCCGTAACCAGGATGTCGTCCAAATAACACTGGGTCCCCGGGATCCCTTGCAGGACTTGTTCCATCGCCCTCTGCCAAATAGCCGGAGCTGATGCTACCCCGAATACCAGTCGGTTGTACTGGTAAAGACCTTTGTGAGTGTTTATCGTGAGGTATTTTCTAGATGCTTCTTCTACCTCCATTTGTAGATACGCTTGGGCCAGATCAATCTTCGTAAAGCGTTTCCCTCCAGAAAGTGAGGCGAAAATATCTTCTATCCGCGGAAGTGGATATTGTACTGTGTGAAGGACTGGGTTCACAGTTACCTTAAAGTCCCCACAGATGCGAACCTTCTTCGGCTCCCCAGGCATGCTGCTCAATGATTTCTTCATTACAGGAACGATGGGTGTGGCCCACTCGCTCCAGTCCACCTTGGACAGCACACCCGAACGCTCCAGACTCTCTCCAGCTCTGCTTCGACGGCTGGGCGGATCGCATACGATACCGGTCTGGCCTTAAAAAATTTTGGGTTTGCGTTATCTTCAATTTTTATCGTTGCCGTTACACCTTTTAGAGTCCCAAGTCCTTGCTGGAACACTTCTTTCGCGTCAGTTAGAATTTTTGACAGTCGTCCAGGTGTGATGTCGTCATCCTTTTTGTCAGCCACAGTTAGCGCCTGAATGGAATGCCAATCCAATTGTATTTTTTGGATCCATTCACGTCCCAATAATGGTGGTCCTCCATCTTGTAGTATATATAGATACAGTTTCTGTGTTTCCTTGCCGTTGTATTTAATGGGCACCCTTATTTTTCCTCTGGGGTAGACTTTTTGCCCCGTATATGTCTTCAAGACAATGGACGTGTCCTTCAAGGGTATGTGTGGGAATAGCCGCTCGTAGTCTCGTCGATTCATGACTGTTAGGGCTGATCCTGTATCCAATTCCATCTTTACTTGGGACCCTGCTATCATGAGGGTGACCCAAATGGTTCGGTGATCCTCCTTTGCGATCACATTGTGTAACTTTAGACAACTTAGTCTCCTGCTCCCGGAGTCATTATCACTCTTCTGATCTTCTGAACTACTGTCCGTCATCTTTTGTACTTTCTTGTACTTTTCCTTGATAGTTCTTTTAGTGTTGGTTTTCTTTCCCGACCTGCAGACTCGTGCTATGTGTCCCACTTTTCCACATTGCCTGCATACTTTGTCCTTAAACCAGCAATCCTTCTGGTCATGGGTTGTTCTGCCGCAGTGATAGCACTTTTCTGCTCCATATGCCATTTCATTGGTGCTATATTCTTGCGGTTTCTGTTGTATTTCCGCAGCTCCCCGTGCTGCTGCTTTGTAGGATACTGCAACGCTGAAAGCCTTTTCTAGCATAAGGTCCTTTTCCGAAAGTAGTCGTTTCTGGGTTCCTTCACTCTGGAGCCCGCAGACAAACTTATCCCTTAAGATATCTGCCAGTCCTGCTCCGAACTGGCAGTGTTTTGATAACTTGCGTAGTTCCGTAAGATAGTCAGCATTACTTTCGTCTTTGTGCTGGTTTCTTTTATGGAACTTGAATCTTTCTGCTATCAGCAGCGGTGTAGGGTTTAGATGTTCCTGTAAGATATTGACAATCTCTTCAAAGCTTTTCTCCATTGGTTTAGCTGGGGTAATTAAATTCCGCAATAGGCCATACGTTCTCGCGCCCATCAAATTCAATAATACCGACGCCTTCTTTTCATCGGCCACCTCATTTGCCTTGCAGTACACTTCAATTCTTTCCACATACGTGGTCCAGTCTTCTATTTCGTTGTCGAAAGCAGTGATGCTGCCACTCTTCGGCATCTTGGGTGGTTTAAAATGGCACCTCCCGCGCTTTTCCTTCTTCCCCAATGGATTAAAATGGCGCCTTCCGCGCTTTTCCTTCTTCCCCCGCTACTGCCAACGCTGCTCCTAGCGTTCTAAGTAGTAATGGCGGCGCCTCACAGCTTTCTGCACGTCTCTCTTTTGTTAATTAATTTTCTTAGTTTTATTCTTCTTCGACGCTGTCCACTGCGTGTCTCTTTTCCTTCCCCCTTTTTTATTTTCTTTAACGCTGCCTGGCTCTTGAGCACCAGCCGCGCCCTGTGCGCTCCACCCTCTCTCTCTCTTTTTCTTCCCGACGACGCTGCTCGGCCCCCTTGCAGAGCCGTTCGATCGAGCTCTAGCCCGCCGCAGTCCGGGAAGGGTCAGCGCACTACCTGCTACCAGCCCGATTTGCTGGAACAACTTGACTGGAGAACCAAGCCCAGCTCTCCACAGCCTCCCCTGCGATTCTCTGAACTCCGATGGATCACTGGGCGGTTGCCCGCGGTCGACGCCCGTTGCTCTGGCTTCGACCTCCAAGAAGCTTCTTTTCAGGGATGGATCCCCGTGAGGTGATGCAGTACTGCAGGTGAGTTCGAACCTGCTCGTCGCCACTGTAGTGTCCGCGTATAAATAACACACGGATTGCAGGAGAACGGTAATAACAGGTGTTTACTGAACAGAGGGTATGCTGGAACTAACTGTACAAATTACTACACGGTGTTATATACAGGTGTGGTCACTACTGGTACTGCAGTATACAGGGGCTGTAAAAGATAGTTCCTCTCTTAAAGGTACATACATTACAGAAAGGATAAAAGATGCGGGTATCCTCGTACGTTATCCTCCTTCTCGCATGCACCTCTTGCTTTCCCATCCTCCCGTCAGCACAACTCCACCCTTGTGTCTTCCTCATTTCACACACCTAAGAAATGCAGCCTGCCCAGCCAATGGGTCAACAAGAAGAGGCAGCCTGCCCAGCCAGTGGGTCAACAAGAAGAGGCAGCCTGCCCAGCCAGTGGGACCACAGGTGGATGATTCCATCCTGGAGAGCCCGGCCACAAAGGGGCTGTCTGGGATGTCATCTTCGGTTTCCTCCTCTTCTGTATCTTCCTCTTCTGCGTCTTCCTCTTCCCTCTGCCAGCGGCTGCTGTAAATGTGAAATGATAGCATAAAACGCTGGAAATGCTCAGTTGGTCAGGCAGCATGTCAACCTGAGATGTGAACTCAAGTTTTTTTCTCCATGGATGTTGCCTGACCTGCTGAGTATTTGCAGCATGTTCTATCTTCTCAAAGCCCTTCATTTACCATCTGAGCCCTTGCAAGTGTCCAGCAGCACTCTCTACACACTTAAAAAAACTTTTCACATCTATTGCAGCAAGCCACCACTTCAATAAAATCAAAAATAAAATAGTCCAAACACTTAAATTCAAACTTACCTGAATGATGTGTGTGTCCCTTTAAGATCTGCAGACATCGCCACTGCCAGCCTGCGTGCACACCAGGTTAAGCTGGCATGCTTAGGGCCCAGCGCTGAATTCAGTGATAGTTTCAAAGTTCGCGTTGGTGACGCTAAGTCGGCGTTGCACACCGATTGCCGTCATCACGCCGCCATTTTTCTCCAGGGCGCTGCCAGTTACCGGCAGCACAAAGTGGGAGAGGAATATGGTGGCCGCTGTGGGGGGACCGCCACCAGCTGGCTAAAGAGCGGTGGCCGCCATTTTATCCCCATTTCATGGCGCTACGGAGTGGCGGTAAGGAGATGAATTTCTAGCCCAAAGTGTACAGTGGGCTGCTATTCATGGTCACATCCAAAGAAAGTCAATATCTCTGGTATGGGACAGACAGCTGAAATGCTTTGGCTGTGGTGTACTCAACTTCACAATCTGTACCTGCCCAGATTGCAATATAATTCCTCAGGAAAGCTTATCCCCAAGGTGAAGAAATAATTATAACCATGGAAGCTACTGAGTGAAAAGACCAGTGGCTATCTCTTGGGATTGTCCACGCAGAAGGGATCAAGACTAAACTGTAATTAATCAGACGGGTGAAAAAACAGACTTCAAATTTTTTTGCAACCTTCATCGGAAAAGATGATTTGATGGACAGGAGACCACCACTTATTATCTACATTAATAATACGCAATACACAGTCCTACTGGACACTTTGTGATGAGTGCACAACTTGCTGATGATATTCCCCCAGTGGCTCAGCAGCTCTTGCAATGACAAATCTTACCTATTGGGGGTAGTTAATATAAAATTCGAATGCCGGTGGGATGAATTCAATCATGATTACCTAGTAATGCAGAATTCAGAAGCACCTTTCCCGCTAGGCTGCAGTTTAATCCAACAGTATGTGGTTAAAGTCAGATAGCAACCCACAGAGCCACAGATAGTAAACACTACAGAAACATCCAGAATATGGCTGCTCTGCAAAAGACGTTGGAAGTACAAATTTTTGGGGACAGGACTTTAACTGAGGATCAGGCCATTGGCAAACAAAGGAGGCAGGCAAACATATTGTGAAGATAATAACAGATGGCATTTTAGGTATCTCTTGTGATTAAAGCCTTTTGGGTCAGTCAGCATCTTATGTGGGCTAGAAATTTGTGGCGTGAGCATCACTCCATAGCGGCTTTAAATGGCACTAAAACGCTGGCTGTCGCTATTTTGCCAACTGCTGGTGAGTCCCGCGGCGGCTGCCATTTTGGTCCTTACCTTTGTGCTGCCAGTAACTAGCAGTGCCATGCTGGACAAAATGGCAGCATTATGACGTCAATGGGTGTGCAACGCTGACTAAACATCACAAACGCGAACTTCGACCCTAGGGGTCCTAAGCATGCCAGGTTAACATGCAAGCAGGTTGACAGTGGCGATGTCAGTACCTCTTAAAGGGACACACGCATCTTTCAGGTAAGTTTGTGTTTAAGCTTTTGGACTGAGTTTTTTTCATTTTATTGCAGTAGTGGCTTGCTGCAATAAATGTTTAAAGTTTTTAAGTGTGTAGGGAGTGCTGCTGGACACTTGCAAGAGCTGGGATGGTAAATGAAGGCCTTTGAGAAGACAGAAAATGCTGCAAATACTCAGCAGGTCAGGCAACATCCGTGGAGAGAAAAACAGAGTTCACGTTTCAGGTCGACATGCTGCCTGAGCTGCTGAGTATTTCCAGCATTTTATACTGACATTTCAGATTTACAGCATCCATTCGCAGAGGAAAGAGGAAGACACAGAAGAGGAGGGAGCAGAAGAGGAGGAAGCAGATGGAAGGATGCACCCCAGACAGCCCCTTTGTGGCCGGGATATCCGAGATGGAATCATCCACCTGTGGTCTCAGTGACCAGAACCCCAATTCCCCTTTCAACATTTGTCCCACACCTTACCTTCCCTCTGTTACTGACCATCACAGTGTCCTCTTCATCACAATGCTGAAATAAAAGCCACCATAAAGCAAACTTTCCAATCCAACTTTATACATCTATCCATCCAATATGACATTGAGAAATCAACTCATCACCTTTATGCATTCTCTTAGTGACTGTCTTGTGTGTGCCTTTGCCTATCCTACTGATGTCACAGAGCGCTACCCCAGTGACTGCAGCATGGCTGGTGGAAGGCTGCTGACTTTCAGTGGGGGACACTGCAAATGACCTTGCTGGTTGACCTTGAGGAGCTGGTGGCTGAGTGTGTCAAATCAATCTTCTTCTTCTTCTTCTTCACTCTCCTTTCCCTCTTCTTGGTCAACCACTGGCTGGGCAGGCTGCATTTCTTGGGTGTGTGAAATGAGGAAGGCACAAGGGGGGAGTTGTGCTGACGGGAGGGCAGGAAAGCATGTGGTGCATGCCAGAAGGAGGATAATGTACGAGGATACCCGCATCTTGTATCCTTTCGGATCCAACTCTGGCCAAGGGCTCAGCCATTCCCCTACCAAGAATGGCCTGCACCTTCTCCTCTAAGGGGGTGAGGTGAGGCTAGGAATGGGAGATGTGCCTCGTGATTGGCGCTGATTGTTGGTAAGTGAGTAATTGGGGGTCATGCTTTGAGCAATATGTGAGGCTAGTGGTGCAGTCGGTAGGAGACGGCTTTTGAAGATGCATTCACTGACCTTGACCAGTGGTCTAAGGTCATGAAGCTTCTTTGGGCACTGGAGCCAGGTGGTGGGGGTGACACTGGTGGCAGTGATGGCCTCGGTGATGTACTCCCACATCCTTCTTTCTAGAGGGCCTCCTGGCCCCTGTGGGTAGAGGACCTGTCTTGTAGTGTTGACCTACTGCACAAAGCTGGAGTGCTGCGTGCAAGACCCTGGGTGCCCCTTTCCTGGCTTGCTGAGCCATTTGTGTTAGTGCTGAAGCACTTTTCCCATTTTTTGAGGTTAGGAAGTGAATTCAGCTTTAAAAGCTGAATATTCTCATTTGAGACTTTTTAATGTTACATTTTCTTTGAAAGGCAGCAAGGGCTGTAAACTGTATTGTTTCACTGGATTTTAATTTGTATTACTTCTGAGTGCATGGCCCCTTTAATTCACAGGCCTTTTCATTGCCCAGAATTCCTTGTGAGCTCCACAGCCTCGAACTCAAGCTTCGAGTGCGAAGCTCGAACACCACACCAGCGCACGAACTTCGGGTTGGATGCCTCCACTAACGCCACCAGGATGGAATTGCATGGAAGGTAAGCGCTGTGCCACCAATCTCCAGCCCCCCCCAGATGAATTTTGTCCCATTAGCGCTGCGGCCATTTTCAGCGACCATTAAGTCTAGTTGCCGGTGAGGTGACACTTTCCTGGCAAACACGAATTTCTCCCCCACTAGATCTGGCTTCTGGATATTGGCAAATGGATGTACATCCTTTCAATAGGCTCATTTTCCACTACATCTGAGGGTTATTCCAGTTCAAGTTGCTATTATTTGGGCTGTGCAGTCCCCCAGCTATGTGAACAATTTATAAATAATGCTGGCTGATCATGGTTTACAACTGTTGTGTCCTTTACCTATACGACTTTGTTCGGTGTTGCCCATGATAGTGGACTACCTGAAGGGTCGGTGGCAAGGGTGCTGCTGGCTACAGAAAGCAGGACTGACAGTAAAACTAAAAAAAAATGAACATTTTAAAGAGAGGAATCAGCATTCTTAGGACACATTGAAGCCAATAATGCTGGGAAGTGCCTGCATCCCACATAGATGATTTCATCTGATATGGAACTTCAGTTGATTAACATACTTAGAGGCACTCCCAGTGCATACTGCAACTCAGACTGGAAGAGGGCCACAGTCACGGAGGTGGGTTAGTCAATGTGTTCTGGACATTTTTACATGCAGATAGCACCCTCTGGTGGTGGTTATTGTGTTAGCAGTGTGTTTGTATGAAACAGAGGTCATTTGACCTTTGTTCCTTTCTTCCTGTGTGAGGTCATTTGACCTTTGTTCCTTTCTTCCTGTGAGAGGTCATTTGACCTTCCTACCTTTCTTCCTGTGTGAGGTCATTTGACCTTTCTTCCTGTGTAACCCAGGAAGCAGAATCCCAGGAAGTAGAATTCCAGGAAGAACCTGGCAGTAATGGAGAATGCCATGAAGGTTTCACAATCCAATGTAATCTGATTTCATATGTTAGGCCAAGTGCAATATCTGTGAGTATCTTTGTTTGTTAGCATAATAGCAACATTGTCAGAGTAGTATTTTGACAATAGTATGTTTATAAAAGGTTAATATTTGATAGTTACAGAAGTGAGTCCAAATGTTAGTTAGTTATACAATTAGTCTCTTCTACTGTTGTAAATATGTTTATATCTTATGTAATATCGAATGTATAGTACTCAGTTTATGTACAAAACATACTTTATCTTTGTTTACAGTTTCACAAATTTGTTCAAGTAAAGCTTCAAAACAGCAAACGGCTTCACGAAGAATTATTTTTGAATAAGTGTTTAACTTGCTGGATAACTAGATAGGAGCACGTCTAGCGCGGCCAGTACACAATGCCAGCAGCTGTTAAAGGGTTGCTCGTTGCCCTTAGAAAAGCAAGCCTACGTTGTTTTTGGTGTGGAATTAGTATAATGTGGGCATGGGGACAGAACCCATTTACACCAGCTTTACATCTCCTTGTGGCCTCATTGATAAATTCCAGCAGGGGGCAGGCTGGAATCTTCTTGGCCCCTGCACATAAGGCTGAACCTTTGACTACTGTAGGGTAAACAAATCATGGGATTTGCCAGGGAAACGTGAATTCACATGCATGATTCTGCTCCTATTGTCACAGACGATCTGTACATTGGTATAATAGCAGGCCTTTTTATTCATGAATAATGCTGCGTCCAGCCTACACTGTTCCTAAGTGCAGCGAATGATGCCCTGCACTTGTGGGAATCTTGCCATATGGATGAAGTGAAGGGTTCTTTCTTCTTTCCACTTGAAAAATGATTAAATCTCTTAAATGATTAAACACATCAGTTACCTGCTTCAGCTAACTCTTGAATCAAGATTGGGAGATGAGTTCTCCCACACATGCCGAGAAAGAGTTTGCTGCATGGAAGATCAAAGTTTGACAACCACTGACAGAGTTATGTGCTGGAAGTGAATTTCAAAGGCTGATTCAGGATTGTGCAGTGTTCGGTGATGGCTTCCTTTCTGAATCTAAGTTGCCAAGGGCAGGTTTCTTCAGACACATCCAGATCAGAAATATACACAGATGCCAGCACATGGGCTCGTCTGAATACAGCTTCTAAATTACAATCTCAACTGCCTGGCATTCTTCCTTTAATCCTCCTCCCCTCAAACCCGAAACTGGAAACCTGGCCATAGGGATAACCATGACTTGACACGAATGAACTCCCTAATAACTACAGCTGTACAAACAATCACCGACAAAAGCTGCAATACAATTTTAGGTAGATATTGGCCCAGTAATTCCGGGCATAACGCGTGAGTACGGACGGGGTACTCACGCGTGTGCCCGGAGGAATTGCCGGTTTTCAGCATGCACAGCGCATGCGCTGAAAACCGGCATTTCCTGTCCTCTGACCCAAGAGGTTAAGAGGCAGAATGCGCGCGACTGCACAGGCAGCGCGTGCGCAGTGAAATTCCTTTTTTTTTTCAGAGTTGTGCGTGTGTAAAAGGCCTCCGGTCTTTACGCATTGAAAAACCACACGTAAGTACTTAGTTTTTCAGGTAAGTGGGCTTTTAGTACAATTGAGAAATTGTTTTTCCACAGGTTTGTTATTTTTAAAGAATTTACAGTAAGGTAAGTTTAGTTTTAGCCCCGATTTAAAAAAAAGAAATTTTTTTTTTTTAATTTAAAAATTATTGTTTAAAATAATTTTTCAGAGTTCTTTATTGTTCATTTAAGTAGTGCAATGTTTTTTTAAATTTTCTTTCAGGTTTAAGTAGTGTTTTGGGGCCAGGGGGGAATGACTCACCAGGGGAAGGCAGCAGCAGCCAGCTTCCTGGCACTGGGGGCGCTCCTGCTGCCCAGGAGGGGAGGAAAAAGAGTGGGAGAGCAATAGCCGTAGGGGACTCTATAGTAAGGGGAACAGATAGGCGTTTCTGTGGCCGTAGACGTGAATCCAGGATGGTTTGTTGCCTCCCTGGTGCCAGGGTCAAGGATGTCACTGAGCGGCTGCAGGGCATTCTGGAGGGGGAGGGTGAACAGCCAGAGGTCGTGGTCCACATTGGTACCAACGACATAGGTAAAAAGAAGGATGAGGTCCTGCAGCAAGAATTTAGGGAGCTAGGGGCAAGATTAAGGAGCAGGACCTCAAAGGTTGTAATCTCTGGATTACTCCCGGTGCCACATGCTAGTGAGTATAGGAATAGGAGGATAGAACAGATGAATGCGTGGCTAAAGGGATGGTGCAGGAGGGAGGGCTTTAGTTTCCTGGATCACTGGGTCTGCTTCTGGGAAAGGTGGGACTTGTACAAGTCGGACGGTTTACACCTGAACCAGAGGGGAACCAATATCCTTGCGGGGAGGTTTGCTAGCACTGCTGGGGGGGGTTTAAACTAATTCGGCAGGGGGATGGGATACAGAGTGGAGCTATAGTAGGGGGTGATGTACAGCCAAATAAGGAGGAAAAAACAAGTCAGCAGGGAAGGCAGAGCAAAGATGTGAAGGCAAAAGGGAATATGGCAGGGCTGGAAGGCATTTATTTTAATGCAAGGAGTCTTGCAAATAAGGTGGATGAACTGAAGTTGTTGTTGAACACATGGGAGTACGATATTGTTGCTATCACGGAGACATGGTTGAGGGAGGGTCAGGACTGGCAGCTAAATATTCCGGGGTATAGAATCTTCAGGCGAGACAGAGGGGGGTGTAAAAGGGGAGGGGGTGTTGCAATATTAATTAAGGAGTCTATTACTGCTGTAAGGAGGGATGATATATTAGCGGGTTCCTCTAATGAGGCCATATGGGTAGAACTTAAAAACAAAAAGGGGTCAAGCACCTTGCTGGGAGTGTACTATAGGCCCCCAAACAGTCAGGGGGAGATAGAGGAACAGATATGCAGGCAGATATCAGAAAAGTGTGAAAATAATAGGGTAGTAATAGTGGGGGATTTCAACTTCCCCAATATAAATTGGGATAGTCAGAGTGTGAAAGGCTTGGAGGGAGCAGAATTCTTAAAGTGCATCCAGGAAAGCTTTTTGAGCCAACATGTAGAAAGTCCTACAAGAGAGGGGGCGGTACTGGACCTAATTCTAGGGAATGTAGCCGGGCAGGTGGTGGAAGTGTCTGTAGGAGAGCATTTTGGCGATAGTGACCACAATTCGGTGAGATTTAAGGTGATCATGGAAAAAGACAAAGACGGCCCGGAAATCAGGGTTCTAAATTGGGGGAAGGCCGATTTTAATAAGATAAGACAGGATCTGGCAAAAGTGGACTGGGAGCAGCTACTTATAGGAAAATCCACATCAAAACAGTGGGAGGCTTTCAGAAGGGAAATAGAGAGAGTACAACACCAACATGTTCCTGTAAAGGTCAAGGGTGGGACCAACAAGCAAAGGGAACCTTGGATGGCAAAGGATATACAAAAATGCATTAGGAAAAAAAGGGGGGCTTTTGGCAGTTACAAAAGACAAAAGACGGTGGAAGCCCTAGAGGAGTATAGGAGGTGCAGGGGCATACTTAAAAAGGAAATTAGGAGGGCGAGGAGGGGCCATGAAATAACACTGGCGAGCAAAATAAAGGAAAATCCTAAGTTGTTTTATAAGTATATTAAGGGCAAGAGGATAACCAGGGAAAGGGTAGGGCCCATTAGGGACCAAAGTGGCAAGCTGTGTGTAGAGCCAGATGAAGTAGGTGGGGTTTTAAATGAATTTTTTGCCTCAGTGTTCACTATGGAGAAAGACGATGTAGATATAGAAGTCGGGCAAGGGGACTGTGACATACTTGAACATATTAGCATCGAGAGGGAGGAGGTACTAGCGGTTTTAGCAGGCCAAAAAGTGGATAAATCCCCAGGCCCGGACGAGATGTATCCCAGGCTGTTGTGTGAGGCAAAGGAGGAGATTGCAGGGGCTCTGACACAAATTTTCAGAACCTCTCTGGCCACAGGGGGATGTACCAGAGGACTGGAGAACAGCTAATGTAGTACCATTATTCAAGAAGGGTAGCAGGGATAAACCAGGGAATTACAGGCCAGTGAGCCTAACATCTGTGGTAGGGAAATTATTGGAAAAAATTCTGAGGGACAAAATTAGTCTCCACTTGGAGAGGCAAGGATTAATCGGGGATAGTCAGCATGGCTTTGTCAAGGGTAAATCATGTCTGACAAATCTGATTGAATTTTTCGAGGGGGTGACTACGGGGGTGGATGAGGGAAATGCTGTGGATGTGGTTTACATGGACTTCAGTAAAGCTTTTGACAAGGTCCCGCATAGGAGACTGGTCAAGAAGGTAAGAGCCCATGGGATCCAGGGGGCCTTGGCGCGTTGGATCCTAAACTGGCTGAGTGGCAGGAGGCAGAGGGTGATGGTCGAAGGTTGCTTTTGTGACTGGAAGCCTGTGTCCAGTGGGGTACCTCAGGGATCGGTGCTGGGTCCCTTGCTGTTTGTGATCTACATTAATGATTTGGATGAGAATGTAAAGGGTATGATCAGTAAGTTCGCGGATGACACGAAAATTGGTGGGGTGGTAAATTGCGAGGAGGAAAGCCTCAGGCTACAGGACAATATTAACGGGTTGGTCAGATGGGCAGAAAAGTGGCAAATGGAATTTAACCCGGAAAAGTGCGAGGTGATGCATTTTGGACGGACAAATAAGGCAAGGGAATACACAATGAGTGGTAGGACCCTAGGAAGTACAGAGGGTCAGAGGGACCTTGGTGTACATGTACATAATTCCCTGAAGGCAGCGGAACAGGTAGATAAGGTGGTTAAAAAGGCTTATGGGATACTTGCCTTCATTAGCAGAGGCATAGAATATAAGAGCAGGGAGGTTATGATGGAGCTGTACAAAACGCTGGTGAGGCCACAGCTGGAGTACTGTGTGCAGTTCTGGTCGCCTCACTATAGGAAGGATGTGATTGCTTTGGAGAGGGTGCAGAGAAGATTCACCAGGATGTTACCTGGGATGGAGCGCCTCAGCTATGAAGAGAGACTGGACAGGCTGGGGTTGTTTTCCTTGGAGCAAAGAAGGCTGAGGGGGGACCTGATTGAGGTGTACAAAATGATGAGGGGCATAGATAGGGTAGATAAAGAGGAACTTTTCCCCTTAGTAGGGGGGTCAATAACAAGGGGGCACAGATTCAGGGTAAGGGGCAGGAGATTTAGGGGGGATTTGAGGAGGAACTTTTTCACCCAGAGGGTGGTTGGAAGCTGGAACTCACTGCCTGAAAGGGTGGTAGAGGCAGGAACCCTCACAACATTCAAGAAGCATTTGGATGAGCACTTGAAATGCCATTGCATACAAGGCTATGGACCAAATGCTGGAAAATGGGATTAGACTGGACAGGGAGGGATGGGCGGCGCAGACACGATGGGCCGAAGGGCCTCTTTCTGTGCTGTAAAACTCTATGACTCTATGACTCTATGACTCTATGATGAGTTTGACAGCTCTTTCTGTCAAACTCATGAATGAGTTTCCCCTCCCCTGATTGGCTGCACAGTGCTCACCTGATCCCAGCCGGCACATCGCACTAACTATGCCGCTGGATCAGGTAAGCACATCGCGCCGACATCTGAACCAGGCCAGTGACAGGAAATGCAAGCAGGCCCGGGCTTCAGATGTCGGCGTGCAGGGTGAGTGCACATCGGGGGCTTGCACGCGCGGCAAGCTCATTATATTTATTTATTCAGGGGATGTGGGCTTCACTGGCAAGGCCAGCACTTATTGCCCATCCCTAATTGCCCTTGAGAAGGTGGTGGTAAGCTACCTTCTTGAACTGCTGCAGACCATGTGGTGGAGGTACTCCCACAGTGCTGTTAGGGAGGGAGTTCAGGATTTTGACTCAGCGACAATGAAGGAATGGCGATATATTTTCAAGTCAGGATGGTGTGTGACTTGGAGGGGAACTTGGAGCTCATGGTGTTCCCATGCACCTGCTGCCCTTGTCCTTCTAGATGATAGAGGTCACAGGTTTGGGAGGTGCTGGCGAAGAATCCTTGGTGAGTTGCTGCAGTGCATCTTGTAGATGGTACATGCTGAAGCAATGTTTTGGTGGGAGTGAATGTTTAAGGTGGTGGATGGGGTGTCACTCAAGTGGACTGATTTGTCCTGGATGGTGTTGAGCTTCTTGAGTGTTGTTGGAGCTGCACTCATCCAGGCAAGTGGAGCGTATTTCATCACACTCCTGACTTGTGCCTTGTAGATGGTGAAAAGGCTTTGGGGAGTCAGGAGGTGAGACACTCGCCCCAGAATACCCAGCCTCTGACCCACTCTTGTTGCCACTGTATTTATGTGGCTGGTCCAGTTAAGTTTCCGGTCAATGGTGACCCCCAGGATATTGATAGTAGGGGATTCGGCGATGGTAATGCCATTGAATGACAAATAGGGGTGGTTAGACTCTCTTTTTGGAGATGGTCATTGCCTGGCACTTGTGTGGCATGAATGTTATTTGCCACTTATCAGCCCAAGCCTGGATGTTGTCCAGGTCTTGGTGCATACGGGTACGGATTGCTTTATTGTCCAAGGAATTTCAAATGGCGCTGAACACTGCAGTCATCAGCGAACATCCCCACTTCTGACCTTATGATGGAAGGAAGGTCATTGATGAAGCAGCTGAAGATGGTTGGGCCTAGGACACTGCACTGAGGAACTCCTGCAGCAATGTCCTGGGGCTGAGATGATTGGCCTCCAACAACCACAACCAGCTTTCTTTGTGCCAGTAGAGAGTTTTCTCCCCGATTCCCATTGACTTCAATTTTACGAGGGCTCCTTGGTGCCACACTTGGTCAAATGCTTCCTTGATGTCAAAGGCAGTCACTCTCACCTCACTTCTGGAATTCAGCTCTTTTGTCCATGTTTGAACCAAGGCTATGATGAGGTCGGGAGCCGAGTGGTCCTGGCAGAAACCAATCTGAGCATCGGTGAGCAGGTTATTGGTTAATAAGTGCCGCATGTTAGCACTGTTAACGACACTTCCCATCACTTTGCTGATGATTGATATAGGCTGATGGGGCGGTAATTGGCCGGACGGGTGATGGTGGAGACCTCAGGAGGAGGCCAAGATGGATTATCCATGCGGCACTTCTGGCTGAAGATGGTTGCAAATACTTCGGCCTTATCTTTTGTTCTCTCGCGATGGACTCCACCATCATTGAGGATGGGGATATTCATCAAGCCTCCTCCTCCTTAGTTGTTTAATTGTCCACCATCATTCACAACTGGATGTGGCATGACTGCAGAGCTTTGATCTGATCCGTTGGTTGTGGGATTGCTTTGCTCTGTCTATAGCATGCTGCTTGTGCTGTTTAGCATGCACGTAGTTCTATTAGAATGGCTCCAATAAGTTTTATTAACTTATTTTGTGCATTAAGACCAAAACAGTACAGAAAAAATGAGTTGCAAAGAAATATAGCAATTACCAGCAATGTATCTTTAACAAGAAGGACCAAACTGAAGGGAATAGGCCTTCCTAGCAGCACTAGGTTTATTCAGGTGCCCATCCTATCAGGTATTAGGACTGCCTCCCAATTGCATTATGGAAGGAACCCATATTATTGTTCATGAGCCTAGCTATGAACATCAGACGTGGAATATGTTTCAAGCCTCTTCTCCCCATAATATGGAGCACCAGCACCCAAAGTGCTGTGGTGCTTTGGGTTCTTAATTTTGCATTATCGGCCCTACAGTGACCCCATGTAGCAGAGTTGGCTCATCTGATAGGTCCTCTCCTGGCGTTGGATCAGAGGAAGTTCATGAAGCCTTGTGGTCTGAGGCGAAGTCTGATGATTGGGATACTTCGTCCTCACATCTCTCTGTGCCCACAAAAAGATGTGGATGTGCTGTTTGCCCTGGAAACTATTTTGTATCACTTCTGACCGCAATTAAATTCTAGGGTTACTCAAGGAACTAGTATGTAGAAAAATACATTCCATTCAAAATTGTTGAATTTATTAAGGCATTATGACGGTTCTTTTTTTCAGGCAGCTTGTTCCAGACTACTTCCCGATAGTGGACCTTGAGCTGACCTGGTCTGTGGTATATGGGTATGCTGTTTGTCCCCAGTGCAAGCTTGTGGGCTTCCCCCTACCCATAGCCTAAAAAGATCCTCATGTTTTTCAAAAGTATTATCTAACAGGATTTCCAAGGTTTGGTTGTTGAATAAATATCATTGTGCTATTTCACTGTAGATATGTGCACTCCACAGCTGGATTAACATCAAATTCATTATTTATGACACTTTACTGGCTAATTAGCTGCTTCAAAATTGTGAATAGCGCATTATTACAAATACATTTTGATTGGCCAGTTGTCTGTCATTAACAAATTTATACCGTACAAAATCACTGCAGCAAAATCACATGCACCTGTCATTTTAATTAGGGTTGTTAAGGTCCATGAAAAACAACATTTAAGGAAAAAAAAGAGGAAAATATAGTCCTTAATGTACTAAAACCCGAAACTACTTCTTCCAATTTTACAGGGATTGTGGTTTTCCTCTTGGTCCCCAGTGATAGAATCCTTAAGAAAGTAAAATGGTTGATATTCAAAATGTGTCCATATTCATATTCACACTCATATTAAAAATGACAATCTTTTCAATCCTGATGTATCTGACAGGTTTCCAGAAAGGCACAGCTCACTCTTTCGCACCCCTGAAGGATTGTATTGTTCTGTTCAAATTCATTTTTAATTGAAACAGAATTCCAATAGCAATTTAATAATTATGGGAAAACTCATCCTTAGAGGCGGATTTCAACTCGACATGGGTTTCCATGCCGGTGAATTAACTACCTGCCTGCCAGAGGCAGCGGGAGGCCACGGCGATTTTAACCGCTGGGCTTTATTTAAATGTTGCCAGTCCACCTCCATACCGAGAACAGGCAGGAAGAGGGTGCAGAGCTGTTCCTGGCAGGGGAAGATCACGCCAGCTTCCAGGTAAGTGGCAGGTACGGGGTTTTGGGAGGGAAAGGGCGGGGACTGCGGGGCAGGGTGTCCGTGTCTGGGAGGCTGTGACTTTCCTTATGGAAGCACTCTAGCTCCTCTTGGCCCCAAAAAGGAATTTTGTTGACTTACCTGGAGGGCCTCTTCATTCTTGTGACCAGCTACCCACCAGAAAGGCGTGGCAGCTTTCCCGCTCAAACCCCAGCTAAACTGCCATTGGGGTCCCATTGATGTAACAGGGCCTTGATTTGCAAAATTCCTGAAACGACTACCTGCTTTAGGCTGGCTCCTCATCCGCCTGCAGAACCCTTCATGTTAATAGTGGAGACAGCAGAAAGGGTCGAGTTCTGAGCAGGTAAGTAACCTGCTCGCTTTTAATTCCCCACCACCGGGCGGGTAGGATTAAAATTGACTCTTTAGTCTTTCTAGTTAATTGCTTTGAGCTTTCAGCCATGAAAGGGTTGATCCTGAGTGTCAGTGGTTTTGAACTCACAATTTTGCAATAGATAACTCAGCTCACATTTTACATCAGTGTCTTGACAAACGACAACCCTGCAAATGTTACATTTGAAGCACAAGATGAAAAAAAATAAAAGCTTCCCTCTATACTGACAAATTACCTCACATAATTGTTTTTTGAGCAGGCAAAATTGAAAGGTTGTTGTCTCTGCCAAGAACATTCTTGAAGTGGAAATACACTGTCTGGTAAAAACGCTCTCTAGAGAGGGGAAGTAGAACCTCAACTATTTTCTCATCATTTTAGGTGCCAAATACATTGATGCTTTGAAATATGTCATTGGTTTCAGATTTTCAAAGCCAGCTGTCCCATGAACTGAAGAAATCTTTTAACCCCATGGAAATTGGTGCAGCTTGAAAAAGCTGGGGGCAGTTTTTTTTAATGATTTCATACAAATTCTAACATTTTTGCTGGCAGTGTTTTGTAATAATTGCTAAACACAAATATTTGATATAGATCTGTGTATAGTCACTAACTGACCATCCTGAAAGCTTTTGTGAATGCTTTGGCAGGATAATGACTAAGGATTAAGATTTTACTATGTGTCATAAGAACATAAGAAATAAGGGCAGGAGTAGGCCATTCGGCCCCTTGAGCCTGCTCCACCATTCAATAAGACCATGGCTGATCTTCTACCTCAACTCCACTTTCCTGCACTATCCCCATATCCCTTGATTCCCTTAATATCCAAAAATCTATCAATCTCTGTCTTGAATATACTCAACGACTAAGCCTCCACAGCCCTCTGGGGTAGAGAATCCCAAAGATTCACCACCCTCTGAGTGAAGACATTTCTCCTCAGCTCAGTCCTAAATGGCCGACCCCTTACTCTGAGACCGTGACCCCTGGTTTCTAGACTCCCCAGCCAGGGGAAACATCCTCCCTGCATCTACCCTGTCAAGCCCTGTAAGAATTTTGTATGTTTCAATGAAATCACCTCTCATTCTTCTAAACTCTAGAGAATATAGGCCTAGTCTACTCAATCTCTCCTCATAGGACAATCCCCCAATCCCAGGAATCAGTCTGGTGAACCTTTGTTGCACTCCCTCTATGGCAAGTATATCTTTCCTTGGGTAAGGAGAACAAAACTGTACACAATACTCCAGGTGTGGTCTCACCAGGGCCCTATTTAATTACAGTAAGACATCTTTACTCTTATACTCAAATCATCTTGTAATTAAGGCCAACATACCATTTGCTTTCCTAATTGCTGGCTGTACCTGCATGTTAACTTCCATTGATTCGTATACAAGGACACCCAGGTCCCTCTGAACACCAACATTTCCCAATCTCTCACCATTTAAAAAATACTCTGCTTTTCTATTTTTCCTACCAAAGTGGATAACTTCACATTTCTCCACATTATATTCCATTTGCTGTGTTCTTGCCCACTCACTTAGCCTGTCTATATCCCCTTGAAGCCTCTTTGCACCCTCCTCACAACTTACATTCCTACCCAGCTTTGTATCATCAGCAAACTTGGATATATTACATTTGGTCCCCTCATCCAAATCATTGATATAGATTGTGAATAGCTGAGGCCTAAGCACTGATCCTTGCGGTACCCCACTAGTTAGTCTGCCAACCCGAAAATGACCCATTTATTCCTACTCTCTGTTTTCTGTCCGTTAGCCAATCCTCAATCCATGCTAGTATATTACCCCAATCCCATGAGCCCTAATTTTGTTTAATAACCTCTTGTGTGGCACCTTATCAAATGCCTTCTGAAAATCCAAATACACCACATACACTGGTTTTCCCTTATCTATTCTGCTAGTTACAACCTCAAAACACTCTAACAGATTTGTCAAACACGATTTCCCTTTCATAAATCCGTGTTGACTCTGCCCAACTTTATTATTATTTTCTAAGTGCCCTGCTACCATGTCCATAATAATAGATTCTAGCATTTTCCCTAGTACTGATGTCAGGCTAACTGATCTGTAGTTCCCTGTTTTCTCTCTCCCTCCTTTCTTAAATAGTGGGGTTACATTTGCTACTTTCCAATCCACGGGAACCGTTCTAGAATCTATGGAATTTTGGAAAATGACAACATTCACTATCTCTATAGCCACCTCTTTCAAAACCCTAGGATGTAGGCCATCAGGTCCAGGGGATTTATCGGCTTTCAGTCCCATTAATTTCTCCAGTACTATTTTTTTACTAAGACTAATTTCTTTCAGTTCTTGCTAGATGCGTGATTCTCCACTATTTCTGGTAAAATTTTTGTGTCTTCTTCCGTGAAGACAGACACAAAGGGCTGGATTTTCATTGAGGAGGCGGGCAGGAGGCGGATCTAAAACTTTCGGGGCTGTAGTCCCGCCTCCATCGAGTTGTGGCCAACCCACGCGATTTTGACTTGATTGACCTTGTTGAGCCCATCCAGCGGGCTCAGCAGGCCAATTAAGGGCCACCCGGCAACAGGTGGCGTCACAGATTGATATTTCATCAGTCAAAACCTTTTGACAGATAAATATCAGCATTTGACAGCTGTTTGAAGCTGTCAAACACTGACTAGCTGTACTCTAAGTTAATTCCTTCCTCTCAGGATGATTTAGAGATCTCTCTGGAACAGAAAGCTGAATGCTGCAATTTTTGACAGATCGTGGCTGTTCTGGACCGATGGACATTATGTGACATTCTGGACATTTTTACATGTAATAGCACCCTCTGGTGGCGGTTATTGTGTTAACAGTTTGTAAGCTGGAAAGGTCATCTGTTCCTTTCTTCCTGTGTGAGGTCATTTGACCTTTGTTCCTTTCTTCCTGTGAGAGGTCATTTGACCTTCCTACCTTTCTTCCTGTTGACCCCAGGAAGCAGTTTTGCCAGGAAGAACCTGACTTGAGTAATGGAGAATTTGCTATGAGAGGTTCCATTTACAATCCAGTGTAATCTGACTTCATATGTTAGGCCAAGCGCAATATCTGTGAGTATCTTTGGTTCTTAGCATAATAGCAATGTTGTCAGAGTAATATTTTGATAATACTATGTTTATAAAAGGTTAATATTTAATAGTTACAGAAGTTAGTTCAAATGTTAGTTAGTTATACAATTAGTCTATTCTACTGTTGTAAATATGTTTATATCTTGTGTAATATCGAATGTGTAGTACTCAGTTTATGTACAAAACATACCTTGTCTTTGTTTACAGTTTCACAAATTTGTTCAAGTAAAGGCTTCAAACAGCAAAAGGCTTCAGAAGAATTATTTTGAATGAGTGTTTAACTTGCTGGATAGCTAGATAGGAGCACGTCTAGCGCGGCCAGTACAATCCTTCCTCTCAGGATGATTTAGAGATCTCTCTGGAACAGAAAGCTGAATGCTGCAATTTTTGACAGATCGTGGCCATTCTGCTTTCTGTGCCGGTGAGATGAGGGACTCCCGAGACCTAAAGGAAGGAAGGCTGTTAAGGTAAGTAAAACTTCTTTAAACACTTTAAACACACCAAACACACTTACCTCTGCACTCATGCACCCATCACTCACTTGAAAATCGGACATCTCGAACCCTCCAAGCCCTTCAGCCCAACGGCCCGCCTCGCTAACTTGGCATGGTTTGGAGCTGTCGGGAATCCCACATTTCACCAATGAAAATAGGGATTAGGCTAAAAACTACCTGTTAACTACCTGTTAACAGGCAGTTAATTGGCACTAATCCCCTTCCTGCCTCGGGGAGGCGGGTCCCAGTGCGGGTCGGGTACCTGCCTCCTTTGAAACTAGCATGGAGGTGGGTTGGGGCGGGATGGGTTCGTGCCCCCGATTTCGGGATTTTAACCCCCCACACGCCTCCAATCCCGCCTCCATGGCCCAATGAAAATCTTGCCCAAAGTATTTGTTTAATTTCTCTGCCATTTCCTTATTCACCATTATAATTTCTCCAGTCTCAGCCTGTAAGGGACCCACATTTACTTTCTCAAATCTTTTCCTTTTTACATACCTATAGAAGCTTTTTTAGTCTGTTTTTATGTCTCTCACTAGTTAACACTCATATTTTATTTTCCCTTTCTTTATCAATTTCTTGGTCCTCCTTTGCTGAATTCTAAAATCCTCCCAATCCTCAGGCTTACTACTCTTTTGGCAACATTATAAGCCTCTTCCCTTGATCTAATACTATCATTAACTTCTCTTGTTAGCCACGGTTGGACCACTTTTCCTGTGGCGTTTTTGTGCCTTAAAGGAATGTATAATTGTTGTAAATTATGTATTAATTCTTTAAATGCTAGGCTTTGCTTCTCTACCGTTATACCTTTTAATGTAATTTCCCAATCTACCTTAGCCAACTCTCCCTTCATACCTATGTAGTTTGCTTTGTTTAAATTTAAGACCCTAGTTTCAGATTTAACTAAATCACTTTCAAACTCAATATAAAATTCTATCATATTATGGTCACTCTTCCCAAAAGGTCTCTTTGCTACAAGGTTATTAATTAACCCTTTCTCATTGCACAATACTAGATCTAAAATAGCCTGTTCCCTTGTTGGTTCCTCAACATACTGATCTAGAAAGCTATCTTGCATACATTCCATGAATTCGTCCTCCACAATATTACTACAAATTTGGCTTGCCCAGTCTATATGTAAATTAAAGTTCCCCATGATTACTGCATTACCCTTGTTACATGCACCTCTAATTTCCTGATTTATACTCTGCCCTACATTACAACTACTGTTTGGGGGCCTATAAACAACTCCCACCAATGTTTTCTGCCCCTTGCTGTTTCTTAACTCCACCCAAACTGTATCTACTTCTTGATTTTCATTGCTAAGATCCTTTGGCCTAGAAATTCAGTATAGCCACGTTTGGGGCGCTACAGCATGGCGTTTGCTAACTTTTGCGCCCGGCGCAACTTAGCACCACCTTCGCCGATATTCAGTTGCATCGCCCCAAGAGGTTGCTGCTGCACTAAAGCAGGCGATGCACGACTATCATTAGGTGCTAAGCCAGCGATCCGGGGGCGCAAACACCGAAGGAGGGCGCAGCGCAGGTGTGGCGAGTTGCTCATTGAGGGCAGACAGTCAGGCGCCGGTCAGCACTTAAAGGGGGAGGGTGGAATTGCTTGGCTGCCACACCCTGCACACTGCAGCCCTAAGACAAGGCCTGGACACTGCTTCTGGAACAGCTCCACGCCCAGGAGAATGGAGAAGGCCAGGGAGAGAGCGCAGCGCTTTGGCGAGGGTGACCTGAGGCTGCTGGTTGGCGCAGTGGACCGCAGGTGCCATATCCTCTTCCCTGAGGGTGGCAGGAGGCCGCTGCCCGCCGTATATCGGAAAGCATGGTGGGATGTGGCAAACAGGGTCACATCCAACAGCGTGGTTGGCAGGACACCAACCTAGTGCCGGAAAAAATTCAACGACCTCACTCGGGGTCAGGGTGAGTACCCTTTCCAGTATCCTCCTCATCCTTGCATGTGCACCTCACTTTATGGCCAAACGGGTCTGAAAGCCCTAATGGCCAGCCCTCATCCAGCAGCTATGGGACTGCCATGAAAAGCAATTGCGCATTTAGGACTTTAGACACTGTCAGGGCTATTCAACCATGGGAGGCAGTGCGGGCAAGATCAGGGCTTGACACTGTCAGGGCTAATCGACCATGGGAGGCAGTGCGGGCAAGATCAGGGCTTGACACTGTACTTAGAGGCTGTCCTTTCTCTTGCAGGCCAAGCTGGCGCATAACAGAAGACAGCAGCGACAGACCGGGGGAGTCCGTCCTGACCTGAAACAGCTGAGCGACCTCGAGCAGTTAGTGGAGCGGATCATGGCAGGCCGGCTGAGTGGCCCCGTCGCCACTGGAGATGCTGATCCTGTTCTGGGCACCAATGGTAAGGTCATCACCTTTTTGACCTCTCCCTTTCCACTTGCGCCTCACACCAGCATCCTTTGCCACTATCGAACCAATGCAGTGCACAGCAGCACTCATGCCTCCCTCGCTGCCGCCCTGTCCTCACGCTAAAGCAACTCTTGTGCCTCCCTGCTTTCAGATGGTGACTCGCCAGGTGAGGAGGCGGCCCCTCGAGCTGGCACTGTGTCCGAGTCAGACATAGAGGAGGAGGAAGAGGAAGCCAGCCCATCAGGGACACCCTCAGCCGAGGCAGCCCATGGCCATGACGGTGACACCTCTTCCCTGGAGGGGAGCAGGGGGGAAGGGTCGGAGGATAGTGAAGCTCTGGGGACCAGCGGGCTGCAGCAACGCGGGAGGGGTGGGGAAGCTCGGCGGCCTTCTCCCCGGAGGGTGAGTGTGGCCTCCAGTCCTGCTACGGTGAGCGCAGAGGAGGTGCGGCTCCTAGCGGAAATGGGCGCCCAGGCTGAGCGCAGGCACACTGAGCTCATGGCTGCAGTGGCAAGGATGCCCGACTCCATAGAGTCACTGGCAAGGAGTGTGCAGGAATTCGTGGCAGCACAGGCCAGGAGTCTGCAGGACGTCGCGGCAGCACAGGCCAGGAGTCTGCAACAATTCAGTGCAGCACAGGCCAGGAGTCTGCAACAATTCAGTGCAGCACAGGCCAGGAGTCTGCAGGACGTCGCGGCAGCACAGGCTAGGAGTCAGCAGGACTTTGCTGCTTCACAGGCGGCTTCTAGCCAAGTGCTCAGTCGTGCCGTGCATTCACTGGCTGCTGTCATGCAGACACAGACCAGGGCCACACGGGCACTAACTGCTGCCACACTCACTGGATCGACCAGGCATCGCCGGGGCACTCGCCGTGCCGCAGCAGCCCAGCAGTCTGT
This sequence comes from Somniosus microcephalus, assembly GCF_052327205.1. Taxonomy (NCBI): domain Eukaryota; kingdom Metazoa; phylum Chordata; class Chondrichthyes; order Squaliformes; family Somniosidae; genus Somniosus; species Somniosus microcephalus. The sequence goes on from NC_140991.1 coordinate 74,114,122, forward strand.
GCCTCAGCAGATTGCTGCGCATGCTGCAGTGCTGGCCCGTGCGCGTGCCAATGTATCAGCCGACCAGGGAGTGCCTGTGATCTGTCAGGTTGGCAGGATTCCTGCAGCCAACACTGTCACTCCTCCATTGCAGCTGCCACCAGCTGTTGGACAGACTGCTGCCGCCCAAGCAGAGTTGGAGCAGTCAGCAGCCGGCCCCTCCAGGCCCAGACCTGGTCCAGGCCGACCCCGAAGGGCATCTGCCGTCTCACCATCTGACCCTCAGCAGCCTTCCCCCAGCCTTGCTGCAGCCACTGGGGTCCCATTGAGGAGGAGCTGCAGGGCGGGCAGGGGCCAGTCACGGAAGCGAAATGGATCACCCTTGCAGGGGGAAAAGTAGAAGGCGTGGCCAAATGTTTTGTTTTATATATAAAGGCCAAGACTGGTGTATTTGTTTCATATATAAAGGCCGAGACTGCTGTATTTGTCTCCTATTTAAAGTACGAGACTGGTATATTTGTTTTACTTATAAAGGCCGAGACTGGTGTATTTGTTTCATATATAAAGGCCGAGACTGCTGTATTTGTTTCATATTTAAAGGCCGAGACTGGTATATTTGTTTTACTTGTAAAGGCCGAGACTGGTGTATTTGTGTTTTTGGGGGGGGGTTCTCTCCATTAGTTTGTCATGTGGGAAGGGCACAGAGGTATCACAGTAAAAAAATTTCTTAAATCGCACTGTCCATGCTTTCTTTTGGAAGTCCTGGTTGCCCTGCTCGGCTGAGGGCTTGTGGAGTGGCTACATTCATCTTCTGCCATTGGCACAAGCCATTCCCTGAGAGGGGGCCTAGAACCGACTTGCAATAAGCCGCCGACGGGCGGCCCTTGCACTTTCTGCCTCCCTCCTGTGCTGGTCCTCCTCCTCCTCCTCCTCTGGTGGTCCTCCAATGTCTGCTGGCAGTGGCTGAGTCCTGCGGATAACCAGGTTGTGCAGCATGCAGCACACGACAACGAAATGGGAGACTCACTCAGGCGAGTACTGTAGGGCTCCCCCGGAACGATCCAGACAGCGGAACCGTTGCTTCAGCACGCCGATTGTTTGCTCAATGATGTTCCTGGTTGCTTGATGGCTGTCATTGTATCCCTCTTCAGCAGGGGTGCTGGGCGCACGGAGCGGGGTCATCAGCCAGGTGCACAAAGGATAGCCTTTGTCCCCGAGAAGCCATCCTCGTGGGTGAGGCTGGGCCTCGAACATGTCTGCCACAGAAGTCTGGCGCAGGATGAAGGCATCGTGGCTGCTGCCTGGAAAGCTGGCATTGACAGCTAGGATGAGCTGCCTGTGGTCACACACCAACTGCACGTTGAGCGAATGGTAGCCCTTCCGGTTGCAGTAATCCTCAGCATTCTCTAGAGGTGCCCGCAAAGCCACATGCGTGCAGTCAATGGCACCCTGCACCATGGGGAAGCCCGCTAATGCTGCAAAGCCCATTGCATGCTCTTGCTGCTTGTCAACGGTCATGGGGAAGGAGATGAACTGACGTCTCCTTCTGAAAAGGGCATTGGTCACCTGGTGGATGCAGCAATGTACCGCAAACTGGGAGATGTTGGAAATGTCCCCAGTAGCGGATTGGAAGGAGTCGGTGGCATAGAAGTTGAGAGCCACCATCACCTTCACTGCCACCGACAGAGACGTCCTGCTCCTCAGCTGTGGCTGCAGATCTCCGCGAAGCAGGTGGCAGATCTCAGTGACCACCGCCCTTCTGAATCGCAGCCTCCGAACACACTGCTCCTCAGACATGTTCAGATATGAGAACTGCTGGCGGTATACCGTGGGTGGGTAAGGCCTCCTTTGCCGACGCCTGTTCGCCCTTCTCCGTCTGGCCATGACTGGCACGCTCTCACGGCTTATGAGCCCTTTGAATGCAATGGAGAAGACCAACGTTTCCACCCATTGCAGCCCCCATTATATGTTTCCAATCAATGCTATGACACTGAAGTTAAAGACAAGTGCAAAGCTGTGGCCTGAAGCCACAAGTACCTGTGCGAGTGTTGAGCCAAACCAGAAAGCTCTCTACCTTTGTCTCTCTCCAAAGATCCGCCTCTCACAAAGAAGGAGTGGTGCAAAATGGCTGCCATTTATACTGCAGGAGGAGTCCCCTTTAATTAGTGCCCCCCCCGCGCCCCGCAGCGACTGGGAACCGTTCCCCTCTACCAGTCGCTAGGGGCGCCAGGCGCACAATAGGCCGGTGCCACTGAATTTCCGGTTCGGGGCGCACAAAGGGCGTTGCACCATGAAATGACGTCAGGATCTGTGCGCACAGCTGAGCGCGCGCAAAGGTTTTGCACCACCGCTAAATCTTAACTGAAGTTCACGAGAGGCGCAGATTGCGCCGCGCCCAGGCGCTAGCCGCTTAGCGCCCCACTTCTCCTCCTCCTAAGGCGCTAGCGGCTGACGCAAACAACTGAATTTCTAGGCCTTTCTCTCCACTGTCTTTATCCCATCCTTTATTATCAGAGCTACCTCTCCTCCTTTTCCATTTTGCCTATCTCTTCTAAAGGTTAAGTATGCTGGATTATTTAGTTCCCAACCTTGGCCACATTGCAAGCACGTTTCCGTAATGGCTATTAGATCAAACCTATTAATTTCTAACTGCGCTATTAATTCATCTATTTTGTTGCGAATGCTTCGCGCATTCAGATATGGTGCCTTTAACTTTGACTTATTTCTATTTTCCCCTGATGTCATCTTAGTCACTGATGCCTTATTACCTTTGTTACTCTCTCTGTCCCTTCCTGACCCACTCTGCTTATTTTTACCCAAACTTCTACTCTGCTCTAGAGTCTTGACATTTCTCTTGCTGCTTTTAAATTTATTCTTTCCTGAATCCTCCCACCCCCCCCTTCATTAGTTTAAAGCCCTATCTACTGCCCTAGTTATTCGGTTCACCAGGACACTGGTGGCCATGCCTTCAGGCCCTAAGCTCTGGGATTCCCTCCCTAAATCTCTCCACCTCTCCTCCTTTAAGACACTCCATAAAACCTACCTCTTTGACCAAGCTTTTTGACGTAAGAAAACTACTAGGCACTTGGTCTAAGTATTAAACAAGGCATTAATCAACTGTTTTTCAACATGGAGATCTAGTTGTGTCCTTCACTAGTTCCTGTTAAAGAATGTCCTGAGCAAGCTGGGCCCATGCCCGAGTATTTATACTCTCCCTGGACAGCGCCACCAGCAGGCCGTCCAGTATCATTTCATAAGTCATTTCCACATGAATGACAAGATTCATGTCACTTTTAGTCACCCATCCTAATATCTCCTCCTTTGGCGTGGTCTCAATTTTTGTTGGATTACGCTCCTGTTACTACGTCAAAGATGCTGTATAAATGCAAGTTGTAAAAGTGGCCTGTAGCTACAAAGGCAAACAACAATCACAGGAGGATCAATCACCATTTTCCTGGCTCCTCTGTTTCCTGAGGGAAAATTGAAATTTCTTTTAACTGGGTTTTCTTTCCCCAATCTGGATCTTGAGTAGCCCTCTTGTAGCAGCAGGGTGCTTCTCCAAGATTCATCGCTTCCATCAGACAGGTGTACTGTTACAGGTGTGGGCAGCCGCCCAGACTACTTAAATGACCCCCATCCTCAGAATTTGGGACGGGGTCATTGCTGGTGAAAGGAGCAGGCGTAATTCAATGACCTGCTCACCACACTTCTGCCAGTCCAATGGTTCCGCAGGATTTCTGCCCTCCTATTTAAAACACAGATAAGGGAACTAAGTCTGCTTTATAGTTTCCAAATAAGTGTTAAGTGATATTTAAACAATGCTGCAACAAATGTTCTGCTGTGTTTTATCCTGGAATGGGGGCAGAAAGTGGATTAAAGCACAAGACATAGTGTGCCACAAGCTTAATCAGATTATGATTCTCTATTCCATCACAAAACATGTTGAAATATTCCTAGCCATTTGTAGATGGAATATATTGCTTTAAAAATCTAACAGTGGGGCTTTAATGGCCTACTTAGAAATCATACACTAAAAGGCTATTGACCAACTAAGCTCATTTTAGGATTGCAAGCTTCTATTCTCCATTAGTAGCTAATTGAATCATTTAAATCAATTAATGTAGTCCTGTTTGATAGAATTGCTCATTACAATGAAAATGCTTTATGTCTCACTGTAGTTTTTGTACATCATTCTGATGTTAAGCATTAAACTAACAGTATTACAGTCATTTATTAACAAGTATGTAGTCGTTCAATAATAAGTGTTGAACTGCAAGCAAGGGATCTTGGCAATCTCAGCTAAAGAAGCTTGTTGCAGATGACCAATATAGTGTTGCGCGCACTTCTGGCACAGAACGTCGCACTGTTGTATTTGACACTGTCGTGCCCGTTTTAGACCCTGAAAATGTGTGAGATGTATCACAATTTCTCCCCCAAGAGCTCTTAAGCGTTTTTTGTAATGTTTGTAGTGTTTTTTTGGTGAACATTTTTCCATATATATTCCATATACAGCTGGACTGTGGTACTGCAGAAAGGAGATATCTAAAGAGGGAAGAAAAAGTAAGGGAAAATAAATGTGTACCTTTAGAAATATCTGAACAAAATATACTAACATCTTAAATAGTAAGGAGGAAAAAGTCATCCCCTTGGTACCTCCCAATGGCGCTAATGGGGTGGTAGACCAGTATCACCAGTGCGAGGCGAATCTAGCTCCGCACGCCAAATCCAGCCCCCCGCCCCCTATGGCGCCACCAATAAGAGGTATCGCCGGGAACATCAACACTGGGTAGATCATTGCACACTCACTGAGCACCCGATTTGCTAACTTGATTCTCGCCACCTACCTCAGCGCCTGGAGTAAACACTGGCAGGGAAAGCTGGCGTGCAGCACCTGGAAGCTGGCTCCAGGGATGTTATTTAAAGGGATCATCAGTAATCACTCGCAGCTATCAGGTTAGTGCAGTTTCAGTGTTTTTTTTTGTTACTTTCACCCACTGCAACAGTTTCATTCAGTAATTTCAAGGTTCTTTTGTATCAGGAGTCTTCTGGCAATTAAAAAGTAGCTACATTTATTGTTGAAAGATTCAAACAGCTACACTTGGTAACATTAACGGGGGCTGTACTGGCATGCCACCTCACCCTCCAGGATCTAGGGCGGAGGGAGTGTAGGCAATGAGAAATACAGGAACATATACACAGAGGGAGGAGGAGGGCCATCAGGGCTCTCAACAGGAGGCCTTACCCTCCGAGGGTATGCCAAAAGCACTTCTCCTACCTTCAATTAAGTGAGGAGCTGTGTATTAGATGGCTCCACCTCACCAAGGAGGTGGTCACAGAACTCTGCCACCTCCTCCAAACAGACCTCCAGCCTCACACCAGGCTGACTTAAACCCCAGATCCCCTTTGCTCACCACATCCCCATCATTCCATCCCTCTTGCAGGCCATATCACAGTGCAAAGCTGAAATGAGAGACACCACAAAAGAATGCTAAATGAAGTAATAAATTTATCAGATAGTAGTGGACACATATTTACACCAAATATATTTACTTTTCACCCTTGTGCAAACCCTTACTGCCTGCCATTACTGTGCCTTTGCCTACTCTAGTGCTCCTACGAAGTGTTGGCACAGTGGTTGCAGCAGGGCTGGTGGAAGACTGCTGAGTGTCTGTGTGGGAGACCTCAGATGGACTTGCAGGATGCCCTTGCCAGCTCTGGACCTGGAAAGTCCGGATGTAGACTGCACCACCTCAGCATAGGCGGCAGCAGTCTGGGCTGGCTGGATGACAGGCAGCGACAAGGGCAATGGCGGAATGGCAGTGGTGGGAGCAGGAATGCTCCCTCAGCACCCCTAGCAACCTGTTGGAGCACAGATTGCTGGCTTGCTGCGACACCGTGAAAGCCCCGGTCGACGGTGGTAGACCCAGCCATGATGGCAGCAGTCAGAGCTTGTGTGGCATCAAGCTGAGACTGCATGAGAGCAGTATGAGATTGGATGCCACCAAACATAGACTGATCTTGTTAAGCCCGCCCTGCGGGCTGAGCAGGCCAATTAGGGAGGAAGTCACTGACAGAGCACATCAACGTCAGACGTGCTATCTGTCAAGACTTCTTGGAAGAAGAAATGTCAGCGTTTGACAGCTCTGTGAAGCTGTCAAACACTGACATTTTCTGTAGTTTGATGAATCCTTGTGTTCAGGACTCATCAGACCTTTCAAATTTGTAAATTTCACATGGCTGTTGGTTCAGAGGTTCCAACAGTCAGTCTGTGAAATTGACAAGGAGGATGTTGGCTCTCCCTGAAGGCTGTAGGAAGAAAACAAGGTAAGTGAACACTTTTTAAAACTTATCACTCACCTTTCATACTTACCACTCCACACTTGCACCCATCACTCACCTCTACATCTTACTTTCAGGTGCCTCCGACCGCCGCAGACCTCCTCCACGTTTCCTCCAACCCGGTGGGGTTCTCCGAGGTTGAGAAACTTTCATCTTTGAAGGTAAAATCGCACGAATCCTTTTTTCTGCCTGTTAACTACCTGTTAACAGACAGTTAAAAGGATTAAATGCCTTTCCCGCCTGCAGGAGACGAGACCCGAAGCTACACACCTTCCCACCTCCTGGCAAAAGGGCCCAGAGGCGGGATGGGGGCGGGTTTGCCATCCGCCCCCACTTTATCCGAATTTACCGGCTATCCCGCCTCCTTGCCCGCCTCCTCGGGGCTTGGAAAATCCAGCCCATTGTGTCACTTCCGCCTGTGCTGCAATGGAAGCTGCCAGATTACCCATCAAACACGGCATCAGGTCTGGGCACCACAGTCTCTCTGGGAGCCTACCATCCTTTGCAGACTGGAAATGATGAGCTCCATGGTGTGCGCAGAGCCTTGTGCAATGTTGGAGGCAGACTCCTCCTCACTCCTTACCATTGCCGAGGGGCTCTCGGGCACCCTTGCACTGCATTATTCACCTCCATGTGCATGCCCATCAGCCTTCTTCTAAAGGCCTCTCCATCAAGGTCCTCATCTGAGTCCTGTGCAGCAGGACTCGCCCTCTGGGGAGCTGGACCCCGAGCTACTCTTTCCTCCTGGCCTTGCTGCAGCTGACTTGTCCCTGGTGCCTCACCCCGTGTAGATCCTGCTACTATACTAGCCTCTAAAGAACACGTAGTGCCAGTATCTGAGCTGGTGCCTGCGGGGGAGACATGCAGTGACGCAGTGTCTTCTTCCTCCTCCTCTTCTCCCGCCTCGCTCTCTACTATGCCCTCAGGGATAGGCTGTTCAGGTGCTTGCAGATTATCTGAAAGCATAAAGGCACAGGAGTTGGGTTAAGGTGAGGGGAGGGGGCTCTGGAAGGGAGAAATGCATGCTGGCTCCTGCTCCTTGTTCTGCTCCTGCTTGCTGAGGCAGCTGCACAGACAGCGATGCTGAGAATGAGGTGCTACATCATCAATGAACCTCCCTTTTAAGTAGTGAATAAAGCCTGTGGCAATGATGAGTTGCGATTAGACTGCACCTGATATTGGTCCACCCTTTACGTCTAACGCCAATGAGATTCGGTTTTAAGCCTTGATTTAGGACTCCAATCATTTTACTGAGCAGTGAGCATGAATTTTGTGCGCAGTCTAAAGCGTTTGCGTCTGCCACTAATTTGCCAACTTTTCTACTGACATCGGCCATTTCTTGGTTATAACGAATTTCTAGCCCTTTAAAAACAATGTCAAATGTAACTATTTGCTCATAAATAAACAAAAGAATTGAAAGATGCAGGTGCTGAATTTCTGTGGGGGATGCCCCAATCTCCTGCTATAATCTCGGTGGCAGATCGCTAGAAAAATGGCATAAGCAGAGATTTTCGGACACTTATGGCACTTCTCCGGGGGTTCTGCCAATCTTCTGCCTAAATTATGGCAAGACGTGTCTGTATGAAAATTCAAGGTCATTGTTTTGTAACAGCAGAAGAAATGTTTCAAATGATCTTTCATCATGTCAATCCACAATGATGCTTATTAACCATATGGCCCCGATTTTAACTACCCCCACTTGGCGGAAACCAGACCTGGGGTGGAGGGGGGGGCGGGAGTGTAGTTAAAATAATGCAAGTCACTTATCCCCTCTGTGTCTGATATTAACCTGTTCTTTTGAGCAGGCGAACAGGAAAGCAGTAGGAAGGAAGCGGGGTCCTGTTTTAAATATGTGGGTCGGGTCTGATGATGTCATCAGGACTCAATCTGCAATTTCAAGCTGAGGCCTGAGTGGGGTGGGGGTTGGGGGGGAGGTGGTTGGGTGAGGTGAGGCAGTGTCAGCTCCCCCGTCAGGCAAGACCTGTTGGGAGCTGGATCCTGGGCCAGAAGAATCCCAGAAGTTAGGTTTAAAATTAATTTTTCAGGTTTACCTTGTTAAGGTCGGCAGGGGCTCCACATTCCCGGCCTTACTGGTTTGTCCCCACATTCCCCCGCATCCTCCCTGTTTCCCCATTAATATCAGGGCCAATAGTGTCAGCTGTGGCTCAGTGGGTAGCACTCTCTAGGTGGGAGGGGCTAGGAGTGAGCCAGGTGTTACTGGTTGCCTGATTGCAGCTGGGAGTTGGAGGGAGTTTTGTAAGAAGTTCGTGGAGGGTTTTGGGGTGTTGTTTTCAGGTTTTAGGGCCTTTTTGGCCCACAAAAAACAGCCAGATGGCTGCTGAGGGGTCCGGAGTGCCGGGCCCCTCAGAGGACAATATTCCCGAGAGGAATTTTATTAGGGAAGAAACTGTGGTGGGAAGGGGAAAAAAAGGCCCAATGATTTGGGCCGGGACCTCAGGAGGTTTGGTAAAGAAAATACGGTGGTGTTGCAATGTGAAGATAAGAAGATTTGAGCCTGGGATGTCTGCTCTCCTGCTATCTAAGCTATGGTACTTATTGACGGTGGAGGATATTCCTGAGTGGGCAGAGAAGTCCATCCGAGAGGCTTGTGTGAGGTTTTTATGGGAAGGGAAACCAGCCTTGGTGGCTTACAATACCATCATTGGATGGAGAAATCAGGGAGGACTCAATTTCCCAGATATTGATTTGAAGAAAAAATCCTTTAGAATCAAATGGGTGAAGAGATTTCTTCAGAAGTCAAATACAAGTTTTTGGAAGAGTTTTTTTTGAGCATTTTTTAAAACGAAGTGGGATAGGAGGGCAGCGGATATTGTATATGGAATACAATAATATGTTTTTGAAATCGATTAAACTTCTCCCTAGGTTTTACAAGGGGGTTGTAGAGACTTGGGCTCAATTTTTAAAAAGTGTGCAGTTTATGCCCAAGGGGGCTGAGGAATTTTTAGAACAGCCCTTATATTTGAATAGGTGGGTCAACATCGAAGAAGAGGTTTTATTTAATCAAGCTTTTATAAAAGCTGGGATTATGTCTGTGAAAGATGTATTATACGAGGTGATTCCAGGTTGGTTGCCGGAAGCGATAGTGAGGGACATGGTGTGGGAGGAGGATCAGGAGGTAGAAGGAAAAGCAATAGGAATCATGTATGAGAAGATTGTGAGGGCAATGCCACAGGATTGGATGGGAGAAATAAATGCGGAAATCTCCAAAGGAAGTAAAATGCGTCCTGCTTTTCCAAGCTTTGTACTGGAGAAAGGGGGAGATTTGGTCCAATTTGACAACTGTAATACTCGAGATTTCTATGAGGTATTCAGAGAATGGAGATTCAAGACACTTGCTGGTCAGGAGTTTTGGCAGAGTATATACCCACAGCTGGACTTCAACAGGATTTGGAAGGGAGTGTGGGCGAATTTTAAATGCCCAGAATGGATTGAACTGGACTTCAAATTGGCTCATAACCGGATTTTTACCGTGACGGTCTTGTGCAAGGTTGGACGAGTGGAGGCGGCAACTTGCCCAATATGTGGGACACAGGATGAGGCTCTGTCCCATTTACTGGTGTTATGTCCGCAGTTAAATGACTTTAAGTACTATGTTCAACAGTTGTGTGAAGCTTTTTTGCTGGGTGGGGACCGAAGAGCGAGAATGGGAATTCGATGGGACTCAATTTTGAGATGGGGATTGCAGGAGAGTCTGCCAGAGTCTAGCGGAGCGGCAATTAATTTAATGTTCAGTTTGGCTAGATTTGTGATTGTGCAAAGAAGGAATGCTCTGTTTTTTAAGGGGAGGAGAATCAATCTAAAAGAGTATTTTAAATATAAGCTAAAAGATCATTATAAGGCTCTGTGGAAGTTTTATTCAGAAAGGAATTTAAGGACAGTATTTTACAACCAATTTTTAAAGTACAATCGATTAATATATGTTGCAGGTGACAAATTAAACTTCAGGTTTTGATGTTAAAAGGCGGTGGCGGAATGGCTGTGCAGAGCGGTGGAATTAGGGCAGCACGGTGGCATAGTGGTTAGCACTGTTGCCTCACAGCGCCAGGAACCCGGGTTCAAATCCGGCCTCGGGTGACTGCCTGTGTGGAGTTTGCACATTCTCCCCGTGTTTGCGTGGGTTTCCTCCGGGTGCTCCGGTTTCCTCCCACAGTCCAAAGATGTGCGGGTTAGGTTGATTGGCCATGATAAAAATTGGCCCTTAGTGTTAGGGGGGATTAAATACGTGGGGTTACGGGGTTAGGGCTTGGGTGGGATGGCTGTCGGTATAGGGACCGGGTGCTAGGGTTTGGATGATCAGCCATGATCTCGTTGAATGGCGGAGCAGGCTCGAAGGGCCGAATGGCCTACTCCTGCTCCTATCTTCTATGTTTCTATGTTTCTAATTGATTTGTATCATACAATGTAATGATCACTGTTGTGTATGTACCTTTAAGAGAATAACTGGTCTCAGACTGCAGTACCGGCAGTGACCACCCCTGTATAAAAGGCGCTAGTGAGCCTCTGTTGTTTTCAGTTCCCGATTGACTTCAATCAGTAAAGACTTGTTTTGTTCAACTCCTGCTGTCCGTGTCTCAATCATTCACGGACATAATACTGGCGACGAGCAGATACGAACTTACCTACAGTCTGCACCACCTCCTGGGATCCATTCCTACAGTGAAGTGAGCAGAGGTCGAGGCCAGAAAAAAAAAAGAGAAATATTAAACGCGCAAGAAACCGCGAGGAGCTGCAGGCTGCAATGGAAACCGCGGAAAGCAGTGCTAGCAACAGCGGGGAAGAAGGCAAAGCACGGGAGGCGCCATCTTATTCAGCGGGGAAGGCGGCAAAGCGCGGGAGGTGCCATTTTGTTAAATCGGGTTAGAAGGCAAAGCACGGGAGGCGCCATTTTAGATTTGCAAGATGCCGAAGACTGGCTGTATCACTGCCTTTGATAATACAATAGAGGACTGGACCACGTATGTGGAAAGAGTCGAGGTATATTGCGAGGCAAACAAAATAGCTGATGAGAAAAAGGCATCGGTATTGCTAAACTTAATGGGCGCTAGAACGTACGGCCTATTGCGGGACCTGATTACTCCAGCCAAACCAAAGGCGAAGAGTTTTAACGAAATTGTTGCTGTCCTACAGGAACACCTAAACCCTGCAACGCTGTTGATAGCAGAAAGATTTAAATTCCACAGGAGAACTCAGCGTAAAGATGAGAGCAATGCTGAGTACCTTACGGAACTACGCAAGCTATCAAAGCACTGCTAGTTCGGAGTAGGACTGGCAGATACCCTACGAGATAAATTTGTCTGTGGACTCCTGAGTGAAGGAACACAGAAGAAGTTACTCTCAGAGAAAGAGCTGACGCTAGATAAGGCTTTCAGCGTGGCAGTATCGTACGAAGCAGCAGCAAGGGGAGCTGCAGAAATTCAACAAAAGCCACAGGAATACGGCACCCATGAAATGACACGGGGATTTGCAAAATTTTATCGCTGCAGCAGAACTAACCATGACCAGAAGAACTGCTGGTCCAAAGACAAAATATGCAGGCAATGCGGAAAGATGGGACACATTGCACGAGTTTGCAGGTCTGGGAAGAAGACCAGCGACAACAAAAAGGCTACTAAGGAACCGTACAAGAAAGTACAAAAGATGAGCGATAGTGAATCCGGGAACAGGAGACTAAGCTGTCTCAAACTTCACAATGTAATCGCAAAAGAGGATCACCGAACCATTTGGGTCACCCTCACGATAGCAGGCTCCCAAGTTAAAATGGAATTGGATACAGGATCAGCGCTAACCGTCATGAATCGACGAGACTACGAGCGGCTATTCTCACACATACCTTTGAGAGAGACATCCATCGTCTTGACGACGTATACAGGGCAAAAAGTATATGTGGTGTATGTGCCTTTAAGAGCAATTGTGGTGTATGTGCCTTTAAGAGCCCCAGGTGTGCGTAATGCCGGTAATTGCCACTTGGGCTATATAAGCCTGTGTATTGTGTATATCCTTTAGAACCCCCCCCCCAGACTTGCTTAGTAAATACCTATGAACCAACTCCTGTCTTCAGTGTCTTTATCTACACACGGACACCACAGTGGCGACGAAGTGGAAACGGACTTACCTGCAATTCGGCAGCACCTCAAGGACATCGATTCCTCCAGCGTCCAGAAGACTCAAGGAAGTAATAGAAACTGTGGTTTCACCAGCTGTCCAAGCTGGTGGCAGGTACTGCGCTAATCCTTCCTGGGCGTCAGGCTGGGGCTCCAGCGGCGGGCTCTACAGCTGAGACAGGCAGCGAAATCGGAGGCAAGCAATAACGGACTGGGAGGGTGCACTCAGGAGACGGCCGGCGCGGCAAGCAGGTCAACGTTTAGACCTCCGTCGGGAATGAGTCTCCAACAGTGAATAAACGGAAACCACAGTAAAACAGCGTTGTTATCGGTAGCAGCGGCGGGAAAGCGCAGGAAGTGCCATATCGTTGCTACAGAGAGAAAAAAAAAGCGCGGGAAGCGCCATATTTTTTTTGAAATGCCTAAGTCTGGCAATATTGATGCTTTTGATAATGAAACAGAGCCTAACTTTGGCAATATTGATGTTTTTGATAACAAGATAGAGGATTGGACCACATATGTAGAAAGAGTGGAGGTGTTTTGCACCGCAAATGGAATAGAAGATGAAAAAAAAGCTTCAGTGCTTCTGGATCTAATGGGCGCAGAAACATACAAGCTGTTACGCAACTTAATCACTCCAGCCGAACCGATGGACAAGAATTTTGAGGAGATTGTTGATACCCTACACTGCCAATTCGAGGCAGGACTGGCAGATTCTCTGCAAGACAAATTCATCTGCGATCCCCCAAGTGTAGAAACACAAAAAAAGGTATCTTCTGGAAAAGATTTAACACTGGACAAGGCTTTCAGTGCAATAGGAGCGGCAAAGATACAGCAAAGGCCACAGGACTTTGGCACCCATGAAATGACACGGGGTTTCAAGAGATGTTATCGCTGCGGCAGATCCAACCATGACCAGAGGGATTGCTGGTTCAAAGAAAAAGCATGCAGGCGATGCGGAAAGATGGGACACATTCCACGTGTATGCCGATCTGAAAATAAAAAATCCACTAACGGGAAAAGAATCAATAAGGAAAAGCACAGAAAGGTACAAATGATGACGGACAGTAGCTCCAAAGACCAGAAGAGCGATAGCGACTCCGGGAACAAGAGACTAAGCTCTCTCAAATTACATAATGTAATTGCCAATGAAGATTACCAGACCATTTGGGTTACCCTCATAATAGCAGGGTCCCCAGTTAAAATGGAGCTAGATACAGGATCAGCTCTAACCGTAATAAATCGACGAGATTACGAGAGGCTATTTTCGCATATACCTCTAAAAGACACAACCATTATCTTAAAAACATATACGGGGCAGAAAGTATACCCCAAAGGAAAAATAAAAGGTGCCTGTGGTATACAATGGCAAAGAAATACAAAAGTTGTATTTATACATTCTACAAGATGGTGGTCCACCGTTGTTGGGACGTGAATGGATAAGGAAGATACGTTTAGACTGGCACTCCATTCAGGCACTGACGGTGACCAGTAAGGAAAAAAAAATGATGACATCATACCTGAATGATTAAAAGACATCTTGGCCAACGCCAAAGAAGTGTTTCAAGAGAAACTAGGAACCTTGAAAGGCATCACCGCCTCAATAAAAGTGGAAGATGCAGCAATTCCAAAATTTTTTAAGGCCAGACCGGTGCCATACGCAATACGTCCGGCAGTCGAGGCAGAGCTGGAGAATTTGGAAAAGGCAGGCGTATTATCCAAAATAGATTGGAGCGAATGGGCAACACCCATCGTTCCAGTCATGAAAAAAGCATTGAAAAATAACTCTGAGGAACAGAGAAAAATTCGCATCTGTGGGGACTTTAAGGTGACCGTAAACCCGGTCCTTCACACGGTACAGTATCCTCTTCCGAGGATAGAAGATATTTTCGCCTCACTATCCGGAGGAAAACGTTTCACAAAAATTGACTTGGCACAGGCATATCTACAGATGGAGGTTGAGGAGACCTCTAAAAAGTATCTCACAATAAACACACACAAAGGCCTGTACCAGTACAATCGACTGGTTTTTGGAGTAGCATCAGCTCCAGCTATCTGGCAAAGAGCTATGGAGCAAGTCCTGCAAGGGATTCCGGGGAGTCAGTGTTACCTAGACGACATCCTTATAACAGGAGAAAACGACAACGAGCACCTTGCCAATTTGGAGCAGGTGCTCACTAGGCTGAAAGAACGAGGCCTACGAGCAAATCGCCCCAAGTGCGAATTTTTCCAAAATCAGATATCATATTGTGGCCACATAATTAATAAGGAAGGGTTGCATAAGTCACCTGAAAAAATTGAAGCTGTTATAAAAGCCCCAGCACCTGAAAATGTTTCACAATTGAGGTCATTCCTGGGATTAATAAATTACTATCATAAATTTTTACCGAACTTATCAACTATTCTACACCCTCTTAATGATCTTCTACACACAGGAGTGATTTGGAAATGGAACGAAGACTGTAAACGTGCCTTCCATAAATGTAAAGACTTAATCACATCCGAGAAAGTTTTGGCTCATTACAACCCATCACTACCAATCAGACTGGCGTGCGATGCATCCCCTTATGGCATAGGAGCGGTATTGTCCCATAGATTCCCTGATGGCTCGGAACGGCCGATAGCTTTTGCGTCATGCTCATTGAACTCAGCTGAGCGTAACTATTCCCAGATAGACAGGGAAGCACTCAGCCTGGTATGGGGAGTGAAGAAATTCAACCATTACCTACACGGACAAAAATTTACCTTGCTGACTGACCATCAACCCCTCATCTCCATATTCAACCCTAAGAAAGGTGTCCCCATTATGACGGCACAAAGACTACAGAGGTGGTCCCTTTTTCTAGGGGCACACCAATACAACATTGAATACAAAGGGTCAAAACAGCATGGGAATGCTGACGGGTTATCGCGCCTGCCGTTGCCAATGATAGAAGAGGCACCTACAGTAGACCCAGTAGAGATATTCCACTCTACCATAGTGGAATGTCTACCGGTGACAAATTCTGCCATTGAAAGGGAGACCAGAAATGACCCTACTCTCTCACGGGTCTACGATTTAACAATGAAGGGATGGCCAGCACATGGCGAACCACTGTTGCCAGCATTCTCGCAAAGAAGAGAACAGCTGTCAGTGTGCCGAGGAACCTTGATGTGTGGATCCAGAGTGGTGATTCCACCCAGACTCCAGGATAAAGTGCTAAAGGAGCTTCACGAGGGGCATCTGGGTGGAGTGAAAATGAAGAACCTAGCTAGGGCGTTTGTATGGTGGCCAGGTATCGATGGAGACATCGAAGAAATGACCAAGAGCTGCCTAGGATGCCAGAAGGTCCAAAATGCTCCGCCACAGGCCCCTCTACATCCATGGGAGTGGCCCTCATCTCCCTGGCAAAGGGTGCACATCGACTTTGCTGGTCCATTTATGGACTCAATGTTCTTAATCGCAGTTGATGCACACTCCAAGTGGCCGGAGGTAATAAAGATGTCCTCCACCACCACGGAAAAGACCATCACAGTATTAAGGACCATATTTGCCAGGAATGGGCTGCCGGAACAGATATGTTCTGATAATGGACCGCAATTTGTGTCCGAAGAATTCAGAAAGTTCTTAAAGAACAATGGGGTAAAGCACTACACGTCCGCCCCATACCATCCTGCCGCCAATGGATTGGCTGAAAGGTTTGTCCAGACCTTTAAGAAGGCCATAAAGGCCATGGGTAATGAAGACATAAAACTTCAGCACAAGGTGGATAACTTCTTATTTGCATATAGGAATGCAACACATATGGTTACAAACCAAACTCCCGCCATGATGTTCTACAATAGAAACCTAAGATGCCGGCTGGATTTGGTCAAGCCCAACATCCGAAGGGACGTGGAGAACCGGCAGTTTCAGGGCATGAATGAAAGGCCAACTAGGGCCTTCCAGATAGGCCAACCGGTTTTGGCCCGGGACTACCGTACCGAGAAATGGCAGCCTGGAACTATCTGCACATGACTAGGACCACTGATGTATACCGTGGACATCGGAGAAAGCATAATAAGGCGCCATGCTGACCAAATCATCAAGTCATCCGAAAAGGGACAACCTACACCACCACGCTATACATCTAACGATGAAGTAGAGATACCCATATCTACCTCCGATCCGGTGATACTGGAACCCGATGAACCCGACACTGGCCTTCAAGCCGAATCAGCCTTACCAGAAGAACCTACTACACCACCAGAAACTACTACACCCCCGAGGCGTTATCCGGACCGAGTCAGGAAGCCTCCTGAGAGACTAACTTATAATTAATTAATACAGCAATGTATATTATTTTGCATGTAACATGTAATTAATAATTACTTAAAATATGATGTACTAGTTAGCTAGAAGGGGAGGAATTGTGGTGTATGTGCCTTTAAGAGCAATTGTGGTGTATGTGCCTTTAAGAGCCCCAGGTGTGCGTAATGCCGGTAATTGCCACTTGGGCTATATAAGCCTGTGTATTGTGTATATCCTTTAGAACCCCCCCCCAGACTTGCTTAGTAAATACCTATGAACCAACTCCTGTCTTCAGTGTCTTTATCTACACACGGACACTACAGTACACCCCAGAGGAAAAATAAGGGTGCCTGTCGAATACAACGGCAAGAAAATACGGAAATTGTATCTCTATATACTGCAAAATGGTGGACCACCGTTATTGGGATGTGAATGGATCAGGAAGATAAGCTTAGATTGGCACTCCATTCATGCAATGACGGCGGACGGTAAAAAAGATGAAGACATCACTCCTGGACGATTGTCAACAATCTTAACTAACGCCAAAGAGATATTTCAACAAGAACTGGGCACTCTTAAAGGTGTAACCGCCTCGATAAAAATAGCAGAGAATGCAATTCCCAAGTTTTTCAAAGCAAGACCAGTACCATATGCAATTCGCCCAGCCGTTGAGGCAGAGCTGGAGAATCTGGAGAAGGCAGGCGTGTTGTCTAAAGTCGACTGGAGCGAGTGGGCGACTCCCATCGTTCCTGTCATGAAGAAAACGTTAAGCAATAGTTTGAGGAGCCAAGGAAGGTTCGCATCTGTGGGGACTTCAAGGTGACGGTGAACCCAGTCCTTCACACAGTACAATATCCTCTTCCAAGGATAGAAGACATCTTCGCCTCACTGTCTGGAGGGAAGCGTTTTACAAAAATTGACCTAGCACAAGCATATTTGCAGATGGAGGTTGAGGAATCCTCTAGGAAGTATCTCACGATTAACACTCACAAAGGTCTTTACCAGTATCATCGATTGGTATTCGGAGTAGCATCGGCTCCGGCGATATGGCAAAGAGCGATGGAACAAGTCCTGCAAGGGATTCCGGGGACTCAGTGTTACTTGGACGACATCCTTGTGACAGGTGAAGATGACAGTGAACACCTTATCAACCTAGAACAGGTGCTCACTAGACTACGGGAACATGGGCTACGAGCCAACCGCCCCAAGTGCGAGTTTTTTAAGAAACAGATATCGTATTGTGGCCACGTGATTGATGAAGAGGGGTTACATAAGTCCCCTGACAAAATTAAAGCGGTTGTTAAGGCCCCAGCGCCTGAAAATGTGTCGCAACTGAGGTCATTCCTCGGATTGGTGAATTACTACCATAAGTTTTTGCCGAATTTGTCAACAATTCTGCACCCACTGAACGCCCTGCTATGGACGGGAGTAGCATGGAAATGGAGCAATGACTGTAAGCGGGCCTTTCAGAAGAGTAAGGACTTAATCACTTCAAGAGAAGTATTGGCTCACTACAACCCAGCACTGCCGATTAGACTGGCGTGTGATGCATCTCCCTACGGCATTGGGGCGGTACTGTCACATAAATTCCTTGATGGTTTAGAGAGGCCGATAGCTTTTGCGTCACGCTCGTTAACTTCTGCCGAGCGTAACTACGCCCAGATTGACAGAGAGGCCCTCAGCCTAGTGTGGGGGGTGAAGAAGTTCAATCACTACCTGCACGGTCAAAAATTTACTCTACTAACCGATCATCAACATCTTGTCTCCATTTTCAACCCTCAGAAGGGCGTACCGATAATGACAGCACAACGGCTGCAGAGGTGGTCCCTTTTCCTAGGGGCACACCAATATGACATCGAGTACAAAGGAACTAAACAGCATGAGAATGCTGATGGTTGTCACGCCTACCGTTGCCGACGGTGGAAGAAGAAGACCTTGCAGTGGATCCAATGGAGTTATTCCACTCGACCATAGTCGAATGTCTCCCTGTGACGAATGCAAACATAGAAAAGGAAACACGGAATGACCCGACACTATCACGGGTCTATGATTTAACGGTGAAGGGATGGCCAGCACATGGCGAACCACTGCTGCCAGCATTCTCGCCGAGAAGAGAACAGCTGTCAGTGTGCAGAGGAACCTTTATGTGTGGATCCAGAGTAGTAATTCCATCTAAGTTGATGGATAGAGTGCTCAATGAGCTTCCTGAGGGTCATCTGGGTGGGGTAAAAATGAAGAACTTAGCCAGAGCGTTTGTGTGGTGGCCAGGAATCGATCGAGAAATCAAAGAGATGACCAAGCGCTGTGCAGGATGCCAGAAGGTCCAAAACGCCCCACCACAAGCTCCTCTGCATCCATGGGAGTGGCCCTCATCTCCATGGCAAAGGGTGCACATTGATTTTGCTGGTCCCTTCATGGACTCGATGTTTTTAATTGCGGTGGATGCACATTCAAAGTGGCCAGAGGTAATAAAAATGTCCTCAACCACCACGGAAAAAACTATCACAGTTTTACGAACCATATTCTCCAGGAATGGGCTGCCTGAACAGACTTGCTCTGACAATGGACCACAGTTTGTGCCTGAAGAGTTCCGGAGGTTCTTAAAGAACAATGGTGTTAAGCATTACACATCTGCCCCATATCATCCAGCCACTAATGGATTGGCCGAGAGGTTTGTCCAAACATTCAAGAAGGCTATCAAGGCAATGTGTAATGAAGATATACCCCTACAACATAAGGTGGACAACTTCTTGTTTGCCTACCGGAATGCGACACATGCGGTTACCAACCAAACTCCAACCATGATGTTCTTCAATCGAAGACTACGATGCCGCTTGGATTTGGTTAAGCCAAACGTCCGAAGAGATGTGGAGAACAGGCAGTTTCAGAATATGAATGAAAGGCCGACCAGGAGTTTTAAGATAGGTCAACCAGTTTTGGCCCGGGACTACCGCACTGAGAAATGGCAGCCAGGAACGATTTGTACACGGCAAGGACCTCTCATGTCTACCGTGGATGTTGGAGAGAGCATTGTAAGACGCCATGCTGACCAGATTCTAGAGTCACTGGAAAACGTCAACTCCACACCACGATCTGATACACCTGGCAATGAAATCGACGTACCAATTGCAGCTACCGCAGAACCGGTGATATTGGAAGATGAACCAAACAACGACATTGATCCCGACTCAACATTGCCAGAAGAACCTGATACCCCAAAGAGGCGTTATCTAGGCAGAATCAGGAAGCCTCCTCAAAGACTGAACTTATAATTGCTTAAACTTAACCAATGTATCTAGCAACCGTAATTGTGATTGTAATTAGTTATCATTTAGTTGTTAAATGAATGTTATGTACTGTTTATCTAAAAGGGGAGGAATTGTTGTGTATGTACCTTTAAGAGAATAACTGGTCTCAGACTGCAGTACTGGCAGTGACCACCCCTGCATAAAAGGCGCTAGTGAGCCTCTGTTGTTTTCAGTTCCCGATTAACTTCAATCAGTAAAGACTTGTTTTGTTCAACTCCTGCTGTCCGTGTCTCAATCATTCACGGACATAATAATCACGATGTTGTAAATGTTCTTAATTTTCAATAAAGTATAATATAAAAAACAAAAAGTGGGTAGCACACTCATCTCTAAGTCAGAAGGTTGTAGGTTCAAGTCCCACTCCAGGTATTTGAGCACAAAAATCTAGGCCGACACTCCAGTGCAGTGCTGAGGGAGTGCTACACTGTCGGAGGTGCCGTTTTTCGGAAGAGACGTTAAACCGAGGCCCCGTCTGCTTTCTCAGGTGAACGTAAAAGTTCCCATGGCAGTATTTCGAAGAAGAGCAGGGGAGTTATCCCTGGTGTCCTGGCCAATATTTATCCCTCAATCAACATAACAAAAACAGATTATCTGGTCATTATCACATTGCTGTTTGTGGGAGCTTGTTGTGTGCAAATTGGCTGCCGTGTTTCCCACATTACAACAGTGACTACACTCCAAAAGTACTTAATTGGCTGTAAAGTGCTTTGAGACGTCCGGTGGTCGTGAAAAGCACTGTATAAATGTAAGTCTTTCTTTCCTTAAATGTACCACTAAACTTTCACCTGGATATTTGATGGATGCTTTGCAATTACAAGCACCTCATGCATCTCAGAGACATGACACCTCCAGTACATTTGTCTGTGTGTAATGATGCAAATGCAAGTAATCTCGGGGATGAGGGGATGGACATGAGGAGAGGTTGAGTAGATTGGGACTCTACTCATTGGAGTTCAGAAGAATGAGAGGCGATCTTATTGAAACATATAAGATTGTGAAGGGGTTGGATCGGGTGGATGCAGGGAAGATGTTCCCGATGATGGGTGAAACTAGAACTAGGGGGCATAGTCTTAGAATAAGGGGCTGCTCTTTCAAAACTGAGATGAGGAGGAACTACTTCACTTAGAGGGTGGTAGGTCCATGGAATATGCTGCCCCAAAAAGCTGTAGAAGCTACATCATTACATAAATTTAAAACAGAAATAGACAGTTTCCTAGAAGTAAAGGATATTAAGGGTTACGGGGAAAGGGCAGGAATTTGGACATGAGTCTAGGTTCGGATCGGTCATGGCCCTGTGGGTAGCGGAGCGGGCCCAGGGGCCGTGTAGACTGATCCTGCTCCTATTTCGTGTGTCTAATTCTGTTAGATTCAGGAGATGGTTCTGTAATAGTGGATTGGCAGTTAGGATCAGATCAGCCATGATCTTATTGAATGTCGGAGCAGGCTCGAGGGGCCGATTGGCCTACTCCTGCTCCTATTTCTTATGTTCTTATGTTCTTAAAACCATTACTGTAATTACTTGAACTTCTGATTCATGTAAATGGGTCTAAATATAACAACATAAGAAATAGGAACAAGAGTTGGCCCTTTGAGCTTGCTCCGCCATTCAACAAGATCATGGCTGATCTTCCAACTCAACTCCACCTTCCCACACTATCCCTTAATTCCTTTAGTTCCCAAAAGTTTATCGACCTCTGTCTTGAATATAATCAATGACTGAGCATCCACAGCCCTCTGGGGTAGAAAATTCCAAAGATTCACAACCCTCTGAGTGAAGAAATTTCTCTTCAACTCAGTCCTAAATGGCCGACCCCTTATTCTGAGACTGTGACCCTGTGTTCTAGATTCCCCAGCCAGGGGAAACATTTTCTCACATCAACCCTGTCAAGCTCCTTAGAATTTTATATGTTTCAATTAGATCACCTCTCATTATTCTTAACTCTAAGGAATATAGGCCTAGTCTACTCAATCTCTCCTCATAGGGCAATCCCTTCCCAGGAACCAGTCTGGTGAACCTTCTTTGCACTCCCTCTAAGGCAAGTGTGCCTTTCCTTAGGTAAGGAGACCAGAACTGTATATAATACTCCAGGTGTGGCCTCATCAATGCCCTTTATAATTGTAGTAAGACTTCTTTACTCTTGTACTCTAATCCCTTTGTAACAAAAGCTAACATACCATTTGCTTTCTTAATTGCTTGCTGTACCTGCATGTTAACTTTCTGTGATTCATGTACAAGGACACCCAGGTCCCTCTGAATGCAAACATTTCCCAGTTTCTCACCATTCAAAAAATATTCTGCTTTTCTATTTTTCCGACCAAAGTGGATAGCTTCACACTTCCCCACATTGTATTCCATTAGCCATGTTCTTCAATCAACCTGTCTATATCTCTCTGCAGCCTCTTAGCATCCTCTTCACATATTACTTTCCCACCTAACTTTGTATCATCAGCAAAGTTGGATACATTACACTCAGTCCCTTCATCCAAATCATTAATATAGATTATAAATAGCTGAGGCCCAAACACTGATCCTTGCAGTACCCCACTAATTACAGCCTGTCAATCTGAAAAAGTCCCATTTATTCCTACTCTGTTTTCTGTCCATTAACCAATCCTCAATTCATGCTAATATATTACCCCATACCATGAGGCCTAATTTTGTGTAATAACCTCTTGTATGGCACCTTATCGAATTATTATTTTTGAAAATCTAAATACACGAAATCCACTGGTTCCCCCTTATCCATCGTACTAGTTACATCTTCAAAAAACTCTAACAGATTTGTCAAACACAATTTCCCTTTCACAAAACCATGTTGACTCTGCCTAATCATATTATGATTTTCTAAGTGCCCTGTTACCACATTCCTAATAATAGATTCTAGCATTTTGCCTACGACTGATGTCAGCTAATTGGCCTATAGTTTCCCATTTTTTCTCTTCCTCCTTTCTTAAATAGTGGGGTTATGTTTGTTACATTCAGTGGAAGGTAAAAGAGCATCACAATTGATAGTAGTGAAGGAAGATGTATTCCACCAAGCATGTATTCTGTCTGGATTGGGAAAGCCAGGGTTGTGGGGGGGAAGGGGGTCAGTTAATTTACAACTACAGGCAAAACCCACCAGTCTTGGTACTAAGGCTATTTGTGGTACATTAACACTAATTCACAAATTAACACTTTAACACAATCTTAATTTACACCAGCTAACTAAAATCAATGGCCACAAAAATTCAAAGGCTGTGAGCCTGGTGGTTACGCAACAATTTCTCTTGCACCAGAGTTGGCCGGGTCAGTCGGAGAGCACCTAATTTGCATGGGACTGGCAGCATCAGTACCACTGCGGGCACATCTCTGGTGCCTGCCTGCAGTAGGCAGCTGGAAAATCTCAGCCATTTCCCCTTTGCCCCCTTATATACCGAGGCTAAAAACATTTTTTTTTTTAAATTCTCCTTGCTTTGGGGTCCAGGTTGCGCCCCTCAACTGGATTTCCTAGTGGAGCCCACCTGCACCCACCTGAAGGCTGGCATGACTCATTTCTCTCCGTATACTGGCCTTCAATTAATAGGCCGCATCCCTTCTGAACTGAAGAAGTGGGAACTTTGGGCACAGGGAGTCCTCACCCTCTGCTACGCCTCCTTGACACCATTGGCCCCATAAGGGAAGGGGATAAGTTCTTCGCCGTACAAGGCTGACCGGGTGAGGACCTAGTGTAATCGGGCCCCAGCCTTTTTCTGGTGGATTCCACTGAACTCCTGCTGGAGTTATGATGGGAATCTGGCAGGGCCCTCGAGTAAATTCAGGAACCTGTATTTTTTTCTCTTAATGTCTTTTAGAATATGATAGTTAAAAAGCATGTGTATACCATATAAATGCATGTGGAGGCATCATGCACTAATACTGAGGAACTGAACCCACTTTTCAATTGAAATCATGCTGCACAATGTTAGTAATAAATGTATTAATGGAGTGAAATTGCTTGGTGTTTCTCCCACTCTGCTGCTGCCACTTTGGCTGAAGTTTGGCAGAAACCCTGTTTACACGAGTAACTGGGGTTTCTATCAAACGTCCATTGAAGTTACACTGGCGGAGTGGGAGAAGCTCTGAGGAAATTCACCCCCCAACGTTTTCATTTGCAATTCAGCCAATCATTATTTTAACAATTATTAACCTGCTTGTTAACATCTTCTTTAAAATAGTGCCAAAACATTAATATCCTTTTACAAAATGCAATTTTAACAAAGTTAATTGTGTGTAATGGACCCCTGTGTATTGCATTATATCAGTGCAGTATTCTCAATGCATATAATAGACATGGATCCAAGTAAAATATTGATGCCGAGGAAATAATTACTCTGTTGCAACTGGCACAGTAAAGATATTGGCCCAGATTTTGCGGTCAGCGGCGAAGTTATGGTGCTCGCCGCTGACCTCGAAAAAGCTGCTCACAAACATTTAGCGGGCTCTGTGGTGTCGATTTCACCTTTTGTGACATTAATTTCATTCTGGCGCTGTTTATAGGGGATCTCTGGTGTCCAGCAGGCTAAGCAGCCAATCACATTGAAGAATTCTCACAGACAGCAAACCAGGAAGTAACAAGCAGTTTTTATCATTCACTTTTTATAATTTTAAAGAAAGCAAAATAAAGATTGGGGCATACACATGGGATTAAGGTAGAAACTGAAATATCATAGACAAACATCAAAAAAATAATCTGTTATTTTAAAAATCTATGGCATTTTTATCGTGAAATGGAGAAAATGACACTTCACAAATATAACATTAGTTTTTCAGGGCCAGAGAGGTTGTTCAGTAGTAATTATGATTTAGCATGCTGTTAAAAACTCTGGGGGGAGTTTTCCCAGCCCTGGGGACGCGAGTATGGAGGCAGGACTACCGGGAAAATGGCAGAAACTGGGAGCGGGTACCGACCCCGCTCCCAACACGCCTTGGTGCCATCTTCCCGGGAGGTGGGACCCTGACTTGCGCTGGGACCTGTCTCCTTGAGGCGAGAAGGGGATTAGAGCCAATTAACTGCCTGTTAACAGGTAGTTAACAGGCAGTTTTGAGGCTTTTCGCCATTTTACGCCGGCAATTGCGGGCTTCCCGAGGGCTGCGCACCTCGCCAGGGTCAGCGAGGTGAGCAGTGGGTCTGCGGGGGTGAGAGGGGTCAAAATATCAGCTGTAGAGGTGAGTGATGGGTGCAAGTGTGGACAAGTAAGTATGAGAGGTGAGTGTAAAGTGTTGGAAAAAGTTTCCTTACCTTTGCTTCTTTCTGCAGGCTTCAAACTTTGAGGATCCGGAGGTGCCTCATCTCAATGGCAGAGATGACAGAATGGCTGCTGCATTCTCAGATGCAGCAGCCACCTGCTTTCTGCTGAGGAGAGAGGTCTTGGTGAGCCTTCCGTGCAAGGACTCACCTTAGAACAGAGATTGTCAGTGTTTGACAGCTTCTCAAAGCTGTCAAACGCTGACAATTCATCTGTCAAACATTTTTCGACAGATGAAGCATCATACGCTGACGTCATAGAAACATAGAAGATAGGAGCAGGAGTAGGCCATTTGGCCCCTTGAGCCTGCTCTGCCATTCAATGAGATCATGGCTGATCATCCAAATTCAGTACCCTGTCCCTGCCTTCTCCCCAGATCCCTTGATCCCTTTAGCCTTAAGAAATATATCCAACTCCTTCTTGAATATATTTAATGAATTGGCCTCCACTGCCTTCTGTGGTAGAGAATTCCACAGGTTCACCACTCTCTGGGTGAAGAAATTCCTCCTCATCTCTGTCCTAAATGGCTTACGCCTTATCCTTAGACTGTGACCCCTGGTTCTGGACTTCCCGGCCATCAGGAACATCCTTCCTGCATCTAGTCTGTCTAGTCCTGTTAGAATTTTATAAGTTTCAATGAGATCCCCTCTCATTCTTCTAAACTCCAGCGAGTATAAGCCCAATCGACCCAATCTCTCCTCATACGTCATTCCTGCCATCCCAGGTATCAGCCTGGTGAATCTTCGCTGCACTCCCTCCATGGCAAGAACATCCTTCCTCAGGTAAGGTGACCAAAACTGCACACAATACTCAAGGTGTGGTCTCACCAAGGCCCTGTACAACTGCAGCAAGACATCCTTGTTCCTGTACATGAACCCTCTCGCTACGAAGGCCAACATACCATTTGCCTTCTTAACCGCCTGCTGCACCTGCATGCTTACCTTCAGCGACTGGTGCACAAGGACACCCAGGTCTCATTGCACTTCCCCTTCTCCCAATCTATTGCCGTTCAGATAATAATCTGCCTTCCTGTTTTTGCCACCAAAGTGGATAACCTCGCATTTACTCACACTATACTGCATCTGCCATGCTTCTGCCCAATCACCCAACCTGTCCAAATCATACTGGAGTTTCTCGGCATCCTCCTCACAGCACACACACCCACCCAGCTTTGTGTCGTCTGCAAACTTGGAGATATTACATCTAGTTCCCTCGTCTAGATCATTTATATATATTGTGAATAGCTGGGGTCCTAGGACCAATCCCTGTGGTACCCCACTAGTCACTGCCTGCCACTCGGAAAAAGACCCGTTTATTCCAACTCGTTGCTTCTTGTCTGCCAACCAGTTCTCTATCCAAGTCAATAACTTGCCCCCAATCCCATGTGCCTTAACTTTACACGCTAATCTCTTATGCGGGACCTTATCGAAAGCCTTCTGAAAGTCCAAATACACCACATCCACTGGTTCTCACTTATCTATTCTACCAGTTACATCCTCAAAAAATTCCAGTAGATTAGTCAAGCATGATTTACCTTTTGTAAATCCATGTTGACTTTGTCCGATCCTGTCACTGTTTTCCAAGTGCTCTGCTATTACATCTTTTATAATGGACTCTAGCATTTTCCCCACTACCGATGTCAGGCTTACCGGTCTATAATTCCCCATTTTCTCTCTACCACCTTTTTTGAATAGTGGGGTTACATTAGCTACCCTCCAATCCATGGGAACTATTCCAGAGTCTATCGAATTTTGGAAGATGATGCATCTACTATTTCTAGGGCCACTTCCTTAAGTACCCTAGGATGTAGATTATCAGGCCCTGGGGATTTATCGGCCTTCAATCCCGTCAATTTCGCTAACACCATTTCCCCACAAATACTGATTTCTTTCAGTTCCTCCCTCTCATTAGATCCTATGTTCCCCGACATCTCTGGGAGGTTATTTGTGTCCTGCTTTGTGAAGACAGAACCAAAGTATGTATTTAATTGGTCTGCCATTTCTTTGTTCCCCATTATAAATTCCCCTGATTCTGACTGCAAGGGACCTACGCTTGACTTCACCAATCTTTTTCTCTTCACATATCTATAAAAGCTTTTACAGTCAGTTTTTATGTCCCCTGCAAGCTTACTCTC
This sequence comes from Somniosus microcephalus, assembly GCF_052327205.1. Classification (NCBI taxonomy): domain Eukaryota; kingdom Metazoa; phylum Chordata; class Chondrichthyes; order Squaliformes; family Somniosidae; genus Somniosus; species Somniosus microcephalus. Next base: position 74,141,542 of record NC_140991.1, read on the forward strand.
ATACTCTATATTCCCCCTCTTAATTAATCCCTTTATCCTCCTTTGTTGAATTCTAAACTGCTCCCAATCCTCAGGTTTACTGCTTTTTCTGGCCACTTTGTACGTCCTCTCCTTGGATCTTATGCTATCCCTAATTTCCCTTGTTAGCCACGGTTGAGTCACCTTTTTTGTTTTATTTTTATGCCAAACAGGGATGAACAAATTCCGTAGTTCATCCATGCGATCTTTGAATGTTTGCCATTGCCTATTCACCGTCAACCCTTTGAGTAACATTCCCCAATCAATCCTACCCAACTCGCGCCTCAGACCATCGTAGTTTCCTTTATTTAAATTTAGGACCCTAGTCTCTGAGTCAACTACTTCACTCTCCATCTTAATGAAGAATTCTATCATATTATGATCGCTCCAACCCAAGGGGCACAACAAGATTGCTAATTAATCCTTTCTCATTACATAATACCCAGTCTAAGATGGCCTGATCTCTAGTTGGTTCCTCAACATATTGGTCCAGGAAACCATCCCGTATACACTCCAGGAATTCCTCCCCCACAGTATTGTTACTAATTTGGTTAGCCCAATCTATATGTAGATTAAAGTCACTCATGATAACTGCTCTGCCCTTATTGCACCTATCTCTAATTTCCCGTTTAATGCCATCCCCAACCTCCGCATTACTGTTTGGAGGTCTGTATACCACTCCCACTAACGTTTTCTGCCCCTTGGTATTTCTCCGTTCTACCCATACAGATTCCACATCATCAGAGCTAATATTCTTCCTCTCAATTTTGTTAATCCCCTCTTTAACCAGCATTGCTACCCCACCTCCTTTTCCTTTTTGCCTATCTTTCCTGGATATTGAATACCCCTGGATGTTGAGTTCCCAGCCTTGGTCACCCTGGAGCCATGTTTCCGTAATCCCAATCATATCATATCCGTTTACCTGTATTTGCACTGCTAATTCATCCACCTTATTACGAATGCTCCTCGCATTAAAACACAAGGCCTTCAGGCTTGTTTTTTTTAACACTCTTACACCTTTTAGAATTATTATTTACTGTGGCCATGTTTGATTTACACCCTTGATTTCTCTGTCTGCCACCTTTGTTTTTCTCCTACCCGTCTTTTGCGTCTGTCCTTGTTTTCCTTTCCTCCGTCTCCCTGCTCAGTTTCCCAACCCCCTGCCATTTTAGTTTAAACCCTCCCCCAGAGCACTAGCAAACACTCCCCTTAGGACATTGGTCCTGGTCCTGCCCAGGAGCAAACCGCCCAGTTTGTACTGGTCCCACCTCCCCCAGAACCGGTTCCAATGTCCCAGGAATTTGAATCCCTCCCCATTGCACCATTCCTCTAGCCACGTATTCATCTGAAATATCCTTCTATTTCTACACTGACTAGCACGTGGCACTGGTGGCAATTCTGAGATTACTACCTTTGAGGTCCTATTTTTTAATTTACCTCCTAACTCCCTATATTCAGCTTTTAGGACCTCATCCCATTTTTTACCTATATCGTTGGTACCTATATGCACCACGACAACTGGCTGTTCACCCTCCCCTTCCAAAATGTTCTGCAGCCGTTCTGAGACATCCTTGACCCTTGCAGCAGGGAGGCAACATACCATCCTGGAGTCATGTTTGCGGCCGCAGAAATGCCTATCTATTCCCCTTACAATAGAATCCCCTATTACTATAGCTCTCCCACTCTTTTTCCTCCTGTCCTGTGCAGCAGAACCACCCTCGGTGCCAGGAAGTTGGCTGCTGCTGCCTTCCCCTGATAAGCCATCCTCCCCAACAATATCCAAAGCAGTATATCTGTTTGAGAGGGGGATGGTCATAGGGGACCCCTGCACTACCTGCCTGCACCTACTACTCTGCCTGGTGGTCACGCATTCTCTTCCTGCCTGTGCAGCCTTTACCTGTGGTGTGAACTCCCTAAACGTGTTATCCACGACGTCCTCAGCATTGCGAATGCTCCAGTATGTATCCACTAGCAGCTCCAGCGCCACAATGCGGTCTGTTAGTAGCTGCAGCTGGATACACTTCCCGCACACATGGTCGTCAGGGACACAGGAAGTTGTTGTATCCGTGTGTTAATGGAGACACGGAATGCAGGAGTTGGTTTAACAGGTGTTTACTGAACAAAGTCTGGAGGTGAACTAAAAGATACAAGACGCTATACAGGCTTATATACCTGAGTGGTCACTACCGGTATTACAGTACACATGGGCTCTTAAAGGTACATACACTACAATTCCTCCCCTTTTAGATAATTAGTACATAACATTTTAAGTAATCATTAATAAACATGTTTACAAGAACAATAATCTACACATTTGCTGCAGTTAATCAATTATAAGTCAGTCTCTCTGGAGGCTTCCTGACTCGGTCCGGATAACGCCTTGGTGGTGTAGTAGTTTTCGGTGGTGTAGTAGGTTCTTTTGACAAGGTCGATTCGGCTTGAATGCCAGTGTCGGGTTCATCTGGTTCCAGTATCACCGGATCGGAGGTAGATACTATGGGTATCTCTGCTTCATCATTAGGCATATAGAGTTGTGGTGTAGGTTGTCTCTTTTCGGATGACTCTATGATCTGGTCAGCATGGCGCCTTATTATGCTTTCACCAATGTCCACAGTATACATCAGCGGTCCTAGTCGTGTGCAAATAGTTCCAGGCTGCCATTTCTCGGTACGGTAGTCCCGGGCCAAAACTTGTTGACCTATCTGGAAGGTTCTAGTTGGCCTTTCATTCATGCCTTGAAATTGCCGGTTCTCTACATCCCTTCTGATGTTTGGCTTGATCAAATCCAGCCGGAACCTTAGTCTTCTATTGAAAAACATCATGGCGGGAGTTTGGTTTGTAACCACATGTGTTGCATTCCTGTACGCAAACAAGAAGTTATCTACCTTATGTTGTAGATTTATGTCTTCATTACCCATGGCCTTTATGGCCTTCTTGAAGGTCTGGACAAACCTTTCAGCTAATCCATTGGTGGCGGGATGGTATGGGGCGGACGTGTAGTGCTTAACCCCATTGTTTCTTAAGAACTTCCTGAATTCTTCGGACACAAATTGCAGTCCATTATCAGAACAGATCTGTTCAGACAGCCCATTCCTGGCAAATATGGTCCTTAATACTGTGATGGTTTTTTCCCGTGGTGGTGGAGGACATCTTTATTACCTCCAGCCACTTGGAGTGTGCATCAACCGCGATTAAGAACATTGAGTCCATAAATTGACCAAAGTCGATATGTACCCTTTGCCATGGAGATGAGGGCCACTCCCATGGATGTAGAGGGGCTTGTGGTGGGGCGTTTTGGACCTTCTGGCATCCTAGACAGCTCTTGGTCATTTCTTCGATGTCTCCATCGATACCTGGCCACCACACAAACGCTCTGGCTAGGTTCTTCATTTTCACTCCACCCAGATGCCCCTCGTGAAGCTCCTTTAGCACTTCATCCTGGAGTTTGGGTGGAATCACCACTCTGGATCCACACATCAAGGTTCCTCGGTACACTGACAGCTGTTCTCTTCTTTGCGAGAATGCTGGCAACAGTGGTTCGCCATGTGCTGGCCATCCCTTCACTGTTAAATCGTAGACTCATGAGAGAGTCGGGTCATTTCTCGTTTCATTTTCAATGGTAGAATTTGTTACTGGTAGACATTCCACTATGGTTGAGTGGAACATCTCCACTTGGTCCACTGTAGGTGCCTCTTCTACCGTTGGCAACGGTAGGCGTGATAACCCGTCAGCATTCCCATGCTGTTTTGATCCATTGTATTCTATGTCATATTGGTGTGCCCCTAGGAAAAAGGACCACCTCTGTAGCCTTTGCGCTGTCATAATGGGAACGCCCTTTTTAGGGTTGAATATGGAGACGAGGGGTTGATGGTCAGTCAACAAGGTAAATTTTTGTCCGTGCAGGTAATGGTTGAATTTCTTCACTCCCCACACCAGGCTGAGTGCTTCCCTGTCGATCTGGGCATAGTTACGCTCAGCTGAGTTCAATGAGCGTGACGCAAAAGCTATTGGCCGCTCCGAGCCATCAGTGAATCTATGCGATAATACCACTCCTTCGCCGTAAGGGGATGCATCGCACGCCAGTCTGATTGGCAGTGATGGTTTGTAATGAGCCAACACTTCCTTGGACGTGATCAAGCCTTTGCATTTATGGAAGGCACGTTTACAGTCTTCGCTCCACTTCCAAATTACTCCCGTTTGTAGCAGTGCGTTAAGAGGGTGCAGAAGAGTTGACAAGTTCGGTAAAAATTTATGATAGTAATTTATCAATCCCAGGAACGACCTTAATTGTGAGACATTTTCAGGTGCTGGGGCTTTTATGACTGCTTCAATTTTTTCAGGTGACTTATGCAACCCTTCTTCGTTAATTATATGGCCACAATATGATATTTGTTTCTGGAAAAATTCGCACTTGGGGCGATTTGCTCGTAGATCCCGTTCTCTCAGCCTAGTGAGCAACTGCTCCAAATTGGCAAGGTGCTCGTTGTCATTTTCTCCTGTTACAAGGATGTCGTCTAGGTAGCATTGAGTCCCCGCAATCCCTTGCAGGACTTGCGCCATAGCTCTTTGCCAGATAGCTGGAGCTGATGCTGCTCCGAAAACCAGTCGATTGTACTGGTACAGGCCTTTGTGTGTGTTTATCATGAGATACTTTTTAGAGGCCTCCTCAACCTCCATCTGTAGATATGCCTGTGCCAAGTCAATTTTGGTGAAACGTTTCCCTCCGGATAGTGAGGCGAAAATATCTTCTATCCTCGGAAGAGGATACTGTATCATGTGAAGGACCGGGTTTACAGTCACCTTGAAGTCCCCGCAGATGCGAATTTTTCTCTGTTCTTCAGATTTATCATTATTCAACGATTTCTTCATGACTGGGACGATGGGTGTTGCCCACTCGCTCCAATCTACCTTGGATAACAAGCCTGCTTTTTCCAAATTCTCCAGCTCTGCCTCGACTGCTGGACGAATTGCGTATGGCACCGGCCTTGCCTTAAAAAACTTGGGAATTGCCGCATCTTCCACTTTTATTGAGGCGGTGACGCCTTTCAAGGTTCCTAGTTCCTGTTGAGACACTTCTTTGGCATTAGCCAAGATGTCTTTTAATCGTTCAGGTATGACGTCATCCTCATTTTTTTTCTTACTGGTCAGTTTCAGTGCCTGAATGGAGTGCCAGTCTAAACGTATCTTCCTGATCAATTCACGTCCCAACAACGGTGTACCACCATCTTGCAGAACGTATAAATACAACTTCTGTATTTCCTTGCCGTTGTATACAACAGGCACCCTTATTTTCCCTCTGGGGTATACTTTCTGCCCCGTATATGTCTTCAAGATAATGGATGTGTCTTTCAAAGGTATATGCGGAAATAGCCGCTCGTAATCCCGTCGACTTATGACAGTCAGAGCTGATCCTCTATCTAGCTCCATTTTAACTGGGGACCCCGCTATCGTGAGGGTAACTCAAATGGTCTGGTAATCTTCTTTGGCAATTACATTATGTAATTTGAGACAGCTTAGCCTCTTGTTTCCGGAGTCGCTATCGCTCTTCTGGTCTTCGGAGCTACTGTCTGTCATCATTTGTACCTTTCTGTACTTTTCCTTATTGATTTTTTTTCGGTCAGTGGATTTTTTGCTTCCAGATCGGCATACACGTGCAATGTGTCCCATCTTTCCGCATTGCCTGCATGCTTTGTCCTTGAACCAGCAGTCCCTCTGGTCATGGGTGGATCTGCCACAGCGATAACATCTCTCGAAACCCCATGTCATTTCATGGGTGCCGAAGTCCTGTGGCTTTTGCTGTATCTCTGCAGCTCCTCTTGCTGCTGCTTCATATGATACAGCCACACTGAAAGCCTTGTCCAGTGTCAAATCTTTCTCAGAAAGTAGCCTTTTCTGTGTTCCTTCACTTAGGAGACCGCAGACGAATTTTTCTCGTAGAGAATCTGCCAGTCCTGCCCCGAATTGGCAGTGCTTGGACAGCTTTCTTAATTCGGTGAGGTAATCAGCGTTACTTTCATTCTTGTGCTGCTTCCTCCTGAAGAATTTGAATCGTTCCGCTATCAGCAGCGGTGTTGGGTTTAAGTGCTCCTGTAGGGTATCAACAATCTCCTTAAAATTCTTGTCCATCAGTTTGGCTGGAGTGATTAAGTTTCGTAACAGCCCGTATGTCATTGCGCCCATCAGATTTAGAAGTACCGATGCCTTTTTATCATCCTCTACTTCATTCGCTGTGCAATATACCTCCACTCTTTCCACATATGTGGTCCAATCCTCTATATCACTATCGAAAGCAGTAATATTGCCAGTCTTAGGCATCCTGAAAATCAAAAATGGCGCCTCCCGCACTTTCCTTTCTTCCCTGCCGAGAAAAAAATGGCGTCTCCTGCGCTTTCCTGCTGCTGCCGCTGCTGACAATGCTGTTCTCCGCAGTTTTTATTTACACAGATATTTTTAATAGTTGGAGACTCGTTCCTGCCGGACTCTCTGGGACTTTTCCCTCCCTCTGCTTGGTCCGAATGCCGACCTGCTTTGCAGCGCCGGCCATCTCCCGAGTGCTCCACCCTCCATCTCTGTTTGCCTCCGCCTTCCGACTCGCTGCTTGGCCCCGCTGCAGAGCCACCCAATCGAGTCCCAGCCCGCCGCCCAGGAAGGATTAGTGCAGTACCTGCCACCAGCCCGGCTAGCTGGTGAAACCACAGTTTTTTTTTTTCTTCGACCTTCGTCTGAGGAATCGATCTCCTTGAGGTGCTGCCGAATTGCAGTTAAGTCCGTTTCCAATTCATCGCCACTGTTGTATCCGTGTGTTAATGGAGACATGGAATGCAGGAGTTGGTTTAACAGGTGTTTACTGAACAAAGTCTGGAGGTGAACTAAAAGATACAAGACGCTATACAGGCTTATATACCCGAGTGGTCACTACCGGTATTACAGTACACAGGGGCTCTTAAAGGTACATACACTACAGAAGTGTCCCTGATTTCCCACATAGCGCAGGAGGAGCATACCACGGGGCCGAGCTCTCCTGCCATGACTTGCCCTTTAATTAATTCAAATTAAATTAAATCAAATCAATCCCACCAATTACACTACAATTAAATGATATACTGAAGGGCCCTTGTTTACCAGCAGTCCCCGCTACATCACAGACACCTTAGAAAGTATAAACCACAAAATTTAAGTTTGGAAGAAAGCGAGAAAGAGAGAAATACTCACCAACCAACCACTTAGCTGCTTTCTGGTGATGTCACACTTCGATTACTTTTTACTTCTCTCTCTCCTCTCAGTGAGTTCAGGCCCCTCTCTGACCCCGCTCTTTATTTACTCACCTCTGCTCCGGTTCCCGGCTCGGTCCACTCCTCCTTGGCTGCTCACAGTGAGTTCAGGCCCCTCTCTGACCTCGCTCTTTATTTACTGGCCTCTGCTCCGGTTCCCGGCTAGGTCCGCTCCTCCTCGGCTGCTCACTGAGTTCAGGCCCCTCTCCGACCGCGCTCTTTATTTACTGGCCTCTGCTCCGGTTCCCGGCTAGGTCTGCTCCACCTCGGCTGCTCACAGTGAGTTCAGGCCCCTCTCTGACCGCGCTCTTTACTTACTGGCCTTGGCTTTCCCTCAGTTGGCCAGTAAGCCCGCAGGGCTCCAACATGTATCCATTGATAAAATCCAGCCCTCAGTTACACCTCATTCAACAAGGCTTAACTTTTTCAAGGGTTTTTACAGTGAGAATAGGGAGTAAAAAGCGGAAATACACGTCAATTCAGTGATTTCTAATTTATTTCCATCTGCGAAGACTGCAACAGTGCACCTTGTGGAGGAGCAGGGTATCACTGACAGTAACTTCAGGATTTCTGCATTTAAATGTCCATGTGTGGACTCCAGAAGTTGCTGTCAGTTTTACACAGTAATGACGGCGAAGGCTAACAATTTCGCCGTCATTACAACTGCAAATTCCGGGCCATTGTTTGTATAAATATATTAATGACCCAGGAGAAAAGAGTAAAATATATAATTGCATATTTTATACCATAACATCTACAATTAAAAGGCAACATGCTGAAGTCTTCCCACCTACAGATGAAGTGGGATTGTGAGACTAGGATCAGGGGGTGAGGAAAAGATTACACTGGCAATTAAGATTCAAACAACAGTAAAACATTAATTTAAACATTATAATATTGCATCAGTGAGTTATATTTTAGTATGATTTGTATATTTAAACATTGTAGCTGTTTTATTCACAGATTTACAAAGTACTGACTGCTGAGGTTTCTGAGGACCCAGCAGACACTTCAGTAATAGGCTCCATAGCCCCACAAAAATATCTAGAGAGGGCTTTAAACAGCTTTCAATGACAACTTCCTGGCGCAACATGGAGGAGAATAGCTGGTTTCACACCAATGTGGTGAGTAGATTGACTAAGAAGACAACCTGTTCTGCCATCTGTGCCGAAACAATTGCATAATGTTATGCAATCAGACCATACCAGACTGCACACTGGGGTAGACATTGTAAATGACTTGATTAAGCAGGTGCTTAGCCCTCTCTAGCAGGCTGTTGGCTAATGGAAGGGGTATTGAATGGTCAGCATCTGTGCCTTATGACTGAGTCATCTTGTGCTCTGTTGATGCAGACTCAGTGATAGACTAATATGGTAAGAATGTGTGGTAATGTGGTTGAGCCCAATCAAACAGGTGCAAAGCATTGGTTCGGCCACAGTTAGCGCACTGTGTGCCGTTTTGGATGTTCTAAGAGTCACCTCAGGCTTCAAAGGCTCAAGGGGAACCACCCCAACAACTAGTTGTTCAAACTAACTCAACCTGATCTTAGTCAGGTAGCATCTTCCAGAAGTAGCAGATTGGGAGCTACAACAAATAAATTAGCTGGCACACAGTGTTACTAGTTGCAGTTAAATTTAATTGATTTTCTGGCTCCTTTGGGTGAATGTTTTTGTATAAATTTTCAACTTTTGGGAGTAGGATGATGGTAGGGGACCTTTAGACTTCTGTCTTATGATGGTAATTGTGAGCTGTCTTTGACAGTGATGGACTTTGGTGTCAGGGAGAACAGGTAGGTGCAAAGTAACTTTATGTGGTGTGTCAGCCTTCATTCATTGAAAGCGCTGGGCTATAAATTTTATATTTCTCTGGCTGTGTCTATTGACTCTCCCCTTCCCATGTACTCTGCTGATGCTGTCTGGAGGGAGGTCCTTCCCCATCTCTTTTGAAAGCAGCAAGCTTTTCTTCATTGTGATATTATGTAGTATGCAGCAAGCAACTATGGTTCTGGAGTCTTTCACTGGGCTGTATTGCAGGGCTCCCCAAATTTATTTATGCACCTAAAATGAGACTTGAGAATTGCTATAGTCTGCTCAATTACACTTCTTATAGTTGCATGAGCCTCATTATATCGGTTGTCTCCCTCTGTGTCTGTGGAAACCTTACTGGTGTTATTAGCACCCCACCTACCAGCACTGTGGGAGTACTATCACCACATGGACTGCTCTGTGAAGCTGTCAAACACTGACATTCTCTTTAGTTTGATGAGTCTTTGTGTTGAGGACTCATCAAACCTTTCAAATTTGTAAATTTCACATGACTATTGGAACGGAGGTTCCAACAGCCATTCTGTGAAATTGACCAGCAGGACATCGGCACTCCCAATCCACCACGGCTAAAGGCTGTATGAAGAAAACAAGGTAAGTGAACACTTTTTTAAACTTATCACTCACCTTGCATGCTTACCACTCCACACTTGCACCCATCACTCACCTCTACACCTTACTTCCAGGTGCCTCCGACCGCCGCAGATGTCCTCCATGTCTCCTCCAACCCAGCAGGGTTCTCCGAGGTCGGGAAGCCTTCACCTGTGAAGGTAAAATAGCACTAATCCTTTTTTCTGCCTGTTAACTATCTATCTGTTAACAGGCAGTTAAAAGGATTAAATGCCTTTCCCACCTCCAGGAGACAGGACCCGAAGCTGCACATCATCCCACCTCCTGGTTTACCGGCTGTCCCGCCTCCATGCCCACCTCCTCGGGGCTTGGAAAATCCAGCCCATGGTTTTGAGTCATAAGAGCTTGTAAGGTAGATTGTTGCATGATGAAAGCATCATGAAAACTTCTTGAATATTGGGCATTCATGTGCAAGATAAGGTGGTTGGTATTGCACACTAGCTGTACATTAATAGAATTAAAGCCTTCTGATTCATAAAATTGAGGAGGTTGTCATCTGGGGCTCTGAATGCCACTTGTGTTCCATCATTTGCTCCTTGCACCTGTGGGAACCCTGCTAATTTGTAGAACTGGATAGCTCTCTTTCTTTTTCTGGTTCCCTTAGGAAGAATATCAGTTGTGTAGCCCTCTCAAAGAGAGTCTCCGTCACCTTCTTTATACAGTGGTAAGCTTTTGTCTAACTAATGTAGCAAAGGTCACCAGAAGATGCTTGGAAGGATCTAGTGGCAAAGAAATTCAAGGCAGTAGTGACCTTGACTGTCACAAATGATGCTATTCCCTGATGGTCTATAAACCCTGGTGAGGAGATATTTGCATACGTGGAACAAATATCTTCCATCTCCCATCCCTATCAAAGGGATCATGTTGGGAATTTCGTGTCCCCAGTCCAAAGCTGTACTTTTTACTGAGTTGACCAAAAGTAGCAGCAAGAAAATTGACAGAACTGACAAAATAGCAAACAGTCAATAATCAGGAAAAGTAACACCAACCTTCAGCAGCAGGAAACAAAATGGCCTTCTCCACGCAGTATCTGCCTCAGGGTACCTTATTGGTGCTCCTAGTTCCGCTTATATAGTGGCGGCAATAATTTGGGCAGGAGGGCTTGGAGAAAATGGGTTGGAAAGGTTAGCCATGTCCACTTGACCCCATTTAAATGTGGTCGAGTAGATTCCCGGTGGGTCTTAAAGGGAACCAGTTAATTTTTTGGGGAGGAAAATTTTGGTGCAATGTTAGACAGGCATTTTTGTGGCATTACGCATTACCAGCCCATTTTACACCTAAATCTGCCCAAATACAGATGGTAGTTCACAGAGCAAGACAGCCCATGTTGTCATTTGCAGCTTAAGTCCCATTTTACATCTCTTGGCGTCACATTCATTTGCATTTATTACAAAGTAACATATATCATCAACACACCTCATACTTGGGTCACTGCAGATGTCAATTTTAAAAGTTCCATCTAATTTCTGATTGAATATAAAAGAAAAAAAAGAAAGACTTGCATTTCCACAGCACCTTTGACAACCTCCGGATGTCCCGAAGCGCTTTACAGCCAATGAAGTACTTTTGAAGTGTAGTCACTGTTATAATGTCGGAAACGTAGCAGCTAATTTGTGCACAGCAAACTCCAATGTGATAACAACCAGATAATCTGTTTTCGTTATGTTGATTGAGGGATAAATATTGGCCAGGACACTGGGGATAACTCCCCTGCTCTTCTTCGAAATAGTACGATGGGATCTTTTATGTCCACCTAAGAGAGCAGACAGGGCCTTGGTTTAACATCTCATCCGAAAGACAGCACCTCTGACAGTGCAGCACTCCCTCAGCACTGTACTGGAGTGTCCACTTAGATTTTGTGCTCAGGTCTCTGGAGTGGGACCTGAACCCACAACCTTCTGACTCAGAGGTGAGAGTGCTACCCACTTTTTTTTAAATTAATATACTTTATTGGACATTAAGAACATTTACAACATCGTGATCATTACATTGTATGATACAAATCAATTCCGCCGCTCTGCACAGCCATTCCGCCACCACAGTTTAACATCAAAACCTGAAGTTTAATTTGTCACCTGTAACATATATTAATCGATTGTACTTTAAAAATTGGTTGTAAAATACTGTCCTTAAATTCCTTTCTGAATAAAACATCCACAGAGCCTTATAGCCCTATAATCTTTTAGCTTATATTTAAAATACTCTTTTAGATTGATTCTCCTCCCCTTAAAAAACAGAGCATTCCTTCTTTGCACAATCACGAATCTAGCCAAACTGAACATTAAATTAATTGCCGCTCCGCTAGACTCGGGCAGACTCTCCTGCAATCCCCATCTCAAAATTGAGTCCCACGGGATTCCCATTCTCGCTCTTCGGTCCCCACCCAGCAAAAAAGCTTCACACAACTGTCGAACATAGTACTTAAAATCATTTAACTGCGGACATAACACCAGTAAATGGGACAGAGTCTCATCCCGTGTCCCACACATTGGGCAAGTTGTCGCCTCCACTCGTCCAATCTTGTACAAGGCCGTCATGGTAAAAATCCGATGATGAGCCAATTTGAAGTCCAGTTCAATCCATTCTGGACATTTAAAATTTGCCCACACTCCCTTCCAAATCCTGTTGAAGTCCAGCTGTGGGTATATACTCTGCCAAAACTCCTGACCAGCAAGTGTCTTGAATCTCCATTCTCTAAATACCTCATAGAAATCTCAAGTATTACAGTTGTCAAATTGGACCAACTCTCCCCCTTTCTCCAGTACAAAGCTTGGAAAAGCAGGACGCATTTTACTTCCTTTGGAGATTTCCGCATTTATTTCTTCCATCCAATCCTGTGGCATTGCCCTCACAATCTTCTCATACATGATCCCTATTGATTTTTCCTCTACCTCCTGATCCTCCTCCCACACCATGTCCCTCACTATCGCTTCCGGCAACCAACCTGGAATTACCTCATATAATACATCTTTCACAGATATAATCCCAGCTTTTATAAAAGCTTGATTAAATAAAACCTCTCCTTCGATGTTGACCCACCTGTTCAAATATAAGGGCTGTTCTAAAAATTCCTCAGCCCCCTTGGGCATAAACTGCACACATTTTAAAAATTGGGCCCAAGTCTCTACAACTCCCTTATAAAACCTAGGGAGAAGTTTAATCGATTTCAAAAACATATTATTGCATTCCATATACAATATCCCCTGCCCTCCTATCCCACTTCATTTTAAAAAATGCTCAAAACAACTCTTCCAAAAAACTTGTATTTGACTTCTAAAGAAAACTCTTCACCCATTTGATTCTAAAGGATTTTTTCTTCAAATCAATATCTGGGAAATTGAGTCCTTCCTGATTTCTCCATCCAATGATGGTATTGTAAGCCACCAAGGCTGGTTGCCCTTCCCATAAAAACCTCACACAAGCCTCTCGGATGGACTTTTCCGCCCACTCAGGAATATCCTCCACCATCAATAAGTACCATAGCTTAAATAGCAGGAGAGCAGACACCACTGTCGTTCTTCCTTGCACTTTCAACCACCTTCTTTCCCATCTTCCCAAAATATTTTTAATTTTCATAACCATCGGTTCCCAATTTAATCGATCCACTTCATCGCTGTCTTTCTTGCACCCCATATGCACCCCCAGAACTTCCAAAACCTCCACCACCTTAAAGGGACATCCCCCCAACTATTCCCCCCTACCCCTCCCTGCAACCAGGCATTGGGACTTACTATAATTTACTCTGGCTCCTGAAGCTCTACAATATTCCTCCACTATGTAGTGTCCGAGTATAAATAATACACGGACTGCAGGAGAACAATAATAACAGGTATTTACTAAACAGAGGGTACTCTTTTATTTGGACCCAAAAAAAACCAATTTGACTGTAAATAAACAAAAGTTCAACTAAAGCTTAACAAATCAAATTAAAATTTGGTTTTCCGTGTTGATGATGCACTCCAGTCCCCGCGGCGCCCACCGGTCGCGGAAATACTCAAGCGCACCGGCGGACACCGCGTGCTCCATCTCCAGGGCCACCCGGGCGCGAACATGGCCGCGGAAGAGAGGCAGGCAATCCGGCTGGACGACCCCCTCGACCGCCCGCTGCCTGGACTAATTGATGGCTCTTTTAGCCAGGCCCAGGAGCAGGCCCACAAGGAGGTCCTCCAACCTGTCCGCTCCCCTCCGCACCGGGTGACCGCAGATCAAGAGCGTGGGACTGAAGTGCAACCAAAAATCGAGGAGCAGCCCCTTCAAGTAGTGAAAGAGGGGCTGCAACCTCTCACATTCCATATAAACGTGAAACACGGACTCTTCCAGGCCGCAAAAAATGCAGGCGGCCTGGGAGTCCGTGAACCTACTTAAAACCTTATTGCACGGGACCGCTCCGTGCAACACCCTCCAGGCCAAGTCCCCGATAGAACAAGGGAGGACTCCTGCGTAGAGAGCCCTCCACTGGGGACCTCCGCCACCGCCAGTCGGCAAGACGCCACGCCAAGGCGTGTCCGGACGGTAGACGAAAATAGCAAAGTGGAGAGTGTGCAGGAGCAGCCTGTACAGGAAACCCCTCCGCGTGGAATGAAAAGGCACGGAGGGTATTTCCTCGAGACGGCTCAAGTTGTGAGGCGCCGGTTCCCGAGGGGAGTTTCGGGGCCGGGCGCCGATGAGGAATTCCGTCCGAACGGGGGTAAGCTCGGACGGGATCGCCCCACGTGCTTGAGCCGCCTCGATACACCTAGTGGAGTCGGGGCCCAGTGCCGCTTTCACCGATTCGATGGCTTCGACCGCGAGCCGGACGTTGGCCCAAGACAGGCGCCGCGCCAGCTCCTCCAGCGCCATCCAGCCCGCTCCTCCGCCATCGAGCAGGTCCCCGACTCTGGTCACCTTGCCAAGCACAGCCCTGCCCTCTGCCAGCCGCCCGAACCCGCGTTCATGGAGGTGCGGATTCCTGAGCAGCGGCTCCCGAAGGAGAGCCGCCGCTCCTGACGGGGGAGAGCTCCGCCTGGAAGCGACGTAGTTCCAAACTGTGGTAAACCACTTTTATCGTTACACTATAGCTATCACTGTTGTATTGTTATCACCGTTATCACTGTTGTATCACGATACGAGGTCGCCTCTTGTCGCGCTGTTATACCTGGGCTGACCACCTCCGACTCCGCCCATGGCTCCACCTACCTGCCCAGGTATAAAGGTAGTCGACTGGCTGGTATTCCTCCTTGTTGGACCCGATCACCCACGAGGGTGGGCTCTGTTATTTAGTCAATAAAAACCTTTAGTTACGTTCCTAACTCGTCGCTTTTTATTGGACGAATTGATAGGTATATCAATTTTATTGACTAAATTTTAAAGATGTCTACTACTGGCCAGCCAGAAGCACAGCCACACCAGCCGGCTTGGCTGCAAGCCCTCAAACCACCGTACCTGGATCTAAACCCACAGGCAGCAAACGCAGCCCTCAACTTCAAACACTGGCTGGACTGCTTCGAATCCTACCTGGAAGAATCCGGCGCCCCGCAGAGATCCAAACTAAGACTTCTGAACGCCCAAGCGAGCCCGAGAGTATACGCACTCATACAGGACATGACTACGTACGAGGCCGCTATCAACCTACTGAAACAGCAGTACCGCAGCCCGGTAAATTACATGTACTCCAGGCACCTCCTAAGATCCCGCCCGCAACAGCCAGGAGAGTCTGTAGCTGAATTTTTACGGGCGCTAAGAGCACTCGGCAGGAACTGTGACTTTAAAGCGGTGACGGCTGTTGAAAATACGGAGGATAATATCCGCGATGCCTTTGTGAAAGGCCTACGGTCCGACTACTCACGGCAAAGACTGCTTGAAGCTAAAGACCTCGACCTGGACAAAGCTGAAGCCCTCGCTCTCTCCCTGGAGGTGGCCCATCAGGACCAGGAGGCGTTTTCCAGGTACTGCTCGCGACCCTGGGACTCGGGCCCGACCCCTACCGCAATACCCTTCGCAGCGCCGCCCCCGGGACCTACCTCAGCGTCGGCGTCCCGGACCCGACCGGGCCCGCCACCCCCGGTACCGGCTCCGACATCGGGCACCCGCGATCGGGCCGCCGGCTGCTTCTTTTGCGGCCAGGAGAAGCACCCGAGGTCGCGCTGCCCAGCCAGGAACTCTACCTGCACAACCTGCAGGAAGAAAGGCCACGTCTCTAAGGCCTGCAGGAGCGGATCTTCGGAGGCCAGCAGTGCCTCATGCGAACTGTGGGGGCGGCCATCTTCTTTCACGGCAACTGAGGCCAGTATCCCCACACGTGAGTCATGGGGGCGGCCATCTTTGATCAAGGCAACCGACCCCAATAGTGCCTCATGTGAGTTATGGGGGCAGCCATCTTCTCCGCCATTTTGTCCTACCTCGTGGGAGACGCCATTTTACCCACCACGCCCGACTGCCACCGGGCCCCCGGACCCGACGACCGCCTCGCCCGCAGACGACAACGACTCGCTTACCTACACGCTAGCCTCCGTCACTCTGGATCAAGCCCGCCCACACCACCTGTCCAAGTCGATGATGGACATCAAAGTAAACGGCCACGCCACGACCTGCCTGTTCGACAGCGGAAGCACGGAGAGCTTCATCCACCCAGACACGGTGAGCCACTACTCCCTCCCTGTCCTGCCAACGCGCAACCGAATCTCGATGGCATCGAGGTCCCACGCCACGGACATTAGCGGCTACTGTGCTGTGACCTTGTCGGTTAAGGGTACAGAGTATAAAAACTTTAAACTCCTCGTCCTCCCCCAGCTCTGCGCTGCCGTCCTACTAGGGCTGGACTTCCAATCCCACCTCCAAAGTGTAACCCTAGCATACGGTGGACCCCTCCCCCCACTCACAGTCGACAACCAGCGAAGGTTAAACCGCCCACCGCGTAACACCTGCAGCCTATCCACCCTCAAGGTGCCGCCACCTTCCCTGTTCGCTAACCTCACCCCCGACTGCAAACCCGTCGCTACCAAGAGCAGGCGGTACAGCGCTGGGGACAGAGCTTTCATTAGCTCTGAGGTGCAGCGTCTCCTGAAGGAGGGCATCATCGAGGGGAGCAACAGCCCCTGGCGTGCCCAGGTCGTGGTCGTTAAGACCGGCGATAAAAATCGCCTGGTCATCGACTACAGCCAGACCATAAACAGATACACCCAGCTGGACGCATACCCCCTTCCCCGCATATCTGACATGGTCAATCAGATTGCACAATACCGCGTATTCTCGACCATCGACCTTAAGTCGGCCTACCACCAACTCCCTATCCACCCCGAGGACCGCCAGTACACCGCCTTCGAGGCGAATGGGCGCCTATACCACTTCCTTAGGGTCCCCTTCGGTGTCACCAACGGGGTCTCGGTCTTCCAAAGGGAGATGGACCGGATGGTTGACCAGAACGGACTGCAGGCCACATTCCCCTACCTAGATAACGTCACCATCTGCGGCCGCGACCGGCAGGACCACGACGTGAATCTGGAGAAATTCCTCCGTACAGCCCAACGGCTGAACCTCACCTACAATAAGGAGAAATGTGTGTTTAACACCTCGCGCCTTGCCATCCTTGGCTGTGTAGTAGAGAACGGACTCATCGGCCCCGACCCCGAAAGAATGCGCCCCCTCATGGAGCTACCCCTCCCCCACTGCCCTAAGGCACTTAAGAGAACCCTGGGGCTCTTCGCCTACTATGCCCAATGGGTGCCCAATTATGCAGACAAAGCCAGACCCCTCATGAAGTCCACATCCTTCCCCCTTACGGAGGAAGCGTGCGCAGCCTTCTCCCTCATTAAGGGAGACATTGCCAAGGCCACTATGCACGCAGTGGATGAGTCCATCCCCTTCCAAGTCGAGAGCGATGCATCCGACTTCGCCCTAGCCGCCACCCTTAACCAGGAGGGGAGACCGGTGGCCTTCTTCTCAAGGACCCTACAGGGCCCTGAGATCCGACACTCGTCGGTCGAGAAGGAGGCCCAGGCGATTGTGGAGGCGGTACGACGCTGGAGGCACTACCTGGCAGGCAAACGATTTACCCTCCTTACCGACCAACGTTCGGTCGCTTTTATGTTTAATAACAAGCTGAGGGGCAAAATCAAGAATGACAAGATCTTGAGGTGGAGAATCGAGCTCTCCACCTACGATTATGATATCTTGTACCGGCCAGGTAAGCTGAACGAACCCCCCGATGCTCTGTCACGAATTACATGTGCCAGCGCGCAAAGTGATAGACTTCAGACCCTCCACAACGACCTCTGCCACCCCGGGGTCACCAGACTTTACCACTTCATTAAGGCCCGCAACCTGCCCTACTCCATCGAGGAGGTCAGGACCATAACCAGGAACTGCCAGACCTGCGCCGAGTGCAAACCGCACTTCTTTAGGCCGGACAGAGCAAGCCTGATCAAGGCCACCCGCCCCTTCGAGCGCCTGAGCATCGACTTTAAGGGGCCCCTTCCGTCCTCTGACCGTAATGTGTACTTCCTCAACATTGTTGATGAGTACTCCCGTTTCCCCTTTGCCTTCCCCTGCCCAGACATGACCAGTACCACGGTCATTAAATGCCTGAACGACCTCTTCGCCTTGTTCGGGTTCCAAACTATATACATAGTGACCGGGGCTCCTCTTTCATGAGCGAGGAACTCCGTCAGTTCCTACTAGCGAGAGGTATTGCAGCAAGTAGGACCACCAGCTACAACCCCCAAGGGAACGGCCAGGTGGAAAGAGAGAACGCGACGGTATGGAAGGCCGTCCTCTTAGCCTTAAAGTCTAAGGGCCTCCCAACCTCCCGCTGGCAGGAAGTCCTCCCGACAGCGCTGCACTCCATCCGGTCACTACTTTGCACTGCCGTTAACGCCACCCCCCATGAACGAATGTTTGTTTTCCC
Organism: Somniosus microcephalus; assembly: GCF_052327205.1. NCBI lineage: Eukaryota > Metazoa > Chordata > Chondrichthyes > Squaliformes > Somniosidae > Somniosus > Somniosus microcephalus. The sequence goes on from NC_140991.1 coordinate 74,160,165, forward strand.
CAGGAAGTCGACTACGGGAACCACTCTACCAACCTGGCTGACCTCTCCGGGGCCCGTCTTGCTGCGAAAGCACGTGAGGGCCCATAAAACAGACTCCCTGGTCGAAAGGGTGAACCTCCTGCACGCCAACCCCCAGTACGCCTACGTGGCTTACCCAGACGGGCGGGAGGACACTGTCTCCTTACGAGACCTCGCACCCTCGGGCACTCCGGAGACACCACCTTTACCGTTACACTATAGCTATCACTGTTGTATTGTTATCACCGTTATCACTGTTGTATCACGATACGAGGTCGCCTCTTGTCGCGCTGTTATACCTGGGCTGACCACCTCCGACTCCGCCCATGGCTCCACCTACCTGCCCAGGTATAAAGGTAGTCGACTGGCTGGTATTCCTCCTTGTTGGACCCGATCACCCACGAGGGTGGGCTCTGTTATTTAGTCAATAAAAACCTTTAGTTACGTTCCTAACTCGTCGCTTTTTATTGGACGAATTGATAGGTATATCACAAACCCATAGCAGTTCCTGGTAGAAGACAGGCAGCTCCTGCAGGCCGGCACGCCTGCCGCCCACTTTCGCGAACAGGAGCTGCATGTCGTAATTGAGGCCGTGAAGCTGGCGGAAGAAAAACGTCGCCAGCGCACACCATCTCGGAGGATTCTCGACGTACAGGTATCTCCGCAGCGTCTGAAGACGGAAAGTCGCAGCCTGGGTGCGAAGGCACACCAGCGCCTGACCGCCCTCCCTAAGCGGGAGACACAGAACCGCGGCAGAGACCCAGTGCTTCCTTTTGTCCCAGAAGAAGTTGATGAGCTTCTTCTGCATCTTGGCGACAAACGCAGGGGGAGGGATCAAAGTGCCCAACCGGTACCACAACTTGGCGGCCACCAGCTGGTTTATGACCAGCGCTCGACCCCTGTAGGACAACACTCGGAGCAGTCCTGTCCAGCGTCCTAGGCGAGCGGTGACTTTGGCCTCCAGCTCTTGCCAGTTCGCCGGCCAGGCGTCCTCGGCAGGGCTAAGGCAGACTCCCAAATAGAGGAGGTGCGTGGTGCTCCAGGCAAAAGGCCTGAACTCCTCCGGCAGGGAGTCCACCCGCCACTGACCCACCAGGAGTCCGGAACATTTCTCCCAGTTGATCTTGGCGGAGCATGCGTCCGAGTAAATCTGCTGGCATTCCCGCATCCTCCGCAAGTCAGCGGGATCCGTGACCGTGAGGAGCACGTCATCGGCGTAAGCCGAGAGGACCACCTCCACGCCCGGCCCTTGCAGAGCCAGTCCCGTCAACCTCTTCCGCAAGAGGCGCAGGAATGGCTCCACGCAAACGGCGTATAACTGACCGGACATGGGGCATCCCTGACGCATCCCCCTCCCGAAGCGAAGGGGCGCCGTCAAGGACCCGTTAACTTTAATCAGACACTCTGCGGCGGCGTACAAAAGTCGGATCCGGGCGACGAAATGCGTCCCGAACCCGAATGTGCGCAGAGTCCCGAAGAGATACTCGTGATCCACCCTGTCGAACGCCTTCTCCTGATCCAGTGAAAGGAAGGCGACCGACAGACTAGCCCTCCGGGAGTGGTGGACCAGGTCCCGGACCAGATGGATGTTATCGTGGATGGTCCGGCCCGGGACCGTGTAGGACTGGTCGGGGTGGATCATGTGGGCCAGCACGGTGCCAAGGCGAGCAGACATGGCCCTGGCAAAGATTTTATAGTCCGTGCTGAGGAGGGAGACCGGGCGCCAGTTCTTAAGGAGGCGGAGATCGCCCTTCTTAGGCAGCAGGACAATGACCGCCCTGCGCCAAGAGAGGGGCATCTCCCCGGTCGCCAAACTTTCCCCCAGGACACGCGCGTAGTCGCCCCCCAAGACATCCCAGAATGCCCTGTGGAACTCCACGGTCAGCCCGTCCAGCCTCGGGGACTTTCCCCTAGAGAGCTGGTGGAGGGCGCCGGTCAGCTCCGCCAGGCTTAGCGGAGCGTTCAATTTTTCGGTGCCCTCCGGGCTGATCTTCGGCAGGTCCTCCCACAAAACTCTGCGCGCATCCTCGCTGGACGGATCCGGAGAGAACAGAGCCCCGTAATAGGCGCGGGTCTCCGCGCTGATTCCCTCCGGATCCGCGACCAGTGATCCGTCGTCGGCCAGCAGCCCCAAGAGCTGCTTACGGACCCCCCGTCTTTTTTCCAGCGAGTAGAAGAAGGGTGAGTCGCGGTCCAGGTCCTGCAGGAGCTGGATCCACGACCTCACGTAGGCGCCTCGGGACCCGACGAGCTGCAGGTCCTTCAGCGCGCCCTTCTTCTCTTTGTACACCTTCTGCAGGGCCGGGTCCTCGACGACCTGACCGAGACGCGACTCCAGGTCGAGCACCTCCTTCTCCAACCGCCCGACCCGGGCCTCCTGCCTCTTGGTCGACCCCTTCGCGTTCTCTGACAGAAGAGATGGATGTGAGCCTTGCCCACGTCCCACCACAGCCTCTAGGAGGGGAAGCCCCCCCGCTTCCTTCTCCAGTCGGCCCAGAACTGACGAAACGAATCCCGGAACCGCGCGTCCTCCAGCAGCAGGTTGTTAAAATGCCAGTACGCGGACCCCCCCCGCGCGCGCAGCGGAGTGAGCTCCACCCACACCAGGTGGTGGTCCGTGCACAGCACCGGCCGCATGGAAGCCGCCGGAACACAGGAGACGTACGCCCGGGAAATGTAGAGGCGGTCGATTCTGGACCTTCCTCCCCCAGACCTCACACTAGTGAAGGCGCTGGAGTCGGGGTAGAGATTTCGCCAGACGTCCACCAAGTCGAAGGACCCGACCAGGTCCCTCAACTTCTCCATCGCCGCCGGGCTTCACGGGGGACCCGAACGGTCCCTCGCCTCGAGTGTGCAATTAAAATCCCCCTCGAGGATGACGCACTCGCCCACGTCGACGGAGCCCAAAAGAGCGGACACTTCTTCGAAGAAGCGCACTTGCTGCGCACCGGTCTGAGGGGCGTACACGTTCACTAGATGGAGCGGCATGCCCCCCAGGCGAACAGTGACCTGGAGCAAGCGGCCCGGCACGTGCTCCTTGACCCCCAAGATCTCCGGCTGAAAATGCGGGGCCAGCAAGATAGCCACCCCGCTAGAATTGTTGGAGGTGTGACTCATGCTGACCCCTCCTTGCCACTCCAGGAGCCATGTGGCTTCGTCTCCCGGAATGGTGTGGGTTTCTTGCAGGAAACACACCGCATACTTCCCGTCCCGAAGGACCGAGAAGTTATTGAATCTGCGGCGCGCCTCCCTGCTGCCGTTGATGTTGAGGCTGGCTATGGTTATCTTCATGTCAGAAGCATAGTGCAATCTCTACCTGCACCTAACGGGTGGAGGGAGCGCAGCCGCTGGTCAGCCGCCACTTCCTCAGCAGCCCAGTGAGAAACGTTCTGAGCCGACGCAGCTCGAGCGGGTCCACGCCCTCGTCCGCGCCCATGATTTTAACAGCGGCGTGGACGGACACGATGAGCAGCGCCAGCTCCGACCACCTTTCGAGGGCCAGCCGGATCTTATTTTGCCGACCCCGGCACGTGGCCATAAAGTCCTGGAGTTCCCTTACGGGAATGAGGAGAGACTCGGCGAGGGGCACGAGGTCATCCAGCGCCTCGTGGACGGTGGAGTCCAAATCGTCCTCCGTGCCCGTCCTCCTCCAGGGGGTCGTCACCAGCGGCCGACCCGTCTGTCGCGCAGTGCGCAGCGAACGGCTCGGCCGCACCAGCCGGCCCTGCCTCCGCCCGGATCCCACCCCCAGGATCGGCGGCAGAGGGTTCCACCCTGGGCTCCTCTAGGGGCGCCGGGCCAGAAGACGGCGGTGGTTCGGAGTCCCCCCCCGCCTCAGACGCCAGAACGACCGGAGAAACCGGGGAGAGAACAATTCCCAGCTCCTCCAGTATGTCCGGCACCAGAGACACAGCCAGGGGGCCATCGTCCTCCCTGCCACCAGCCTCCGACCCAGCGGATGGGGTGTTTTCAATTAAAACCTCCACTGGGATGAGCAGCCCCTGGGAGATGTCCGGGTCGCATTGGGCGAGCTCATTTTCCTCGAGCTCGCCCGACCCAGACCCTAGGCCACCTGACCCAGCGCGGGGTAACGGCACCGATAAAATGTCAATAGCCGCGGGTTGTTCCGCGACCCCCCCCACGGGCAGGGTCTCATCCCCATCCCCGGCAGTCACGTGCCGGACAGACACATCTGCCTCAGCCTCCCGAGGGACAGGCGACCCCTGCCGATCGCTGGTGATGACGACAGCGGGGGGGGGGGGGCGCAGTACCCTCGGCGGGCGACGACTCCCCCTGCTCGGAGGGACCTTCCTCCTCCCGGTCCTCCTCCTCTTCCAGGGGGTCGCGCCTTCTTTTTAGCACAGAGGGAGCGAGGGAGACCTCCATGTCTGCAGAGGCCTCCTCCTCTGCTCCCTCCGGCGGAGCAGGTTTGTCGGGTTCCTCGGGCCAGAGCCCGGCCGCAGGTATTGGCGTTACCGCTGCGGCAGTTGCGGCCACAGGCTCGGGCACGAGGCCCCTCCCACTCGCGTCTGCCCCGATTAATTCCGCGAGGAGTGTGGGTGTAAGGGGTGAAAGGGGCAAGGGCTGGCCATCCACGGGGGGACCCGCCCTAAGGTGTTTATTTTTCCGCCGCGCCTTCTTTCCGGCCGGACGCGCTCCCTCCCCCCCGCCGGAGGCCTTGGTGGCATCGGCCCCCGACGTCGACCGCGCATCAGACGTTCCCGACGCGCGGGCAGATCCGGGGGGAGGAGCGGCGGCGGTGCCAGCCTCGGCCGCACGAGATGATCCGGCGGCCTTGGAGGCGGGGCAGTTTTTCCGGATGTGCCCCACCTCCTTGCAGGCGTGGCACCGCACACCGTCCGACATCCAGAAGACGCGATAGGCGGTCCCCTCGTGGTTGACGACGAACGCCCCGTCGGTGTCCTCCTCCCGCGCCAGCTGGATAAACAGCTGGCGCCGGAAGGAGAAGCCGAGCGGGATGGGCGTAATCCCCGACCTCACCTCCCCAAGTTGGCATAAATGGGGGAGGAGGAGCTCACCAGGAACATAGGGCGGGACGTTCGAGATGACGATCCTCTGCGCGGTGGCCTCGAGAGGATCCACCGGCAGGAAGGTCCCGCCCACGGTGAGCCCCTTGGCGATGGCCAGGGACACCGCCCGCTCCGACCCCAGGAAGAACACAGCCTTCCCGTACATTTTTGAGGCCGCGACGATGGCTGAGGGGCCGACAACCCCAGCCATGGCTTTAACGCAGGCCTCAATGGTCATAGTGGGGTGAGTGTGGCTCTTCACCCCAAGCTTTCTTGTCATAAGTTTAAAAGGTGACGGGGCAGCAGAAGCAGCGGGAGCAGCTGTGGCTGTGGCTTCCACTCCCGCATAAGTCCTGGCTGGCCCCGCCACCGGCGAAGATGCAGTCGCCATTATGGGGTGTTTTTATAAGGGCTACACTCACCCCAAGTCACAGGCCTGAAGGTGTTAATGGCCTCAGGTATTTTTTGGTCCTCTATTGAGCAGAGCGAGCTGTTTAAAATGAAGACACACCTCTCCCCTTATTGATTGAAATTGGGAGAGGGGCCTTCTCCCCTCTGCTCAATAGGCAATTAATAAAAAAAGATGAAATTGAGGTGCCTCAGAGAAATAGGCAGAGAGAGACAAAGAGAGAGAGAGAGAGAGAAAGGGGGGGTGGGAAGGAGGGAGGCCACAAAGGCAGGGTTGCCACTCAGGATGGTGGGTGGGGGGTGTTGGCAGGGGTGCACTCTCCGATGGGAATTTAAAGTCTTTGAAGGTGGTCTTCTGGCAGGGGGAGAAGATGTCTTCACCTGGGAAAGCTGGAGATGCCCCAGGCTCAGTCCCACACCAGGTCTTAACGATGTAATTGGACTTCACCTAGGCAGCTCCAGCTGTCCCAGGTCAGGCAATTGAAGGGGTGCTTATTAGTGGTGTGTGTGGCCTAGTTTTTAACAAAAGCCACACACACACACACAGACACCCCTTGATGATCCGGCCTTGTTTCTTCTTTTCTCCCCCCACCTAAAATACAAAGTCTTTGGGAGAGTGCACCAAATAACACCCACCTGAAAGATGATGTTGTTCTCCCCTCCTTCCAAATAGTTGGTGGTTGTTGGTTGTTTCTCTCCCCTCTCTCCCTCTCCTGAAGTGGAGGCCAATTTGGGGAGGCAGTAATGGAAAGGCCTCTCCCCTGGTTGGTGTTGTTGCTGGCCTCCCTTCTCCTTCTCCTCCTCTGTCCTCTCTCTCCAGGCACCTCAGTTGCTGTGATGATGGTGGAGGTGGAGGTGGTGGTGGTCTATCGATATCCTCCTCTTCCTGGTCAGGAGACCACCACTTTCCACTCTCCTGGTTTGGCTGCTCCTTCTCCTCCTGCTGACTGAGGCAGCTGCACAGCCAGAAATGCTTAAGACTGACGTACAGAAGCCTGCTATGGCTTTATATACAGGGGTGGTCACTGCCGGTACTGCAGTATAGAATCAGTTCTTCTCTTAAAGGTACATACACAACACACTACATCCATAGCTTTCCTCACTGACTCCCCATTTCTCAATGTTAAGGTTGTGTCATCTGCATATTGGTGTATCACCGACACCAGCCCTGAACTGGGGACCACAATCCCAACTACACCTTGTTTCTTTCGCATCATGTAACCTAATGGTTCTGCTACCAATGTGTACAACAATGGGGATAGGGGACAACCCTGTCTCACTGATCGCTGTATCAGAAAATACTTGGATAAAAAACCATTACATTTAACGCAGCTAAATATGTTTGAATAAAAAATCCTTATCCACTGAATGAAATTTTCCTTGAAACCAAATGCTTCCAAAACCTTCAATAAAAACTCATGAGAGACCCTATGAAAGGCTTTCTCTTGATCTATCTTTAATACATAAGCCTCCCTCCCACTCTCTTCCATGAGCTCTATTGCATCTCGGATTGAGACCACAGAGTCTGCGATGTCCCGGCCTATGACTCCATAGGACAGAGGGCCAAACTATCTGCGGTAACACCTCCTTCAAACGATTTGCCATAACCCTTGCCAAGATCTTATAATCCACATTTAATAATGTGATGGGCCTCCAATTCTTCAGATCCCGTCTATCCCCTTTATTTTTATAAGCTAAGCTTATGATACCTCTCCTCATAGATGGGGCCAGGCTTCCCTCAATTTTAATTTCCTTAAAAACTTCTAAGAGCAATGGGCTTAAAATCTCGAAAAATTCTTTATAAAATTCTGCACTTAGTCCATCAGACCCTGGGCTTTCCCCCCCCCTTCATTCCACTTACTGCTACTTTTATTTCCGCTAATCCTACTTCTTTGTCACACATGCTTCTCTCATCCTCCTTTAAACCCTCTTCAATAAAAGCAGTAACCTTCTCCATTGCCAAATTGGAAATATCTTCTTTTGTATATAACTCTTAATAAAAGCTGCTAGCCGCCTCTAAAATCTCCCCACTTTCATGAATGATCTTCTCCCCAACCTTCAACTCTTCAATTAACGATAATCTCTGTCGCAGCTTCTCTTGCTCTAGAAAATATCTAGTGCATCTTTCGCCCTCCAATGCATCTCTAGCCTTTGCACGGAGAATGGCCCCCTTGCATTTTTCAGCTTGCCATAATTCCCACTCTTCCTTTAGCACCCGGAACTTAGTCTCAGCTCCCTTATCCCTTCCGTCAACTGCTTTACAGACATCCGTAAACATTTTGTTTATATTCTGTTCTCGATGCCGCTTAGCTGCCGCCCTCTTTTTCACATAACGTACCGAAAAAACTTTTACCTCACATTTGAAATTGTCCCACCAAACTCTAATTTCTTTCAAGAACAAAGGTTCCTTCCGAGCATTCTTTATTATATTTATAATCCCTTCTTTATAAGCAATTTCTTTTATGGATGGACTCACCAAAACAGCTACCCCTCTACGGTTATTGTTTGCACAACTTGCAAACACCTCTCCCTTCCAAACCTTCTGAACTCTTTCTAGGATATCCTCATCCCAAAAGGTTTCTTGCAGACACAACAAGTCTGAACCTTTAAAACCCTGCAACAACTGCTGCAATTTCTTCTCACCCCTCAGTCCGTTCACATTAATCGAGACCAATGTAATCATGGCTCCAAAGAAGGGAAGTATGCCTGATAACCTCCCCATCATTTAATCTCTGGCTCTTCCCTCCTCTCATGCTCCTTCTCAACTTTTCGGGCAGCTGTTGCTTTTTCCTGCAGGCTCCGGCTCTTTTTCACCTCCTGTTTGAATCTTCCCTGCTGTTTCAGCCTCTTCCTTGCCTTAAGTTTGGGCCCCAGAGCTACCCTTTCTCCCTCCTTCTGCCCCTCACTAACCTTTCCCTTTCCACATGATGCCACCTCACCCCCGACTTTCATGTCTCTGTCCCCCTCTAATTCCTCACTCTCAAGCTCTTCTGCAACAATCTGTGCCTGCTCCTCATCAGATACATAATCCTGCTCCCTGTCAGATACATCATCTCCCATAGAGAGTCTTCCGGCTATCACGGTTGCTCCAACAGTGCCGCTCCCTTCGATCTCATCTCCACCTCTGACCCTTGCACCCTGATCCTTCTCTCTATGGGACAATGGCGCACCTATATTGTTCCCTTCTGGCATCTTTGTCTCGCCGCTCCCGTCCTGCTGCCCCTTTAAGGCTCCTGCATCTTGCACCCTCTCCTTGTCTTGCCCCCTCCTGCTTACTGAGATGTCCGACCCCCCATCTTTCTTTGACGTACTTACATTTACCATGCACCCCGCTCCCGCCTCCTCTCCCCCCGTGGACACCAGATTTTTTAGGGAGAGCTGAACCGTATTAAGGCTCGAGTCTCCACTCGACCCTTGCTGCCCGCTGCTGTCTTTGTTCTTTTCCACAGTACTTGGTGTGTTTTCCACCATCTCCATCCTGTTCTCTGCTCCGCAATTTTCAGCCTCTTCCTGTGCTCTTTTCTCCTTCAATTTACCAGCTGTGTCCTCCGACTGCTCCGCTCCTCTGGCCATTCCACTCACATCTCCTGCTCCTTCTCCCATCTCCTCGTCACTCAGAGCTTCCTTCTGCCTCACACTCACAGCGGGTGGGGCCTTTGTGACACACCCCGCAGCTCGCCGCCTTGCAGCTCCGAGCGATGTGTCCAGACTCGCCGCAATTATAACAGTATAAGTCTGGACAGTTTCTTATAAGATGGTCGTGTCCAAGACAATAATAGCAAACTTTCACTTGGTTATCATGCAGCACTCGAAAGCACTGCACTCCTTCCAGTGTCTCGAATTTCATGCTGTACAGTAATGACCTCACCCCCTCTGGGAACCGCACCTTTATGTAACGGGTTCCATCTGCTACCCGTGTTCCTGGATAGTACCTCCTCTTTATTGCTGAGCAAATTTTAATGTCCCACGACTCCAACTTTTTAATTAGCACTTCGTCCTCAATATAAACTGGCAAGTTTAAAAATGAGACCGCCACCTCTTCCGAATATAGCAGAGATACCTCCAAGAACTTATTGCCAACTTTCAGACTGAGTAAAAGTCTTTCCTCCTCCTCTCGGCCACTGACCATCACCTCGAACCCAACATTCGGCTTTGGTCGGCAGGCAAACCAGCTTCCCTCGTCACAGTCCTCATGTACCACTTGGATAATATCCCAAGCTCGTATCTCCTTATCCTCGCACTGAACCACCACCTTGTTTTCTTTTCCAAACCTCCTGGGGTCCCAACCCAAATCTTTGGGCCTTTTTCTTTCCTTTCCAACCACAGTTTCTTCCCTAATTAAATTCCTCTTGGGAACACTGTCCTCTGAGGGGCCTGGCACTCCGGACCCCTCAGCAGCCATCTGGCTGTTTGTGGGCCAAAAAGGCCCTCAAACCTGAAAACAAAAACCCCAAAACCCACTACCAACTTTCTACAAACTCCCTCCAACTCCCTGCTGCAATCAGGCAACCAGTAACACCTGGTTCACTCCTAGCCCTTCCCACCTAGAGAGTGCAACCCACTGAGCCACGGCTGACCTATATCTTACCTTATTGCGAGCAGTAAATGTGGCTGAGGATTGGAGGAGGCAGCAATCCTATCTTGGTGGTAAATATATGCATTTCCCACCACATAACTGTTTAACATGTCTTAATGCCTGCAAGCTGAAATATTGGCCCCATTGTCTTTGGAAAATAGAGATCAAATTTTTAAATTCTGGGCAAATGTATTTTTGAAGAAAGGAAACATATCCATTGACATGTATTATGATATTTTTCCAGAATGTTGGGTCGGGAAGTGCCGGTGTCCAGGAACCTAGACTCATCTGCTTGTGTCAAGCCCAATTATTTTATTTCTCCATATTTTATATGTATTGATTACAGCCTGTCACAATTTAGAGGAAACAAGATGGTAATAACTGATCTCGTCATTTCTTCGCAGGGCACAGTATTCTACATATAAGATGGAAAACCTTTTGCCATAACTTTCCACACTTAAACAAAATATATGACACTTTGTATGTTTATGTGAGTACCAGGGTAGACACAATTCATTTTCTTCATTATGCAAATGGGTTGGTCTGTGGAGCCGGTAGTATTGATCTGGGTGTTATCAGATTTTCAGCAGTAAAGATTGCAGATCCATTTTGGTCTAATTTACCAAAGTGACTACATTTCAAAAGTATTACATTGGCCGCAAAGTGCTTGGGGACGTCCTGAGGCCGTGAAAGGCGCTGTATAAATGCAAGCACTTTCTTTCTTTCTAATTTATTCCTGTGTCCTGACAAGAAGGTGAACAAATGGTAAAGTCATTTGCCAATTACATTGTGCCTCCATAAAACATATTGTTAACAATTTCTGATAAGTCTGCTAACCCTTCTCTTACGACGGCCATTACTTGTAACAGCTCCAGGCATTAATCCATGTGGCAATTCCACTTGAGCTATATCCTCTAAAGAAAATTTATGACATCTATTGGCCCATTGGAGTATCAAGCAAGATACTGTGATTTCCTTTCTATTACAGTCAGCAATCCAGCACACACTTGCTACAAAAACTTCCAGACTTTGGCCAATAAACACTAGGATCTACAAATCTTATTTTTTTTTAAATTGCCGTATTTGTTTTTAAAGAGGAATTCCAGCATGTAGAAATTGTAAAAGTTAACGGTTTACTCATAAACAAAGTCCTCTGCCAAGTTTTTTGAAACACGTATTTTCTGTGGAGAACATTACATTTTTTCACCACCAAGGGAATGCTTTGACAAATGTGGGCTCATCAACACAACAGATACCTGTAGTGTATGTAACTGTTCTACCTTTAAGAGAACTATTGTATGTAACCGTTCACCTTTAAGAGAACTATTTTAGGTGTGGCACTACTTTATCTTGGCTGCTGTATACTGTAATACCGATGGTGACCACACCAGTATATAAGTGCTGTGTCAGGATTTATTGGGCAGATTCGCCCTGACCTTCGAATAGTAAAGTCCTGTTTAAGTTACTCTTGTAGTCTGTGTATTACTTCGCTATACAACCCACAGACTTTACAGTGGCGACGAGTTCGATCTTACCCTGCGGCAACAATACTTCTGAAGAAGTAAACGAGCGTCGAAAAGAGGCACCCGCCCTCGCCGTTTTGCTGAGAGAAAACTCGAGTCTGCAGACCAAGAAAGGAGGAAGATTTCAAACACGAAGTCTTCCATCAGCAACAGGCACGGATTGTCCCTTCTGCCACGGTGGTGAGTGAGCCGATCAACACGAGAAGCAAGTCGGCCACGGTGACTGAGTAAAGGGAAAATAGAAACAAATAAACGGAGGATAAGGGCGGTGCACTCGACCACGGTCGAGGGGGAAAGGAGCCGGACAGAAGTCGAGCCCAGAGGCGCTGAGACTGGGGCAGCGTGGAGCAGAAGCCGCGGTACAAGCGGGCTGGGGAGCGTCGTGAGACGGCTAGACCGCGACGGCGAAAAAGGCCAGACAACTACCGCGGCCACGAGGCGCTGCGACCGGGATCGTAAGGCGCGGGAAGATATAAAAATAAATAAGCCACGGAGAACTCAGCCGCAGCCGGGGAGGAAAGCACCGGACTGCGAGAAGCTGGGAGGCGCGATTGGGGTGAAAAAGGCCAGACAGTGATTGAGGCCACGAAGCGCTGCGACCGGATCGTAAGGCGCGGGACGATATAAAATAAATAAACCGCGGAGAACGTAGCCGCAGCCGGGGAGGGAAGCATCGGACTGCGAGAGGGCTGGAGGCGCGATTGGGAGCCCGAGCGAGCGGGAGAGACAGAGCCCGAGCGAGGAAGGCTGAGCGAGATCCAGCCCAGCGGCTGAAACTGTTCGCCGCCAACGGGTTGTACCCAGCACCGGCTGCCCTGCCGAGAGAAGGGAACGCGCTGAAGCCGACGCGCAGGCTGCAAACCTGAAAGCCAGCGGCCGTCGCCCGAGGGAAGCTTACCCCTCCTGCCAGGGGAAGAAACGCGGGAAGCCGCCAGTAGGCGGGGAAGAAGACAGAAGCGGGAACCGCCATTTTTAAAGTGGGCGGGGAAAGAAGATAAGCGCGGGAAACCGCCATCTGGAAAAAAAAAAGTTAAAGAATATTGTTGTTGTTTCTCAGGAAGAGTGTGAAGATGCCTAAGCATAGTAACAGCAACGGTTTCAATGCCGAGGTGGAAGACTGGCCCACGTATGTAGAACGCATCGAGATATATTGTACGGCTAATAAGATAGCAAATTATGAAAAAGCTCTAACCTTGTTAAACTCAATGGGTGCGAGGACATACGGGTTATTGAAGCATCGTCTATCACCAGCTAAACCGGTGGATCAGTCTTTCGATAATATTGTTGCTGTCCTGAAGGATCATTTCAACCCCGCACCACTGATGTTAGCGGAACGATCTAAATTTTACGGGAGAACGCAACGAAAAGAGGAAAGCAACGCGGAGTACTTGGTCGAGCTGCGTAGACTAGCGAAATACTGCCAGTTTAAAGGAAATCTGACAGAGGCATTGCGAGACATGTTCGTGTGTGGATTGTCGAAGGAAGGAACGCAAAAACGACTACTCGAAGAGAACGATCTTACACTTGATAAGGCTGTCCTTATTGCAGCATCGCACGAAGCCGCAGCGAGAGGCACGGCGGAAATGCAGCGGAAGACAGCGGTACTCAGTGTGGATCAAATGACTTCGGGTACAACGAAATGTTCTCATTGTGGGAAGACAACACACGACCAGAACCAATGCTGGGTTAAAAACCAGGACTGTAGGAAATGTGGCAAGCTTGGCCACATAGCTAAGGTATGCCAGTCAGGAAAGAAGAACAACAATAATAAGTCACCGCAGAAGAAGTACAGAAAGGTACATGAGGTGACTGGGAAGAGTCCAGATGAACAGAATTCGGACTCAGACTCCAACAGCAAGGCACTGGGTAGTCTGAGGATTCATAATGTGAGTAAAGAAGCTGACCGACAAACTATCTGGATCACACTACAGATTGCAAAAGTCCAAGTGAAGATGGAAGTGGACACCGGATCGGCGTTGACGGTCATGAATAAGCATGATTACAAAAAGTTATTCAAACATATTCCCCTACGGGATACGGAGATAGTATTGCAGACATACACGGGGCACAAAGTATACCCCATCGGAAAGATAGAAGTCAAGGTGAGATACAAAGACAAAGATCACCAAAGGATGGACTTGTATGTGCTGCCCGAGGGAGGTCCACCACTTCTGGGACGGGAGTGGATCAGGAAAATAAAGATAGACTGGCATTCACTAAACACAATGACGGTAGATTCCGGGAAGGAAGAGGTCAAACCTGAACGGTTGTCCAGAATATTGGACGAAGCTAAAGAGGTATTCCAGCAAGGACTGGGAACACTGAGGAATTAAAGCAAAAATCAAGATTGCAGAACATGCAAGCCCAAAATTTTTCAAAGCCAGATCGGTACCTTACGCGATACGACCTGCTGTGGAGGCAGAACTGGAAGAGCTTGAACGTTCAGGGGTACTGTCTAAGGTGGACTGGAGTGAGTGGGCCACACCCATTGTTCCCGTCATGAAGTCTTCATCAAGTAACAAGCCAGGGGGACTGGGGAAGGTCCGCATCTGCGGAGATTTCAAGATCACAGTTAATCCGGTGCTTCACACGGTACAATACCCGCTTCCGCGGATTGAGGATATCTTTGCTTCATTGTCTGGCGGGCAACACTTCACCAAGATAGACCTGGCACAGGCATACTTACAAATGGAAGTCGAGGAAGAGTCGCGCCAGTATCTCACAATCAACACGCACAGAGGCTTGTATCGTTATAATAGACTGGTTTTTGGAGTAGCTTCGGCTCCAGCAATTTGGCAGAGGGCAATGGAGCAGGTCTTACAAGGTGTTCCAAGCACGCAGTGTTACTTGGACGATATCCTGATTATGGGAGAAGACGAGGAGGAACACCTCACAAATTTGAAACTGGTGCTCACCAGGTTGAAGGAATATGGCCTTCGAGTTAATCGCCAGAAATGTGAGTTCTTCCAGAAACGGATCTCGTACTGCGGTCATGTCATTGACCAAGAGGGGCTGCACAAGTCGCCTGACAAGATAGAAGCTGTCGTGAAGGCCCCCGCTCCGGAAAACGTTTCACAGTTGAGATCGTTTCTGGGGTTGATTAATTATTATCACAAGTTTCTGCCAAATTTATCCACGGTGCTACATCCGCTGAATGCTCTGTTACGGAAAGAAGTGCCATGGAAGTGGAGCGAGGACTGTAAAAAGGCCTTTCGCAGAAGCAAGGCGTTGATTACCTCTGAGGAAGTGTTGGCTCATTTCAACCCAACGTTACCTCTTCGTCTAGCTTGTGATGCTTCCCCTTATGGAATTGGAGCAGTACTTTCACACAAGTTACCAAATGGCTCGGAAAGGCCAGTCGCATTTGCGTCCCGATCGTTGACCTCCGCGGAGCGAAATTACGCTCAGATAGACAGGGAGGCCCTCAGCCTTGTGTGGGGAGTAAAGAAATTCAATCATTACCTGCAGGGCAAGAAGTTCACATTACTGACAGACCACCAGCCGTTGGTGTCCATATTCAACCCTAACAAGGCCGTTTCCACTATGACAGCGCAAAGGTTACAGAGGTGGTCCGTGTTACTTGGGGCACACCAATATGACATTGAATACAAAAGCTCCAAACAGCATGGAAATGCTGATGGGTTATCGCGCCTACCGTTGCCGGTAGTAGAAGAGGCGGCTACAATGGACCCGGTAGAGATGTTCCACTCATCCATAGTAGAATGTCTACCAGTAACCAATTCGATGATCGAGAATGAAACAAGAAATGACCCGACTCTCTCACGGGTCTACGATCTAACAGTGGAGGGATGGCCAGCACATGGCGAACCAACACTGCCAGCATTTTCGCAACGGAAAGAACAGCTGTCAGTGTGCCGAGGAACCTTGATGTGTGGATCGAGAGTGGTGATTCCACCCAAACTTCAGCATAAGGTGCTAAAGGAACTTCACGAGGGGCATCTGGGTGGAGTGAAAATGAAGAACCTAGCAAGAGCGTTTGTGTGGTGGCCAGGTATTGATGGAGACATCGAGGAAATAACCAAGAGTTGTCTAGGATGCCAGAAGGTCCAAAGCGCACCACCACAAGCTCCTCTGCATCCATGGGAGTGGCCCTCATCTCCTTGGCAAAGGGTACACATCGACTTTGCTGGTCCATTTATGGACTCAATGTTTCTAATAGCGGTGGATGCACACTCCAAGTGGCCGGAGGTAATAAAGATGTCCTCCACCACCACGGAAAAAACCATCACAGTATTAAGGACCATGTTTGCCAGGAATGGGCTGCCGGAACAGGTCTGTTCTGATAATGGACCACAATTTGTGTCCGAAGAATTCAGGAAGTTCTTAAAAAACAATGGGGTCAAGCACTACACGTCAGCCCCATACCATCCCGCCACCAATGGCTTAGCTGAAAGGTTCGTCCAGACCTTCAAGAAGGCCATAAAGGCCATGGGTAATGAGAACATCAACTTACAACATAAGGTAGATAACTTCTTGTTGGCGTACAGGAATGCAACACATGCGGTCACAAATCAAACTCCCGCCATGATGTTTTTCAATAGAAGACTAAGATGCCGGCTGGATTTGATTAAGCCAAACGTCAGAAGGGATGTAGAGAACCGACAATTCCAGGGCATGAATGAAAGGCCAACTAGATCTTTTCAGACAGGTCAACAAGTTTTGGCCCGGGACTACCGTACCGAGAAATGGCAGCCTGGAACTATTGTAAAAAGGCTAGGGCCGCTGCTGTATAGAGTGGACATTGGTGACAGCATAATAAGGCGCCATGTTGACCAGATCATAGGGTCATCCACAAAGAGCCAACCTACTCCACAACCTTACACGGCTAATGTAGAAACAGAGATACCCAGAGCACCTACCTCCGATCCGGTAATACTGGAATCAGATGATCCGGACACTGTCCTTCAAGCTGAATCGGCCTTGCCGGAAGAACCTACTACCCCGCCGAAAACTACTACACCACCGAGGCGTTATCCGGACAGAGTCAGGAGACCTCCAGAGAGACTGAATCTGTGAACTGTTTTACATAATTTGTATATATGTTCTAATGATATGGTTAATGGGGAATAAGTATGTTGTAAGCTAAAAAGGGAGGATTGTAGTGTATGTAACTGTTCTACCTTTAAGAGAACTATTGTATGTAACTGTTCACCTTTAAGAGAACTATTTTAGGTGTGGCACTACTTTATCTTGGCTGCTGTATACTGTAATACCGACGGTGACCACACCAGTATATAAGTGCTGTGTCAGGATTTATTGGGCAGATTCGCCCTGACCTTCGAATAGTAAAGTCCTGTTTAAGTTACTCTTGTAGTCTGTGTATTACTTCGCTATACAACCCACAGACTTTACAATACCCACTGTTACTTTTTGCGTTACAAAATTTAGTGCAATTACTTAAAGCAGTTACAAAGCACAAACCAACATTTCAAGAAGGAGAATCAATGACATTTTTTTACCCCAGTTTAAACAATGCCAGTCTATCATCTGAATGTTTCTGTAACATTGTGCTATGCATTATTAGCACACAAAAATGTTAGCACATTCATATCAGACTTCTTGCTGTTCTAATGCGGGAGTTAACTCATTTAAAATAATGGGTTAGTCCCTTTGCTAAAATAGGAGACAGTGGAATTTCATATGAGTGCATTAATGCATTTGTTATCAGTATTGCGCTGCATAATTTTAGCCCATTGAAGCATTATGCTTGTGAATAAAATATTGGAATTGTCCCTTAAAAGAAAGTGAAAAAGAGGCAGGCGCTTTTTTTTTTGTCAGTGTCTGACCTTGTACATATGCCAGGAGTTAAAAAGAGTCGGCTAGCGTGATTAATGGTGGTTACATGAGAATGGGAAATACTACATTCAGGCAGGTGGGGAAAACTGGGCAGTTTTTATCCACAGTTTGGCAGCTTGTAGGTGTTAAAGCTTTCAATATGCACTGACTTGGTGCTATGGCCAGGAAAACTGAAGCTTTAGATTTCAAGAACAGCTGCTGCATCAACAGTATGTAGTTTAGCTCATGAAAATATCGGAAATAATATAATAGAAAAAATGGGGTCATTGTGCAGACAACAAATGGCTTCTACTGTGATTGAAATTCGCTGCTTTCAAACCTAAGTATTTTGGAGTTAATGTCCTCTGTAATGCAAATAAGCATATGTCAAGTATTATTTCAGTTTCTGTCATCCTACTATTTTAATTTGCAAAGACTGGCAGAATCATTTTGATAATAGCAAAGGGTGAATTTTCATTTAGATCCTGCGTAATGTAGTACTACGATATTTTTTCAATCCGTTTCTTTCACATTACCCTGTCGGCAAGCTGCCTTATTCAAGAATGATTACAATGTGTTACAAGAAGATTCTGTTCTCTTCTAACTGAGAACCAACGGCAGTATCATAGTGAGTATGAAAAAATGCAGTGCTTGAAACAGCACTGGGTCAAAGTGATTGGGGTAGAAATTGGTCCTCGTTGTGCTCGTTTTCCAGGCGCAAAAAGAACCAAATGAGTCAAGCAGCTCGGCATTTGACATTTGCAACGTGCGCGCTGATTGTTAAGGTACGACAGGCTTGCATATGTGGCCGAAATCTTCGCCTCCGAGGCAGACGGGTTTCCGATAATTTATGTTTATTATTGACAGTACTTCTCTCGTGACACCTGGAAAACCACCTCTGGCATTGGATTTTTGTGCTGCCTTGTTTCTACAACAGAAAGAAAACACTTTACAGCCAATGAGGTACTTTTTGAAGTGTAGTCACATGCAGGAAACGTGGCAGCCAATTTCCGCTCGGCAAGCTCCCACAAACGGCAGGGCCTGATTTGCATGGGAGGCCTCGGATTCCCGCGCGCAGCCAGCCAGATTGAGAGGCAGGCTGGCTGGCTGCGGGCGGGTAGGCATGTTGATGGGAGGGGTCGGTCTGGGGGTGGGATCGCGGGCGGGGTGGGGAGGGGGGCGTCGGGAATTGGCAGTCGGGGATCGCGGGGGCGGGGGGAAGTCGGGAATCGGCAGTCAGGGATCAGTGACTGCGGAAGGGGGTGTCGGCAGTAGAAAATTGGGGATCGCGGGTGGGGTTCGGCCGGTGCATCGGCGGGGGTGGGCTCGGCCAGGGATTGGCGGGGCGGGGTGGGGTTGGAGGATCAGCAGGAGGGGAGATCTGGCGGGGATCGGTTGGATCGGGGATTGGCAGTGGGTGGGGGGGGGGGAAAGAGAGGATCGGGGCTAGCCACCGGAGGATTGTGACTGGCCTCAGCATCATCGGTGGGGTGGGGGAGGGGGAAGCCTTATGGTGGGGATCAGAAGCCTGGGAAAGCGATCGGAGGTCTTGTGAGGGGGTCTCCGATCAGGGAGGGTGGGTTTGGCAGGGACCCTGGATCCAGGAGGTAGATATAAAGCTACTTACCTCCTGGATGCAGTCGCCGCCTCGCTTTAACTGCCAGGTTTCATGAATTGTGTGAAACCCATCCACATGCAGTTTCATTCAAAATGGACGTTAAAAAAGAGGCTTCCAGCCTCAATGTAATATTTCAATTGACGTACCGCCCCCTGGGAGCGGGTTGGTCGCCCGTCCCCCGTCCCCCGTGCTGCCTCTGTTAAAACCGGAAGTGGGCACAGTCTGTTTACCCATTTGTCTTTAGTAAATTGTGCACTGTAGTGCAGTGTTCCGCTCTCGTTGCTGTAGCTTTAGTAAAACAGAGTAGTGATCTGTGTTTTTTAGTGAAATGTAAGGAAAACAAAAATCTTAAGGAATACATTTTGTTGCAGTAAAATTCAAGACGCTGAACAATAGCTAAGACTGATTCTTTTTATCGAATATCTAGATTACTTCATTAGAACGAATTGCAAACCACTGAATCACTGGTGTTCCTGTCATTAAGCAATACCTGGAGACTCCTTACAGCTTGCCTGATACTGAAACAACCCCAGAGAGGTGCTCTTGACATCATTATTGTGACAATATGCTGCACACTCTCTCTCACATGCACACACACTCTTCTCCCACTGTTTCACAAACCTTTTATCATTAGTCCTGCTAAGTCTGTGTTCCTGGTTTATACAATCTCATTACTCAACCGTGTCAAGTCTTTTATTTCTCAGCTAGCAAATCTTTGCCCCACTGCTGTGTGAACTTTCTTTTGCAGTCACAACATTCTTGCTCCTTCATCCAGAAAACGTGTTTTCCCACCAGGATACCCTTTTATCCCAGTAGAGCAAAGGCCCTTGACCCAGTCTCCAGGATCTGGATGTATTGGTCATCTCTGCAAAAACTACAAACTCTAACTTACAATACTCAACAACAGCAACTCGCATGTCTATTGCACTTTTCACAATTACATAGAATTACTGTACGTAGAAATTACAGCACAGAACAGGTCATTCGACCCAACTGGTCTATGCTGGTGTTTATGCTCCACATGAGCCTCCTCCCACCATACTTCACTTACCCTCACAAGCAGGAAGACATTGGGAGAACAAAACATTGAACAATGAATAGGAGAGGAAAAGGGAAAAATGGAGATGGCTGGGAATGAGCCAAAGATATGATCAAAGAGAAGGCGTTTTTAAAAGAAGGGAGGGAAGTGGCAAGTCAGAGGGAACCGAGCACAGAGTTCAAGAGGGCAGGATTCTAGGCCACAAATTTAATAGCGCTCAGGGGGAGGGTTTGGAGACAGGTCCGCTGTCAAAATAGCAAAGATTGACAGCGGGTAGAAAACTCGCTGTCAACCCACCTCCACACGAGTCTCCCAGGTGTCGGGTCTGTCAGCGGAGAACTGATCCGACACCAAGCGGTGGGGGATACAATTCAGCTAATTAAATGGCTTGTTAAGAGCCAATTTAATACTATTTTGAGGCTTACTTCTAATTTTACATTCTCTTCCATGGGTTACCTGCTGTTCGGGGAACATGCCAGCTGAAACTGATGTGAGTTAAGTCTGCTCTGATGTTTGTGAAAAGCTGACAGCTGCAGAAGTGGTGTAAAGGATGCCATGTTGCAGATGGTGTGTTTCAGAATGCAGAAAATGTTGGTTACTGCATTTTTAATACATTTAGAGATTTCTTTAGCTTACAAGTTTTTAGATGCAACTGTATGTCCAGTGCCACCTCATTGGGAGAACCTCTCTCTCGAGTGACAGATCGCTTCTGTCATCTCACCTGCAACTGCCATCTATTGCAGCAACATCGGAGCCAATGAAACAATCAGACATTGGTCCTCCGAATCCTTCCACGATCATCCCTAGCACCAACATCACCAGGCACAGCATCATGACCAACAACATCACCAACCTTCTCTGCCATCACCCGATGCTACACAGGGCATCAGCCCCTGACAACATTGTTGCCTGGGAGGCCAGTGATGGCATCACCATGGCCAGATTTTCTTCACTTGACGCTTTAAACCCTGGCTGCCACATGATGCGCCAGGTTGAAACCATCCCACACCAACACCATGAGGCATCTCTTTAATGTCCAAGCCATTCCATGCACACTCATCACTATAGTGGGGGCGGGAGGGGAGGGGGCAGAATTTATGACTGAACAATCACGGGAACTCAGTAAGACACTTCTCAAGGTACGCTCAGATCTGTCCAATAAGGGGCACTTTTAGATAAAGAGATTTCACTGTATGGCAGTACATTACCACGAACTTCACATTGACATTGGCTAAACCTCTCAAGTGCCTACCCTTGTGTGTTAGTTGGTATGCTTACAGTAGGATGAGGGTGAGTGTGAGGGATGGCTAGTGAGATGGGGAAGTGATAAAGTAGATAGAGAGGGTTGGGTGGAGGTGTAAGGTAAGTTGGTGTCCTGGGGAGGTCTCTTCCGCTCTTGGAAGGGAAGAGAACCTCCCTGAGTGCCGTGACTCCCTCCATAAGCATATGGAGGGAGTCATTGGAGAGCCTGGGTGCAAGCGTTCATCTTTGTGCAGTGATTATCAGTGTTTGCAGCACCTCAATGCTGTCAAACACTGACAGAACAACTGTATAGACGTGTAACTGCATGTAGACTTGGCCCCTTTAACGAAACCAGTTGATGGCGCGTCATTATAGTGATCTGGGTTGTTATGGCTGGGGTTGTCCACCGGGTGACGCTGTAGCCAATGCTGCTACTAAGGTCAGGGGTTTTACTTCCTGTTAAGGTCAGCAAAGGTCGAATGCCAGGATGCAGGCCTGATGTATGTGTTTCCCAGTTGTTAATAAAGTACTCGTGTTAATTCTACCATATCGCCTCTGAGTCCTTGTTCCACTTAATGGATTTATCACATTTGGCGACGAGGCAACTAAAGGACCCTGCATAAAGAAGAAAAGTCTGCTGGGACGTTTAAACAACAAAATCATGAGCTAAAGTTAGCTACAAGCTGGAAGAGAGCATGGCTGCCATGGTAGGAATGGTTTCCGCTTTTGATATTCAAGCACAAACCTGGGAAGAATACTGAGAAGTGTTGAGTGAACATGAGTGTGTGTTCAAGGAGAAATTTGGCACATTTAATGGCCCCCCAGCTAAGATTTATGTAGACAAGGAGGCACCGCCAAGGTTTTTTAAACAACGACCTGTGCCTTATGCCATGAAGCCAAAGGTAGAGGCCGAGCTTGAGCGTCTATTGAGAGAGAACATACTGGAGCCGGTGAAATGTTCGGAATGAGCAGCTCCCATAGTACCTGTTTTAAAACCGGACAATTCGGTAAGACTCTGTGGAGACTATAAATTGACTGTCAATCGGGTGTCCAAACTGAAGCAGTATCCTATTCCCAAAACAAAGGATCTCTTTGCAAACCTGGCTGGAGGAAAGAAATTCACAAAGTTGGATATGAGTCATGCCTACTTGTAGATTACACTGGATGACGAATCAAAGAAGTATGTCACCATAAATACACACAAGGGCTTGTTTACATATAACCGCTTACCGTTTGGTGTCTCATCTAGTCCAGCTATCTTCCAGAGGACAATCGAAAGTGTACTGCAAGGGATTCCACATGTTTCCATATATCTGGATGACATTCTGGTGACGGGAAGAACCGACCAGGAGCATCTGAGCACTCAGAGAGGTACTACAGAGATTGGAGAGGGCAGGGTTCCGGCTCAAGAGGAGTAAGTGCACTTTCCTGGGGAATGAGGCAGTGTTCCTGGGACACAGAGTGGATGCCACCGGGCTCCATCCACTCAAGGAGAAGGTACAAGCACTGCAGGACGCCCCTGCTCCTACAAATTAGTTAAAAGCTTACCTGGGACTGCTGAACTAATATAACAGGTTTTTACCAAACTTGTCAACTGTGTTAGCACTTCTTCACAAACTACTACGCAAGGAGACACAGTGGCAATAGGGAGAGGAGCAGGGGGTTTCATTTGAACAGTCCAAGAAACTGATGCTGTCGTCGGATGTGCTGGTTCACTACAACGCAGAGAAAGACATCATTCCCTCTTGTGACGCTTCACCTTACGGGGTGGGGGCAGTCCTTTCACACTGCATGGAAGATGGAACTGAAAGACCAATAGGGTTTATGTCCTGAACTCCAGCACCAGCGGAAAAAAATATTCCCAGTTAGACAGAGGGGTTAGCAGTAATGTTTGGGTTACAGAGGTTCCACAAGTACATATATGGCAGGAAGTTCACCATATGTACCGATCATAAACCTCTTCTCTCTCTTTTCAATGAAATGAAAGCAGTTCCACAGGTGGTGTCACCCCGGATCCAGAGGTGGGCCGTGACGTTGAGGGCATATGAGTATGTCATCGTCTACAAGGCGGGCAAGTACCATGGGAATGCAGATGCCTTGAGCCGTCTTCCGCTGCCAGGCACACCTATCCGTGCAGCTCCAGAGGACAGAGTGTTGATGTTGGAGGACACTGACATGGCACTTGTGACTGCAGAGCAAGTAAGAACATGGACAGGTAAAGATCCAGTACTGTCTAGAGTTCGAGAATATGTGGTGAGGGGATGGCCACAGCATCCGGAAGGGGCTGACTTCACACCCTACAGTGTCAGGAAAACAGAGCTGAGTGTGCAGGATGGTTGCGTGTTGTGGGGAGCACGAATGATTATTCCACAGCCAGCACGACAGTCTATCCTAGGGCAACTACATCAGTGTCATCCTGGGGTCTCGCGAATGAAAGCCTTGGCTAGGAGTTACTTGTGGTGGCCAAAGCTAGATGAGGAGATAGAAAATCTGGTCAAGACATGCAGCACTTGCCAGGAACACCAGAAGGCACCAGCAGCGGCTCCTCTCCACCCCTGGGAGTGGCCGGATAAACCATGGAGAAGATTGCACTTAGATTATGCGGGTCCATTCATGGGGAAGATGTTCCTCATAATCATTGATGCACATTCCAAATGGATGGATGTTTATCCTGTAAATTCTGCTTCTGCCACTACTACTATAGACTGCCTGCATCGGAGCTTCAGTAATCAAGGACTACCAGAGATCGTGGTAAGTGACAATGCCACTTGTTTTGTGAGTACAGAGACAAAAGAGTTCTTGAGGAAAAATGGCATAGTGCAGGTGACCTCGGCTCCATATCATCCGTCCTCAAATGGACTTGCGGAGAGAGACGTACAAACATTTAAAGAGATGATGAAAAAAAGTGCAGAAGGGAGTTTAGCAGCCAAAGTGTCACAGGTTCTGTTCAGCTACAGAATAACACCTCAATCCACCACAGGACTCTCTCCTGCTGAGATGTTATTAGGTCGTAGACTACGCTCCACTCTTGACCTTGTCCACCCAGACCTAAAAAGGAAAATGGAAAACAGACAAAACAAACAAAAAGAGAACCATGACAAAAGAACAAAGAGCCGAAGTTTTGGAGAAGGAGATGTGGTCATTACCAGGAATTTCAGTTATGGACCAAAGTGGATTTCTGGCTTCATAGACTCAATGACCGGTCCAGTATCATACAAGGTCATGTTTGGAGATGGTAGGGTAGTACGCAGACATGTGGATCAGATACTTCTCAGACATGGGGAAATTGAAATGAAGGTTCCAGATGCAATGACTGAGGACAGGTTTACCCCCAGTTATCCAAGTGCATCTGTGGTGCCACCACCAGGGACCGAGAAAATTCCACAGGAACCCATTCATCAAGAGGGAACCATCGTTGCAGAGTCAGATACTCCGAGCAGTGCTCAGGAGCAGCTGGTGGCTTCACCACAAACAAGCGGGGACTTTACTGTTAGACGTTCACAAAGGACTCGCCAGCCACCAGAGAGATTGATACCGACCTGTTAGATTCGTCAAGTATGGAATATGATGAATGGAGACTTCTTATGTGACCCTTAGGAATGGTTGTTCGTTAAGAAATTCATACTGAAATCTTAAGGGGGGAGGGATATAGTGATCTGGGTTGCTATGGCTGGGGTTGTCCACCGGGTGGCGCTGTAGCCAATGCTGCTGCTAAGGTCAGGGGTTTTACTTCCTGTTAAGGTCAGCAAAGGTCGAATGCCAGGATGCAGGCCTGATGTATGTGTTTCCCAGTTGTTAATAAAGTACTCGTGTTAATTCTACGATATCGCCTCTGAGTCCTTATTCCACTTAATGGATTTATCACAGTCATCAAATGGCGTCATCAGCCCCGCTTCCCGTTAATTGGCCGGGAAGCCAGCAGGGCGGACTTAACAAGGCCAATCAAGGGAAAATCCCATTTACAGAGCGGCTGCAGCTAGGAGTGGAACCGGATCCCATAAACCAGCTCTCCCGCCACCATCCCGCCTCCTCCATTAAATTCGTGGCCTAAGTTGCTGAATGAGCGGCTACCAGTGGTGGAGTGGACGAAGGAGGGACGAGGACAAGCCCATTATTAGAGCAGTGTAGCCTGTGTGCGGAGTGTAAGACAGAGGAGATCAAGACGCGGGGTCATGGATATGAAAGAGAGACCAAGAATTCTGAAGTCAGCTTGCAGGACATTGAGAGCCAGTTAAGCATGGTGAGGATGGGGATGACGGGAATGCAGGATTCTGTGTGGGTGCCAATGCATCTGCTTCTTGATATACTGCACAGATTACTCACCTTTTTTTTCCAGCAGTCAGGCAAGGAATTACATCCTCATCCTGCAATGAAACATAGGAATGTAAACAATTTCACGCTTAGCAGTAATAGTAGAAAGGAATACCAGGTTCATTTATCTTACGAGTGCCGTCAGTTATCAAGCATAGGAAGATAGAAGCGGAAGTTGACCATTCAGCTCCTCGAACCCATTCTGCCATTCAGTTAGATTATGGCTGATCTGCACCGCAACTCCATCTGCCCACCTTTGATCCATAGCCCTTCATACCCTTGCCGAATAAAAATCTGTCGAACGCTGTCTGAAAGATTTCAATTGACCCGAGCATCTACAGCCATTTTGGGGTGAGAGTTCCAAATTTCCACTATCCTTTGTGTGGAAAAAGAGCTTCCCAATTTCACTCCTGAATAGCCTACCGCAAATTCTGGATTTTCCCACCAGAGGAAGTAGCTTCTTTGTATCTACGCCATCGAGTCCTTTTATCATTTTAAATGCCTGAATTAGATCACCCCTGAACTTTCTAAACTCAAGGGAAAAGAAGTCAAGTTTCTGCAACTTGTCATCATTTAACCCTTTAAGCCCTGGTATCATTCTGGTGAATCTGCGCTTAACAACTCCAAGGACAATATATCCTTCCTGATTTGCAGTGCCCAAAACTGAACACAGTACTCCAAGGCTCTCTACAACTGGAGAATAACTTCCTTCCCTTTGTATTCCATTAGCCTTTGATTACTTTTTGTACCTTTTAAATGATTTGTGTATGTGGACATTGTTTGCTCCTCTACAGTTCCTAGGGGGAAAAATTCAGTATCGCCCCGTTTGGGGCGCCATTATCGGCCGTGCGCAAAGTTTAGCGCCTGGCGCTAATTATCGCCCCTGACTGCAAACTTGACTTTCATCGCCCCTGGAGGTGATTGGAGCGCTAAATTAGGCGCTACACACCTGTCTTAAGGCGCAAAGGCCGAGGCGCTAACTCAGAGCATGGGCGCAGCGCAGGTGATGTCAGTTAGCGATGGAACACAGACACACTGGCGCCGGACAGTTCTTAAAGGGGAGGGTCGATCTTGTTCTCCAGCCACACCCTGCTCATTGGAGCCTTGAATCTTGGCCTGGAGAGACCTGTGCCTAAATCTTCCAGCCATGGACTATGGAGAGGGTGAGAGAACGAGCTCAGCACTTCAGCGAGCGGGCCTTGGAGGCTCTGGTTGGCGCGGTGGAGCGTAGATGATCTATACTCTTCCCTGAGAGTGGCAGGAGTACAGAAGAGCATGGAGGGAGGTGGCTCAAAGCATCTCCTCCAGGAGCATGGTGCCCAGGACCCATACTCAATGTCGAAAAAAGTTCAATGACCTCACTCGGGTCGTTAGGGTGAGTGGCTTTTTTTCAATACCTCTCCATCCCTCCATCTCAACCTCACTCTATGGCCAGAGTGTCTTAAAACCCCAACACTCATCCAACACCTATGGCCCTCTCATGAAACACACATGCACATTCCACACTTTGCATACAGTAAGGGCTATTCACCTATGGGGAGGCACATCAGGCAAGACCATGGCTGCATACAGCAAGGGCTATTCAATTATGGGAGGCACATCAGGCAAGACCATGGCTGTATATTTACTCAGACGCCGTCCTTTTTCTTGCAGGCCAAGCTATCTCAGAACAGGAGACAGCAGCAACGGATGGGTGGAGGGCGACCTCAGCTGCAACCCCTCAGCGATCTTGATGCGCGCGTCCACAGGATTGTGGCAAGCCAGGTGATCAGTCCCGTCGCCTCTGGAGAGGCCGACCCCATTCTGGACAGCAATGGTAAGGTCATCACCTTTTGTCCTCTCTCCTTCCACTTGTCCCACACAACACCAGCCTTTGACACTTTCAATCTAACTTACTAAATCGCTGCACTCATTCCTCCCTTACTGCCCCCCTGTCCTCACGCTAAAGCCACTCTTGTACCTCCCTGCTTTCAGATGGTGATTCACCAGCTGAGGAGATGGGCCCTCAAGCTGCCATTGGGAGTGAAGTTGCAGGCAAGGAGGAAGATGAAGCCGGAGCATCAGCACCACCCTCTCCCGAGGAAGGCCATGCCCACACTGGGAACTCGCCTTCCCTGGAGGGGAGCGGGGGGGGGGGGGGAAGGGTCTGATGAGGGTGAAGCTCCAGGACCCAGCGGGCTGCAGCAACACAATGGGGGTAGGGAAGCTTGGGGGCCTTCTCCCCGGAGGAAGAGTAGGCCAGCAAGTCCTGCTGCACTGGACGCAGAGGAGGAATGGCTGATCGCTGAAATGAACACCCAGGCGGTGGACATGCACACTGAGCTCATGGATGTAGTGGGAAGGGTGCCCGAATGCACTGAATCACTGGCATGAGTGTGGAGCACTTCGCTGCAGCACAGGCGGATGCCACGCTAAAGCTTAATGCAGCAATTCAGTCACTGGCTGCCATCACCCCATCTCAGACTGCTCTCATGCAGACGCAGATTGAGGCCACGCAAGCACTGACTGCTGCCATCGTCGCTGGTTTGGAAACATTTCCCCGGGGCTCTCACCGCGCCGCAGCAGGCCAGCAATCTGTGCTCCAGCAGATTGCTCCGGATGCTGAAGTGCTGCCCCGTGGGAGTGCCAGTGTGTCGGTCGAGCAGGGAGTTGCTGTCCTCTCTCAAGAGGACAGCATTCCTGCTGCCACCACTGTCACTTCCCCATTGCACTTGCCACCGCCTGTAGGCCAGACTGCTGCTGCCCATGCAGAGTTGGTGCAGTCTGCAGCCGGGCCCTCCAGGCCCAGAGCTGGTCAAGGCCGTCCTTCAAGGGCATCTGCCGTCTCAGATTCTGACAATCAGCAGCCTTCCAGCAGCCTTGCTGTAGCCACTGGGATCCCATTACGGAGGAGCAGTAGGGTGGGAAGGGGGGAAGTGCACAAGGGAAGGAGATCACCCTCGAAGGGCAAAAAGTAGGAGGTGTGACAAAATGTTGGTCAATTTTTTATTAAAGGCTGAGGTTTGTGTTCAAACTTTTGTTTAGTGTTTTGGACATTACCTCCAGGTTGTGAGAACCAGTTATGTTAATGACTATTTTTTTGTGTTTCTTTCTATTAGTTTGTCATGAAGAAATGACACCCACAGAGTTTGTAAAATAAATAAGTTCTTGTATTCAAAATTTACATGTTTGGTCTTTGGAATCATTGCTGCCTTGGCCGGCTTAGGGGTTGCAGGTTGGTTTCATTCATGTTGTTCTCAGTGGCAGAAGCCATTTCCTCAGCAGGGGCCTAGAAGCGGCTTGCTATCAACCGTTGATGGACGGCCCTTCTAGTTTCACATTGTGGGTCTCCCTCCCACCTTGGTGCTACTGATGATCTTCCTCCTCCTCTTCCGGTAGTGCTCCAAGGCCTGGTGGCATTGACTGGGTCCTGAGGATTGCCAGGTTATGCAGCATGCAGCACACAATTATGAAGAGGGAGACTCGCTCAGGCGAGTACTGCAGGGCTCCTCCGGAGTGGTCCAGACAGCGGAACCATTGCTTGAGCACGCCGATCGTCTGCTCAACGATGTTCCTGGTGGTGAGATGGCTCTCGTTGAACCGCAGCTCAGCAGGGGTGTTGAGGGTATGGAGTGGTGTCATCAGCCAGGTGCCCAGTGGATAACCCTTGTCCCCGAGGAGCCAACCACTTGGGTGATGCGATGCCTGGAAAAGTTCTGCCACAGCAGTCTGGCGCAGGATGAATGCATCATGGCTGCTGCCAGGATAACGGGCATTGACAGCGAGTATCAGTCATCTGTAGTCACAGACCAACTGGACGTTTAAGGAGCGGAATCCCTTTCGGTTGCGGAAATCCTCTGCATTCTCATGCGGTGCACGTAATGCCACATGTGTGCAGTCAATGGCGCCCTGCACCATGGGGAAGCCCGCTATCCTCGCAAAGCCCAATGTGCGTTCAT
The DNA here is from genome assembly GCF_052327205.1 of Somniosus microcephalus. Taxonomy (NCBI): domain Eukaryota; kingdom Metazoa; phylum Chordata; class Chondrichthyes; order Squaliformes; family Somniosidae; genus Somniosus; species Somniosus microcephalus. The sequence continues at coordinate 74,189,664 of NC_140991.1, forward strand.
GCTGTTTGGCCCGGCTCATCGGGAAAGAGATGTACTCTCGTCTCCTTTTATAGAGGGCATTTGTGACCTGATGGATGCAGCAATGGACCGCGAACTGGGAGATATTGGCGATATCCCCAGTAGCTGCTTGAAAGGAGCCGGTGACATAAAAGTTCACAGCCACTGACAGAGATGTCCTGCTCCTCAGTAGAGGCTGAAGATCTGGCTGTAGCAGGTGGCAGAGCTCGGTGACCACCTCCTTGCTGAAGTGCAGCCTTCACAAACACTGCTCCTCAGACATATTAATGTAGGAGAATTGTTGGCAAAATACCCTGGGAGGGTAAGGTCTCCTGTACAGCGGCCTGTTGGCCCTCCTCTGTCTGGCCATGATTGCCACTCCCTCGCTGCGTCTCTGTGGCCTCCAAATCTGCAGGCGCAGGACGACGCCCCGAATCAGTGCAGCCCCCAAAGTCTCTTGGCAATCAAAGTAATGAATGTCAAAAACAAAAGTACCTGCAAAGTGATGCTCAGTAGCCAAAACTACTTCACACAGCATTGACTATGCAGAAATCTTTCCTTCTCTCTCTCAGAATCTCTCTCCCTGTCAGAACGAGTAGTGCAAAAATGTCTACCACAGAAAAAGCCAGGAAGAGGCCGACTTTAAATAGCGCCCCCCCCAGTCCCACAGCGACTGGGAAACATTCCAGTCTACCTGTTGTTGCTTGCGCCAGGCGGAAAGGAGGGGGGCGCCACTCAATATCCGGTCCGGGGTGCCACAAGTCGTTTCACGCTCGAATGACGTCAAGACCTGCGTGCGCAGGAGATCGGGCGGTATTGTTTAGCGCCACTGCAAAATGTCTGGTCAATTTCGCGAGTGGCGCAGACATTGCCGCGCCCGGGCGCTAGTTGCTTTGCGCCCCATTAGCGCCCGCTTAAGACGCTAACGGGAGGTGCAAACCAACTGAATTTTTCCCCTGATGTGCCAAATAACTGCCTGAATCCATGAGGTTACAACTTAAAACTAAAGGCTTTTATTAAGTTAACACAGGGCAACCATCATTCATCACCGACCCAGCCCTTATGAGTAAAACCCAGCTCTTATAAATAAGACTCACACCAATCAGGAGGATCCATAAAGGCGGAGCTAGGGAGGAACATTAGTGGTTACACCTGTAAAACATTTACAGACATTAACAAGTACAACAACAGACAATCCAGAACACAGAGTTATTTCATCACATTCACCCCCTGCTATAGATTCAATCTGTCAGGAGGTCTGATAGTCCTCTGGGAATGATGTAACTCTTGCCGAGGCTCCTCCCGGAGTACCAACTCCGGTTCATCCGAATTCCCAGAATCATCAGTGTTTTCCACAGAGGGTTTGTGTCTCTGAAGGTCCAATACCACGATTAAAAACTCTACTCTCAGAGTTGAACTCTGAGCTCCAGCAGGTGCAAGATCTTTAATAGAGACCGTATCCTCTCGCCTATCTGGATATTGAATGTATGCATACTGGGGATTAGCATGAAGGAGTTATACTTCCTCCACCAGTGGATCAGTCTTGTGGCCTCTCATGTCTGTGTAACAGCACAGGGCCCGTGGTCATCAACCATGTGGGTAACAATACTCCATTAGTAGCTTTTCTTGGAAAGCTAAACATCCTTTCATGAGGGGTGGCATTCGTCGCTGTACACAAAAGAGACCTTATAGAATGTAGCACGTCTGGCAGGACATCCTGCCAGCGAGAGGTCGGCAGGACTCGTGACTTCAGAGACAATACGATAGCCTTCCGCACTGTCGCATTTTCTTTCTCGACCTGCCCATTACCACGAGGGTTATAGCTGGTAGTTCTACTCGTTGCAATTCCTTTCGATAGCAAAAACTGTCGCAATTCTTCGCTCATAAAGGAAGAACCCCTATCACTATGTATATAGTTAGGCATGCCAAACAAAGAAAACAGTTGGCAGAGGCATTTAATTACAACAGCACTGGTCACATCCAGACAGGGGATAACAAAAGGGAACCAAGTGTACTCGTCTATAATATTAAGAAAATAGACATTACGGTCGCTCGATGGAAGGGGACCTTTAAAATCGAGACTCAAACGCTCAAATGGTCGAGTTGCTTTAATAAGATGAGCTGGCTCAGACGGCTTATAGAAGCGGGGTTTGCATTCAGCACAAACACGACAGGTTCTGGTCATTATCCGGACCTCCTCAATAGAGTAGGGTAGATTGTGGGACTTAATGAAGTGGTTCATTCTGGTAACCCCAGGGTGGCAGAGTGCATCGTGGAGACTTTGAAGCTTATCTATACCTAGACTAGCACATACTCCTCATGACAAAGCATCCGATGGCTCATTGAATGCTCCAGGCCTGTACTGAATATCATAGTCATATGTTGACAGTTCTATTCGCCATCTTAAAATCTTATCATTTTTGATCTTGCCTCTCTGCTTAGTATTGAACATAAAGGCCACAGATCGCTGGTCAGTAATAAGCGTAAAACGTCGGCCAGCGAGATAATGTCTCCAATACCTGACTGCTTCGATAATCGCCTGCGCCTCCTTTTCCACTGAAGAATGTCGAACTTCTGGTCCTTGCAATGTAGAAGAAAAGAAAGCTACTGGTCTACCAGCTTGGTTAAGAGTTGCTGCCAACGCAAAATCAGATGCATCACTTTCCACTTGAAAAGGGATCTTCTCATCCACGGCACATACCACTGCTTTCTCAATGTCCCGTTTGATATTACAGAAAGCCTCCTGAGCTTCCGCCGATAGCGGAAAAGACGTCGACTTAAAAAGAGGTCGGACTTTATCTGAGTAGCTAGCCACCCACTGGGCATAGTACGAAAAGAATCCCAGACACCTTCTTAAAGCTTTTACAGTGTGAGGTAAAGGTAATTCCTTAAGTGGGCGTAATCTTTCAGGATCCAGCCCGATTACCCCATTCTCCACAACGCAACCAAGAATACACAAACGTGTAGTATTGAAGGTACACTTGTTTTCGTTGTAGGTCAGGTTTAACCTCTTTGCTGTCTCTAGGAACTTCACGAGATTTCGATCATGCTCCTGTTGGTCACGCCCACAGATAGTAACATTGTCCAGGTATGGGAATGTTGCTTCCAATGCGTATTCATCCACCATACGATCCATCTCCCGTTGGAAGACGGATACCCCATTCGTCACTCCAAAGGGCGCCCTAAGAAATTGATACAGGCGCCCATTAGCTTCGAAGGCCGTATAAGGTTGGTCTTCTATTTTGATAGGGAGTTGATGGTAGGCAGACTTTAAATCAATGGTGGAGAACACGTGATACTGAGCTATCTGGTTCACCATCTCAGAAATACGAGGCAAAGGATAGGCGTCCAATTGGGTATACAAGTTTATAGTCTGGCTATAATCGACCACAAGTCTTTTCTTTTCATTAGTTTTAACCACCACCACCTGGGCACGCCACGGGCTATTACTGTGTTCCTCTTTTATAAATGTTTCATCTTCTGAACTATACTGTCGACTCTTAGTCGCTATAGGTCTACAATTAGGAGCAAGGTTCACGAACAAAGAAGGCGGACTTACTTTTAAAGTAGAAAGGCCGCAGACTGTGAGTGGAGGCTGAGACCCACCATACTTAAGGGTAACGCTCTCATGCTGGCACTGGAAGTCCAAACCTAAAATTAAGTTCACACACAACTGAGGTAATACAAGGAGTTTAAAGTCCTTATACTCTGTATCCTTAACGGTCAATGTGACTTTACAATATCCAGTTACCTCCGAAGTAAGGGACTTGGACGCCATCACAATTTCACTTCGAGTAGGATACACCTTCAATGAACAGGAGTTAACAAGGTTGGGATGTACAAAACTTTCAGTACTGCCACAGTCTATCAAACACCCAGTAGGACGACCATTAATCTTAATGTCCATCATAGATTTTGACAAGGGACACGGTATAGTCTGGTCAACCGCAACCGAGGCTAGAGTAAAACGATAGGTGGCAGCAGAGAAGACATCAGGTACAGGATTACCCTTACACACTTTACTAAAATGTCCCCGTTTCTTACATTTAAAACAAGTAGCCTCTCTGGCTGGGCATCTTTGCCTGGAGTGTTTAGGTTGGCCACAAAAATAACACATAGACCCATGGGGTACAGCCGCAACAGTAGGATTAAGTGGAGGCTTTATTGACGTTATGGATGCCTCCATACTCGGAACACACAAGGCTGAGAGAGACGCATGGGCTGATGCATACACATCTAAATTCTTCTGGGCTACATCTAACGATCGAGCCGTAACAACGACTGTTTTTAAAACTAACGAGTCATTCTCAAGGAGTCTCTGTCTAATATAATTAGATCGAAGGCCAGATATGAAAGAATCATGGATGGCTTCTTCCTGATACAATATAGCAGAGACAGCCTTGTAGTTGCAATCCTTAGCCAAAGCCTTAAGATCCTGCAGAAAATCATCCAGGGATTCCTCGGGTAATTGCCTGCGAATAGACAAAAGATACCTGACATATACTTCATTAACCGACTTAAGGTACTGGGCCTTAAGAGCTGCAAGGGCCTCTTCTTACGTAGTAATATCTTCAAATATAGAGTAAGTTTGATGACTTACCAAGTTGGTTGAAAGACCCAACTTGTTAACCGTCGGATCGATCGATGCGATGAAGTATTCAAAACATCGAAGCCAATGCGTAAATTTCTTCGATGCATCTGCCGAATGGGGATCGATATCCAGACGCTCTGGTTTCAAAAATCGATCCATCTTCCAAAGTTGTTACTTAATAAAATTGATGTGCCAAATAACTGCCTGAATCCATGAGGTTACAACTTAAAACTAAAGGCTTTTATTAAGTAAGAATCCTGGCATCAAGTTAACACAAGGCAACCATCAGTCATCACCGACCCAGCCCTTATGAGTAAAACCCAGCTCTTATAAATAAGTCTCACACCAATCAGGAGGATCCATAAAGGTGGAGCTAGGGAGGAACATTAGTGGTTACACCTGTAAAACATTTACAGACATTAACAAGTACAACAACAGACAATCCAGAACACAGAGTTATTTCATCACATCCCCCTAGTCTCTCGCCATTAAGAAAATATTCCGATTTGCTTTCCTTGGATCCAAAGTAGATGAGCTCACACTTGCCCGCATTGAACGCTATCCGCCACAGTTTTACCCATTCATTGTCCATGTCCCTTTGTAACTTTCTGTTCCCAGCTACACAAATTACTGCACCTCTTAACATAATGGCCTGGATTTTCCGGGGCCTACGGGTGTGTACGTGGTGCGTACGCGATCGTAACGGCCCCGCAAGTTCCGGGTTTTCGTGCGCAAAGCGCATGCGTGAAAACCGGGAACTTGTGATCTGTCAAGAATCTTCTTGATGGATTGTAGCCATCCCCGGGAAAAGGGCCTCTGCGGGTGGAGAGTTGGCCTATTTGCCCAACTTCTGTCCAGCGAATGCCTGTGTAATTCTTATGCCTGCTAAAAGCTGGCATAAGGCCTGCTTTTACCAGCGTAAGAGTTTAAATGACTATAAAAACAATTTTTTTTCAATTGTTTAAACATTAAAACACAGATAAAATAAGTTATTATTTTTAGCCCCTTTAAAACATTTAAATTTATTTTTCAAAAAATTTAATTTTTGTTTTAAATGTTTAATGAAATTGTCTTTTAATTAATTTTAAATATGTAATTTTTTAAAATTTATTTGCTATGTAAATATATTTTTTATGTGATCCCCATTTATGCTTACGGGGATTCCGTACGTACGTAATCCCAATAAGCATAAATGGGGAGCCCCTACTTTCATTGGTTCCCCATGGCCCACGTGATCCCAGGGTTGCTTGTGAACCGCAATCGCCCCTGGGAGACGTGGGCCTCTGCGCATGTCGACTCATAGAGGCCCAGGAGAGCGAGTCTCCGTTGATCTCGAGGCAGAAAGTAGGCGCGGATTTTGTTTGTGGATCGGAGGCTTTTTCCCGCAGGAAGTTTGGATATACAACTCTCTATTCCTTCATCCAGCTATTGATATCCATTGATATATAAGATATAAAGCTGAGGCCCAGGTACAGATGTACCTAGGAAACACCACTTGTCACATTCCACCAATCAGAGTACATTCCCTTTATCCCTACTCTGTCTCCTACTTCCTTACCAATTGCCGACCCATGTCCCATGTTCATACCTGTCCCAACAGTCATTTCATAGGCAACAATGGATCCCCCTTGCCCCCGTGTCCACACTGTCATCTCCAGTATGTAACAAAGTTTCACTTTTGACGCCTGTATTAATAATCTACATGCCAACCCACAGTGACATCATCTCTACTTGGGCTCAGGTTTTCATAATTTAATTGCTGGTAAGTGTTAAAGTATGCAAACTTACAGATGAAGGCATCAGATTCTAAATGGATGAACCGTTCTGGGCAAAGTTCAAAATTTACATTGTTTAACGTATTAACAAGTCTTCATTAAACAGTTAGCATGCAAACACTCACTCGTTAGCATGGACTGCAAACATCTTCTACCACTGTGTCTTTGAATACAGTGCTGTCAATCAATCAAGTTCAAAGTCCTTTTTGTCTAGAATATATTCTGCAGACTTTCTCATTATCTTCTGTTCAATTTCTGAAATTGACACTTAAGCCCTGATTTTCCAAGGCTGGAACAAATAGAATTAATTTGGCACATGGCATGGGCTTGCCCATATTGGTTACTCAGAGGGTGCTGCACACTGAATTTGCCAACAGGGGGAATTTGCCAACAGGGGTCCCCCCCGCCCCACCCCCAATTTTAATAGCTACAAGCAAAGGAAAATTGTCCCTAGAGAGCTTAGTCTGGAGCAAAATGCTGCGGATGCTGGAAATCTAAAATAAGAACAGAAAATGCTGGAAATGCTCAACATCTGTGGTAAGAGAAACAGAGTTAACGGCCACAATTTTCTGGGGTCCATGCGAGCGTGATCGGAGGCGGGTCGGGTGGGAAATTTGAAAAACAGTCAGAGCGGGTCAGGAACACGCCGTCGTCCTGCCCCCACGCACCTTTCCCTCGAGCGTGTTTGAATTGAAATCATTATAAGCTTGTTGTCAGACACTTAAGAGCCTTTCCCCCCCCCCATCATTTCTAATTTCCCTGCATGGCCACGGGATTCACGCAGCTTGGGAACCACGTCAGTCAACCTGAAGCGAGAGTTGAGTGGCCATTGATCCAGCTGATTACTTGACAGCATCAAATGTACTATAAAAGCTCCGACCTCACAGCTGATCACTTTCCTCAGGCAGAAGCTTTTGCCGACTACATTGCCAGCGCAGATTTAACTTTCTGCAGGCTACAAGTATTTCCAGCAAAGTCTCCATCCAGTGTCACCAAATTGGAAGAACTCTCCCACTATTGACAGACCGCTTCTGTCAACTCTACTTGACCTGCCATCTCTTCCATCAGCATGGGTGCCATTTATACTGTCTCACCTTGGTCCTCAGAATCTGACCACGATGAGCCCCGACACCAACAGCACCAGGCACACCAACAGCACCAACACCAACCTTCTCCGCAGCCACCTGATGCTGTACATGATAAAGGGCAGCAGCACCTGAGCACATTGCTGCCCGGGAGGCCACGGATGGCCTCATCATGTCCAGATTTACTTAACTTTACGCAGTACACCCATATGGCTGCCACATGCTGTGCAAGGTTGGCACCATCCCACTGCAACAGCATAAAGCATCCCTACAATGACCAAACCATTCCTTTCACACTGACCCCCCATTGCTGGAGGTAACATTATGTCTCACTATTCACTGCAACTCACTAAGCCACTTCCAAAGGTGCACACAAATGTGTCCAAGACAGGAAAGTGGTGAAAATAAAGATTTTAATGGTTAACAATACATTAACGGAAATTTGCCATTAACATTGACTAAAACACCCACGTGGCTACCCTTGTGAATCTACTAGTGTGTCATCTTTCTCTTCCATGTGTTTCTGTGAGGTGCTACCCCTATAGCTTCAGCAGAGTTACAGGCAGCCTGTTCACTTCCCTGCTGCGACTGCTTCGACACTCTTGGCAGCTGCCATCCGGGTTTTGGAGCCGCCGCCAAAGTCTGTTTCTCCTGCGTCTGTGCATGGGCAGACTCGGCCATCATTGTCCGAGGAGCCATCTGGGGCTCTGACTGAGGGGGTGGAAATGGGGAAGATGTGTAAGTGCTTTGAGAGGAGCCCCCACTTCCCTCTCCCTTTTCACCATCATCCCTCTCATGAGCCACCTGCACATCCATGCTAGCAAGGAGCTGGAGAGCACCTTGCTGCACATCAGTGGTGCCATGAGGACCCACGCCTATGCTGACATTCCTCCTAGACAGGAGGTCTATGACCCTCTGCCATCTATGCTCCATAGATAGCCATCTATTCTCCATAGATAGCATATGCTCCTGTGAGTCACACATTAGCTGCTCCATGCAGGTGGCCATCCTGTCCATGGAAGAACCTACAGTCAACATCGCCTGCGACACGGTGGTGCTCATGTTGGAGTTGGACTCCTCCATTCTCTGAACATTTGCAAACATCGCATCAGAGCCTCCTGCACTTCTTGCTGCACCTCCAGGATTGCCCTCTCTCTGGATGGCCCCCGAGGCTCAGGGTCTGCATGCAGCTGAGCAGAGCTGGCACGGAGTCTCCACTGCTGTCCCTGTCTCCACCATCTGCTCTTGCTCACTTGTGACTTGTGATGGACCCGGTGACAACACTACACTATGTCACGTTGGACCCACCGAGGTGTGCTTCTCTGCACTGGTGCTGGGTGCGTTCATGTCTGGTGACGCTGCGCCCTCAGAGGCTGGAGCAAGACAACTCTTTAGAGGAGTTGTCTTGCTCTTCCTCCCGGACATTGGGAGGGCTCTTGATGGGCCTGTGGGAGAGTAAAGAGATGAGTTAGATATGCCATATGAAGAATGGGTACAGATACCATTGTGCACATGATGACCATTCAGTGGCTGATGACATCAGTCCCCATATGAGTGACTGATGTATGCCATGTGGCTGTATGAGATGTAATTCTGTCACCAGGTTGCTGTGATGTCCCCCTCTCTCCATCTCCCACTTCCAGCTGCTCGGCCACTACCAAGACTTCCAATGCAGCCTCCTCTGCTGTTGTGAGGGTCGCAAATAATGGAGGCCCTCCTCCAGTTCTCTTCCTCTGGCTCTTATTGTGCGCTCTCTTCTGCAAGGAGGGAAAGAAGAGAAGGTTGAGTGAGAGCGATGGAATGAGTGTAAGGAATGGATGGGTTACATCTTTAGAGGGACACTATGATGGATTGGGGTGGTAATGCCAAGTGGGCTCCTTGTGTGTTGTTAGTTGGTATGATTGCATTAGGATGAGGGTGAGTGTGAGGGGTGGCTAGTCAGATGGGGATGTGATAATGTAGATAGAGAGAGAGGGATGGTGGAGGTGCACGGTATGTTGCTGTGAGTAAGGATGTGCAGGAGCAGGGTTGGGAAGGCAGAGTGATGGGGATGTGATGAGAGGCACAGCAGGATGAAGTTGAGTGTGGCTTTGTACTCGCCTTTCCTGATCTAATGAGATCATTGAAACGTTTCCGGCACTGCACCCAGGTCCTCCTGAACACATGACCTCCTCTGCAATTTGGAGCCAGGCTCTTTTTGTCTCCTGGGGAGGTCTCTTCTGCCCATTCGAAGGGAAGAGGACCTCCCTGTGTGCTCTGACTCCCTCCACAAGTATATGGAGGGAGTCATCGGAGAACCTGGGTGCAGCCCTTTGCCTCTGTGCAGCCATCTCTCCAACTGTTTGGAGCAATCAAAACCTCCAGTGTGTTGCCTGCACACTCCTAGATGAACCTTCAAATGCAATGGGGCCATGGCTCCTTTAAATATACCGGCAGAAAATGCATCATAGATTATGTCATCAGGCCCGCTCCATTTAATTGGGCCGGGTAAGGCGCTGGGCGGCCTTAATAGGCCCCGTTAGCGCAAAGTCGTTCTCTGCAGCAGGAAGCAGCAACGGGGTCGCGACCCACCATGCCGACCACCTGCACCCGACCCGCCCAGGTATAAAAAATTCTGGCCAACATTTCAGGTTGATGACCTTTCATCAGAACTGGAAAAAGTTAGAGATATAACAGGTTTTAAGCAGAGGCAGGAAAAGGGGGGGGAGGAAAGAATAAAAGGGAAGGTCCGTGATAGGTTGGAAGGCAGGTTGGAAGGCAGGAGAGATTAAATGACAAAAGGATGATGGTGCAAGGCAAAAGGGGTGGAAATGGGACAAGTAAATAAACAAAATATGGGTCGAGAGGAGCTGTAAATGGCAACAGCAGAACCATTACTAGCACCTGCTGTCTGAAAAAACGGGAGCAGTGGGCTGGATTTTAATGGTGAAGTTGGGTTGGGGTGGGAGGGGCTCTGAGGCAGTCCGGAAATCTAGGAGAATAGGTTTCCCACGGGCCCTGCTGACTATAACGGCAGGGCCTGATTTGCATGCACAGCCTTTGTTTCTCACCCGCAACCTGCCAGATTGAGAGGTTGGCTAGGACTGCGGCACTAGGCTACACAGAGGAGGGAGGGAGTGATCGCGGGGGTCGGCCGGAGGAGCGGTGGGGGGTTGTTGATGATCGGCGGTACGAGGAAAATCGGGTGGCGGCCAGCGAAAGATCGGGGGCCAGGTATGAGGATCATCGGGGACTGAAAGGAACGTCACGGGCCGGGTGGCAGCCAGACGAGCAAGGCGGGGGGGGTGTCTGCCACGGATCGTAGGGCGATGGACCACGTGGCGGCTGGAAGAGCAAGGGGGGCGGGGGTCTGCAGAAGATCAGGGCCGTGAGGAGCATGGGGAAGGCCAGAGGAGCGGGAGGGGAAGCTATGGGGAGGTGATCAGATGTCTCGTTGGAGGGGGGAAGGACTGGGGGGGATGATAGGAGGCCTTGTGAGGGGGTCTCCGATCATGAGGGGTGGGTTAGGCAGGGACCCTGGATCCAGGAGGTAAGTGTGTAAAACCCGACCAGCTACAGCTAAAAACAAAATGAAGGTTAAAGAAAAGACTTCCAGCCTCATTAAAATATTTCAATTGACGTCCCGCCTCCTGGAAGTGGGTTGGCAACCCGCTCCTGTCCTGCCCCCCTCCCATCCAGCCTCAGTTAAAAGTGGGCAGGTTAGAGTTGGGTTCAGGTCGGGATTCCGATTTTTAACAATTTATTTATCCCCATGCTCCAAACCCACCTGTTTTTTTAGGTTAAAATTCCCCATAGTGGCTATGATCTGAAATTGTTAAATTCAATGTTGAGTCCAGAAGGCTATAAAGTGCCTACTTGAAAGACGAGGTGCTGTTCCTTGAGCTGCTGTTGAGCTTCATTAGAACAATGTAAGAGGCCAAGGACAGAGAGGTTAAAGTGGGAGTGGGGTGGAGAATTAAAATGCCAAATGACCAGAATCTCAGGGTCACGCTTGCGGGCAGAACGGAGGTGTTTCACAAAGCGATCGTCCAATCTCCGTTTGGTCTCCCCAATGTAGAGGAGACCAGATCTTGAACAGTGAATACAGTATACTAAATTGAAAGAATCACCTGGAGAGAATGTTTTGGGCCCTGGACAGTGGGTCTAGCCTGAGGCACATTTGGCAGGAGAGCACAAAACTCCAAAAGGCAGCTGCTCTTAAAGGGCTGCAGTTTGCCTGTGAAGCTGTGGTGGTAACAGTGAAGTTAACTTTTTGCTCACAATGGCACAGTGGAGTCATCTGGGCAACTTTGATGTTGAAGCATTAGAGGTCCTGGAGCACGAGGAGCACCAAAGGCTCTATTTAAGGACTCACCCACCTCCAGTAAAAGCACAGGTGCACGCAGCAAGGAAGGTGTACGCCAGTTGAGTCACAGTAGTCTTGCAGGGCTCACACACCTGGCTATAATGTAAATGAGGAAGAAGTGTGCTGTGTCAGGAGGAAGTCAAAGTTAAGTGTGCTCCTCCTTTTTGCTCACTTTCTGGTGCTACCTTCTGAAGCGTTGAGCACAGCTATTGCCCTTTTACACACAGTGTCATTGTGGCAGAGCTTGATGATGAAGTGGCAGCTAAGTAACTGCAAATAGACACCAAAGTCTTCAGGCTGATGTGCTTCTCCGTTGTTAGCGGGGGAGGGTGTTTATCAGCGAGGTCAGCAGCTGTAGCTGCAGAGAATAGCCCTGTTCTCCTCAGAGTAATTCAGTGTTTCTTCTCCTTCAACTAGTGTGGGCGCTGTGGGACTGCTGCACAATGATGACATCATTTAATCTTCTGGCTGATTCTCTTAGTATGCAAGTACAAATCAGAGCCAGTGGGAAAAGTGGGACTGGCTAGAATGATGCTGATCACAAGTACCTTGTGTGGGCAGCACTGATGCACATTCAGTAACAACAAAAAAGAAAGAAAGAGACGACCACCGGACGTCTCATAGCACTTTACAGCCAATGAAGTACTTTTGAAGTGGCGTCACTGTTGTAATGTGGGAAACGCGGCAGCCAATTTATGCACAGCAAGCTCCCACAAACAGCAATGTGATAATGACCAGATAATCTGTTTGTTTTTGTTATGTTGGTTGAGGGATAAATATTGGCCAGGGCACTGGGGGTAACTCCCATGCTCTCTTTGAAATAGTGCCATGGGATCTTTTACATCCACGTGAGGGAGCAGACGGGGCCTCGGTTTAACGTCTCATCCGAAAGATGACACCTCTGACAACAACAACAACTTGCATTTATGTAGCGCCTTTAAAAAATCCCAAGGAGCTCCAGAACTAGCTGCGCCTCTAGCCAAGCTGTTCCAGTACAGCTACAGCACTGGCATCTATCTGACAATGTGGAAAATTGCC